>NC_064560.1:93763460-95013460 GCF_937001465.1 Orcinus orca | reverse complement strand
AGACCTTTCTGATTATAAAGGTGATAAAACCCTTCATTTAAAAACTGCAACTGAGGAAAACCAAGAATTTGCTATCTCTAGAATTCTTCAAGAAGAAAATACATAACCACTACTTATTTTGCAAGGTCTGGCTATTCATTCACCTGAAGTCAGAGGGCTGAGCCACATGATCTACTATAGACCCTTCTGGTTCTTAGGGCCTATAAGATGTACAGTTCATATTAAGAAAAATAGCCTGACTCTGTAAAGTGATATACTGAAATCTACTAAAAGAAAACCTCTTGAAAACTCTTGTGAAAAGTTTCAAGATCTTGGGAACCAATTTTCTACATATAAGGTGAGAAGCTGCAGATTTAATACTAACAGCAAATTATTTATATTCAATGTATTATATTTTCGGTTTTGTTTTGGAGGGTAATTACCTATAAATGTTTTAAATTGGTTAGAATGATATAATAAACCCCATCTGAATCAAAGGTCTAGAATACAAATATAATACATTCTAAGTTATTAATTAGCCCATATACATCTGAAAATAGCTGAAATAACCTCAAATTTCTTAAAATTCCATCTTCAAATATTGGCTAAAAATTACCTACCTGATTATCTAAATAAGATATGGTTATCACATTAGGAAAAAGCTAACTTTCTGCAAAAAGTAACTTCCTTTATTTGAAAGTATGGCCACTGCTTCTTTTCAAAAAAACAACCAGATAAAAGGCATGGAAGCTAATTAACTGTTAAAAAGCAATAAAGCCTAGTTCTGATTTTGATTATTTTAATTTAACTTCCTCTTGATACGTGGCCACAATATTTAAGATCAGTATCTGGAGACAGAGTAGGAATTCAAAATGTTTAAAAGACACTTAAATTAAGACAGTGTCTTAATATACGGTATAACTTCTTGCTTATGAAACATATCTAACCTCAACATTCAAATTGAAAGAAATCTAGATGGCATGTCTATGACAGTAAAAAAATCAATACTAGAAATAGTCAGAGGGTATTTTATGAACAAAGTACAATTATTTCTGCTTTTATTAGTGTTTCTGCTGTTAATAAAACACAAGAAAAATTTTTAAAAATAAATTTATTTATTTTATTTTTGGCTGCTTTGGGTCTTCGTTGCTGCACGCAGGCTTTCTCTAGTTGCAGCGCACGGGCTTCTCATTGCAGTGGCTTCTCTTGTTGCGGAGCACGGGCTCTAGGCACGCGGGCTTCAGTAGCTGTGGCACGTGGGCTCTAGAGCTCAGGCTCAGTAGTTGTGGCGCACGGGCTTAGTTGCTCCGCGGCATGTGGGATCTTCCCAGACCAGGGCTCGAACCCGTGTCCCCTGCATTGGCAGGCGGATTCTTAACCACTGCGCCACCAGGGAAGCCCTAAAACACAAGAAATTTTAAACATGAGCACATTTACCTGTCCCTAGGAAGAGCAGTCCATGCCAGACTATGTGATGTTCCAGCGGAGATCTGTTGAATAGCTATGCCATCTAAGCCACTCACTTTCTTTGGTTTAGTAATAGGACCTGTGGAATTTCCTTGCCCACACTGCCCCATTGAGTTATTGCCCCAGGCATAAACTTCATTATCTAAAAACAAAAAGAACAAAAGAAAAGCCAAATTTCAATGTAAAATATTTATGGAAGGTAATATTTTATACTATTTCTTTATTTTTTTTGTAGGTGATACCTGTTTCATTTATTTAAAACCTACAATATGCATTTCAAACACACCATGTTTTCAGATCCATTAATTTAAAACAGAATTATCAAATTGTCACAATGTGCCAGGCCTTTAGTTAGAGTCAGAGATATGAAGTGGAACAGGGCATGGTCCATATTCTCCAGGAGCTCACAGCTTAGTGTGGAGACAGCCAAGTGCACTAATAATCAGAGTACAGTATGTCCCAGGCTGTTCCAATCAGGCTGGATCCAGGAAAGCTTTCTGTAGGCCATGAGCCCTGAATTGAACTAGTTTTCTTATTCATTCATTTATTCATCCATCCATCTGCTCATCCATCCAACCAATCATTCATTCACTTATTTTTAACTGCAGTAAAATACGCATAACATAAAACACATTTTAATCATTTTTAAGTGCACAATTCAGAGACATTAAATCCATTCACAGTGCTGTGCAAACATCACTACTATCCATCTCCAGAAACTTCTCATCATCCCAAGCAGAAACCCTGTACCCATTAAGCAGTTATCTCCCCATCCCCGCTTCCTCCCAGTGCCTGTTAACCTCTACTCTGCTCTGTCTCTATGAACTTGCCTACTCTAGATACCTCATATAAGTGGAATCACATGATATTTGTTCTTTCATTTCACTCAGCGCAATGTCTTCAAGATTCATGCACGTTGTAGCATAGATCAGTATTTCATTCCTTTATAAGGCTGAATAATATTCCACTCTATGGATATACCCCCATTTTATTTATCCATTCGTCTTTTGGTGGAAACTTGAGTTGTTTCCACCCTCTGGTGAATAACACTGCTATGAACATTGGTGTACAATTATCTGTTTGAGCCTCTGTTTTCGGTTCTTTTCGGTATATACCCAGAGTGGAATTGCCAGATCATATGGTTATTCTATTTGAACTGAACTTGGAAGGCTGAGAATGACTGAGCAGGAGGAAGCAAACAAACTCTGTGGATGAATGACAAGGGAGGTCATGCTTCTGTGAGGTGACCCACCCATCACATAATCTCTCACTCCCCCTCCTCTCAAGGACTGTGCTGTGTGTCCTACCATGACGACAACCACCAAATTTGATTCCTTGTTTACCCAGAAGAGCAACACTATGGTATCCTTTATGATATGCACTCGTTTCCCATCGCCTTCCCCAGTTCCACTCAGCCCAGAACAACCTAGGTCTTTCCATGGGTTGGTAAGTACTCCTCTGCCTACCTCACTGTGTTGTTTTGAAAGAACTTGAAAAGGAATAGATACATGTATATGTATAACTGAATCACTTTGCTGTATACCTGAAACTAACACAACATTGCAAATCAACCACAGTCCAATAGAAATTAAAAATTTTAAAAATCATAGCCAACTTGGTATGTTAAAAATAGGGAGAGGGCTTCCCTGGTGGCGCAGTGGTTGAGAGTCCGCCTGCCGATGCAGGGGACATGGGTTTGTGCCCCGGCCCGGGAAGATCCCACATGCCACGGAGCGGCTAGGCCCGTGAGCCATGGCCGCTGAGCCTGCGCGTCCAGAGCCTGTGCTCCGCAATGGGAGAGGCCACAACAGTGAGAGGCCCGCATAAGGCAAAAAAACCCAAGAAAAATGGGGAGAAAAAAAGGATGGTTGAACTTTTAAGTGCCTTTAAAACCTAATACTATTTCTTTAAAAACAAATGATCTTACCATGAGAAAGAGCCAAACAATGACTGTCTCCAATAGAAATATCAACTACTCTTGTGGCAGCCAGTTCTTCAATAAGCTTGGGTCTCAGTGCAGTAGCTTCTGAAGAACCACAACCTAGACAAGCACCACAGCCCCAGGCATAGACCTGAAACAAAGAGAAATACACTACACATAATATTCTGAGATGGTAGGTTAACAACTTACATTGTTTAGAAATAAATATAATCTATTAAATAAGAGTGTGGTTTGATACTAAATAATAACTTTTTGTTGTTACAGAAACTTTCAGTTCAAAGTTGAAATCTTTGAATCTATCTTATATAATCATTCAAAGTTGAATCTATCTTATATAATCATTCAAAGCAGAAGTTATTACCCCTCTCATAAAAAAGAAGCATGTGATTTTCAAGGAAGGTTTGTGATTTGCCAGTGGCTATACATCAAATAAGTGAGCATCTTTTGGCTTCAATTCATGGATTCCTACCACAAAACTCACAGTGAGAAAGATGTAAAAGAGAAGTTTTAAATTTTAAGACAGCAACCAGCATTGTAACAAATGACTAACGTAATTAAATACAAAATGATAAGTAGTTTTGCGTTAGATCTTTTACGTCAAGGCATTCCGGTCTTTCAAAAATAATTAAATAATATGGTAATTTCAGCTTTGCTACTCATCTGCCATGTGAATGTCAGAAACATTTTTATACCACTGCCTGGCACATAATAGATTCCTACATGTGAAACAATGAGTGATCAGCTCACTTTTTCACTGTCATCGCTGATGGATTTAAGGAGCAAAATTATAGCCTATCACCATACCTGGACCCTCTCCATCACCAACAAACAAACAGAGGGAAGTCAAAATATGCATGTAGAAAATCACAAGTTTATAAAGGGATTATACAATTCTAAGTATCCTAAGACTGAGTAACCCTCTTTCAGAAACACCTAACTACCTAACCCTCTCAGATTATTTTCCATCTGGAAATGTTCTCCTTGCCCTCTCTTTTGATCACCTTCTTGCCTTCTTACTTCATATCACTGGTTCCAGCAAGATCTATTCTCACTTTCCCCCACTATTCATGATTTTTAAAGGTTTAAGCAGTGTTTAGTGCTAAAAGTTTTTTTAAAACCATCTTAATACAAAGAACATGGGGTTAACAGTAAGTTTATCTGGCTCACACACAGTCAGAAAACCTGGCTCCTTCTCAGATACTCAACTTCTTCAAACAGGAGAAAATATTTCATTTCAGTAGATTAACTTTAAAATGTATTTTTTAACTTCAAAATTTAAATACAATTATCACTTTTTAGTCATCTGGTCCTCTGAAATACTCTAAACCTTTTATGCTCATCCCTTAGTCCTACCTGCCCTGTTGATGTCAAAGCAAGTGAAGACTGACTTCCAGCACAAACTTTCCGAATGAACATTCCTTGTAAAGCTTCAATAACTTTAGGTTTATACACTCTGTTGGTATCACCATGGCCAAGTTTGCCTATAAACACAAACATATTCAAGTTAAACAATATACTTGTTTCAAAGAAATGCTATTCTTTTCTTAGTATTAATGTTGATAAATATCATTAATATTTCCATCACTAACCTGACAGATTGTCCACATTTTAGAAAGCTCTAAGTTTCTAATAGCAGAGGATGTTAACAAATGAATCGTTTTATTACAAGAAAGAAACCAATAAACAATAGTTTTCTGAATTTTTATATCAAGCAATTAAAACCACTTTAAGAGAGATATGGAAAATTAATTTGCTGTCTTTCTCCCCTTTAATGGTCATACTTCTAACTTCAAATTTGCTGATATAATAAACAGGTCCTTATACAAGAATGTGTATGCATAAAATGATTTTAAATTTTTTTTTAAAGACTCAATAATTCACCAAATAGAGAACTTGGCAAATCACCAAAGAAGAAAAACAAATGGCCAACCACCTCACTAAGGACGAAATACAGATTAAATACCATTTTCACTAGTGAAACTATTTTTTTAATTATCTTAATTTTAATAGCCAGTATTGTTGAGGGATATGGGGAAATGAGCATTCTCGCATCACTGGTAGGAGTGACTGAAGTAGAAAAAGATTTAGTCATTCACTGTATTGTTTTTAATACTGAAAAAACTTGGAAACCATCTAGATATTCAACAATAATAAATTTCTTTGTAAGTTTTGCTACAATCATATGAAAGAATACTTTGTGCCACTGAAAAGAAAAATGTAGAGCCATGTTTCTTGACACAGAAAGATATTCATAAGATACTGTTAGATAAAAACAAACAAGTTATAAGACAGTAACTATGGTATATATAGGTCTGCTTTGGTTTTTTAAAACATCTATGTAGAAATATATGTACATATTTATATAAATGCATATATATTTACCTCCCAAAATTTTAACAATGCTTAGAGCAAATTTTTCTTAAATTTTTTAAGAAAAATTTATTTAAATTTTTAAAATTTCTGCTCACCTATATACATTTGAGTTTTTCTACAATAGCCTTGTATAACTGAAAAATAAATTTTTTTAAAAGTCAAGGAAAAAAGGCCAAAGCTATCAATAAATAATTTTTTACATACCATTGTCTCCTCCTCCAAAAGACCATACAGTTCTCCCATCTTTAGATAAAGCAATAGTATGTGAACTGCCACAAGAAACCTCTCCTACATTGCTAATGTCTTTTACTAACGTTGGAATGTTACGGCTATTACTGTCACCGTGACCTTGGATAAAACACACAAAACAACAAAGAAATAATGTTAGCTCTTTTTCTTTAGGCCATTACTTCACAGGTAGAATAAACATTACAAGTTATTAACAGAATTGAGGAATTTTTTAAGTGCAATTAAATATGCAAAACAGAATCATTTCTAATATCTTCTCATCTAATCTTCTAGGCTGCTCCCAACATGAGATACCCAGTCCCTTCACTGAATCAGTAGAACATTCTATTATGCTCCTCTCACAGCACTTATCTAATGCTGTCTAGTATCGTTAACGCTGACTTGTTTTCACTACCTCCTAGATAACACACTTCAGGATCACTTTAGGATGATATCTTTCTTATCCCTGAAATCCTATAGTGCCTGCTCAAAGTGCCTGCTCAAAGTAAATACTTGCTAGATTTAATTACACCTTAAATTTCAGCACCAGAATCTAGGTACTCTCTATATAAAATTATCTTCCTCTGAGCTTAAAACTAACAAAAATAAATGACAGTCTTTGGCCTATTAAATTTAGTCTCACCACTTCTCAGTAACCATCATCATTTCTATTTTTCTGTGATACTAACTTCAATTTTTAAAAAATCTTACCTAATCTTCCAAAGTCTCCTTCACCCCATGTGTATAATTCACCATCCTCTGTGACAGCAGCACTATGTCTGTATCCAGCTGACACACAAACAACTACCTGTATTGCACACAAAGTGAATTTGATGAACACAAGATACTAAAACAAAGAGTTCACATTTGATCCTATACAGAGAGACTTCAGAGATACTGATATTCACAACTCATCCAGAAGTGCCATATACAGTTGTGGAGGTTTTGCCCAGGACAAGGCTGCCTGCATAAAGGATCAAGAAAGTGCTGAAATACAGCCTAACCTCTGTCGGCCAAGCCACAAACTCTGACTTCTACCCAGAAAGGACAACTTTTCTTAATTCACACAGAGACTGTAAAGGCTAGCAGCACTCTCTCGCCCACTCCTCCCTGCCCCAAATACATCAATCTAATCATCTGCAACAATACTATATCACCAATCAACTCTTTATTCAAAGAGTTGGATGGGGCTGAACACTCAGGGAACAATGAAAAATTTTTAAATATAACATTAACACAAAACCTCCATTCCTGGCTAATCAAGAAAACTTCATTACATAATAGGGTTAACTCTCAAAAACATACTGACTATTACCAATGAAGAAAGATCTAAGATATAAGCTTATATCAATTAAACGCCTAATAGTATCTCTTTACCCTCAAATAGCTACACAGTTTATGGGCAGAATCAGGGAAATAAGGGTATATGGCAGCATAATTTGGGGATCACTTATACCTTTTAACACTGATCAAAATCACTAACTGCTGAAAAAAAGATAACAGAAAAAATATCCATACTAATAACTCCATATTTTTTAATCTCCAAAAATTAGAACTCACTTTAGAAAATTCAAACTTTAGATTCAATTAAAAATACTGAGTAGGGCTTCCCTGGGGGCGCAGTGGTTGAGAGTCCGCCTGCCAATGCAGGGGACACAGGTTCGTGCCCCAGTCCGGGAAGATCCTACATGCCGCGGAGCGGCTGGGCCTGAGAGCCATGGCCGCTGAGCCTGCACGTCCGGAGCCTGTGCTCCGCAACGGGAGAGGCCACAACAGTGAGAGGCCCACGTACAGAAAAATAAATAAATAAATAAAATAAAAAGTACTGAGCACCTACTACATTTTAAATAATATGCTAAGAACCTCTGAAATTTTTATCTGTAAATTATTAATTTACTTTTTGGGAATTTTTCCTTCATGATATTCATACTAAGTTATTTTTAACTGGCAATGTTTCCATTATAAAATGAAACACTAAAAGAATATAAATAAGGAATTCCCTGGAGGTTCAGTGGTTAGGACTCAGCGCTTTCATAGCAGTGGCTCGAGTTCACCGGGCCACCGCTATGGTCGTGCAAGCTGTGCGGTGCGGCCAAACAAAAAAATATATATATACACACACACACATACACATATATGTATGTGTGTGTGTGTGTGTATATATATATATATATGTATGTAAAGAAAATTTTAAACAATGTGAATTAAGAAAAAAGGTGCTAGAAAAACTAAAAAAATACAACTTTAAAGAGTATTTATCTGAAGTTCCTTACAGTCCCATATTCAACATCTTATCAAGGACCCCCTGATGTTAAGTGGAATGTTCCAAGGCTCACTGATGTCTAAGTTAAACATTGAAAGTTATAATAAAGTAAAATTCATTTGAGAGCCAACTTTGTCAGACAAACTCCCATGAAAGAAGTGTCCCACTTTTAATTCTGGTATAAAATAAAATTTTAAGTTTAAAGACTTTTATATAAGAAAACATTCATAGAAAGAAAGGAATCTTAAAATGGAGGAACCCACAAAACTACATATAATTTTAAGTTAGGAAAATGGCTTCATTTCTTTAAGAAAAGGTAAAATAGAAATAAAAAGAGGAGATCTAGCTTCAGTTTCTAATGGTACCATTTATTTGTGTGTGACCTTGGCCAAGTTACTTAACCACTTTAAATGTCTTATTTAAGTTTTTGTTAAAATGCCACCTACTCCAAGAGAACCCTCTGACCTCATTATCTAATATCACACCCAAAGTTAGTATCTATTACATTACTCAATTTTTTTACTATTATTTGAAATTATTTTATGTGTTTGCTTACTTATCATCTCTAGCCCACAGATTAAAGCTCCATGAGAGTAAGAATCTTGTCTGTTTTGTTCACTGCCCTATGTCTAATGCCTAAAACACTGCCTGGCATTTGGAAGGTACTAAATAAATATTTGTTAAATGGATGATTCTCAGTTTCCTATCTGTGAAATGAAAATAATAACTACTTTAACAAGGCTGTTATAATAATTAAAATTAAATAATGTATGTGAAAGTGTGTTGTAAACCATCAAGCAGATATACAAAAGATAAGCCAAAAGGGTTGGGAGGGTGGGCTACTTCAGAAAGAATAAATCAAAATCTGAAAGATACTGTCAATTATAGCAATCATAGTACCAGTGCATCTAATTATTTTTAAATCCAAAAAGAAGGCACATACCTTTCCCTGCAGAGGGCCCTGAATAAGCTTGGGATATTTCTGTGTTGAACTATTTCCATGTCCCAGTTTCCCATAATCACCATCTCCCCAGCTGAAGACTTCTCCTTCTGTAGTGAAAGCTAAAGTATGACCATCAGATCCTTTAGAAGATGAGACCTTTTTAATGGACCTGTGAGGCTCAAATGTTAACTTTTTTAAAGTAGACTGATTATTAGAATCTCCAAGGCCCAGTCTCCCATAGCTGCCTTTACCACAAGCTCTGACAGAGCCATCCATAGAAATGACAAAAGTGCAGTATTGTCCAGCTTCAATCTATAAGCAAACAAACAGAATCACAGATATAAAATGCTTCTGTGAAAATCAAAGTATAATATTTAAGTTGATTTTACCAAAGAGGCTCAAAGGATATCTTTTAAAGCAGAATATGAATATCCATAGAGATTAAGAAGTAAACAGAAAATTAAGAAAACTGTTCATGGCCTATTCATGTTGACGTTACTGTTGAACTCAAATTAATGTATATTTTATCTTTTCAGGTTATCTAACAGTCATGGTTCAATGAAATAACAAAGAAAAATGTTTAGCCTACTCTTATATAATTGGTGAAGGGCAGGAAGGAAAATTTTCCTGTAATTCCTTAGGGTCCATTATAACAAGAGCCATGTAATATATATTCTAAATTCATTTGAGAAAAACATATGTTTTAATGAAAATAATAAAACAGAAAGTTCCATTTTGCCTAAAAGTTAGCTACAAATGTAAAAAAAGTGATCATAATAAGAAAATGAAATGCCAATATGGCAAAGGGAAAATTTTAATTTTTACTTAGTCTTATTTACCATTTGTGTTGAATATAAGGGTAAGTCTGCTGCCATTCATAATTCTTTTTAAAACTCCAGATGCAAATTTAACTTTTTAAAACTTGGAAACACTATTAGGGAAATGAGGGACTTAAAATATTTTTTTCTATGAAAATGAAAAAACTGATGCAGTATAGTATAGAAACAATATAGGTAAGAAACAAGCAAGAACATTCACTCATTAAAACAAAAAAAAACCACTCTTAACATTATTTAAAGCAAACCCTGTCATGTACCAATTTGTAAGGTATGCAGAGAACTCACAGTCTGCGCATCAGAGAAACTAGGAGCCAGTTTGGGTTGTAATATTTTCTCCTGTGTGCCTTCTACCAACTGATGGCTGCTATTGCTCCCCCAAACATAAACCTCACAGGTTTCTGAAACAATAGGAGCATCACCAGTCTGAATGCTATCTGGGCTAGCACATGTTCTTGAGTAATCAGAAGCCATTCTGCAAACCTATTAAAATAAGAAACAGGCAATAAATAGTCAAGACATTCTTAGTACAGATATTTTTATAAATATTCTCTGAAATTATTGTTGACTTTCCTTCTTTGAAAACTATCTCAACTGCTCAAATAAACTAAGAGCAACACATCCAATCTTAAACACAGATGGCTAGACTATTTACTCCTGCAGAATAAATCACTAAAAGATACCAACAAAGGTGGCAAAAATGGGGAGGGGGAGACACACAATCAAGCCTTTATTAACTAAATATTTTATTAACGCATATAATAGCATTATAGAAGAACAAAGTAGGAAAAAACCCACCTTTGATAATCCCATCGCCTTAATACAATATATGCTATCTTTTTTTATATTTGTCCTTCCAGAGTTTTGCATATACACGCTCTTTAACATAGTTATCACAGTGGATACATAAGTGACGATACAGAAGGGCCATGAAGAATTTTCTCTATGTCTACTTAATCTTCGTAATTGAACCAATAATATTCCATCTAATGTAAAAATCACAATTTGCTTAAGCATTTTCCTTTAAGAGGACACTGAGATTCTTTCTACTTATTTGTTATATGAGCCATTTTTAAGAATACAGTTGTGGCTACTTCATTGTTTTGTTTTGTTTTTTTTTGAAGGAAAATAATCAATGCTATTTGGCTGCAATGAAGTGTGTTCCCGGCTGGCTTCGTCGGGGGGGTTCCATTGATTCGCCCTGGGCACTGGCTCACTCCCTGCCACCTAGGCGGCCTCCTCCTCCTCCTCCTCCTCCTCCTGTTGCTAGATTTTTAATTACTTCACTTGGTAGAGAACCTCGGACATGGGACTACTATATGCAAAAAGTGACAACAATCTTCTGATTCCTGAAACATACTATACCAAATTGCTTTCAAAACTGGTGTTACAATATTATTTCATCACCAGCAATGTATAAAATGAGGGCGGTCTTAAAAACGATAAAGGTCCAAAGCAATTCAACACTCACACACATCTATACGTATCTGTATATGTATATAGATATAGATATATAAAAAATCATGGCTTATTTACCATTTGTGTTGAATATGATGGTAAAGTCTACTGCCATTCATAATGCTTTATAAAAATCCAGGCTTCTCCTCTCCTCCTCCCCTCTCCTCAAAACCCTGCCAAAAGCACAGGACCCAGGGTGGTCATCACAGTTGCCCTAACCAATGAATAGGGCTATGTGAGAGTACCAGTCTCACTGCACCCATACCAATAAGTATTATGCTCTAAATTTTTTTTGAAAAGTAAAGTGGGAAAAAAGAGGATGTATTCTTTTAACTTCACACTTCCTTATTTTCAACAGAACTGAAGTTTTTCCATCTATTTGCTTGTAACTAACTTCTGCTCATTTATTTATTAGGGTTTAATGGATTTTTTACTGACTTTGTATGAATCCCATACAATAAAGATATTATCTCTGACTACAGCTGTTGTCAATTTGTTGTCTGCCTTTTAGGGGTTGGTTTTGTTTTTGTTTTTCTCTGAATCAAGTAAAACAATAAAAGAAGAATCTTCAAAAGTCAATATATTATATTGCCAGACCATGAAATGGGAAGGGATAGAGTAATTTCAGTTAGAATCTTTAAATAGTACCCAAAACCATAGAATATATGTGTCAGACGAATAATTTTCAGTGAACATGATGAGAGTTTTGAGGACATACAAAATATGCATAAGTAAAGGCTGCCAGTCCCTAATAAGAGATCTGAAATTCTGCTGCTGACAAAAGGAGGATGATGGGCCCAAGTAGGTTAGAATTTTTTATCTAAAGATCTATTACAGTACTCCCCCTTTATTCGTGGTTTCACTTCTGTGGTTTCAGTTACTGGCAGTGAATCATCATCTGAAAATATTAAATGGAAAATTCCAGAAATAAACAATTCATAAGTTTTAAACTGCATACTGTTCTGAGTATCATCCCTTTGTCCAGCATAGCCACACTATATAAGCTAGCCACCGGCAGTCACTTAGTAGTCATCTGGTTATCAGCTCATCTGCCACAGTATCTCAGTGCTTGTGTTCAAGTAACCCTTATGTTACTTAAAAACGGCCCCTAAGTGCAAGAGTTGTGATGCTGGCAATCTGGATATTCTCCTACTGTACATAATTTATAAATTAAGCTTTATCATAGGTATGTATGTATAGAAATAACATGGTTTATATAGGGTTTGGTACTATTCATGGTTTCAGGCATCTACTGGGGGTCTTGGAATATATTCCCCGTATTCAAGAAGGGACTACTGCTCTATAATAAGACTTAAAAAAATAATAGCCCTCCTTCCCTGACCCCCACGAAAAAGAGAGAAGAGAGGAGAAGGGGAGGGGAAGGGAAGGGAAGGGGAGAAGAGGGGAGGAGAGGAGAGGGGGAAGCAAAGGGGGGGGAGGAGAGGGGGTAAAAAAAATCTGTTCACAAGACTTAGAAATGTGTTTTTTTAAAAACAACTGGAGGAGGGGCTTCCCTGATGGCGCAGTGGTTAAGAATCCGCCTGCCAATGCAGGGGACACGGGTTCAAGCCCTGGTCCAGGAAGATCCCACATGCTGCGGAGCAACTAAGCCCACATGCCACAACTACTGAGCCTGTGCTCTAGAGCCCGCATGCCACAACTACTGAAGGCCGCGCACCTATAGCCTGTGCTCTGCAACAAGAGAAGCCATCATAATGAGAAGCACGCACACCACAACGAAGAGTAGCCCATGCTTGCCACAACTAAAGAAAACCCATGCGCAGCAACAGAGACCCAATGCGGCCAAAAAAACCAAACAAACAAAAAAACAAACAAACAAAAAAAACAACTGGGGGGGGCACGTAGAATTCTGGAAAAGATGACAATAGCAGCAGCAATGTAGTTTTCTAAACATGGAATCATTACACAAAACAAATAGAAGGCTAAACTCCAAATTTGTACTTAATATTCACAATAAAACTAGACAGACATAGCTCCGGTAACTCCAAAATATAAGCAGGTGCAGACAAACCACTACCAAATACAGAATCTGCATGGGAATAATATCTGTGCAGGAGGAAGCCAAAGAGTGTCTGACAGACCTCAGAATAAGAAAACCCCAAAACAACCAATCAGGTACTCACCAGAAAGAACAGTGAGCCAATCTAAGAACAGCAGCTGCAACTGGGAAGCGTTTGCCCTCTCTGATAGCACGTAAGTACAAAGGTCCCATGATGAGAAGTTTGAAAAAAGCTAGAGCAGTCTAGCTCTTGTGAATTCTTGAAACTGAAAAGCCAGTACTCCCTTCCAGGACAGAGCCCTCATACTGAGCAGAAACAACTGGGAGTGGAATAAAAGTTGAGCAGAATGAGGACAACAGAAAGGAAAGAGAAAAAGTTAAGATAAAAGGTGGGGAGGGGAATACGCTTGAAACCACCATGTTTTGTCTAACGTTACACAAAAACAATAGAGAAAGGGAGTCTATGGATTTAGAGAAGCCATCTTGAATGCCATCCCGTTCTAAAAATTCAGGAAAACAAATTTTTCATAAAAATAAGCAACAGAAAAGTATGAAAGTCAAATTCCATATGAAGTTGTTATAAGGGGAAAAAAAGGAAAAGAGGCAGAATAACATCCGTACAATAAAAAAATGACAGATGAGAAATGCCCACAAAACAGATCAAACTGTAACCTATTTCAAAGCAAGGTAAAGGGATTAAGAAAATGAAACACGACTTGAAAGAAAAACACAAAACTGAAAGAGAAGCATTCAAAAATGAGGTGACAGACTCAAAAAACCAATTAGAAATAAGAGAAAAAATCATTTCAGAAATGAGGGGTAAACTATAAGAAATCCAAGAGTAAATAAATACAGAAGATAATACCTTATGAGCAACAAAAGGGAAAAAGCTGTTCAGAAATAAAAAAAGAAATGAAAATTATATAAAAAGTATTCAAAAAAAAGAAGTATTCAAAAAAAAGTGACAATTACTAAGTTAATTGTTAAAAATCCAACATACATCCGAGATTGAACCAGGAAGAAACAGAAAATATAGAGACAAATTACAAGCACTGAAATTGAGACTGTGATTAAAAATCTTCCAACAAATAAAAGCCCAGGACCAGATGGCTTCACAGGTGAATGCTATCAAACATTTAGAGACGAGCTAACACTTATCCTTCCCAAACTCTTCCAAAATACAGCAGAGGGAGGAACACTCCCAAACTCATTCTATGAGGCCACCATCACCCTGATACCAAAACCAGACAAAGATGTCACAAAGAAGAAAACTACAGGCCAACATCACTGATGAACATAGATGCAAAAATCCTCAACAAAATACTAGCAAACAGAATCCAACAGCACATTAAAAGGATCATACACCATGATCAAGTGGGGTTTATTCCAGGAATGCAAGGATTCTTCAACATACGCAAATCAATCAATGTGATAAACCATATTAACAAATTGAAGGAGAAAAACCATATGATCATCTCAATAGATGCAGAGAAAGCTTTCGACAAAATTCAACACCCATTTATGATAAAAACCCTGCAGAAAGGAGGCATAGAGGGAACTTTCCTCAACATAATAAAGGCCATATATGACAAACCCACAGCCAACATCATCCTCAATGGTGAAAAACTGAAAGCATTTCCACTAAGATCAGGAACAAGACAAGGTTGCCCACTCTCACCACGCTTATTCAACATAGTTTTGGAAGTTTTAGCCACAGCAATCAGAGAAGAAAAGGAAATAGAAGGAATCCAAATCGGAAAAGAAGTAAAGCTGTCACTGTTTGCAGATGACATGAAACTATACATAGAGAATCCTAAGGATGCTACCTGAAAAATATTAGAGGTAATCAATGAATTTGGTAAAGTAGCAGGATACAAAAGTAATGCACAGAAATCTCTGGCATTCCTATACACTAATGATGAAAAATCTGAAAGTGAAATCAAGAAAACACTCCCATTTACCACTGCAACAAAAAGAATAAAATATCTAGGAATAAACCTACCTAAGGAGACAAAAGACCTGTATGCAGACAGAAGACCTATAAGACACTGATGAAAGAAATTAAAGATGATACAAACAGATGGAGAGATATACCATGTTCTTGGATTAGAAGAATCAACATTGTGAAAATGACTCTACTACCCAAAGCAATCTACAGATTCAATGCAATGCCTATCAAGCTACCAATGACATTTTTCACAGAATTACAACAAAAAAATTCACAATTTGTATGGAAACACAAAAGACCCCAAATAGCCAAAGCAATCTTGAGAAAGAAAAACGGAGCTGGAGGAATCAGGCTCCCGGACTTCAGACTATACTACAAAGCTACAGTAATCAAGACAGTATGGTACTGGCACAAAAACAGAAAGATAGATCAATGGAACAGGATAGAAAGCCCAGAGATTAATCCATGCACATATGGGCACCTTATCTTTGATAAGGAAGGCAAGAATATACAATGGAGAAAAGACAGCCTCTTCAGTAAGTGGTGCTGGGAAAACTGGAAAGCTACATGTAAAAGAATGAAATTAGAAAATAAAAATAAACTCAAAATGGATTAAAGACCTAAATGTAAGGTCAGACACGACAAAACTCTTAGAGGAAAACATAGGCAGAACACTCTATGACATATATCACAGCAAGATCTTTTTTGACCCACCTCCTACAGAAATGGAAATAAACACAAAACTAAACAAATGGGACCTAATGAAACGTAATAGCTTTTGCACAGCAAAGGAAACCATAAACAAGATGAAAAGACAACCCTCAGAATGGGAGAAAATATTTGCAAATGAAGCAACTGACAAAGGATTAATCTCCAAAATTTACAAGCAGCTCATGCAGCTCAATATCAAAAAAACAAACAACCCAATCCAAAAATGGGCAGAAGACCTAAATAGACATTTCTCTGACGAAGATATACAGATTGCCAACAAACACATGAAAGGATGCTCAACATCACTAATCATTAGAGAAATGCAAATCAAAACTACAGTGAGGTATCACCTCGCACCACTCAGAATGGCCATCATGAAAAAGTCTACAAACAATAAATGCTGGAGAGGGTGTGGAGAAAAGGGAACCCTCTTGCACTGTTGGTGGGAATGTAAATTGATACAGCCACTATGGAGAACAGTATGGAGGTTCCTTAAAAAACTAAAAATAGGGCTTCCCTGGTGGCGCAGTGGTTGAGAGTCCGCCTGCCGATGTAGGGGACATGGGTTCGTGCCCTGATCTGGCAAGATTCCACATGCCGTGGAGCGGCTGGACCCGTGAGCCATGGCCACTGAGCCTGTGCGTCCGGAGCCTGTGCTCCACAACGGGAGAGGCCACAACAGTGAGAGGCCCGTGTACAGCCAAAAAAAAAAAAAAAAAAAACCTAAAACTAGAACTACCATACGACCCAGCAATCCCACTACTGGGCATATACCATGAGAAAACCATAATTCAAAAAGAGTCATGTACCACAATGTTCATTGCAGCACTCTTCACAATAGCCGGGACATGGAAGCAACCTAAGTGTCCATTGACAGATGAATGAATAAAGAAGATGTGGCACATATATACAATGGAATATTACTCAGCCATAAAAAGAAATGAAATTGAGTTATCTGTAGTAGGGTGGATGGACCTAGAGTCTGTCATACAGAGTGAAGTAAGTCAGAAAGAGAAAAATAAATCCCATATGCTTACATATATGGAATCTAAAAATAAAAAATGGTTCTGAAGAACAGAGGGGCAGGACAGGAATAAAGACGCAGACGTAGAGAATGGACTTGAGGACACAGGGAGGGGGAAGGGTAAGCTGGGACGAAGTGAGAGAGTAGCATGGACTTATATACACTACCAAATGTAAAATAGATAGCTAGTGGGAAGCAGCCGCATAGCACAGGGAGATCAGGTCAGTGCTTTGTGACCACCTAGAGAGGTGGGATAGGGAAGGTGGGAGGGAGATGAAAGAGGGAGGAGATATGGGGATATGTGTATACGTATAGCTGATTCACTTTGTTATAAAGCAGAAACTAACATACCATTGTAAAGCAATTATACTCCATAAAGATGTTAAAAAAATAATCCAACATAAAAACAATAGTGGTCCTAGATGAGAACCAAATAAAAAGAGTAAAAATGATACTAAAAACAATAATTTAGGGAAACTTCCCTGAAATAAAAAAGATTTGAAACTACATATTAAAATCCTCACATCTCTGAGAACATCGACCCAGAATACATAACATCAAGATGTATTCTAGTAAAATTACTGCCAGAAGAAAATGAATGAATATACTTAAGAAGTAAAGAAAATGTGAGCCAAAGATTTAATCTTCTCAAAACTGACTTTCAAGTATAAAGTGCACAGCAATTAAAATGTAAGAACTAAGAGAATCTTTTTCGTGAGTATTTATTGAAGATTCTACTAGAGAATAAGCTTCAGACAAACAAAAAGAATAGAGAGCCACTGACAGAAACTGGCAGTGAGCATGAAATATGTAGTTACTTGTACAACTCATACTTAAAGAGGGTTAAAAGGCAGAGAGTAAATATGTTCTGAGTATGCAGATATAATACAACTACAAAAAATGGGGAAAGCATATGTAAAAAGTTAATATTTTTAGTAATCATACAGTGGTAGTGTTTGTCTTATTTTAGGATTGCTGTGTGTGTGTGTGTGTGTGTGTGTGTGCGCGCGCGCGTGTGTGTGTATGTACTGTGGGATTAAAATAAATAATTACGGGATATTCTAATTCTATATCCCTGTATCCTTCAGAATCAGCATTCTTAGTTGGAAGAAAGGATATATAAATGTAATATAGAAAAGCAGAAATTCTATAGCCCTGATTTTGAAAGTATCAGTATCAACTCATGAGGTATATTAGCTTTAAATACGCATGCATGTGTGAACACACACACATTTCCTAGCTCTGGCTACTGTAAGACCCCAGAAAAATAATACCGACTTAGTAGTGATGAGCACCCTGATTGTGGTCCTGAAATAATATTTTCCACTTTTAAAAAAACAGTGTTTATGGAGAAAGAGCTAGCTGGTTGCAGATCCAGATCAAGAAATGTATGAGTCCAGAAACAATTTGATGGGTCAGATAGCAAGGAAGCGATCAAAGATTATTAGGCCTATGTCAAAAGAGCTTGGGAACCACACTGAAAGAGACTACTACCCTGAAAGACTGTTGGCCAAAGATAAAACAATGTGAGCTTCACTACAGATAATAATTCAACAAAGTAAAATTTGAATCGGTTTAAATCTACAAGTTCATAACAATACTTTTCAAGTGAAACCAATTGGTCAAGTTTGGAGCATGACAGGAGATCAGTCCATTAAACTGGAAACTAGTAAATAAAAATCGGTGTTAAAAATTTTTTTAAAAATCAAGTGGAGAGAATCAAGCACTTATTCTGCTTTTCCTGTCTGAACTGTGGCAGGGTAACCAAACTGTCAATAAGGGAATCATCTCTTTATGAAAACATTCCAATTAATAAATGAAAGAGGAATGATATAATTAGAATATCACCATTTTGCAACCAAGCACCAATGAATTAATAGATCTGATCATTAAGAATCAAGGGCTGCTAATACTACAAAAAGACAGACAACCAGATGGAAGATCACAACACCATGTTTAGCCTTGCCAAATGGATCAAACCTGAAACTGATCAAGCCTCTAGATTCACCTGTCAGTATGCAGGAAATACATAGGAACTGCATTATGAGTAATCAATCAGCAAACTCCAGATGGTAGGAAATTATACAGCCTTAAAAGTCCAAGTTCCTGAACAAATACACTAAAGGAAAAGAAAAACAATGGAGGGGGAACCTATAGATTAAGAGATTTAAAAGATATATATAGGACTTCCCTGGTGGCACAGTGGTTAAGAATCTGCCAGTCAATGCAGGGGACGTGGGTTCAAGGCCTGGTCCGGGCAGATCCCACATACTGCAGAGTAACTAAGCCCGTGATCCGCAACTACTGAGCCTGCGCTCTAAAGCCCGCAAGCCACAACTACTGAGCCCATGTGCCACAACTACTGAAGCCCGTGCGCCTAGAGCCTGTGCTCCACAACAAGAGAAGCCACCACAATGAGAGCCCGTGCACCACAACGAAGAATAGCCCCCCGCTCGCCGCAACTAGAGAAAGCCTGTGCGCCACAACGAAGACCCAACGCAGCCAAAAAAAAAAAGTTTTAATTAAAAATATATAAATACTAAAAAGATATATATCGATATATAGATTGTTTTAATAGGGAAGACTGAACTATAGTGTCTAGGGATGCACACAACTATAAAGAAATGCAACAAAGTGACTACTCTTGAAGTCAGGATAGTGGCTACTTACGGAAGGAGGAAAGGGATAATGAACCAGGACATGAAAGGGTTTCTCGGGTTGCTAGTAAAGTTTTATTTCTTTCCTGGGCACAGATTAAAAGGACATTTGTTTTAAAATAATTCATTAAGGCACACATTTGTATGTCTTTCTGTATCTGTTTTAATAATACATTTTTAAATTAAAAAATGCACATATGGGAGGGGGAAGGGTAAGCGGGGACGAAGTCAGAGAGTGGCATGGACATATATACACTACCAAATGTAAAACAGATAGCTAGTGGGAAGCAGCCACATAGCACAGGGAGATCAGCTCGGTGCTTTGTGACCACCTAAAGGGGTGGGATAGGGAGGGTGGGTGGGTGGAAGGGAGACGCAAGAGGGAGGGGTTATGGGGATATATGTACACGTATAGCTGATTCACTTTATTTTACAGCAGAAACTAACACAACAATGTAAAGCAATTATACTCCAATAATGATGTTTAAAAAAAATAATGCACATGATACAAAGTCCAAAATGAATAAAAGGGTATGCATTGAAAACTATGCCTCCTTCCCACACCTGATGCGAGACACCCCGGCTCCACTTTCTAGAGGCAACCAATCACGGATGCCACTTTCTTTTGCATCCTTTCCAGAGACTGAATGGATTTTTTTTTTTGCGGTACGCGGGCCTCTCAATGCTGCGGCCTCTCCCGTTGCGGAGCACAGGCTCCGGACGCGCAGGCTCAGCGGCCATGGCCCACGGGCCCAGCCGCTCCGCGGCATGTGGGATCTTCCCGGACCAGGGCACGAACCCGCGTCCCCTGCATCGGCAGGCAGACTCTCAACCACTGCGCCACCAGGGAAGCCCTGAATGGATTATTTTTAAGGGATAAATACATGCTATAGCATTTTAAGACAAAGTAATTTTTATTGATTGATTGATTTTTATTGGAATATAGTTGATTTACAATGTTGTGTTACTTTCAGGTGTACAGCAAAGTGAATCTGTTATACATATACATATATCCACTCATTTTGAGATTCTTTTCCCATATAGGCCATTACAGAGTACTGAGTAGAGTTCCTTGTGCTATACAGTACGTCCTTATTATCTATTTTATATCTAGTAGTATGTATATGTCAATCACAATCTTCTAGTTTATCCCTTGACAAAGTAATTTTTCACATAAAAGCCATGATTATTACGTACCTCTTCAAAAAGACATAAAGCTGCCTCATAGAGTGAGCACAAGCCATCGGATGTTCTGGGTGGTTCCCTCCACTGACTCCGATCAGCAGATGAACCCTATAATTAAGACATTGTGGGATACAGTTAGGGAAGGAGAGAGACATGTATTAAAATCACTTAAATAGTCTACAAAAACATCTGAGGAACTGTTTACATAATTATGTGCATTAAAATCAAATCCTAACATTAGGTCATGAAACCAATTTTATGTGTAAGTGTTATAAAAGACATGGCTATAGAGTGAAGCAGTAAATTAAGTACCAATCCCTCACTTATTACATTAGTGATTTGTTCTAAGTGTCACAAGGTTTGACCTAAAAACACTCAAGGAGGCAGAATTTTGCCAACTACACACTCTTTGGGTGGCCAATATCCAATAAATGGGGTCCCAGCAAATATTCTACTCCCCTGGGGCTGTCTTGTCCACTTGCTCCAAGAATACAGTAGAATGCAGCCAGCTTAAGTGATGATCCTTACCAGAGCAGCAGTAAGTCTGTTCCTCCCTTCTTAGTTTCAGCACAACAAAGGTCCCACAAGTCAGTTCATGTAGCTACCTGACTATATTAGCAACAAAATATCTTTTTCCTAGCACAGCTGAGGAATCATAGCTCCTCTCTGTGACTAACTGCCTACTCTCCACAATAGGGCCCAATGGCTATGACCAGAAATCATTCTTTCATTGAAAACTGATAAATCAGAGAGTGAACTTGACCTCCACTGTTCCCTCAAATTCCCATATCCTTAAATCTTTACATCACAAATGTCAAGTTCTTTCTCTGATTTATCCATCCTCTAGTTGTAAAATTTTCATCTGTGGCTTTATTTCAAAGACTATTATATTGTAAAAATATTTAGATTCTAGATGATCACCGGGCAAACATACCACAGAAAAGTATATCCTCTACCGTGGAACGGAGGTTGGCCTAGATGCTCTGTACGATCCCATCCAACTCTAAGATTATATGATTTTATCAATTCAGACTATTTTAATTAACGTGGTTCCTAAGTAATGAACGAAATGAATATGTTGGCTATTTAATTTATTGCTGGGTCATCAGGTGCTAAGCTACTGCTACCAAATCAATTTTTCTTTTTTATTGCTTAGGTGGTGCTTCTCGAATTTTAATGTGGACATAAGTTATCTGGAAATTTTGTTAAAATGCAGATTCCAATTCAGTAAATATAGGTGGGGGCCTGAGATTCTGTATTTCTAACAAGTTCTCAGGTGATGCCAATGCTGCTGTCTGAGGCTCACACTTCAAGTAGTAAGGCTTTCGAGAGCCATTTGCAGGTCTTGGAGTCATATGAGAAGCTGAGTGTTCAAAATTATCTAGTTCCTAGACACACAAGGTGTGGCTATACCAGCAAATACTTTGAGGCACAGCCTCTCCAAATTCCATAATTAGCTGCGTAGCACTTCTGGGAGAAACACAACTGTAATCTGTGGCTCCATTATTTAAAGGCCACCTCTACTGATCACCAAACCAAAAGCAGATAAGAAACAACAGCAGCTTGTCATACCTTTCTAGGAGCTGGCACCAGGCCGGTAATAATTCCTTTTTATGCCTTTCTACAGTATGAAGGAAAATGCTGAAAATAACATAAGGTTTTCAGTGAGAGATCTGAGTTTAAATCCATGTTCCATCACTTACTGGCAACGTGACTTAAGGGTAAGTTTGCTTATCCTTAGACAGGAATAATTCCTCTATTATTTAGGGCTGTTGGGAAGAATAACTGAAATTATGCATAAAACATGCTTAGCATAGTTCTTAATACATAGTACGAACTCAAAACTGGCATCAGTAATTATTATTTTGTATGATGTACATGGAGAAAGTAGAGAAAACACAGGGAGTCTTTAATAAATTCCTGCTAACTTTAAAAATACCAAACCAATTTTTTTTAAAAATCCTTCAAACACTGTCTGCAGTGACTGTCACTGACTTCTGTTCTCCCCAAAAAGTCAATAGTTAAGAGTAAGACTAATCCAGCCCCAGTAAATTAGGATTAAAGATATCTTAAAAACCCACTCTGTATAGAATTCTTAATGTGTTTTGTAAATATACTGCACAATAGAAAAAGAGGCCTATACCTAGGCATTTTTAAAGAAATTACATTTTGGAAATGTGTAACTTCATACACTGCTAATATACCACAGGAAGTTCAAAGGTCCAAAGATAAATGGGAAATTAAAATAACATAAATGTGTGGTTTCACAGGTCTTCATTGAATTACCTTTCTCTTATTTACCTACCATCAAAAATAATGTAATACCTTTTCGTTTTCACATCTGTCTTTTTAAGAAAATCAGACAAGAACATTAAGACTTGATGGAGTACATTTCCTTACATTCTTGCTATCTGATTTTACTCTGCTTAAAATTGCTTCAGTGACTCCCCGCTGCCTACAGAATCAAGCTCAAAACCCCATAGCATGGGATACCTGGCCCTGCCCACGTTGGCCACCTCAGCTCATCCCATTCCAGCCCCAGCACCCAGGAGCCTACTCTCCCACACCTCAGTCACTTTGAGAATACTAATCCTCTCACCTGAAAACTTCTTCAGCTCCCTCACTCACACACCTCATGACTGCAAGCAAACTCTTCTTACTTTTCAACTAAGCTTAAGCATCCTTCATTTCCTGCCCCTTCCCTTCTAGCCCTCCTCCTCCTGTATCTCATCACCACCTCCCTGTGCAGACCTCTACTACAGCCCAGCATCATTAATATGAAATGTCTGTGCATCTCTCTCTCCTTACACTGTGAGCTGGCTAACGGCATGGACGCTACAAAGCTTATTCATCATTTTAACTCATAGCCTAACAGTATCTGGCACACAGTAAACACCTAGTGGCATCAAAGGCCAAAGGTGTTTTTCTTGGTGTTTATTTTTTTAGAATTCAGGGATGTACAGTGACATTATTTCCCTACTCTTTATTTAAATGTAAGTTAATGAGTATCTTGCATGCTTGCACTCAAACAGAATTACTATGTGCATGGGTAGAGGAGGTTAAGAATCACACATGTAAATACAATTTAAGGATTAAACTCATTTTTGCTAGGCCTTCTACCAGGTACTCAATTGACGGTTATGTGTCTCTCCCTCTAACTTCTAGCTTGGGGATACATTCTGTCCCAGCTGTTCTTGAGCAGAGAATCTTAAGACAGGGAAGATAAGGTCAGGACGGGCTTCTTCCCCAGAATATATCCAGAATTCTGAGGAAAGCTATCCGGGGTACCCTCATCCCAAGAGAAAGCTACAATGTAGGGTATAGCCTAGGAGGGTAAAGAGGGAGGCAGAGGCCCCTTCTGCCTAGGTGTATTTGACATTTTGTCCAGAAATGAAAGAGGCCAAGTGGAGAGAAAATTGGAAATCCAGCAATAAAATAAGGTTATTATATTTTATATCTACTTTAAGGTAGGCCTTCATGGGAAAAAAAAATAAGTCAATTTAACATAAACAGGGTAAAAGCTGCATACAGCTGTCAGAAAAAATGTGGGCTTTGCAGACAGACTATGGGTTGTAAGAATTAGTTAACACAGTGCCTGGCCCATCAGTGCTTAATCAGGAGTATACATAATACTTTCAGTTCTTTTGCCAAATAGATGTGTAAATTTAGGATAATTGCCACAGTTTCTTCATCCTTAAGATAAGGATAAATAATATCTACCTTACAGATTAACATGATAATTGAATAAGACACTGCTTATAAAAAGCACCTGAGGGGCTTCCCTGGTGGCGCAGTGGTTGAGAGTCCGCCTGCCGATACAGGGGACACGGGTTCGTGCCCCGGTCCAGGAAGATCCCACATGCCACGGAGCGGCTGGGCCCGTGAGCCATGGCCGCTGAGCCTGTGCGTCCGGAGCCTGTGCTCCGCAACGGGAGAGGCCACAACAGTGAGAGGCCCGCGTACCGCAAAAAAAATAAAAATAAAAAGCACCTGGTAGGTAGTAGGCACTCAACGAAGGTTAGAGCTCTTCCTCCCTTATTCCAGGTACTGGGAAGCAGTAAGTAGAATCCAAAAAATGAATGGGATGGTTTACTATAGGTTAATTAAGTGAATATTAAAACACATTATATAGGTAGTAAATATATTTACTGTAAAGATTTCTTAAGGTTATAGAGCCAATTTAAACTTACAGCCAAATATGCATACAAACCAATTTACAACATGCTAAAAGACAATGGGCTAAACAGATACTGAGAAAAGCAATTTAGTTTCTTGGGGCACCCTCTTCCCACTAAGGAGCAACACTGCAGGATAAGGCCTTTGAGGGTAAGGTGGGCAAGAGGCTTCTGACTCAGGGTATTTAGCATTTTGATTAAAAAGGAAACATACCATGGGCAAGCGTACGATCATATAAGTAGACTGCACAATAATTAACATGTTTTCTTTGTAACAAAGGCAATGCAAAATAAACAGACTGTAAAATGAAGAATTAAGTAACTCCTCACAGAAATATTAACATGTGACCATGAATAGATACATTATTTTAGGTCATCAAATGGCATCACATATTTGAAAACGGTATAAATTTAGAGAATGTTACCAGAAAGTATTAAGAATTGGAAAATAAAATGAGAAAAACAGATATGCAAGTGAATAAGTTTAAATATTGAATAAGAAACCACAAGAGGCCTAACTGCCTTTCATAGCTGTTACTTCAAACCTTTCTTACTTAGATCATTGCTTAGATCTCTGGCTCTAGATTCCTACTTCAGGTAAAGATCATACGGCCCTTGTCAACATTCCAGATTCTGAACAAAGCACCACATGCTTTTCTAGTCTAAATTTTATTTAACATTAAGGAATTCAAATTTTCATAGATCTCATGATCTAAAATCTCCAAGTACTTGCTTACAATAAAATTATTTGTAATAAAATGACCCAATATTTACCATTCAGTTCACAAGTACAAAATGTAAGCCAGGTGAAAATTTAAATGCTCTGGTTTGAAAATAAATTCAACATAATTGTTTTTTATGAAACATTCCTGTCAATCCAACAGCTTTCCACATTTTTGGGGGGGAAGGGGAGTCGTGAAACACACATACATAATTTACAAGTGGCATTTTTAATTATTTAAACTAAATAAATTTGTTAATTGATATTTGGTAATGAAGAATAACAAAAACGCTGATCAATGTAACTCAATTGAAATTAAATCAACTTATAAGTGTTTCAATCTTTATATTCCAAATTTGTATTCTTTTTTTAAATTTTTTTTTTTTTAAACAGTAGGTTCTTATAAGTAATCCATTTTATACATATGTCAATCCCAATCTCCCAGTTCATTGCACCACCACCACCCCTCTACTTTCCCCGCTTGGTGTCCATACGTTTGTTCTCTACATCTGTGTCTCTATTTCTGCCCTGCAAACCGGTTCATCTGTTATTTCAAACTTTTATTCTTGGTTTTCACAAAAGCATTAAATTTCAATCTCAGAAATTCTTGAAATTGATCATACTGCACTATATTTTACTGTTTATTCTTTAATGTGGTATCTAAAGTTAGTTCCTTTATGATAGTCAAGCAATTAAGTTCCTTCATGAACAAGACATTTATTACAGATCTAGTATATCAGTTCATTACTCCCCTCCATTCAGGTCTCCGCTCAAATGTCCCAATTCAGAGACTCCTCTGATCACATTAACTAAAATACCACACCTTTCCCCTCCCCAATCTCTGCTTGAACCCATCATTTTGTATTCCTTTCCCTCCCTTATTTTAATTCTTAGAACTTAACACTACCTAAAATTTATATTTATTGTCTGATTCCCCTACTAGGCTGTTAGCTCCAAGAAACTCTGTTTTTCTCTGCTGTATCCTTAGGGCCTAGAATAATACTTAGTACATAGTAAATGTTTAATAAAAATGAAGAAGGATGAAATTAGAGATTTTTTTCAAAAGGTCTCCACACTTACTAGCCAAGGCCCCTCATTTTACTTTTGAGTTTACTAAAACACAGAGAAGTTAGATGAATTTCCCAAGTTCACACAGGAAGCCATAAAACTTAAACTACAATCCTAACTCCTGATCCAGTGGTCTTAACACTATACAACTAGCCTGTCCTTGAATTACATATTCACATCAACACATATAAAAGTTTCTTTACTCAAAGTATCTAAATTATTTAACTAACCTAACAATCACCAGTAGAATTCTCAAATCATTTGCTATTACCATCAATTCATTAAAAGTTGGGTTGACATTTCCCAAAATTGTTAGATAAGAATTTTAAAGTTCAGATTTATCGTACGTACCAAAGAACGTCTCATCTGCATTAATATAGTCATAAAGCAGTCAAAGCTGATCATCCCCTCCTGGCTTGATAGTAGTTTGCTTTTCTCCATGGAATTTACAACTGCTGAAGCCCCTAAGGCCATTTCTATCCATTCAAGGAGATACCGCAAAGAACCTCGCTGAGCAGCTAAACCAAGCAGCAACTCGGAAGCTAATCTACGACCTAAAGTGTCTGCTCCAGAATTGGGAATAGTTACTCCTTTAAGAAATGTTGTTACTTGTGATAAGCAATCCAAGCCCATAGGTGGAATCTTGCTTTCATTTGCTAAAGATAATGGTGGCAAAGAGCTCACAACTTCAATTGCAGTATGAATAACGTCATTGCAAAGACTGAGACCAGGTCCCGACACAGGCATCATCCAACTTTGTCTCAGAAGTGCAAATAATAAACTTAGACCAGTTCGAACACCCATTTCTATAAGTGCATCAGTGCTTGACCGGGGACGTTCACTAACAGAATGGACATCTGCCGAACCAGAGCTGCTCTCCGGAGAATGCTGCTGCTGTTTCACTTTGCCTTTATCATGGTATTTATTAGAAAGTGCATAGAAGACACGCTGGAGTACAAGCAATCGTTTTCGAAGTGCCCCAGCAAATGGGGAATCTGAACATACCATCTTCGCTAGTGCTAGCTGACTGCTAAGAAGGGCATCCAAATAGTGGTCCTGTTCATCACTTGAAAGAGACTCACGTTCAAAGTCTGGCAACTGTGGTCCTTTGAGGCACAAAACTTGTTGGGGCAAAGGTACTACTTCCTTATTGCTGACCAGTTTAGAATATAGAACAGCAACTCCCTCTCTTGTAGCAATAGATTCACTGTCCTCTGTAATCCAGGAGCTGTTGAGGTGTTCAAGCCATTTCAGTTTCACTGGTGGAACCATAGTTGCCATTTTGATTTACTCTTCAGCCATTAGTTCTATAAAGGGAGAAGAAAAAGGAGTCAAGTTTCTGAACTTCCATCATATATTACCATTAGTGGTTTCAAACTGGTGAAACACAAAGTCTGGACTTCAGTTAACAGTAACATACCAATGTTAGTATTTTAGCTTCAATAAATGTACCATGGTTATTTAAGACATTAATATTAGGGAGCAATGGGTTGCAGGGCATACGGGAACTCTGTACTATCTTTGCAACTTTTACATAAGTCTAAAATTATCCCAAAATAAAAAGTTTATTTTAAAAATTAGTGATTTATGTAACTTTTCTCTTCAGGTTCTGGTCCCACTGTCAGTATTAATAGTGGGTTCTACATGATGATGGACCCCAAATTTGTATCTCTAGGCTTCTCCTCTGAATTCCAAACTCATATATGTAATTGTCCACTTGACCTCTCCACACCTCATAGGCATCTCAAACTTTATATTCAAAACTGAATTCCTAATAAAACATTTCCACCACACCCACCCAAACCTGTTCCTCCTGCAGAACTCCTCACTTCAATAAATGGCAACTGTATCCTTCTATTTCCTTTGGCTAAAAACCTTGGGAGTCATCATTGACTCCTCCCTCTCTTACACTCCAAATTCAATTAGTCAACTCTACTCTCAAAATATAGCCAGAATCCAAACAGTTCTCACACCCCTCCATTGCTGAAACCCTGGTCTAAGCCATCATCTCTTGGATCACTGAAGAAGCTTTCTTACTGGTCTCCCTGACTGTACTGAGGAGCTGCAGTGACTCCAAAAGGGCAGGAATGTTTCTGTATATTTTGTTTACTGCTGTATTCTGGCACACAGTAAGTGCTCAGTAAGTATTTGCTGACAAAAAGTACTTAAAAATTAAGTTTGCTGGGATAAAATATTCACAAGACATATCTCGTGCAAAGGACTATCATCCAAGATACATTAAGAACTCCTACAACTCAATAATAAAAAGACAACCTAATTTTTTAAATGGTCGGAAAAGTTGTGAACAAAACTTCACCAAAGATATGGCAATGGCTAGTAAGCACAAGAAAAAGTACTCAACATCATTATTCATCAGAAAAATGCCAATTAAAAACACAAAGAGATACTAATACACACCCAGAAGGATTAAAATTAGTAAGGCTGACAATACCAAATGTTAAGCAAGGATGCAGGGCAACCAGAACTCTCACAAACCATTTGTGGAAATGTAAAATTGAACAGCCACCTTAGAAAGACATCTGGTAGCTTCTTATAAAACTAAATATAGGGCTTCCCTGGTGGCGCAGTGGTTGGGAGTCCACCTGCCGATGCAGGGGACGCAGGTTCGTGCCCCCGTCCGGGAGGATCCCACATGCCGCGGAGGGGCTGGGCCCGTGAGCCGTGGCCGCTGGGCCTTCGCGTCCGGAGCCTGTGCTCCACAATGGGAGGGGCCGCAGCGGTGAGAGGCCCAGGTACCGGAAAAAAAAAAAAACTAAATATATACCTACCCAATGACTCAACAATTCCTCTCCTACAGATTCGCCCAGAAGAAAACATATCTCCACAGAAAGACTTAACGCTAAATAGTAGTTGCCCGTAGAAGGTGAGGGCATGAATAGACTGGGCAGGGCATGAGGGAACTTCCTGAAGTGATAGTAATGCTGGATTACCAAGCCTTATACATTTGTCAAAACTCAGTGAATGTACATTTAAGTATGTAAATTTTACCTAAATGTAAATTTTACCTAAATAAATACTGAATTCCAGTTGATACATATATTGAAGTATATTTAGGGGGAAGTATACTGATATGTGTAATTTACTTTGAAATGCATCAAATAATAAGATGCACTGATGTGTGTGTGTATAAAGATATGTATATACATACACACATACATATGGATTGATATGTGATAAAACAAGTATAATAAAATATTAATGGCAGAATCTCAGTGGTGAAGTATATATGCCTGTTCATTTTTAAATTTTTCAACTTTGCTGTATGTTTGAAATTTTTCATCATAAAATATTGCTGGGGAGTTGGGACTAACTCCTGCTTTTCAAGCAAGTCCCCAGAATGGTAGTCATAACAGTTGGTGGTAGAGAAAGATCCTCACACAATGAAGGGCATTTTATTTTCATGATATAGGTAGCTCTTAAAAAAAGAGCTCCAATGATAGAGACTGCAGGCTAATTAAAAGGAGTTTCCTACTTCCAAACATGCCCTGTTAAATTCCAAATATAAAATCTAATGGTACTTCTTCCTTTTTCAAGCTTATGAATACTATGCTTAATTTAACTTCAATAGATACTTGGAAAGTATGTACTTGGGAGAGGGAAAATAAAACCATAAGCCTCCTCCCACTTCATTCGGCTAAGTATTTACTAAACATTGTGCAGAGGATATAAAAGTACCTTACTTACCTCCATCCCTGCAAGCCAGAGGTAATTCTGCTCTTTTTATTTTTGCTAGTTTGACTGCTATAAAGGAATATGTTGTTATTCTAATTTCAATCTCCCTGATTACTAACACCTGAACAGCACATGGATATTGGTCATTTGGACACACTCTTCTGGGAAATGCTTATTCATGTCCTTCTAGTCACATATTTTTCTACTGGGTTATTTTTCTTGTCAATTTGTAAAAAGTTTTTGTATTTTATCATTGTCCTCAGCACTGCAAATATTTCTTCTAAATCTATCTTTCACATACATACACATCCTTTCTTTATGGCTCCTGCTTTCCATTCTTGGTTAAAAGAGCACCCCAACATCCCCATGCCCTTACACATGAACTCTAGATTATACAGGTATTCACCTAGATTTTCTTGAAGTATTTTTGATTTTTTTACACATGAGTCTTTAAATGAATTTTATATTCATCTGAAATTTTAATTAAGTTCTGCATGGTGTAAAATTGGATTCCAATTTTATTGTTTCCAGGTGGATGGCTAATTATGCCACCACCATTTAAGTCATCCAAGACTTCCAAGACAGCTGAGGACAATGGCAGCTGCATAATTATCTCCCCAAATTTCTTCCCAAACAATAAGGAAAAATAAATTCTACATAAAACCACACCCACAGCATTATTTGAAGATACAGAATGACAAAACTGCAAATTAACTGTAAAAAAAGAAATATCATCAATCCCAGTGCACACACTCTCAGCTCTAAGAGCCACAAGGTTTTTTGTGCAAGCAGAAGCAGACTAAGAAAATCCATAGAAAAGAGAGAAGAGGAAGGATAGTGAAGGAGCCTAAAGGTGATTTGGAATGACTGCCAGAAAGATTAAATCCACACTAAATCTGAAAATACTGAACAAATGTCCAGGCAGATCAGAGCACAGACTACAAGGAAGAGATTTCAAAGTACACTTAATTTAAAGAGTCAGGCATGATTTAAAGAAGCAGGTACAATTTTAAAAGACAGGTATGATTTATATGAGCATTCCTTGAAATGCAGAGAGGAGAAAAAAGACAAAAAAGAAAAGAGAAGCATTCTTTGGCAACTGGGTGGTAAAGGGTAAAAGAAAAAAAGGAGGGGGGGAATGTTTAGGGTTCTGCAAGACAAAAGAGAACTATAAAATTGGAGATATAACAAAGCTTCTCTCAAGCAAAAGAAACAAAGCACCAAAAAAAAAAAAAATCCTTTGAAGTACTTGGACTTTGCTATATAGACAGAAGAGGGTGCCATTAAATTAGGAATATTATTAAAAAAACCCAATACCATAAAAATGAACAAGAAAAAAGTCCACAGAGAACTACTGCAGAAAAATCAGTAAAGTTCACATACATCAACTGATGGAAATCTTCCTGATAACAAGAAAACATAAGAAAATAAAAGTTAACAATCCAAGCAAAATTAAACACACAAACATTTGAGGATATAAAAAAAACCTTGAATCAGAAATTCAAAAACTAAAAGCAGAAAAAGACCACATAAATAATTAAAGTTTTTAAAGTTTTTGAAAAGGGAAGAAACAGGGAAGGAAGAAAGAGGAAAAAAAGGAAAAGAGCTGACTGAACTCAAGAAAGAAACGGAAGAAAAAGACAAAATTCTCAGAAATGAAGAATGAATTATAAACTGTCCAAGAATGAATTATAAACTGTCTAATAAAAAGTTAGCAAAGGGCAATTAAAGGCTGGAGCAGGGAAACAACTATGAGAATTAAAATCACACACACATACATACACACACACACACACACACACACGAATCAGTGAAAGTAGTGGAAAGAGAAGACAAGCAAAGAAGGGCAAGTATTTGTACTACTGGATTACCTGAAAAAGTAAAACAAAAAAGCAACAAAGAGCTGATTTTAAAGCTACTAGCCAAGAAAACTTGCCAGAAACAGAAAAAAAATTTTTTGAATCAATACAATAAGGGTTCACAAGGTACCTGGGAAATTGAGCAAGAACAACCAACTCTAAGACATTGGCCTTGTAAATTCAAGGATTTAGATAAAACCCTCAAGACCTCCAGGCAAAAAGATCAAATAACTTAAAAAGGTAAAAGAATTAGATTGGCATTGACATTTTAAAACCAGTCAAATAAACAGCACAGCAACAGCTTTTATAAAGCAAAAACTACAGGGGGTGCAAGGAAACATAGACAGAAACACACAAATAATGGGAGACTTTAATATACCATCCCCAGTACAAGACAGATCAAGTGGACAAAAATATGTAAGGAAACAGAAAACCTAAACAACAGAATAATTTACTCTTTTTCCATTACCAGGATCTATTTCTGAATTCTCTATTTTGGTCCACTTGTCCATTCTTATGCCAACAGTGACTTGATTACAGTGGCTTTTATAAATATTCTGATGGCTGGTAAGGCAAGTCCCTAACCTTTAAGATTATTTCATTCAATTACATGCTACCTCTCCCAAGGTAGCATGTTCTAATTTGAACTTCATTAAATATATGTATTAATTCTCAGAAAATAGATATTTTTATGATAATTTGTCCACCTAAGAATATAGTATGTCTTTCTATTTTGATCCGATCTTGTTTTAGATTTTCTTCATATAAGTCCTATGCCTTTCTTGATAAACTGTTTCTTGAGTATTTTTGATTTTGTGGCTACTATGAACGGAATTCCCCAATTTCCTTTCCTGGATAATTATTGCTATCCAGCCATCTGGGTATATTGGTACACTTTTCCAAATTATGCAAGGATAGAGATGAATCAAAGAACATAAACCATATAACAGGGTCAGAAAATGAAGAAAGCAAAGAAGTATTAAAGATAAAACAGAAAAAAAGGTCAGCAATAAGACTAAGCATATCTACTCATCACTATCAGCAAAACTCATCTATTAAAACCGAAGACAGGGCTTCCCTCATGGCACAGTGGTTGGAAATCCACCTGCCAATGCAGGGGACACAAGTTCGAGTCCTGGTCCGGGAAGATCCCATGTGCCGTGGAGCAACTAAGCCCGTGCGCCGCAATTACTGAGCCTGCACTCTAGAGCCCACGAGCCACAACTACTGAAACCCACGCACCTAGAGCCTGTGCTCCACAACAAAAGAAGCCACTGCAGTGAGAAGCCCACGCACCACAACAAAGAGTAGCCCCCACTCACTGCAACTAGAGAAAGCCCGCATGCAGCAATGAAGACCCAACACAGCCAAAATAAATAAAATTTTTTTAAAAACCTGCTACAAAGCTACAATAATCAAAACATTGTGGTACTGGCATATAGAACAATGGAATAGAATAGAGAGCCCAGAAATAAACCCTCACATATATGGTCAAATGATTTTTGAAAAGGGCTCCAAGACATTCAATGGGAAAAGAACAGTCTTTTCAACAAATAGTGCTCAGAAAACTGAATATCCACATGCAAAAGAATGAAACTGAACCCTTTCCTCACACCATGTATAAAAATTAACTCAAAATGGATCAAAGACCTAATGTAAGACTGAAAACTCTTAGAAGAAAACAGAGGGCAAAGCTTCAGGACATTGGATTTAGCACTGATTTCTTAGCTATGACACCAGAGGCACAGGCAACAACAACAAAAAAATAGACAAAGTTGACTTCATGAAAATTTTTAAATTTTGTGCATCAAAAGACAGTAGTAATGGAGTAAAAAGGCAACCCACAGAATGGAAGAAAATATCTGCAAATCATATATCTGATAAGGGATTAACAGCCAAGATATACAGAGAACTTCTTAAAAGCAAAAAACAAAACAAAACAAAAAAACCAACCCAATTCAAAATGGGCAAAGGACTTGAATAGACATTCCTCCAAAAAAGAGATACAAACGGACAATAAGCAAATGAAAAGAAGGTCAACATCACTAATCATTAGAGAAAGGCAAATCAAAACTACAATGAGATACCACCTCACATCCATTAGGATAGCTTACCAGAAAAAAAATGTTGGCAAAGATGTGGAGAAACTGGCACCCTTGTGCACTGTTGGCAGGAGTGTAAAATGGTACAGGGGCTGTGGAAAACAGTATGGCATTCCTCAAAAAATTACAAACAAAATTACCATATGATTCAGCAATTCCATTTCTGGGTTTATACCCAAAAGAATTGAAAGCAGGGTCTTAAGAGATACTTGTAAACACATGTTCATAGCATCATTATTCACAAAAGCTAAAAGACAAAAGCAACCCAAGTATCCATCAACAGATGAATGGACAAATAAAACATGGTACTAACCATACAATGGGATATTATTCAGCCTTAAAAAGGAAGGAAATTCTGACACATACTACAACATGAATGAACCTTGAGGATGTTATGCTAAGTGAAATAATCCAGTCACAAAATGACAAATACTACATGATTCCACTCATACGATGTACTTAAGAGTATATAGTCAAAACCATAGAGACAGAAAATAGAATGGTGGTTGCCAGGGGCTTGGAGGAAGGGGGATAAGTAGTTATTGCTTAATGGGAATAGTTTCAGTTTTTACAAGATAAAAATAGTTACGGAGATGGACAACAATGGTAGTTGTACATCATGAATGTATTTAATACCACTGAACTGTACACTTAAAAATGGTTAAGGGCTTCCCTGGTAGCGCAGTGGTTGAGAGTCCACCTGCCGATGCAGGGGACACGGGTTCGTGCCCTGGTCCGGGAAGATCCCACATGTCACGGAGCGGCTAGGCCCGTGAACCATGGCCGCTGAGCCTGCGTGTCTGGAGCCTGTGCTCCGCAACGGGAGAGGCCACAACAGTGAGGGGCCCGTGTACCGCAAAACAAAACAAAACAAAAACAAAAAAAACAAAAAAATGGTTAAGATGGTAAATATGATGTTATATGTATCTTACCAAATACATATTTTTTTTTGAAAAAAGTAAAAGGCACATTGCATGGGGGCGGGGGGGGGAAGGATGCTGTGAAACCAAGGCCCAGACCAACAGCTCAGAAAGGCAAAAAGTCTGCTTCACCGTTATTAAGAGAACAAAGAAATTGGTCATCCTTGGTCTGGGAGTAGACCTTCAGAGTAAAGCTATGCAAGTAATACAAAGAAGCAGGAGGTTCCAGGAGGAATTGGCCATCCATAGTTTAGGAAACCAGAATGTATCAAGCATAACTAGTAATGCAGTACTACAGTCAATAAAGTGTGTGTTGGGTTGTACAAAACTCATCAAAGAAAAACATTAAGAATGCCCTACCTTTTCCCACAATACCAGCTAATTCATGCTACTTCGTGGTTGGTTTGTTTCTCCTATTGTAGGCAAGATTTACCCTTTTTTATCTTGGAATTTTCACATATCCTAGCATGCATACTTTTGCACTTGTGTATCACCCCCTAAAAAGCTCTCAAATCTATCCAGATATCTCCATTTTCACTGCCACAACCCTCATCTAAGTTACAATCATCTCTCATCTGGACCACCAAAATAATCTCTTAATCCTCCTTTGCCTCCCTAGCCAGAGTAGTGCTTTAAAAAACAAACGTGATTGTGTCCCTCCCCTGCTTTAAAATCCTTTGGAATATGTCATCTGAGATTTGCTTCAAAATAATACAAGACGCAAGGAAAGTGGAACGGAGCATGTGGTATGATAGGAGACAGATATTTGATCTTTGTCCAGTTCAGGCACATAGCTCCTAAAACCCTTGGAATCACTGGAGTGATAAGTATCTTTTGCATGCTTACTAGATGACTGGTGACTGGGGGCCCCTAGATAGTTTCAGGATCGGGGAAGGTCCTCAGAAATTGAAGCCATCATTAGAGTTGGAACTTTCCCCCACCTCCCAGGAGGGGAGAGGGGGTGGAGATTGAGTTAAATCACCAATGGGCCAATGCTTTAATCAATGATGCTGAATTAATGAAACCTCCATAAAAACCCTTGAATGACAAGAGTTTGGAGAGCTTCCAATATGTTCAAGGAAGGCATGGAAGCTCTTCACACCACCCTCCAGCCACCTCTACCCCCTGCCCCCTACAAATACCTTGCCCTAATCATCTCTTCCATGTGGCTGCTCCTGAGTTGTATCCTTTATAAGTCAGTAAACGCAAGTAAAGTGTTTTCTTGAGTTTTGTGAGCCATTCTAGCAAATTATCAAACCTGGCGAGGAGGTATTGGGAACACCCAATTTATAGCGAGTTGATCATAAGTATAGCTGGCAACCTGGGACTTGCAACAGGCATCTGAAGTGGGGACAAATCTGTGGGACTGAGCCCTTAATCTATGGAGTCTTTGCTAATTCCAGATAGTATCAGAATTGAGTTAAATTGGAGGACATACAGTGTCTAGAGAGTTAGAGGATTGGTTAGTGTGAGGAAAAAATCCACACATCTGGTGTCAGAAGTGTTAATGAGTGAAAACATTCAGAGGGTCGAAATGAAATAAAGTGGCCACGAACTGATAACTGTTGAAATGCATGTTGGGAAATATTCTCTGTTTATGTATATGTTTAATATTTTTCTATAATAAAAAGTTAATAAAGTCTTCTTTTTTATTTTTTTTAAATTTTTTGGCCACGCCGTGTGGCATGTGGGAATTTAGTTCCACGACTAGGGATTGTACTCACGCCCCCTTGAGTGGAAGTGTGGACTCTTAACCACTGGACCACCCAGGAAGTCCCAATAAAGTCTATTTTTAAAGTTAAAATTTTTTCAGAAGCAATCTGAATTGACCTCTCACCCTTGCTCTCCCTTCTCTAGCCACACCATATGTAATAATTGCTAATTGAATTAAATGTCACTTCCAAGGGAAACTATCCCTGAATGTACCCATATGAGATCAGGTCCCTCTTTTAAAATGCTCACACAACACCCAGTACTTTACCTTCACAGCATTCTGCACAGTTTGCAATTATGTACTATTTATGTGATAATTTGCTTAGTGTCCTCTCATATTAGTCTATAAGGTCCATGAGGGCAAAGACAGTGTTGATTTTGCTTATATTCCTAATGTTTAGCACATAAAGGTAACACACATAAAGGGACCTCAAGAAATATTTGCTGAATTGAGCTAAGCAATCTGGGTCTGTGGTTCATTATTTACAAAGAATCTAATTTAAACCCAGATATTATCTTACTCTGAACTGATATAATGGAAGCACTTTAAAAGAAATGATTCCAAGTGGGGTGGTACCACAGGGGACAGACACCATGGATTCTGTCTTCAATCCATTTCTGTCTCCTCCTCTCGCTGTACATACATTTCTGGAGTAGTTCCTGCTACTCCCAAGGCTTTCACCTACCTCTCATATACTAATGATTCAGTCCAAATGTCTCCCTCCTGAACTCCAGACCTGAACATCCACTGCTAAAATGATATAACCATTCCGATCTTAAATCTTAAATTGAAAGGAATTTCAAAGGAAGGAATCTTAAACTCAGTGTGTTTAAAACTGAACTTGTCAGGAATTCCCTGGTGGTCCACTGTTTAGGACTCCACACTTTCACTGCTGAGGGCCTGGGTTCTATCCCTGGTCCAGGAACTAAGATCCCACAAGCCACGTGGCACAGCCTAAATAAATAAATAAATAAATAAATAAAACTGAACTTATTGTTCCCCACCACCCCTCTGCCACACGCACAGCTAAAAATAAATTTATGAAGCTCTAAATTTATGAATTTAGAGATTCATGTAAGAAAGACATCACTAAAGATACTTATCAAGAGCATTTCTGGAAGTGCAGGAAGGACAGCCCATTTGCAAAGTTCTGCAACTGAAAATGAAGTGCACACACTGTGATCCAGCTCTCCCCACCCCTGCCCCAAGTACTTCCTTTCTCCAGGGCTTCATTACGCTGACACTGATTTTGGCACTCTAACTCATTAAAGCACACAAATTATCAATGTTTAGCTGCACAAAAGTAAACAGCTGATTAAAAAGGAAAAAGCTTTTTTTTGTTATTATCCCTATTTAGAAAGTACACTTAGAAAACGAAAGGACTTGCTGAGTTTGCTAACAAATTGTTTTGCTACATCAATAATCAGAACTAGTCAAATAAACCAGGAAGCAGACATGCTTGTTAAGCAAGTAAAGAACTATAGACAAAATTGAATAAAACGAATGGGTTTTTACTTGTATTCAAGAACAACCAATTCACAATCCTGATGAACCAGCTAAACACTGGCACGGAAGAAAAACGAAAACTGCTGTCATCTTGTTTTGTTTTGTTTTAATTTACAGTGATGATTTATACCACTAAAAGCCAATTGTTAATCACAACTAACTGCTGAACAATCATCAAAAGGAAGACACCGGAACTCACCAAAAAAGATACCCCACATTCAAAGACAAAGGAGAAGCTGCAATGGATGGTAGGAGGGGCGCAATCACGATAAAATCAAGTCCCATAACAGCTGGGTGGGTGACTCACAAGCGGAGAACAATTATACCACAGAAGTCCATCCACTGGAATGAAGGTTCTGAGCCCCACTTCAGGCTTCCCAACATGGGGGTCCAGCAACAGGAGGAGGAATCCCCAGGGAACCAGACTTTGAAGGCCAGCGGGATTTGATTGCAGGACTTCAACAGGACTGGAGGAACCAGAGACTGCACTCTTGGAGGGCACACACAAAGTAGTGTGCACACCAGGACCCAGGAGGAAGCAGCAGTGACCCCATAGGAGAGTGAACCTGACCTACCTGCTAGTGTTGGAGGGTCTCCTGCAGAGGCGGGGGGGCGGGGGGGGGGCGGCTGTGGCTCACTGCAGGCACAAGGAGACTGGCAGCAGAAGTTCTGAGAAGTAATCATTGGCATGAGCCCTCCCAGAGACCGCCATTAGCCCCACCAAAGAGCCCGCAGACTCCAGTGCTGGGTTGCCTCAGGCCAAACAACTAACAGGCAGGGAACTCACCCCACCCCTCAGCAGACAAGCAGATTAAAGTTTTACTGAGCTCTGCCAACCAGAGCAACACCCAGCTCTACCCAACACCACCCCCTCCCATCAGGAACCTTGCACAAGCCTCTTACATAGCCTCATCCACCAGAGGGCAGACAGCAGAAGCAAGAACTACAATCTTGCAGCCTGCGGAATGAAAACCACAATCACAGAAAGATAGACAAAATGAAAAGGCTATGTCGCAGATGAAGGAACAAGATGAAACCCCAGAAGAACAACTAAATGAAGTAGAGATAGGCAACCATCCAGAAAAATAATTCAGAATAATGATAGTGAAGACGATCCAGGACCTCAGAAAAAGAATGAAGGCAAAGATGGAGAAGATGCAAGAAATGTTTAACAAAGACCTAGAAGAATTAAAGAACAAACAAACAGAGATGAACAATACAATCACTGAAATGAAAAATACACTAGAAGGAATCAGTAGCAGAATAACTGAGGCAGAAGAACAGATAAGTGACCTGGAAGATAGAATGGTGGAAATCACTGCCATGGAACAGAATAAAAAGAAAAGAATGAAAAGAAATGAAGACAGCCTAAGAGACCTCTGGGACACCATTAAACACACCAACATTTGCATTATAGGGTTCCTAGAAGGAGAAAAGACAGAGAAAGGACCCAAGAAAATATCTGAAGAGATTATAGTCAAAAACTTCCCTAACATGGGAAAGGAGATAGCCACCCAAGTCCAGGAAGCACAGAGAGTCCCATGCAGGATAAACCCAAGGAGAAACACGCCAAGACACACAGTAATCAAATTGACAAAAATTAAAGACAAAGAAAAATTATTAAAAGCAACAAGAGAAAAAGGACAGCATACAAGGGAACTCCCACAGGTTAACAGCTGATTTCTCAACAGAAACTCTGCAAGCCATAAGGGAGTGGCACAATATATTTAAACTGATGAAAGGGAAGAACCTACAACCAAGAATACTCTTCCCAGCAAGGATCTCATTTGGATATGATGGAGAAATCAAAGATTTTACAAACAAGCAAAAGCTAAGAGAATTCAGCACCACCAAACCAGCTCTACAACAAATGCTGAAGGAACTTCTCTAAGTGGGAAACACAAGAGAAGAAAAGGACCTACAAAAACAAACCCAAAACAATTAATAAAATAGCAATAGGAACATACATATCAGTAATTACCTTAAATGTGAATGGATTAAACACTCCAACCAAAAGACACAGACTGGCTGAATGGATACAAAAACAAGAACCATATATATGCTGTCTGCAAGAGACCCACTTCAGACCTAGGGACACATACAGACTGAAAGTGAGGGGATGGAAAAAGATATTCCATGCAAATGGAAATCAGAAGAAAGCTGGAGTAGCGATACTCATATCAGATAAAATAGACTTTAAAATAAAGAATGTTACAAGAGACAAGGAAGGACACTATATAATGATCAAGGGATCAATCCAAGAAGACATAACAATTATAACTATATATGCACCCAACACAGGAGCACCACAATACATAAGGCAACTGCTAACAGCTATAAAAGAGGAAATCGACAGTAACACAATAAGAGTGGGGGACTTTAACACCTCACTTACACCAATGGACAGATCATCCAAACAGAAAATTAATAAGGAAACACAAGCTTTAAATAACACAACAGACCAGATAGATTTAATTGATATTTATAGGACATTCCATTAGAAAACAACAGATTACACTTTCTTCTGAAGTGCACATGGAACATTCTCCAGGATAGATCACATCTTGGGTCACAAATCAAGCCTCAGTAAATAAAAGAAAATTGAAATCGTTATCAAGCAGCTTTTCCAACCACAACGTTATGAGATTAGAAATAAATTACAGGAAAAAAAATGTATAAAACACAAACACATGGAGGCTAAACAATACGCTATTAAATAACCAAGAGATCACTGAAGAAATCAAAAAGGAAATCAAAAAATACCTAGAAAAAAATGACAACAAAAACATGACAATCCAAAACCTACGGGATGTAGCAAAAGTAGTTCTAAGAGGGAAGTTTATAGCAATACAATCCTACCTCAATAAACAGGAAAAACCTCAAATAAACAATCTAACGTTACACCTAAAGGAACCAGAGAAAGAAGAACAAACAAAACCCAAAGTTAGTAGAAGGAAAGAGATCATAAAGATCAGAGCAGAAATAAATGAAATAGAACCAAAGAAAACAACAGCAAAGATCAATAAAACTAAAATCTGGTTCTTCGAGAAGATAAACAAAAGTGACAAACCTTTAGCCAGACTCATCAAGAAAAAAGGAGGAAGAGGACTCAAATCAATATAATCAGAAATGAAAAAGGAGAATTTACAATGGACACCACAGAAATACAAAGCATCATAAGAGACTACTATAAGCAACTATATGCCAATAAAATGGACAATCTGGGGCTTCCCTGGTGGCGCAGTGGTTGAGAGTCCGCCTGCCGATGCAGGGGACACAGGTTCGTGCCCCGGTCTGGGAAGATTGGAGTGGCTGGGCCCGTGAGCCATGGCCGCTGAGCCTGTGTGTCCGGAGCCTGTGCTCCGCAACGGGAGAGGCCACAACAGTGAGAGGCCCACGTACTGCAAAAAAAAAAAAAAAAAAAAAAAAAGGACAACCTGGTAGAATGGACAAATTCTTAGAAAGGTATAAAATTCCAAGACTGAACCAGGAAGAAATAGAAAATATGAACAGACCAATCACAAATAATGAAATTGAAACTGTGATTTAAAATCTTCCAACAAACAAAAGTCTAGGACCAGATGGTTTCACAGGTGAATTCTATCAAACATTTACAGAAGAGTTAACACCCATCCTTCTCAAACTCTTCCAAAAAATTGCGGAGGAAGGAACACTCCCAAATTCATTCTACAAGACCAACATCACAAAATTGGGTTATTCGTAGAGTCACGGATGGACCTAGAGACTGTCATACAGAGTGAAGTAAGTCAGAAAGAGAAAAACAAATATTGTATATTAACACATATATGTGGAATCCAGAAAAATGGTACAGATGAACTGGTTTGCAAGGCAGAAATAGAGACACAGATGTAGAGAACAAACGTAGGTACACCAAGGGGGGAAAGTGGGGGTAGCGGGTGTGGAATGAATTTGGAGAGTGGGATTGACATATATACACTAATATGTATAAAATAGATAATAAAAAAAAATTTTTAATAAAACAATACTTTGTTCAAAAGAAAAAAAGGCCAATTGTTTTTTTTCTACTCATGGTCCAATGAACAAATCCAAATTTAATTATATACACAAACTACTGAAGTCACCAATGAAAAGTGGGGTTCGAAAAACTACCAAAGGACTGAAAAGAAACCGAATAGCACTACCTATCTTTCTAAAACATAAATGAGGGAAGCTGACAGTTTTGAGCACAGAGGTAGACTTAATGGTGCCTACAAGTGAATTTATCAAATTTTGAAGCTTTCTAACATTCTCTAGGTGAACAGAACAATAATAGCCTCTAACATTCACTGAGCATGTTCTATGTGGCAGGCACTGTGCTAAACCCTTTCGATGTATTATCTTATATAATCTCAGAACAACTCTAAGAAATAGGTACTATTATTATTCCCATTTGCAAGGAAAGGAAATGGAGGCACAGTGAGGCTAAGTAGTTACCCAAAGGTCACACTGCCAGTAATTGATAGAGTAAGGATTCAAACCAGAGCAGTCTGACATTCAACCTCAACCACTAAATCGTGCTGCTTATCACTATCATGATGGTTTCACATGTTCTGTGTCACTAAATTTCTAAAAATAAAAATCTCAGAAGGTTTCAATGTGTCAACTGCCAATTCAGTTATTTCTTTATTGCTAAGATAAAATCTGTTTCTCCTAGCCACTCTGTCCAGATCCTTAAATGATCCCAAACAGGTTACAACAACAACAAAATACTTTCCATAGTCCTCATCATAAATGTGCAGGACAGAAATGCAAAGGACTGAGAAGAGCATCTTCTTTTTTTAAGAAGACGTTGGGGGTAGGAATTTATTAACTTATTTATTTTTGCTGTGTTGGGTCTTCGTTTCTGTGTGAGGGCTTTCTCTAGTTGTGGCAAGCGGGAGCCACTCTTCATCGCGGTGCGGGGGCCACTCTTCATCGCAGTGCGCGGGCCTCTCACTATCACGGCCTCTCTTGTTGCGGAGCACAGGCTCCAAGACACACAGGCTCAGTAGTTGTGACTCACGGGCCTAGTTGCTCCGCGGCATGTGGGATCCTTCCAAGCCAGGGCTCGAACCCGTGCCCCCTGCATTAGCAGGCAGATTCTCAACCACTGCGCCACCAGGGAAGCCCAAGAGCAAAATAATTTTGATAGAGAACAAAGTCATAAAATTTCCATTATCTGACTTTTAGGCTTATTATAAGGCTACAGTAATCAAGACATCTACTATCATAAAGATAAACAGAACAGAACTGAAAGTCTAGAAATAGGCCCACAGATACATGGGCAATTGATTTTTAACTAAGGTGCCAAGATAGTTTAATGGGGAAAGGATAATCTTCAACAAAGGGTGCTGGATCAACTGGATATGCACATGGTAAAAAATGAACCTCAACCCTAATTTCATACCATGTACAAAAATCAACTCAAATTGGCTCACAGACCTAAATATAAGAGCTAAAACTACAAAAATCTCTAGAAGAAAACATAGGAAAAAATCTTAGCAACCCTGGATTAAGCAAAGACTTCTTAAATAGGACTCAGAAAATTGACACATTAGACTTCATCAAAATTAAAAACGTCTGCTGTTCAAAAAGCACTGCTAAGAAAATGAAAAGGCAAGCCTCAAATTTAAACTATTTGCAAAATACATATCCAACAAAGGACTAGTATCAAAAATATGTAAGAAGAGCCCTTTCAACTCAGTAGTAAGAAAACACAATTTTTTTAAATGGACAGAATATTTGAACAGACATTTCACCAAAGATATATAAATGGCCAAACAAGCATATAAAAAGATGCCCAACAACATTAGTCATTAGAGAAATGCAAATTAAAACTACAAATGAAATACTATTACAAACCCACTAAAATGGCTAAATTCAAAGAAACAGTACAAGGTATTTGTGAGGATGTGAAGCAACTAAAACTCTAATAAACTGGTAGTGGGAATGTAAAGTGGAAAATGGCAGTTTATTATAAAACTAAACATATACTGTATTTACTATATATGCAGCAATTCCACTCCTTAGGTATTTCTCCAGAAAAAGGAAAACACATGACCACATAAAAACCTGTACGTGAATGTTCATAGCAGCTTTATTCATAATAGCTTAAAACTGGAATTTCAAATGTCCATCAACTGATGAACGGATTGACAAATTATAGTATATTAATACAATGGCATACCACTCAGTAATAAAAAGGAATGAACTACTGGTACAAGCAACAACGCAAATGAATCTCAAAAGAATTACACTAAATTAAAGAAGCCAGTCACAAAAAAGTATATAACTATGCTTCTGTATCTATACACTTCTAGAAGAAGCAACACTATAATGATAGAAAGCAGATCAGTGGTTGCCAGTGGCTAGGGAATAGGGAGAGTGGATTAACTGCTGCAAAGAGGTATAGCAGAACTTTCTGGGGATGATGAAAATGAAAATGAAAAATATCATGATTGTGGTGGCAGCTTCATGATCACACATTGGTCAAAATTTGTCAAAATTGTTCATTTGAAATGGTAAATTTTGTTGTATATTAATTATACTCATTAAAGCTGAACAAAAACAAATAAAAAAACCAATAACTTGGAGACCTCTTGCCTCCTCTTGTCCACTTAATGCCCAAAGGTTCTGGGACCTCCTCTTCTTCTTCTCAATATTTTCCTTTCTTTTTACATCAACTGTATATCTTCATTGCTAAAGCTGAACCCATCACTACATTGATACCTCCCAAATCCACATCTCTGGACAGCACCCCTGCAGAATGCTGGTCTTGTTTCCAAAAGCCTCATGGATATCACCATGTCAGTGCTGCCTACTCTCAATTCACCATGTCCAGAATTAACTTCAATCTCTTCCAGCTTCCCTACCTCCTAATGTTCTCCTCCCCTCCCCTCCTACATTCTTACAAAACCAGCTCCTTCTCATACATCACTCAAGTACCCTTAATCAAAACCATAGAACGGTCTTTGACTCAGGCCTTTCCTTTACACCCCAGCCTCTTTTAACATTTTTCCACTGGCTCCACCCTGTTTCAACCATTATAACCTACCCTGGGAAACTGCAACGGGCTCCCAAAGAGTCTCCCCATTCCCCTGCATTCTACCTACTTCTGGATTAATCTTAAAGCTCAGTTCTAACCAATTATTTCATTACCCATTTATAAAGAAGTCAATGGCTCTCCACTTCCTATGAAACAGAAAACAAGACATTGTTGTGGGTTTAAATCCATTCAGAGGAGCCAAGTTTGCCTTCCGATTTCATCTTCCACAATCCCCCTAAATACATCCTATTTTAACAAACCAAACACTCTGACCTCGGTGCCTTTGTTCATGCTAGTCCCTATAACTGATGGCCCTCACCTATTTAATCTTTACCTGTCAAAATCCGTATTTCTCCTTCAAAGGCCTATCTCAAAGGTCACTTCCTCCATGAAGGCTTTCAGGTTTTAATCACTCTACACTCACCAATACAGATTTGATCACTTCCTCCTCTAAACTCTGAGAACACTTTTATTTACACATATTGTAACATCTGTCATACTCTGCCTGATTTATTATTTGTGTACTTGTCTTCATCACCACTGCCCCATGTACTCTACAACCAGGCAAGCTTTTCAAGGCTGGTGCTCTGTACTGCTCCCTCTTTTGCCCCTTTAAGTCACTGGCATCCTACCTTTTTTGCTGCAGGGGCTCAGGAACTCTCTGCAGTAGATGAATTAATTCTGGTCTTAAGAAGTTGACAAGAGAAATTTAAAAAATTACATTATCCATGGGGTCTATAAGGATAAATCAGATAATAGATTGCATTCTGCCTTTTTTGTTACAAGTTGGAACTCTGCCTGAAGAGAGATTCTTCTTAAAACGACCCTCAAAATCCACTAAACCAAATCTTCCTACAAGCGAATTTTCAGTATAATATTCCTCTGCTTACAACTTTACAATCATTTAAAATGGGTCCTGGGCTAGGCATTCTCTATTTGACCCCAGTCTCCCAAACAAACTTAATCTCTATCTCTCTATGCTCTGTTTTGTGCCCTGTAAGGCTGACCTTGAGGACTATACTGTCCATACTCCCCTAGTTTCCATTTGGGTCACGCCAATGAGAGGCACTAGCAGGAAATTAGAGGATGAGAAGAAAAAGAAATCAGTGTCCTTATTCCCTTGGCTCTTTCCCCACCTGGAACCCTTTCCCCTATGGCCACAGGTCCTTGGCTTCCACTGCTCCCACTCTCATCAGGCTTCAGTAATCCTCTTCTTGTCCCCTCTGGCTTAAAAGTACCAATGGCTTCCAGACACTGCTAGGCCTTGGGAACTTCACAACCCCTTGTTGCTTTCCTTAACCCTACCCAAATCTCTATAACTAGTTCACTTATTTCCTGCCAGGACCCTCAGTAATACAGCTCCCTAGGCTTAGAATTCCTCACTCTACTTCCCAAGGCTCACAACCACCTGTTCCCTCTAACCCATCAAATCTTAACCACTCCATGCTCCTCAGCAGCCCTCTGCTGTGGTCAGGCAGGCATCCCTACCAATCCTTAGTATCACTCAGTTGTGATGTGTTCACTCCTACTCTGCACCTTTACTCACGCTGCTGCCCCCCCCAGGATGCCCACCCCTTCCTCTCTACATAACAAACCCTATACTTCCTTCAGTACAAATTCAGATCCTACATCCTCCCCGCCCACCCCCCACTCCATTAAACCTGTTCTAATAACCTTAACCCACAATTACCTTTCTTATCTTGGAACTTCCATTTCTCTTACACAGAAGTACTTTGAAAACTATGAAAACTAAATGTTAGGTATTGCATTGTATGGTCTCTAATTGTTCACCACATATCTCCTAAAGGGAAGTAATTTGAACTATTTTAAATTCCTTCTTTTATATTCTGTTAAGAATATACACTAACATTAGAAATACAGTCATTCTTGTTGACAAAGAGTGATAAATAAAGATACATCAAGGGCTTCCCTGGTGGCGCAGTGGTTGAGAATCCGCCTGCCGATGCAGGGAACACGGGTTCGTGCCCCGGTCCAGGAAGATCCCACATGCTGCGGAGCAGCTGGGCCCGTGAGCCATGGCCCCTGAGCCTGCCCGTCTGGAGCCTGTGCTCTGCAACGGGAGAGGCCACAACAGTGAGAGGCCCGCGTACCGCAAAAAAAAAAAAATCAATACAATGTTCTAGTACAAAAAGTTTATGATAACTAGCTATGAGCAAGTTTACTACACTTTTAATTACTGTTTTCAGTGTAATAGTTATAACAATGGCTGCTATCAACCTTGGGGTTTTTAGAACATAAATGCACTTTTTAATGAAACGACCCTTGGGAACAAAAGAGTAAAACAAATTATCAATTTGTCAAGTTCACCAACCTGTTATGCAAATAGATGCAATTATTCCAGAAATGCAAACAGTAACGTCAGCACATGCAGGATACCTTAATTTGTAGCTGACCAGTGGCCATGAACCAGACAATAGACTTCAACAAAAGTGGATTTTCTAGAGGCATGAAGAGGCCAGTGGTCCTCATCATATATTGTTTGTAGAGAAAATCTCCTCCCCCTTCTTTAGAACCACCTATTTACTAGCCTCTAAAGCCTAAGTCATGGCAATCAACATTTTTGGTAAAATTATCCTCACTGAACTGCCAATGATACATCCAATTTACACTTCAAGAACTCATTCTTATGAGGCTCCCTAAAATAAATGGAGAAATAGCAAAAATGTAGGAAGCAGGTACTATGGCTAGCTCCTCACACAATCTCAGAATATCAGTATGTGAATATGATTTTGAGGAGAAAAAAATAAAACTTAAGCAACTATTAGAAAGATCTAATGGTGTCAAACGAAACAGGGGGCAGGCAGGGAGAGACATAACAGTACCAAATACTAACTGGCTTCAAAGTAACCTTTTTATCTTTTCATTTAAAAAACAAAACAAAAACCCCAAAACACAAACAAAACTAAAAACAAAGGGCTGTACCCCTAGCACATTTACTAATGAACTAAGGTCAGTCCTATTTGTACATTTAAAAAAATTTTTCGGGCTTCCCTGGTGGCGCAGTGGTTGAGAATCTGCCTGCTAATGCAGGGGACACTGGTTCGCGCCCTGGTCTGGGAGGATCCCACATGCCACGGAGCACCTAGGCCCGTGAGCCACAACTACTTGAGCCTGCGCGTCTGGAGCCTGTGCTCCGCAACAAGAGAGGCCGCGATGGCCCGCGCACCGCGATGAAGGGGGGCCCCCGCTTGCCACAACCAGAGAAAGCCCTCGCACAGAAACTTAGACCCAACACAGCAAAAATTAATTAATTAATTAACTCCTACCCCCAACATCTTAAAAAAAAAAATTAAACAAGGCATTTTAATGGTAAAAAAAAAAGTTTTTTCTTCTGTAACTATATGTTAATTTTAACAAAGGTATTCTAATTTATTACTACTAGAAACTTGACAAGAATGTGCAAAATGTATCCATAGTAGGAAAGTCTATCTCACACAAAGCACAGTGTGCCTAAAGGACTCAGAACCCAGACGAGGAGAAGGATATGTAAGCAACTGCAATACAGTATGATAACACTGCATAACAAAGTTACCCAGCAGGAGCCATGGATAATACTAAGGGAATGAAGAGAAGAAAAGAATGCCCAGGACACAAGAAATATCCCAAAAGTTAAGATATGAGGGCTTAAAATAAAAGAGCTATAATGTACTGGGTTTGTGAGGAGATGAATTTTAAGGATATTCAGAAGGTATGCTCAGTAAGACTAGGCTCAATCAACATTTTCACATTGCAATTTTAATCAAGAATAAGGTACTGCTTAAACTAAGAAATATCTTATTCATCGCAGCCTTTTTTAGAATAGCAAAAAGGAAAAAACAAAAAGGGGAAACAATCTGAAATTCACCAACAAGAAACTGGTTAAATAAATAATACACACACACTGAGATTCAAGGCAATCATTAAAATGAACAAGTAAGATCTATAACTATCTGGAATGTGTTGAACTGAAATGATAACCAAGACTTATTAAGTTAATAATACATTAAGATATAGACCAAATAATTCTACTCCTGGTTATATAGCCAAAGGAACTGAAAGCAGGGACTCGAGCAGATACTTGTACATCGATGTTCATAGCATCATTATTCTCAATAGCCCAAAGGCAGAAACAACTCGTGTCTATCAAGAGATGAATAGGTAAACAAAATGTGGTACATACATACAGTCGAATATTACTAAGCCATAAAAAGGAATGAAATTTTGATATATGTTCCAACTTGGATGGACCTTGAAAGTATTAAATTTAGCAAAATAAGCGAGACAAGGAAGGACAAATATTGTACAATTCCCCTTACATGAGGAACCAAAAATAGGCAAATTCATAGAGAAAGTAGACTAGAGATTACCAGGAGCTGGGGGAAGAGGGGAAGAGGGAATTATTGTTTAATGGGTACAGAGTTTTTGTTGGGGATGCTGGAAAAGCTTTGGATATAGACAGTAATGATGGTTATACGACATTGTGAATGCATTCAATGTCACTGAATTGTACACTTTACAAATGATTTAAATGTTAAAAATGCTATCTGTATTTTACCACAATAAAAAAAATAAGATGTAGAGAAGTCTGCAGTATGCTAACATTTGTATAAAAGGAAAAAGAGAGAGAATATACATAAATGCATGATTAGAGAGGTTTAGAATCTTGGAAAGAATACACAAGAAACTGTTAACTCTGGGAAAAAATAGGAAAGTGGAGAGAACAGAATGAAAGGGAGATATACATTTTGCTGTAACCCCTTTTATACCATGTGGGTTTCTATCCATGTGCATATATTGCTTAAGAATATTTTTTTATTAAAGAAAGGAAAAGAATTATCCCGGCAAGGATAATCTTCCCATGGATGCTACAACCATTGTGAAAAGGTTGTAGGAGAGAGTATTTTCACACAATCTCAAAATACCACACTCCTAGATTAATTACTAGTTACAAAGGGGAAAAAATGTGCATTTATAAAGTGATCTGGTAACAGCCACCACTTTAAATCAGTGATCAAACTTAGCATTACCTATAATGGAAAAAAATGGCATTAGGTGCCTCATGAGGTGATGCAAAAAGCACACACCACCTAAACAGTGTTCATCCAATTCATGTTTAACTTGAATATGTAATCTTAAAGAAACAATCAGCAAATTCAGATTATAGTACATTATGTAAGACAAACAGCCTAGATTCTTCAGTAAAATTAGTATCATTGAAAAAGAGGGGAGGTAGGCAGGGGATTGTTCTAGATTAAGAGACTAAAGTGACTTAAAAACCAAAAGCAATATGACTGGATTGTGGATCAGAAAAAAACAAAAAAGTTATAAAAGATATGTGGGAGACAAAGAGAACAATTTAAATACAGACACCGCATACTAAATAATGAATTCAAGTTATCTTCCTTAGCTCTGATACAGGTATTATGGTTACAATGGAGAATGTCATTTATAGGAGATGCGCACCTGAAATATTTTTTTTTTGAGGGGTGAGGGAGTACCTTGGTGACTACAATTTACTCTCACTTAAAACAAAACGTGTATGTGTGTGTGTTTAGAGAAAAGAAAAAAAAGCAACTGCAGCAAAATGTTACAATCTGTGAAACTAAGTGAAAAGGACATGGGTGCTTATTATACTGTTGTTCTTCAACTTTTCTATAGGTTTGAGAAACTTTCAAAATAAAAGTTTGGAGCAGTGTGCAGAAACAGCTGAATCAGGCACAGCTGAGCTCCAGTGGTAAAAATGAGGAAAGAAAAAAAGATTATCTTTTACAATAAAAATATACAGAGGAGTTAAATAAGTATGGTTTTTCTATTATTAACCATGTCCTTCCTGATGGAGCATACATAATAGGGTCATTTATTCCTAGGAGTATCTGTGATAATCAAATATCACTTTTAATTTCCCTGCAACATAATTAAGTAATTATAGTGATATCATCTCTATAAACTCAGAGTTAGAATTATGAATCTTACTCAAAAAGGACCAGGGCAGGGGATGGATTATTGCTCCCGTAAACAGAGACCCTAAGTTGCCTACCCTTCTTAGAAGGAAGATAAAACCCAGACAGCAAGATGATAAGTTTACTTAAGCTTGTGCTCTGTACAAACTACACAGAAGGAAGCTAATGGGCAGGGAATAGCTGAGTTCAACAAAAATGAGAAGGCAGACCTCTTCATCTCTTAAATCTTCAACCCACATTCTTCATTGTTTCAAAATAGTTATGAATTCTTGTATCAGAAAATATCTAAGCTAATCTCTATTATAACATGACTGGAGGTAAATTATAGCAGAAAAAAACCTAAATGGCAAAACTGATTTGGAAATGAGCTTAACTATCTTTGACTATGTTCTTTGAGAATTCACCTTTAAACAAAATAGTGAAGTCACACTATGAAGACCTAACAGAGGAGGAAATGGAAAGCTTTTCTTATTCCCTCATCTTGAATCCTACCTCCCTCTGAATACCTCTTAACAGAAAATAGCAGAATCTGAAAATAATTTCATCTCTGTGAAACTAATCAAGCTATACATTTACTGTATGTACACTTCTATGAAGATATATGATACTTTGTTTAAAAGGTTTTTAAACATTTTTAAAAATAAAATACATAGATGCAAGACTAACAAAACATGTACAGGATCTATACGCTAAAAATTGCAAATCACAGATGAAAGAAATCAAAGGAGCTCTAAATAAGGATATGCCATGTTCCTAGATTGGAGGACTAAATATAAAATTGTCATTTCTCCCCCCAAATGATCTACAGGTTTAATACAATAACTATCAAAATCACAGCAAGATTTTTTGCAGCTACAAATGAACTTACTTTAAAATTTATATGGAAAAGCAAACAAACTAGCATAGCTAAAATCATAAGCCTTACCATCAATTTAAAACCAACAGAGACATAAATAAAATATAATCCAATCCTCAAAAAGAAAAACATTTTGAAATAAGATCACGCCAAAAATCTGCTTGGGCAAAGAGAATGATTAACAAAGCAAATTACTAGATGTAGTCAAGAAAAGAGAAAGCAAGATTAGCTAAAGAACCAACTTCAAGTACAAAAAGCCCTTCCACAACCCAACACAACAGGCTCCTTTCCCCTCCCACCACTGCAACAGTATTGATAATCAGAGATGGTTACATACAGACGCACACACACACATAAACTCACTAAAAAAGCCCATATAAGAATGTTCAAAAGAACCATACTTTATTCTTTTATTTTTTTTTTAATTTATTTTATTTATTTATTTTTGGCTGTGTGGCTGCGCGCAGGCTTCTCTAGTTGCAGCGACTGGAGGCTATTCTTCCTTGCGGTGCACGGGCTTCTCATCGCAGTGGCTTCTCTTGTTGTGGAGCACGGGCTCTAGGCGTGCGGGCTTCAGTGGCTGTGGCACACGGGCTCAGTAGTTGTGCCTTGCAGGCTCTAGAGCACAGGCTCAGTAGTTATGGCGCATGGGCTTAGTTGCTCCGCGGCATATGGGATCCTCCCAGACCAGGGCTCCAACTCGTGTCCCCTGCACTGGCAGGCGGATTCTTAACCACTGTGCCACCAGGGAAGTCCCATACTTTATTCTTTTTAATGTTTACTTAAAGAGATCTGAGTTACTTGTCTTTTAATCCAGTATAGTGTGAAAAGAGTTTTTTCCCCTATCAAACTACAAAACAATCAATAATCCCAAATTCCACAGAAAAAAAACAATAAAATAAAGCTTTATACTACAGTAGTCCCCCCTTATCCACAGGGAATATGTTCCAAGACCCCCAGTGGATACCTGAAACTGAGGATAGTACCAAATACAAATATGTTTTTCCTATACATACATACCTATTATAAAGTTTAATGTATAAATTAGGCATAGTAAAAGATTAACAATAATAATAAGATAGAACAATGTAACAATATACTGTAATAAAACAGTATACATAACAATATACTATAATAAAAATTATGTGAATATGGTCCTTCGCTCTCTCAAAATATATTACAGTACAAGTTTAATGCCTTTCCCATCTTAACTAAGCACTTCTGCACTATGGCCATAACTTTTGCAGTCTGAAGTGCATCAGCAAAACTAGTACAAAATCCTATTTCCTTCTTCACAATTTCACAGATAGAAGATTCATTCTTATCACAGAGTTTAGGAACCTCAGCATAGATTTTTGTCTTTCCTTATGAAGTTGAGAACTTTAACTTTTTCACTTAAAGGAAGCACTTAACTGCTTCTTTGGCATATCCAAATTGCCAGCATCACTACTCTTGCACTTTGGGGCCATTATTGAGTAAAACAAGGGTTACTTGAACACAAGCACCGTACAAAGGGATGATTCACATCCCAGACGGGATGGAGCAGGACCACAGGAAATTTAGTCAGGTTATTCAGAATGGCGAGCAATTTAAAAATTATGAATTGTTTATTGCTGGAATTTTCCATTTAATATTTTCGGACCATGGTTGACAGTGGGTAGATTTGGATGGACCTAGAGACTGTCATACAGAGTGAAGCAAGTCAGAAAGAGAAAAATAAATATTGTATTTTAATGCATATACGTGGAATCTAGGAAAATGGTACAGATGAACCTGTTTGAAAGGCAGAAATAGAGACACAGACGTAGAGAACAAACATATGGACACCAAGGGGGAAAGGGGAGTGGGATGAATTGGGAGATTGGGATCTCCCAATCTCCCAATATGTACATTTTATACATTTAATATGTATAAAATAGATAACTAATGAGAACCTGCTGTATAGCACAGGAAACTCTACTTAGTGCTCTGTGGTGACCTAAATGGGAAGGAAATCCAAAAAAGAGGGGATATATGTATACATATGGCTGATTCACTTCGCTGTACGGTAGAAACTAACACAACATTGTAAAACAACTATACCCCATTTAAAAAAAAAAAAAAGCGAAACCATGGATAAGAGGCGACTGCTGTACTCACTGCCTCCTTAAATTAACCTAACCCCAAACAGGTTTATCTATTCACCCTGTTACTAACAGGTCAGCTATTAAAGTGTGTGTACTGGGGAGGGGACTATACATCTCAGTTGGCCCAGGATGTTACCATTTTATGCCTGCTGTCCCCACACGTACCTTTTTACTACAGTAGAGGCAAAAGACCAAATGCCTATGAATATTCTAAGAATACAGTATTTTAGGTTATAAAACAATACATATATAATTTTGAAACAATTCTCTGAATATATAAAAGATCTAGGGGCTTCCCTGGTGGCGCAGTGGTTGAGAGTCCGCCTGCCGATGCAGGGGACGCGGGTTCGTGCCCCGGTCCGGGAAGATCCCACATGCCGCGGAGCGGCTGGGCCCGTGAGCCACGGCCGCTGAGCCTGCGCGTCCGGAGCCTGTGCTCCGCAACGGGAGAGGCCACAACAGTGAGTGGCCCATGTACCGAAAAAAAACAAAAAACAAAAGATCTAGAAAAAATGTGGAGAACTACACATGAGAATTAACGGCAGTTACTCTGTGTGGTGTGAGTTTTCACTTTTTTCTTTGTATTTCCCTATACCATCTAAATATTACTTTTTACAACAGCATATATTACTTTTTTTTTTTTTTTAAAGAAGATGTTGGGGGTAGGAGTCTATTTATTTATTTTTGGCTGTGTTGGGTCTTCGTTTCTGTGCGAGGGCTTTCTCTAATTGTGGTGAGCGGGGGCCACTCTTCATCGCGGTGCGCGGGCCTCTCACTGTGGCGGCCTCTCCTGTTGCGGAGCACAAGCTCCAGACGCGCAGGCTCAGCAGTTGTGGCTCACAGGCCTAGCTGCTCCGCGGCATGTGGGATCCTCCCAGACCAGGGCTCGAACCCATGTCCCCTGCATTAGCAGGCAGATTCTCAACCACTGCGCCACCAGGGAAGCCCCAGCATATATTACTTTTTACACTTAGGAGGGAGTCATTTCCATTTGTTAAAATGCAGCTTTTCTTTCTGACCCAAGTCCTCATCTCATTTCAAAAGCATGCAGTAGTCTTCTTTAATATATGTTATTCATTAAGAACTGAGGCAATGTGAAATAGTATAGGAAATTTTAGCCTTTAGGATGCAGAATATCTAAATTCAAGAACCAGCTTTGTTGTGGAAAATACAGAACCTACCTACCTTCCAGGATTGTTTAGAGGATCAAACAAGAATCTACATGAAAGTGTTTTAATGAAATATACTCATGTGAGCTATGATTACTACTACAAGCACATGAACAAACTATGTAAACTCAGATCTCATATATAAAATGAGGGGGTCTTATAAAGTAAGCTCCAATTCCCTTCTACATCTGAAATTCTGGTATTAACAGTGTCCTCTTAACTCAGCCTTCTACTCACAACTAATTTATGTCTTCAAGAGGTGTACCTTTTTTACTGATAACACTTCCCAGGTCTCCATGTTTTCTATCTTCACTGGGATACAGTCAGCTCTCCACATTCTTCTCGTAGGCCCTGACTGCCTGAAAGTTAAAGAAAATATGTATGGTCCTTCCAAACAGACTTTATATCCGCTCTTAATCTAATTTATATTTCATGATCTCCATCTGCCACATCTTGCAGTGTAGAGTAGTAGCTATGCACAGGACTCTGGAGCCAGGTGCCTAGGTCCAGATTCTGGCTCTGCTGTATCACCAACACTGCAGTGTAACCTTGAACTATTTACTTAATCTCTCTGTGCCTCAATTTCCTTATCTGCAAAATTGGGATAACAACAGTGCACCTACTGGATAAGTTTGTTGTAAAGATTAAACAAATTACAAATTATATATAAAGGACTGAAAACAGTGCCTGGCATATAGTTAATGTCATATGTGACTGAAGTCTTTTTCTAACATTGCTTCTCTAAAAGTATAATGCTTACAGGCTAAGATAAAACAACCAACATTTGCCTCTTACTTTTTTTCTCATTGAAAAAAAATGTCTTCTTATTATTTGCTTATCAAAAATTTCTCCACATCATTGTAGTGAAGTCATACACACTCATCATCATTGGACATTTTTCTTTATTCTCTGTTCAAACCCTCTAATCCAACATTTCCCAAAATGTGTTTCCCTAGAAAATTTGTTCCACTAGTTCTTCTAGATGTTATGGGGGAAGAGGGCGAAGGTTCAGTGATCAAATAAATTTGGAAAATGCTGAGTTAAACAGGTTCCTTTACTGTAGGTCTTTTACATGCTAGTATGTACTATATTACGTTCCAAGAGAGGAAAAAGTGCACATTGTTTACCAAGTTTATTTGACCCTAAAACGCTTTTGTCAAGGTGCTACATTGGGAAATGCTGCTGCTCTAGTTCTTTGACAACTTTTAATACAAAATATGCTATGTTACATAAACTTAATATTTCTTAAATCTGATTCACACACAAAGCCTGTTCCCAAATTCACGCTGAGAAATCCAACTCAAAAAACTAACAACTGCTGCCTTGTACAAATTACTTTTTGAAATTTCTGAATATGAACACTGACCGTAAAAGAACAAACACCAATGACCAGCTACATATGGTAGGTGACAAGCTATTATCTCATGATGAGATGTTCAGCTATTTATTGGCCAAATGTCCTTTAAACAACTCTAGTTATTCAATACTCCCAAGTTTTTTCTGAATTTTCAATAATAAAAACTTGTGCTCTTCCCTTTTTAAAGGAATTCACTACAGAACACTGTCAAATCATCCCAGAACCAGTTCTGATATAAATACAAGGCCCTAAATATACAATTTACACTGTTGAAGAACTATCCTAAAAAACACCATCTAATACATGAACAATAGGATTTCACTATTTTGCAATCCCTGATGAATTAGTAAATCAAAGCAATGATCATCAATAGCTGCAAACGTCACAAAGAGAGATGACAAGACCTTACATACTTCCTGATGGAAACACAAATTCCTCCTATGAAGTACTCTTACCAAAAGAAAAAAAAAATCTGATGAATTCTATCAATTTACTACAGGAAATTCAGGAGACAGAACATGTTAAATGACATTACAGTACAGAGATGCAATCATCAAAATGAAACTATTGGAAACTTCTCAAAAACCTGTTTTCTTTTAGCAAAAAATTTTAAGAAAAAAAGAAAGATGGAAGGAGAGTCTCAAGATTAAAAGTGATTTAATATACAAGACAAACAATTGTAAAGTATGGACCTTATATGGATCCCACTTCAAGCAAACTGTGTGTGTATAAAACAATCAGAAAAATATGAAACCTGATTACATATTTGATATTAAGAACTTGCTATAAATTTTTTTGGTAAGATAATGGTATTATGCTTATTTTATAAAAAAGAGAGAGTGACTATCTTTAAAAGATCCATACTGAAATACCTGAAATTTACAAATTAAATATCTGAAATTTACAAATTAAATATGTCTGGGATATGGTTCAAAAAAGTCCAGAGTTGGGAGTGGGGTAGTGGTGGATAGAAATATAGAGAAAATAATACTGTCTATAATAATTCTGGAGGCTCAATGATGGGTTCATAGGAGCTGTTTAAACTATCCTTTCTACTTTTATATTAATATATGTTTAAAATACTTTGTAATAAAAAAGATTTTAAAAAAAAAACACTGTCTGGGAATTGAATTACCTACCTAGGACTGCAAATAGCCTCTACATATTCCCATAATAGATTAATGCACAGTCAAGCATAAGTGAGTTTAAGTTTACTATGAACAAATCATGTTTATAAAGTACTAAAAGAAATCATTTGACAAGAATTTCACTAACACTCAACATGCTAAACTCTCCTATGTAATTAACTCTTATTTACAAGTCTGTTAACAATATCTAGCTAATTTATGGCTTTCCATGAAAAAAATATAGTTTAATTATGATTTTTTTAATTTCTATTTAAGTTGCAGACAATATTGCAGAGTCATCGCTATCTTTCTACTCCTGTGGGCTTATGGTACTTCTGGAGTTTATCGTCAGCAGACATATTGCATAAGTGCTCCAGCTCACTGAGCTCCAAACAGGACTAGTTTTATCTTGTGTACAAGAACTCTTTCCTGCCTACCTACTACTCTGAAATAAAGAGCCAAACCAACAGAAGGCAGACCAAGAGGGAGGGGTTGGTTATAAGGAGGCAGTTACAAGAGAGCACCATGGAAAGGGAGAATATCACTGAGAACTGAAAGCTACAACTTAAAAATACAAAACATTCAGCAATTCTTTAGATTTTTGCAAAACAATGTCACATTTTGTCAATCATGAATTACTTTAAAGTGAAATGATTCTGTGAATTTGCATCTGACTTTATTCCCTTATACAGCATATCTTTAAAGAGTTTTGAAAAATTCCTTTTCATTATCTCAGACTAATTTAAATTAACCAAAGCAATTCAGAATAGTTTCAAAATGAACAGGGGAAACAGGTGACATACTAAACTTTATCAGCATTTCCCTACTGCCACACATTACATGATTCTTTTCAGAAGCTACCAAACTCTTTCTGACTTTAAAAAAGCAAAGTGCCCCACCCCTATGCTAATCTACAGTGCAATCAAAACAGCATCAATATTACTACAGCCTAACTGTAAAAGGTCTTAGTGAAAAATACTGGTTTAAAAAAGATCAAAACAGTATTGTAATTATATTTTTAATTTATATTTTAATCTTAAATTTTATATTTTTAATCTAAATTATATTTCTCAAAAATGCCTAGGCTTTAAGAATAACACTAAGAACATGCCAATTACAACAGGCCATCTTTGCCCTTTCATCATGCCAAGTGTCTTCTGCCTCCAGATTAAGCAACTTTCCAATCACTAATTTAAGAGATCAAGCCCATAACACCATACAATGCAGAAGTCCACCACTTACACTCTGGCAGTTTTGCAAAGGAACAGCAACTTCCTTTATGAATAGAACCTTCATAAAAGAGGGTCTAGCAACTAGAGGTTATTCAAGGGCTTGTTTATTAGGCAGCTACCTCTCTCCTCTGTGGAAGCTTATCAAATGGCAGAATATCTACCCTGCCTATCCCACAGAGGTATTATGAAGATAAATTGGGAAAATGTTTACCAAACTACTTTGAAAACTGAAAGGCTATATACAAATATAAGGCATTATTATTTCATTACTTGTTTGCACTCTAGACAGTTTGCAGACTAAACTTGCTACTTAATATCATTGTTTCAAGGTCTACCAAGAAAAACTTACTTCAGGGTATAAAGATTCACTAATATTCACCTTTCTATAGCAACGTTCAATCCTTATTCCAATTGTTGTTCTCTTCTAACATCTATTACTCTTCTTTGGCAGAAGAAAACTAGAAACATTCTTTAAGAAGTCAAAGCAACATGCGACACCTAAAAGTCTGTCTCACTGTCAACATGAGTTTCTGAACACCTATGTAGAATGGTCCTGCCCAAACGACATTATTTGGATGGGATTTTAGATCAGACAAAACCATCACACTGAGGCTGGCCGTTTCCATGCTCTGCCTCCCACAGTTTCCACGGACACCTGCCTTTCTTTCTGAATTCTAATCCAGGCTCCACCACTTACTAGCTATGTGATCCTGGGCAAGTTACTTAACCTTTCTGTGCTTCAATTTCCTATCTACAAAATAAACGTGGCTTAAATAATAAACAATTCAACCAGATTTAATATTATTTATACAATAAAGTTCTTAGAATAGTGCCTGGTGCACAATAAATGCTCAGTAAGTGTTACCGAATATAATTACTTTATTTGTGCATCTGGCCACTCCACCACACCACCTTCACTAAATTACATAAATCTCTCCATCATTCGTCGTCATTCCTTCTTTTCAAAAGAATGAGCAATTTTAAGAAGTCAAACTATGACCATATTACTGATAAAATTTCAATGTATCAATATATCACTGGATGTTTAGTTGTATAAGAAAGTTCAATGATACTTTATATAAAAGATACTGGGCCCCACATGCTTTTAAATTATATTAACACATAGATAATATAATATTCCTAGATTATCCTAGCTTTCTACTACTATCAGTTAGCAAAGCTGTTTATTTGAATTGTATCACATAAAACTTCCCATGAACAGTTTTGTATAGTGACTAACAGGAAAGGTCTTCTCAAATGGCAAAATTTAAAAGGGCTTCTATAAATCCTACTTATATTAAGTTAAAAAAAAAAAAAAGCTTGGATAATAACATATTCCCCCCCAAAAAAAATCAAGATCAACGGAGACTTTAAATCAAGAGTTTAGAGTGAGGAAAAATAGCTTGCCAGAGCAAGAGGAAATATTATTATTACATTAACATATAATTAGAGGACAACCAAAGTATGTTAAACACTGCAACAAACACAAGAGCTACACTCCAAGCTTATTTTTTAAATATTACTTAGCACATATTTGAACAATTATTTGCTCCTGATAATGTTATAAATTCTAAATCTTAACACTTCACATATGAGTGTCTAATGCAAAAAATTCACAGCATTGCTTAACTGATTTAATAGTTCTTCTGTGGCTTAAAATCTTAAAAAGGCAGAATCACTTAATCTAATTTAGAGATAACTTCACTCCACAGACAACTACCTAGAGCTGCATCTCTGGCTTACTATGTGTCAGGGACTTTTCTAGGCACTGGAATGAACAGGTTATGGAGTTCCTGCTCTCACAGAGTTTACATTCCAGTGAGGAAGACAAGTAATAAACAAGTAGACAAATCATTAAATTTCAGAAAGTGTACTATAAAAAAATAAAGCAAGAGAGACAAGGAGAAATTAGGGGCAAGGTGATCACTAGTTTGTATAGTGTGCTCATTGGAGATCTCTAAAGAGGTAGACTCTCTGAACCCCTTTTTAAGCAGACACTTGAATGACGTGAGGGAGCAAGCAGTACAAAGACCTGAGGGAAGAACAGAGCAAGAACAAGTATTAAGCCCTGGGAATGCACCTGGCATGATCAAAGAACATAGCAAAGTTCAGTGTAGCAGAAGTGGAGTGAACAGAGAGAAGGAGACAGGGACTACATCATGGAGGACTTTACAGGCCATGGCCAGGAATCTGCCTGTTATTTTAATTATAAAAGGAAGTCATTATAAAGTATTAAATAGAGGAGTGGCTTATCTGATGAACAGTTAAAAAGATCATTCTAGCTGTGAAATGGCAGAATAGACTGTAGGAGGTCAAGTGAGAAAACAGGGAAAACAGTTAAGAGACTCTTGTAATTATCTAACCAGGACATGATGGTGGTTTAGACCAGAGTAGTAAGGTAGAGATGATGATATCTGATCACATTAGAAATATATTCAAAAGACAGAACCAAGAGGATTTGCTGATGGGCTGATTATAGGGTATAAAGAAAAGAAAAGAATCACATGTGACACCTAGGCTTTTGGCCTGAGTGACTAGGTAAATGGTCCTGCCATTTACTAAGGGCACATTGGGAGGAAATGGTGAGGACAGGAATCACAACTTCTGTGTTGTGCAAATTTAGTTTGAGAAGCCTTTTAGACAGCCAAATGAGATATGGAATAAGCAGATGAACTATGACACTGTACCTCAGGAAAGGGGTCAGGGCTGAAGATATAAATGTGGAAGTCAATCAACATTTAGATAGTTCTTAAAGCCACAGAAATGGATAAACGTAGATGGGAAAAACTTTTTTGTTTAATCTTCACATGAGCCCTATGTGGTAGCAACTATCATCATTCCCATTTTATAGATCAGAAAATAGGCTAAGAGATAAAAACTTATCCAACATCACTCTACTAATAAGTGGTAATAAGTTAGAAAAACAAACAAACAAAATATCTAATTAACTATAATGACTATGACCTTTCTCAACCGGGTTCATCATCTGAACCATAGAACTTGAAATGAATATTGGAATGAATCTTTTTCAACTCTCCCAAGGACAGTAGATAACTAGTGCCATTCTAGGTGCACTGGAGAGAAGTTTATTCTTCACATACAATTAATGCTCAAATGTCCTAGAACATTAGGGTTTAGTTCTCTCATGGAACCCCAGATGAGAAAAAAACTATACTATATATACTATTATTCTATTGTTATTATTATTATTATTCTAATACTACTACTACTACTACTAGTGGTAGGAATCACTTAAAATGAGAGAAAAAAAGATTGGTGAACAACATAAGTTACCATCTTGTGGAAACCTTTTCATGGCTTTGCTTTGTAACCAGTAAAATAAAGTGTTATTTGAGGGTTTTATACCACTAAAGGTGATTGTAAGAATACACCAGACCTCTGCTGATTCTACTCACAATCAGCACTCATCATCTGTTTTCCTGAGAACATCAATTCATCAGAAAAACACTAGAATATAAGCTCCTCCAGTGCAAGAATATTTGTTTTTTCATTAATGTGTTCCAAGCACCTGGAACAATGTCCTTTTTGGTGAAAGAACCTAAATTTCCAGCCTCCCTGAGCAGAAGAACCTGTTACCTTGTAAGATGGAGATGTTTTTCATGTTGTCTTACTTTCTTGGCACCACTAAAATCTGATAGGATTATCCTAATCCAGAACTTTAAACTCTCGATTTCTTCTTCCTTAAGATTGGCCTTCTTTCTTATGGAAATAAAACAGATTCCAGATAAAGCCATTACTGTTCAAATAACTACCATACCATAGTGTCAATATGTACTGTATGTCCTGTTCAAAATAACTAACATACAATGTGAACCAATAATTACTATCTCATACATACTCTAGAGGAAAAAATATTCTCCTTACAATTTCAGTTATCCTTTGTTAAACTCCACAAGTATTTCAGAGCACAGGTATTATGAATCAATGCAGCAACTCCATTAAATGCAAAAAGTTTCAAATGAGCAATCCTGGCTAGATCGGAAATTGCCTTCTAGTCAATTTCCCCTGCACAAAATAACCTACAGGTCATCAGTACAGTATTAGTGGACAATATATTTCATTTTCAAGCTGTAAGAACCTGCCAACGGGACTTCCCTGGTGGCGCAGTGGTTAAGAATCCGCCTGCCAATGCGGAGGACACAGGTTCGAGCCCTGGTCCAGGAAGATCCCACATGTCACAAAGCAACTAAGCCCGCTCGCCACAACTACTAAGCCTGCGCTCTAGAGCCCTAGAGCCACAACTACTGAAGCCCGCACGCCTAGAGCCCGTGCTCCACAATGAAGAGTAGCCCCCGCTCGCCACAACTAAAGAAAGCTCGCACGCAGCAATGGAGACCCAACGCGACCAAAAAAAAAAAAAGAACCTGCCAACAGCAGGCATTAAGTGCCCTTCCACGATGGGTTCCGGTCACTGAAATGACTACAGGGCATTTTTTAAAATCACTCATCTCTGGCAAAAACAAAAATATTAAAAAGCACAACAACACATTCTGTTGGTAAGGCTGTGGTGAAAACAGGTGCTCTCATACATTACTGGTGGGAACACAAATTATTACAACACTCCTGGAGGAAAATTTGGCAATACCTAACAAAACTACATATGCACAGAACTTTTGACCCAGCAATCCCACTTACAGGAATCTACCCTGAAGATACATCTCTTACACTACAAAAATATATATTCACAGGTCACTTACTGCAAATTTGTTTATAACTGCAAAATATAGGAAACAACCTAAGTGCTCACATATAAAAGAATGACTGAATAACTTAGGATACATCTACACAGTAGAGTACTATACAGCTGTAAAAAAGAATGGAGAATATCTGGGAATTCCCTGGTGATCACTGGTTAGGACTCAGCACTCTAACTACTGGGACCCTGCATTAGATCCCTGGCCAGGGAACTAAAATCCCATAAGCCACATGGTGCTGCCAAAAAATAAATAAATCAAAAATTTTTAATTTTTTTAAAAAAAGAATGGAGAATATCAAAAGACTATCTCTTCAAAAGAATGAACTGTTGGGGTGATTTCCAGGACATACTAGTAAGTTGAAAAAAAGGTGCAAAAAGTATCTATAACATGCCACTCTTCATATAAGAAAGAAGGGAATGGGAAAAAGAGTTTGGCAGTTCCTCAAAAAGTTATCATACAACCCGGTAATTCCACTCCTAGGTATATACCCAAGGGAATTGAAAACATACGTCCACATAAAAACTTGTACCTGAATGTTCATAATAGCCAAAAAAGAAAAGAAAACCCAAATGTCCAGCAACTGATGCATGGATGAACAAAGTGTGGTATATTCATACAATGGAATATTATTCAGCCATAAAAAGAATGAAGTATTGACACATGCTATAACATAGATGAACATAGAAAAGATTACGTTAAGTGAAAGAAGCCAGGCACAAAAGTCCACATATCATATGATTCCATTTACATGAAATGTCCAGAATAGACAAATTCATACAAACAGAAAGTATGGTTACTAGTGGCTGGAGAAGGGGGACTAGGAAGTGACTACTAATGAATACAGGGTTTCATTTCCAGATAATGAAAATGTTCTAAAATTAGGTAGTGGTGATGGTTGCACAACCTTATGAATAGACTAAAAAACAATGATTTGTACACTTCAAAAGGGTGAGCTTTGTGTTTTGTGAATTGTACCTCAATTTAAAAAACTGCATGCAAGAAAAAAAGGAATACCAAAAAAACACAATCTGTTCATCTGTGTAAAAGATAATGGAAGGATAAACAAGAAACTAAAGAAGCTGGTTACCTAAGGGCATGGAAAACAGGTGGGGAAAAGGGGGAGGGGAGGGAATGGGAATAGGGTAGTAGGGATAAGGAGTGACAATTATGAGTATATGTTTTTTAATGTAATGTTTAGTAGCAGTAATGTTTCATATACCAAAAGAAATAAAATCAACCAGAATTGGAGGAACCCAAAATAGGATACAAAGAATGAGAACTGCATTACAGATGAATAATATAACCACACTAAAGGAAGTGAGGAACAAAAGAATTAACCTAAGTAACTTTGAAAAACAGTATGTTGACTACATACTGCAAGGCTAAAGACAAAAAACATGTATACAAATACTGCACTCATTGGTAAATATGTTTCTCATAAGGGTTAGCAATCGGTCACTACTTGATGTGCATTCTAAAATTGAACAAATAAATTAGTATACAGTATTATAGATAATGAGAGGCAGGTTTCTCACTGTCAGGAAAAAAGTTACAAATAAGAAACGGTTGGTACAGCAGAAACTAACACAACATTGTAAAGCAGCCATACGCCAATAAAAATTAATTAAATAAATAAATAAAAAGAAAAGGTTGGAATGAACCTTGTGTTGGACTGGAATACAAGATATTAATATGAACTCAAATATGGTTTTTAAAATATAGGGAAAGACAAATACAGAAATAAGTGTGTGTGTGTGTGTGTGTGTGTCTGCTAGCATGTGTGAGCAAGTTAGTATATATACATATATCTCCTAGCTCTGTCCTCTGAGGGCCTAGGAGCAATGACACTCCAGTGAGCATACCTAGCATTCAGATCTTGATTTAAATTCTGTTCTCCAATAAAAGGAACAAGATCTCCTTAGAGGAGTAGTTGATTTCAGGACAGGTACAAGGAAAAATACAAGATCAGCATGGAATATAGCCTGTGGTGCCAGAATATAAGGAAGTGCTCAAAAAAGGGTGGAGGACAACCCGAAAGAGCTCCTAATGGCCAAAACTGGAAGAATCTGAGCAATAAGATAATGATACTATTGAAGTAGAATCTGTAGAATAAAATAAATATCCATGAAGTCATAATTATAAAAATAAATAATTTAACAAATAAATGAGGAAGGGACATCTCTTTCTTACAGAAGAATTCCAATAATAAATGTAAAAGGAACGAGGGAAATAACAAAATCACCAGTAGGCAAATACCACAGTAATAACTGTTGCAGACAACATCCACCAATGGTTGCTAAAATCAGGGGGAGAAAGTCTGAGGAGAAACTATCTGCATAGTCTCAAAGTATCTCCCTTAAGATATGTATCAATTACAAAAAGAAAAATAGTAACTTTATAGTGGAGAATACAGCAGAGTTCACCTTAATAAAACAATCAAGGTTAAAATATCACTAGCAATAAGACATATCAGCACCATGTACCCTCTAGTATGATGCACTGAGGACACATCCCTTTTGTAGTTTTCTTGCAAACATACAGAACCTCAATCTAATCATGAGAAAAACATCAGACAAACCCAAAATGAGAAATATTATACAAAATAACCGACTAGTACTCATCAAAAGTGTCAAGGTCATGAAAGACAAGGAAAAACAGAGGAACTGTCACAGATTGTAGACAAGACTAGGAAGATATTAACAACTAAATGCAATGTGGGATCCTGGATTAGATCCCGGAAGAGAAAAAAAAAAAACATACATTGGGGAAAAACTGGTGACATTCATATAAAGTCTGTAGTTTAGTTAATAATATTTCACCAATGCGAATTTCCTGGGTTTGATCATTGTTATGTAAGTCTTCAACAATAGAGGATGCCATGTGAATGGTATATAGGAACTCTCTGTACTATCTTTGCAACGTTTCTGTAAGTCTAACATTATTTCAAAATAAAGTTAAAAATAAATAAAATCCATCAATCGATCATCTTATGCGAATGTCTTATTCCCTTGCTCAGGGATCTCATCTGGAATTTAATATTCCCATTAATTTAGAGGGTCTAGTAAGTGACAGCAGAACAAACTAAAATCATAAAAACCAGATCGGGCATCTAAAAAGTAAATTACCTACGTTATGTTTTTTATACCTTCTGCCTTTTTAGTCAAAAAAAATTTGCTGCTGTTGCAACTTTGCTGGCTTTGCAAACTTCTTTTAAAACAACTAATTTTTTTTTATGTTTTCAATATCGTGATAATCTGTAGTATGTGCCCAAAATAACATATTTCATTTGTCTGTTAAGCCAAAGTTTTATTTACATAAAAAACTGTCAATAGATTACAGTAAGTTTGTTACTTATTATCACATAGTCGTCCAACCATAAAATTCAAGGTTTTTCTCAAGTCAATTTGCTTTTATCCTAATACAAACTTCTCTCCACACCCTAAACTACAAAGTCATAATCATTGTTATTTTAAGTTCTGAAAATCTGAATTTTAAAAAATCAGCTGTTCAATGTATGCAGTCTTTTTTTTTTAAATTTCAAATATTGAGTAATTTCATCTTTTTTGGGAAAAAATGCTTGGGACATTAGAATTGTACTGTATTTATTATTTGCATCCTCTACTAACCAACCCAGCCTAATCAACAAGTCTTCTGAAATTCCTTTTATCAAATAAGATTTTCAGATGTTTATATTAATAAACAGATTAAGTGACATGTTTACATTTGCTTTCTCCTCCACGCACCACCACGATGCCTGCATTGGGAGTGGAATACATGACGAGCAAATGAATGGGTAAGTGTCACGAGCAAACAGCATGACTAGAAATTTAAGAAGCAAAGTGATAAGAACCTTAGGGAAAGCAAAATTCATAAAAGTTTAGAATTACAAGAGGCCTTAATAGGCCATTCCAATGACAACCCCAGATAGATGACAATCTATCCTATTTTTAAAAGCCTCCAGATTTTCAACCTCCCTAGATGTCTCATTCTGCCATATAAAACTGTCATGTGATTTGGGGGAAATATTGCAAGACTATTCTTTGCCCAACCTAATGCTTTCTTTCTTCAAATAATATAACAATACATTTTAACTCACTTCCAAGATTTATGAATGCGTACAGGTGCTTAATACACATGTGTGTACATATATATGCACATATATGCACACAGGTACCAAGGACACTCAATTTTGCTTGTATAAACACACACTATAGAAATCTACATAATCAATGTCCATCCCACCCCATCCCATCCCATCCCAATCACAAAAGCACTATGAAACAAACAATGCCACACAATGATTCGGGTCTAAAAATAACCAATGGGAGCCAATTTTATAAAGCCTTGAAGTAAACAGGTTTCTTCCCACCATAATAATCAAAGTTTATTTGCTTTCCACAAATACTACTCCTTTACAGCACCCACCACAGGCAGAACTGTAAAGACACATATGTCCTAGATCCAAGTAAATAATAATTTTTAATGTTTTCTTTTTTTAAAAGCATTTAGCTAATAATCATTTTGGAAGAGGGCCCAATGAAAGAGATAGTGATGACAGAGTACAGCCCGTGCTAATGAACAAGTAACCAGTTTTAATCAAGCAGGTCAAAGAAGTGACTCAAATAAAACAAATCATTTTTCCAACATGTATAGAATGGGGAAGTCCCAGTCAAGGATGAGCCAAAAACTGTTAAGTGTCTGTTAGGAAATACACCAAAATGTTAACCATGAAATGCTACCTCTGGAAATGGAATTACGATGATGGGTCAGTGTGTTCAGATTTGGTATTCCTATTATTCTGAGTATCCATATTTTCTACTGCATTATAGAAACCATTGTTAAATTAAAGCAAAATTCTGTCCCTGTGTTTCACAGCTCTCTAGGATGCACAGCATGTCTTTTACATAACCTCCTGGGAGAGATCGTACCAGCTCCGGTCCTCCTGTGTCTCCCAAGAACCTGCCACCCATCACAGAAAAGGTTTCACTATGTTCCCTGAGACAGCTCCACTCTTCATCCTCCTCATCTCACCCCAGAGACTTAACAATGTATCTCGTCTCCCCTCCCAGTAGCAAAAGCTTTATAAATTATTTTATAAAGGCAGATTTGAAAAAAGGTTTACCAGATGATAAGCTGCCCCCACCCAAAAAGCAGAGCAAAAGGGAAAGACACGTCGTCCCAACCTCCACCCCTCCAAAGGTGGAGAGTGACGGGGGGCACCCGGGTCGCGGCTCTCCTCGGATCCCGAAATAGAGTCGGGCCGCCACCCCACCCCGCGGTCCGAGCCCCGGTGGGGGGCGGGACTCTCCTTAGCAGATAAAGGAGTGGGCGAGGTCAGAGACGCGACCCCCGAGGCCCGTGGACTGATACAGCAAGCCGCCAGAGGGGCGGGTTCCTCCGCCCTCTCGGGCCAGCCGCTCGGCTTCTAACGCGGCTCTGTAGCCGCCCGGGCAGCGAGAGGCCTCAGGGGCCAAGGAGCCGCACCGCGCCGGGAGGGCTTCCTCAGGCCTCTGCCTGCCTCCCACCCAGGACCCCAGTGGCCCCCTTCGGCGGCGGCCCCCGAACGGCTCCGGCTGGCCTTGCCGGGCCAGCTGGGCGCACGCACAGGCGGCCTGCAGGACAGAAGAGAAGGCGTTACCATACGCGGCTCCAGAGCTGGCGGGGGTGGGGCGCGGCTCCGGCGACCCGAGCCAGGCTCGGCAGCGGCTGCGGTGGCCGCGTCCTTTATTTTTGCTGCAGCAGCGGCGACTTGTCAAAGGGAAAGACGTAGGAGGCGGAGGCGGCGGCGGCAGCAGCGGCAGCAGCAACAGCAGCAGCGGCGGCGGCCGGGGAGTCTCGCGGGACTTGGGCGGAACTCTCGCGCAGCCTGGAGCCCGCGCCCCGCCCCCCAGGCCTAGCGCGGGAGGCAAGAGTAGGTGGGGGAGGAGTGCTCGGTGGAGGAGTGTTCGGGCCAGGGTGCAGGAGAACGGGAAAAGAGACTGGGATTTAATAATGGATGGGGGTGGGAAGCCTAGATTCTAAGAACACCCAGTTACCGCGCAGCCCTCACCTTTCAGCGCAGAGGCCAGGCAGCTCGGTGCGTCCGCGAGGATCGGACTCCGCATGAGGCACATTTGGGGGGCGTTTCATAAACGGCGGTGAGCAGTACGGGGGCCAGCCAACGCGCCCCCTTTTCCTCGTGGTGGGCCTGGAAGACCCTACTGCCCCGCGTCCTGTTGCTGCCAGAAGGAGCGACGCGTGGAAAAACTGGCTGCAGAGGCTAGGCGGCCACACCCCTTTATCTCGGACTCGCGCCACGCGCTCTGCGCTCTTTATCTCCCACACCAGCCAGCCCAAGACTTCTGGCCGGTCAAGTTCAATCACATGAAAGCGGTTCACTTGAGTTACTTCTAGCTTTTTATTCATGAATTTGTGCTGCAGGACTGCCAAAACCCTGCAGATTCTGGGGCCTGCGACCCCTCTTTTTTCCACTGAGGAACACAGAGGTAAATTATGACTTTGATCTTGACCTTGACCTCGACCTCTACAGTGAAGTCTCATGAGTGGAGGGACCCTGACTGGCCTAGTCATCACTGTGTCTCCAGCACCTAACACCGGCCCAGGTGCTCATTAAGTTGTGGAATGAATACACCGGTCCCCGTCTTCCTTCTGTACCTGTTCTTACTCCAAGACTCCGCATTTATAGCCACCATCCTGGTATCCTTCGTTGAAAATTTTCTAACGAGCAGCAGTTATGTCTAACTGCCTGAGGTCATGGAGCCGATCGCTGCCCTCCAGAAGTTCACAATCTAACTGGGGACATATGAGGAATATGCAGCATACAGGCCATGTATGTGTCACTAATGTAAAAAATTGTGATATAGGCAGAAGAGGGAGTGCTTGCCCCATGGATATATGCGGAGATAAGTTGGATATATGCAAGGCAGTTTAGCCTAAGTTTTTTGACTCACTGTCAAATAATTTGTTTCACTGTCACATAGGTGAGAATTCTGGAATCCCACTTACCAGGTGTGTGACTCTGGAGAAGTTGCTTGACCTCTCCGAACCTCAGGTCCTTATATGTCAACTCACAATGTTAGTTCTTATTATCACAGGGCTCCTGTGAGGAGTAAAATATATGTAAAGGGGCTTCCCTGGTGGTGCAGTGGTTGAGAGTCCGCCTGCCGATGCAGAGGACACGGGTTCGTGCCCTGGTCCGGGAAGATCCCACATGCCGCGGAGCGGCTAGGCCCGTGAGCCATGGCCGCTGAGCCTGTGCATCCAGAGCCTGTGCTCTGCAACGGGAGAGGCCACAACAGTGAGAGGCCCGCGTACAGCAAAAAAAAAAAAATATATATATATATATATATATGTAAAGCTCCTGGCACATATTAATTACTTATTAAATGCTAGGCCTTATTATGTGTGTAACTTTTTTTTTTTTACAGCCTTTCTAACCTGTAAATATGGCTAATAATGGGTATCTTGCCTGCCTCGGAGTATCATGGGAGTCAAATAACATAGGAAAGTACTTGCAAGCCTAAAACTCTCTATAAATGTGATACATTATTTTCATTCATCCATTCATTTAACAGATCTTTGTTGAATGCCTATCATAAACCAGGCACTTGTGCAAGACACTGAATATACTAAGTTGAGCAAGCTTTAATACCTGTCTTCAAGGAGCTTATGGTGTAATGGGAGGAGAAAGGGAAGAAAATAGGTAAGTATAATGCCATGTGAGGAGATTGCAAGTGATAAGTGTATGGGGGAAGGATCGAGTGAGAGGAAGCACAGCTGAAACACTTCTTGGAGAAGGTTTAGAAAGATAGCACACATAATGAGGATCCAGTCCATTTCCTAAAGAGTGATCCGTAAATCAACTCCAAAATAACTTCAACAAATTGCTCTGTTGTGGGTTGTGAGTTCTGCTTTGTTCTAATGAAACGCACATCTCCTAAACCATTAGAAAAGAGTCTTTGATGTGAAGTCATTGTATATACCCATTAGCTTTGAAGAAAGATGGAATTAATGGAGGGAAAGATCAGTGGTATCTTAATTAGAAACATTTTGTTCTTACAGCTTCTTTTTAAACACCAGAAAAAGAGAATGCATTCCCCCTCACATACTTGGTCTCCAGGAGTTCCCTTCAGCCAGTCCTTCTGATCCAGGTAATACTGCCTATCAGAGGCCAAGAAGCTTTTCCAAAATGTGAAAACAATACCTTATTATTAATTAATTTATTTATTTTTTTTTTTTGCGGTACGCGGGCCTCTCACTGTTGTGGCCTCTCCCCTTGCAGAGCACAGGCTCCGGACGCGCAGGCCCAGCGGCCATGGCTCACAGGCCCAGCCGCTCAGCCCGTGTCCCCTGCATCGGCAGGCGGACTCTCAACCACTGTGCCACCAGGGAAGCCCCCTTATTTTTATGTGTTTCTTTATACTCCACTTTTTTACGAAAAGACTTTGAGATAGATATTAGCACTTTATTCTTAATCATGTTCCCCACAAAGAAACTCCAAGAGAGTGTATATATTATTCAATTATTTCTCACATTTATTTGTGCCTACTCTGTGTAAGACATCATGCTGGAACTGTAGGCTGTACAAAGTAGGTCCGTGCCCTCTCGGGTCCTGAAGACTGAAGGTGGAGATAAATCTCCATGAAAAGATAGCTAAATAACCAACAATGTGGATTCCATTGCCCTGTATTTTTTTGTTGGTTGAATGAGCAAAATTGTAAAGTTAGGCACCCAACTTCTGAAACGTGTTTACCCTACTGCTCCACCAGAGAAGGAGGATACAAAGGAAGGGCAAGATGTTTATTGTAACTTGATATTTATAGATGTATGATAGGTATTTTAGTAGGTCCTCTGGAATATATCATCCTTTGAACAGAGTGTAACTATTGCAGTTTTCTCTGAGTACCTGTAAAATTTGAAACTGACCAAACCCAAGGACCAATTAAAATTATTCTGGAAGACAAAGACTTGCACAAAACAAACAAAACCAGCCATCAATAAAAAGCAGTATGATATGAGCTAAAAGATGGTGCAGAAAATAAATATTCTCAGAACTCAGAAAAGAGAAAAGATTTCTAGACAGAGAGAACTTCACCCAGGTGGTAGAATTTGAAAAGGGAGCTGACAGCTAAATAGAAAAAGTTACATATTCTGATAATGATGTAGTCTCAAAACACCAACCTCCAGGCCACAAAAGTTGCCTAGAATTTTTAAGGGTATCTATATATGAGAACACACTTGGTACCCCTTTTCTCCCTAAAAAATAATTGATCTGCCAAAGAGGTTTGAAAGGAAGCAGGGATACTAAAAATAGGACCAGAAGATTGACAGGTAGTTCTTTTGGAAATGCAGTCCGTTCTTGCTGAATGCAAACCTTATAGAGTTCCCACTTAAAATCCATATTCTAAATGAAATATCACACATACCAGGACAGCCCACTATCTCACCAGTATTCATTTCCCTCGTAGCTCCTTAAGGCTGCAATGCAGTTACCATTTTTAGGTAAATTAGCTTATTTTTACAACAGTTTGTGAGTGTTGTTTCATCAAAACACAACTGCCTGAGGCACACACAGATGAACATTTTCTCACTCAGCAGCAAGGAATGGAACATTGATGCTGAGGAAAGAAAACGAAACTGTAGGGGAAAAAGTGTGCCTCCAGTGAGGAGGAGGGAAGAAGAAGGAAACTAACATGTATGTAGTGCTATCTGTGCCAGATACTGTGGTAGCACAGTGGGAACAAGATGAACAAGGCAAATCTTTGTTCTGGAAAGAAACTAGTAGAGGAGGTGTATATACAAGAAACTAGTAGAGGAGGTGTATATACAAATAATTGTAATGCAAGTTAGAAAGTTCTAAGTTCCTTAAAAGAACTTTTTTTTTTAAAGGAATGTTAGAATTTATTTAATTGGCTCTGGGCCTAAAGGACATAGACACATTATAATTCTCTTGAGACAGATTTGAAAAATATGGAATGCTTCACAAATGTGCATGTCATCCTTCCACAGGGGCCATGCTAATCTTCTCTGTATCGAAAAGAACTTTTTTCCCCTTTTTAAAGGACTGGGGAGCTTAAAAGAGGGATAGTTGAATTGCAACATGTTGGACCAGGGAAAGTTCATGAGAAATGGGGCCTTGAAGACTGAGTGGTTAGTTTTGGACATGTGGGAATGGGGAACATTCTAGGCACAAAGAACAACATAAGCACAAGTGTGCTCAGAATGAGCAGGCAGTCCAGTTTAGCTGTGGCCATGTGGCATTTATGTTATCCAGAACTCCTGGTTGCAAGTGACAGAAACTTCCCACCTGAATTTGCCTGGCAAAGTAAAGGAGAAGAATTAGCTTAAGGAATCCAAAAAATTGTTGAACAGTCAACATAAAGTGGTGGGGGCAGTAAACAGAGGCTTCAGGAACTTCAGCACCATCAGAATTCTCTTGCTTCGTCTTTGCTTCCCTTGTTGCATTGGCTTCAGTTTCTTTCAAGACTGGCTTTCTTTATATATTAGGAAATACAGCACCCCCAAGTTTTACATCTTACTATTGCCACCATTAGAAAGGGACTACCACTCTTAATTCAAGCTTGAAATTAAGGGGAAAAGAAGTGCTAATTGGCCAGGCTGGGATCAGTGCTCATCCCTAGAACAATCCCAGGGGCCCAAGAGGAAGGGCAGGGCACACCATAAATGTACACCATTGTATTCTCTGATGGTTTGAGAAGAAGTGGGAGATGGGTCTGGAAAAGCAGTTGAGTCTTGTAAGGCTGTGCTCTGGGAGTTGGAAGGACTGAAGTTGGCATGTGTACAAGGGGCAGATCGGGTGATCAGGAAGGGGAGGAGATGTTTTGGCCCAAAATTATGGTGAACATTCACTGGATTATCAGGTTAAAACAGGGTTGAAACTTTTATCATTGTTCAAAGTGATTAGTGTTTTGTCATTTCAATCAAGATGTAAAACATAGAGGGTCTCTTACACTGACATTGCACAGCAAGGCCTGGAATCCTTCTTCAGCCTTCTAGCTGGGTGACTTTAGGTGGATATCTTAACCCAACTGAGCCTGAATTTCTTCACTGAAAAATAATAGTGTAATGACAGCTAACATCTATTGAATCTAGATGTTCTAAGCACATTTCAAACCTATTTCATTTAATCCTCAAATCAACCCTACAGGGCTCTATAAATCTGCGATAGTAATCCCCACTCACAGGATTATTGTAAAGATTAAAGAAACTGGTAAGATGCAGAGCCCATTTGCCTGGCGCACAGCCAGCACTCAATACACCTGTTATTTTTAATTATCTGTTTCCCAGAAAGGGAAACTCCCCTCATTTCCTGATTGCCTTGGGCACCAAAAGCTAATACTTTGAGAAAACAAAAACAAATGGAAGGGAAGAACTCTAAGACCCCTTGTCTCTGACATAGAGCCAGTTAGTTAGGCTTGACTTAATAGGGGCTAAAATAGGCCAGGAAGAGAAATACTACAAAATACTAGAAAGTAGGATATTGAGAAATGTGGTTGCGGAATGCCAACTGAATGAGATTGGGGTAAGTTTCCCTTTCTTTCTTTTTAAAAGGATAAAACTACCCCCAAAAGTTTCATCTGTATAGCTGATCTAAAGAGCCATTTGAAGTTGCTCTTCTCTTTGACCTGAATGCTATCAAACGACTGGGATTATTCAACCAAGGGAAGGAAATAACATTCACTGAGAAAAACCAATGTGCTTGGGCCCTCTGCTGAGCTCTTTAGATACATTAATATCTTTTACTTCCACTGTCACCCAGTAAGGTGAATATCTTCTCTGCATTATACAGATAAGAAAACTGAGGCTGAGAGTTTCGAAGTGACCTGGTACAGGTCACCAGCTAGTAAGTAGCAAGGCTGGAATTCAAACACAGTTCTGTCTGACTTCAGAGTCAAGAATACAAAATAGTAAGTCCCACTTCCTTACCAGGGAGAGATACTCAAGGCATGGGTACTACCGAAACTTGAGAAAACTGGTGAACTAATAGGCAGTTCTCAACTTCTCTTTCCTCTACCCTTTCTCCCATGGCCATCCCTCTCGCTTACCTTTGACAGCACCTGGGCTCCAGACTGCAGGCTGCAAGCTCTTCCCAAAGACTCTCTTCTCAAAATGGATTGTGTCTGTCTTCTCCTACTCTTTACCATATCGATATTGTGTCCTCAAGCGTGCTCATCCCTCTAGTTAACACATTTGCATTCTAAACTGGACTTCCTGGGAGTATTGCACCAATATCAAGATATAAATCGAATGACAGAAATTTCAGAACCATGAAGAGGGGGATGGGTCAGAGCAGAGACAAGTAGGCCTCTGAGAGCTCCCCAGGTTGTACCACATAGCCCTTCATCCCACTCCACACCCCAGCTGTGAGTTCCCTGAAAGCTGAGCCTGGGCCTGTCATGTGCAGTGCCTAGAAATCAATAAATACATAATGAATGAATAAATGAAAGGTCCCTGAAACACATGACTGCCCCTTACTTCGGACCACCCCATCAAATGTGCCAGCTGTTCCAGGTGACAGGATCTTCCTGTATGTTTTGTTTTGTTTTGTTTTGTTTTGTTTATGCGGTACGCGGGTCTCTCACTGTTGTGGCCTCTCCCGTTGCGGAGCACAGGCTCCGGACGCGCAGGCTCAGCGGCCATGGCTCACGGGCCCAGCCGCTCCGCGGCATGTGGGATCTTCCCGGACCGGGGCACAAACCCGTGTCCCCTGCATCGGCAGGCGGACTCTCAACCACTGCGCCACCAGGGAAGCCCCCCAGGTGACAGGATCTTTATCCTCCCTTGGCAGAACATTCCTTCCCATACCCTCCCTCAGTGAGCTCTGCCAACCCTCAAACAAGGTCACAATGGACCGTGTCTTAGTGGATGACGATGGACCGCACCATTATGAAATATGGAATAAAGCTTTCTAGAGCACGGAGAGAATGAAGAACAGGTTTTGCCTGTGTGTGGCAGTGAATGTGAGTTACTGCAGACAGTCGAAGCAATCACCAAAAATCCAACAAAACCATCATTTTTTGAGAAATATTCAACAAAGAGTAGTCAAGATCCTTTTGAGGATCTACACATATGTGGATGGACTCCTGGTTACAAACCAAAGTAGTAGAAATAAAAAGGTACTTTATTGGTTCATATAACTGAAAATTTCATGGATATACCAATCTTCAGAAATGGCTAGATTCAGGTAGTCAAACAAGATCATCTTGGACTTTATGTCTCACATTCTGTCTCTAGACCCTGCATTCTTCTGGGATGGCTTCATTCCCAAAGTAGCTCTCTGTACATAGAAAGAATCATGGCACCTAGCAGGCCAGACTTATATGTTGTCCTTAGAACTGTTTAAAACAAAACAAACAAAAACTGCAAAATAAAACACCAAATTAAAAAACAAATGAAACCCAAAAATGCATAGCACAAACTAAGGTGAACATTCATGTCACCACCATCAGATCAAGAAATAGAATCTTGCCATCTACTCCAGAAGCCCCATCCATGGGCCCCTTCCCAATCACAACACTCCCCAGATCCTGATTTTTATAATAATCACCCTAATGTACATCCCTAACCTGGACTTTAGTCTTGCCCATTCTCCAAGTTAATACATTCCCAATCTCTTTCAACCCGTATCTCTCCCTCTATCCCTTTACTGTACCCAATCTGTTGAAGAATGCTTTTGACTTGTACAACTTCCCAGTCTAGATTTTACTGATTGCATATTCTTGGTGCAGTTCGACATGTTTCTCTGTCCCTTAAATGTCCTGCAAATATGTAGCTGCATCCAGAGACTGGATTAGACTCAAGTTTGGTCCCTTTGGCAAGACCACAGGAAGCACACAATGCCTTTTTAAGATCTTAACATCTACTGATTCCTAATGTCCATATCTACTAATTCACTGAGGGCTGCTAAATGATGATGTTCTAATCCACGAATTACCAAACTGTGGCCTATAGGCCAAATCTGTCAAACTTCCCATGTTTTTATAAATAAAGTTTTATTGTCAGGAAGTGACAGGCCTGGAAAGCCAAATTCCATCTCTTTGTATGCAGCAGGCTTCCAGTCCCCTCTGAGGTCCTGGAATCTCCCTGGGACCAGATTAGGGTACAGGTTGCCAAAAGTCACAGAATATACAGACTTTCATCCTTCTCCTTGAGATATCAAGGACTCTCCCTTCACTCTCTCTGCTTCCAGCTATCCCACACTAGAATAATTAGCCTCTCTCCCTTCTTCTAGAATCCCCTCCAAGGAACTCAAACTTTTGGAAACCGAACCTAGGACAGGGACTTCCCTGGCAGTGCAGTGGATAAGACTCTGTGCTCCCAATGCAGGGGGCCCGGGTTCAATCCCTGGTCAGGGAACTAGATCCCACATGCATGCTGCAACTAAGAGTTCGCAAGCCACAACTAAGGAGCCTGCAAGCCACAACTAAGGAGCCCACCTGCTGCAACTAAGACCCTGCGCAACCAAATAAGTAAATAAATAAATACTCAAAACAAAACAAAACAAAAAATAGATATCTTCAAACCTAGGACAGCAGGCTGCCTTAGGTAACTTCTTCTTGCAGCCCCATAGCTCAAACTTCCTCTGAGGCAGGAAACCCAAAGCCTGTCTACCTGCTTAGAAGAGGGGGGGGAAAGTCCCAAGAATAAACAAACAAATGGCTGTTATTCTTTCTAATTTTTCCACAACAGCCAAAGCAAAATACAACAACTCAATAAATTTTCCTGCCATAACTTCTTTGCTACTATATACAAAAGAAAGGGTTATCTGTTTATTCCATATCTTTATGAATCCCCTTTCCTTGCAAATAATGGAAAAATCATTCAAATTTGCTGAAGGAAAATGGGGACTCTATTAAAAGGACCCAAGGGCAGGAGTAGCATGGCCCCGCTCATGAGGAATGAGAGCCACGACCAGGACAGCTGCTCTGAGCACCTGTCAGACCTCACAGTATCCCCACCCTGCCTCTTGTTTTGCATTTGCTCCATTCTCCATTCTTTGCAAACCACCTCTTCTTGTTTATTGTCCCCATGGCAGAAAGCAGCATCCTGTGGCTCCCAATTCTATCTCTTCTCAGTTCAAGAGGCCAGCAGATATTCATTTGTATCTCTCAAAGGCCAAAATTTCTAGATGAACAAATCCGCTGGCTTCACCTCTGGAGTTTGCAGACTTTCCTTCCACTTATCTCTTATTGGCCAAAACTTATTCACATGACCACACCTAGCTGTAAGGGAGACTGGGTTATGTGGTCTCTAACTGAGTGGTCATAGGCTCTGTGGGATCTATTACTAAAAGGAAGAAAGGGAAAATAGCTACTAGAGATAGTTAGCTGCCTCTGCCACATAGTCCATATCAAATGCTTAGTTGTTTAAGTCAAAGATGGGTGTGGCACCTCCTGGAGATAAGACCAAAGAAAATGATAGATCTAGCTCATGCAGGGAGCTATAACCTGTAAAGAAAGAGAAACTGATGCCAACAGGAAACAGACCTGATACCTTCTTTTTGTAGAACAGATTCACAAAAATGGGATTCTCACATCAATTTTTTAAACAGCTTTATTGAGATATAATTGACATATAACATTGTGGAAGTTTAAGGTGTACAATGTATTGATTTGATACACTCATATACTACAATATTATTCAGCCATAAAAAGGAAATCCTGCCATTTGCAACACATGGATGGACCTTGAGGATGTTATACTAAGTGAAATTAATCAGACAAAGAGAGACAAATACCGTGTGATCTCATATGTGGAACTGTGGACAAAGAATGTCACCTGCTGTTTCAGTAAACAAAGGATGTTGCAACCATAAAGCCATCAGCTACTGCATTCGCCCCTGTTGGTGCACTCTGAGGGGAATTCAGGATGGAGAAAAACAGGATACTGGCTCTAGATAGTTAAGGTGCATATCAAAGGAATAATTTCAATAAGTCCAGACTCTTTCATCTTCCCCCACAAAGAAAAGCACTAAAATCTTAACTTGAGATGTCAGTTTTTGTTACTAGCAGTAATCTTTTAATGTTCAACTACATGTTTTATTTTGGGGTTTTTTTTGACTTTTTTGTTTTTTCCAGTGAAAACTCCTATATATCCTGGCTTCTCCCTTACCTCTTTAGAACAGTTCCTCAGAGCTATCTGAGAGGCTGTTTCCTGGGCTATAGTCCTCAGTAAAGCCCCAAATAAAACATAATTCTCAACTATTAGGATGTGCTTTTTTTCACATTGGATTTTAGATTAGAAAGAATCTAAAAAAGCCTAACTTACAGAAACATAGCATAGAATGTTGTCTACCAGGGAATGGGGGTGGAAGGGTGAGAGGAAAGTGGTGATGTCTGTCAAAGGGTACAAACTTCCAGTTAGAAGATGAATAAATTCTGGGGATGCAGAATTGCCAAAGTAATCCTGAGGAAAAAGAACAAAGCAGAGGCATAACGCTTCCAGGCTTCAGGAAATACTGCAAAGCTACAGTAATTAAAACAGCATGGTATTTTAATGGATCAATGGAACAGAATAGACAGCCCAGAAATAAACCCACACACCTACTGTCAATTAATCTTCAACAAAGGAGGCAAGAATGTAAAATGGAGAAAAGACAGCCTCTTCAGCAAGTGGTGTTGGGAAAGCTGTACGGCCACATGTAAATCAATGAAGTTAGAACACACCCTCACAGCATACACAAAAATAAATTCAAAATGGCTTAAAGACTTAAATATAAGACATGATACCATAAAACTCCTAGAAGAGAACATAGGCAAAATATTCTCTGACATAAATTGTACCAGTGTTTTCTTATGTCAGTCTCCCAAGGCAATAGAAATTTAAAAAAAAATAAACAAATGGGACCTAATCAAACTTAAGCTTTTGTACAGCAAAGGAAACCATAAACAAAACTAAAAGATTAGAAGATATTTGCAAATGATGTGACCAACAAGGGCTTAATTTCTAAAATATACAAACAGCTCATATACCTGATAACAACAACAACAACAAAAATCAAAAAATGGGCAGAAGACCTAAATAGACATTTCTCCAAAGAAGACATACAGATGGCCAACAGGCAGATGAAAACATGCTCAACATCGCTAATTATTAGAGAAATGTAAATCAAAACTACAATAAAGTACCACCTCACATTGGTCAGAAGGGCCATCATTAAAAAGCCTGCAAATAACAAATGCAGGAGAGAATGTGGAGAAAAAGGAACCTTTCTACACTGTTGGTGGGAATGTAAATTGGTGGAGCCACTATGGAGAAGAGTATGAAGGTTCCTTAGAAAAGTAAAACTAGAGTTACCATATGATCCAGCAATCCCACTCCTGGGCATATATCCAGACAAAACTATAATTCAAAAAGATACATGCACCCCTATATTCACAGCTGCACTATTCACAATAGCCAAGATACCGAAACAACCTAAATGTTCATTGACAGATGAACGGATAAAGAAGATGTGGTACATATATACAATGGAATAGTACTCAGCCATAAAAAAGAATGAAATAATGCCATTTGCAGCAACATGGATGGACCTAGAGATTATCCTACTAAGTGAAGTAAGTCAGAAAGAGAAAGACAAATACCACATGATATCACTTCTATATGGAATCTAAAACATGACACAAATGAACTTATTTATGAAACAGAAACAGACTTACAGACAGAAAACAAACTTACAGTTACCAAAGGGGAAATTGTGTAGGGGAGTGATAAATTAGGAGTTTGGGATTAGCAGATACAAACTACTTTTTATAAAACAGATAAACAACAAGGTCCTACTGTATAGCACAGGGAACTATATTCAATATCCTGTGATAAACCATATGAAAAAGAATATTGGGGCTTCTCTGGTGGTGCAGTAGTTAAGAATCTGCCTGCCAATGCAGGGGACATGGGTTCGAGCCCTGGTCCAGGAAGATCCCACATGCCACGGAGAAACTAAGCCCGTGCGCCACAACTACTGAGCCTGTGCTCTAGAGCCCGCGAGCCACAACTACTGAGCCCAAGTGCCATAACTACTGAAGCCCATGCACCTAGAGCCCGTGCTCCACAATAAGAGAAGCCACAGCAATGAGAAGCCCACACACCGCAACGAAGAGTAGCCCCCGCTCGCTGCAACTAGAGAAAAGCCCAAGCACAGCAACAAAGACCCAGCGCAGCCAAAAAAAAAAAAAAAAAAAGAATATATATGTATATATATACATGTATACATAATATACATATATAACTGAATCACTTTGCTGCACACTAGAAATGAACACATTGTAAATCAACTATATTTCAATTTTTAAAAACGTTCCCCCCACAAAAGAAATGGTAATTATATGATGCAATGAAGGTGTTCTCAGATCAATTTTAATCCATATTGCTAGATTATTTTCCCAAAATGTCATAATAATTCCCATTTCTATCAGCTGATTATGAGGGTGCCTCTTTCCCCAATCTAAGAAGCACTGCATGTGATCAGTGCTTTCAAGTTTTACCAATCAAATGGATGAAAGACAGTGTCTCACTGTTCTGATACACATCTCCCTAACTAGAAGTAAGTTTGCATTTCATCTCAGTTTGAAGCAGGGTAAGTATATTTCCTGTTTGTTGCTTTGGCCATGACCTCAATGCACAGTGGTTTGTGGAGTCCTTTTAACCCACCTCCGTTTGCAAGGCCTGAGACTGAGCACAATTTTACCTCTCAGGCTCAGCAGCTGCACTGCTCCCTGTACATTTGTGCAGCCCTCCTGGAAAACAATTTGCCAAAATGAGTTGTTCTCACCTTTAACCCAGCAACCCCTCTTCTGGGAATCTGTCTTATAGAAATAAACTAACCTATAGAGAAAACTATTTGCACAAAAAAATGTTCATTTCAGCATTATTTATAATGAGGAATTTTAATAGCAATCTAAGTAGCCAACAGTATTTGACAAGGGTTAGGCAAACCATAGTATGCTGAAATCCTAAATCTATTAAAATGATCATTATGAAGACTATGAAATGATGTACAAATTACTCATGATATAAAATATAGATAGAGGATGGCTCCTGATTTTGCATGCCCAACACCTCATGTTTGTTAAAGGAACTGCCCCTCCCCCGGTTGTATAGCAATCACACTCTTTCTTCCAATCCCTTCCGGTAGGAGTGGGCAAGTGACACCAGCCCAGACAATCATGATACCCTTTTCCCCTACCCACAACGGTTTGTCCAGGGGAAATGCATGTGGCCCATGGAAGGCCAATCAGAGTCTCAGCATGACATTTGGTACATGGATACTTTGTCTTCCTCTCCGATCAAGAGCTGTTAAGGACCACAGAAGCGTCACCATGCTGTTGGCCATTCTTCCCACAACATGAAGGGAACTCCCTGGATACTGAAGCCACACAGAAGAAAGCAGAGCCAGGGCATGGAGATACACAGGACCCTAACAACATCACTTGAACACATGAATCTAGCTATTCCAATAGCCGGTACCCTTCCCAGTTACTGAACCAACAAATTTCCTTTTTTTTTTTAACCTAAGCTATTTTGAGTTGGGTTTTGGTTACTTCCAACCAAGAATCTTGACTAACAAAATGGGTATATGAAAAAAAGACTGGAAGGGAATGCACAAAAGAATTATTGTGTTAGGGTGAAGGAATTACGGGAGTTTTCCTCTACACTTTCTATACTGTTTGTAATGTTACATTATTTTTAAAATTTCAAAAAAATTATTTAAGAAAAAAAAAAGCAGTCTACTTCTTGGGGCCCACTGCAGCTGAAAATGATCATATTCATGGTCCACATATATGTAGATGAGGAGATCAGAGAAGTTTTTTACAAACTTGCCCAAGGGCACACAGCTGAGGGGCTGAGATGCAAACTCAGATCTGCCTCCTCCAAAGCCAATGCTAAAAATCAAACCTCTTCCTTATTCAAAGGGAAAATGTCATGGGCATAAGTGTAAAGAAAATATATAATTATTCCACTGTATTTGGTAACACTCTTGTAATAGTTGACACTTTAGAAAATTAATTTTTATTATATAGTATTCATTTCAGTTTTATCATATATATTATATTCATTTCCTATTGCTGCTATAACAAATTACCACAAATTCAGTGGCTTGAAACAACTTACATTTTTTTTTCACATCTTTATTAGAGTATAAATGCTTTACAAGGTTGTGCTAGTTTCTGTTGTACAACAAAGTGAATCAGCTATATGTATACATATATCCCCGTATGCCCTCCCTCTTGCGCCTCCCTCCCACCCACCCTATCCCATCCCTCTAGGACATCACAAAGCATCGAGCTGGTCTCCTTGTGCTATGCAGTAGCTTCCCACTAGCCATCCATTTTACATTTGGTAGTGTATATATGTCAATGTTGCTCTCTCACTTCAGCCCAGCTTCCCCTTCCCACGCTGTGCCCTCAAGTCCGTTCTCCACATCTGCGTCTTTACTCCTGTCCTGCCACTAGATTCATCAGTACCGCTTTTTTATGTTTATTTTTTATTATTGTTTATGTAATTCCATATATATGAGTTAGCATATGGTATTTGTTTTTCTCTTTCTGACTTACTTCACTCTGTATAACAGACTTCAGGTCCATCCAACTCACTACAAATAACTCAATTTTGTTCCTTTAAATGGCTGAGTAATATCCTATTGTATATATGTGCCACATCTTCTTTATCCATTCATCAGTCGATGGACACTTAGGTTGCTTCCATGTCCTGGCTATTGTAAATAGTGCTGCAATGAACACTGTGGAGCATGTATCTTTTTGAATTATGGTTTTCTCAGGGTATATGCCCAGTGGTGGGATTGCTGGGTCATATGGTAGTTCATTTTTAGATTTTTAAGGAACCTTGGTACTGTTCTCCATAGAGGCTGTATCAATTTACATTCCCACCAAAAGTGCAGGAGAGTTCCCTTTTCTCCACACCATCTCCAGCATTTATTGTTTCTAGATTTTTTTTTAGCAGCTTTATTGGAGTATAAATGCTTTACAATGGTGTGTAAGTTTCTGCTTTATAACAAAGTGGATCACCTATACATACACATATATCTCCATATATCCTCCCTCTTGCGTCTCCCTCCCACCCTCCCTAGCCCACCCCTTTATGTGGTCACAAAGCACCGAGCTAATCTCCCTGTGCTATGTGGCTGCTTCCCACCAGCTATCTATTTTACATTTGGTAGTGTATGTATGTCCATGCCACTCTCTCACTTCGTCCCAGCTTACCATTCCCCCTCCTCGTGTCCTCAAGTTCATTCTCTACATCTGCATCTTTATTCCTGTCCTGCCCCTAGGTTCTTCAGAACCTTATTATTTTTTTTTTTGAGATTCCATATATATGGGTAGTACAGTCATTTTCACAATATTGATTCTTCCAATCCAGGAGCATGGTATATCACTCCCTCTGTTTATGTTATCTTTGATTTCTTTCATTAGTGTTTTATAGTTTTCTGAGTAGAGGTCTTTTGCCTCCTTAGGTAGGTTTGTTCCTAGGTATTTTCTTCTTTTTGTTGCGATGGTAAATGGGATTGTTTACTTAATTTCTCTTTCTGATCTTTCGTTGTTAGTGTATAGGAAAGCAAGGGATTTCTGTGCATTAATCTTGTATCCTGCAAACTTACCAAATTCATTGATTAGTTCTAGTAGTTTTCTGGTGGCATCTTTAGGATTTTCTCTGTATAGTATCATGTCATCGGCAAACAGTGACAGCCTTACTTCTTCTTTTCCAGTTTGTATTCCTTTTATTTCTTTTTCTTCTCTGATTGCTATGGCTAGGACTGACAATACTATGTTGAATAATAGTGGCAAGAGTGGACATCCTTTACTTGTTCCTGATCTTAGAGGAAATGCTTTCAGTTTTTCACCATTGAGAATGATGTTTCCTGTGGGTTTGTCATATATGGCTTTTATTATGTTGAGGTTTGTTCTCTCTAAGCCCACTTTCTGGAGACATTTTATCATAAATGGGTGTTGAATTTTGTCAAAAGCTTATTCTGCATCTATTAAGATGATCACATGGTTTTTCTTCTTCAGTTTGTTAATATGGTGTATCACATTGATTGATTTGTGTATATTGAAGAATCACTGCATCCCTGGGATAAATCCCACTTGATCATGTTGTATGGTCCTTTTAACGTGTCGTTGGATTCTGTTTGGTAGAGTTTTGTTGAGGATTTTTGCATCTATATTCATCAGTGATATTGATCTGTAATTTTCTTTTTTTGTAGTATCTTTGTCTGTTTTTGGTATCAGGGTGATGGTGGCTTCGTAGAATAAGTTTGAGAATATTCCTCCCTCTGCAATTTTTTGGAAGAGTTTGAGAAGGATAGGTGTTAACTCTTCTCTAAATGTTTGATAGAATTCGCCTGTGAAGCCATCTGGTCCTGGACGTTTGTTTGTCGGAAGATTTTTAATTACAGTTTCAATTTCATTACCTGTGATTGGTCTGTTTATATTTTCTAATTCTTCCTGGTTCAATCTTGTACTTTTCCAAGAATTTGTCCATTTCTTCCAGGTTATCCATTTATTGGCATACCGTTGCTTGTAGTAGTCTCCTATGAGTTTTTTGTATTTCTGTGGTGTCCACTGTAACTTCTTGTTTTTCATTTCTAATTTTATTGATTTGAGTCCTCTCTCTTTTTTTCTTGATGAGTCTGGCTAAAGGATTTTCAATTTTGTTTATCTTCTCAAAGAACCAACATTTAGTTTTATTGATCTTTGCTATTGTTTTCTTCATTTCTATTTCATTTATCTCTGCCCTCATCTTTATGATTTCTTTCCTTCTACTAACTTTAGGTTTTCTTTTGTTCTTCTTTTTCTAGTTGCTTTAGGTGTAAGTTTGGATTGCTTATTTGAGATTTTTCTTTTTTCTTGAGGTGAGCTTGAATTGCTATGAACTTCCTTCTTAGAACTGCTTTTGCTGCATCCCATAGGTTTTGGATCATTGTGTTTTCGTTGTCATTTGTTTCTAGTAACTTTTTCATTTCTTCTTTGATTTCTTTAGTAATCTCTTGGTTATTTAGCAGTGCACTGGTTAGCATCCAAGTGTTTGTATTTTTTACAGTTTTTTTCCTGTAACTGATATCTAGTCTCATAGCATTGTGGTTGGAAAAGATGCCTGATACAATTTCAATTTTCTTAAATTTACCAAGGCTTGATTTGTGACCCAAGATGTGATCTATCCTGGAGAATGTTCTGTGTGCACTTGAGAAGAAAGTGTATTCTTCCACTTTTGGGTGGAATGTCCTAAAAATATAAATTAAATCTATCTAGTCTATCGTGTCACTTAAAGCTTGTGTTTCCTTATTTATTTTCTGTCTGGATGATCTGTCTATTGGTGTAAGTGGGGTGTTAAAGTCCCCCACTATTATTGTGTTACTGTCGATTTCTCCTTTTATGACTGTTCGCATTTCATGTATTGAGGTGCTCCTATGTTGGGTGCATAAATATTTACAATTGTTATATCTTCTTCTTGGATTGATCCCTTGATCATTATGTAGTGTCCTTCCTTACCTCTTGTAACAGTCTTTATTTTATTTTAAAGTCTATTTTATCTGATATGAGTATTGCTACTCCAGCTTTCTTGTGATTTCTATTTGCATGGAATATCTTTCTCCATCCCCTCACTTTCAGTCTGTATGTGTCCCTAGGCCTGAAGTGGGTTTCTTGTAGACAGTGTATATAAGGGTCTTGTTTTTGTATCCATTCAGCCAGTCTGTGTCTTTTGGTTTTAGCGTTTAACCCATTTACATTCAAGGTGATTATCGATGTGTATGTTCTTATTGCCATTTTCTTAATTGATTTGGGTTTGTTTTTGTGGGTCTTTTTCTTCTCTTGTGTTTCCTGCTTAGAGAAGTTCCTTTAGCATTTGTTGTAAAGCTGGTTTGGTGGTGCTGAATTCTCTTAGCTTTTGGTTGTCTGTAAACCTTTTGATTTCTCCTTCAAATCTGAATGACATCCTTGCTGGGTAGAGTAATCTTGGTTGTAGGTTTTCCCCTTTCCTCACTTTAAATATGTCCTGCCACTCCCTTCTGGCTTGCAGAGTTTCTGCTGAAAGATCAGCTGTTAACCTTATGGGGATTCCCTTGTATGTTATTTGTTGCTTTTCCCTTGCTGCTTTTAATATTTTTCCTTTTTATTTAATTTTTGATAGTTTGATTAATATGTGTCTCGGTGTGTTTCTCTTTGGGTTTACCCTGTATGGGACTCTCTGCGCTTCCTGGACTTGATTTACTATTTCCCTTCCCAGGTTAGGGAAATTTTCGACTATAATCTCTTCAAATATTTTCCCAGACCCTTTCTTTTTCTCTTCTTCATCTGGGACCCCTATAATTTGAATGTTGGTGCATTTAATGTTGTCCCAGCGGTCTCTGAGACTGTCCTCAATTCTTCTCATTCTTTTTTTTTTTTTTTTTTGCAGTACGCGGGCCTCTCACTGTTGTGGCCTCTTCTGTTGCAGAGCACAGGCTCCAGACGTGCAGGCTCAGCGGCCATGGCTCACAGGCCCAGCCGCTCCGCGGCACGTGGGATCCTCCTGGACCGGGGCACAAACCCATGTCCCCTGCATCAGCAGGCGGACTCTCAACCACTGCGCCACCAGGGAAACCCCCATTCTTTTTTTCTTTATTCTGCTCCCTGGCAGTTATTTCCACCATTTTATCTTCCAGCTCACTTATCCGTTCTTCTGCCTCAGTTATTCTGCTATTGATTCCTTCTAGAGTATTTTTAATTTCAGTTATTGTGTGTTCGTCACTGTTTGTTTGCTCTTTCATTCTTCTAGATCCTTGTTAAACATTTCTTATATTTTCTCCATTCTGCTTCCAAGATTTTCGATCAACTTTACTATCATTACTCTGAATTCTTTTTCAGGTACGTTGCCTATTTCGTCTTCATTTATTTGGTCTTGTAGGTTTTTACCTTGCTCCTTCATCTGTAACATCTTTTTTTGTCTTTTTTTTTTTTTTTTTTTGATGGGTGGAGCTGTATTCCTGTCTTACTGGTTGTTTGGCCTGAGGAGTCCAGCACTGGAGTTTGCAGGCAGTTAGGTAGAGCCAGGTCTTGGTGCTGAGATGAGGACCGCCGGGAGGCCTCACTCCGATTAATATTCCCTGGAGTCTGAGGTTCTCTGTTAGTCCAGCGGTTTGGACTTGGCACTCCCACCACAGGAGCTCGGGCCTGACCTCCGGCCTGGGAACCTGCCGGATCCCACAAGCCACATGGCATGACAAAAAAAAAAGAAAAAGAAAAGGAAAAAAGGAGCAGTATTGGTCGCTGGGGCTTCCTCCCATCCCTTTAGGTGTCCGTGGTCCCCCACCAGTGAATGGTAGGTGCCCTAGTTCTGCAGAGACATGAATTCCACACCCTCCTAGTCTGCCACCTTAAAACAACACACTTATTGACAGAGAAAGACAAATCCTGTATGTTATCACTTATATGTGGAATCTAAAACATAAAAGACTAGTGAATAGAACAAAAAAGAAACAGACTCACAGACATAGAAAACAAACTAGTGGTTACCAGTGGGGAGAGGAAAGAGGGGAGGGGCAAGATTGAGGTAGGGGATTAAGAGTTACAAACTACCATATATAAAATAAATAAGCTACAAGGATGTATTATACAGCACAGGGAATATAGCCAATATTTTCTAATAACTATAAATGGAGTATGATCTTTAAAAATTGTGAATCACTATATTGTACCCCTAAAATCTATATAACATTATAAATCAACTATACCTCAATAAAAAAAATAAACAAAAAAACCCCACACTTATTATTTCATAATTCTGGAGGTCAGAAGTCTGAAATGGGCCTCTCTGGGCTAAAATCGAGGTGTTGGCAGGGCTGTGCTCCTGCTGGAGGCTCTGGGAAACAATCTGTTCCTTTGCCTTTTCCAGTTTCCAGAGGTCACATGAATTTCTTAGCTCATGGCGCCTTCCTCCCTCTTCAAAGCCAGCAGTGTAGCATGTTCTAATATTTCTCTGACCCTGATATTCCTGCCTCCCTTTTTTAGGGACCTCTGTGGTTACATTGGGCCCATCTGGATAATTCAGGATACCCTCCCCATTTCAAAATCCTTCATTTTACATTCACATTTGCAAAGTCCCTTTTGCCGTGTAAGATAACATATGCCCAGGTCCCAGGGGTTAGGACGTGGAGATCTTTGAAGGGGTCGTTATTCTGCCCACCACAAATTTATGTAACTACAAAATTAAAAACTTGGACCATGTACCAAAAAAGTTACCCAGAATTCCTCCATTATCCTGACACAATCCCTAATAATATATTTCTGTAACTCTTTCCAATATATTATTCTATCTGGTCTTTCACAGAGTTATAATTATACCATGTTGTGTTTGACTTTTTCACTTGATATATACCACCAGCCTTTTCCTGGGCTGCTGTGTGGTCTTTGTGACACCCATTAACAATGGCTACATAACATTCTACCAAATGGACATGCTGCTGTTTACTTAACCAACCCCCTATTGTTAGACCCTTTGTTTGACATTTAGAATGTTTCCGTCTTTTCACTCTTATACACAATGAGGCAATGAAGAAAGGTATGCATACAGCTCTTTCTAAATTTGTGAATTATTTCTTTAGGATAGATTCTCAGAGACGGAATTACCAAGCTTAAGGAAATACACACTTTTACGCCAACAGCCAAATTGAAACCAAGTCTCTGTAAAACTGAGTTCCTCTCCTGAGTTTATGGTTAATATGTCTATCCAAAACTTTATTTCCTTTCTTGTGTTGAACCTGTTCCTCTCAAGATTGAGGAGTATCAGAGAAAAGGGGGGACTGAAACTGAGTAGGACCCTGCACAGCCCTCCTGGGTACAAAAGCCCATCCGTGTCCCCTGATTTTTGTTTGTAGGAAAAAAAAGAAAAAGAAAAGGCTTTAATCTCTTAGGCCTTCCCCAAATTCCAAAGAGCAGGTTCAAGCAGCTAATAGGACAGTAGAGTCACAGGCCTCCTAGCTCCTCTTGAAAGGATATAGATAACAATCTGATACGTATCCCTTAGTTCTTCTACAGAAACTAAGATCTCCAGCCAGGTGGAGGATGGTGACTACAACCTGATCAGAAGCACGCAGACCCCAGACTGGTTGGAACCAGAAGGTTGAGATTCCCAAGATATCACCTCATCCCCAACCAATCAGAAAAAAGTCACACTCTGCAGCCCTCACCCCAAATTTTGCATTTAAAAACTCTTACCCCAGGGGACTTCCCTGGTGGTCCAGTGGTTAAGACTTTGCCTTCCAATGCAGGGAGTGCGTGTCCAACCTCTGATCAGGGAGCTAAGATCCCATATGCCTCGCAGCAAATAAACCAAAACATAAAACAGAAGCAGTATTGTAGCAAATTCAATAAAATTTTTAAAAATGGTCCAGATCGGGCTTCCCTGGTGGTGCAGTGGTTGAGAGTCCGCCTGCTGATGCAGGGGACACGGGTTCGTGCCCTGGTCCGGGAGGATCCCACATGCTGCGGAGCAGCTGGGCCCGTGAGCCATGACTGCTGAGCCTGAGTTTCTGGAGCCTATACTCCGCAACGGGAGAGGCCACAACAGTGAGAGGCCCGCGTACAGCAAAAAAAAAAAAAAAAAAAAAAAATGGTCCACATAAAAAAAATCAAAACAAACAAAAAAACTCTTTCCCCAAAACCATCAAGGAGTTTGGGTCTTTTGAGCATGAGCTGCCTGTTCTCCTTGCTTGGTGCCCTGCAATAAACCTTTCTGTGTTCCAAACTCCAACATTATGGATTATTTGGTCTCACTGTGCATTAGGTACATGAATCTGGGTTTGACAACAAAATTACATTCCCAAAGGTTATAGTGATTTCACTGCCACCAGCAGTGAAGGTGAATGCTTGTTCCACAGCATCCCATCAATTGCTATTGCTCCAGGGGCTTGAATTCCAAGCCACTGACACATGTCATTTGACTCGATCCTTTATATCCTTTTGCCCTCTGGGGAAATTTGCTCCAAGTCACCAGGTTTGAGATAAACCTGAAGTGTCATGATTTCTCAGGTATGTTTTCATCAGTTATAACCAAATCAGCCTGTCAACTAATTCACCCCTTGTGTCTGAAGACACATGAAGTTAGAAACCAGCTTCTCAGTAACGAATTTTTTTAAAAGTTTTGATAGGAGAGACAGCACCAATACCCAACACAACAGCTGTGGAGCACATCTGGAACACGTCAACATCTCTTCCTTGTCTCTTATAGCTGTGCCTGGCTGAACCCACCCGGGAAAGCCTCAGGCTGCCTACCCTCCTGAACCCTGCAGGACAAAGGGGCCTGACCTCCCAGACCCTGCCAAGCATGCAGTCTCAGGTGGCTGCGACAATACAGAGAGGGAAAGCCAAGTTGGTACCTGGGCTTGTGGCTGCCTCTGGTCCCCAAGTTAAAGCTTTTTCTGAAAATGATATTAACATGGCCATGATACTAACAACAGTAATCAGTATCTCCTCAGTAATTGCTAAAGTCCAGGCAGTGTGCTGAGTGCAGTGTGCTGAGTACAGTGTATGGATCATCTCATTTCTCCTTACAAGAACCCTAAAAGGTATCTGCTATTACAGCCATTTTATTTTATTTGGTCAAGCCGCGCAGCTTGCAGGATCTTAGTTCCCTGACCAGGGATCGAACATGCTCCCTCGGCAGTGAAACCTCGGACTCCTAACCGCTGGACCACCAGGGAATTCCCTACAACCTCAATTGAGGCTCAGAGAAGTTAAGGAGCTTGTCCCAGGCCACACAGCTAAAAAGTGACAAAGCCAGGGTGTGAGGCCAGATTTTATCAGACTCCAGAGGAAGATTCTTAACCACCCTATTAGGTGGTGTTACGTCCTAAAAATATCCACAATACATTGTCTTAGTGTGTTACTCATCAAAACCCAGTGTCTTAGGGAAAAGCCATCTGGTGCCTTTCTGTAATCAAAGAAAAGAAGCAGGGAGAGCCCCTGAACAATAGCAGGGCCTTGGGAGACAATCACAGAGATAATGAGGAGGCATTTGTACCTTGCTCACACATTCATTTGCTGTCTGACTTTTCTCAACTGGAAAATAACAAGAAGAAATGGATGTGTACTTGGGTTCGGGGTCCTGGTTTGTCTCCCAGAGCAGAGGACCAGTGCCTGAAATTCCGGAATCTGTCATGTTTTGGCATTCCTCCAGCATTTCCCTAGCTCAAGGTCTGGGCTGGGGGCACTGTGCCAGACAGAAGCTCAGAGGGAAGGCCTTGCCTGATGATTCTGAGTCCAGGTCTCTGAGCCCAGGCACAGATAATCCAGCACAGTTCTGGGATGGGCAGAGGCAGATGTTAACCTCTTCCGCCTCCAGAGCCCTCAGGCCAGGCTTCAGATTCCGAAGTCAATCTCAAACAGCCATGTGAAGTTGTGACTTCCACTCTCTGACCCTTTCTAATCCCATCCTCCCTCCTTGCAGCTGCTGTCTCTATTAATTCTTCTGCAGCACCTGCTCTGCCCTTCAGCCATAGAGAATGCTCTTGTTGTTGGTGGCAGTATTAGTAGCAGTGGCAGCAGTAGCAGTAACGGCAGTGGTAGTAGTAGTAATAGAAGTGATGGTGGATAGAATAAGAATAACTACTGCTACTATTTATTGAGCCCTTGCTATGTTCCAGGCATTCTGCTGAGCTCCCACATTATTTTATTTCATCTTCACAATCACCTTGGGCAAGGTGGGTATTAATACTCCCATTTTATGGGTAAGGAAATGAGCCTCTGAGATATTGTGAAATGTAGCAGAGCTGGACTTTGAATCCAGGTCTGTTTGTCTCCAAGGTCCATGCTCTTAACTGCCTCGTTCACTCCCTCCTTATGGGATATGTTTTTTCTCCTGACTACCAGGCTGTGTGCTAGTTGTCTTTGGACTTGGTCCTAAGTCCTCAGTATTAGTTTCCTACTTTGATAACTAATTACCACAAGTTGGTGGCTTAAAACAGCAATTTATTATCTTAAAGTTCTATAGATCAGGAGCCTGAAACGGGTCTTATGGAGCTAAAATTAAGGGTGTCAGCAGGGCTGCATTCTTTCCGGAGGCTTTGGGGAGAATCCATTTCCTTACCTTTCCAGCTTCTAGAGGCCCCTAGAAGCTGCATTCTTGTTTTGTTTGTTTGTTTGTTTTTTTGCGGTACGCGGGCCTTTCACTGTTGTGGCCTCTTCCGTTGCGGAGCACAGGCTCCGGACACGCAGGCTCAGCGGCCATGGCTCTCGGGCCCAGCCGCTCCGCGGCATGTGGGATCTTCCCGGACCGGGGCACGAACCCGTGTCCCCTGCATTGGCAGGCGGACTCTCAACCACTGCGCCACCAGGGAAGCCCGAGAAGCTGCATTCTTCGGCTCATGGCACCCTCCTCCATGTTCAAAGCACATCACTCTAATCTCTGCTTTTGCTGTCACATCTCCTTTTTCTCTGACCCTTGATTACTTTGTGCTCACCTGGATAATCCAGGATTATTTTCCCATTTCAGGATCCTTAACTTTATATCTATAAGGTGCCTCTTGCCATGTAAGGTAACAAATTCACAGGTTTAGAGATTAGGACATGAACGTCTTTAGGGCACCATTATTCTGTCTACCACACCCACCAAGAGCCAACTTCCTCAACTCAAACCCAGGCAAGAAGAGAACAGCCCATTGAGTGGGTGGCACATGCCTAACCTCCCCTCAGATGCTCCCTTGCCAGCATCAGGGAACTTGGCTGTGGGCTTGGTCTGCAAAAGGATGTATCCAGAACAGAGGTCAGAATAAAGAAGCTAGTCGGTCACCCTCAGAATAATACAGAGTTGGGCAGAGTTAGAGGCAATAGAGAAGGCATTCAGCCCATTTTGCCATTGCAGGCTTCCGCTCCACAACACTTACGACGGACTCTTGCTAGAATACCTCCCGGAACAGAAACCTCACACCTTTACAAGACAGCCAGTTCCACTGCTGGCAGCTCTAGTTATTAAAACTTCTTCCTTAACTTAAGCTTTCCTCCTCAGAAATGTCCCCATTGGTCCTGGCTCTACTGAGGCTGAACAAGCCCTCTCCCTCTTCTAGAGGTGAGGACTTCAAGTGCAATGAAGACTTTGCAAGATGCTTCTGTTAAATCAAAGGCACCAGTTGCACCTGTGGCGTCTTTACAATATCAGTGGCTACTCCGGGTGCCGTCAGAGTCCCATGTGTCCACGGATAATACCAGTCTGGTGCCTGCCACATAATAAAGGGCTCTAAAGGCAGTGCCCTGTACTGGTGTCAAACTGCAGAGCTGGTTCCACCTTGAAAGAGAAGAGCAGAAGCAGCTTTGGAAGCCCAGCCAGGAGCCCTAGGCTCCTCTGTTTAAAGTAGCTGCCAGAATTGAGAGACTGGAAACAAGCGATAATAATCATATAGGGGGCGGGAGGCTCATCCTCCAGCTTTAGCCCAAACTGAAAGTACAATTTGGGTCTGATTTTTTCTTCCTGCTCAGATTCATGGGCTCCACTGCTGCCTCTGCCTCTCCCCTAGGTCTCTCCTCATCTTCTATCTGTGGAAGCCACTGAGGGCTTCAGTGCCTGTCCTGGCCCTGTGCTGTTTGCCCTCCATACCATTCCTTCTTTTGCCCCTGCTCTGGTCTGTATTATAGGAGATGACCCCTGGAGGCTGCTTTTCCCAGGCTCCTGGCTCAGCTGGCTTCCGGCATATTCAGCCAATGGGAGGCACTGGAGGGAGATGGAAAAAATCAGGCTGCTTCTCCCCAACATGCACACAAACACCTCTGACTGCGTCTCTACTTTCTCTCTATGGTTCCAGCTTCTGTGTCCCTGTGTCCTGTGCCCTGGCAAGCTCCTCCCACTGACCTTCTGACCTAGAGGTAGAAATGGCTTCTGCTGTTGCTAATTTCTGAGTTGCATCACATTCCCCAGTGGTTTCTTGGTTCTTCCTTTACTTTTGTAGCCAGTTCTCCTTTTTAATAACTGTTTTAGCTACTCAAAAGTGTTTGTTTCCAGACCAGACATAAACAATTAAAGTCCTGTTACCCTTTCAGCTGTCATGTTTCAAGCATCCTATACTGTTCTAGAAGTCCTAAACTCTCTCTCTCACACTAAGTATTGATATTCCCATCTAAAAGCCTTGAAAACTGATTTAGAAAATTCCTTTTTGTTTCCTAAAATCTCTGAAAAGGAAGATATAGGTCCGTGAGGCCCACAGTGGGCAAGGGTGGGATCCAGTGCCACTCAATTCAACAAATTTTTCCTCGGTTCCCAACATTCATTCATTCATTCACCAAATAGTCATTAAGCACCCATTATTTTCCAGGAACTGTTGTAGGACCTGGGGATGTTGCAGTGAACAAGACAAAGTCTTTGCCCTTGTGGAATCTGCATTCTAGTGGTGGGGAAACAATGAACAAATAAGCAAATAAATCTATAGTATGCAGATGGTGAGAAGAGCTACAGAGAAAATACAAACCTGGGTAAAGTAGTGGGGGGTGCCTAGGAGGACATTGCCCTTTTATATCGGGAAATAGGAGGGTCCCTGCGGTGGGGTAACATTTGAACAGAGATCTGGCTGCATTGAGGGGGTGAGGCTGGTGGATATCTGACAGAGGAATATCGCAGGTAGAGGAAAGAGCAAATACAAAAGTAGATCCCAAGATGGAGTGGCCATAACATGTTCAAATAACAGCAAGGAGACAAGGATGGTTGGAGTGGAGTGAACATGGGAGAGAGCGACAGGAAGTGAAGAAAGAGGGAAAGGAGTAGAGAGAAAGAATCACCTGGAGCATTAGAAGTCAAGGTAAGAACTTTGCTTTTATGCTGGTGGGTTTTGAACAAATGAGTGCCCTGATCTGACTTACATTTTTTAAAAAACACTCTGGCTGCAGCATTGTGACTAGACTAGGGGTGGGCAAGAACTGAAGCAAGGTGACTATTTAGTTAACCAAGAGCCTAGAACAATAACCAAGGGAGAGTTGATGATGGCTTGGCCCAGGGTGGAAGTGGTGGACATGGTCATATAAAGTTAGATTCTGTATATATCTTACAGGTAGAGTCAACAGGACTTGCTGATATACAATGTAAAAGAAGGGATCACATATGACTATTTTTTGACATAGGAAACAGAGAATGCAGTTGTCATTTGTTAAGATAGGGAAGAAAGTGGGAGGAAGGAGTTTGGGAGGGAAGATCAGAAGTCTGGTTTTGGACATGAGATACCTGTCAGCCAACCAGGTAGATGTGTCAAGTAGGCGATTGGATATGAGTGAGTCTGGAATTGATGGGAAAGGTCTGAGTTGAAGATGTAAAGTTGAGAGTTGTCAGAGAACAGATGGTATTTAATGTCATCAGACTGGATAGGATCACCTAGCAAGTCAATGCAAACAAGAGGAGGAGAGATCTGAGGACTGAGCCCTATGCAGTCCCTAGTTTAGAGGTCAGGAAAGTGTGGAAGAGCCAGGAGAGGGGGCTGAGAAGGCTGTGTGTGTGTGTGTGTGTGTGTGTGTGTGTGTGTGTGTGTGTGTGTGTGTGTGTGTGTGTGAGAGAGAGAGAGAGACAGAGACAGAGACAGAGACAGAGAGACAGAGAGAGAAAGAATGAGAGAGAGAGAATAACCGTGACCTTGTGGGCAACTGCAGTCTGTGCCCATGCCTGTCTGAAGATCCTATAACTGTGGGTTTGTGTGGCAGAGGGAAGCGACATGGACTTGGAATCTGCAGGCAGAATTCCAGGCTTGCAGCGTGAGTTCAGTGAACTCCACAAGAAGCAAGAACTCCTCCAAGAAGGCCCCATAACTTGAGTTCAAGAACGTCCTCTTAGACCTGAGTCTAGTAGACTCCCCTGGACATCCTCACGGTCAGAATCAGTACACCTCCTAAGAAGTCCCCGGCCTGAATTTGTGAGTCCCTGAGGAGCCTTTGCAGCCTGAATTTAGTGCATTTTTCCAAAAGTCTCACAGCCTCAGTTCAGTTACTTCACTAGGATGTCCTCAGAGCCTGGGTTCTGAGCATTTCTCAAGGGTTCCTGCAGCCTGAGTTCAAAGCATTCCAGAAGAAGTCCCTTGCAGCCTGGATCCCTCTGTGTCCTACTCCCAGGATGTGGTCGCACATCAGTGGAAGAGGGCTTGGGACTGACCTCAGAGGAAAGCCAGCATTTAAGGGAAGGGCAGAGTGAGGGAGGTAGAGGAGTGGTCAGAGTTGGGAGAACCACGAGAGTGGGATGCCATGGGAGTCACAGTGGAAGCCAGCACAGACACAAGAGAGGGAGCCATTGGATTTGGTCACAGAGACCACTTAGTGACACCGATGGGGGAAGGGGTAGTATCAGAGGAGCGACAGGGCTGGCTCTCTGAGGAAGCAGAGAGAGAATTGTGGGTCCTTTCACAAAGTTTGGCTAGGACAGTGACCTATTTGTCCTCAAAAGAAAGCAATGACGGCACCAAGGAGAGCACAAGCAACCAACCATGTTCCAAAGTCGAGTAGGGAGGACAAGCGAGGAGCCACAAGGGGTCGTTTCTGTAGCTTCCCCTGTCTTGCCCACCCTACAGCTGCTCTGGGCTGTTTATACCTTCGAGGAACCTCTCTGCCTAAGTAGAAGGCGACACGACAAGCTGGGAAACACTCAGCTTTTAGAGGTGGCAGCTTTAGGTTTGAAGCTCTACCTGGCCACTTCCTCACCGAGCAACTGGGTAAACGTTAACCTTGCTCAGCCTCAGTTTTCTCACCTATAAAATGGTGTCCTTGCAGGGATTAAATGAAATAATACTGTGAATGTAATTAATACACTGAACTGTACATTTAAAAATGGTTAAAGTCGGGACTATCCTGGTGGTCCAGTGGTAAAGAATCCGCCTTCCAATGCAGGGGACATGGGTTCGATCCCTGGTTGGGGAACTAAGATCCCACATACCGTGGGGCAACTAAGCCCGCGTGCCACAACTACTGAGCCCATGCACCCTGGAGCCTGCATGCCACAACTAGAGAAGAGAAAACCCGCACGCCACAACTAGAGAGAAGCGCATGCCACAACCAAGAGCCCACACCACAATGAAAGATCCCGCATGCCTCAACCAAGATACCACATGCCACAAATAAGATCTGATGCAGCAAAAAGATAAAAAAATAAAAATGGTTAAATTGGCAAATAGTGTGTTATATACATTTTACCACAATCTTTAAAGATTAATAATGGAATATACCAAAAACCATGAAATCGTACTTTATTTATTTATTTATTTAACATCTTTATTGGAGCATAATTGTTTTACATTGTTGTGTTAGTTGCTGCTGTATAACAAAGTGAATCAGCTATATGTATACATATATGCTCATATCCCCTCCCGCTTGTGTCTCCCTCCCACCCTCCCTATCCCACCCCTCTAGGTGGTCACAGAGCACCTAGCTGATCTCCCTGTGCTATGCGGCTGCTTCCCACTAGCTATCTATTTTACATTTGGTAGTGTATATATGTCCATGCCACTCTCTCACTTCGTCCCAGCTTACCCTTCCCCCTTCCCATGTCCTCAAGTCCATTCTTTACATCTGCATCTTTATTCCTGTCCTGCCCCTAGGTTCTTCATAACCTTTTTGGGTTTTTTTAGATTCCATATATATGTGTTAGCATACGGTATTTGTTTTTCTCTTTCTGACTTACTTCACTCTGTATGACAGACTCTAGGTCCATCCACCTCACTACAAATAACTCAATTTCGTTTCTTTTTATGGCTGAGTAATATTCCATTGTATACATGTGCCACATCTTCTTTATCCGTTCATCTGTGGATGGACACTTAGGTTGCTTCCATGTCCTGGCTATTGTAAATAGAGCTGCAATGAACATTGTGGTACATGACTCCTTTTGAATTATGGTTTTCTCAGGGTATATGCCCAGTAGTGCGATTGCTGGGTCATATGGAAGTTCTATTTTTAGTTTTTTCAGGAAACTCCATTGTGGTTGTATCAATTTACATTCCCATCAACAGTGCAAGAGGGTTCCCTTTTCTCCACACCCTCTCCAGCATTTGTTGTTTGTAGATTTTTTGATGGTGGCCATTCTGACCAGTGTGAGGTGATACCTCATTGTAGTTTTGATTTGCATTTCTCTAATGATTAGTGATGTTGAGCATCCTTTCCTGTGTTTGTTGGCAATCTGTATAGCTTCATTGGAGAAACGTCTACTTAGGTCTTCTGCCCACTTTTGGATTGGGTTGTTTGTTTTTTTGATATTGAGCTGCATGAGCTGCTTGTACATTTGTGAGATTAATCCTTTGTCCGTTGCTTTGTTGGCAAATATTTTCTCCCATTCTGAGGGTTGTCTTTTCGTCTTGTTTGTGGTTTCCTTTGCTGGGCAAAAGCTTTTAAGTTTCATTAGGTCCCATTTGTTTATTTTGTTTTAATTTCCATTTCTCTAGGAGGTGGGTCAAAACGGATCTTGCTGTGATTTATGTCATAGAGTGTTCTGCCTATGTTTTCCTCTAAGAGTTTTATAGTGTCTGGCCTTACATTTAGGTCTTTAATCCATTTTGACTTTATGTTTATATATGGTGTTAGGGAGTGTTCTAACTTCATTCTCTTACATGTCCAGTTTTCCCAGCACCACTTATTGAAGAGGTTGTCTTTTCTCCACTGTATATTCTTGCCTCCTTTATCAAAGGTGACCATATGTGCCCGGATTTATCTCTGGGTTTTCTATCCTGTTCCACTGATCTATATTTCTGTTTTTGTGCCAGTACCATACTGTCTTGATTACTATAGCTTTGTAGTATAGTCTGAAGTCACGGAGCGTGATTCCTTCAGCTCGTTTTTCTTTCTCAAGAGTGCTTTGGCTGTTCGGGGTCTTTTGTGGTCGCATACAAATTGTGAAAGTTCTTGTTCTAGTTTTGCGAAAAACGCCATTGGTAGTTTGATAGGGATTGCATTCAATCTGTAGATTGCTTTGGGTAATATAGTCATTTTCACAATGTTGATTCTTCCAATCCAAGAACATGGTATATCCCTCCATCTGTTTGTATCATCTTTAATTTCTTTCATCAGTATCTTATAGTTTTCTGCATACAGGTTTTTGTCTCCTTAGGTAGGTTTATTCCTAGATATTTTATTGTTTTTGTTGCAATGGTAAATGGGAGTGTTTCCTTAATTTCTCTTTCAGATTTTTCATCATTAGTGTATAGGAATGGAAGAGATTTCTGTGCATTAATTATGTATCCTGCTACTTTACCAAATTCATTGATTAGCTCTAGTAGTTTTCTGGTAGTATCTTTAGGATTCTCTATGTATAGTATCATGTCAACTGCAAACAGTCACAGTTTTACTTCTTTTCCGATTTGGATTCCTTTTATTTCTTTTTTGTCTCTGATTGCTGTGGCTAAAACTTCCAAAACTATGTTGAATAATAGTGGTGAGAGTGGGTAACCTTGTCTTGTTCCTGATCTTAGTGGAAATGGTTTCAGTTTTTCACCATTGAGAACGATGTTGGCTATGGATTTGTCATATATGGCCTTTATTATGCTGAGGTAACTTCCCTCTATGCCTACTTTCTGGAGAGATTTTATCATAAATGGGTGATAAATTTTGTCAGAAACTTTTTCTGCATCTATTGAGATTATCATATGGTTTTTATCCTCAATTTGTTAATATGGTGTAACACATTGATTGATTTGCATATATTAAAGAATTCTTGCATTTTTAGGAAAAACCCCACTTGATCATGGTGTATGATCCTTTTAATGTGCTATTCGATTCTGTCTGCTAGCATTCTGTTGAGGATTTTTGCATCTATGTTCATCAGTGATATTGGAATGTAGTTTTCTTTTTCTGTAACATCTTTGTCTGGTTTTGTTATCAAGGTGATAGTGGCCTCACAGCAGAGTTTGGGAGTGTTCCTCCCTCTGCTATACTTTGGAAGAGTTTGAGAAGTATAGGTGTTAGCTCTTCTCTAAATGTTTGATAGATTTCACCTGTGAAGCCATCTGGTCCTGGGCTTTTGTTTGTTGGAAGATTTTCAATCACAGTTTCAATTTCAGTGCTTGTGATTGGTCTGTTTATATTTTCTATTTCTTCCTGGTTCAGTCTCAGAAGGTTGTGCTTTTCTAAGAAATTGTCCATTTCTTCCAGGTTGTCCATTTTATTGGCATAGAGTTGCTTGTAGGAATCTCTCATGATCCTTTGTATTTCTGCAGTGTCGGTTGTTACGTCTCCTTTTTCATTTCTAATTCTGTTGATTTGAGTCTTCTTTTTTTCTTGATGAGTCTGGCTAAAGGTTTACCAATTTTGTTTATCTTCTCAAAGAACCAGCTTTTAGTTTTATTGATCTTTGCTATCATTTCCTTCATTTCCTTTTCATTTATTTCTGATCTGATCTTTATGATTTCTTTCCTTCTGCCAACTTTGTGGTTTTTTGTTCTTCTTTCTCTAATTGCTTTAGGTGTAACGTTAAGTTGTTTATTTGAGATTTTTCTTGTTTCTTGAGGTAGGATTGTATTGCTATAAACTTACCTCTTAGAACTGCTTTTGCTGCATCCCATAGGTTTTGGGTCGTCGTGTCTTCATTGTCATTTGTTTCTAGGTATTTTTTTATTTCCTCTTTGATTTCTTCAGTGATCTCTTGGTTATTTAGTAGTGTATTGTTTAGCCTCCATGTGTTTGTATTTTTTACAGATCTTTTCCTGTAATTGATATCTAGTCTCATATTGTGGTCGGAAAAGATACTTGATACGGTTTCAATTTTCTTAAATTTACCAAGGCTTGATTTGTGACCCAAGATATGATCTATCCTGCAGAATGTTCCATAAGCACTTGAGAAGAAAGTGTATTCTATTTTTTTGGGATGGAATGTCCTATAAATATTAATTAAGTCCATCTTGTTTAATGTATCATTTAAAGCTGTGTTTCCTTATTTATTTTCATTTTGATCAGTCCATTGTTAAAATTGGGGTGTTAAAGTCCCCTACTATTATTGTGTTATCGTCAATTTCTCCTTTTATGGCTGTTAGCGTATGCCTTATGTATTGAGGTGCTCCTATGTTGGGTGCATAAATATTTACAATTGTTATATCTTCTTCTTGGATTGATCCCTTGATCATTATGTAGTGTCCTTCTTTATCTCTTGTAATAGCCTTTATTTTAGAATCTATTTTGTCTGATATGAGAATTCTTACTCCAGCCTTCTTTTGATTTCCATTTGCATGGAATATCTTTTTCCATCCCCTCACTTTTAGTCTGTATGTGTCCCTAGGCCTGAAGTGGGTCTCTTGTAGACAGCATATATACGGGTCTTATTTTTGTATCCATGCAGCCAGTCTATGTCTTTTGGTTGGAGCATTTAATCCATTTACATTTAAGGTAATTATTGATATGTATGTTCCTATTACCATTTTCTTAATTGTTTGGGGTTTGTTATTGTAGGTCTTTTCCTTCTCTTGTGTTTCCTGCCTAGAGAAGTTCTTTTAGCATTTGTTGTAAAGCTGGTTTGGTGGTGCTGAATTCTCTTAGCTTTTGCTTGTCTATAATGGTTTTAATTTCTCCATCAAATCTGAATGAGATCCTTGCTGGGTAGAGTAATCTTGGTTGTAGGTTTTCCCCTTTCCTCACTTTAAATATGTCCTGCCACTCCCTTCTGGCCTGCAGAGTTTCTGCTGAAAGTTCAGCTGTTAACCTTATGGGGATTCCCTTGTATGTTATTTGTTGCTTTTCCCTTGCTGCTTTTAATATGTTTCCTTTTTTATTTAATTTTTGATAGTTTGATTAATATGTGTCTCGGCGTGTTTCTCCTTGGATTTATCCTGTATGGAACTCTCTGAGCTTCCTGGACTTGAATGACTATTTCCTTTCCCATATTAGGGAAGTTTTCAACTATAATCTCTTCAAATTTTTTCTCAGACCCTTTCTTTTTCTCTTCTTCTTCTGGGACCCCTATAATTTGAATGTTGGTGTGTTTAATGTTGTCCCAGAGGTCTCTGAGACCATCCTCAATTCTTTACATTCTTTTTTCTTTATTCTGCTCTGCAGTAGTTATTTCCACTATTTTATCTTCCAGGTCACTTATCCCTTCTGCCTCAGTTATTCTGCTATTGATTCCTTCCAGAGAATTTTTAATTTCATTTATTGTGTTGTTCATAATTGTTTGCTGTTTAATTCTTCTAGGTCCTTGTTAAACATTTCTTGTATTTTCTCCATTCTATTTCCAAGATTTTGGATCATCTTTACTACCATTACTCTGAATTCTTTTTCAGGTAGACTGCCTATTTCCTCTGCGTTTGTTTGGGCTGCTGAGTTTTTACCTTACTCCTTCATCTGCTGTGTGTTTCTCTGTCTTCTCATTTTGCTTAACTTACTGTGTTTGGGGTCTCCTTTTCACAGGCTGCAAGTTCGTAGTTCCCGTAGCTTTCGGTGTCTGCCCCCAGTGGATAAGGTTGGTTCAGTGGGTTGTGTAGGCTTCCTGGTGGAGGGGACTGGTGCCTGTGTTCTGGTGGATGAGGCTGGATCTTGTCTTTCTGGTGGGCAGAACCACCTCTGGTGGTGTGTTTTGGGGTGTCTGTGAACTTAATATGATTTTAGGCAGCTTCTCTGCTAATGGGTGGGGTTGTGTTCCTATCTTGCTAGTTGTTTGGTATGAGGTGTCCAGCACTGGAGCTTGCTGGTTGTTGAGTGAGCTGGGTCTTAGCACTGAGACGGAGATCTTTGGGAGAGCTCTTGCTGATTGATATTACGTGGGGCCAGGAGGTCTCTGGTGGTCCAGTGTCCTGAACTCAGCTCTCCCATCTCAGAGGCTCAGGCCCGACACCTGGCCGGAGCACCAAGACCCTGCCAGCTACACAGCAAGTGCCCAGGGAGCTGGCTTAGACTACAGTGCACTCTTGGGATGCTGACAAGGATGTAGTCACATACCTACTTGCCACTCAGAGATCCTTTCCTTGCTGTCTTCCTTTGGCTAGTAAACAGACCTGTATGGCAATTTCAAAGGTGGATGATGAGACTTTGCAGCTGGGGCAGTCGTAGTTCCGACTGGTGGGAAGATGGTCCTCTGCCAAGGGTTGTTGCTGGGGCAGGAGCTTACTTATTTATTTTAATTAATTTATTAATTTATTTATTATTGGCTGTGTTGGGTCTTTGTTGCTGCACGCGGGCTTTCTCTAGTTGCAGCGAGCAGGGGCTACTCTTGGTTGCGGTGCACGGGCTTCTCATTGTGGTGGCTTCTCTTGTTGCAGAGCACAGGCTCTAGGCATGCAGGCTTCAGTAGTTGTGGCATGCAGGCTCAGTAGTTGTGGCGCACAGGCTTAGCAGCTCTGTGGCATGTGGGATCTGGACCAGGACTCAAACCCATGTCCCCTGCATTGGCAGGCAGATTCTTAACCACTGTGCCACCAGGGAAGTCCCTGTACACTTTAAATGGCTGTATTGTGTCATATGTGAATTACATCTCAATAAGGTTGTTTAAAAAATTAATGGCATATTGAGTTATTGCCTGTGAAATGTGGTTTAGAAATTGTGCCAACTTGGTGCTAAAGTGAAATTTTACTTGCTGGTGTATATGAACCTCTGTGCACACAGTTTATCATTTAATTTTCACACTAAGCGTTGTAATGAAAGGGGCCTCCGGGCTGCTTTAGGAAGAGCTTCAAAGAACACCTCTTTGGGACCCTTGGATCCTGGGTCTGGTCCTAGTTTTAGAGGTTGTCAAACTCGGTCTGCAAAGCTCACTTGTGGGAACCAAGCTCTGGAGAATCCAGGCCCTGGCTCCAGACTCTTGAGCGACTGATTAACAAACAGGAAGGCCAATTGATTCGTTGACCAATGGGACCCACCAAGAATTCTGGGGCAGGGCCCTCCCTCGCTGGGGGCCTGGCCAGCAGAGAGGAAGATCACAAGGGGCTCAGTGTTCTGCAGCTCCCTCCTCCTGACAATAACACCCGCCTCCTTCCTTGGCCTGGTTCATTTTATTATGGAGTGAGAGTCAATGGCTCAGCACAGACAGTAAATGAGGAACATTAAAATAATGAATTGGAAACCCTTGACAGTTTTTCTTTTCTCTAATTTGACCTCTGATAAGGCCAAAGTTATATTTATTTTTGTGAAACATGTACATGCGCATCATTTAAAGAGTTCCATTGTTCTACAAAGTGTGTCAGGAAATACAGCCGTCCCCACCTTTCCTGTTTTTCACTTGCCAGAGGTACCACTTTCAACTCTTTTAGTGGATGCCATTTCTTCTTTGTATCTCCCTCTTCCTGATAGGTTACAGTTTAGAAAACAGATGGAGAAGTCCTAGGTGGAGGACCCAGTTTTGATGCTCGCTCTAACCCAAATGAAAATACTGCAACCTAACCACCTCAGCACAGCGAACTGGTTCATATTGCTTAGAGACGGCATAGCACTTTCCTCGACATTATACTGTCTCTTTCTTTAAAAAAAAATGAAGAAGTCCTTTTTAAAAATTGTGGTAAAGTATATACAACATAAAATTTATCATCTTAGCCACTTCTGAGTGTACAGTTGAGTGGCATTAAGGACATTCATGTGTTGTACAACCATCACTGCCATCCTTCTCCAACACTTTTTCCTCATCCTATACTGAAATTCTGTACCCATTAGACAATAATTCCCAATTCCCCTCCCCCCAGCCTCTGGTTACCACTATTCTACTTTCTATCTCTATGAATTTGACTCTTCTAGGTGCCTCATATAAGTGGAATCATACAGTATTTGTCCTGTTTTGTCTGGCTTATTTCACTTAGCATACTGTTTTCAAGGCTCATCAATGTTGTAGCATGTACCAGAATTCCATTCATTTTTTAGGCTGAATAATATTCCATTGTATGTACAAAATTTGCTTAACCATTCATCTGTCGATGGACACTTGAGTTGTTTCTACCTTTGGGATATTGTGAATAATAATGCTATGAACATGGGTGTACAAATGTCTGTTCAAGTCCCTGCTTTCAGTTCTTTGGGGTATATACCTAGAAGTGGAATCGCTGGATCATATGGCAATTCTCTGTTTAATTTTCTGAAGAGCCTACCTCTTTGTTCTGATAACAATTCTATGAAAAGAGCAGGTACTGAGACAACCGTCCCCATAAACAAGACAGGACACTTGGTGACTTGCCCAGGTCTCAAAGCTTGTTGGAGGGTAGAACTGGGATTTGAACCTGGGTCCTCTTGCTCTAAGTCTAGGCTTCTCTCCACCATACTGTCTCCCATATGGTATTGGCCTTCCTCAGCCTAAAACACCCAACGAGGAGTCTCACATAAATGTTTGTTTTCCTCTAGAACATGTAGAAGACCCTTCATTTATGCAGGCTGACACTCTCTTTTTGCAATCATCATTAGCATTTGACATTGGCACATGAACGGTCTATTACTGTTCTCAAATTAGAGCTCACCTCACTTCCATTTACACCAACTTTATGATGGGATGTGGACTTCTCATCAGCACATTAGAAAAAAGAGTGTGTCTTTGCAAAGATTCATGTCTATGCTATATTAACCCTCAAGTCCCAGGGGGCCCTCTTTTGATCCAAATTTTGGGCCCCCTCTACTCCGGACCAACTGCTGCAACATAACTCATGGAATTGAAATAACAATTTTCAAGCAGCTGCCATATGCCAGGAACTGCCCTGAGGGCTTTGCACATACTATCTCATGTCCTCTACTTATAGTATCCTGAGAGATGGGAAACATTTCCCTTTTCCAGATAAGGAAACAAAGGCCAGAAGACATCAAGCTATTTGCCTGAGAGAATGCCCAGTATTTGATGGGTGCCAACACTAGTGCCTCTGTTTCCCCACCCACCCACCTCCTTCCCAAGGATGTAGTTTTATACCCTATCTTGCCATTATATAAAACATCTTAATCTAAAGTTCATGAGATTAGTGGAAACAGAGGGTCTTTTAAATTAATGACTTTTTTTTCTCTTTTCCTGCTTCAAGTTCAAACTTGATTTCTAACTGGTAGAATTTTCTCCTTCTCATTCCCTTAGGCCCTCTTCTACAGGACCAGCCACCGCTGTCTGTATCCTGGTTATTTGTGCCCATTTTTATTCCCCCTGCTTATTCAGGGTAGGAGTGGGGTGCTATTGAACCCCTGCTATTGAACATGTCCTGGCATGTAATAGGTGACCAAGAACTTTAGGATTCTGGGCTAAGATCAAGTGTCCCTTTTTAGCTAGTTCTCACTGATCTGTGTTGAAAGAATGAATAGATGCATGGAAAATAATGTTGACACTGGACAATATCCTTCTGTGTCTCCTCTACCAAACCATAATTCTCCTCATTGTTCTCTACTTCAAAATAGTGGGGGGCAGGGAATGGGGACTCTTGGCAGGGAAGGAGCTAAGGAATAAGAGGAGGCCAATAAGATATAATTAGAAGTTCAAGGTCTAAGTTGAAATCCTCGTTCAGTCACTTACTCTGTGGCCTTGGGCAAATCACTTAACTTCTCTGAGTTGCATTTTCCTCATTTGTGGAAAAAGAATAGCAATCCCTGCCTCATGGAGTGATCGTGAGGATTAAATGAACCCATGGGTGTGAAAGAGAGAGTACCAGCCAGCATGCAGGAGACACTAGATGAACGTTTGAAAAACAAATGGATGAAAGACCTGGGGGAAAGTATACACCATAGAATCTGTTTAAAGGAGTGCAGTTTTTAAAAGTTTCATGCAATGCCTTTTATCTTTTGGGTCTATAAGTGACATTAAGCATTAAATGAGGTATGTCAGTGAACAATTATGACTCACAATGGAAATGGCAAACCTTTAAAACCTAACAGCCAATTATTGGATCTAGCATCAAAGACACATCAAAGGACTTAAAAAAAATTCCCATCATTTAGGATATGCCAGAGTTGCTGTGTGTGGTATAGAGCTCTTGACTGCTAATTAGATTCTGAACAATCAGAGTGGAAAAATGTTCTTTTCCATAGCAGCAAATGAGATTCTTATATGTTATATCTGGATTAGGGCCAATCAAGACATGACACCCTGATTTTGGTGATCTTGGGCCTTAAAGATTGTAGGCAAATCTCCCAAATCTTCAGTCTCTTAGTTCCTGCACCAAGGGGCTAGAGTCTGTGCAGACCCCTCCCGCCTGTCCTCTAAGGCCTTGGAGCTCCTCCCTTCTGCTGGTGTCTACCCTCCCCTCCTGGAAGGGGCCTCCCGTTCTTCCGCACCGCACCCCTTGGGCCAGGGCCTGAGGTCCGCCAGGGCCTTCATCTTCCCAGCCTGAGGTGCTGTCCAGATGCTGAGAGTTGGGAGCCTCTGCTGCCTCCCAAAATACCGTGGGAGCTGTCCAGCCTGCGAGCCGGACAGCATCTCAGAGCTCAGGCAACACCTGAAGAGCACAGGAGATTCTGAGCCAAGCTAGGGTAGCCAGGAGGGCACCCTTGGAGGCCACACCCATGTACAAAGGAGGAAATTGAGGCTCAGAGGGGACAAGGGTTGGCTCAGGGACATGTAGCCCAGCGGCAAAGACAGAAGCAGGTCTTTTGCCCCTGACTCCAGTGCTCCCTCCACGTTGCTGCACTGTGGGCTCTCACCCCACCCCCACTCTCCCATATTATAGGTTCACAGACCAGTGTCTGTTGGACACGCACCTACCGTTAGCAATGAGGCTCATTGATACAGCCCTTTATAAGGTGTGTTTATCATTACCTCATTTAATTTTTACTGCCACACTGTAATTCGCTATAGTGTTGCCATCATCACCCCCATTTTCCAGTTACAGAAACCGAGGCACAGAGACATGCCAAACAGACTGGAGTCGGTAGCGAGAGGAGTGGGTCAGGAAAGGCTGCCCAAGAGAGGAGACAGCTGAGCTGAACTGGGAGAAGGCTTTCGCTAGGAGGGTGAGGCAAGGGGAAGGACCCCGTAGGTAGAGGGACCAGCAGGCACAAAGGCCTAGCTTTTTTCATGGCGGGGTGTTGGGGAGGCAGACAGAGACAGAAACAGAGACTAACACGGCAGGATCATGAGGTTGACGTCGCAGCTGTAGGCAAGGCGGGGGCCAGGGACTGCCTTACAGCCATCTCCAAAGTCTCCCTCTGAGGGAAGATACCCAGTAGTCCTGGGGCAGCAGATGGTGTGGACCTCAGCGCAGCGTTCTTGGTAGCAAAGCTTGCCTGGGAGTCTCCCCTGAGGACGTTCCTGAGACGTTGTGGCTCATGGCTCCAACTCTGATGTGAGTTCCCCTAAGTAAGAATGCCATCTGTACTTCGGGGTCTCCCTCCTCCCCACCCCAGGGCCTAATCAGGGCTGTAGCCCCATGTCAGCTATGATAAAGGCTCAAGGGCCTGGCTGCTCAAACACAAGCCCTCAGGCCCCGGCCTCGGGGCACACCACCTGTCTTCTTGTGTGTATGGCTGGGGGGAGGTAGAGGAAGCATGGTTGATGCAGGGAGAGAGGTCTTGTTGCTGTGCTGAACTTGCCTCTGGGTGGGGTAAGACAAGGGAATGGAGGGAGTTGATGTCCATTGAACATTTACTGGGCACCTGATTCCATCCCAAACACTTATTTTATTTTATTTTTTATTAAGTTTTTTTTATTTTGGGGGGCGCTGCGTTGGGTCTCCGTTGCTGCGCGGGCTTTCTCTAATTGCTGCGCGGGCTTTCTCTAGTTGCGGTGAGCGGGGGCTATTCTTCATTGCGGTGCGCGGGCTTCTCACTGCAGTGGCTTCTATTGTTGCGGAGCACGGGCTCTAGGCGCGCGGGCTTCACTAGTTGTGACATGCGTGCTCAGTTGTTGTGGCTCGCAGGCTCTAGAGCGCAGGCTCAGTAGTTGTGGCGCGTGGGCTTAGTTGCTCCACGGCATGTGGGATCTTCCCGGACCAGGGCTTGAACCTGTGTCCCCTGCATTGGCAGGCGGATTCTTAACTACTGCGCCACCAGGGAAGTCCCCCAAACACTTTAAATATGCTGCTTTATTTAAATCTCTCAGCAATGTTTTTTTTGCAGTTGAGGAATCCGAGGCTCTGAAAGGTAAGGCAACTGCTCAAGGTATTTGCTCTGAGGCCATGCTTCCCACAAGCCACTCCCTGTGGGGATACCAAGGCAGACCTGGAAATCAGGGGACTCCTCTGAAGGGGGGCTTTGACTCGAGGACCCCCATCAGCCTTGCTGACCTTCTTTAGACCTGCACTGCAGTCTCAACTCTCCCACCAGGCCTGCCTTCCTTCCCTCAGGGGTCAGATCCGCCTTGAGGTCTGATGGCTCCCCCAGCCTCCCTAGCTGCTCCCCATTTTGCACACAGCCTTTTGCTTAATAAACCTCTACACATATAAACAAGCCTCAAAGGATCTGGGATGACATAGCCACACAGCCCCACAGCTGGTGAGCTGGTGAGTGGCTGGATGGATTTAGGTCAACTCATACTCATTCCTCTGCCACCTGCTATGACACACTTAAGTGTCCGGGATGAATCTGGAGCCAGCTGCCTGGTGTTCTTTAAATATATATGTGACAGGGCTCCTTAGCCCTGCTCCCTTTGCAGCTCACTTCCTTCCAGAGTGGATGCCTCTGCGATTGCAGGGAACTCTGAGAGCCTGCCTGCTGCTTCTCAGTTTTCCCAGGGACTCCAGTGGGGAAGAAAGCCTGTGTGTTTATTTCCTCCTCAGAATGAATCTTCCAGCCTGTTTTACACCTGCCTCTCAGTTTCAGTTTTTATTTTGCCCAAGGTCTAAACATTTCCCTCTACAATTACAATGTTCAAAGGCTCTTTAGCTTTCCACAGTCATTGTAACCTGCAAATAAATGAAATATAAAGTAATTCTACAGATGGAGTAATCACCACTACGTACGAAAAAGAGCAAGTCTCCTGAGAAGCTGTATAAACGGACTCTATAAATTGAGCTAAGTCTTATATTCAAGGGGTGGAGGGGCTCCTTATCCACAGGGATCCTGAACCTGTGGCTTATTCTCCCTTTTTACCCAGTCCCAGTCTATTCGGAGTGGGTGCCAAGAAAATATTTTTAGTGTGAAAAAAATGATTATCCTTAATGGAGTCGTTTTATAACTTCAGATTTTCTCCTGATTGGTTTCTGGAAAGTAGACTATACTATTAGCCATTAGAGTAATAAAAAGATAGTAGGTCATTCTTCCTGCTTCCAGAAATCTGGTAAAAGGCCGTTGAGCCCATTCCTCAAATCTAATCAATTCTAGATAGCCCTGGCTGCTGTCTCAAGGCTCCAGGTCGAGGAGAGAAACATGATCATTTTTAAAGATGTCTGTGTTAGGAGGTGGGAGGACGTCTGGACTAGACATAGACTGTACTTGGACATCCTGAGCCCAAACTTTATGCGCTTATGCTCCTTTTTTTGTTTGTTTGTTGCTTGTTTTGTTTGGTTGCGGTAGCAGGCCTCTCACTGCTGCGGCCTCTCCCGTTGCGGAGCACAGGCTCCAGACGCGCAGGCTCAGGGGCCACGGCTCATGGGCCTAGCCACTCCGCGGCATGTGGAATCCTCCCGGACCAGGGCTTGAACCTGCATCCCCTGCATTTGCAGGCAGACTCCCAACCACTGTGCCACCAGGGAAGCCCGGGCTTATGCTCTTATCTACTGAAAATATCACAGACACTTTTTTGCAGGGCTGCCTATTCTGACATTAGCCAGATGACATCAGCCTTTGATCACCCAGACAAATTATTATAGATGCCAAGGAGTCCAGCTGTGGCCCAGAAGAAACAGAGGTCATGGGGGAGTTGGTTTTATGAGAATGCTGACAAACCGGAAAGGACAGGGCACCAGGCCCACATAACAAATGCCCAGAATCATATTCCAGGGTTCCCAAGCACGTACTCCCTAGGACCAGCCATGCTTCCCCCGTCCCTGTCTTTCTTTTCTATCTCAGTCCTATCTGTTCTTTAAAGCCCACCTCCTCCATGAAGCCTTCGGTGACTAACCCATTCCATGATGATCTCTAGGCTCACCTCTAGAATCTCAAAGTACTTAGAGCATGTTCTGTGCAACATAGTACTTATTCTATTAAGCCCTGCCTGTTATAGCTACATTTGTGGAACATTTGCCTCTACAACTCAATTGCAAGTTCTTAGAAATAGCTAGAACTTTTGTGTTCTCCTCAGTTCCAGGCACACAGTAAATAAATACTTGTTGGCTTGGGTATGCAATAAGCACTCAGTAAATGACTGTCGATTTGGCATACAACAGGTGCTCCATAAATGCCTATTGGTTTGGTTTACAGAAGATGCCAATAAATGCATTACTAGTTTGGTATACAATAGGAGTTTAACAGTGGTTGGCTTGCTCTAATAGGATTTTGTGGGTCTCCTCTTTGTTGAGGACTAGTTAAGCTGACTGGGGCACCAGCCAGGCAGTGGGAAGCTGGGTTGAGTTTTGAAATTCAGCTATGACAAGAGAACTCCTCAAGGTAGGCCAAAGCGAGGAAGAAGCCAAGCCAGGTGAGACTTAGAGTCAAAGACTGAAGAGCCCAGATAAAAAGGTCAGGTCCCAAGAGGCACCTTCCAATAATTCCCAACAACATCTCCTCAAGGAAGCCTTCCGTGACCTCACCATCCAAAACAGCCATCCCCTGCCCTATCCATCTCTGGTGCACTATCCTATTTTATTTACTTCTTAGCATTCACACTACTTGGCATTATCAATGTCACTAGCATCTCCCTCCACACCTGGTACCCATCCCACCTCCCCACTAGAAAGTAAACCCTAGAGAGATTTCCTTGTTTATCGAAAGGAAACAATGTTGCCTTGTTCACCAACATAACCCCATGGCTAGAAGAATACCAACACCTAGTAGGTGCTTAATAAATATATTCTGAATGAATGGCTAAATGAACTGAGAGAAGCCAAAAGAAAGGAAGTCAATAGGAAGTGGATTCAGACAGATCTGGGTGGGAACTCTCAAAGGAAGATCTGGCCTTTGGCTATAATTGCCCATGAATCTGTGTTGGTACTTGCCACCTTCCTGTGGGGCACTGTAGGAGCCAGAAATGGTAGTGGCCGCTTATCTTAAAAGAACAGAGAGGATAAACATAGAGAAAGTCAGCCTTTTCCTCTAACATTTCTTCTATCCTCTAACAATAAGATTATAAAATGGCTCCCTTGTCTTATTCCTGAAGAGCCCCTTAGGATTTCCTCTAGTGGATAATGTGAATACACCTCACAAAGCACATCATTCTTGTTTTATTATATAAGTAGTAAGTAACACATCTGGGTTATTATTCAGCATATATTCACTCCCCTCCCACTTCTACTGTGGTGGCGTATACTTTCCTGCTCCACTGATGTTGGGCTTGGCCACATGACTTGCTTTAGCCAATATGTTGTTGAAATTATGTAAGCAGAGGCTTTACATATGTTTATGTGGTTTGGCTTGTGTCTTAGGCTCTGGTGATCCGGACGGAGACGCAAGTCCTGGATAACTGCTGTCCCCTGAGCCAGAGTCCCAAAGTAAGGACAGGTGGAGCAGCCCTGAGCCCAGCCTGCAGTGAGAAGCAGGCCCAGGTGACCTGCAGCCTGAGACAGAGCAGCCCTGCCAAGCCCAACCTCCATCAATCAACTTGCAGTTGACCCGCAGACCTGTGAGCACGAGAATGAATCCTTGTGATATAAGCCACTGAGTTTGGGGGCTGGTCTGTTATGCAGCATTATTGTGGCAATAGCTGATAAATATATAACACATGCCCGCTCTAGAAAAAGACTTAGAAAATATACATAAGGGAAAAACGTAAGACGTCCATGATCCCATCACTCAGAACAAACACTAATAGCATTGCGGTATATGGCTCTTAGCTATTTTTCTGTATTTCACAGTAATGGGGGCCTATTGTACACATCTTTTTGTAACCTGCTTTTTCATACCGATAGGTCATGAGCATCTTTATAAGGCCATAAGTGCTGCAGTGTTGCCCCATCACTCCTTCCAAACAACCCTCTAAGGCAAGCTCAGAGAGGCAACCTGATTTGCCCAAAGTCACACCTCTGGGAATCAGCAGAGCCCTGTGTGACTCCAAGTTCAGTGCTCTTTCCACCAGGCAGGTTCTCTCTTGGGGCCTCGTTAGCATTTTTGGCACCTGGCAGGGTCGGCTCCTTCCCCAACAAGAACAAAAGGAAACCTTTATCTTATCTGGAAGGAGAACATGAGTGTTCGGTTCCCCTGATTCACATGATCCTAAGGGCTGCCACAGAGCCCTGCTGCCATCCTCCCATTGCACTAATCCTGGGGGGTTGTCGTTTCCGCTTTGGGGTGAAGGGAGACCAGGGCAGGTGGTCGGGAAGTAATTTCTGATGGAGCCCTCAGCAGGCCATCAGGTTTCCAATTTCTCCTGGGGGAGAAACAAAGCTCTCGGATGTTCTTGTCAGCAGGAATGGAGCAAAGGGTAGCTCAATTCCTGTAGAAGAGCCAGCCTGGAAGCTGCTGGCACGAACCTAGGAAACTCAGGGAGACAGGCTGCGTTCCAGACTCGGGGCAGCTTCAGCAAGAAAACTCCATAGAGGGCAGAGAAAGGAATGCAGAATGACCAGATCAGAAGCCACAGTCACTCAACGAAGGAAGAGCCAGGATTTGGAGATGGAAGGCCTACCTCCTACTCCTTGTATGGCCTCAATTTTCTCATCTGTCAAATGGCCCTGGAACTATATGCCTACTGACCCCTTTCTCCTGCCCCCAACGAAGCAGGGCTGTGAGTGAAGTAACAAATGGGAAAGGGCTGTGGAACTGCAGATGGGAGTTAGTGCCCAGAATCCTAAGGGGCAGTGTCCTCCAGCCAAGCAGAGGTGACAGGGCACGCAGGTCTTCACACTGCAAAGGGTGGCAGGGAGAGAAGGAGCCTGGATTTTTGGAGCTTCAGGTAGGGAAAGGTAGACCCTACAGAGTCCCTGAAAGTTTGCAGAAAGTAGGCCCCAGTCACAGCTTCTCCTGACTATTGGTATTTTCCTTCTTCAGTTGATTTTCTGGCCCCAGCTGGCCAAAGAGAAAGAAAGAAGGAAAGGAAACGAAAAAAAAAAGGAATAAAAACAGCCCTCACTGGGTGGACTGGGGCCACTGCAGGGGGGTGGGGTGGGAGGGGGTGTCTCAGGTCACCTGATGGCGCTGGACCCAACCCCCAGGGATCAGAAGCCTTGGTGCAAACCCAACCATGGTGGGGAACCCTCGGGCCCAGTGGCTCTGAGGGCAATGACAGTAAGCCCTAGGTGGGGGGCACAGATAGGTTTGTTTAGTGAAGGGCTTCCTTCCTGCCCCTTCCTTTCATCAAGTCCAGCCTCTTTATAGGATGAGGAAGAGATGGGGGTGTCCAGAGACAGAGGCAGGGCAGGGAAAAGAGCAGCAGCTTTGGAGCCAAAGAGAACTGGATCGAAATTCCAGCTGTGTGACTCTGTGCAATTTATGGAACCTCTCCGGGCCTCAGTTTTCTCACCAGTAAAAGAAAGAAAATACTTTTTTTTTTTAATGTGTAAAATATCTCACACCGTGTCTGGCATGTACTAGGTAACAAGTAGTACCAGGCTTGCCCAGAGAATCAGTGGCAGAGTCAGGACTAGAGCCCAGGTCTCTGAACCCACTCCACGCCTTGGCCTTGCTTCTCTGATCTTCTCGGCAGTAGCCGGGAGCAGCTGGTGCCCTCGGCCCTGGCAGTGAGGACAGCAGCAGCTTGAGTCCACAGGGGAACTGCCAGGCACACTCTCTCCCCCTCGGGAGTCAGCTCACCAAGCCTGTCTCTCTCTGAGGCCTGAAGACAGTGGCTTCACTCTTCCGCTGGGCCAGTAGCCGCTCTCTACAGGCAGGGGAGGGCTCCCGGGGGCAGCACTCCCACTAGGCCCCAGGAAAGCTGCGGGCAATATGCCAACAGAAGCCTGGCCTAGTGGCTGCGCCTCACAGCACCCGCCCCAGGGACCCGGCTCTCCACAGCTCTGCCCTCAGAATCAGCAGGGAAGAGGGGCCCTTTTCCGAGCGCTCCGCAGCACACCTGGGGACCCCAAGCCTCAGCAAAGTTTGAGAGGACACTGGGGGGCCCAAGTTACAGCTGGGGTGACCCACTGCCCAGCTGGGAAGCTTCCTTCTACCTCTCCCTCCTGTATTTAATTCTTTCATCTCTAAATGCCAGCCACTGAAATGCATTTATTTCCTTCCTTCATTTGCCCAACCTCGAGGATGGAGATCACCTGTCTTCAGCATAATCCCCCAGCTCCTGGCACAGAGCTGGGGCACATGGAGTTCAGAAAATGGGTATTGAGTTGAGGGGAGAGATACTGAGTTGGATTCTTTGGAGGTTCTCAAAGGCGCCCAAATGTGTAAGGACCAAAATGAGTAAGGAGGGTTTGGGAGACATTTGAGCTGTTCAATCTGTACTTTGATCCACCTGCCAATATAGATTTCAGTACTTCAAAGAAAAAGCAACATCAATACAATTATTCAAGGGAAAATGTATTGTTCAACAGGATTTTGTTTCTCATTATAAATATAATACATGTTCGATGGAAAATATATTAGTGTATAATAAGGAAATGAAGTTCTACATATATATAGTATGTATATAACGTATGTAGACAACTTTTATTTAGGCATAATATGCATACAATGCCACTGTTAATATTTCAGCATGTAGACTTGCAGTCATTTGCTAAGTAGAGAGTTTGGTGGGTTTTTTTTTCCAAATCTATACATTTAGACTTTTTCCCCAATCTGAAGCCAGTTCTCTGTCAGCCACCGGAATCTCTTAGCGACGTGCCTCCTGAGGCAAAAACAGGAGGGAGGTTTCTGCAGTTAGGAGACCAGCCTCCTTTGGGATGTGAACCTCAGACTTACAGCGGCTCCATGGGTTTGTGGCTGGGGGCAGAGAAAGATGGGGGACATCCAGGCACTTATAGGTAAGGGAGCGACAAGTGGGGAAGGTGACCTCCCAGAAAGGGGGAAAGGGACTTCCTAGTTATTTATTTAACACCGACCTCACCCCCAGCCATGGCCACCCCTCTCATCTCACCTTGTGCAGACGCGGCTGGTTGGTCCCAGCACTCTTTCTAACTGACGCTCTCAACACAGCGCTCTGATCAGACACTGCCAGCTATTGAAGTTGCTAGACTTTTTCAATGTATTGCCTCTTTCAGTGCTCACAACAGCCCATTATTAAAGTGGTGTTCCAGGGACTTCCCTGGTGGCGCAGTGATTAAGATTCTGCCTGCCAATGCAGGGGACACGGGTTCGAGCCCTGGTCCGGGAAGACCCCATATGCCGCGGAGCAACTAAGCCCGTGTGCCACAGCTACTGAGCCTGCGCTCTAGAGCCCCTGAGCCACAACTACTGAGCCCATGAGCCACAACTACTGAAGCCCGCGCGCCTAGAGCCCATGCTCTGTAACAAGAAAAGCCACTGCAATGAGAAGCCCGCTCGCTGCAACTAGAGAAAGCCGGCGCGCAGCAACGAAGACCCAACGCAGCCAAAAATAAATAAATAAATAAATTTATTTTAAAAATAAATAAAGTGGTGTTCCCATTTTACCATGAGGAAATCAAGGCTCAGAGTGATTAAGTCACTTCCCCCGAAGCACTCGATGGTAAAAGTGCAGAGCCAAGATTCAAATCCAGTCTGTCAGAATCCAAGCTGGAATCCCCGCCATGTCTCCTTGAGCCTGGAGACCTCCAGAGGCACAATTTCCATTGCAGCGGCCCCTGGGATCTCCATGGTGCTTTGGCAAGACCCCCTTCTTTCCATTCCTATGTCCCTCAATTAACACCAGGCCTGACCCTGGGGAGTCAGGCACCTTTAAGTCATGCTCCTCACAGCGAGGCTGCCAAGGAGTCTCCCCAACGCCCACTCCCACTGTCCACCCTTCCCCTACCCTGAAGGATCAGGGAGCTGTGCAGGGACCACAGACAAGCTGGGGATGGGAGGGGCAGACCTAGCCCCAGAGCTGCCATATCTTTATCTTGTACTCTTGCCTGGGCTGGGGCCAGTTAGGCAGAGAGGGTAGGGAAGGAGGCTCTTGGGAACTTTCCAGTGATACCTAGAAGGCAATGCCTCAGCATTAGGGGGAATTTCCCAAAGAAAGAGGTCAACTAACCCCAACCTTCTTTGGCCCAGGCCATTCCAGGCCATGACCAGCTATGTGTGAGACAAAGAGTGATCAGACTTAGACCCAGATCTTGGAGCCCACTGGGAAAGAGGATATTGCTAACCTGTATTAGTCCTTTACACTCTGGTATAAATGAGTCCCCCCTATTCATTTTCCCAGAAGCTAAGGAGAGAGCTTAAGCCTTAAGGTCTTAGGGTGAGTTGGTACCAATTTGGGAGACTGAAACAGAATGTAGGTTTAAATCCAGGTTCTTCAACTTGCTAAGCTGAATAAATTGGGGATAATAACCCACCTCTCAGAGTCTCAGTTTCCTCATCCCAAAACTGGGGGTGGGGGAGGGTTAATAAGTCCAAGGTTGTTGAGACCATGGGTAGAGACACCTGAGTAGAGATGCCTGGCATGCGGTAGATGCTCAGTCATTGTGTTTACCTGCCTGCTTGCCTTGCTCATAGGGCCTCAGGCAGGGGAAGGCTGCCCATAACATAGCTGCTCCAGGGCAAAGCCACTGCACTGAGAGCCTCAGGCAAAGTTCTGAGTGTCCTGGCTAATACTAAAGGCAGGGCCTGGAGCTGGGCTCCAAGTGGGTTATCTGGGACTGGCCTTGACCACACTTGCTGCAGAGTGACCTCTGGGTGGACATGCTCTGAATACCTGGGGCTGACTTGAACACTGACATCATCAGCAGAATTATCTTCACCCAGTGGGGTTTGAACTTGAGGTTGGTGAACCTGAGGTGGGGTTGGGAAAGAGTTCTTCACCTGGCTATGCACCGGGGTTGGACAGTCAGACTATACTCTGGGCCCTGCCCAGTAGCTCCCCCTACTCAGGGGAGGCAGAGAGATCTCAATTGGTACTGGGAAAAAATACGAGAGGTTCATATTATACAAATGCAAACTTGTCAGGCACCGAGGCAAAGTGGGCAGGGCTACCCCTCCACCTTACAGATCAACACATCTGACTACTCAAACCTCAAGCTATTCATACTGGGGAAAAAATGCACCATAACCAAACTAAAAGGCAAATGAGATATTAGGGAAAGGTATTTGCAGTACATGTAACAGATGAGGAAGTAATATCCTTTTTAATGAGAAAGTTTTTTCAAACCAATTAGAAGGTAAATATCCAAGTAGATAAGAGACAAAGTTTGAATAGGCAATTCACACAAGAAGTTACAAATTACCAATAAACATGTGCATATACACTCAATCTCACTAACAATCAAAACAGTTCAAACTAAGGTGAGATACTCTTTTTAAAATTCTCACATTGGGGCTTCCCTGGTGGCGCAGTGGTGGAGAGTCCACCTGCCGATGCAAGGGACACGGGTTCGTGCCCCGGTCCGGGAAGATCCCACATGCTGCAGAGCGGCTGGGCCCGTGAGCCATGGCCGCTGAGCCTGCGCGTCCGGAGCCTGTGCTCCGCAACGGGAGAGGCCACAGCAGTGAGAGGCCCTCATACCGAAAAAAAAAAAAAAAATATATATATATATATATATGTGATTTATACTCATCATCATTTCAAAATTCTGGCAGTTATTATGCTAGACTTTGTTATTGAAAATGTGAATAAGGAAACACATTGATTATATTACACACTCATTAAAAAATATTTTTATAACCAAATCTTGGTATAATTGATTTCCTTTATAATCCTCTGTTTTATCTATTTAAAAACATCATTCTGAGAAGGGACCATAATCTTCACTAGACTCCCAAAGGGGCCATGCCACAAAAAACAATGAAGAAGCCCTGCTGTAAGCCCAGGACTTTGAGACAGAGGGAAGGGAGACTTTTTTAGATAGACTGATTCTTCCTGCTCCCCTGACTGTCTCACAAGGGCAGCCGGGCTTCTAATTGTTCCAAAAGAACACTGTGATCTGCTACTGATTCTCCTTGAACCCCTAACAAAATACTTTCCCAAATAGCCCAGACGGAAGGTGAGTATCCCTGCTTCCCAGATGACTGCATTCTCAACAGCAAGTAAAGTCAGCAATAAGGATGTAATTCAAGAGGCTAAGAATGCAGGTCAGGTTCCAGGTTTCAGAGTCAGAGTTTTTTGTTTTTGTGTTTTTTAAACATATAATAAACCTTTACCACTACACCTATTGTGCTGGATACAGTTTCAAAAGCACACTTTACACACGTTTTCATTTAAGCCTCATCCCGGTGAGGATCAGTCCCATTTTACAGATGAAAAAAGTGAGGTCCAGAGAGGTAAACTGACCTGCCCAATCCTCATTTAGTAAGTAACAGAGCTAGGATTTGAACCTAAACTTCCTGACTCCACATTCAGCACCCCTCTAGTTGCTTTGCTCTCTCCCTACTCCACCCATGCCTTGGGATACACGACTATAGCAAATGTAAGCTGTGGCTTTCCCTTGGCCTTTCCAATGTTTAAGTCCTGCCTCTGCTTTAAATTCAGAGAACATTCTACAGTTGGTCTTCATCTATGTCAGAAATTCCATCTATAGAGTGTTATGCCTGCTGTTTTTCCCAGCCAGCCTCTCTTCTCTCTGCTTTCCTTTGGGGAACTGCTTATTCCCCATTCCACGCGTCCAGGAGAAACTGTCTATCTCAGTGCCCCACGGCCAAGGATGGGTATCTGACCCAAGCTTGGCCAATCAGATGCTCTCTCCTGGGAATCTTGTGCAGAGGGACCAACTAATGGGAAGCCGATGACCATTTTAATGGCAGCACCCCAAACCACTGAGCTTCAGACTCATCCCTGGGCTCTCTGGTTCCTATCCTTCTTGAGGCTGATTTCATCATTTTCTTTTCTTTTTTAAAATATTTATTTATTTATTTATTTATTTATTTGGCTGCATTGGGTCTTCATTGCTGCACGTGGGCTTTCTCTAGTTGCAGCGAGTGGGGGCCACTCTTCGTTGCAGTGCACGGGCTTCTCGTTGTGGTGGCTTCTCTTGTTGTGGAGCACAGGCTCTAGGCACGTGGGCTTCTGTAGTTGTGGCTTGCAGGCTCTAGAACAGAAGCTCAGTAGTAGTGGCACAAGGGCTTAGTTGCTCCGCGGCATGTGGGATCTTCCCAGACCAGGGCTCAAACCCGTGTCCCCTGCATGGGCAGGCAGATTCTTAACCACTGCACCACCAGGGAAGTCCCTGATTTCATCATTTTCTTTTACTTTAGTTAATAACCCAATAAACTCCCAATGCATTTTCCCCTTTAAGTTATCCCCAGTCAGCTTCTGTTGCTTTCAGCCAGAGAACCATCTGGTTTACCATCCAAACAGACTGGGGAACAGGGAAGAGGGAAGGAAGAATGGAAGCCTGCTTTTAGTGCAGCCCTACTATGTGCAGGCACTGGGCTCTGATACGTTCTTTCATTTTACTCTGATGACAGCCTTTGGAGGTGGGTGTTATCAGGCCCATTCTAACAGAGGGGGAAACTGAGGCTTAGAGGAAGTCACTTGCCCAGAGTCACATATCGAGTTGGTGACAGAACCAGGGTCAGACACAAGTCTGTCTCATCACAAAGTCCATGCTGAGGCATCTTCCTGTGGCACGCTGTTCACTCTTTCAATTGACAAAGGAGAAGCATTGAAGTGTAAGCTATCTTTCTCTCTCAAAGTCTGAAGAGCACACTCTGTGAGGCAGAAGGGGCCTGGGAAGCCCTTCCTGTGCCTTTTGTTCCCTCCAAGCCCCCTGCCCACCTGCTCTAGGCACTTCCCAGTACAGGCCCTTCTTCCCTTCCCCCACCCAGAAGCTTGCTCTTGGGAAAGGGCCTTCCTGAATTCATTCCCATCTTAGCCCCTGTGACTGAGAAAACAAAGTTTTTCTGTACAGGGAAGTATCAAAGAGAAGAATTTCTAAGTCTGGATGGTGGGTGTCCATAAGCAGGCCAGGGGCTGGTTAGAGTACAGAGGTACCCATGAAATCACCCTGCACAGACTTCCTCACAGCACTCCACCCTGAGGGGTCAGGACAACAGTCTTGACCATGGAGTGAATCCTGAGGTGTGAGGCCTGACCCTGTGAGGCCTGTACTCTGGCCAAGGTGAGGAGAAGGCAGGGCAGGGTGGGATGAAGGGACAGCCAGGGATCTAGGGATCTGGGGATTTTGCTCCAGCTTTGCTCCCCTTGGATAAGTTACTCCCCTCTGGGGCTACTACATACCCTTCTGGGGTCCCTGGGAATGAGAAAAGGACAGTAATGACCAGAGCCGCCAGGCCTCCAGAAGGCAACTTGGCCTTCAGGGAATTTCCCACCAGGACCAGGAGGGTTGGTAGGGCTGTCACAATAACTCCTACCCTCTACTGAACCCTGTTGTGTGCCAGCCTTGTTCACCACTTCCCACTTCCCAGCATGTTCTGTGGGTCCCCAGAGGCAGATGCACCTCCGGTTTCAAAGTCATCAGGACCAGAACTGTGGGAGAAAATGTCAGGGTGGAAATCCCCAGCACCCAGAGCGGCCCCAGAGCCTGAGGGTAGAAAGAATAGGGTTTGTTGTCAGAGAGAGGTGGGGGTTGAGTTTTGTTTCCCTCCATTTGTTATTAAAGAAAACATCACAGAATAATCTGACTTTGAACAAACAAATGCAGTGTGCCAGCTGTAGGCCAGACCGACCAAATGGGAAATCAAAAATAATCCCTTGAGGTTCTCATTCTAAAGATGGAGAAACCGAGGCCCGCAGAGGTGATAGGACTGACTCGACTTGCTGCACCAGGGCTTAACCACAGGTGTCTCCGCACGCCATGCACTGCAGTTTCCACTCCAGGAAGGAAGGGGCTGTTATCCCAGATTTAGGCGACGGGGCCTAGACTTTCTCCTCCTCACAGCTGTGTGCCACCTCCTTTACGACAAGTCACCCCAACATTGACACCAAATGTATCTATTGTCTCTGGGTGTTAAGATGGCCAGTTTTCTCTATTTTCAAAAGACTCTTTACTTTTAGGATCAAAACAAAAATCTTCATTTATAAGGAAGTACTCACTTCTGCTGTGAAGCACCCACAGAGCCTTGTTTGTAACTCGTGGCCGATTGTATGTGGTTTGGATAATGGTTTACATACTTGGATCCCTCTGGCTCACTAGAGAATCAGAAATGAGTCTTGTTTGGCATTGCGTTTTCCCAGTGCTTGCTCACAGCAGGTGCAATAAACAGCAGTAAATGTCTGTTGAATTAAAACGGAAACTGGGAATGAAGGGCAACTGTACTGCTGTTTTGCTCTTGATGTGATAGGGAGCAGTGCCAAGGTCCCCAGTGCATTGCTCAGAACTTTGGTCCCACAAAATGCTACAGGAGAAAAGTATTTGAGAGGCAAATAAAATTGCTCAGCTCCCAGTTGACCGACAAAAGGAAAGTGATTGGATGCACTAATTCACACTAGGATGTTAATGACGTGTTCAGGACTGCTTGCTACGAGCTTAAAGTGACAGAACTGGTTGGGAGAGCAATGTAGCAATGTCTAGGAACTTGAAGATGTTCACATCCTTGGGCCTACAAATTCCACGTCTGAAAATACACACTAGAGACATATTCATACGTGGGCAAAGGGAAACATGGCCCAGAACGTACAGTGTGGCAGTGTTTGTAATAATAAAAAACATCCATCAACAGGAGAAGGGCTGCATTGTGGTTAAGTTCAGGTAATGGAACACTATATAGCAATTAATATCAATGAACTAGAGCCACATGTATCCAAAAGAATTAACCCCAAATATAAGATTGAATTAAAAAAAAATTGCAAAAGGAAATGTACAATATGACAGGGACCGAAAAGTTTAGAAATCTGCAAAACAATATTATATAACATTTATGGATACATAAATATATTGGCAAAAGCATACAACTATGTATGGGTTGATATACACTATATTCATGACAGTAGTTCATAGTGGGAAGGTGGGAGGGTGAGGAGGGGGTTGTGGTAGGGTCCACAGGAGGCCTTACTGTATCTGTAATTATTCATTCATTCATTCATTTAATGGCCATGCCGCATGTCTTGTGGGATCTTAGTTCCCCGACCAGGGATCGAACCTGGGCCCTTGGCACTGAAAGCGTATAATCCGAATCACTGGACTGCCAGGGAATTCCCTGTAATTTTTTTTTTAATGGAGGAGGAAAGCGTTTGGAGCAAATGTGATAATATTAAGATGTGATTGTAGGAAAAGATCTGTAAAACATACAAACACATGGAGGCTAAACAATACACTACTTAATAACGAAGTGATCACTGAAGAAATCAAAGAGGAAATAAAAAAATACCTAGAAACAAATGACAATGGAGACACAACGACCCAAAACCTATGGGATGCAGCAAAAGCAGGTCTAAGAGGGAAGTTTATAGCAATACAATCCTACCTTAAGAAACAGGAAACATCTCGAATAACCAACCTAACCTTGCACCTAAAGCAATTAGAGAAAGAAGAACAAAAACCCCCCAAAGTTAGCAGAAGAAATCATAAAAATCAGATCAGAAATAAATGAAAAAGAAATGAAGGAAACGATAGCAAAGATCAATAAAACTAAAAGCTGGCTCTTTGAGAAGATAAACAAAATTGATAAACCATTAGCCAGACTCATCAAGAAAAAAAGGGAGAAGACTCAAATCAATAGAATTAGAAATGAAAAAGGAGAAGTAACAACTGACACTGCAGAAATACAAAAGACCATGAGAGATTACTACAAGCAACTCTATGCCAATAAAATGGACACCCTGGAAGAAATGCACAAATTCTTAGAAATGCACAACCTGCCAATACTGAATCAGGAAGAAATAGAAAATAAGAACAGACCAATCACAAGCACTGAAATTGAAACTGTGATTAAAAATCTTCCAACAAACAAAAGCCCAGGACCAGATGGCTTCACAGGCGAATTCTATCAAACATTCAGAGAAGAGCTAACACCTATCCTTCTCAAACTCTTCCAAACTATAGCAGAGGGAGGAACACTCCCAAACGCATTCTACGAGGCCACCATCACCCTGATACCAAAATCAGACAAGGATGTCACAAAGAAAGAAAACTACAGGCCAATATCACTGATGAACATAGATGCAAAGATCCTCAACAAAATACTAGCAAACAGAATCCAACAGCACATTAAAAGGATCATACACCATGATCAAGTAGGGTTCATCCCAGGAATGCAAGGATTCTTCAATATATGCAAATCAATCAAAGTGATACACCATATTAACAAATTGAAGGAGAAAAACCATATGATCATCTCAATAGATGCAGAGAAAGCTTTCAAAAAAATTCAACACCCATTTATGATAAAAACCCTCCAGAAAGGAGGCATAGAGGGAACTTTCCTCAACATAATAAAGGCCATATATGACAAACCCACAGCCAACATCGTCCTCAATGGTGAAAAACTGAAAGTATTTCCACTAAGATCAGGAACAAGACAAGGTTGCCCACTCTCACCACTCTTATTCAACATAGTTTTGGAAGTTCTAGCCACAGCAATCAGAGAAGAAAAGGAAATAAAAGGAATCCAAATCAGAAAAGAAGAAGTAAAGATGTCACTGTTTGCAGATGACATGATACTATACGTAGAGAATCCTAAAGATGCTATCAGAAAACTACTAGAGCTAATCAATGAATTTGGTAAAGTAGCAGGATACAAAATTAATGCACAGAAATCTCTGGCATTCCTATACACTAAGGATGAAAAATCTGAAAGTGAAATCAAGAAAACACTCCCATTTACCATTGCAACAAAAAGAATAAAATATCTAGGAATAAACCAACCTAAGGAGACAAAAGACCTGTATGCAGAAAATTATAAGACACTGATGAAAGAAATTAAAGATGATACAAACAGATGGAGAGATATACCATGTTCTTGGATTGGAAGAATCAACATTGTGAAAATGACTCTACTACCCAAAGCAATCTACAGATTCAATGCAATCCCTATCAAACTACCACTGGCATTTTTCACAGAACTAGAACAAAAAATTTCACAATTCGTATGGAAACACAAAAGACCCCGAATAGCCAAAGCAATCTTGAGAACGAAAAACGGAGCTGGAGGAATCAGGCTCCCTGACTTCAGACTATACTACAAAGCTACAGTAATCAAGACAGTATGGTACTGGCACAAAAACAGAAATATAGATCAATGGAACAGGATAGAAAGCCCAGAGATAAACCCATGCACATATGGTCACCTTATCTTTGATAAAGGAGGTAGGAATGTACAGTGGAGAAAGGACAGCCCCTTCAATAAGTGGTGCTGGGAAAACTGGACAGGTGCATGTAAAAATATGAGATTAGATAACTCCCTAACACCATACACAAAAATAAGCTCAAAATGGATTAAAGACCTAAATGTAAGGCCAGAAACTATCAAACTCTTAGAGGAAAACATAGGCAGAACACTCTATGACATAAATCATAGCAAGATCCTTTTTGACCCACCTCCTAGAGAAATGGAAATAAAAACAAAAATAAACAAATGGGACCTAATGAAACTTCAAAGCTTTTGCACAGCAAAGGAAACCATAAACAAGATGAAAAGGCAACCCTCAGAATGGGAGAAAATATTTGCAAATGAAGCAACTGACAAAGGATTAATCTCCAAAATTTATAAGCAGCTCATGCAGCTCAATAACAAAAAAACAAACAACCCAATCCAAAAATGGGCAGAAGACCTAAATAGACATTTCTCCAAAGAAGATATACAGACTGCCAACAAACACATGAAAGAATGCTCAACATCATTAATCATTAGAGAAATACAAATCAAAACTACAATGAGATATCATCTCACACCAGTCAGAATTGCCATCATCAAAAAATCTAGAAACAATAAATGCTGGAGAGGGTGTGGAGATTCCCACTGCTGGTGGGAATGCGAATTGGTACAGCCACTATGGAGAACAGTACAGAGTTTCCTTAAAAAACTACAAATAGAACTACCATATGACCCAGCAATCCCACTACTGGGCATATACCCTGAGAAAACCATAATTCAAAAAGAGTCATGTACCAAAATGTTCATTCCAGCTCTATTTACAATAGCCAGGAGATGGAAACAACCTAAGTGTCCATCATCGGATGAATGGATAAAGAAGATGTGGCACATATATACAATAGAATATTACTCAGCCATAAAAAGAAACGAAATTGAGCTATTTGTAGTGAGGTAGATGGACCTAGAGTCTGTCATACAGAGTGAAGTAAGTCACAAAGAGAAAGACAAATACCATATGGTAACACATATATATGGAATTTAAGAAAAAAAATGTCATGAAGAACCTAGGGGTGAAACAGGATAAAGACACAGATTTACTAGAGAATGGACTTGAGGCTATGGGGAGGGGGAAGGGTAAACAGTGACAAAGCGAGAGAGAGGCATGGACATATATACACTACCAAACGTAAGGTAGATAGCTAGTGGGAAGCAGCCGCATAGCACAGGGAGATCAGCTCGGTGCTTTGTGACCACCTAAAGGGGTGGGATAGGGAGGATGGGACGGAGGGAGATGCTAGAGGAAAGAGATATGGGAACATATGTATACGTATAACTGATTCACTTTGTTATAAAGTAGAAACTAACACACCATTGTAAAGCAATTATACTCCAATAAAGATGTAAAAAATAAATAAATAAATAAAAATGAAAGGTTGGCGAATGCTAGTGTAGAGTCTGCACAGAAAAAAAAAAAAGATGTGATTGGATTGTGTGCTGAGTATATAACTCTGTTCTATTTCCCTTCCTTATGTGACTGTTAAGCATGTTTAATAATAAAAAAATTAATTTAATTTATAAAAGGGAAGAAACTGAGTCCTCATTGAGAGATGCAGAATTAACCCACCATGAACTGTGCCGCACAGCTTGCGGCATCTTAGTTCCCCGACCAGAGACTGAACGTGCGCCCTCGGCAGTGAAAGTGCCGAGTCCTAACCCCTGGACCGCCAGGGAATTCCGTGCCCCATTTTAACTTAACTTCTTAAGACAGATAACAAGTCCTCTTATTGTCTCAGATCTTTTGAATTAAATCTTCTCTTACTTGCTGCCCAAAGCAAGGCCTAAAGGATACAGACATCTAAACTCACCGAGCCTCAGTTTGATCATTTGTAAAGTGGAAATAATAATGAAGCCTACTCTCTAGGTTTGTTGGGGATTAAATGAAATAACATAATGCAAAATGTGTAGCACACAGTAGGGATAAATAAACATTTGCTATTATTCCTCTGATCCTACCCAGGCACAGACTAGGATATATCATCCTAATCTCTTTGAGGTCTTAGCTCATTATCTTTTTAAAACTGTGGTAAAATATACATAAAATTTACCATCTTAACCATTTTTGAGTGTACAGTTCAGTGGCATTAAGTACATTCATATTGTTGTGCAACCGTCACCATTATCCATCTCCACGACTTTTCCTCACTGAAATGGAAAATGGAAACGAAGGGCTACTAGGCTGCTGTTCTGCCCCCCGTGGTCGGGGGAGGCGGGTGGAATGGTCAAGCAGTGCCAAGGTCCCCTGTCTGAAACTCTGTACCCGTTAAACAGTACTCCCATTCCCCCTGGTAACCACTATTTCACTTTGTCTCTGTGAATTTGACTATTCTAGGAACCTCAAATAGGTGGACGCATATATTTGTCTTTTGGTGTCTGGCTTATTTCACTTAGCATAACATCTTCAAGGTTCATTCATGCATCAGAATTCCATTCCATTTTTAGGCCGAATCCTATTCCATTGTATGTATATATCACATTTTGTTTATCCATTCATTCGTTGATGGACATTTGGGCTGTTCCACATTTTGGCTACTGTGAATAAGGCTGTGTAGCCATTAGTTTTATAACCAATGTGTGCATAACACTTTCCAATTTACTAAGCATATTTACTTACATGAGATAATTTGATGAAGGCAGAGTAGATTTCCTTATCACATTTTATTGAGGGTCAGACAGGTCACATGACTGGCTCAAGGTCAGCTGGTAGAACTTGAATTTAATTCTCGTATAAAAATAGAGGCTGGGGACTTCCCTGGTGGTGCAGTGGTTAAGAATCTGCCTGCCAATGCAGGGCACATGGGTTCGAGCCCTGGTCCAGGAAGATCCCACATGCCACGGAGCAACTAAGCCCGTGCACCGCAACTACTGAGCCTGCGCTCTAGAGCCCACAAGCCACAACTACAGAAGTCCATGTGCCTAGAGCCCATGCTCCACAACAAGAAGAAGCCACCGCGATGAGAAGTCCGCACACCACAACGAAGAGTAGCCCCCACTCACCGCAACTAGAGAAAGCCCGCGCGCAGCAACGAAGACACAACGCAGCCAAAAATAAATAAATAAAATAAATAAATTTATATATATAAAAAAAAGTAGAGATTGTACTCAACATGTAAGATTCTACGATTCTATCAGCAGCCTTGACCTCTCCAAAAGAAGTGATTTGCGGTAAATTTCAGGCCTGGCAACATTGAAGTTCCTTGTGACTATGGCCTGTGTCTTCCTGTATCTCGTGTCTGACAGGCAGAGGATGGTGGCAAACTCCCAATACCTGCAGAAGTATTACATGTGAACACTGGATGAGAGTCTGTTGTCAACCACTTGGGCTCATGAGGACGTGCCTATGAGCCACCAGCTAGAGAGCTGCCAATCACATCCAGATTCCCTCCCTTGCCAGAGTCATCCTCTGACATGGGCTCCTGGGCTCTTCTCTAAGATCTGAATGTATGGCTCTTCTGGCAGTGTACCCATTGCTTGGGGGGAGCAGGGGAAAGAAGGAGGCTTCTGCTTCCTCTTGGGAAGGCATTGGACATCCTGCCCATCCTCTAGACCCAATTCAAGTCCCCTTCCTTTCTTCAGCCTTCCCTGCCCCTGCTAGACTTTCCTACCTCTCCCCCATCCCCCCAGTAGGCCTTGGACCAGCTGCTCCTAATGACCCTTACTCTCCACAGAAATCTCCCTTTCTGTAACAGCTTTATGAAATGCAATTCACATACCCCACAATTCATTCATTTAACGTGTGCAATTCAATGGGTTTATTTTGTTTTTTAAAAAAATAAATTTATTTATTATTTATTTTTGGCTGCATTGGGTCTTCGTTGCTGCACGCGGCTTGCTCTAGTTGCGGCGAGTGGGGGCCATTCCCCGCCGCAGTGCGCAGGCCTCTCACTGTGGTGGCCTCTTTCGTTGCAGGGCTCAGGCTCCAGTCGCGCGGGCCTCAGCAGCTGTGGCCCGCGGGCTGTGGAGCACAGGCTCAGTAGTTGTGGTGCACGGGCTCTGCCGCTCCGCGGCCTGTGGGATCTTCCTGGACCAGGGTTCAAACCCGTGTCCCCTGCATCAGCAGGCAGACTCCCAACCACTGTGCCACCAGGGAAGCCCTCAATGGGTTTTAGTATATTTAGTGATATATGTAAGCATCACCGCAGTCAATTTTACAACACTTTTGCCACCACAAAGAGAAACACTGCACGCTTCAGCTATCACTCCCCACAGACCCTAAGGAATCACTTTTCTGTCTCTGTAGATTTATATATTCTGGACATTTCATGTAAATGGAATCACAGTATGTGGTCTTTTGTGTCTGGCTTTTTTCACTTAGCATCTTGTTTCCAAGTTCACCCATGTTCTGAGAACCTCTTTTATGCATGTGAACGTGTCTTCTTTCTCCGGCTGCACTATAAACACCTTGAGATCAGGACCACCTTTTGTGTTGCTTTTCTCCCACCCCCAACCTGGTGCCCAAGACAGTGCTAAGCACTCAAACCCGCATCGTTTCTCCTCTGGGATTTTGGGGGAATTGCTATATAGATTTGCTTTTGTTGTCCTCTGTGGGCCATGACAGCGAATGGCCAGGGGGACAGTTCAAACCCACACAGGATTTGCCAGGAATAGGGTCTTCAATGTCCAAGATGCTAGTCACCTCCTGCCCCGCGACCTTTAATGGCTCATTGTTGACCGCAGGATTGACCTCCAATTCTTGGCCTGGCTTTAAAACTTTCCGGGAGGGAGGGAGTCCTCAGGCAGTCCTAGCTTTGTATCAGGGCTAACACCACCTTTCAGTCACGGGAGCTTTTCCCCTTTGCTCAAGGAGCCTTTGTTCAGACTGCTCCTCTGCCTAAAGTGCCCTTCCCTCTCTCTCCCTGTGGCTTATTGGAGACCTACCAGACAGGGAGGAAGCTTGGCCCAGCAGAGAGTGTGAAGGCCTAGGTTTGATTCCTGACTCGGTCGTTTAGTGCCTGAAACCTCAGACAAGTTTTCAAGTTTTCTCTGCATCTCAGCATCCTCATCTGTTAAGTGGAGCTACCAGTAGCTTCTTCACAGGGGTTGCACAAAGCATTGGAGCTGACATATGCAAAGTGCTCAAACTGGTAGGTATTCAGCGGTTTCAATTCTTCCCCTGTCAAATGTGAGCTTCTCTGAGCAAACATCTAAGCTGCCCTTATTTAAAAAAAAAAAAAAAATCCTTTTATTGAAATTTACATGCATAAAGGTACCCAAATCATAAGTACATGGTTTGATTTCATTTTCAGAACCAGAACACACCTGTGTAACCAGCCCCAGATCAAGCCCCCAAAGTCCCCTCGTGTCCTTTCCAGTCACCACCACCTCCTCCCTTTCCTCTGTCCTGACACCACAGATGAGGTCTGTCTCCTTTACATAAATGCACTCTTACACCACGTTACCCTCACTTTTCAGGAGCCTCCCCCATCTCCAGCTCCCAGGACACGTTTCTAAGCCTCTGTTTGATGTGTGACACAGTCTGTCCTGTGGGCTCCCAGAGGCAGGGGGGGAACCTTAATTCCCTTGTGACTCTCAGTGCCACTCCTAAGATTAAGTGGACAGAGAAGGCAGGAGGTCCAAGATTGCCTGTGATTTTTTCTGGGCCCCAACCCCATGCTGAGAAAAACAAGTCTTTATTCAATGGTATGGCAGCCCCCTATCCCACCTCCCCCAGCCACTGTGGTTTCCCAAAGGATGCATTCCCCCTTTGCTCTCCCTTTTTGACCCCTGCTCCACTGCCTGCCTTTGGAGGACTTCCTCCCCTTCTGGCCAGGTCTTGCTGACCCTCTGTGAGCACCTCCTCTGAGGGCCAGGCCCTGGGCAGGGGACCTGGGAAAGCTGCCCCCAGCTGTTTTCTATGACTCTGGGGCCAGCCTGTGCATTGTGCTTTGAGGTTGGTTTGAGCACAGGGTTGAGGGGATAAGGCCTCTGGGCAGATGCAGTGTCAGGTCCTGTTCTAGGCTCAGCTCTTGTCATCCAGAAATGAATCCGAATCTGGGGCAGGTCTCCGCAGGCCTTGCTCTGACCCTTCCCTGGTCCACAAGAGGCCCCAGGAGATAGAGCCCTCCCCCAGCACACATACACGACTGATGCCAACAGCAGAGACCTTCTAAGCCTGCTTAAAACTCTGGAATGTTATGTTGTATTTATAGACATCATCCGAATTTGTTATCATGTTTGTTTTAGATTTTCACTTCGAAAGTTCGGTAAGCCACTGCTGTTTTCCTTCTCTTCCTCTCTGTCTCCCTTTTCCTCCCTCCCCCACTCCTGCTTCCTCCCTCTCTTTCTCTCTCTCCTCCCCCACTTCCATAGTGCATCCCCACGCTTACTCCTACTCTCCTCCACCATCCCCACCACACACGTAAGTCTGGAGCTAGCAAGGACCTTAAAAAATCCAGCCATTTTACAGACAGAAAGACTAAGGTGGAGAGAAGAGAGACCTGCTTGGGGTCCCTCGGTATAGTGGCCAAGCCAAAGCAGAGCTCAGGTGTCCTTGTGGTCCAGGCAGCTGTGAGTGGTAGAGAAACAATACCTCATCTCCTCGCCAGCTGAGTGACCTTGGGCGGGTCATGTGACCTCTCTGAGCCTGGAGTCTTCATCTCTGAAATGATAATACCCGCTTCGGTGGGTTTGTTTTTTTGTTTTTTTTGAGGAGTCGTGGTATGAGAACTTCCTTCGAAAGCTATAAAGATGGTGAGGAGTGGTGGCCAGTTGGAACTCTGGCCTTTTCCTCTCCTTTGACATTTCCTCTGCAAGTTATATTGGGAATACATGTTGCAAATATTTTTTACCTCTTATATCTTTTAACTTTTTTATGATCTTGTTTATTATATAGAAGTTTGTAATTTGAATGTAGTTAAATATGTCCATCTTTTCCTCTAAGGTTTTGTGATCCGGGGTCTTGCCTAAGGTTATAAGCGAGAAACATTTCATAAAACAGATTCCCCAGACAAATCACAGAAAAGGAAATATGAATAGACCTTAAAATAGGAAAAAAATCCCACAAATTCTCTCAGAATAAAAGAAATGCTGAGATGCCATTTTTTACATTGATTAGCAAAAATCCTAAAGCTAGATAACACATTGCTTTAGGGAAGCTGATGAGGAACAAGTACTCTTATACTTTCCTGGGAGAAGTATAACTTGGTACAATCCTTATCGAGGGCAATTTTGCAGTATTTGTGAAAATTTTAAATGTGCATACCATTTGATCTCACGATTCTACTTCTAGACTTTTATCCTCAGATAGTACACGTGTATGAAGTGACATAGGCACAAGATTATTCGTTATAGCCTTGTTTGCAACAGCAAAAGAACAACCTAAATATCCATCATTAGGGAACTGATAAAAATATGTTTCATTGGGCTTCCCTGGTGGCGCAGTGGTTGGGAGTCCACCTGCCGATGCAGGGGACACGGGTTCGTGCCCCGGTCCAGGAAGATACCACATGCCGCGGAGCGGCTGGGCCCGTGAGCCATGGCCGCTAAGCCTGCGCGTCTGGAGCCTCTGCTCCGCAACGGGAGAGGCCACAGCAGTGAGAGGCCCATGTACTGCAAAAAAAAATATATATATATATGTTTCATTCATACAGTAGACCCCTATACACCCGTAACAAAGAATACGAAAGCTTTTTATGAACTGATACGGGAAAACATCTCTATACTGTTATGTGAGAAAAGCAAGGTGCAGGACAGCATATATAATAAGCAACACTCTCACCCCAAGAGGCAACCAAACCTCCACGTGACGAAAGCATATCCCACAGGTTGCTGTGGCTGGGCACGGGCCACCCCACCCCAAGGGTACTTGAAAATGTACAGCCAGTGGTTGGCATCATCATACGGCGGGAGGTTAAGGAACCAACTCCCCAAACAGAGATTATGAGGCTCCCCAAAGCCAAGAGGCTGAGCAACAACTGGAAAGAATCCAACACAGCCGTCAGAAGCATCATGTTATTTTAGCTTCCGTTAAGTCAAATGAGCAAAATCACTTGAAAGTTGATTGAGACTGGCAATAATGACCCAAAGTTTTTCAACAGACTTGTGCAAACAAGAACTAAGGATGCCATGCATCCTTCATTAACACTAAAGAAAGACAAAATAAGTAACGCTCACAGACCCGCTGACCCAGACTACAAAACAGTCATGAAAACACAGTTGGAGATTGGCGAATAAAAATCAAGTGAATTTTTACAGTAAGGTTCATGGTTGAAATACTCATATTCCGATCAAATCAACAGCTATTGCTTGTTAATATTGTTATTATGTGATTACTGTGTTTTGCTAGACAGCAAAAGAATATATGGTTTAGTTTGTTACTGTAATTAAAATCTATTCATTCTGCTTCTTTTGTTGAATGTATATATGGCATCTGTATACATTATCTGTAGGTGATCAAATAAAACATGGCTCAGATCAGTCATTTTATTGCTTTAAATGGCAACTAGTCTTATTTAAAGAAGACCACAATATCTTTTTTCTTCCAAAATTTATAATTACACACATAATTCTGAAGTTGAATATGACAAAATAAAAATCATTTAGTAAAAAGATATGCAACCTTTGTGTAAAAAGGGGAAAGAATGTATATCCTTATTTCTTATGATGTGTGTGCTCTCACATATAATCTTATATATAGATGATTACATACATAATATTATATACAAATGTATACTCTCTAGATGGATTCACAAGTAACTAATAATAGTGAATACTTGCTGGGGAGTAGAGGATTTTTCTCTGTACATCTTTTTATACTTTACGATTTTTGAACCATGAGAATTCAAATTTACCAATTCAGAAAATCAAAAAAACACAATTTTAAAGTAATGGCAGAGTCCAGAAACCCAATCCAGAATATCAAACCATACTCTCAGGGATTGGGCCTGTATTTTTAGAGTTCCCTAGGAACCTCTTAGGGGAACCCTGGTCTGTTACAGAAGATCCCCAAGAACCGACTGAGCTTTACATCCAGGAGTCAAGGTCCCATGGCCTACACTGCGCCACCTAGTGGTCTTAGTCAGACATGATTCCAAGCATCCCTCGGAAAAATTTGTGGGGAGGCCCAGCAGATAGCAGAGGCCCTGTGCCCACAGGCTGGGCGGGGGTGGCTCCAGTGGGCACACGGTCTGCCTCCAGGGATGCTTGTCTGGGTCCTGACTGGAACGAGGCACAGCTTCCAGAGCTCCACAGCCTCCGGTTCCCAGGGAGCCACCCAGAGGCAGCCTGCAGGAGCACAGAGCACATGGACTTTAAAGTTAGACTCGGGTTCAAACGCTGGCTCCACCATCTACTAGCCTTGTTATCTCTCTCTCTCTCTCTTTTTTACTTTTTTAGTCACGTAGTGTGGTATGCAGGATCTCAGTTTCCTGAACAGGAATGGAAGCCATGCCCCCTGCAGTGGAAGCACAGAGTCATAACCACTGGACCGCCAGGGAGTTCCACTAGCCTTGTTATCTCATATGGCTTAACCTCTCAGGTCCTCAGTGTTCTCATCTACCAAATGGGTACAGGCAGAAGTCAGATAAAGTCTGCACACAAATCTAGAACAATGCCTGTGCATAGCAGGAACTTGATAAATGTTAATTCTCTTCCCTTCAGTTACTTTTTAAAAAAATTTATTTATTTATTTATTATTTATTTTTGGCTGTGTTGGGTCTTTGTTGCTGCATGCGGGCTTTCTCTAGTTGCAGCTAGCAGGGTTATCCTTCCTTGCCGTGCGTAGTCTTCTCATTGTGGTGGCTTCTCTTGTTGCGGACCACAGGCTCTAGGCGCACAGGCTTCAGTAGTTGTGGCTTGTGGGCTCAGTAGTTGTGGCTCGTGGGCTCTAGAGCACAGGCTCAGTAGTTGTGGCTCACGGGCTTAGTTGCTCTGTGGCATGTGGGATCTTCCTGGACCAGGGCTCGAACCCGTGTCCCCTGCATTGGCAGGCGGGTTCTTAACCACTGTGCCACCAGGAAAGTCCCCCTTCAGTTACTTCTTGATAACTTTACTCCCCTGCCCAAAAGAGAGTAGCCTGGCTCCTGGGAACTTCCTGTGGCCACAAGGCTGGGAGGGCGCAGCACTGGAATGACTGAGAAATCTGTGTGCTTCTAGTATTTCTAAACATTCTCCCTCCCTCCTTTGACCTTCTTACTTCTTCTTTAGCTACTAAGGAATAAATTGCAGGAGGGGCTGAGGTGGGGAGCGAGCTCAGGAAGTGGCTACTGTTTCCGCAGGCAGGCTCAGATCCAGGTCCAGTCACCCCCGGGGGTATGTTGACCTGGGTGCTCCATCAAGCACTTCCTCTAGCCAGGGAGCAAGGCCCAGCCCCTGCCCTCAGGGAGTGCCTAGGCTAGGAGGAGAGCTAAATACAGCAAAAGCCACAGTGAATGTGCAGGGGGTTGAGGGGACTCAGGCAGGCACTGATGAAGTTACTAAGTTGGCCACTTGCTCTTTTGGGTTATGACACTTCCCAGAAGCTCCTGATAAAAGGCAACTGAAGAGCCCATTAACCCCTCACCCTGTAATTCAGATATGCATCTTAGCTTCCCTGCTCGTCTTCTCAAAGATGGCAGAACCCAGCGGAGAGGAGACACTAGACTGAAAATGTCCTGTTTAAGGCTGTGGGCAGCAATGTCCAGAGAACAGGGCAAAGCAGTCTGGAGGGGTTGTGCTCTGTACATGGCAGCAGAGGGCCTCCAAGGAGTCAGATGCCAGGAGAACAGAATCCTGACCTTAGGAATCACCTGATTCACAGGTGAGGAAACTGTGGACCAGTAAGGGGAGGGGGTTGGCCCCATCCCACGGGAGTTAATGACCTGGAGCTTGAGCCGTCTTCTTCCCCGCCCCCCGCCCCCCCCGGTGTGGTGGAAAGCCCTCAGACTTTGGAGCCAGATAGAACTTGATTTGAACCTAAACTCTCCCTTCAGTTTATGGCTAGCTATGTGGTCTTAGAAAAGTCCTTTGCCTCTCTGAGCCTCGGTTTTCCTCAGCTGTGAAATGGAGACAATAGCCCTTTTTCAGAATTGTTGTGAAAACCGAAGATAATATATGCAAGTCACCTGGCACATAGCAGGCATATGACAATCAGGACCACTACTGTCATTACTTCTCCCACCCAAACTGCCCCGGGCACGGACAGGTAGGTAGAGGGCCGGCTGCGGCAGAAGATTTCTCTGTGCTTGGTGATGGTTATATGAGGGCGTTAAGTTCCCGTTGGTGGGGCCAGATGCATGGAAAGTAGAATGTGCCCCATGGAGGGGCAGAGAGGTTTTTTCTAACTAACCCTGGCTTGCAGAGGGTGCAGGCCCGGGGGCCACCCCTAGCTCACAGCCTGGAGAGAGGCCCAGGAGGCGTGGCCTCTTAGTAATAAGAGGTGTGGCCCCTCATTCACATTAAGGCACCTGCCAGCCGCGTGCTTTGCAGTCACCAGAGCAGGCACCTTGGACAGATATACTACAAAGAGTCTCTCTCTTTCTCTCCCTTTTGCTCCAGTTTCCTCATTTATGTATTTGTTTTTATTCTTTTACTATATGACGTCAACAACACTTTCTGAGCGTGATGTACTGTGCTCTATCCTATTAGCTTAAATGCATAGTTCATTCAATTTTATCCTCACAACAGCGCTGCACGGAACATGACATCATCCCCATTTTACAAGAGGCAAAACTGAGGCTCAATTTCTTGCTGGAAGTCACTTGGCCAAGAAGGTGCCAGAACAGGGATTCCAACCCAGAGAGCCTTGCCTGACTTCAAATCCAGTATCTCCGCACCTGAGACTAGTACCTCCTGCCTGGGCTTGAAGTTCTTTCCAGGGAAGAGGGGTAGATATGAGTAGGGCCTGCAGATTTTGGAGGCTGCAGCAGGCCTGGCTCCTGGGCAGGTGTGGGTGCATGTTGGGAGTGGAAGCCCCATTCAAACCCCAGAGAGTTCACTCATGAGGCAACCCTGAATTCAGGGAGGGCATCCCGGCAGCAGAACTAGGTGAAGAGCACCACCCAGCAGCAAATGGGAAGAGAATGAGGGAGACGTTTGGTCCCTCCCAGTATCTGTTTTCCTTCTCTTGGCAATGGCCTCAGTTCCCCCAACCAGTTTTGAAGGAAGCTGTCTCTGCCCCAACCTCTGAGGCCCTGGCTCTCAGGCCTAAAGAAATCCTCTAATCCCTGCCAGTCCCCATTATTGGTCCATGGATGAGCACATGGACCAGCAAGACATTTGGAGAAATTCCTTGGGATCTTCAGAAAGAAGCTGCCCCACTTTTCTGAGCAAGCTTCCATGGGTAACCTTTCTATCTGGTGTTTCCACCTCAGGTCCCTGTTTTTAAAAACTCAACTGTAGGGATTTAATGCAATCCCTTATCAAATTACCCATCACATTTTTCAGAGAAATAGAGCAAATAATGCTAAAATTTATATGGAGCCATAAAAGACCTGGAATTGCTAAAGCAATCCTGAGGAAAAAGAACAAAGCAGGAGGCATAACCCTCCTAGACTTCAGACAATACAACAAAGCTATAGTAATCAAAACAGCATGGTATTGGCACAAAAACAAACATATGGATCAATGGAACAGAATAGAGAGCCCAGAAATAAATCCACACACCTACCATCAATTAACCTTTGACAAAGGAGGCAAGAAAATACAATGGGAAAAAGTCTCTTCAGCAAGTTGGGAAAGCTGGACAGCCGCATGTAAATCAGTGAAGTTGGAACACACCCTCATACCATACACAAAAATAAACTCAAAATGGCTTAAAGACTTAAAAATAAGATGTGACACCATAAAACTCCTAGAAGAGAACATAGGTAAAACATTCTCCGACATACAAAGTTTTTCTTAGGTCAATCTCCCAAGGCACTAGAAATAAAAGCAAAAATAAACAAATGGAACCTAATCAAATTTACAAGCTTTTGCATAGCAAAGGAAACCATAAACGAAATGAAAAGACAACCTATGGGCTGGGAGAAAATATTTGCAAATGATGCCACTGACAAGGGCTTAATTTTTAAAAAGTGCAAACAGCTCATACAACTCAACAACAAAAAAACAAACAACCCAATTGAAAAATGGGCAGAAGACCCAAATAGACATTTCTTCAAAGAAAGGCATACAGATGGCCAAGAGACACATGAAAAGATGCTCAACATCACTAATTATTAGGGAAATGCAAATCAAAACTACAATGAGGTACCGCCTCACACTGTTCAGAATTGCCATCATTAAAAAGTTTACAAATAACAAATGCTGGAGAGGGTGTGGAGAAAAGGGAACTCTCGCACTGTTGGTGGGAATGTAAATTGGTGAAGCCACTATGGGAAACAGTATGGAGTATCCTCAGAGAACTAAAAATAGAACTATCATATGATCCAGCAATCCCACTCCTGGGCACATATCTGGAGAAAACCATAATTCGAAAAGATGCATGCACCCCAATGTTCATTGCAGCACTATTTACAATAGCCAAGACATAGAAACAACTTCAATGTCCATCGACAGAGGAATGGATAATGAATGTGGTACATATATACAATGGACTATTACTCAGCCATAAAAAAGAATGAAATAATGCCATTTGCAGCAACATGGATGGCCTTAGAGATTATTAAACTAAGTGCAGTAAGTCAGAAAGAGAAAAATACCATATGATATTGCTTGTATGTGGAATCTAAAATATGACACAAGCAAACCTATCTATAAAACAGAAACAGACTCGCAGACATAGAGAACAGACTTGTGGTTGCCAAGGGGAAGGGGGGATGGGGGAGGGAAGGATTGGGAGTTTGGGATTAGCAGATGAAAGCTATTATATAGAGAATGGATAAACAACAGGTCCTACTGTATAGCACAGGGAACTATATTCAATATCCTATGATAAGCCATAATGGAAAAGAATATTAAAAAAAGAACGTATATATGTATAACTGAATCACTTTGCTGTACAAGGGAAATTAACACAACATTGTAAATCAACTATTCTTCAATTAAAAAAAATAAACCCAACTGTAGGAAAGTTAGAAGGCCACAGGGCTTGCAAGTCCCCACCCCTACCCAGAGGGCCCTGGCCGAAGCGGTGAGAACACAGTTGAGGCCAGACTAGTGAAGTAACAGACACCACAGTCGCTCCCCTGACTCCTGACCCAGAAGAGTCAGCCAGGCGCCCAGGCCAGGACACTGGGTATTTTCAGCCTCCAGCAGTATCAGCAGGGGCTGGGAGGCCTCAGCCATATTGTATTTCATGTGACCCCGGCACCAGGCCAGCAATACGGCCATGGGGTGCCGGCCTCGTGCCCTTGCCTGGCCTGGGCCCTGTCTCCCTTTCTGCTGGTCTTCAGAGCCAGAGAGGAGCAGAGGCCTGGGGGACAGGCCCCTGCCAAACGGGCACCAGAAACAGCAGCAAGAGGGATTGGCAACTTTAGCTGTCACCAAAAGTGCTCAAGAATGGGCTTTGGGCCCCTCAGCAACCCTGCTCTCGGCATTCACTCTGTAGACATCCTGAGCAGTGCTTCTTTCTGGGTACCATTCGGGGGCTTGAGTGACCAACCATCCCCGTTTGTCCTGGTCGCTCCCGTTTTAGCACTGAAAATCCTGAGTCCCATGAAACCCCTCAGTCCTGGGCAATCTGAAACGGTCGTTGACCATCTCCTACCTTCTCCAGCTGTGACTCCTCTCTGAAGATGCAGAAACTGAGGCCCAGGAAAGGGAAGTCCCTTGCCCACGTTCACGAAGCTAGAAGGTGAGGGGCTGGCACTGCAACCCAAATCTGTCTAACTCTTCCTGCCCCCTCCCCAGGGCAGGCGGCTTCCTGCCTCCCCCAGGTGATACTAATAGCCCCAAATTGCTCTCCCTCCTCCAGACTCCGCCCACCTCACCTGTCTCTCCCTAGGCTGTCAGGGTTGTTTTTCTAAAGCAGTGCATCAGAATCACCTGGAGGCCTTGTTTGAGCAGTTAGTTAGGCCGCTCCCCCAGAGTTTCTGATTCAGCAGGTCTGGGGTGGGGCTTGAGAATCGGCATTTCTGACAGGTCCGAGGTGATGCTGACACTGCTGGACGGGGAACACGCTTTGTGTGATGTAAACCGCAGCTCTGATAAAAGTCTCCCAAAACCTCTGAGCCTTCCTGTGGCCCACTGAATAAAGGCCCAGGCCTGGGTTCAAGCCCCTCTGTGATGCAGCCCCCATCTCCCCCACGGCCCCCCCCTCCACACCAGGTCACCACCCTGCCAAGCAACTCCGCATCCTCAGGAACTGCTCTGCTCTCTCCTGCCCCTGTGTCTTCGCTCAAGCTTTTCCTGGCCTGGACTCCGCAGCTCCTCCGGACACACCAATCCCCTTATCCCTTAAGCCTGTTTCAAATGCCACCTCCTCTGGATGCCTCCTGGGGCCCCCATCAGTCAGGATGAAGAACCCCTCCCTCAGCTCGCAGCTGAGCCCCTATTTCATCCTGCCCTGTGTAACAGCTGTCCTTGTCACTAGTCTGTGGATTCCTTGAGGACACAGATTGTCTTTTTCATCTCTGTCTACATATTTGTTAAATGGATGTGACAGAACCGGGACAACAGCCGGATCTTCAGGGAGGCAGATTTGAACTCAACCTGAGAAAAACTTGCAACAACGTGAACAGTTTGACACCAACTCTTGAGGGTCCTGCCAGGAGATCATGAACTCCCTGTCACCTCTGGGCAACTCCAGCGGGGTTGGGTGGGCATCTACAAAGTCGCTGAAGCCCCTGGTTAGGCAGGCACTGAGCACCCAACCTCCTCCTCAGGCCCCTGTCTCCCCAGGAGAACCTGATCCCCACCAAACCTACTGCCCTGCTGTCCAGACCCACAGAGCCCCAAGGGCTGGCTGGACCTTGCCAAAGGCGAGTGATGGTAGACTGGCATGAATTTTTGTCAGTGGCCTTCACTGCCTGAATACAGGAAGTGACCAGTGGTGAGGCCCCTGCTCCGGGCCAGCCCCCTCCCTCCTTTGAATACTGCCTTCTCAGAAGGACCAACCCCTCCTGGATGCACCCCTTGCCTCACCTCATCCACACCTGTGCTCCCAGCCTCATGGGCTACAGGAAGCAGCTCATCTCTGGGTTAGCTGAGTATCTGCGGGTTTGCCCCCAGCCTGGGCTCCTTGGGAACAGTGCCCATTTCCACTCCAGGCACGTGTAAATTCTCGGAAGGGCCGTTTACTTCCCATGCCCTGCCAGGTACACACCACAAATGCCCTCTTGCCCTTCTTTATCTGCCCTTGGAAAAGAACCTATGAAATCCATTCCAATCAAGGAGCCCATGACTGAGGCTTCCTGCCCCTGCTCACCCTGGGGAAATTTTTACTGTTTATTTCAGACAAACTTGGGAGACTCACTTGATTACATTGTGGCTAGGCACACTATTGCGGTGGTTTTTGTTTATTTGTTGGTTGAATTGGGGAGAGAAGAGAAGGATTTTCCAGAGTCCAGGCTCATGGCCTGGTAGGGCCTCTTAGGGTCAGCACTAAGAGTTTGGTGAGGTCTGCACTTTATATCACTCAAGACCATCTGCCCTGGCTCCCTCCTCCACCAGGAAGCGTCCATCAATCAGTTTCAAAGCCGGCAGCTTGGTTATTGGAACGGCCTGAGAAAGCTATGACCCAGGGTACCCAGCTGGGGAACACCCAGGTCTCATCTTGCCCCCTGCCAACCTCCATGTCTCCTGAGCATTCTCGTTTCTGCTCCTTCCTGGGGCTGGCAGAGGTCATAACCTTCTGAAAGAATGCAGGGTCAGCCAGTCCGTCTGAAATTTCCCCTCCGGGTGTGTGAAAGGAGATATGTCCAACTGTGAACACACAGAGCCCACATCCTTATGACTCAGCAGATGTGGCTGTCCTCAACTCTGTCCCCTGGAATGTCAAATAGACTGGCCTCAGAGGTCTGACAGCGTTAGAACAGATGCTACAAAGCCTGGGGTAGAGGCACTTTCCCCATGAGTCCTTTTGGACAACACCCAGACACCCAGATTCACCCACCCACACAGAGACAGACGCACACACCCAGAACCCCCAGACACACAGTCAGATGCACATACACAGAAACAAAGAGAAAACTCAGATACATCCAGGGCTGCACACACACACACACACACACACATCCAAATATACCCACAGAGACAGATGCGCACATGCAGGTACCTTGAAGTGCGCGCGCGCGCACACACACACACACACACACACACACACACACACTCCTCCAAAGGACTCAGCCAGAGCCTGCCCTGTCATCTATGCCTGACCTTGAACACCTCTTCCAAGCCCAACAGGTGGCCTCTGGCTCTCTGGAAGGGCCCTCTGGGTCTCTGACCTGGAATCAGGGTCACAATGGCTAGGGGTGGGGAAAAATGGTGAAGTCCTAATTCATCACACTACTACTTCAACACCCAGAGGAGACGTTTTACTCTTTCATTTGGTGACTTTCCAAAGTTCAGCCACGGGAAGGTGTAAGGACAAGCAAACAGAACACTAACCCATACTTTCTTTCCCCTTCTCTTACCAGAAGCTTACTCATTCATCCTTTAAGGCCAGAAGAAAGTCTGACCCACGGTAGGCCTATTCAGTACCAGTGTGTATTAAACTGAGTACGCCCTGCAGGACAGGAATGCAGGGAGAGGGTGGCTGCCGGGCGCCCGATTCTGAAGGCTCTGTTTTGGCTTCTTGCCAGCGTGAGGTCTGCAGCTTTCCTTGCCGTTTTGGATCCACAGGGAAAAATACGCCATTCATTAATTCAGTCCATAAATACTTACTGAACCCCCACAGACACTGTACACAAAACAGCAAACAGGCCCAGTCCCGCCCTCACAGAGCTTATGGCCCACAAGAGGAGGCAGACATGAAAAACTCATAATTCTTAAAGGAAATATTTGTTACGGGCTGAATTGCATCTTCTACCTCCCCCACAAACTCATATGTTGAAGTCCTAACCCTCAGTACCTCAGAATGGGACTATTTGGAGATATGGCCTTTAAAGAGGTGATTAAGTTAACAGGAGGCCAGGAGGGTGGGCCCTAATCCAGTATGACTGGTGTCCTTATAAGAAGAGGAAATGCAGACACACAAAGAGACACTAGGGATCCTTGTGACCAGAGGAACAACCATGTGAAGAGGCAGCAAGAGGACGTCTGTCTGCAAGCTGAGGAGGGAGGTCCCAGAGGAAACCAACCCTACTGGCACCTTGATCTTGGACTTCCAGCCTCCAGAGCTGTGAGAAAATTAATTTCTGTTGTTTAAGCCACCCAGTCTGTGGTATTTTGTTATGGCCATCCTAACAAACTAAATCAGCATCAAAAACAACAAAACAAGGAAACAAGGTAGGGGCCAAATAGTCTGAGTCCTGCATTTACTTCTTCTTCTTCTTTTTTAATATCTATTTGACTGCACTGGGCTTTAGTTGCGGCATGCAAGATCTTTTTAGTTGCGGCATGTGGGCTCTAGTTCCCCAAGCAGGGATCGAACCCGGGTCCCCTGCGTTGGGAGCGCAGAGTCTTAGCCACTGGACCACCGGGGAGGTCCCTGCATCTACTTGTTTAGAGAGTTGTTACGCCTCTTGAAGTGAGCTACACAAGTTCTGAACGAAAAGGCAAAGCAGCAGTGTCTCCCTCTCAGCACCCTGCCCCCAGCAGGGCTCTGTTCCGGCCTCCCCCGCAAGCACCCTCTGGAGGGGTGGGAAGAAGACGGCCAACTGAGAGCCTCTGGCACCCATGTGGGAAGAAGGCCCTTCCTGCTTTCTCTTCTGTTTAATAAACCATTGCTGAGGCTCTGTGCAGAATCAGGCATCACAGAGGTGTGTTGGGGCAGAAAAGGTGAGTAGGAGGTGTGCCCAGGCCCCAGGAACCCTCTAACCAGAGTTCAGGGCACCAGCGTTGAGTGCCACTGTCGCCATGGTTGTTCTCCTTTTACATTTCTCAGAGTTGCTCTTTATGCCTGTGGTCTCAGAGTACAACTAAGGTATGTAAATAACAGATCCCTTATGTTTGCCAAGTTCTTCAAAGTTGACAAACCTCCCTTACAAAATGGGTCTCAACGAGGCACTCATGATATGTAACATTGATGTTACTATCACCATTGCACAGATGAGAAAATCGAGGCCCAGAAAGGATGAATGACAAGGCCAAGATTCAACAGCTGAAAAGTACCAGGAATTAGCCCAGGCCTTTTGGTGAAGCAGTGAAATATACGAAGGACTGCTAAGAACTAGAAAAGGGAATTGAGGGAATTCAATTCACAGGACCGCCTCCTCTCCATTCAAAATGAGCAGGGGAATGGCCCAGATGGCTTTTTTTGTTTTGTTTTTGGCCGCACCATGCGGCATGTGGAACTTCCCCGACCAGGAATTGAACCCATGCCCCCTGCGGTGAAGCCGGAACCTTAACCACTGGACCACCAAGGAAGTCCCCAAATGCCTTTTCAAACCCTGTCCAGCCTCTGGGATTAAACTCAGAGAGACAGGAAGGCACCAGAGAGTGAGTTGGCAAACTCAGTGTAGTTGGGCTTGGAAGATGTCCTCAGACCAGCATCCTTAGGAAAATTCCAAGGGGAGGTGGTGACTGGGGAAGTGAGCTGCAAAGCAGGGGGGATTTTCTACCCCTTCTCTTTAAAATGGGAATAATAATACAACAGAGGCATTCTCACTGAGCGGCACGATGACCTCTGATTAAGGTAAAAAAACACAGAGCAAAGCCAGCATTAAGTCATGAGGGGAAAGGCACACTTGGGGATCGTCACCACAGCCTCCAAGTCCTGTCCACTGTGGCATCTCATGACCATTAGGGTTGATTTTTTTCACCTCACTTTCTCCCTGTATTATTTTAATATTTGATAGATGACAACCATAGATAACTCATATGGAAGTGAGAAAGCATAATAATAAAATGAACTCCCATGAGCCCCTCAGGAACTTAGTGTTGTCCAGAACGCTGCCAACAGCCTGGTGCCCACGCTTGTCCTCTTCCCCATCTCAGCCGCCAGAGGTAAGTGTCACCCTGAATTTTGAGCATAATTATTGCCTTGCTTTGAAAACACTCTTTTATCACATTGACATGTATTTCCAAACAAAGGACAGTATAGTTTTTGAGCTTTATAAAAACAGTATCATGCTCTCTCTAGTTCTCTGGGATGCTTTGTTCACGCAACATTGTCTCTCCAGGAAAAGTAGAGAAGAATGTGGATTTCGGGGTGGGCAAAACTGGGCTGGAATCCAGATTCTAAATGCTCCAGCTGTGTGATTGCATGCAAAATTTTTTAAATTAATTAATTTTATTTTTGGCTGCGTTGGGTCTTTGTTGCTGTGTGTGGGCTTTCTCTAGTTGCGGCGAGTGGGGGCTACTCTTCGTTGCAGTGCACGGGCTTCTCATTGCGGTGGCTTCTCTTGTTGCGGAGCACGGGCTCTAGGCACGTGGGCTTCAGTAGTTGTGGTTCGCGGGCTCAGTATTTGCGGCTCACGGGCTCTAGAGTGCAGGCTCAGTAGCTATGGTGCACGGGCTTAGTTGCTCTGCGGAATGTGGGATCTTCCCGGACCAGGGCTCGAACCTGTGTCCCCTGCATTGGCAGGTGGATTCTTAACCACTGCGCCACCAGGGAAGTCCCTGCATGCAAATTTCTTAACTCCATTGAGTCTCAGCTTCTTCATCTATGGAAATGGGGCTCTCCTTTCCCCTACAAGTTCACAAAGAGGATTAAATAAAGCGTATATAAATGTTCCTATTACAGAACAGGTTTTTAAAAATTATTGAGAGCTTATTTTTTTTTTCTTTCATTTTTTTCTAGCTCGAGGGGGTAGGATCACTGATCCACAGGGGGGGAAATACTTACAAAATTATTCCTCCCTAGATAATATAACCAACTATTTTTTCGATTACGAACTGGGAACACAAATTTTATTCAATGAGTAAAGACATTACTAAAATATATACTTCAGCTATATATTATGACTTGCTAATGGATAGAGGGGGAGAGAAAAAGGGAACTAGTGGGAGAAAGGGAAAAATAGAAACTATTAATGAGAGGTCAGCAACTGTGTTTCTGCTTTTTGAAATGTGAATTAACCATTGTTTACAGCTCTTCGATGGCTCCAATCCCTAAGCCTATTAAGGTCTGCTTAGAGTGGGATTCTCTCAGCAGCCCACCAAGGAACAATTATTCTTTGGGGTGCAGCAACGGTGAACAGAACAATGTCAGGATGACATCAAGTTGTGAACCAGCTGGAAAGTTCGATAAGCCTGTGCCAGATGAAATTCCTTGTGATATCCCAGTCCTCAATTAAGCTCTTTTCACACATACCTACTTTCCGTTCATAGAGATTTTGTGGTTCACCTCTTATGGTATGGCCTTCTTCGCCTGCTTCCAAAATAAGGTTTTCGGCAAATAAATAGGCTAGTGGAAAAGGCAAATGAAATCCAAGATCTGGAGTCAGGAAAACCAGTGAGATTGACATTAAAATGCAGAGCACTGAAATATTTATATGTGCCTTTGTGAAATATTAATGCAGCATCCTGCAAACATACAGGCAAACACTCGGGGGCAGGGCACCTTCAGACTCTTTGAAGACTGTCTTTTAACTGAGCTCATCACTGGAAATGTTCCATTCGCCTCAGGGCACACTGTGGTCTCCTGAAGTGTCAGCTAGTCAACACAGCCTTCTTCAGAACTAACCCAGAACACCTAGTTCCCCTGGGCCAGCTGTTCCACACTTCCTCACACCTGGAGGGCACCAGCCCTCTGCCAGCCGAGAGGCTACAGGGACTGGGGCCCTGTATGGGATTGGCACAGATGCTTGGCTTCAGGCTGCTAGGTGTCAAAGTCATCCTCAAACGATGCACATCTTCAAAGGCTCCTCTCTGCCCACTGCCTGGCCCTGTGCTTCCTGAGGGATTTGGGAACCCCAGCGGGTGCCTTCAAACCCCAGAGAGCTGCGCTGAGGGGGACCCAGCCAACAGGGCTTTATGTCTTCTGGATGAGAAGGAGCAGGGAGGAGCAGCCTGTAAGTAGGATGGAGTCCTGGATTCCCAGGACTTTACAGAATGTAGACCCCCGTAGGGGAAGTTATCAAGTCTGTCCTGTTCATTGTTCTAACCCTGGCATCTGGAACAGTCCTAGGCATACAGTGGGAGCCCAATATATATCGGTTCACTGACTGACTTGCAGCCCATGGAGGTTGGCTGCCGAGCTATCCCCACTCAGGGGCTGTGCCCTTCGCAAAGATGGAAAGAAGCAAGTGTGACCATTTCTCCCGTTTCCAGAAATGAATGACAGGGCAGGCAACAGTAAAGGACCGATGAGAGCATGTTTAAAATGACGCAAAGCAAAGTGTCCATCCACTTCCTGAAAGGTCTCCCACAGTTATCAAGCTGAAGAAATGAACACAGTACTAGGAGTCAGGAAGTCTGGGCTTTTGTCAGACATGTTCACGAATCTGCTGTGTGAAGCACAACTAGTCACTTCCTCTCTCTTGGCTTCAGTTTCCTCTTCAGTACAGTGCAGTGGTTGGGCCAGACAAGTTCCAAAAGGCTTACCCTTTGGTCATGATTGCAAACTCAAGACTGGGTTTGTCAAAGCCATTCACTGCCCTCTTTCCTAGCAGGAGGGCAGCCGCCTACTCGCTACCACGTTTTACTTCCTAGGAGGGCCCAGGAGCCCTTGTTCTAGAACATTCCCTGCTGATCTACGTGACCAGCCACAGCCATGACCCAGGGGCCCTGAACACAGTTAGCAGTTCTCAGCCTCGGCTATCCTCCAGAGGCTGGAGGGAGGCACAGAGCTGGACCCTCCTGAGAACTGGGACGTCCAAGGCAACGGCAGAGCTTTCTTCAACAAGCTTGCAGGCCGCTCCATTTCTGGCTGGAAGCTTTTCTGAAACTGGGCTGCCTTTCTGTTTCTGTGGGGCCATTTTGCCCTAGATCATTCCCTGGATGAGGGCCGCTGGGCCCACTCTCTCACACAACGTGCTTAAAACTTGCTGCTGACAAAGGGAAAGGATGCCTCCCATTCTCTCCGTGCCCTTTCCTTTCCACCCTTATTTTCTTCCCCTCTTTCCTTCCTGGCACACTTTCCCTCACTCACCTTCCACAACTTCTCTCCCTTTTTCCCACCTCTTCCCATGTACTTTCTCAGCCTTGGTGCCTCACCCTGACCCTCTTTACTTCCGGCTTCCAAGGGTCTTCTCTTGGGTTTCTGCTCAGCACCACCATTCTTTTGGCCTGGAAAGCAGGGCTCAGATTTCTATGTTGTCAAAGTTCTCTTGCCATCTTCACTCAAGGGTCCAGGTAATCCATCTTTTTCTTCCTCTCCTTTCTCCCTGTAGGTCCCTCTTTGACCTTCTCCAACCACATCTTCATAAAGCCCCCTGCCCCTATCTTGGCCATCGTTGGCAGGTGTATTAGTTCTCTGGAGCGGCCTCAACACAGAAGCACAGTCTGGGTGGCTTAAACAACAGAAATTAATTTTCTCATGGTTCTGGAGGCCGGAGGTCTGAGATTGAGTCTTGGCAGGGTTGGCTTCTTCTGAGGCCTCTCTCTTTAGCTTGTAGATGGTCGCTTTCTCACTGTCTCTGCATATGGTCCTGTGCGTCCTGATCTCTCTTCTTATAAGGACACCAGTCCTATTGGATTAGGGTCTACCTCAGTGACCTCATTTTACCTTAATGACCTCTTTGAAGACCTGTCTCCAAATACTCAGTGGTACCAGAGGTTGGGAGACACAACTCAGTCCACACCAGCAGGGGTGACTGTCGTCGTAGCGGAGTGAGCACAGGCATTATATGCTGGTACCTGGGCTGATTTTCTTGGGCTACATCCTTCCTTTAGGGAAGGATGTAGAAGGTAGGCACCCTGCAGTCCAGAACGGGTGGTTCAGTGTGACCCTCGGAGGTGCTATCCACTCAGCACCCCAGGTGCTCCCCGACAGTCATAGGCACCTGAGCTAAAGAAAATCAGATCGGGAGAGTTCTAAAAGAAGCCGAGCATCAGGTAAACCAGAAGTTTAATAAAAGTGAAAAAAATTACAACACAGTGGGCTGAAAATGGGCTGCTTTAGAAGGTCTGATATGTTGGCCAGCATGACACGTGGACTCCACGTGGGTTCTGGGAGGTCACAGGATTGGTCCCTCACACCCCAAGATTCATTTCACTTCTTATCTTGTTCCCATGGGGGAGGCCTCTGTCTTCCTGGTGTCAGTTTTGACCAGGCTGGTTCTGAACTCCCTCATCCTGTGAGGAACGCTGCCTGAATCTGACCTTCACCCATGATGATGATGGTCATTTGCATAATTTTCTTAGGTCCACATCCCCATCCCAGGTTCTGAGGTTGGCAGCAGGTGAAAGCCCATTTTGTGGAGAATTAAGAGCTTTGGGAATGCTGGAGTCTCCTGCATTCCCAGGAGGTGACAGCCACAGCTCCCAGGGTCTCCTGGCTCCCCTGCAAATGCTTCTGAATCCTGCATGCCCATCTCTCTTGCAAAGTGCTCAGGGATGCAGAATGCCTGGGTGCTGGCGACAAGCGGGGTCCAAGAGTCTGCATAGAAAGGAGCCCTGCGGGGCCCAGGCCTCCGTGGTGGCCACCTTGAGCCTGGCCAGTTAGGAGGTACTGCTCCTCCTCCGGGGGTGGAGGGCTTTCCTTTTGGCGATGTCCTCCTCTGTGTCACTCTCACAATTCCTCTGGAAGAAAGAAAAAAAGAGAGACCCAGGGCAAGAGGGTCAGAAGGTGCCAGGAATGGGGTTGTGCTAGGTAACCTGAGCTGATACACCTGGGTCATGGGCCTGTAAACCAGGGAGATGGACATTGAGGGGAAGCCTATTGCTCTGAAATGGGGCCAGACCAACTGCCTTGAGGCCACCTTCCCAGGAGGAAGGAATACAGGCAGAGCAGAGCATCTAGGGAAAATCAGGTACCAGAAGAGGCCAAATTTTAATAATAATGAAAATTATATCCGGTGTCCTTTGTGGCTGCCACATAATCAAGACCACTTGGATAGTTGGTCTGTGGGCTGGTGGGTCTCCTGAACTCAGCCTAGAGAGAACGGGGGAGGGATAGCCACAGGGATCTCCCCAGACTCCGAAGGCCACCTCCCCCCGCTCTTCTTTGACTGGCTTAAGCTGCGCCTTTAGCCAGCCCTGCCATGTAGTCTTTCCAGGGAAATGGCTTCCGTGCTCCATTTTTATGAACGAGAAAAAGAGTAAAGTGCAGTCCGTCAGCTCCTACATGGCTAAGCCAGCGTGGAGCAGCCAACCTGGTGGTCACCGTGCCTTTTTCATTCACGACACATGCATCTAATTAAATTATTAAAACTATTAAACAAAGTCCTAATTCAGAAAGACAATGCAAGTCATAAAAAAAAAAATCTATTGTCAGACGTTCAATTTTAATGCTTCCTAAACAAAAGGACGTATCTTTTCTTTTTTAAGGAAAATGCCTTTTGGAAAACTGAATAATAGATGTCTGGAACCCATTCCTTTTTCTTTTTTTTAATTCTTTGGCCACGCCATGCAGCACGCAGGGATCTTAATTCCCTGACCAGGGATCGAACCCCGGCCCCCTGCAGCGGAAGCCCAGAGTCTTAACCACGGGACCACCAGGGAAGTCCCCTGGGACTCATTCCTTTTCCACATGTAGGGTGAGCCATCGAGCTGATATCAGGTGCTGACTGTTTGAGTAAAAAAGAGGGTTATTTTAAATGTCTGCACAAGGACAAAAATTAGGAAAGAGTTTTATACGCTTTTCAGTTACTCTCTGTTCCTCTTTCCCAATGGCCAGCACTGTACCAGGGCAACTCGGCCTGAAAGGCATACCCGCTGTCAGCCATGTGCCTACCCAGGGACCTCTCTCCTTCCCCTGGCCTGAGCCAGCTGGCAATCCAAGGTCAAGATCAACTTTAGCCAAATACATCCTGGACCAAGCCCGGCTATAACAATAAAAATAACTCGAGCTCTGCTGAATAGAAACTTTCGAGCATGAGTCAGGGCCATACAATACAAAAGACAGCTGGAGAACAGTTTGCCTGTGATTAACAGGGATTTTCAGAGGGAGCAAGTCCAGTCCCCTTTTACAGCAGATGAGGAAGGCAGCCAGAGAAGGGACATGGCTTGGCCAAAGCCACACGGTTGTTTTGGGTCTCTGGAGCCATAAATCCTCAAGTTCCGGACAAGAGTGAGAATCAAGAAGGGCTCAGGCTGGTGGCAGGGAGCACAGGGGCTGTGCCAGGTCCTGCAATGCAGCCTAAGTGCTGTGCGCCCTGAGGCTGCCCAGGGCTGACGGCCCATTCACCTCAGGCTGCCGCCTTCCAGCCTCTCCCTGAGCAGGCAGTCACCTTCTGTCCCGACCTGTGTCATCCTAGACCCTCCTGGGGCCCTCACCACACTCGGTGAGCAGTGGGGAGGGTCTGTCAGGGAACCTCGACCAGCTGCAATACTAACACTGCATTTCGTAGCACCAGCACTGCATTTTACAGTCTACCAGAGGATTTTAAACAACAATAATAGCTGCTAATAAGTATTGAGCACTTAAAATGCCAGGCTCTGAGAATATGTCATCATTTAATCCTCATGACTACCCTGTGAGGTAGGACCTATTGTTAACCCCATTTTACAAATGATGACATTTTGGCACAGAGAGGTTAAGTAATTTCCTCAAGGTCTCACAGTAAGTGGAAGATTTGAATCCTAGCAGTCTGGCTCCAGAGGCCATGCTCTTGACTACTATATTATTTTGTAAGTCTCTCATTTTAGATGTACGTAAAACTGCAACAAGCTAATCAAATATAAGATATCATCTAAATATTATTGTTTTTATTATTATTGACAAACTAAAGCAAAACAGAAATGGGAAAAATCGGCAAATGAATGTAAAGCTTTCATTCTAAAGCAGATCCTTGGATCGTCAGGAATTGATTTTGGATTGCCCCCCGGGCAGTCTCATTGTCCACTGTTCCCACGGTCCCTGGCAGGCTACAGATCCTCAGGGGAAGGCTGGGGCTGTGGAGTGGCAACAGCAGTCCCTTCGAAAGCCCACCAGGAAAGGATTCGAGGTCCTCCAGAGGCTCATGCTGCCCCCTTGGAGCGCCCCCTCCCAGCACTACCCCAGTGGTCCCCCCCGAACACAGATCACTGTGCAGAGCCTGCCAGAAACAGTTCAGCCCCACCTCCTCTCCCCGCCCCCTTCCCCCAGCTCCAGGCCACACCCAGAGTTCCACCCAATCAGAGGGCATTGCATTTACCCACCAGGTCCTCATTCTGCCTGAGCTGCACCTTCTTCATCAGGGAGCGGGTGAGGTGGTTACACAAGGAGACGATGCTGAAGGAGAGCTGAGGGAGGGGGAGGAGAGGAACCGCCAGGTGAGGATGTGCACCGAGACCCTGGAGGGAACCAGGGGCCCACCTGGCCCCCGCCCCCACCCCTAAGCCCTGACCCACCTTCCACCGCCTGCGGACATACTGCTTCTTGAAGTTCTCCAGGTTGACCAGGGACTCCCTGCGCACCAGGGCTTGCTGGTTGTCCACAGGCTGGGAGACAAAGCAGAGCATGGCGGCTGACGCTGGGCTTCGGATGGCAGCAGGGCCCCTGACCTCATGCCACCCTTAGCCTGACCCCGGGGCCTCCCTGCTGGGCAGGGCACGCAGAGGAACCTCACGCTGAGGGCAACGGCTCCAGAAGTCCCAGCTGTTCCGGAGATGCCCTCGGCACCCCTGCACTATTATTACCACAGCCAGATGTGCACACTGGCTGGGCTGGAGGCTCAGCCCCTACCTCCCCGAAGGGGAAGCGCAGGAGGCAGGTCCTTCAACCATGGGTCACTCTGGGGAAGGGTCATCGTACAGCAGCCCACGATGCCCCCTGTGCACTGGGCCAGTTCTGGGCCTAGCAAAATGGATGCCTCGTTAGCAGACGGGCATTAGTACTCCACTCAAAAATAAATGTAAGGAAATAGGGGCTTTGATGGGGGTCGAGAGGAGATGGGATGTGTAGTTGCCTTTCACTGCTTGGTAGTCAAGGCTTAGCTTAAACCCTGACTTCTCCAAGAAACCTGGCATGGCTTCTCTGAGCCTCAGTTTTCTCATCTGTAATATGGGGATAATAAATAACATTGTGTCACAGGGTTGTTTAGGATTAAGTAAATGGGGATGTAAAGTGCTTAGCTTAGAGTTGCTCAATAAATAGTAATATATTATTGATAGCCTTCCTGTCTTCTCCATTCCATCTTTTTATAAATTATTTTATTTTTATAATAGCTTTATTGCGATGTAATTGATATACCAAAAAAACTGGACATATTTAATGGACTCCAATGTGAGGAGTCCATTCCCTCATGAATTCCTGCCTCTTCGTAAAACAAGGTTTTCCTAGATTGAGAAATCAAGAGATGGGTTTCAGGGGTTCTGTGAACCTCCTGAAATGCTCTGCAAATTTTAGTGCATAAACTTGTACACAAATGTTCATAGCAGCATTACTCATAATAGACAAAAGGTGGAGAGGACCTAAACGTGCATCAACTGATGAATGGACAAACAAAATGTGGTATATCCATACCATGGAAGAACTGAATGGAAACTCCATTCATGGAAAGAATGAAGTACTAATACATAGTACAACATGGATAAACCTTGAAAACAGTATCATAAGTGAAAGATGCCAGACACAAGAGGCCACATAGTGTATGATTCTAATTACATAGAATGTCCAGAATAGGCAAATCCACAGAGACAGAAAGTAGATTAGCAGTTGCCAGGGGTGGAAAGAGGGGAGAATGCGGAATGACTATCTATGAAAGGCTGTGAAGTTTCTTTCTGGGGTGATGAAAATGTCCTGGAATTAGATAGTAATGATGGTTGTATAACCTTGTGAATATACTAAAAAGCACTGCATTATACAGTTTCAAACGGTGAATTTTATAGTATGTGAATTATAGCTCAATTAAAAAAAAAAACTTAGTGTATAGGTACAGACATACATTTCCTCTGAGAAGAGTCAATAGCTTCCAATGATTCTTAAAGGACTCCGTGACTCAAGGAAACGAACTGCCCGGGGCGATCCACAAGGTCCCATCCAGCTCTATTCTTCTCTCTGCTCTGATAGCCTCCTCACAGCAGTGCCTCCTCTGGCACCTCAGTGACCGCTGAGTGAGGTCACTCATTGATTCCTGATGCCGGTCTTGTCTCCTAACCACACCGCAAGCACACCTCCATGCCTGTTTATTTTTCATCATGGCGCCAGGTGCCAGTGGAAGCCAGTGCATATGGCCGGCCCACACTGCTCTGGACCTGACATCTTCTGGCAGGAGGCCCCTTCCCTGTTTACCCAATCTCCCTCCTCCAGGACGGCCTCTGTGTGTTTCAAAGCCCAATTCAGACATGACCTCTTCCAAGATAACTTCCAAGAAACACTCTCTCTCTCCCAACATGACCAAAACATGTGTGCTCCTTTATTATACTTAACCCGTCTCTCGGTCAGCTCTGCAGTGGAGTCATCCCATTAGTGGACAACAACAGGAAGAACTTTCTTCATGTTTTTGTCAATGTTTCCTCACTACCCACTCCTGATGCAGAGCATAAGACAGTGGGTGCTGAAGAGCTGTACGGATAAACTGTTTCCCTGAGCTGCTGCAGAATCAAACCAGAACGAAGTCCCAGGACCTGCTCATCCCCACCGGCGAGAGGCCCAGGCACCTGCATCAGCCCAGCCGTGAGACCACGGGAGGCTGTCATGACACCATGACTCCCCACAGCTCTGCCTGGGAATCAGCGAGGTGAGAGGCAGAGTCCTGGGGAGGTCAGGGAGCAGGGAGGAGAGTGCACGCAACCTTGACATGGAGGGGAGACGAGAGAGCCAGGGGCTATTCACTCCCCAAAAATGGGACACGGTGGTTTGGGCCAAAGAGTGCAGGAGGGGAGAGAGGAGGAAAAGGAGGAAGGTAGAGAGGAGAGAGAAGAGAAAAGGATGGGGGCTCTGAGGGGCCCATCAGGCCATGTCTTGCTCTCCCAGCCCTTTCCTTAACCGCCTCTCACCTCCTCCGCAAGCCCAGCCCTGGCTTTAGGTCCCACCTGGAAGAGAGATGCAAAAGAGGACACAGGGCAACTGATCTGTGCTGAGCCTGCCTTTTCCTGGCATCAAAACCTTCCAGCAGGGCTTCCCTGGTGGCGCGGTGGTTGCGAGTCCGCCTGCCGATGCAGGGGACACGGGTTCGTGCCCCGGTCTGGGAGGATCCCGCATGCCGCGGAGTGGCTGGGCCCGTGAGCCATGGCCGCTGGGCCTGCGCGTCCGGAGCCTGTGCTCCGAAACGGGAGAGGCCACAAGAGTGAGAGGCCTGCGTACCGCAAAAAAAAAAAAAAAAACCTTCCAGCAGCTTCTGAGCACTCTCAATAGAACCCAACAGGCTCACCAAGAACCCCAAGCCCTGTATCATCTGGGTCCCTCTGTAACCTGACTTTCTCCCCATCTCCTTCCTGTCCCTGTGGCTTTCATGGCATGGGTCTGCTTGCTGGTCCAGGAACCCAAGGTCTCCGGGTCTTACTGTATTTACTTTGTCATCTTGTTCTAGTCTTTGCTCGAATGTCACCTCCTCAGGAGGCCTTCCTTGACCACCCTGTATAAAATAGCACCCAGCTGCCCCATGCAACTCACAGTGCCTCTGCCCCAGTTCTTCACAGCACCTGTCACTACCTGACATTTTATTCCATATTTATTCATTTGTTGTTAATTCCACCTCCCCATACCTCTCAGCAACTAGTCTCTCCTTCCCAAGGTGACTGGCATCCTGCCTTCCCAGCCCACAGAACATTTCTACCTCTAACTTCACAAATGTCTGCAATTCACCTTCAAGTCGAACCCTTGCAAGGGACACTCTTGCACTTCACTTGGACAGTTTGATGAGCTGGAATTAGTAGACTCTGGGAGTGAAGGGACCTCTTTTTGTCTACTTACTGATTGACACCCTTGTGAGGCGAGAGATGGCTAAACCCCACGTATGGAAGGCTGACAGGCAGGCTCGGGGAGTCCTGTTAGTGAGAATCCCACCTTCCAACTGGTCCAGCAGTGCCAGCCACTGAGCAGAGATGCCCAACTAAAATATCACATTGGACCATTCCCAGAGGCCATTCATGGGAGGTGATGCAGTTACTTCTAGGGCCCTGTCTATATGCTACACAAAACAGCATGAACTCTGAGGAAGAGGCTATAAACCTGTCAGGCTGGCCTTTCCCAATCAATGGGCCTTGTTGGTTGCTAAGAGGCTCACCAAGTGCTGACACTGTGGTCATCTAGGCATGAAGGCAGAGAGACATAAATTCTGCAGTGAGATCAGTTCCCAGAAGGAAATGTGGCACCAACACTTTGGATTAAATTCAGGGTGTGAGAGGCAACAGAGCTTGTTCCGCCTTCTCCTGACCCTCCCCTTTCTGCAGACAAACAGTGCCCACCTTCCAGCCTTGTGGTCCTTCAGCGATACCAGAGAGTGTGGGCGATTTTGACCAGGCTCCTAGGAGCATGTTTGGTGTCTCAGAACAATGTTGGGAAGGGAGAAAAGAAGACAGAACGCTGTGGCTCAAGTCAGGTTTTGTTCATGCAGATGCAAGTGTCTCTGAAAAAGTCCATTGGGGAGAGCTAGGCAGCACCGACATCCACAGAGCAGGGAGATGAAGCAGCAGCCCTCCTCCCAGGCATAAAGACAGACCCTGGCTTTCCAGAAGAGGCACTCCAAAGACTTTCTCTAAATACCAGGCCTCCATAAAAATAAACGAAATTGAGTTATTTGTAGTGAGGTGGATGGACCTAGAGTCTGTCATACAGAGTGAAGTAAGTCAGAAAGAGAAAAACAAATACCGTATGCTAATGCATATATATGGAATCTAAAAAAAAATGGTACTGATGAACCTAGTTGCAGGGCAGGAATAAAGAGGTAGACACAGAGAATGGACTTGAGGACATGGGGTGGGAGGGCGAAGCTGGGGCGAAGTGAGAGTAGCATCGACATATAGACGCTACCGAATGTAAAATAGTTGGCTGCTGGGAAGCAGCGGCACAGCACAGGGAGATGGGCTCGGTGCTATGCGATGACCCAGAGGGGTGGGATAGGGAGGGTGGGAGGGAGACGCAAGAGGGAGGGGGTATGGGGACATGTGTATGCATATGGCTGATTCACTTTGTTGTGCAACAGAAACTAACACAGTATTGTGAAGCAACTATACTCCAATAAAGATCTATTAAAAAAATAAAATAACATCATAAATAAATAAACATCAGGCCTCCTCTACAAACTGCCAACAGTTTGCAACTTTTCGAACCTCCATCTGAGTCACTACTCCAGCCCCATCCTCTGCTGAAAGCCATGGACACATGAGCACCCACTTTCCTCTCGTGCCCAGGACTGTCTCTCTGAGCCTCGCTCCTTCATCTCCCTTAGTGGCATCTCTCTGTACGTGGCATCTCCGCCTCTTCCTTTTGCTGGCTGGAGCCTGGGCCCTGCTGGCCTTACCTCCCTGTTTAACCAGGAAAGGAGCACGTGAGGCTTATAGGGGCCTGAGTCTCTACCTCCTTATGCCTGGGTGGGGAGAGCTGCAGAGAGGCTGTGTTCCTGCAGGTTGTCCCTACACTGAACAAGCCAATGGAAAGAGGTAAGAATGTCCCTTTCCTTGCCTAACCCAGCCTTACTTTTCTGAGTTAGGTCTCAGCATAGAGACACTCTCACTTTTAATCTTCTCCCCGGGACCTTCAGTTTTCTGAGCAAGTTTTCATCCCCAGGAAAAGCTTCAAAAGCTCTCCCTCCTGTACTGAAGAGACTTGAGAGACATAACATCCAACTGCCATGTGCGGTCTGCGTTTGGATCCTGAGTTGAACAAACCGCGTATAACAGGACACCCTTAAGAAAAGCAGGGGTGGGCTTCCCTGGTGGTGCAGTGGTTGAGAGTCCGCCTGCCGATACAGGAAAAAGAAAAGAAAAGAAAAGCAGGGGCATGTGACTCCAGAATGTGTATCCAGATGATAATAAGTAATGATTCTTGATTTTGTCAGGTGTGATAATGGCGCAGGGGCATAGGAAAAAGAAACTCCCTATCAGAGATTCCTGCTGAAGAATTTATGAGGTACAGTCTGAAGTTTGCTTTAAATTACTTCAAAGCTGGGTAACGGGTACGTGGAATTCACTCTGCCATTCTCAATACTTTTGTGCAAGTTTTGAAAATCCCCCATAACAAAAAGTTAAAAACAGAAAGTCTCCCTCTTTTAAATCTCTGTAACCTCCTTCCCTTTAATCTCCATTTCACAGCTCCAGGTTCCTGACACCAAGCTGGGCTCATCCCCATATCCCTCCAAATTCTGCCTGGTACCTTCCCCACAAGGCTACAGCTTGGAGGGGAGTGTTGGGGGCAAGACCCCACCCCCCCGAGAATGTTTCTGCCCTCTGCCACCCCTCTTACCCTTCCTCAGTCAGAGTTCGTCTCCCTCCTGTTTTCTGGAATATTTGGTACCCCTGTTTTCTCACTCACCATGGCCTTCCTCACCTCCCAGTTGGTTGGGGCCCCATCTGTCCCAGACAGTGAGTCTTCTATTCAGGGGTTGTCTTGTCCTTATCTGTCACCTCCCTCCAGAGCCAGAGCACAGTCAGTGTTTGTCCAATGAACTGGCCTCTTCTGCTCCTCAAATATGCCCACTGCTGGGTCTCCTCTCCAGGGGCAAAGAATCTTCTCCACAGGCCAAGAGTTTCACAGACAAAGCAGAAAAGGCCATTCAGTTCCATAGACATGTACAGAGGCTGCCAGTGGGGGTGGGAGCTGAGCACCCAGCCACCTCCCACAAGGGCCCACAGTCCTGCCTGATGGAGTGAGGTGGGAAGTCGCCACCTTCAAGATCACCTGGAGAGGTGGGTGGCTGGTACGGGGAAGTGGTTCGCAGAGGAGACTCTGGCTTCTCCTACCATTGTTACTCTGTTCCATCCCTTCACTGCCAGCACCCTGCATCTGCAGAATCACCGGTTACCACGTTATCACGCCATCTCCACCCTGCCCCACGCAAAAGGGTAATCGTGTGCGGCATGCCTCTGCCTCAGAGCAGGGACAGACTGCTGCCTTCCCCAGGCACCGACTCTCCAGCCTCCTTGGGAATCGCTATTCAGGAAGATGTCACACACTCATCCTGCGCTCCCCAGGATGGCATTTGCCCAGAGCACAGAGGCTGACCTTTCATTCACCGCCTGGTGAATGAAAGGATCCTCTGTGACGGTAGATGGGTCAGCCCACAGAGCGGCGTCCCCCAGGTCTTCGTCCGTCTAGGTACCAACGAAACATCCCATCCCGCCACCATCGGCCCTGCCCTGCCCTGTCCTTCATGTCTCTGTTAAAATGCCAGCTGTGGGCGTGTCGGGAGGAATCTAGCAGGTCCTCTGGCTGGGCATTCCACAGGCTTCCTTGGGCTCCCCTTGGCATCAGGTTCTGCTGCCAAAGGGTGATGGGAGTTGGACCAGCCAGGTGACAGAGGAAGGTCACAGTCTCCTCTGATTTCCCTGAAAGACTTGGGGGGCATTTTTCACTTCACTTCATTTTGTCTTTGGAAACTCTTAGTACATAAAAGAGTCTGTTCATAAAACATCTAAATGACAAGTTGTTACCCACGACTGGACATGAACACAGAGAAGACGATTCCACTACTGCGAGGAAAACCACTTAGGGTTCTGACCCCAGCTCTGGGGCTGACTAGCTGGGGGACTCTAGACAAATCCTGTCCTGTAAAATCCTGTAAAAAGAGGGTGTCGGGTGGACCCACCAGTATGGACAGTGTGAAGCTGATGCCAGGATTCTAAAATAACCACTTCTCTCTCCCTTTTCCCAGTCTCCTTAATTCAAATCATCATCCACATCTTACTACTTTATTGCATTTTATTTCGACCTTCACAAGAAAGTTTGCCCTGAGTTGCTCAGTCAGGGGCTTCCTTTCCTTAGGAAACCTGTTGACTTGGCCAAAGGGACCTTTCATCTTTGCAGTGCCTTATGCCAAATGGGTATGTCATGTCCTGTAACAGGGCAGGAAAATTCTTGGAGAGCTCGTAGATGGGTCTTTTGTATCAGTTCTTCCAGACAGGGTTTAGGGAACAGGCCTTTGCCATCTTCCATTGATTCCAAGATGCACATTTTTGGATCTCTGAAATCAGGACTTAACTCCCAAACAGTGGCATCATATCCTTACTGTCGGTCTGAAGTGAAGGCAGGTGTTCCGGAAGATGACCACACTGATTCTGCCAGCCATTGGGGCCACCCAGCCTCAAACTGTTTGATGTTAGATTCTCTGCTCGAGGTTCTTTTGTTTTTGTTTTGTTGTTGTTGTTGTTTTGTTTATTCGCTTGTTTTGAGGTTCTTTTGGATCCCACTGATTGTGCAAATACAGAAAGCAAACCTGCACGAGTACCATGGACCTGGGACTCCTATTCTCAGTGGAGGATTTTTCCATCCCTCTACCCAGTGTCAAGGTTGAGACACACACGTTCCCTTGCCTCCCCTTCCTGCCTGGTGGCTTTATTTCCCATTTACCCTTTCAGTGAGGGTGTCCCAGCTTTGTATGTGGAATCTCCTATTGGACTTCCCATCCTGGGCTTTTTTTTCTTTATTTTGGCGTCATAAAGATGCATTTACATTTGACGAAAATATGCTTTCTTACAGTGGATGAAAAAAGTTTCTGTTACAAATGTCATATATGATATTTGAAGCGATCCAGCATGCGAATAGAATTAGAGGTAGGATTTTAAAGAAATGGTTTCATGGGATCACAATCTCATGCCTCATCCTAAACCACTCCCCATCTGTGCTGCTCACTGGGCATCCCTGCCCCCACCAGCACCTCAGGCTGTTGACTGCCTGGCGCCCATCATGGCTCCCCATGACTCTTGGGGTGAAGGCAGAGCTCTTTAATACGGCAAAGCCCTGCTGGTCCTGTCTTCTCTCCGGCCCCATCCACACCATACTCTATTCTCTCCCCTCCAGCTTTCTTTCTGTCTGAGCAATTTCAGCTCCCAGGCCCCCTCCCAGCACAGAGTCCTGGCATGACAGCTCTGTGGGGAGCACTACCTTCTCCCTGGTTTGCTTAGCTGATCTCAGCTCCAGCGTCACCACCTCAGGGATGCCTTCCCTGACTAGATCATCCCCCACTGCAGACTCCTGCAGTGCTGCATCCTTCTCTCTCATTGCATAGGTCCCAGCTGCAGTTCTACCTTTGCAGAATGTTCTTGATGAATGTTGGAATCCGTTACTGGACTGCAAACTTCGTGAGGGCAGGAAACATGCCTGTTTTCACTCAACATTGTATCCCTGGGGCCAGGCTGAATGCCTGGCAGTAGATAGGTGCTTAGAAATTCTTTGTGAATGCATAGATGGGTGTGTCTTGGTGTAACCTGCCCCACAGCAGAGAGTAAACTCTTGGAGACTGGGGTAGTTAGGGGAAGCAGAAGGAGCGACGGACATCATCAGAAAGTCTCCACTTTTGCCACTATTGTGACCTTGGGCAAATCACATCCTCTCTGTTTCCTCAGCTCCAAATTGGGAATAACACCTACCCCACCTATCTGACGGGGGGTTTGTGAGTCTGTGAAGGCACTTTGAAATGATACGATCTGTTCCCTCACCCCCAAGCTTCTAGCACAGCACTGGGCCCACACTCCACACTCTTTCTCTGTGAGCTAGTTGGCTGGCCCCTCCTCCGGGAAAAGGGAGACAAGATGATCCAGTCCTCAGGGAGGGGTGCGCACAGCTTGAGGTCAGGAAGGGAGCACTGAGCCTTGGGCTCCCCAATCTTAATGTCCACCCTCTTCAGACCTTCGGGACATGAGAAAAGGAAACTGCTTGTTGAGTCCTTTCTGGCCTTCATTCCCAACACGAGATTGGAGCCCTTAGCCAGAGGCGGGAAGTGGAGAAGGGCGAGATGCTGCCCCTTACCTCCTATTCTGCAGGTGATCTTCACACAGGGACACAGCTGGATGGGAACGATAAACTGCGTGCCTTCTAGGACACACTTCTTAGGACAACTGCCTGAAGGCATAAGGCTTCCACCTGACTTGGCAAAATACATGAAAATGTTTACTTTACCTCTGGGATCTGAACTTTAATATTAATGTGGATTTTTACAGTAAAGCCTATTTCTTCCCATATACTTCATCTTAAAGTCGGGCATCCTGGGTTTCTGTTGCATGCGTATCAACTAGCTATGAATGAACCTCAGTCATTTTCCCTCTGGAGGTCAATTTCCTCTTCAGTTACATGGAAATGACAGTAACAACAATCATAATACCACCTACCTTCCTGTCTCACGGGTTCCTTTAAGAATCAAAGCCATAAATGCTTGGTCAGTGAAAAGTCAATAATAAATGAAAAGTAATCTTTTCTCTGTGCATTCAGAATCCCTCCTTCAGCAGCAGGAAAGCACCAAGCCAACTGACTGTTATCCCTAGTTAACTAGAATATTACCCAAGACCTGCAATCTACGAGGCGGGAAGCGAGATGTGAACAAACCCATTATCACAAATCAGTTATCAAGTATCTCTCCAGGGCCAGCTGTCCTCCCTCTGTAGGAGGGTACACTGACGGGTGTTCATCCTCAATCGTTTTAACAGCTTAGCTGCCCTGCCAGCCACCCTCCCAGAAAACCAGGCTGGTGAGAGGAGGTACAGAATGGGTAACTAGCTAGCCCCTCCGTGATTCTGCATTCGGGGAAGAGGGTGGAAGGCTATGCTACAGACACACACCCCTGCAGGAGAATTCTAGTCGATGCCCTGGCAGGGCAGTCGGGAACGGGCTTCAGCAAACCATCCAGGATGCACTCCTGACTCGATTCTGGTGCTCAGAGCTTCAAGCTGGCCTAGACTTCCTCACTGCATGATCTGTTGAGCAGCTCCCCTAGGCACTCACTAGAGTCCTGGCAACACACGGAGCCGGGGCTGTCCGTGCTCCCACTCTCCAGCTGGAAGCCGCCCACCAGTTCCTGGAGCCACTGTAAGTCTGCCAAGAGCTCCTGCCCCAGGGCTTCAAACTGCGCCTGCAGATGGTCCAGTTTCCTGGCTGTGCTCCCGAGGCGGGACCCCGTGGCCCGGATGTCCTCTCGCAGGAGCTTCTTCGAGGACTCTACTTTGCGGAACTCGTACCTGAGCTGGGACAGGTCGTGCCGGGCTCTCTCACTCTCCTCCCGGTACCAAGCCTCCTTCTCATTGTAGATGGAGACCAAGGTCTCCACATCGTCCTGGATGGTGTCACGGGCCCCCGCCAGGGCCCGGCATCCCTGGTCCACCCGAGCCACGTCCTCGACCACACAGGCAAAACGCTCGAAGTTGACGTAGGTGTTGTCGGGGGGCATGCTTGAGTGGCATTTGAGGGTGTACTCTCTCAGGCGCTCGGTCTTCAGCTGGGCGGGCTCTGCCTTGCGCTGTTCAGGGGTTCTGATCTCTCCTTTGGACTAGGGGGTGTTTAGACAGAAGGGCCAGAGTTACTTTGACGTCCGCTCCAAGGGCAGTCCAAGGTGCAGGCAGATGGCACACGAGCAGCCTCTTTGCATTCACTGCATGCGCCAGGCCACGGGAGGACCAGGGCGGGAGGATCACCCACACAGACCGTAAGAAAGGTCAGGTCGAGGAGGACGGGTGCTGCCTGCACACTCATCTCAGGGCAGGGTGGTCCATGGCCATTAGAGAGGGTCTCCACACGCACAGCATTTAAGGGTGCTCGCACAGACAAGCAGGCTAGAGCCAGGACTCTGCAGGCATCCACTCAAGGGCGGAAGCATACAAGGCCACGGCTGAGGGGGGGAAGCTGGGGGCTCCCTGGGCCTTGGCAACACTCGGCAAGCTGAGCTAGGAGGCAGCCCACCAGACTCCCTAGCTCGGTGGTCTGGGCCCAAACCTGGAGGGCCCCTGGCCTTCCCCATCCTTCAACAAGCAGATGAACCTGGCCTTCTCCAGAGCACTCCAGCCCCCCCTGCTCTCCATCTCCCGTGGGCCTCTGCCCCTTCTCATCTGCACCCTCAGATCATTCTCGCCAGCTCTCCCGTCTAACAATTTCAGTGAATGGGAAGTCTGGTGACATCCCTGGGAGCACACATCTCATCAGTCAGCAGAACTAGGGCCAGAATCCCACCCTCCTGATCCCTATCCCGCCGAAGTGCTTTTCACTGGCACTTTACTGTGCCTAGACTGCAAGGCCCTCTGAAAACCCAGCAGCTGGAAGCCCAGTACCAAGGCGGGTTAGGCAGGGAGTCACCTTTGTGTCCCCACCCTCCCCAGAGAGAATGGAACTGCCCTAAGGAGTGGCTGCCTCTCTCTCCCAGCAGGCCTCCACCTCAGAGCCCCATTCCCTGAAGTCTCCAGGGGCCTGAGGAAGCCGGTGACCGGTTTGAGTGTCATCCTTTACTCAGAACTTCGAAAGTCAGAAACAAGGAGCCCCGGTTACAAAGTTGAGGTTTTTAACTGTCACTGATCTCTCTCTACAACTGAGGAGTCCTGATTTCTGCTTTGAGAATGACAGGGACGTGTCCTCTGACAAAGAACCCTGTGTAAGATGGGCCCAAAGAACAAGGAGTTCAACTGACATTTGTGAAGGTTTCATTTCATAAGTCACCTGAACACGTGAAATAGAAACTTAAACTTGTAGACCTATTTGAACAAGTCCAGACCCTTGGAAGCCCCCAACTAGCTTTCGTCTGTGCTTGAGGGTCAGTGTTTCAAGCAAAGGCCTTTCCATAGGTCCCCTGCATCCGGCCGCCCCAGGCAGCCCTGGCGACAGAGCAGGGAACTGCTCGCTGGAACTCACCACTGTGCCCTTACCGTGATCCAGGGGTGTCTGAGAGCCTCTTGGATCGTGAGTCGTTTCCTGCAACGAGGATCAGAAAACAGTGATGGTCCATGAGAAGCTGAGAGCAACAGTCTCCATTCTCACTCCTCTTAGACCTCCTTTTTGGCATTCTTCAACCACTGCCATCAAACTAGAATAATAAGGGATGCAGAGGTGGATGGGGAACTGGCTGCATTCTCTGCATTCCAGAGAAAGTGGTCCAGGAAGACACCTCAATAAAATGACATCACATAAACCCTCATCTTTGGTCCCAGAGTTGAAGGGGCCGACACCACACTATGGAAGAGTCATAAATGCTCTCCACCGCAAAACCTTTGGTCTCTGTTTTTCTGTTTGCCTCCCAGATCCACTCTCTGCCCTTCCCTGCTCTGTACCCATGTAGGGTGATCCCATCCCACCTTGCACTGATCTTCAATAGGGAAATTGGGCCCCTGCACTTTAGAGGACCCCGCTCTGCCCCTCTCTAGAATCTGTGGGACCAAGAGGATATGGTCTTCTAAAGTCTGTGGACCTCACCCCTGCCTCATCTAGGCCGTGCTCTGGGTACCCAGCACCCTATAAGCCCCTGCCCATCTCCTTCTTTGATCGCACAGCCATGGGGCTCACCCTGGGCCCTGCAGAAGGTGTGGGATTAGCAGGGCTCCTATTCTCCCACTGTTCTGACCCCTCTGGGTCCACTTCCGCCCACTCCCATCCTGAACTGACTTGAGAACCCTGCCACTTTCCTTTTTGAATCCTAGTTCCAGGTGCCTTTGGGACAGACCGCAAAAGATAATGAGCCCTAGAGAAACCCAGGTTGACTTCTACACACACACACACACACACACACACACACACACACACACACACACACACACACACACACACACACACACAGAGTTATTTGCATTTCAGCAGGAAAAGAAACCAGAACGACTTGAGGAAACAAGATGAATGCCAAGTCTTGACCAGTCCACACTCCTCAGCACCTGCCCAGATTAGACCACAATGGTCGATGATAGCCCATGGCAAAGCAGGGACAGACGGACACGGCTTTGGGAGAGGTGGCAGGAGAGGGTCAGTACCTGAGAAGCCAGTGCCCTCCTCTGTTCTCTTACCGGGTCTCTTTAACCAGAAGCTTCCGAATGAAGTCCTTGGCCAGCTCGCTGGTCTGGCTGAAGAACTCCTCATCAAAGTTGTAACTCACTGCTGTGATATTTGCCAGTGTTTCCTGCTTTGTGTCTCCCAGAAAAGGGGATGCTCCACTGAGGCTGGGCACACAGAGAGGACACACATGACTGTGGGAAAGTAGATGCAAGTGGGGGTGACGGACTCCGGGAACCCTGACTCGTACTGCTGCGTGGGCATGGGAGGCTCCCCGCAACCCTGCTGCCCCCTCTGGGGGGCGGGGGGACCAGTCAGCAACTCTTCAAATGAGTCCAATTGAATACACTTTATGGAGCTCCTGTGACAGAGAGAAGTACCTGTGATAGAGAGAAACCGTGTCTTCAAGGGACTCGAAAGGGGAGGGGAGACAAATACAGAGACCTGGCTCTTCATAATCTCCAGCAGAGCACAGAATAAAACAGAAGGCCAGAAAAAGGGCTGTGGGAGCACAGGACAGAGGGGAGGCCCAGAGCAGGCTTCATGGGAGAGCTGACATTTGCACCAGTTGTGTCCTGAAGAATGAAGAGGTTGTCAGCAGTCACAGAAGGAGCTGGAGGGTCTTCTAGGCTAAGGGAGCAGCTTGAGCAAAGCCTGAGAGGTATGGCAATAGATGGGCCGTTAGGGACTGGAAGGGTGAGTGATGTTCCCCTGCAGGGTCTGTGGGGAATGCGTTGTTCCAGTAGTGACTCCTGAATCTACTGTCTCCTGACTCATGATCCAGATGTGCCACTGTCCCAGAGGTCCCTGTGCCCTACCCTAACCCTCCATGTGCTCCCTGCCTCGATTAATGACGTCACTTCCTGAATGTACCCAAGCTAGAAACACAGCATCTTTGACTCTTCCTCACCATAGAGGAAGGAACCATAGAGGTGAGGAATCTTTGACTCTTCCTCACCATAGAGGAATAGAATGGTTCCCTCACCATTTCTATTGGTTCCATCTCCTAAATACCTCTTAAAGGTCACCCCTATCTCCACTGACACTTTCTTGGGATAGTGAAAGCAAGGTACCCTGGAAAAAAAAATCTGATATTTCAATCCTGGATTTGAATCCCAGCTCTGCCACTCACATATGAACCTAGGAGAGTTACTCAACCTCCCTGAGCTGCAGTTTCCTCAACTGTAACCTGAAGAAAAGAAAAGTCTCCACCTCACATGACTGTTGTGAATAAGTATATATAAAATGTTGAAGAATAACTATATAGAGACTGTTCCGTGCAGTCCTGGCCCATACTAAGAACTCTGGAATCGATGGTCATTATTATTGTCATTGTTAGCACACAAAGAACCCTCTATGACTCCCTGTTTCCTATAGAATCACATCTGAACTCCTGAGCAAGGCATCAGAAGTTGGTCCACACGCTCCATATATTTCACCACACTTGCCAAGCTCACCGCTCCCTTCCTCGGCTGGGACAGCCCTTCCTTCCCTTTCCACCAGGAGAATTCATCTCATTCCTTCCAGCCCAGTTCAAATCAATCTCTTGCTCTTCTCTGTCTCCCCCTCCCCCTCTCCCATTAAACCTTCTGCAGTCCCAGCAAACCAGTGGCTCTCCCATCTGTGTCTCACAAAGCCATGTTCATACCTAAAGGATAACCTTGGTCCCACTGGGTAAGAGTGCGCTGTCCGGTGTCTCCCACACACACAGGGAGCTCCAGGCAAGCAGGACAGATTCTCCTTCAGGTAGTATCCTGAGTGCCTGGCACAGTGCCCACCATGGAGCAGGCAGCCAATAACCTGTACGGAATTCAATGAGCTACAAGAAGATTGTGTGCCCTGGAGACACTGGAATTCCATACTCTTTTAATATGGAAACCAGAGTTCTGAAGATATCAAGGTGTCAAGAGTCAACATCTGAATATTCTGGCTCTAGTCTGGAACTATACAGCAATGCAGCAAATTCTCTCTCTCTGCAAATTCCTCCTTCAGATTCCTCCAGGGCTTTTAAAAAATACTGATGCCTAGACCCCGCTCCTAGCGATTCTGATTTCATAGATCTGGAGTGGGGCCTGGGCCACAGTAGATATTGAAAGGTCTGACGTGCAGCCAGGGTTGAGACCCGCTGCTGCAGCTCGGGGGACAGGATAGGCGGGGTGGGGGGTGGCGGGAGGTGTCTACCACATCGCACAGAGCTCCCAGTCCAAGGGGAGCCAGAGGGATGCTTTACAGGGATGTTGAGAGAGTTGAGTGCTGGTGCCCCATCCTTCATCCCCTCTGACGTGGGCTGCCTCTTACCCAGAGTGCCATAAAAAATACCATTTTCCAGGAGTGCTGTGAGAGGAAACAGTTGGGAAGTACTGGTGAACACCAAGTAATCAGCCGAGTCTGTGTCTGAGCAGTGCCGGGAAGTTTGCACGTCGGCTTATTTAACCCTCACAACACACCCATGGCAGGAAGTTTGTGATTCCTACTTTTCTGATGAGAAAAACAGGCCCAGAGATTCAGTCTCTGCCCCAGGCCACAGAGATGGAAAGTGACAGGTCCACTACCCGATGCAGGAAATCTCTGCTTAAGCACTTAATACTTCAGTGGCAGGAAAGAGAGACTCTGGGGAAAAGGGAAGAGAGAGAATGTGAGAGGAAAAGGGATCTTGAGAAAGGCAGGGGAAAGGCAAAGAAAGAAGAGGCAGGGTCAGGAAGGGCATGGCAGCTTGAGGGCTGTCCCAAGGCTTCGGAGTGAAAACTGACATTTTCACAGGAAACCTGGGTCCGGGTGAGGCTGAGTGGTGGACCCCCGACCACAGGAGGGATGCAGACACCGTCTGTGCAGGATGGAGGGCTGCAGGCTGCTCTCCTGGGTTCCTGCCCAACCTCAAGCCCAGGGTCAAATGTATGAAATGGAGCTGAGAGCACTTAGCCTCAGGTTTGCTGTGTGGCTCTAACACATCTGGTCGTGGTGGGCACTCGGGAAATGTCAGTCTGTCTGTCTGCCTGCCCCCTCTCATCCCTCCAGCTCCCCCCTGGATCTGAGCTGGGTCAGAGCCCCGGGATCGGGGATACTCACAGGATGTAGGTGATGACGCCAATGCTCCTGTAAAACAAAGAACCGTTGCGTCAGGGCTGCGTGGCTGTCATCCCAGACCAGCAAGGGACTCCCCACGCGGTTCTGAGGGCCCTTTCACGGCAGCCCCTGGATGCCATCTCAAGCCCCACGCCCCTCCCCACCCCACTCTTCAGCAGCAGCGACTTCTTTGGAGTCATCAAGCCCTGGACGTTGAGTCCAAGGACCCAGGTTCAAGATCAGGTACTTCCTGCACGTGCAGGCTGCGATGATCACCTCTGAGCCTCTTTCTCCTCTTAAAATGAGGATACTGAGAACTACCTCACAGGACCACTGGGAGGATTTTAGAAAACCACGTGATCAAGCTGCTTCGCCAACTGTAGAGCGTGGCTCCCGTGAAATGAGCCCCATCTGTGCAGAGAAGCCATCACCGCGGTCCCCCCGGCCCAGCACAGCACCTAGAACATGAGGCTCCCGGTAATCACCTGGCTGCCTGGCGGAATGAGCTACCGTCACTATCGTCTTTATCGTGGCTGCAGCAGGCCTCAGGTGAGCCTGCACCTCCAGCCTCACCTCTCCCCTCGTTCTCTGCCTCGGCCGTGTGCTAACTGGCCGCACGTCCAGCACACCCAGAAGAGCCAGGGGCTCTGAAAGGTCAGTGTGAAGGAAGAGGTTTTCACGGTCAAGGGGGATGTCAGCCAGAGCCGGGGTCTGGGCCACCTGGGCGGCCTGTACAACTTACCACATGTCAGCCTCCAGGCCCAGGGGCTCATAGTTCACAATTTCTGGAGCTGAAAGAAGCCATGTTGAAGAGTCAGCAGGGGTATGAAAATGAGAAGAGAGGATCGTAAGGAATTTGAGGGAATCTGTTGCCAAATGTTTCCATCCTGAACCCTCACTAAGGAGAATCAGAGAGGCCGATGGGGTTAATCTGGCTCTAAGGATTCTGAGGAAGGGAGCTGCCTTGTATCCTGAAGGTGAGGAAGACGGGACAAAGGGACTCCTGGAAAAGGAAGAGGAGGGTGGGGAGAGGAAGATGCGGGAGGGGACCATGGGGCCTAGAACAAAACCTGCTTGAGAACTCTCCACTGGAAACCAGTCAGGTCAGCCCTGGAAGGCGATGGAGGAGAAGAGGAGGCAGAGAGGGAATCCACGCTCCTCTGAGTCTGTCTGAAAGAGGGCAAGTCCCACCTGAGGAGCAGGAGGACGTTCTGGTGGCCACTGAGGTGATGAGCCTGTGGCGCCCGAGGGGCATCCAGAGGAAGGTGTCCAGGAAGGGGCTGGGTATTGGAGGTGGGGGTGGGGTGGGCCAGAGCCATCACACAGGTGGAAACAGGAGCCGTGCGAATGCTGCCACGACCAGGAGAAGGTGCAGAGTCTAGGAAAGAAGACTCTACCTGGGACAGAAGAGGACCCAATGGTGCCTGGTGATCAAGCCCATAAGCCCTGGGAAGCAAGTGTTGAATTTCACACTCACTGCAGTGCCCAGAGAGTTCTGAGTGTGGGCAGTGGAGATAAGGGTGCAGATGACTCTTTAAAAAAGCTTAGTGATGAGGGGCTGCCCTGGTGGCATAGTGGTTGAGAGTCCGCCTGCCGATGCAGGGGACACGGGTTTGTGCCCCGGTCCGGGAAGATCCCACGTGCCGCGGAGCGGCTAGGCCCGTGAGCCATGGCCGCTGAGCCTGCGCGTCCGGAGCCTGTGCTCTGCAGCAGGAGAGGCCACAACAGTGAGAGGCCCGCGTACCGCAAAAAAAAAAAAAACAACCTTGGTGATGAAATAGAGAAGAGAGGATGATAACTAGAGAAGGGAGAAGGATTGAGACTTTTTAACCACGAATGGAAAAAGGTGGGGAGTGGGAAAGGCTAAGTCTGTTCACCTAGAATAATATCAAAACCTCTGCATCTATTGGATGTGCCCCCATCCCACCCTCCCAGATGCAGGGAACCACTCTCCTGGCTTATTTTTCAGCTTCCTAAAAATGATGCCATACTGCATGTGATCTACTGTCACTTGACTTTTTTTCCCCACTCAACATGATGCTTCTAGCGTTCATTGAATGTTCATCCATGGTTTTTCATCTTCACTGCTATATAATAGTCCATTGTGTGAATATAGATCATCTTCTAGTCATTCTCTTGGTGATCATTTGGATGGTTTCCACTTCTTTTATTATTTTATTATATTATTATCTTTTATTGGAAAAACATTGCTAGGAACTTTTTTGTACCTGTCTCCTGAGACACACATGAAAGACTTTCTCTAGGACAGTGCTATTCAAAGTGCAGTCTGCAGGCAAACAGTCTGCAGACTGTCACTGGTCCTGACAAGATATGTACAGAAATTGACAGTAAGCATTTAGAGACTTGCATAGCAATTTGACATTGCTGTGACACTCAAACTGTGATCACTTTTCTAGGAATTTATTTTTATTGTATCTTACTGAACAAGCAGTCCAGGATAGACTTTTTTCAAGTGGTTCACCATAGAGAGTTTGAGGAGCACAGCTCACTTTCTAGTGCTCATCTGCTCGATATACATACACACTCATTTCTGTCCTTCAGGTGCTTTTGTTTGTCCATTTTCATCTGTGCTTTTCATCTTCTTTCTTGTCTTTTTTTTTTTAAATCGCTTTTTGTTAGTTTTCTTATTCTTTTTTCCCCCAGCTTCTACTTTTGTAATGGCTACCCCTGAGACTTTACTATGAATATCAAATAAATTCTAACATAAATCAATATTTTGACCCTCCTCTAACAATACAAGAAACTTAGAACACTAATTTCGAGTACTCTGTCCTAGCTACCATTATTTTCTTCCGTTTCTGGTTCTTTTTTTCAGTCCTACAATTAAAGCTTCATCATCAGCATCATCGTTATCATTCTCTAGGAAAGAAAATAATTATATTTGTCTAATGTTTTACTGATTTCTTTGCTCCTATTACTTCTTGCATTGAGAACTCCCTTCAGAGTCATTTTCCTTAATTCAGAAGTACATCTTTCGGAAGTTCCACTAATGAAGGTCTGCTGGAGGTTAACTGTTTTGTCTTTTTTGTTGTTGTTCTTTTTTGTTTTTGCTTTTTTTCTGAATCTCTTACCTTCATTCTTGAAATATAATTTCTCCACAATTATGGGGTTTTTATTTTTCCTCAGCTCTTTGGAGATTATATTCTATTGGACATTGGTTTCCATTGTTGTTTTGAGAAGTATGCTGTCAGTCCGGTTATTGGTTTTTGTTTGTTAATTTTTGTCTTTTGTAGGTAACCTGTCTTTTCTCTCTGGCTGATTTTTAAGATCGTCTCTTTGTATCTGGTGCCCTATACTTTAACTATCATGTGTCTAGGTATAGATTTCTTTTTTCTGATTGATATACATTGTCCTTTCTGTATCTGGGGATGCATGTTTTTACATTAGATCTGAAAATTCTCAGCCATTCTATTCAGATATTGCTCCTGTATTGTCTTTATTCCCTCGTCCGGGAATCCAAATAGACCTATGTGAGGCTTCTTATTTTAAACTTATTCCACTTATCCTCTCTTTAATATTTCTATATCTTTGTCACTCTGTGGTATTCTAGCTGATTTTTTCCAGCTCAGTCTTCCAATTCTATAATTCTCTCCTCAGCTGTGTATAATCTGCTGTTTGCCCCATCCACTGAGTTTTAAATTTCAACGAGTATATATTGAATTTCTTAAAGTTCTATCTGGTTCTTTTAAAAATCTGCCCGGTCATTTTTGAATCTCTTGTTGCCTGCCCATTCTTGTGAGTCTACCTGTTATTTCTATATACATTCCATTTATTTTATAGTCAACATCTGATAATTTTGATATCCTACATCCTTGAACATCTAAATCTCGCTAGTCTCTGATAAATGCTGATATGTATACTTGCCTTTAGGAGAGGTCCTCCTATTGAATATTCTTGTTGCTCACAGCTCCAGCTCTACGTTCATTTCGCTTGATTTTCAAGGTAGGACAGGTGATGCTGAAGGAGTTACTTCACTTAAAGATTTATCTTACTTCCTATGAGTCCAGAATTGCATGAAAAATAATATTTGTCTCAAGAATCCAGTTTTGTAGTGAGAGGACCTTTTGGAAGACCTGGTCCACCACACTCCCAGAAGCTGACACTTTTTAACCCTGGTCTCAGGTTAAAATTTCAAAAGAATGGTGGGAATAGGGAAGAGTGGTTATAACCTGTGTTCAGGGATCTTGGGAAAAGTAAGTCATCATAATTGGGTCAGGGGCTTAGAGAAACCACCCTATATATCTGTAAGGTGCAAATAAGACCAGTTCTGGGCTGGAGCTGTGTCACACTGGCTCACAAGAGTCAGCTGTGTGCATCTTTGCCCAACTCTGAATTCAGTGACAACATGTTGGTAGGTTGAAATTGGCAGATGCTATCCAACCTAATTAGAGTTGTATTCTGTTTTGTTTTGAGACCTGGTTGTTAGACATTTACCAGTATACCACTGGGAAAAACCCTCCACAGTCTGGCTCCGCCCATCAATAGCCCACTGACACTGCCAGCCCGTGTGAACCCTCTGATCCATCTAGAGTGGACAGTGAATGGTCCCTGATAAATGCATTCATTCTGGCCCTTCACCCCTGCTGCGGTACCTCTGAACCCAGGACGTGCACCTCCTCTGCTCTGGTTCCTTCCCGACCCCCCTTAGATCCTCCCACACCCACAGCGACAGCACTTTGTCCCTCGCTGACTCAAGGCCAGGACTGATCCCACTGACCTTGTGAGAGTGGATATCTTGTCTGAACAGTCTTTCAGAGCTGTCTATATCACTCCCCTTACACTTAACCACATCCTGTCTCGTGTCACCTCTTCCATGACTGCCCTGAATTTCTAGTTGAACCATTTATTATCATTCAACACTTGGTATGAACTTAAATAAACATGCATTTTTACCACATATGTGAATGGCCGGCAGCAACTGCTATCCTGGACAAAGTTTGAGACTAGACACCTGCACCCCAGGTTCAAGTTGGCCCTGCCACCAGCTCACTGTGTGACCCTGGGTGTGCCAGTCTGAGTGTGGCTTCTTACCATCACTGTGTCCCCAGTACCTAATATCTGTCGTATAGTAGGTGGAGAATAACCATTGGTTAACCTTAAGTAAAATCTCCTAGCTCTCCAAGTCCACATTTAAACTAGATCAGGTGACCTGAAAACATCCTTTCAGCGCTCTTATTTGATGGTTTGATGTCTTGTTTCCAAAACTAAATTGAACACTCCTTGAGGGCAAGGTCTTCTTATAGAGGACAACGTGGTCTAATGGAAAAAGCACATGCTTTGATGTTGGATGTATCTGTTTTTGAATCTCTGCTCTACCACCTACTGGTTGTTTTGCCTTAAACAAGGCACTTGATGGAGAAGATATTTTAAATCTGCTTCATTAGATCCTCTAAGGATTAATTTGGACAATGCCTGCAGAGCACCAGGCATAGTGCTTCGCACACAGCAAGGTTTCCCTGCCAGGGGGTCTGTGGGGCCTCTGCAGTTTCATTCCACAGTGGCTGCAGAGCTGCTATGTGTGGCCTGAAAATCTATCAGGGTGGATGTTCTGATGCATCCCGTCTTCCTTTTTGATTAGACTGTGGTCAGAAGTTTGAGCCCCCAGGCTTTGAGGAGACCATTCCCTCCCTCCATCTTTAAGACCACTCCAACTCCCAAAGCAGAGAGGTGTTGGTTCTGAACTTTCATTCCTTTCCCCTCTGCAAAGCTGTTTCTTTATGACCATACCCCTCCCCGCCCCGACCTGTGGTGCAAGTCCCACCAGGCCTGGGCCAAGGCTGAGAGACACAGAGGGAAGACAGAGCTGCCAGGGCTCTGCCAGGGCTGGGCCTCCTGTGCGTGAATGAAGGCCAGGCACACAGGAGAGGCGAGTAGCTGAAACTGACATCTAGTAGAAGATTTCCCTTCTCTTTTTCAGGAAATCAAAAGCTACTCCAGAAAAGGTTGAGTTTATGGGAATGCAAGAGGGCGAGGTAATTTTAAATGTTCATAATCTCTTCTAAGAGCAGGCAGTAGAGCCAGCTCTGGGAGGATTTAATTCTGCAAAGGCCTCTAGCCCCACCTGGCCTCTCACTGCCCCACTGGGCGCTCAAAGCCAGCACCTGGACCCTCATCCAGAGGCCAGTGAGACACTTCCTTCCCTACCCATTAGATTTCTAGGGAGTCTCCAAGGCACCATCTCTCAGCCCATAGGCCACAGCTCCAGACACAGGGTTTACTACTGGGATTTCTCTACCTCCTGATCCCAGATTCTCAGTTGGGAGAGAAACAGGCCTAAAACTCACCAACAAATTCTGGCGTCCCAAAAATGTTCTTAAATTCAACTCCATCTTCTATTTCATGAGCCAGGCCAAAGTCAATCAGCTTGATGTGTGGAATGGGAATATTCTTGTCCAACAACATAATGTTTTCTGGCTGGAGAACAAAAAAAGAGAAGAAAAGGGATAAAAGAAAAGATGGTAATTAAAGCCCTATTTTATGTTTTTGCTTTGGTCTTGGGGTGGGGTTTGGTGTTCTTTTTTGGGACACCAAAACAGCATAAACACTTTCTTGTTTTTGTGTCCTCAGTCTTCTCCTGTGAACTCAAAACCAGCCACAACGCCAAGGGCAAGGCTTGGGTTTTACCAAACCTGCTGCTGACAGCAGAACCAGACTCTGGCTTTAATCCTGTTTCTGTCTCTGAACGGCAGATCCCTTTAATGCAGTGCCTCTGTTTCCCCATCTGTCAAATGGGGCCAGGGAGATACTTGCAGCATTTCCTGTAAACAAAACCACTGCCTCTCTGGGTGTATGTAGCCTCACTTTACACATGGCTTATTGACCTCCATCTTCCTGACCACCTCTTTCCCCTGGCCGGTCAGCTTCCTGTGGACAACACTCCCCTCCTGTAGACTAACGGTGTGGCTCACACTTCTCTATGTGTTTAACTAACATTGGCCCTCGGTGGGACACAGGAAAAAAACACCTAATTTCCAGGGAAAATACCAGCTGCCCAGACTATTCCCAGCCCAGTAAAACAGCTGCCAGATCTTGGGCTTCCCTGGTGGCTCAGTGGTTGAGAGTCCGCCTGCCGATGCAGGGGACATGGGTTCGTGCCCCGGTCCGGGAAGATCCCACATGCTGCGGAGCGGCTGGGCCTGTGAGCCATGGCCGCTGGGCCTGCGCGTCCGGAGCCTGTGCTCCGCAACGGGAGAGGCCACAACAGTGAGATGCCCGCGTACCGCAAAAAAAAACCAACAAAAAACAGCTGCCAGATCTAACACAACAGTGGGGGGTGGTGTGTGTACGTAGGGGGACAGCCCTGCCCTGGCCTCACTCAGCCCAGGCTCCCAGTGAGGCTAGAACAGGATCCTGAGCCTAGCCTTCTCACTCCCACCCAACCACGCGGAGCACTCAGAGGGTGAGCAGTCCCTCTGATTCATCTTCTTCCCTGCTACTCCTCGCCAGGACCGTCCTAGATCCCATTCGAAATGGAATGCCTTGAAAACACGCATCTACACAAAAACTGGTACACAAATGTTCACAGCAGCATATTCATAATAGTCCCAAAGTGGAAGCAACACAAATGTCCATCAACTGATGAGTAGGTAAACAAAATGTGGTATATCCAGACAGCAGAATACTATTCAGCCATAAAAAGGAATGAAGGCGGAGAAAAAAATAAAAAGGAATGACGTACTGATACATGCCACACCATGGATGAACCTTGAAAACATGGTGCTAAGTGAAAGGTCAGTCGCCCAAAACCGCAGATTATACGACTGCATTTATATAAGATATCCAGAATAAGCAAATCCACAGAAACAGAGTAGATGAGGAGTTGCGTAGGACTAGGGGATTGCGGAGCGACTGCTAATAGGTACGGGGTTTCTTTCGGGGGTGATGAAAATGTTTTAAAATTGATTGCAGTGTTAGTTGTGCAACTTTGTAAATTGTAGACTTTAAATGGGTGAATTACATGCTAGGTGACATATAAATCTCAATAGAGCGGTTTTAAATCAATAGATAAGTAAATAAATAAGTGTTTAAGAAAACTGAATGTCCCTGTTTCTCGAAGTACTGGAGAATTTCCCACCTTGCACTTTTGCTCTCATCATCTGCTCTACCTGGAAAGCCTCTGCTCAATCTCGGCCCACTGAAATCCTAGCCAGGCTTCAAAGTCTAACTCAGTCCACCTCTTCCTTGAAACCTTTCCTCAGCAGCACTGAGCCTTCTCCCCCCATCCACAGACGTGAACCCTCCCTCCCCCGGGGCCCCTTCATGCTCATTGGAACCTTTCTGCTATGACAGTTGTCACACTCTCTCTTGTCCGACAGTCCTCGATGTCTGTCCTCGATGCTCTACTGTACCCTCAGCTGGAGGGAGGATTCAGGTCTTTGCGCAGAGCTCAGAGGGGGGCAGGTGGAGGGTGGCCCTAAAAGTTGGCTGAACTGATTCTGAATCTGCCCAGGTGTCCCCATCCCGAACTTCTCGGCTCCCTGGTCTCTGTGACCTCACTTCACAGTGGCTGGAAACTTTCACTCAAGTGAGTTGGATGAGGAATCCCTCCTTTTTTTTTCCTTTTTTTTTAAAAAAAATATAATATGTTTCATTTTGCATTTACAAGTGTGTTTATTCTTTTCCCCCTCTGGAGATTTCTCTCAACTTATTCTGAAACTGTGTCAAAGTCCTTTCCCAAGGCAGGGCGGTTCCTTACACTCTGCAGAAAGGAGAGTGAGGGCAGGGGGAGGTCAGGACACAGGATGCAGGCTTGGGGCCCCCTCCAGTGCCCTGACCCGGCCCTCCGGTGGCTGCCCAGGGACCCCAAGCATCCTGGCACCCCATGTGGTGAGCTGAACCCTCCCTGCTGCCCACCATCTCCTGAGCAGGGGGCTTCTCCTCCCTCCATTCCACCACATTCCTCAGCCACCTTTTGGGAACTTCTCTCTTCCTGGGAATGGCCCTGAGGCTTCTCCCTGGGGCTGAGGGGCCCCGCACCCAAAACCCGCTGAACAGGGCTGGAAGCCGCAGTGGACAGAGGCAGACACACTAGCCCTGGTGGTCCCCAGGACTGGGGGGCAGTAGGGATGGGGGGCAGGGACCCCACAGGAAGGAAGGAGGAACAATTGGAGGCAGGATTCTCCCAGACATTCCTGGAGAATCCCTGGGAGGATCCCAGGAGATTCTCCCTACGAAGTGAGAAGTAAGTCAGAAAGAGAATGACAAATACCGTATGCTAACACATATATATGGAATTTAAGAAAAAAAATGTCATTAAGAACCTAGGGGTAAGACAGGAATAAAGACACAGACCTACTAGAGAATGGACTTGAGGATATGGGGAGGGGGAAGGGTAAGCTGTGACAAAGTGAGAGAGAGGCATGGACATATATACACTACCAAACGTAAAATAGGTAGCTAGTGGGAAGCAGCCGCATAGCACAGGGAGATCAACTCGGTGCTTTGTGACCACCTAGAGGGGTGGGATAGGGAGGGTGGGAGGGAGGGAGATGCAAGAAGGAAGAGATATGAAAACATATGTATATGTATAACTGATTCACTTTGTTATAAAGCAGAAACTAACACACCATTGTAAAGCAATTATACTCCAATAAAGATGTAAAAAAAAAAAAGAAGTGAGAAGCGTCCTTGCCTCGCATCCTCTCACCTCGGTGGCCCACAGTCCAGGGGAAACAGCCTCTCCACTGGCTTGTGAGAACCTCCGTGCAAGGCCATGTTTTCTCACCTGAGTCCCATCTGTCCCCTGCCCCACCCCAAGAACCTATCACACAGCAGGTGACTGCTCCCCTGCGTGGGACACTCTCCCTGCACTGTCCCTACCCCCAACCTGGCTAATTCACATTCACATTTCAGCAAAAATAGTACCTCCTCCAGAGAGCCTCCCCCTGCTGCCCACACCTGCCACTTCCCCAGTTCCCATCAAACCCTGCACCTCCCTTATTTCAGTGCTTTTCCCACTGCCTCGAGCTTGTCAGTTTACTGACCTGTCTGCCCCACTGGGCTAAGAGCTTCCCGAGGGTTTAACTCCTATCAACTATCCAAAGGTTAGCATAGAGCCTGACATCACCAGGTGCTCGGTAAATGTTCCCCGAGTGAAGACAGGTGCCATTTAGTAAATCCCTACAATGTGCAGGTCCAGTGCTAACCAGGCACATGACATACTTTATACCTCATTGACCCTCTCACTACCTTATACGGTGGGTGTTTATCATTCCTCTTTCTTAGGAAAAGAAACCAAAACTGAAAAAATACTGATTCATGGACCAGGGAGTTTAACCTCTTTCTGTCCAACTCCAAAGCCTGTGCTCCTAACCACTAGACTAAATGGTCCCCCTTCCCTGCTTCCCAAGGGTCCTGGGAATCTATCCCAGGAAGAAGTGGGAATGCAGCTTGGGCCTAGCAGCCTGGGGCAAACTCGCACCCTGGCTCAGATACAGCTATTTTCCTGCCCCGACACCTGTTTCCCATCCCAGGATGCTTTTCTTCCTGTGATGCTTTCTCCCTGGTGAGCAGCCCCACGCCCCGCCCTTGGCCTGGCCCTCGTGCTGTGTCCAGAGACTCAGAAAGTTGCGTCAGGATCTCCTGGGCTAAACCCCCTCATTTCAGTGAGAAAACAGAGGTCCTGTCAAAGAGAGTCCCAAGATAGGTCTGCATAAAGTGATGGGGGTCTAGGGGTTTCAGGCTGGGAGGTGGGGCCCCCCAAGAATGCTCTGCTAGGTGGTGGAGACCTGGGTCCTTGTCCCCACCTCACTCACTTCTCACAAGTTGGATCATTTGGACCAGATGCACCTTCACCTCAGACCAGCCCTGACTGGGAGTACACAGAGGTCACAGGCTCCCCGCCACCAATGCTTCCTACTTCCTGCCCAGGCTACCAAGGAGATTCTAGGCTGGCCAGGGGACCTGGACCCCATATCTGCAGCTTCTCTGACTTTCAGCAAGGCTTCCTTCTTGCTATCCCAACCTCCAGTAATAATCTGATGAGGCGAGGAAGCAAGGTAGGGACTGACACTTACTGCACCTCTACCAAGGCAGGCATTGCACTAGTGCTCTATGTCATCCTTGCAGCCACCCTGAATGGTAGGTACTATTATGAACCCCATCCCACAGATGAGGAAACAGAGGCTTAGAATGATAAAACATGCACCCAAGGTCCAACAGCTCATAATGGCAGAGTCAGGATGAGCTTCCCAGGAAGTCCAGCTCCTGCTCTCTCCACCACAGCACCCTATTTGGTTAAATATCTTCAGTGGTCCTACTGACCACCAGAGAAACTCCAAATGCCCTGCCTGATATTTGAGGCATCTGAGGCTCTGCACTTTCTAGCCTCACTGCCCATCACCTGTCCTATATCCCCTCAGGATGAGCATTACCAGGCCCAGGACGACATCTCTATTCCATCCTTTACTCTGGCTCTTCCTCTTGCCTAGAATGCCCTTCCTACTCTTCCTCACACTTTCAGAGCCTATCCCCTATCTCTGCCCCCTTTTATTCCCTTGCTTTTCAATGAAGCAGCCCTTGACCTTGTGCTCTAACCCCCTCAGCACCGAACATGCTTACGAGTGAGTGGCCCTAGTTGCAGGCTGTCTCTCGTATCGTGATGCAGCTTTCCTGGGTGGTAGCCTCCTTGGGAAAAATTTCAATCAGTTTTAAGGTTCCTGGCATCCCCTATGGTGTCCTGCATCCTGCACGTTTCATAACAATTCGCTGATGTGAACTGAAGGAATTGGGGGCTAGTGGCTCTTCCCTTTCTGCGCCATGGAGGCCCTCGACCACTAGGGGCGCCCGAGAGCACACCTCCCCACAGCGCTGGTTTAGGGCTGGATCAAGAGGGAAAAGGGACTCAGGGAGGGTCTGAAGGGTGGTCTGAGGGCAGCAAAGAGGCAGTTCCCCCAAGGGTTTGGTCTAAGCTTCTTCGCTTCCCCGCTCCCCAAACAGGGTAGGGTGGTGGAAAAGAGCCCAGGCCTGGGTATTGGGAAATTCCAATTTCAGCTCCACCACCCAAGGCTGTGTGAGCTTAAGCAGACTACTTCCTCTCTCTGGGCCTCTGTCTCCCAACTTCAAAATAGACCCTGGATGATAGCCAAAGCCTCTTCAAGCTCTAGGCCCTGTAGCTGCCAGGTGGTACATCCTCCAAGCTGGCTGGGCCAATTCCCACTCCTCTGGGCCCCAAGGCAGGACCACAAAGCCTCAGGTCTCCTGGTTCCAGGGCAGGAAAGAAGAGCAGACTGCCAAGCCAGACTGCCCTTGGGATAGTGCAAGCCCATCCACACTCCCTCACTCCTGTCATTCTCCTCCAGCTTTATTTACTTCAACCAAATACTTCACCCACACACCTGACGTCACCTCCAAAGCACAGCTGGAGGAAGGGATCACATTGCCATAGATGCTGCCACTGCTGAGCCCTGGGCCCATGGCGTCACCACCAGGAGGTGAAATTTCCCCCACCTGTTAAAATAAAGCCACCAACTCAGCCCATCAGGCAGACAGCTATGGGCCAATGTGCCCTTCAGCAGCCCAGTGGATCTGGCCTGAGGCACCTACTATGGTCATCTGGAAGCTGATCCTCCAGGGGGAACCCTTGTCGGGTGATCCCTACTGGCCTGGTACAGCATGTCTAAGAGCCCCTGCAGGGTGAAGGCAGCCTCAGGGGATCTATGAAGTGAGGTGCCAAAGACCAGAGCTTAGAGTCAGGCCTGGGTTCAGATTCCATCTCTACCTCTCACAGAGAAACCTGGGCAAAGTCATTGGACCTCCTGGAGCCTTGGTTTCCCCATCTGCAAAATGGGAACACCTACCAAGGCATACAGTGTCCTGAGAATTCAGGGAGATGGTCCATGTAAGGAGCGGTGCCCAAGGAGATTTCAGAGCAGGGTGGCTATGTTTGCTCTCTCCTTTCAGGGATGCAGCAGTGACAACAGTCATCCCCAGGAACTTTACTGAAACCCTGCTGAATCTGAAGAACCTGCCCTTCGCAGACCTGCCTCCTCCCCCACTCATCTTCTGCTTGCCTCCCCCCATCCCGTTTCCCCCCCCAGACTCGCAATGTTGGGGCTGCAAGGGACCTCAGAGACCGTTTAGTTCCTTCATGCTGCAGAGCTGCCCAGAGAGGTCAAGAAACTGCCAAGGATACCAAGCAAAGAGCAGAGCCCAAGTCTGCTGACCCTCGGCCCAGTGCCCTCTCCAGGTGCCTGCATGGCCTGCCCATCACCAGGTGAGGCTGCCCAGCTCAGCAGAGCTGGGCCCAGCCAGGCCTGTGCTGTGGGGACAAGGAAGCTGTCTAGGAACCTTCCCTGGAAATGTCAAGCACAGTCCCAGGTTATTCAGCAAGTGCTGGGCAACCTGAGAAAGCAGGGCCGCATGCTGCCAGGGCTCTGTGGGCAGGTTTCCATGGTGCTGAAGCAATTCTCCCCACCCCATCCCCCCAGCACACTGTAGATGAGACCACAGGCAGCCCTTCCCCACCAAGCTCCAGTGCGGCCCGGGCCCAACGTCCACCTTCATCAACATTCAAGGCCCTCCCACCTCTGGACAGCACACCCTCTGCTGCATGCCAGCGGACCTTCATCACCCCCACCCCAACCTGCAGTTCACTCTGCTGGAATGCCTTCCTGACAGGCTTCCTCCCCTCTCACCACCCAGCTCCAGCACTTCCCCACTGGAACATCTTCTGTGACCCCCTCCCCGTCAATACACACAGCTAGTTGTTTCTACCCAAGGGCCGGCAAGGTACACGGACATACCTCTGGCAGAGAACCAACTGCACTACAACTACTCCCTTACATGTCCTCTCCCCACTAACCTGAGGCCCCACAGGGGAGGACAGGGGCTTTGCCTCTCTTTTCCATCCCTCGCACCCAAGAGGGGCTGCAATGTAGTAGGTGCTCAGGAATGGTTTACCAGGTAAAGGAATGAAAGAATCGGCGCAGTCATGTGTGTGTCTCTTGCACAACCTGCATTTAGGGAGTCAACATAGACAATGACTAAGAGCCTTAGAACTTGGGTTCAAATCCCAGTTTTGCCATTTACCAGCAGTCTGACACTAGGCAAGTTAGTTAACCTCTCTCGGCCTCAGGCTTCTCACTTGTAAATTAGGGGTAACAATAAAACCTACCTCAAGAGGGTTACTAAGAGGAGCAAACAAGGCATATAAAGTGGCCTGTAGCCGTTGTCATCATCTCTGTGCTTATTTTCCTGATCTTGCCGCTCCTCTCCAGAGGTCTTTATCATCTGCCTATTGAGCTCTTACCCATCTTTCCAGGCCCAGTCAAAATGCTATCTTCTCCAGGAAGCATCATCTGAATACCCAGCCCAGCCCTCCTTCTTTCTCCCAGCTCCACACTCGTGCAGCAATCTTGACCTGCAGCACCAAGCATTGCCAAGACCTTTATGTGTTAGTCTTGCCTCCCCCACTAGACTGCACACTTGCTGAGGGCAGGGCCTGCTCTTCCTGTGTTTCCAAAGGCACCCAATCTGAAGTTTCACGCATAGTAAAACCTACAGCACTTAGTTTACGAAGCATTTACACACTTCTTATTTGATTCTCACTCTCTGAGGTAGGTACCGTCATCACCCCATTTTACAGATGAAGAAGTCAAGGCTCAGAGAGGTTAAACGCTTGCCCAAGATGCCTGTGTGCTCTCTCCTCTCCCATGTTGCCTCGCTTCCTCTAGCTGATGTAAGGGTGCCCACTTAGATCACCCCAGCCGGCTGGCAAAGTTGGCATTTCCATCTCAGCTCTGGTAACTCACCAGCTTGCTGGTCCAGCTCCATGTTTTTCTTTCTTTCTTTTTTTTAACTGATACGTTCCTCTTTTTTTTTTTTTTTGGGCTGCATCAGGTCTTAGTTGTGGCACATGGGATCTTTGTTGCGGTGCACAAGCTCCAGAATGCTTGGGCTCTTCGTTGTGGCGTGGGTTTCTCTCTAGTTTCAGCGCTCTGTAGTCATGGCGCGCCAGCTCCAGAGCACGTGGGCTCTGTAGTTTGCGGCATGCAGGCTCTCTAGTTGAGGCGCGCAGGCTTAGTTGCCCCACGGCATGTGGATTCTTAGTTCCCCGGCCAGGGATCGAACCCTTGTAACCTGCATTGGAAGGTGGATTCTTAACCACTGGACCAGCAGGGAAGTCCCTCCAGCTCCATGTTTTTCCTAGAAAACGCACATCTTAGGGAAGGGCCCCAACCCAGTTGCACTGGATTTGTTAAACCACAGCTTCCGGACATTCACTCACGGCCTGCTTCTCTATGGGAGGCTGCTGCATGGTTCTAGAAGCCCTGCCTGGTAAAGTCAGAGAAAACCACTACCTACTGTCTCTGTGCTCTTATTGGGTAGAGGGAGGGAAATAAAAATTCACTTTCAAGGTCATTCTAGGACCACTGGGTTTCAGCCTTGGGCCAATCAGCAATGCTGGCTCTCTGGTCTGTGCCACACGACAACCAGCATTTGCCTTGGGCTCTCCCCACACATCACCTTATTCCTCACAGCCGCCAAGCTGTGGATGGTCGGAGCCTCCATTTAACCAGTGAGGAACCTGGGCCTGAATCCAGGCACTCTGAGCCCCAAGCTGTGCTTTGGGGCCCATCTGAGCTAGTTACCCATTGGAATCCCCTGGGGACTGTGTTAAAAATACCAAAGCAATTAAATCAACCCACCAGGAGTGAGGCTCCAGAATTGGTTTTCTAAAGCAAGTTCTGCAAGAAAGTCAAAATCATATAGCGCCCAGTGTTTGGGGAACCAGCACTAAAGAGGGCCCTCTCATTGGACAGACTTGGGTTTTTTAAATAAATAAATAAACTTATTTAGTTATTTGTTTATTTATTTTTGGCTGAGTTGGGTCTTTGTTGCTACGCGCAGGCTTTCTCCAGTTGCAGTGAGTGGGGGCTACTCTTCATTGCGGTGTGCGGGCTTCTCATTGCGGTGGCTTCTCTTGTTGCGGAGCACGGGCTCTAGGCGTGCGGGCTTCAGTAGTTGTGGCACGTGGGCTCAGTAGTTGTGGCACATGGGCTCAGTAGTTGTGGTGCACGGGCTTAGCTGCTCTGCAGCACGTGGGATCTTCCCGGACCAGGGCTCGAACCTGTGTCCCCTGCATTGGCAGGTGGATTCTTAACCACTGTGCCACCAGGGAAGTCCCCAGACTTGGGTTGAACCCTGCTTCTGCCCCAGGCTAGCTGTGTGACCTTGGCAAGTCATTCACCTCTCTGATCCTTGGCCCCTCATCTGCGAAATGGGAATGTTAATATGGTAAGGGGTTCTGAGGAGGCACAGGAAAACCTAGGAGCCCCTGAGCAACCTCCCCTTTCTATAAAATGGCCACGACCATGGAACCTACCTCCTTCATAGGGTCGTCATGTGGATAAAAGGAGTAAACGCATGCAGAGCACTCAGAGAAGAGCCTGCACATTTACTACAGCCTCAATAAATGCTGGCTGCCATTATTATTGTTACACCACTGCTGCCACCACCACAGCTGGCCTGCAGGTAGCACTGTCCTGTTTACAAAATGCTTTCACCAACAGAGTCTCAGAGAGCTGGGGGTGGGCTAAAGCTGGTGCCTACCGGCTCATGAGAGCCTGCTGTTAAATTAGCAAGAATGTTGTAAGCCAGTTGTTAAACTGAGCTATGTAAGAATATTATTTTAATATTAAAAATTAAATTATAGAAACATATTTAATTAAATTATATTTAAAATACTTAAAACTTATTACTTCCAGAACTTCCTTGGTGGCGCAGTGGATAAGACTCCATGCTCCCAATGCAGGGGGCCGGGGTTCGATCCCTGGTCAGGGAACTAGATCCCACATGCACGCCACAACTAAGGAGCCCGCCGGCCGCAACTAAGACCCCACGCAACCAAATAAATAAATAAATTTTTAAAAACGTATTACTTCCTAATTTCTATTAGGAAGTATAAATTTCTATTATATTTTGTTTCTTTATTTCTATTATATTTTATTATTTTCTATGTTCTTGAGGTTATTTAATGCCTTTTATCTCTGAATGGCGGAAGTACTTCATCATGGTATGTTACTGCACCCCTCTTCCTAGCTCTAGTCAGTGTCATCAAGTTGGTGCCTTGAAATTGGCCCCAGTGGGTGTATTTACACCACAGAAATCCGCAGACACTACAAATCAGGACTTGATTTCTTGATTCTAGACTTAGGAAGTGCTGCAGAAAATCACTTAATAACAGAGATTAAACTTATAAGGGTGTCGTGTCTATAGCCGTTATTTTGTGCTAGCAGAGAAAATTGAAGAAATATTTTTCAGTATTCAGAAACCATTATCCAATTCAGCAAAGAAGTCACTCATGTCATTGGCAAACAAGTAAAGCTCCAACACACGTCTTCATTCCTTCATTTTCACCTTACTTGTTAACATAAACAAAAATATCAACGAACAATCCTGTTGGAACTACACTCATTTGTCTATTGCATCCATAGGTTGGTATTGATATAAGAGGTCAGCAAAAACCAAGGAAAGTGTTCTACAAGAATCAATTTATTTTTGTGAAATTTACAAAATTAAAGTCTTATATATTTTATTACTTGTAAATTACATTATAAACCTTTATATCAGTAGACTTTATAATAATTTAGTGTGTGTGTACATATGTTTATTGGAGATCCAGCTACTACCAGAACACCACTGCACAGAATCTGAGTAGACTAAGTTACTGTCTGTGCTTCCCAGATGAGGAAACTGAGGGTCAGAGAAGTTAATTAACTTATTCAAGGCCACATGACTAAGAAGTGGTGCAGCTAGGTTTTCACCCAGGTTTTTTCATGCCAAGATACCTTTCCACCACCCTGTACCACTTCCAGAATCAGGTTCTTTCACTCCTACTGAGATCAGCTGCATGGGGAGGGCTAATGGTAGAGATGTGAATGGAGCCTAAAAGGTACTATTTGAACACATGATACTTCAGTGGAGGCCAGGCCTGGGCAGGGGCCCAGAGTGGAGGGCCGTGGGCAGCTGGAAGTAGCAAAGAGACTCTGAGCACCTAATGGTGATGGCAAAGGTAGTAAGGACAAAAGAGCAGGAGGGCACGGCTTTTTTGTCTTTGTTTCCTCATTTGTAAAATAGGGATCATGATATTCACTCCAAGCCATATCAACCTCACACAGTGTCCTGCCACATTGGGAATCTGCCCAGCCTGGTGGTAGGAAAGCACCACCTTATTCATTACCCCTTTGGGTGCTTCCATGCCCACCTCCCTTTCTGAATCCCTTTGGAAGAAAGAGAGGAATAGGGAGAAATGTGGCCTCATAGGGAGGCTAGTTAAAATTCATAGCCAGCCCTTGGAAGGAGTCTTAGAGTTTACAGGGACCTTTCAGAAACACTGATCTCCCCCTGGCCCCTCACTCCATTCCTGGGTGAGGAAGTGAGGGGCAATATTATCTCCACTTTCAAGGCCAGGAAAGGTCAGAGCCATGACCTCCCCAACCCTACCTAACAGAGGTGAGACTTAAATGCAGGCTTGACCCACAATCTTCTCCTCTTTCCGCTTCCCATGTGGCCTCCTGCTATATCTCATAAAAAGCAGCTTGTTGGTTTAATGCTCCCAATTCACACATTTACTGCTATATTTCAACTCTTTCAATTATGGCTCTCCATAGTTTAATTTTTGCCACATTTTGTTCCTTCCCTCAACCATTTAGGAGCTCTATGTCCTCATTTCACTTCTCCTCGGGTCACCCTAGGGTGGCCCTGCAGTAGTTGATGAAGCAGCCAGGATGCATCCCTAGGGCTCTGGGCTCCCATGCTGATGCATGGAGCTGAGATGAAGAGCCCACGGGGCACATACTGAGGCTGGGGCATAAGCTAAGCTTTGGGTATGAGGAACCGGAAACAGGGTCCACCCTCAGAACATGCCAAGAGGGTAAGGAAATCAGAAAGACTTCTAGAAAAGCCTCAACAGCAAAGTAAATCACTACAGAGCCCATGTGGCCTGCTTGGGTTAGAATGCAGAGTGAAAAAAATCAGGAGAGGAAATTGTAGAAGTAGTACAGTTATAACACCTTAACACACACACACACACACACGCACACGCACACGCACACGCATGCATGTGCACACACACACACACACACACACCCTGTTCACACAAAGCTGGAGAAAATATAACAAATGTTAATAATGATTATTTTGGAGTAGAGAGTCTGCAGGTAACTTCTTTGTATGTTTCTGTATTTTGTTACTTTTTATAATAGCATAAACGACCATTGACTTCATTTTTTAAGAAAAGTGTATGGGGTACCTTCGGTTCATCTCTTTCCCACAGTCTTATCATTACCTCCAACTGGCCTACTCTCTCCCATCCATTCTCTCTCCACTGCCAGGAGAATTTTCTTTCTAAATAAGAAATAGAATAATGTTTTTTTTACCAATTAAAGGTCTTCCACAAATTATTGTTAATTTTCTTAAGTGTGATAATGGTACTTTGGGTTGGTAGGAGACTGAACTTAATCTTGAGAGATGCTTATTGAAGTGTCAAGATAGCTACAATTTTCTTTCCAATAATACCATAATTTTAATAAATTACATACATTTTAATACTTTTAAATTTTTATTAGATATTATTTTTAATTTTAAAAATCACACATATGCACGTGTGTGTGTGTTTGTATATATATATAAAATGCTTTTTTATATGCTTTTTTAATGTTTTTTATATAAATGTAATTTTTTTTTTTCTTTTTTAAAGAGAGAAAGAGGTAAAGCAAATGTGGCCAAATGTTGAATGCAGGAGGAGGGCATAATGGTGTTCATTGTATGGTTCTTCTAATTTCTTCAGACATTTTGAAATGTTTTCATAATAAAAAATGTTGAGGGGAAAAGTCTTCTATGGCTGTGACTGCCTATACAAACTTCTGCCCTAAACTTTTACAATCTCACCCGAACCTATCTTGACAGTCAAAACTGCCAAGTCTCACCTCTATTTCATGTTCCAAGGTTTTAGTATGGAAATCATCTCATTCTTGTAAGATCTACTTTCAAATGCATGCACATTTTATAGCAATTAATAGAATACAAATTAATTTTTTAACTATGAGGAATAACGTATTAGAAAGAAAAACTCAGGTAACCAGATGAGAAATTAACTGTGCAAAGGATAAATTTATGGCACAGTATAAACCTTCAGATTAACTATGTGTAAAAGGCATGACACAAGCAAGTAAGAAATCCATACTGTTAGAATCTGGTGAAATAAAAGCTGGTGATACTCAGCTGTGCTTAGTGTCTCCTCACTGGCTAAGTTCAAGTACCAGCCCTATCATTTAGTACCTGTGTGGTCTTGGACAAGTAACTTAACCTCTCTGAATCTCAATTGCTTTATGTGTAAAAAAGTGACAATACCTTGTACCTCAGTGGGTGGCTGTGAGGATCAAATGAGAGAAGAGACGTATATGCATGCTGTATTCTAGAAAGTACAACGTACATTTAAAGTATTATTAGTATCATTCTTATGAAAGCTTGGTGAGCAGACCCCATCGCATCATGAACATACAAACAACTCAAAGGATGATGGGGACACAGAGGAATTTGGATTTTTGGAGTATCTTGCTCAGGAATTCACTCTTCTTAACACTGTTTACATAAATCAAAAAGTCCCCTCAGAGTTCCGGGTTCCTGGCTTGCATACAATTTCATTCAATTCTCATGGTGTGTTCTTTTTGCTTAAAATACCAGTTAGACCTGAGGGTCACCTTCCATTTCTGAATTCTCAAGTTGGATTTGGGGAAGGTAGGGGAGACACACCCATACTCAGAGGGGAAACTCCCAAATCCAAAACAAATAGAAAACCACACAAACACAGCCTCTACAAGGACTTTATTTGTGTGGGGTCACGTACTAGGGTGAGGTCCCTGGGTGGTGCTGAGCCCCATTTCCTTGTATCCATCCTCCAGACGGCACATTGAATGATACCCAGGATGAGGGGCAGTCAGTCGCAGTGTCACGTCCATTTATATAAACACATCATCTACCTGCACCCCCTCTACCTACCCACACCAGCGGGCCTGTCTGTGGTGAATTTACACCACACACTGGGATGGTATTCATTCTGCTGAGGCAGAGAGGTTACCCCTCAGAAGTGAGTGTTTCTTAGTGAGTGTCATGGGTAGATTTTATTTTAGATGGCCTCGGCACCAGTCTCACTGCAGCCATCTCCCCGTAGGTGGTGGACCCTTGGAAGGCAGGTACCATATCTTATTGATGCTTGTCACTCTACCCCTTGGTGTACAATAGTCCCTCAATAAATGACACATCACTGAATTGAAATATGCCTGCCACCTCTTTTGCATTTTCCAGATGATATCCATGCATGCATTTGTCTTACTAAACCATTCATTCCTTCATTCACTCATTCATTCAACGATGAGTAACTCATATGTCAGGCACTGCGCTAGAGACAAGAGAAGAAAGTGATGCCCAGAGAGAACTGAGAATTCGGTGATAAATGCTGTCAGTGGAAGTCTATACAAGGGGCAAGATAAGCAGGGAAGCAGGTTGGTTCTCAGTTATGCTTTGGCAGGCGTGGGAAAGGCTTGCTTACCCGAGGAAATAGCATTTCTGCTGGGCCTGGAGGATGAGCAGGAAGTCCATAGGCAGAGAAAAGGAAGACGAGCAGCTTCCTGGATTTGAACAGCATGAACAGAGAAGAGGGGCCAGGACATGTATCTGTCATCCTGGTGCCTGGGGCTAGTGTTTTCAAGTGGGGAAAGGTAGATGAGGCCAGAATCAGGGCCCAGGCAGTTTAAGAAAGACCTTAATGTTTAAGAAACATTTTTAAAATGTTTAAACATTTTAACATTTAAAACAGTTTAAGAAACCCCATGCTGAGAAGGGGTTCTTTTATCCTATGGGTGACAAGGGTCTGCCACAGATTTCTGGGCAACAGCATGCCATGATCTGTTTTAACCAAGGCTGTTTATTGTACATTAATTTTTCCATTCACTTGCTCTCTGCCATAAGGTTGGTAGTGTGTCATAAGCAGGGATAGAGCCTTACCATTCCAGCACAATGGCTGACACAGGAGGAGAGGTCATTCCTATTCCAAAGGCAGGCCAGAGAGCTGATCCTCCGCCATCACCTGCTCCTTCCGGCTGGAAGGTGAGCGTGGAGAACAGGTCATGAGCAGGGGCGTGGAGATAACAATGGTGGCTGTGCTCATGGGGCAGCCAAGCGAGCCTGACTCACTTGGCAAGGAGTAACAGAATACAAGAGGAGGGGAAAGCAGAGGTCCCTCGTGGAGAAGGAGAATCAGGAAGAGAAATGTATTCATATAAAATGAATTTCATATGGTGGGAAACAACATGGAACCAAGAAGTCCCCTGTAAGCTACCAGCTGGACCTTCTGCATGATCCCTCCAGCTGGCAGGAAGTTCCAGCCAAGGGGAACACATACCCACGTGCTGGCTCCAGGAAGTGTCTAGTCAACCACGAGGTGATCCCACTGAGTTCCAGCTACTCATCACTTCTGAAGTTGCCCAGCTGGGCCTGGGCCAAGGGACCCACGGGTAGGGGAGTCAGCAGGCTTCTTGTCCATACCCCTCTAAGGATACAAGGCAGGGTAGGGGTCAGCAGTATCCTCAACCTACCTGCATCCAGGGGAAACCCAGACTGTCTCCAGGTTGTGGAAAACGTCCAGATTGAGCCCAGGAGCCAGACAAGATCACCGACCAGTAGCCCCACTTAGCAACCAATCTCAGCTCTCTGCTGGGCAATTTAGAATTGCACTAGCAGGCTTCGTTTTCCTAGTCTATGTAACAGGAGGTGTGTTTTCTTTTCCTCTGTTCTGGGAAGCTACTGTTACAGAGGACCTATCTGGTATCCAGAACTTGATGCTGCTTCTCTCTCCATTTGTGTTAAAGCTGAAAAACCGAGGTTCAGTTGTTTCCTGGTACACGGTAGAGTGAGGGTGAAGCCCTGACCGGGCTACAACTCCCCCCACTTCAGCAAGCTGCCATAGAAGCCAACCGTACAGCATGGACATGCTCTAGTCATCGGGGCCTGTGGACTCCACACGCCTGCCTCTACCAGCCCCATGAGAGAAAAGACAAAGGAGGCCATTCAGAGGCCAGCCTCCTGGAGCCAGCGAAGACAGAGAAAATAAGTCAACTACCCATAGCATTATCAGGAAGGAGACACACGTGCGATCCAGGTAGCCCGTTTCCTGCTTGGTGTGTGAATACCCTGAGGTCCAAAGCCCTGCCCAGGCCACACGCTCCTCAGTGACCCTGACTTTTACCCCGTGACACCTGTGTGAGACTCTGCAACATGTCTTCTATTGGAGGAATTCAAAATACTGCGACAATCTGGCCTAAGGAGGGGAGACTCGCAGCGGGTCACCCCACGGGGCACAGTAAGAGCTGGGGTGGGATCCCTGTACGGGACGTGAGCCCACACCCTGATGTAGCCTCTGAGACCACAAGACACCATACCCTCTCTGGGCCAGCCCTGCCAGCCAGAGCTTGGGTGTCATCCTGGACTCTGCCTTCCCCCTCATGTCCCACATCTAGTTAGGTACCTAATCAATCCTCAGAGCAACCTCTATAAAAGGTCTTGACTCTATCCCCTCCTCAAATTAGTTTGGCACTTGCCACATCCCACCCAGATTACTGTCCCCATTCTATCCGTGCTCCCAGCTGGAGGGCTCTTTCTGAAACACACATCTGCTCGCCTCACCTGCCTGCTCATCCGGCCCATATCTCTCAGTGTAAAGTTCAACCGCCCTGGCTTAGCTCCCATGGCCTGTGTCTGCCTCCTGCTCTCCTCCTGGCTTCTCCATTCAGCACATTCACCCTTTGTCTGTACTATCCTGAATGCATTGTGTTATTTCAGGACCATGTACCTGCTGGCCTCACTTCCTCAGAAGGCCCGTCCCCTCTGATAACTCCTGGCAGTCCTTCAAAACTCAATTCAAGTACCACCTCTTCCAGGAAGCCCCTCTCGGATACTCCAGTCTGACTTAGATGGCTTCTCATTTAGACTCCCAGCCCCCCAGTACTTCCCTCTATCACAGCCCTTAGAGTTGTTGATCTCTCTTTTATGATTCCTGCACAAGTTCCTGGAAAAGAGGAACTAAGCTCAAACAAGGCCTCAGTTGATTTTGTACCTATAGCAATACCCAGGCACCCAGCACAATGCTTGAAACACAAAAGGAATTTCTGGATAGAAAAATCAGTGGGTCGGACTTCCCTGGTGGTGCAGTGGTTAGGAATCCACCTGCCAATGCAGGGAACACGGGTTTGATCCCTGTTCTGGGAAGATCCCACATGCTGCAGAGCAACTAAGCCCATGCACCACAACTACTGAGGCTGCACGCCACAACTACTGAAGCCTGTGTGCCTAGAGCTCGTGCTCCGCCACAAGAAAAGACACTGCAGTGAGAAGCCTGTGCATCACAACGAAGAGTAGCCCCCGCTCACCGCAACTAGAGAAAGCCCGCAAGCAGCAACAAAGACCCAATGCAGCCAAAAAAAAGAAAAAAAAAAAAATCAGTGGGTCTCCTCCCCAATAAATGGGTCCCTCTGATTACAGGTTGGGGGATCTTTATGCTTCCGGTGACTGTAAAGGCTCATCAGCCTATGCAACTGAGCTCAGCTACTGTGGGAACTGATCCTTCTACTCTGACCACACTCTTGCTTTGTGAAGTCCTGTGTGGTCACAGTGAACTTTCTCGACCCTGAATACCAGTTACCACAAATGATCAGTGGCCCCTGGAATCAGTTTTATGGCCACAGTAAGGGGCAGAGTGGGGGAGTACAGCCAGTGGTCACTGGGCTCTAAGATTTATAACCTCTGGTCAAAGGATGCTGGACACTGTGCTGGGTCCAGAGAGCCAGGCAACCTCAGCAGTATTCATCTGAATGCGTCTAGCTCTGCCCGCTCAGGAATTAGCTCTTGGTTACTGAAAAGTTCAGTCTTGTGAAATGGGTTTGGTTTCAAGTTTCCTGTCATTGGCTTACTTATTTAAAAACTACACCCTATGTATTTCCTGAAAGAGATAAGGTGCCAGTGGTCTGATTCAGAAGCTTCTTGCCATCAGCCCCTATGTGAAAAAAACCTTATCTGAGAAATGAAACTCAGGAGGGGGACACTCCTGTGGCATCATTTCTTTCCCAGGAGCTCAGAGTTTTCAACTGTAAGATGAGGGAGGAAGGCCTAGTGGGCGCTGACCCCTCCTGGCAATGACATTAGGAGAGACTGGGCCCATTCTTCCTAACCTGATTCTTTTCCCTTTCCGCCCCCCACCCCACTGACCTTGAGATCAAAGTGAGCAATTTTCTTGGCATGAAGGTAGTTCACCCCTTCCAGGATCTGCTTAATGAAGCTGGTGGCCTCCTCCTCACTCAGGGACTCCTTCTGGGCCAGGAAGTCGAAGAGCTCTCCTCCGGACACTCTGCAAGACACCAGTAAGGAGGGCCCAGGCCCAGTCAGTCCTGTGTGTCCTGAGCCCAAGCCCATGGGTGTAACCCCTGACCCTGTCTCCAGGCACCGTGCTTAGCAGAATCCTCTCACTCATCTCTGGGGCTCTATCCAGCCAGCCCAGGGACTGACTTTCCTTCTATTTCTACTTGCTGTGTTCCTCCCTTTGGATCACAAGGGCAGGAACCACCCTTAGGGTGTCACCAGAAGGGTCTCTGCTCACACTCTAGGCCCAGGTCCCTTGTTATCCTAGGTGCTACCCCTCCCCACCATAGGACTCAAGTGACAGAGGACAGAAACAAGTGCTGTGGGATGACAAAGAGGAACATATGCTGGGACAGAAACTGGAGACTTAGGTTCCAGTCCAGCCCTGCTACTGGCTTTGGACAACTCACTCCCCTGCCCCCTCCAGTCAGGCCTCAGTTTCCTCACCTGCAAAATGAGCAGACTGATCAAGATGGTTCCCAAAGCCCCTTTCTTTCATCTTATAAAAGATGACCTCTTCAAAGACATGTCCCTAACTTAAACATCAAGACCCATTAATTACATTCATCTCTAAAAACTCTAAAATACTGCTTTTGTCCTCACATTCTATGCTCCTGCAGCCTATGTTTGATGTGGCAGGCATAGAGAGACCCATGGAGCAAAAAGACTAGTTTACAGTTTTATCTGAATTGGGGATTTATGGTTGCCAGATAAAATGGGAGATTTTTATTTGCTAAATCTGGCAGTCCTACTGGGCTTGTTTGGCCTCTGACAGATGCTGGAGTGTCCAGCCAACACATGCTTCTCTGGAGCTGCAACATAGCCAAGGGTCACCCCAGGAAAAGATCTCAGGAAGGGATCTGGGCCAGAGAGTCCAGGAACTCAGGATCACCTGGAAAACCTGTTTAAAATGCAGATTTCCGGGTCCCACCACTGACCCTACCAAATTAGATTCTCTAGCAGCAAGGCCTCAGAACCTGTATTTTTATAATAACAGCAACATAGTAATGGTAATTAATATTCACTGAATACTTACTCTGTGCATAATGTATACTTTTTGTACATTATCTCATTTAATCATCACAATACCCTATGAGCTAAAGTACCATACTATTAGTTTCCTATTTCACGGTTGAAGAGACAGAGGCTCAGAGAGGTTAAGTCACTTGCCCAAGGTCAAACAGCCTGTAAGTGGTAGAATCAGGATTCAAACCCAGGCAGAATGAGTCCCAACCACTATATCAAGGACTGTCCTCAAATGATTTTCATATGGCCAGAATGGCTTCTGTCCCAGTTTTGGGACTCATTTACTCCCTGCCACCTAGTCCATCCTAAATAAAGAGCCTCAAAATCTTTTTTCCTTTCTTTAAAAGTGTCCAGAAGCATACATTGACCCACTCATCAATCTTAGCATCATGAAAAACAGAACAACTGAACACAATGTCATACAATAGGAAGTATACAGCAACACCTACAAAGTACTACAACTTAAAAAACGGAACCTAAACCTGCTTAAGCCTCTTGTTCACTGCTATTGACAGAACTCTGCAGTGATGGAAATATTCTCTCTATATGCTGTCCAACATAGCAGCCACTAGTCACATATGGCTAGTGAGGATTTGAAATACGGCCAATGCAACTGAGGAACTGACTTTTAAATTTTAATTCATTTTAATTCAAAAACTGAAGTGGTGTAAAATATTTTCCTTTAAATACAACTTTATTTTTTTGGCAGGATTGCACTCTAACCATTGCATTGCAAATGAACTGAAATGTGCTGTAAGTGTAAGATACACACTGGGTTTTGAAGACATAGGATGAGAAAAAGAATGTAAACTATCTCATTAATAAGTTTTACAGTGATTACGTGTTCAAATGATAATATTTTGTATATACTGAATTAAATAAAAAGTATTATTAAAACTAATTTCCGGGGCTTCCCTGGTGGCGCAGTGGTTGAGAGTCCGCCTGCCGATGCAGAGGACATGGGCTCGTGCCCCGGTCCGGGAAGATCCCACATGCCGCAAAGCGGCTGGGCCATGGTCGCTGAGCCATGGTCAGCGTGAGCCTGTGCGTCCGGAGCCTGTGCTCCGCAACAGGAGAGGCCACAACAGTGAGAGGCCCGCGTAACGCAAAAACAACAACAACAACAACAACAAAAAACCCTAATTTATCTAGGTCTTTTTACTTCTTATTCAATATGGCTGCTGGAAAATCTGGCATTTCCACTGCATATGTGGTTTGCACTATATTTCTACTGAACATCACCAATAGGAAGGGTATCTTGTTTAGGTCTAACTATAGATTTCAGGAAATATAGGACATAGAGGAACAAGTTAAACAACACCATGAGGAAGGGATAAGACGAAACCAGATTGTGAGACAATCAACAGGACAAATGACCTAATTCTCCCAACAAATCAATGGCATCAAAAAAGGGAGGGAGGGCTTCCCTGGTGGCACAGTGGTTAAGAATCCGCCTGCCAATGCAGGGGACATGGGTTCGATCCCTGGTCTGGGAAGATCTCACATGCCACGGAGCAACTAAGCCCGTGCACCACAACTACTGAGCCTGCACTCTAGAGCCCGCAAGCCACACTACTGAAAACCGCAAGCCTAGAGCCCGTGCTCCGCAATAAGAAGCCTGTGCACTGCAACGAAGAGTAGCCCCCGCTCACCACAACTAGTGAAAGCCCGCGCGCAGCAACAAAGACACAACGCAGCCAAAAATAAATAAATAGATAGATAAATAAATAAATAAATAATTTTAAAAGGGAGGGAAGGAGAACTGCCATAGAATAAGAGACATGGGAAACAAAAGAACCAGACACAGCATGTGGACTTCCCTCATTTGGATGCTAATTCAAATAAAACAACCGTAAAAAGGTATCTTTGGGCCCATCAGGAATATCACTATGGACTGGAGTGTAGACAGCCTCAGTGGTCTGGGGCGTGGCTGGCTGGATCATTCTGTCAGGTGTGATAAATCCATGGTGGCTGCATTTTAAAAACTGCAGTCAATGAGAGATGCATACTAAAGTGTTTGTATGTAAAATGACGTGATGTCTGAGGCTTGCTTTAAAGTACTGCAGCAAACAAACAGTTGGAGTCGGGGGAAGTAGGATTTGATAGAAAACAAGACTGGCAAAATGGTGATACTGTGAGGCTGGGGGATGTGCCTAGGAGGGTTCTTACATCCTTCTCTCTACTTCTGTATATGTTTGAAATCCTCCATAGTAAGAGGCTAACAGTAAACTTCTAGGGAAGCAAACTCCTCGCTCTCCCTCAGTGACCCCTGCACAGAAACCATCATCGCTTGGAAGTTCTTCCGTAACAGATGAGGAAACCAAGCCCACAGGAGGGGAAGTGGCCATGCAAGGTCTCCTAGCAAGAGAGTGCATGGCCAAGACCATGTCCAAGTCCCAGACCCCAGTCCAATACCATGCACCGTATCATTGTTGGGGGTGGTAGTGCTGGAAGAGGGCTTGGTTTTGAGTTTACTTAGAGTTCACCACCTGTGTGATGTTACTTCCCCAAGCATTCTCTCACTTGAGACTCACATCTGCCCTGAGGGGTAGATGGAACTTCTGTCCTGGTTTCCCAAACAAGGAAACTGGGGCCCCAAGAGAGCAGTGACTTGCCCAAGGTGATACAGCTAGTAAGTGGCAGAACCAGGATTTAGATCCAGATCTTCTCAATCCCGGTGCACCACGTGTTCCTCTCACCACACTCTACCCATATTATAAGGCTCGAGTTGCTGATGCAAAAAAGAAAACCCAAAGCCACCCCAAGCCCTAGGCTGTCATCTGCCATCCCTGTCCAACTGCATCCGTGCCCTAACACACTGGGCTGCCACTGTCTGGCTGGCTCTCTCCCCAGCTAGATTACCTTTGCTTCCACAGCACCTTGTGCAAGACATTCAAGAGAAGGTGGGCGGATAAAAAAAAAAAAAAAGGAAAGAAGTAAGACATTTAAAATATCAACAAGGCACAGAATATTCTGTATCATACAGAAGTGAAGTCTTGGCATTTTTAAGAGACCTGTCGAGAGCCTTCTGTAAATTTTCAAATCCACAGTGTCCCTCAGGAACACAAGGACCTAGCCCAGTCCTTGTTTTTATACTTCCAGCCTTGCTGGGTGGTGCAAGGCTGTGACCTCGGGCATATCCTGCCCTTCCTACCTTAAACAGAACACTGAGTAAATGTAAAAGAACTTCATGATAATGTGGATGTGTTCTGTCACCCAAAATTACTGATGTAAAGGCCCAGGTAGGGTGAGGACTTTGGGGGACAGTAATCAGCTGTTCTGTTTGAAGGTGTGATCTGGGCAGCAGACGGAGTGAGACATGATCTCCTTTTGACGAAGAGGGGAACAGCCATGGTGACCCTTAGAATTGTCCCCAGAGACTTGGAAAGGTGGGAGGCTGATGAGCCTGCCGGGTATCTGTCCCAGCCCTGGACATCCAGGCCAGGGACACTCACATCAATCCTCAGGCACCTGTTCTCAAGGCCATCAAGGAGCCTGGGTTTTGTTTCTACCCCCAAACCTAGTTTCTCCCAAGGGCTTCTCAGCCCCAAGATCTCTGCCATGGAGTCATCCCCACTCCACCCAAGCTTCTCTCCTCTCACACCCCTAAACAATTTGACTTAAAGAGGAAAAGCAAAACCTAACAGCCAGCCTCTGCTCTCCTCCAGTGTCCCCAGGACCAGTCGCCTTCCTGCTAATCTGACCCTTGCCGCCTTCCTCCCTGCGGTTTCATCTGGCTGCTAGAAATGCTTTTCAGAACTCTTTCAAAAGCAACCAACCATTTAGAGGGAGTGCTCAAATGACCTGTGTAGGCAGTGATTTGGGAAGGACGCTGCCAGAGCTGTTGGGGCCCAGAAAGCTGGACTCGATTCAAGGCCTGGGAAGCATTGCCACCACCTTGGAGCGCTCTGTCGGGCCCTGCCCTGGTATGCTCCCGCCGCTGTATTGCTTTCCACAGCTTGGAGTCAGGGAGGCCCCAGAGAGGTCAGGGGCCTGGGATGGAAGGGCTGCCCAACCCTCCCAGGGCAGACCTACATTTTTCAGAGCCAGCTCCACATGTGGCATGAGTTAATCCACTGAGAGTTTGAAAATATTCTTTACACCCTACAGAAGTCAACTTACATGGACAACTCAATCCTTCCCAACCCTGCCATCACCAGTCCTGCTGCACAGGCGATCATGGACAGGGTAAAAACAGCTGAAGGGGACTTAAATCAGGGTTGGGAATGTCCTCTGAGCACCGGCCACTTCAGCTGAAGCCCTGCACTAAACAGCGCTGAGAGGTAGATCCATCCACAAACCCTGCAAATATCAACTGAGCAGGTGGGCTCTGACACCCGTGTTTAAGTACCAGGCAAACCCACTAGCCTAGCAGGGCACAGTGAGGACCAGGAGGCCAAAGGCTCCTAAGCAGCCCAACAGAGGTCACCACGTCCAAACATAAAAGCCCATGAGGGCTTCCCTGGTGGCGCAGTGGTTGAGAGTCTGCCTGCCGATGCAGGGGACACGGGTTCGTGCCCCGGTCCGGGAGGATCCCATGTGCCGCGGAGCAGCTGGGCCCGTGAGCCATGGCCGCTGAGCCTGCGTGTCTGGAGCCTGTGCTCCTCAACAGACCCTGGTCATACAAGACTGAGGCACTGTCTTAGCAATCCCTAGCTCCATAGCCAGGCACCCTGAGACAATGAGGCAACTTGAAAGTAAAGGAGGAGACAGAGAAACTACGAACAGACAGAAGTTCACAAACACAGCAGCTCACAGGAGCACCAGTGTGACAACTGATGTTACAGGCAGTGACAGCTCACAAGAAGAGGGCATGTAACTCTTGCTTAGCCATGAAGCCTGCGGGGAGAAACAGGGACATCTCAAGAGCATCCGAGACCCCAACTCCTGGGGTTCTACAAACAGGGAGTAACAGAAAACTACCCCAGTCATGACAGAAATGCCAAGTAAAATGACAAAAAAGTATCATAACTGTAAAAGACAATAATGAACCCTGCTTTAAAACAAATGACCCAGGGCTGGCAAGGCTGCAGGCAGAAAGAAACGCTCCCATGTTGCATGTGGTGCTGGTTAACCTGTCCTATGAAAGTGAGGATACCAAGAGCCCTAAAAATGTCAGCCCGATTGCCCCATTCCTGAGGATCTGTCTAAAAAAATTAATCCAAAAGAAAAGGGGGAAAACACAGGAAGAAAGTTGTTTTATGGCAGTAAAATGCGTAATGGTTAAAAGCTGGAAATTAAAACACCAAATGTCCAACAACAGGGAGATACGGGTATGTAATGTAATGAAACATGATATAGTCAGTTAAAAGGGATAAAGCTATTCATGGCATTACGTTAACTGGGGGAAAAGTAGAGCAGGAAATTGTACAAGTACAATGCTTGCGTGCAAATAGATAAAGACTGAGAGGAACCACAGGGAAACAAATAGCTGTGTTTGGGTGGTAGGCATATGAATGTAATCCTTTTTAGTTGCTGTAAAGTTTTGACAACAGACATTTAAAGAATTGGCCTGGCTTTCCCAGCAAAGGTGGGCTTGTCACTCTCTGCTGGGAACCAGTGCTAACCCTTAGTTTTGGGGCTTGCCACACCTCGGGCCATCCACTTGGCTGGCTACATCTGTGGGAACCCACCAGGCTTGTCTGAGTGAGGCAGGTGTATACACTGACTGGTCCAATTGGCTAAGAGGTCCCTGGGAGAAACACAGAGGACATTGGGAGTTAGACAAAGGGAGAGCATGGGTAATTCTATGCACTTAAACATTGAGTTGGATAATTTAAGAATCCAATGCAAAAGTATGCAAATGCCCATCTGCTACATAAATCTATAGGCTGACAACACCAGAGCATAGTTCTCAAATTAGAATGGTCTCAAATGTCAGGTGGTCCACCCAACCCACAGGTAGGTTAAGGATGGCTGCCTGCTTTATAGATGAGAGCTGAAGCTCAGAGGGGTGAGGTGACTTGCCCCAGGTCACAAAGTCAGGGATTGCTGAGACAAATGCTGCCACTTCTCTGCTAACTGGCAGACGCCTCACACCTCTGAGGCTCAGAACATTCTTGACACCCGGTCTTGCTGCTTGACTAGACACAGCCATTTCAACTTGTGCCACAGCCCAACTCAAACTCTACTAACCTCCGGAGGCCCACCTCCACCTCCCCAATCCATGGGGGGCGTCTCCAGGAGGGACACCAGTTGGCCAACCAACCCCTGGAGTCGTGGTGTCACCCATCCAAATTCCACCAGACTGTGAAGGATTCCCCTGCAGGGCCAGCCCAAGGCCATCCCACCTCAAGCGCATAGCTATCTGCACAAGCAGCGTGGACCCAGTCCTGGCCCCGCCACTTCCTGGTTGTAGGATCTTGTAAATGACCCAGCCTCTCAGTGTTCTTGTCTGTAACATGGAGGTAATAAGAGTCTCCATGGGACAGGATTGTTATGAGGATTAAATGAGGTAACAGACATTCTCAGCAAAGTGAATACAAAGTCCTCTCGGCGTAAGTGGGACACTACCCTCAACACAGCTTCTGTGAAGACTGAACAAGACAACACGAAGGACCTAGCAAACGCCTGGCTTACAGCAGGGCCCTCTAAGTAATAGTTACTATGATAACAATAAAGGCATCAAACACAGCACAAAGGCGGGGGGGTTTTCCCAGGAAAGGGCTGAGAAGGGCTTTGCAGAGCCTGGAGGATGTTTGTTCTTCCCTTCCTCATAGAACAGACTCTCCCTGACAGCCCCCTGCTCCGCCTTCCACCCTCTACCCCCTTCATCCTCCCACGTGCTCACCAGCCAGGAAAGGACCCCAGCACTCCCCACTTCTTCCCTCTGATCCCCAGGGCCCAGTGAAAGTCAGACCTAGACCCTCGCCCTCAGTCCCTGCTGCACAGCAAGCCCGGGTTCAGGAGGAGGATGGGGTGAATGAAGGAAACCACTTCCCACTGACTTCATCTCCTCCAGGTCGGGCTTCTGTCAGGTTGTTGCTCCCTCTGGGGCCTGTGGCTGGAGCTCCCCTGCGCCCTGCTGCCCCGCCCCCCCAGTCCCAGGCACCCACTCACAGCTCGAGGATGAGCACCACGTCAGTGCGGTTCTCGAAGACGTCGTGCAGCGTGATGACGTTGGGATGCAGCACCTGCCGCAGGATGCTCACCTCCCGCTCGATCTCCTCCCGGCACACACCCCGCCGGCTGGCCTGTCTCTGCCGCTTCTTGATGAACTTGGCTGCGTACTCCAGCCCCGTGCTCTTCTCTCGGCACTTCTTCACGATGGCGAACTGGCCGCTGTGGGGACACAGACCCACACAAGGAGGGCATCACTGTGGTTACTGGGGAAGTGACCTGGTTGTCACCCCTAGGCCACAGTAACTCAGAGTCATTCTTCCAGGGCAGGACAAATCATGCCACCAGCCAGCATCCCCACCTGGCCATCAACCAGTGACTGAGACAGAGTAAGTACTGGGCTTCCCTTCTGTTCATATGAATCCTTTACCTTTTACTAGGAAGGAATGTTGGTATTGTCACTCCCAGTGTACAGATGGGAACACTGAGGCCCTGAAAGGCTACTGATTTGATCTGGATGACACAGCCTCATCGTTCCAAAGCCTCAGCTAGAACCCCTGTCTTGTGTCTACCAGATGAAATCACAATGTCCAGAGGTTTATACTACTTAATGAAAAGATTTTTGAGGAAAAGCAGGACGTTCCTGGTGGTCCAGTGGTTAAGACTCCATGCTCCCACTGCAGGGGGCACAGGTTTGGCTGGGGAACTAAGATCCCACGTGCTGTGAGGTGCGGCATAAATAAATAAATAAATAAATAAATAAATAGAATAAAAAGAAAAAATGGTCAGCATGGTCAAAATACTAACAGTAACAATTCTCTGTTTGGGTCTCCCTTATCTGGAGGCAAGTACAAATTCATCTATTTGGAATTGTGAGGGGACAAAGCACCTCTATAGTCTCATGTTTGTACCTTTGTTTCCAGCCCCTCCCAACAAATAAAAATCTCAATTACCTGACATGAGCCAAGTAGTCAGACTATAGGGGACAGAGCTAATATGAGGATGATGCACTTAAGGACGAGGCCAGAGGCTATGCCAGCTGGGTTCGGGGGGATCCTGGTGGAGGTGAGGGTGGGGTGGAGGCAGCCTAACATTGTTAGTAAGCACAGTGGGTGTTCATCATGGTGAGAAGACTGATAGGACCACAGAATCATAAAATGTTAGGAAACTGAGGCACAGGAGACATCAAGTGACTCACTTGAGGTCATCACAGAGTTAATGGCAATGCCAGGCCCCAGGACCGAGTGCCCAGCCCACTGTTCACAAAGCCACTAAGATAGTTAAAGGAGTCAAGATGATGCTTAGTGCCCTTCAGGGCTGGGCCTGAAAATCCTTCACTCCAGGGACCCAGACAGCAATCATGAAATGGTGTCCTTGCCAGAGTGTCAGGTGGCCCTAGGCCAGCCTCCCTGAGTGCTTCAGGGGCAGCCCCCCCACCACACACACACACACACACACACACAGAAAAGGGCAGCGGCCTCCTGTTTCACCATCTCAGTCCAGGCAATCGGTGGGGGCCACTCGAAGTCCCTGGTGACTGCCCAGTGGCCACCCTCCTGTGGGTCTTCCCACTCCCCTTCCACCACTGCCCCATGTTTTCTTGCCAACCACAATACCCACTGCTTGAGACAGAACTCAGAAAATGTTAAGGTTCAGCTTAACGGCTAAACAAGGGGCCATGAGACTCCACACTTTAGAAGGACTCTCTTAGTGGCTCTGGAGTAAAAGTTACACACAAGTGCTCCGGATATATGCCTCAACCTCAGAAAACAGCATCACATCTGAACCGCTCCATTACTAGAATAATCCTTAGTGAGACAGCCTTCAAAATAAACCAAAGTGATTAAAAAAAAAAAAAAAGTCAAGTAGAGCGAGTAAGGAATAGATATGCCAACACTTAAATAGCATTCTGTGGCAACCACCTTAGAGATGCCAAACACATGTTCATGCAACTCTCCATCCCCTCATCCCCCAATCACCCAGTGCCACCTGAGCATCTACTCTGTGCCAGGCTCTGAGCTGCACAGTAAGGGGCAGGGACCAAAGGCACACACATCAGATACAGATGGAGCTCTGGGGAGGGAGAGGGCCCTGGCTGCTTGGCTGGGCTGGGAAGCCTTTGTGCAGCCAAATGTCTATCACATTGTCTGCTAACTCTAAACTATTAGAGTTAACTCAGCTATGTATGCCCCAAGTATTGGCTCTGGGCTGTCTAGGGGTTGACCCAGGTGGAGTGAAGCCAAGCATCCCAAAGTCAGAGGGAACACATTCAGTGAGATCTCTGGTCACCGGAAGCTGCTTTGGGCCTTGGGACATCAGGTTGCTTAGTGGGTACCACCAAACCCTGGACAAAGCCTCCAGTCCCAGGCAGCTGGAAGTCTCTGTGTCGGGATGGCCACGCTCCTTTCCTCTCTCTCTGACACCTCAAGGGGCCTGGCACTGGCAGCCCTGAGGGATGGGAAAACCAAAGCTTAAGGATTTTAAGCGATTTCTTTAAGATTACAGAGCACAGAGGTGGAGGCACAGGGATTTTATAAGGCAGAGCTAAATATTTCAGGTTACCTTGACAGAGCTTTCCCTTTTCCTGTGAGGGAAACGGGGGCATTTTTCTGTATCACATGCCTGAAAAATTCCTCCAACTCTCAAAAAGCAAATGAGTGTTTGCTCTTCCTGGTTGAGTGTTCTCTCTGTGAGAGCAGCTGCGGCAATGAGAGGTGACTGGGGGTCAGGCCTAACACGAGCAGGCGTCTTCCTCCAGCCAAAAGGAGGTATTCTGAGAGTGCGTGACTAACACAGACCCAAATACCAAGGAACGTCACTCATCTTCCCTCTCTTCACGGGACAGCGGTCCTCTACTCAACCTGCCCTGGAGAGCCTCAAGGAGAGCCAAGGCCACTTGCTGGTTTTCCCCTCTCTCCTTGAGCTGGTACTGGGAAGTGTGCAGAATACGCTCCACGAGGCCAGCCCTGGGGCAGGGAGGCCTTGGGCAGGGAGAGCAGCCTTCCGGGTCAGACAGGCCTGGCCTCAGGAAACTTACGCCACCTGGCTACCTGCTCTGAGCAGCAGTTTCCTCATCTGTAAAATGGGAACTGTGATTCCCTACCAGGGAATTGTGAAGACCGGAAATACGTCATGCCGGCCCACAGGCAGCTTCAGTAAACGGTGACTATTACGTCTTATTGGTTAGTGGCTCATGTGAAGGCAGACGTCACTGATCTACATGGTCTGCAATGTGTGGCCAGGGCGTCAGTGCGATTTTAACACATCCCCACCCCACCCCCTTACGAGTCCAGTGCACAACCAGATATGGGGATATCTTTGTTCTAAGCAATTAACCAACTCTTTTCATCCTTAGAGCAGTGGTTCTCAACCCTGGCTGCACACTGGAATCACCAGGGGAATTTTTTTTTTTTGGCCACACTGCACGGCATGCGGGATCTCAGTTCCCCAACCAGAGATCGAGAGATCGAACCTGTGCCCCCTGCAGTGGAAGCGCAGAGTCTTAACCACTGGGCCACCAGGGAAGTCCCGGGGAATTTTAAAATTACTGCTGCCTGGGTCCTACCTCCAGAGATTCTGATCTCCAGGGTCTGGGCTGCAGCCTGGGAATCAAGATATTTAAAAGCTTTCCGGGTGACCGTGACGTGCAGTCCAAGCTGAGAAACACCAACTTACAACAGTCTTCTGATTATCTCCATTTTCTAGGTGAAAAAAGTACACCACTGTTACTCGTATTATTCCTTGCCCTCTTCAGTATTGATATATTACCCTCTCCCTTAGTTCTTTGATCTGATCATTAGAAGGAGGATGGGAGGGGAGAAGGGTAAGGGGGGGAGGAGTATCATCTCTTCCACCAGGACAGTTTTTCCTTGATTTGCAAATCAAGGCAGAAGACCACCCCGGGCTCTGGGAAATAACAGGAATGGAAGTTTGCAGTTGGGCACCCCCTGGTCACTGTACCCACAGCAGATGCACGAAAGCCAGACCTGAGGTGGCTTCGTCACACCCCCCAGAAGACCCAAGGGCAGGTGGAAGCAGTGATGGTGATGAGCCCTTGTCTGCCCATCAGGAAGGCTCTGAAGCCAGAAATTCAGGCCCTGGGATGCAGAAGTCGCTCAGCTAGGCTACGGGGCAAGGGGTGGACAGCGAGAGCCCCTCTAGGTTAGGACAGAGCCACCCAGGGTATATCCCGGGAGGGAGCAGAGAGGAGCCATCCAACTATAAGGGAAGTGACTGCCAACACTAATTCAAAAATTATGGGAATGCTGAAACACTGATGTACATAGGCAGAGCACGCATATTCCTATTCCCGCCTCCCTAGCAAGAGTCAGTTCCTAACCTGAATGCAGCAAAGGGAGGGTGGAGGTCCAAGTCCTGGTCCCCGTGACCTGCCCCCAAAGCTTCGTGGGCTTGGACAAGGAGCTGCCTTCTCAGCTGTTTTCCTCCACCTGCCACCTGAGGTTTCACCTCAGAAAGCTTCCTGTCAGAAAGCTCCTAAGAGCCCATGACAACTCTGAACAGAAATGAAGCCTTCCCTTCACTCTCCAAATTCTATCTCTGGGCTGATGTCTGGAGACTTGGGTTCTGGTCAGGGCCCGTCCACTAACTGGTCATAACCCTGGGCAGCCTGTTCAACTCCCTGGGCCTCAGGGTCCTCCCTGGTCAAATGTGGATGAGAAAACCCCGCCTGTCCACCTCACAGGGCTGTTGGGGAAATCATGAGGTAACGCCTGACAAAGGACTTAACTATCCAGCACAGTAGAAAAGCAGGAGGTGGGGGTGGGTGGAACGCTGAGCCGGAGGCTGGCTTGCAAAAGTCACGTAGGAGGGTTTCCGCGAAGGACGGTAAATCCACAAGACACAGAAACTACCTTCCCTGCTCCTGCCAGCTGCTCTCCTGCAAGTATGTCAGGAACACGCCGCTCTTCCCAGGCCGAGGGCCCAGCCCCTCACTCACGCAGTGCCCCGGGAGAACAGAGCAGGCTGCGTGAAGATCAGCGTCACAGTCACAGACAGAACTCGGCAGGGCCCAGGTGGCACCCCATGAGGGTCTCCTGTTGTTTGCCCAGGAATCAGATGAGGAGTAAACCTAGACCGGCTTCTCAGAACTCAAAAATAGTGTTGCTGTCTCCAACACCAGCTCCTAAGCTTCATGGAAGAGCCTGGCTCAATTACCACCGAATTCTTCACCGCCAAAGAATCATCTGGGCGTGACCCAAATCTCACACCCTGAGATAGATTTTGTATAGCAATGTGGACATCCCAGCATTTACATCCAGCTTTTCTCTCTGCAAGCTAACTGTAATTTTATTCTCTCTTTTAATATTTGCAGGTACCATTCTTAGCTCCATTTTACAGATCAGAAAATGGAGGCTTAGGGAGGTTAAGTGACTTGGTAGTTGGGCCAGGTAGCAGGCCCTGATAGCAGGGTTAGAACAGAGAGTCAGGTCAACTGACTCCAGCTTCCGTGAGACTCTCAAGGTAACTAGCCAGCAGTGATGTACCAAACAGTGAGGAGGGGGCCCACCCCAGAATGGAGGAGCATTTTATCGCTGACAGTATTGAGAATTGCCAGTGCATGATGATAATAAAAAGTAGACTAATTTTTATTCAGTTTTATCATTGGTTTTGAATTCTCCAAAGACAATGCACCCCTCATGGCCGGCATTGAGGCAAGACCACTCCCACTACCCACCCACTCCCACCAGGTTGGCTATGGCCAACTAGACTTGTTCTGGCAACTGCCAGGGGCTGACTACCAAAGGTGTTTTGTCAGGGTTACGGATAGGGTGGGTCTAACTCATTCTCATTCTCAGTCAACTCTGAAGTGTCCAGGAACTTAGGAACTTGCCCCAAAGTCCCCAGTTGGTCAAGGCTGAGATGAGGCAGAGCTGTACAGAACACAGACCCTCCCCAGGGAGGAGATGCCATGGGAGGTAAAAGGTAACAAATGGGAAGTGCTCCAAGTCAGAGGGATGTGGGGACCAGGTTCCTCCTCCCGCTTCCCCCAAGCAATCACTGCAGTTCCTCTTCCCACACTCCAGAACCATGAGCCACAATTCCTCTGGAATTAGCCTGCAAGTTTGCAGGACCACCGGGCGGGGATGATGCTTAGAAGCTTCCAGTCATGGCCACCCCAGGTGCAGCCCAGCAGGCGGGGGACTGGGACATTCAACCAACATGTGTCAAACGTGTGGACAAGAGGAGCTCAAATCTACAGTCCGCAGGAACCACATCAGCCTGATCCCAGAGGACCCACACCCCAATCCCAGGGCAACAGCCTGTCTGAGGATGGTGTCCCCACTCCTCTGCCTGGTCAGGCTTGACTGACCCTGCCTCTTAACCCCCTCCCCCTTCCAACACATCTCATATCTAGTCAGCCACTCCTGCTTCCCACGAACAAGATCTTTCTCCCATTGCCTTAGTAACCAACTTGCTTCTGGTCTGCTATACCCAAGTCCAGGACTTAGAGTCAAAAGACCCAGGTTCTATCTCCAGCTCTGCTACTGTGACTCTGAGCCTCAGTTTCTTTGTGTGTAACACAGACATAAGACTATCCCAATCCTACCAGGTTATAATGAGAAAGTGAGATAAGTATGTAAAAGCACTAAGTAAACTATAATTCTCTGTGAACGCGAATTATTCTTTCTTTCCATCCACTGGATCGCCATATCTGGATCCTGGTCTCCATTTTCCAGTCCCAGCCTTGAATCTGATTCAGCCCCTGTGAACCCCATCCACAGATCCCAGCTTTAAAATAGTGCTGGAGAGAACTGGGGCCGTTGAAAGGCAGGGTCCCCAGGTGGTGCCAGGATCCAGGACGACAGAAAACACTTCGGGACACAGTCACCCAAGGTCAGGGCAAACAAGGGACCAGACACCCAGGAAGCCAAAAAAAGGGTGAAGAAATACAAAGGTGTCAGAAGTGGGAAGCAGCAAGTCAAGATTCCAGGCCAGAGAGATGAGGGTAAGGAGCAAAAATTTACCAAAAGCCAGGTGGGCAGTACGTCAGGAGCCAGGTGGGCAGTACGTCAGGAGCCAGGCAGGCAGTACGTCAGGAGCTAGGTGGGCAAGCGAGGAGTGAGAGGCACGCGGGGGCAGCGGCCAAGCCAGCAGCCGGCACATGGAGATTGGAGCAGACAGAAACATCAGCACAAGACCTGCAAACACAAGAGCGCCCAGAGCCGTTCAAATGGCCTTTTCTCCCAGCTAGTGAGCCAAACCCACTGTCTAATGAATCCATTTCTCCTGTCTGACCGTGTTGCCCATACCTTTCTAGTCTCCTGATGATGACTTTAAAATTTATTTGAGGTATGGAACCCTCTCTCCAATAAATCTTGCACAGAAGCCCAATATGCAAAACAGATAAAAAGCAGTACTTCTGGGACTTCCCTGGTGGTACAGCGGTTAAGAATCCACCTGCCAATGCAGGAGACATGGGTTCGAGCCCTGGTCCGGGAAGATCCCACATGCCGTGGAGCAACTAAGGCCATGCGCCACAACTACTGAGCCTGTGCTCTAGAGCCCGCGAGCCACAACTACTGAGCCCGTGTGCCACAACTACTGAAGCCCATGTGACTAGAGCCCGTGCTCCGCAACAAGAGAAGCCACCGCAATGAGAAGCCCACGCACCGCAATGAAGGGTAGCCCCCGCTCACCGCAACTAGAGTAAAGCCAGCGCACAGCAACAAAGACCCAATGCAGCCAAAAATAGGTATAAAAAAAATTATTGTTTTTAAAAAAAGGAGTACTTCTTATTTGGGGAGAGGCACTCAGAGGTCACCTACTCAGAGCCCACCGACATGATGCCTAAAGGGGCTTCATGGAACCCCAAGGGCTTCAGGGAACACAATTTGAGAAGTACACTGTACAGCATGGAAGCATGCTTGTTGATGATCCCAAAGCAATTTCAAACTGTAAGAAAAAAGAAAAAGAAAAAAGGAGAAATAGAAAACACTGATGAAGTAATTCTCAACATTATTATCTAGTCTTTTAAGAAGTTACTCTGACCAAGCCAAACTCAGGGTCACCAGTAAGGAATACATGTAGGATAAGCATCAGGAACCAGAAGTTTCCAGGGAGCTGAACCCTGACCTACAAATGGCCCCTGTCCAAGAAGTCACAGGTGTCTGCCTGTGCTGGCCAGTGGCAGCTGCTTTCACATCTTAGCTCATTCAGTTCCCTGTCCCTCAGACTAGCTTCCTTCCTCTGACACTTTTTTTTTGTGGGGGTGGGCAGAAACAATTCCTAAAGCACAAAAAGGGAGGACCTGTTGAGCAGAGCCAAGTCAAGCTGAGCTCTGATTACCTTTCGGAATCTATTTTTAAGTCTAAGCACATTTTGATGCTGTTGTCATATGAACATGAGCCCACAAGTCCAAGGCCTGAAATAAATTAGGCTCAGTCTAAGTTGGACTTGGCTATTCAGAGAAAGGTTTTCACTGAAAATGCAGCTCAGTGTCCTCTGGTATTTCCCTTAGTTTAGAGTCTAGATTCTAGACACTGACGTGAGGTAGGTTACTATGGTTTGAAGTGTTAGCCTTGGAGGGTACCACCCACGACTCACCATCCACCCACCCGTCATCTAGTCCCGTAACTATCCACCCACCCATCCACCTAACTGTCCATTCACTAATCCATCCATTCACCAATGTACTCCTCCATCCCTCATGTGTGGATCAGTGTCCTAAGTGCTACAAACAAGACGCACCCCACAACTTGAAGGGCTCACAGTCAACTGGGGAGATCAAACACTCGTGGAAAAAGAAATATGGAATGGATGTATAGAAAGGGCTGTCTCAGAGTCAACTGCACGGGAAGCAGCAAGCGCTGCAGCAGTTCAACAGAGGGAGAAAGTATCTGCCAAGGGGAGTCAGGGGAAGCTTTAAGGAGCAGGTGGGATTTGAACCAGGTGCAACAGTGTACTATTAGGCCATTCAAGACGGTTGTTCTCTTGTCCTCTGGACATCCCCTGCTCGACCAGTCCCTGCCTCACCTACACCCTACTCACATAACTGACCTTCCCTCTTAATCATAGAGCCTACTCAGTCAATGCCTACATACTTGCCCCCAGCCTCAGCTGGTGATTGTTCTAATCTCTAGATCAGAACACCTTGACCAAGATAGCTCATCAAAGGGGCCATGAGGGGCCTGCTCCTCTGCTGGTTTCCCTGGTAACCGATGAGCCAACCTGACATCAATCCCCTCTATAACTGGTAACCTCACTCTCCCACCCAGGAGTGAAGACTTGCTGCCCTGTCCTGCCCGTCATCTGCTGCCCATGGTGAAGTGTCACTCCAGGACCTTGCTTCAGACATGTAAGATCCCCCCAACCATTAAACCACTGGTGTCTCTGTCGCTAACTCCGGGCTCTTTTCTTTGGTCTTGAGGCTGGGCAAGTACAGGGCTTGCAGGCCTGCGGGGTACAGCCCAACAGGCAGAAAAAGCTGGATGCAGACAGGCAAAGGGGAGTCAGCTCGCCACAGCTGGAGAAGCAGGGAGTGATACATAAATGCTTTATTCTGGGCAGGCCCCAACTCACCACCTCTCTACCTCACTTCCTCCCCGTCAAGTGGCCACTTTCTCGAGGAAGTACATCAAGAAGCTGAACTTGCCCTTTCCTCTCCTCTTTGTGTGGGTGGAGGGAAAGGAAGACAAGTGGCTGGCAGCCAATGATGTTCGCTTGTAGGGCTCCCTTCTCACCACCCGAGTTCCTGACAATCAGATGTACCTTTGATTAATGAAAGAACTTCAGCAGAACAGGTCAACTTGCTTGATCCCAGAAATGCTAGCCAATTGGCCTTCACAGCCTAGGTGGAGCCCAGGAGGCTGGACCATAACAGATGTGACCTTTTGCATGAGCTCATGCTACAGAGCAAAAAAGGGACTACAACAGGAAGACAGAAAAATCCAGGCTGGTCGAGGTTCTGTTATTACTGTGTGGGGACAGGGTCCTCCCTCATAAAATGGTGAAGTGAACAGTTTATCGTCTATAAAACCTCCCTCCCAACTTGCCAGACCACTCTAGTGCCAAGAGTTCTGTACCCAGCCTCTCTCCTGTGAACTCTGGACCTCCCCATGGTCCACATCCCCTGGGGATCCTTTCCATAATTTACCCATAATTCACACTGAGTGATAATGGGAGGCAAAGGGTTAACCTGCCCTCAGTGCAAAGTAACACATTCACATTTTAGCAGCATCCTTGACCAAGAGGGGCTTTAACAGTGGCAAGTTTAGGCACACGTTGGGCAAGTGAAGGAACTAACTGGAGATAAAAAGGTCTTTCCTGGGCTTCTCTGGTGGTGCAGTGGTTAAGAATCCACCTGCCAATGCAGGGGACACGGGTTCGAGCCCTGGTCCAGAAAGATCCCACATGCCGCAGAGCAACTGAGCCTGTGTGCCCCAACTACGGAGCCTGTGTGCTCTACAGCCCACAAGCCACAACTACTAAGCCCGCGTGCCGCAACTACTGAAGCCCGCGTGCCGCAACTACTGAAGTCCGTGTGCCGCAACTACTGAAGCCCGCACGCCTAGAGCCCGTGCTCTGCAACAAGAGAAGCCACCACAATGAGAAGCCTCCGTACCGCAACAAAGAGTAGCCCCTGCTCATCGCAACTAGAGAAAGCCCGCACACAGCAACAAAGATCCAACACAGCCAAAAAGAAATCAACAAAATAAATCAATTTATTTAAAAAAAAAAAAAGTCTTTCCTAAAATTCATGCCGAAAAAGGTGGCCCTGAAGAGGACTGACTACATACATGTATCTGCATATGTGAATGCGGGTGTGCAAAAAATCACAACCAATCATTTCTTGTCAATTCTCTTCGTCCACCTGGATCTTAATGTTCAAGGGATTCTTGCTGCAACACCTTCACTAATATACACAACTCTTAGCCGTCTAGGGTGGATGCTCTCTGTTCCTCAGGATTTCTGTGAGTTTTTGACCCCGGGTTTGCTTCCTCACCAGTACTTAACGATACCTCAGATCCCCTCTCCCAAACTCAGGGCTGGGGATGGGGAAGACCACCATGTTGTGGGCAGAGCACGGGATTTGGAGTCCCGGCTCTATCACCAATTTCCAAGTCCCCTTCTCTCTCATGGCCTCAGTTTACTCATCAGAAAAATGTTGAGTCGGACCAAGATGTCTCTCTCACCCCCATCCCAGCTCACCCTCTTAGGATTCCCTGAGGCAGGTCAGGGTGTCACATGCATCTATCAGTCTGAGACACATAGGGTGATTTCTGGGTTTCCCGCTGCACAGGGTCCAGCCACAGGTTCAAGCTACTGAGATGTGTCAGTTCCATTTTCACCAACTAAATTTCCAAAGAGAGAGTGGGATCAGGGCTTTGGGCCAGAAGAACAGATCTCAGGCACTCTCAGAAAGATGCCCCTGTACCATCTTCACATCCAGCAAAATGCTGAACACACCAAATAGCAGAGATACCTCCATGACAAATGATCGAGGCATTCACCTTAACCAGCAACCAGCCCATAAGAGCCTGGGGAGAAAGAACTGTCCTACTCATCTCACAGGGCCCGCTGAACACTGAGAACAAAGCAGGTATTCCATCAGTGTAGAAAGGAAGAGCTAAACGGAGGCAGCAGGGGGACTTCCCTGGTGGTCCAGTGGTAAAGAATCTGCCTTCCAATACAGGGGACGCAGTTTCCATCCCTGGTCAGGGAACTAAGATCCCACATGCCGCGGGGCAACTAAGCCCACATGCCACAACTACTGAGCTCATGCACCTCAGTGAGAAAGCCCACGTGCCGCAAACTACAGAGCCCACGTGCCCTGGTGCCTGAGCACTACAACTAGAGAGAAGCCCACGCGCCACAACGAAGAGCCTGCACCGCAACGAAAGATCCCACATGCTGCAACTAGGAGACCCGATGCAGCCAAAAATAATAATAATAAAAATAAATTAATTAAATTAAATAAACTGAGGCAGCAGGAAGTGAGGTGCAGGACCTGTCACTCACAGCCAGCTCTCCATGCAGCTGAAGCACATCACTGGCAGACTCCCTGGGAAAAGAACACGTTCTTGATATTTGTTTATTACAAACGGAGCATGTTCATTATTTTTAAAAAGCACAAAGAGGAAGCTTCCTGAGATAACCATTGTTATCATTTTAGTGGCTGCTCTCTTGGACATTTTTTCAGCACATATTACGGTCTTTTTTTTAAAAAGACTGTTCATTTTTTTTAATGGAACTGGGATGATACCACATGTACTATTTTGGAAACTGCTTTAAAATTTTTTTGTACTTAATAATAGATCATGAACATTTACTCATGTCATTAAAAATTATTTTACTACCTGATTTTAAATAATATGCCACCATACAAATAAAGCATGGTTTTTAGAGCAAACTCTTAATTTTGGACATTTATATTACTTCTAATTGTTAATATAATTAATAAGACTGTTTTAGATACCCTTATATATAAATCTTTGTGTACATCCCTGATTATCTTTTCTGAAGGTAAATTCCAGGGAGTAGAACGCTTAGTCAAAAGTTATGTACATTTTTAAGGTTTTTGATACTTGACAAATTATCTTCCAGAAAGAATGTCCCAGTAATACTCCCAACAGCCCTAAATGTCAAAATCCCCTGCTCCTCACTCCACACACATTTCACCAAATACTGGCTCACTGTGTTTTTCAGCTTTACCATTTTCCTACTTGAAAGATGATATCTCATTGTTTTCACTTGAATTAAATTTATTAACTTGTAGTCGATTACAAGTAAGAATGAACATCTTTTCCTGTGTTTGTTGGTAATCTGAACTGCCTTATACATGCCTGGCTTATTTTTCCACTGGGATGTTTGCCTTTTTCTTATTGTTTGTAAAAGCTCTTTACATATTTGTGACATGAACCCTTTGCCGTGTATGTTGCAAATATTTGCCCTAATTGTTTTGTCCACAAAGGAGCTTTAGGTCTTCTGTAGCATCCGATGGTGTTAACCAGTTTTCTTCTTACCTCTCTCTCCTTCTGCCTGTCACTAAGCTGTGACTTCGGGGCACACTGAAGGGAAGTGCCTTATGCCTTGTGACCTTGTTGGTCACCTAGACACTCAGTCCAAGAGATACCTTCAAACTCACCGCACAGGCAACCTCTCATCCCCCACGCCTGGCTCTTTCCTCAGAGTTAGCCCACTCTTCCTCCTGGCGATGCCCCTCCTGCTGGTTGACTGCAGAAAAGGATGGCATCAGAGGGTGAGCAGGTCCTGCTACAGAGTGGGCCTGGTGTCCCCAAGGTGGGCCACAGCTGCTGGGGTGACCAGCACAACAGACCCCCTTTAGGGATGCAGAGCATCTCCCCTGCCCCCAAATTATCCATGATGTTGTTTAGTGTCCTTTGAAACAGGCTGCAGCAGGAAATGGCTTTCTTTCAGAAATTAGTACCATGAAGATGTCTGTCTACCCTGAAAAACTGATACCCTTGTTCATTTCAGATAATGAAAATGATGTAATCTATCTTATTTCCCTTTTGTCGTCTTGGTGGTCAGTGACAATAGCGATAGTGGCCCAGATCTTGGGTGTATTTCCTTCCTCCTTGCTTCGCACCAGTGGCTCTCAAATTTGAGGGTGTAACAGAATCAGCAGGGGAGCTTGGTAAAAATGCAGGTACTCAGGCCTTACCACAGAATTGATAAACCATAATCTTTTGGAAGTCAAGTGTCTTTTGATCTTCCACCTTTATTTTCAAATGCTGTGTGCCTCATGCTGTACGTTGCCTCAAGTTCTTACCATACACGGGCAGGAGGAAATAACTGTAAGTTGTTTTGTGTTGCCATCACTGTGGCATGGAGAAAGACAGGGAGCTGCCGAGCATGCCTGCAAAGGCAGAACTTGGTCCATTCCACAGATGGCTAATGGAGGCCCCAAACAGTTAAAGGGCCAAGGCAGGACCACCCCCATAGCCATTTAGTCCATCCCAATGGACAAGTTGATCGACTGCAGAGCAGAAGGCAGTTCCCATAGGAATAAAATGGTGCCACTCCCATCCCCCTCGGGCCCCAGGCTCACAGGAGGCCCATTCCCTCATCCCCACCCTCAAAGGGATCTGACTTTTAGATCCACATCCATCCTCCCTATGCCCACAACCCTAGAGGGTGGGGCAAGGTAGAGAGAACAGGTCCAAGTCCTCTTAGAAGCAGATTTCTGTTCAAAATCTCCTCCCGCCCAGCCCTGTCTCCCCAGCAGAAGCCAGAGCCTCTGTTGGGCAAGCGGCTCCAAGTCGCAGCCGTGCCATCTCCGCTGTCATCACCAGCCCCAATGAACAGCTACCAGGAGCCCTCGGGGCTGCCACTCCTTCCAGGTTCCTCTAACTCTGCTCTAAGTCATTACAGGATTTGATGCTGCCTGACATGTTTCTTTCAAGCCTAACTGTCAGGACGCGGGGAAGGTATGCGTCACATCCAACACGATCTGTTTTTCCTCTGTCTACCCAAACTGCTGTCTAGAATAGAGCCCGGCCTCTAACATGGCCTCTTCCCTCTAGAAGCCCACCTGCCAGGCCTCCCTCACCAGCTGCCTCAGGTTGACCTTGACCTCACCCACATGGCCCATGCTGGAGTCACAGAGGGGCAGAGGTTAACCAGCAGAGCTCCGAAGGTGCAGGGGGCTCGAATCTGGGAAAGACGCCAGGATAACACCAACCCAGTTCTGTTACTAGCAGGCTCTGGAAACTTGGGTGAGTTTCTTAACTTTTCTGTGCCTCTGTTCCTTCATCAGCACATGGGGATGACAACAACCTCATAGGTTGTGATACACATTAACTGCATTGATAAATATGATTTTAGTTTTAGCTCCCCGGGCTTCAGTTTCCTCACCTGTAAAATGAAAATAATACACTTAACTTGCAGGACTGTTGAGAAATTTTAATTAGAGAAATGTGAGAACACAGCACAAAGCCCAGGATATCCTTGGTGCTCAGTGAATGGTTTTTGAAAGGTGGAGGAGGAATAAATCAGACGGTGAATATCACGGTTCAAAGCAGATGTTGTCACCCTGGCCGCAGGCTGCCCCTTCTTGCCCTTCAATATCCCAGAAATCACCTCCTCCCTCAACAAAACAGGGGCCACCCGGGGCCCAGACTGGCCAGACAGGCACATTCCTGCCTCATCTCGAGAGCTGGCAGGTCCCGGCATTCCCTCCAGAGCAGAGTGTCTCAACACATCAGGGCCCAGGACAGCCAGGGGATGGACTGTGTCCCTCGGCCCTCCCGTCACCCCACTGTTCCCTCCAGGGCAGGGACACTGCAGGGTCTCCAGAGGCTGGCTCTGGATGGCAAGGCTCATATACACACAGAGAAGGGTCCCCACATACACTGAGCTCTCTGCCTGGGTCCCTGGGTCTCTTCTGGGTGGCTGGAGTGGACCCGGTGGAAGTGTGAGGAAGCCCAGCCACGAGCAGCTTTGACCGTAACAGGTGTCCTCTGTGTGCACGACTCGGCGTCCATCACAGCTCTTACTGCCCGGGGAATTCTGTCTACTCGCCTGAATGCCATGCTCCACCCTTAGCGCCCCAGGGCTGTAAACACCTGAAAGGCAGGGATGGCTCCGTCTTGCCCACTGCTGTGCTTTTGGCACCTAGAAGCGCTCAGTAAGTATGAGCTGAATATAGGAGTCTTGCGTGTAGGCACTGGGAACACAAAGACGAAGAAGATGCAGTCCCTCATTCACATAAGAACCAGCAAGTATTTGCAGAAGGCACCCCCAGAAACCTCTTTTCTAAACTAAACATTCGGTATATCTTCTCTCCCGTGCTCTTTGAAGGCAGAGCTGCTTTGTGGGACCTCTCTTGACCCGTAGGACCCCCCAAGCTCTCACAGAGTACACAGTAGGCACTTTGACACAGACGAAACTCAGCTCGGGCGCGCTGCCGATCCACTCTGCTGGAAACCTGTCCAGTCACGCTCTGTTCTGTAAGGAATTTTCCCTTGGATCCCAGAGGTGAGTAAGACACAGAGTAATTTGGTCACGGTTCCCCTTCCCCTCGAGCCCAGAAATTATCTGACCAAGCTGGGGCTGGGAGTTAGGACGATCCACGGGCTGGGTGTCAGTCCTAAGCTTTTCTAGGACACAGCGGGAACTGGGAGGGACAGTCCTGCCCCACAGCTGCCACCAGCTGCTTCTCACAGAACGGTAGGGTCAAACGGCAGGGAAGAGGAAGGACCCTTTTCACCGTTGAGAAAACACACAGAGCTTGCCCGGGGGTCACAGAGCAGCTTACGGCACAGCAGCCAGAGACCCCAGGTCTCTCAACAACTATTCTGTGTCTTTCTACTACGGCAAGGAGTTCCAAACTTTTTCTAGCAGTAAAACTTTTTCTTTTCATTATTTGTATAAATAAATAAATTTTATTTTTGGCTGCGTTGGGTCCTCGTTACTGCGTGCGGGCTTTCTCTAGTTGTGGCGAGCGGGGGCTACTCTCCGTTGTGGTGCGCGGGCTTCTCATTGCAGTGGCTTCTTCTGTTGCGGAGCACAGGCTCTAGGCACACGGGCTTCAGTAGTTGTGGCACACGGGCTGTAGAGCGCAGGCTCAGTACTTGTGGCCCACAGGCTTAGTTGCTCCGCGGCATGTGGGATCTCCCCGGACCAGGGCTTGAACCCGTGTTCCCTGCACTGGCAGGTGGATTCTTAACCACCGTGCCACCAGGGAAGCCCTCATTATTTATTTTTTAAAATCTTCAGCAAAGGACTGCACACAAACATGGATAAATAAAAATGAAATTGCACAGAAGGCCATAGAGTGGAATCAAGAGCCCCCTGCCCCGTTCCTCGCCTGCCCCAGCTCTGCTCACCTGAGGCAATCGCTTTTAAGCCTTCTCATGTTAAGATCACACTGTTTTTCAAATAAATCTTACACAGAAGTTTAAAGTACAAAACAGATCAAAGGGGAACAACGCAAAGCACTGCTTGATTACTATATACACACACAGACATGCGTGACAGCCCCTAAGTCTGCACCACAGGACTCGATGTGAAAACCACACCACTACAAACTTCCCCTTATGTCACAGCCTCCTGCTTTTACTGGCAGCCTGCTGTGGAGGCAGAGGGAAGCTTTCCCCCTGAACGGACACACCTATACCAGGTACACCAAGATTTTATCCCCATAGCTCTTCCCACACCCAGATTCCTGAGGTATCACCACCTACAGCAAAAGAGACCTCTACAAAGCCTCAGGTCTCCCTAGGGCTTAGGCTCTGTCTGCCTGGAGAGGGAGAAGTGGGGAGAAATCCACGTGTGTCACAGCTCACAAAAACTCAAAAAACTTATAGATAGTTGGATTAGCAGTCATATATACCTTAATAGGAATTAGTCGGATTAGATTGCTTTCCTACCAAATGGCAGAATTCAACTATGCCTGGGGGGTGGGGGATTTCCCTGGTGGCCCAGTGGTTAAGAATCCGTGTTCCAGTGCCGGGGAGGTGGGTTCGATCCCTTATTGGGGAACTAAGATCCCACATGCCACAGGGCAACTAAGTCCGTGCGCCACAACTAGACAGCCCACACGTTGCAACTAAAGCCTGCACACCGCAATGAAGACCCAGCATAGCCAAAACAAACCAACAAAAAAAACTATGCTGGGGGGAAAAAGAAAATTTTGATGTAATAGAAGAAGAGATAATGTTGGGGTGAGGAGAACTGAGGTACTTAGATGAAGAACAAGACGGGCCCTGCAGGGGAGGTCTTTGGGGTGCTAGAGGGCAGCAGGAGAGCACCCAGCATTGGCAAGCTGGCAAAAAAGGGGGTGGGAGAACCCTCTGACTGCTTACTCCTCAGTCCTTCCCTTCTTCGAAACACTTAAGTCAACACTCTTCAACCACCTCCACTACTGGCAAAAAAAAAAAGTTCTGGTCTGCACTGGATTCTGCTGTGCTGTCCCATCAGATGCTGGAGGTGGGAACTGGCTCATTCTGCTGTCTCTAGATCACAGGGAAATGCAGCTTGCCACCGAGAAGGGACAGTTACTATACATGATGGGGCAATCTCCTTCCTTCCTCTTCCTCCCTGCAAGCACTCACAATGCACGTTTCCTCCCTCCAAAATTCAGAGTAAATGCACAGCCCAGGAAAATGATAGCCTCTTCCAGGTGGGGATGGGAAGGAAGTGGGGGCACTGACTTGCAACCACAGCTCCCAACATAGCCTTCCTGGAAATCTCCCTCCTGGGGCCCAGGGCTGCACCTCCTCTCTTCTCTTCATCACTGGACCTTGTACCCCCGAGAACATTGCCCCTCCAAGTGTGGGCCTGGACCAGCAGCATTGATTTCATCTGGGAGTTTGGCAGAAAAGCAGAAACTCAGATCCCACCGCAGCACTACTGATTCAGAATCTACCTGTGAACATGACTCCCTGGTGATTCAAGTACATATTAGTTTGAGAAGTGCTATTTAAGAAAATATTACAGCAAACCACTACTTAATGGAATCCTGGGTACCCCAAAATTCCCTCCAAATCCTCTTTGGTCCTGGTCCTTCTTGCTGGAAGTCTGGACCTATGGGACTGTTTTCATACCTTGGAAAAGGCAGTATAATGAGCAGACACAAATGAATAAAAATATGTTGAACGACTCCTTCCGTGAATAAGAAGTTACTCTTGAAGTAGCATTATGACTTACAAAGTGGTTTTATGTGAGTTCTCTTATTTCATACTCACCAAATCCCCAGGAGGCCCTTGGGGACAGGTATTACTGACCTCCTGTTACAGGGGAGAAGCCAAGCTCAGGGGCCTCGGAGAGAGTGGCACAAACAGCCTCCAACGTGGCACTTAGGGTCCACATCTGGGGGACATGTTGCAGCTCGACATGGATTAACCACGGTGTTTGGAGAAAAGGATAATCTGATTTTTTAAGTGTTTAATAACAGAGTTCATCAGAAGTTCCTTTTTGATTTGGGCCTTCTTGTCGGAAACATGAATCAGCTTTACCTCCCCTAAAAGTGAACAATATCCTGTATGTGTGCTTTGATCAAATATGTTTTTGAAGATTAACGATCTTTAAAGGCCTTAAAGTTCTCTTATTTATCACTGTGTCTTCCAGAGCATCTACCACAGTAATTTGCACATAATTGTCAACAAATGTCTTTGAATGAATGAACTGATAGATGACCAACTGGCAGATTTATCAGTACACATCTTCTTCTCTCTCACTGGAGAGGCCTGGAAACTGTGGGTATGAGAAATTGGGGTTCTACGTCTAAAATACAAACTAGATTCCTGATGTCATCTTGTTTTCGTTTAATCTGCCTACTGAAAAGGTCACGCATACACACATACACAATTCCATTCAACAGAGGATTAGAGTTAACCGAAGTTTCATAGAGTGAGACCACAATCTGTCTGATTGTCTCACATGCTTCGCAGTCTGGCACAGAAGGCAATTCCCAGGAAGGAGTTTCAGAGCTCTTTCCAGAACTGACAGGATCCTTGGAAGATTCTCCAAGTTATTTAAAAAGAACAACAACAAATCACTTATTATTTTGTAGTCTAATCTTGGTCTACTTACAAAGACTTTTCACTATTTTTTTAATCAAAGTATAATTAATTTACAATGCTGTGTTAGTTTCAAGTGTACAGCAAAGTGATTCCATTATACATATATACACATATATACTCTTTTTCAGATTCTTTTCCATTATAGGCTTTTATAAGATATTGAGTATAGTTCCCTGTGCTATACAGTAGGTCCTTGTTGTTTACCTATTTTATTTTTTATTTCTTTATAAAGTATGTTTCTTGGGTTTTAAAAAAATTTATTATATTATTTATTTATTTACTTTATTTATTTTTGGCTGCGTTGGGTCTTAGCTGCAGCACGTAGGATCTTCGTTGAGGCATGCGGGATCTTTTGTTGCGGTGTGTGGGCTCTTTGTTGTGGTGTGCAGGCTTCTCACTAGTTGTGGCGTGTGGGTTTTCTCTTCTCTAGTTGCAGCACGCAGGCTCCAGGGTGCGTGGGCTCTGTAGGTTTGTGGCATGCAGGCTCTAGTTGAGGCACGTGAGATCAGTAGTTGTGGCGCACAGGCTTAGTTGCCCTGCGGCATGTGGGATCTTAGTTCCCTGACCAGGGATCAAACCCGCATCCCCTGCATTGTAAGGCAGATTCTTTACTACTGGACCACCAGGGAATTTTCTACCTATTTTATATATAGTAGTGTGTATATATATGAATCCCAAACTCTTAATTTATAACCCGCCCTTCCGCTATCCCCTTTGGTAACCATAAGTTTGTTTTCTACGTCTGTGAATCTATTTCTGTTTTGTAAATAAGTTCATTTGTATCATTTTTTTAGACTCCACATAGAAGTGATATCATATGGTATTCGTCTTTCTCTGTCTGGCTTACTTCACTTAGTATGATAATCTCTAGGTCCATCCATGTTGCTACAAATGGCATTATTTCATTCTTTTTGATGGCTGAGTAATATTCCACTGTATATACATCTACCACATCTTCTTTATCCATTCATCTGTCGATGGACATTTAGGTTGCCTCCATGTCTTGGCTGTTGTCAATAGCGCTGCTATGAACACTTGGGTGCATGTATCTTTTCAAATTAGAGTTTTCTCCAGATATATGCCCAGGAGTGGGATTGCAGGATCATATGGTAACTCTATTCTTAGTTTTTTAAGACTTTTCACTATTTAAAAAAATAATAATAATTTCTTTCTATATTCTAGGCACAATTCTAAGATGCATTAATGTGCTCAGTACTCTTACCAACCCTATAAGGGAGGTATTATTACTGCCCCCTGTTTACAGAGGAGGCTACTGGAACACAGAGAGGAGAAGCAATTTTCCAATCACACAGCCAGAAAGGGGTAAAGCTGAAATTTGAACCCAAGCGGACTGGCTCCAGAGCTTTACTCTTAACCTTGACCGCCTCATCAAGAGTGGAGTGAAACTGGTGGGAAACTGATTCAGGGGCCTGGGGAGAGATGATGAGATAGAAAGTCAGGATCTTGTTTACTTATAAAGTCAAGCAGGGTCAAGTCTGACCCATCCTTGGACATCACCAGAGTTTGGCCATGAGAGAGAAATCAACCCAAGTTTCTACTTACTATTTGTTTCATCCAAAGAAAGGTCATCAGCTGACCCCTGGATGCTCCTTTCTCCCTCAGTCACAGGTGTTTGTTGACTTTTAAGATAGGCCTGCACAGGCAGGGGCCCCATTCTGGGCCCCTGGAGTCACTCATCTACTGCTAGGATGTGTGATCTCAGGAGTCAGATGACCTGGGATCAGTACCAGCTCCCTCAAAATAGCTGTCATGTTTGGATAGTCATAAACTCTCCCAGCCTCAGCTTCCTCCCTGTTAAATGAGGGTAATCCCTGCCTGTGTGAGGCTACTGTGAGGCCCAAAGGTGATGATGAAAGTGAACACACTTTGTAAACTGCAAAAGGCCACACAAACACAGGGACTATGCATGAGCTCCATCGGTCTCACACATATACATAGGAGGCAGCTACTTAGTAAGAGTTGAGGGGACCTTTGCCCCTTCCCATGTCATATCTCTAAAGTATCATTCCTGGGACTTCCCTGCTGGCGCAGTGGTTAAAAATCCACCTGCCAATGCAGGGCACATGGGTTCAATCCCTGCTCCGGGAAGATCCCACGTGCCATGGAGCAACTAAGCCCATGGACCACAACTACCGAGCCTGCGCTCTAGAGCCCACGACCCACAACTACTGAGCCCACGTGCCACAACTACTGAAGCCCGTGCACCTAGAGTCCGTGCTCCGCAACAAGAGAAGCCACCGCAATGAGAAGCCCACGCACCACAACTAGAGAAAGCCCGTGTGCAGCAACGAAGATCCAACGCAGTCAAAAATAAATTTAAAAAAAATTAAAGGGCTTCCCTGGTGGCGCAGTGGTTAGGAATCCACCTGCCAATGCAGGGGACACGGTTCGAGCCCTGGTCCAGGAAGATCCCACGTGCCATGGAGCAACTAAGCCCGTGCGCCACAACTACTGAGCGAGCCTGTGCTCTGGAGCCCACAAGGCACAACTACTGAAGCCCGTGCACCTAGAGTCCATGCTCCGCAACAAGAGAAGGCACCAAAATGAGAAGCCCACGCACCACAACGAAGAGTAGCTCCCGCTCTCCACAACTAGAGAAAGCCCACGTGCAGCAACAAAGACCCAATGCAGCCAAAAATAAATTTAAAAAAATAAATTAAGTTGAATTTAAAAATATAAAAGACAAGAACTCTTTAAAAAACTATAGCCATAGTATTTATTGTGTTTTAAAAAAATAAAAATAATCCCTTAATATCATCATCTAGTTGGTGCTAATATTTCCCCTATTGTGTCATAAAGGTTGTTTACAGTTTGTTTCACCAAATCAAAACCCAAATAAGGCCCATACATTGCAATTGATTGCTAATGTTTCTTAAGTCTGTTTAATCTATAGGTTCCTCTCCTTCTCTCCCTCTCTCTCTCTTTTTCTCACAATTCATTTGTTGAAAATAATAGATCTTTTGACCTAGAGGTTCCCGCAGAGTGGAGTTTGCTGACTGCGCCCCCATGGTGTTGTTTAACATGTTCTGTTGTGCCCTGTATATCCTGTAAATCTGTAGTTGGATGGAGAGGTTTAATCAGATTCAAGTTTGAGTTTCTGGCAAAACTCCACAGGTGGTGCTTCCATCAGGAGGTACACGCACTCTGGCTGCCTCTCTCTTGGTGATATTAGCAGCTCCTAATGATCAATGCCTAGATTCATGAATTCAATAGGGGGTTCTTTTTGTTTTTTTAATTATCATCATCAAACATGACTTGCCTCATGCTGATACCTTTGCCTGGATGGGACAGCTTTGTTTAGACCAGTAGAGTGTTGAGGATTTTGATCTCCTTAGTGGGAAACAAGACTTTCCAAGCTGTTACTACTGTATGTGCATGGGGTGGGGGGGTCTCTGCTGCCTGGTTTGGCAGTGGGCTTTCTCACAGGCCCTGGGACCCACACGCAAGTGCACTGAGCACGTGCAGAACCGCCTGCTGAGTCAGCCAGGAACCTGAGCCAAGGATCCCATGACTCTGAGAGCCGCACCCTCCCTCCCACCCTCCCAGCAGCCACAGGTTGTTATTCGGCCTCACATTCCTGGCTTCAGGGCCCAAATCAGTGACGACTTCTCTTTCCTTCCTCATTTGAAACAATTAATTCCATCTCCTCCCATAGCTCCTTTTAGATGAGCTCTTCAAAACACTTTTACCTAATCCTCTAGCACTTAGGTGAGTAAGGAGAGAGACTAGCAGAGCCCCGCCCTCCAGGCTGGGAAACTGAGCCCAGAGAGCTCAGCTGGTCTACCTGCTGTCCTGCTCTGGCCCAAAGCCTGCACTTAAGGGTGCAAGATCTTGCCTTTCATGGGACAGACACATCTTCTAAGTCCAATACCCACCCCTGAGGGATCTTCCTACCTATGGTGCTAGAGAAGCCAGGAGGCTCTGAACAAGGCAGGTATCCAGCCAGTTCATAGCAAATCATCCTGCCTAGATTTTAGCAGCGATTGCAAACATTTTGTTCTGTTCTCAGGCTACAGTGTATGAGGCCATATGTTTCGATCATGGGGTTATTAAATATAGTCACCACAGATATTGGAAACAAGAACAGAAACATTACCCTCCCTTGACCTAAACCCCAGCTGCCGGCCCAGGAATACAAGTGCAGCGCAGGGAAGACGTGCAGGTGCTGGAGAAGATGGAGACAACCCAGAAGGTGGGAGGACAGCTGTGTGCCCTCCCAAGATGGGAACCGGCGTGGACCAATGTGCCCAGAGTCTCTCATGCTCGAGGCCAACAGAAAACACTGGGAGACAGATGGCCAAGTTGGGGGAGGGAGGGGAATAAAGTAAGAAACCATCTAATCCACAAAAGAGGGAAATGAACACAAGCACTGGGTGCAGGAGTAGAACAAGACCCAACACACGTAAATCTCAGCCACACGGGCAGAACCAGCCTGCCCAGCATTTCTCTGCTCGTGCCGTCTCCTGGCACCCCCCCACGCCCATGAGGGCTTCATTACCAACCTGCACCGAGTGGTCCCACCCCAGCACACCGGTCCCCCAGCTTCCCCAGGCCAGTCCTGACCCCTCTGCTGCCACAGTGGCACCTGCCACCAAGGTCTGTCCCCACTTGAATCTGACACACGTAGCTTTTGCCTGTTTACCAAAAAATAGGCCAGAGTCAGAGAATCAGCCCTTGCCGTCAGAGGACACAGCCCTCCAGGCTGACTGGTCAGGCAGCAGGAGACACCAAAATAATCTCTCCTCCTAATATATCCTGGACTTTACAATATCTGTCAGCCCCTGTCTCCCCACCCCCAACTGAAGATGCACAGTTCCAGCACCTGTATCAGGACCCCCAAGAGAAGCCACAAGCCCCCCATAGCAGGACAGAACCAACCACAGAAAGTTGTCTGAGATCCCCAGCACACAATAAAAGTCGGCAAAGCTCATGGAACTGTGGAAATAAAGGGAACTTCTCACCATCACCCTCACTTTACAGATGGGGAAGGCGAGGTCCAGACAAGGGAATGGACCTGCCTGAGCCCTCTACTCTCCCAGGCAGTGACAGAGCCAGGGCCAGACAGGTTTCCTGACAGGCATCCCTGTTCTCTCTCCCCTCCCCTCCACCCCACCTCATGTTTCAAACAGCTCAGCCTTGGCGCCTACATGGCAGCTGGGAGAGGAGAGAGCCAAGTCCAGGTTACATCAATCTCGCAGGGAGCCAAGAAGGAAGTGGCGACTCTTCTTCCCTCCTGCCCACAGGTAGCCCAGCTCCAGAAAGCCACTGAATAAGCAGGGAGGCTTGAACCTCACTCAGAAAAACCTCCACCAGCTACAAAGAGGGGGGAAAGTTACAAGACAGTAGCAGGCCCAACCTCACTTCACCATGCTCGTCACCACACAACCCTTTCTGTATAAGATCCCTCAGCCTGTAATCTGGCACCCTCAGTTCCCAGGGCCCCTAAATCTTCCCTCCACTCTCCTATCACAGCAATCTGTCCCCTGCTCACACCTGCCCAAGATGTCCATCTACTCCTACTTCAGCCAGGCTTTCCATCCTTGAAGGCCCCTCCTCCAGGAAGCCTTCTCTGCCTCCTGAATGAGCTGCCTCCTCTGATCTCCCAGCCCTGGAGAAAGTTAGCATCAGGAAGGAAGGCAAAGGTACCTTCCTAAAGGGCGTGGGCTTACTCAGCACGGGGTTCCTTCATAACTCAGGGGGGCAGCTCTCCGACAGTTCTCCCAGCAGTTACGTAATTTCTGTGGTTTGACAGTTATGATGAAAAAGGGACCAAGAGTCCTATATATTGGCACATCAAACAACTTGGGGCATGCAACAGTGTTTCATAGATGTCAGTTAGCACTGCATATCAAGAACCACACAACGTAAGGGATTTCCCTGATGGCGCGGTGGTTAAGAATCCACCTGCCAATGCAGGGGACACAGGTTCGATCCCTGCTCTGAGAAGATCCCACATGCCACAGAGCAACTAAGCCTGTGTGCCACAACTACTGAGCCTGCACTCTACAGTCCGCAAGCCACAACTACTGAGCCCGTGCGCCACAACTACTGAGCCTGTGCTCTAGAGCCGGTGCACCACAACTACTGAGCCTGTGAGCCACGACTACTGAGCCCGCGTGCCACAACTACTGAAGCCCACACCTAGAGCCCATGCTCCGCAACAAGAGAAGGCACCCCAATGAGAAGCCCGCGCACCGCATCGAAGGGTATCCCCCGCTCGCCGCAACTAGAGAAAGCCTGCGCCCAGCAACGAAGACCCAACGCAGCCAAAAATAAATAAATTAATTAATTAATTTTTAAAATGTTTAAAGAACCACACAACCTAAATGTCCATCAACTGATACATGGATAAATAAAAGGTGCTATATCCATACAATGGAATATGATTTGGTGACTCAAAAGAATGAAGCAGATACATGTTACAACACAAAGCCTTGAAAACATTATGCTAAATGAAAGAAGCCAGTCGTAAAACACCACATAAATATAATTCCATTTATATAAAATGACCAGAATAGGCAAACCCATAGAGACAAAATTCGCAGACTAGTGGTTACCTAGGGTTGGGGGGTGGGGGGGTTGGAGGAAATGGGGAATGACTGTTAGTGCGCACAGGGTTTCTTCTTGGCGGTAATGAAATGTTCTTAAATTGATGGTGGTGGTGATGCACAACTCTGGGACTAGAGTAAAAGCCACTGAATTGTACACTATAAATGGATGAATTGCATGGTCAGTGAATTATCTCTCTACGTAGAGAGATAAAAAGAGAACCATAAAAATACGCACGTGCTTCTACTGAGTCATATCAACTGTGCCTAAATGTGCAGGTCCTTTATGAAAGGTCCTTTATGGGCCCTGAGTCATATCTCAACACCCTGCACAGTCAGTATTATCACAGAGCAGAAAGTTGAGCCTCAGAGACTTGAAGCCACACAGCTAACTAGCCACAGATCTGGAACTTAAAATCACATTATTCTGGTCCGAGTGCAGGGTTCTTTGGGAATGTAGCCAATGGAGAGACTTCAAAAGAGAGAGCACAGCTCCATAGACAAGGAAAATCTGGAAACAAGCTAAAAATCTTCCACTAAGGAACTGGGTGGTAATTAGCTGTTCCGGTTGCAATGGAAGATGACCCAAACATTAAGATGATAAACAGGAGAATCAGCGGGGACATGTTTATAAAATAATGATACGGGAACGTGCGCAGATGGTATACGTACAGTTTGATTACAGTTTTCATTTTGTTTAAACACACTTGTGTGGCCAAAAAATAGTAGAGAACACAGAGGCAAAAATGTGCTAGGATGATGAATAGTTAAGTGAAAACCTCCCTTTCAAAACTTCCTGTGTTGTTTAACAGTAGGAAAGAGAGAGAGAAAAGAAACAATCGAATGGACACCCCCAACCAGCACAGCAGAACACTGTGTGAAATAAAATTCATATTTTATGGAAAGATAAGAAAAATTTAAGCATAAAAAATTTTCTCTGCCCTTTGGCCCTCTCTCCCCTCTAGTGTGCAGTGTGTATCCGCATTATGCATTGACCAAACCTCCCCCATCAACAGGAATACCTGCTCAACCATAAAGAGGAACATTCTCCCAGCAACAAGACAACTCCTGAAAAGATAACATACCTTCTTGATCTTATAAGGGGCCACACTGACACTTAGATCTGGATTGTGTGAACTGTCAATAATACGTCATTGATGTACAGCTCTCTGTCTCAAAAAACTCATATAACTGTGTTCTGATTTCTAATGGGTGCAAGAGTTCTTAGAGCTTTCTGAGATGCTCTTCCCAGGTTATAATCCTCAATCTGGCTCAAATAAAATTTTCCATTTCTTTCTTAGATCCACGGATTACTTTTTCATCAACAACTGTAATTACCCAATCAGGGGTGAACTGGGAGGGGGGGCAGTCAGCAGTTTCTACCACACATCACTGGGCTACAGGGTCACCAAAAACATGACAGTCAACGGCGAGGAAAGGGCAGGAACCTCTTCTTAGTCTACAAACGTAAGACCTCCTCTTTGTCAAAATGAGCATGGGAAAGTCAGCCAGAATTTATTATCACTCCTGATCTTTCCTTAGAAATGTTCTTCAAACATATGGACACCAAGGGGGGAAAGCAGTGAGGGGGGGTGGTGGTGGGATGAATTGGGAGATTGGGATTGACATATATACACTAATATGTATAAAATAGATAACTAATGAGAACCTGCTGGGGCTTCCCTGGTGGCACAGTGGTTAAGAATCCGCCTGCCAATGCAGGGGACATGGGTTCGAGCCCTGGTCCGGGAAGATCCCACATGCCGCGGAGCAACTAAGCCCATGAGCCACAACTACTGAGCCTGTGCTCTAGAGCCCGTGAGCCACAACTACTGAGCCCAAGTGCCACAACTACGGAAGCCTGCACACCTAGAGCCCAAGCTCCACAACAAGAGAAGCCACCACAATGAGAAGTCTGTGCACCGCAACAAAGAGCAGCCCCTGCTCACCGCAACTAGAAGAAAGCCCACATGCAGCAACGAAAACCCAACGCAGCCAAAAATAAATAAAATAAAATAAAATGAAACATTAAGAAAAATTTGAAGAAAAGAATCTGCTGGGCTTCCCTGGTGGCGCAGTGGTTGAGAGTCTGCCTGCCGATGCAGGGGACACGGGTTCGTGCCCCGGTCCTGGAAGATCCCACATGCCGCAGAGCGGCTGGGCCCGTGAGCCATGGCCGCTGAGCCTGCGCGTCCGGAGCCTGTGCTCCGCAACGGGAGAGGCCCGCATACCGCAAAAAAAAAAAAAGAATCTGCTGTATAAAAATAAATAAAAGAAAATTCAAAAAAAGAAAAAAGAAATGTTCTTTGTGTCCTGGACATGAGGCTTTCCTCTGTCTCCACCTCTGGTGCACACCTCCATCATAGCATTCAGCACATTTTACTGAAATTCTCTCTTTGTATATTCCTCTTCCTCACTAAACTGTGAGATCCTCCAGCAGAGCCTGTAATCACCCATCCTTGTGCCCCCAGGTACCTAATACAATGCTGGACCCCCTGTAGGGCCGCAGTACATATTTTCTGAATGAAATTGACTAGACTCTCTTCATACCCACCCCCCTCTAGAGCTAGACTTTTACAGATGAATACACTTAGCACAACCTCCTGCTCAGCATTCGTGCCCACAGTCCTCCATCTACATTCCCAGTCCACCCCACACATCCCCGAGTCCATCTTCCTGAAACACTTATGTCATCACATTCTCTTCTACTCAAGACCTCTCTTCCCCTCCCGTCAAGGCTATGCACCTTGGCCAGGTCCCAGGGCCCTTGTACTCTGGCTTCCCAGCAGGGACAACCCAACACACACATTCCCACCTCGGGGCTTCTCCTGTTTGCCCGTTTGCCTATCCTGAGATACCTTCTGCCTAGTCAAATCCTACCTCTGCTTAAGTTCAAGATCTAACTCCTCCTGGAAGCTGCCCTGACCATGCCAACCCCCAGGGATCCTCGCCCCTGAATGCGTCAGCTTACAAAGATGAGTACACAAAAAGACAATTACCTCTTTGTACCCTTTTCTTTCCTGTGTTTGTGTTTTTCCCACCCCCAAACTAGATTAATCTTCTTAAGGGCAGGGCAATATCTTACACTTCATCAGTGTGACCCACCACACCCACTGTAAAACAGGCACATTGTAGAAGCTCAAGACCTACTGGTGGTTAGGTCTGAAAAACTGACGCACAGACATGGTTAGTCATGACAACTGTTTTCCAAGTGGTACAGAGGCTGGTTCTAGGTGGGGCACAGTTGGGGCATAGGTAGGAGGGTCTGTAAAAGAGGGTTAGAAATGTAAATCTGTGCCACTGAAACTTAAGCTGAGTTCTCTTTAGCCCCCCAAACCAGCAGCATAAGCATCATCCGGGAACTTGTTAGAAATGCAAATTCTCAGGCCCTACCCCAGATTTCCTGAATCAAAACGCTGGGGATGGGTTCCAACATCTATGGTTTAACAAGCCCTCTAGGCCGCGGCTAAAAGTGCGGAGCCCAGAGACAGACATGAGACGCTAAGGCCGCTGCTGCCGCCACCAGGAGGCCTGTGTGCGAACACAGGTCACTAGCCACACGCCCTTCCGGGGAGCCTGTGCAGCCCGCCACTGCCAGGGTCCCGGGATCCAGGGACAACTCGCCCGGGAGATCGCACGGCGCGCCTCAGGCTGCAACGTCACGCCGGCCTCTGCCGCTGCAGGCCCGCCCCACACTCCGTCACCCTCCCTACCCCCCGGCCTGAGTGAGCCAGAGCCTCCGAATCAGCGGCTCCTTTAACCCCGTCCTGTCTGAGCAAAGAACAGACGCCCTCCGGCGACCTACACGCACAGGCGGGGCCAAATCCAAAGCTGAGCCCCTGGGAGCTGTGAGAACAAAGAAGAGAAAGGGAAATCTCTCCCAGCAGCCTCAGAAGCAGCGGATTAAAGCTCCACAATCAACTTGATATACCCTGCATCTGTGGAATACCTGAATAGTCAACGAATCATCCCAAATTAAGGAGCCCTGTGGATGAAAGGCTCTTGGTGCTGCAGCCAGGAGTCAGTGCTGTGCCTCTGAGGTGGGAGAGCCAACTTCAGGACACTGGTCCACAAGAGGCCTCCCTGCTGCACATAATATCAAACAGCAAAAATCTCCGAGAGATCTCCATCTCAACGCCAGCACCCAGCTTCACTCAACGACCAGCAAGCTACAGTGCTGGACATCCTATGCCAAACAACTAGCAAGACAGGAACACAACCCCACCCATTAGCAGAGAGGCTGCCCAAAATCATAATAAGTCTACAGACACCCCAAAACACACCACCAGACGTGGACCTGCGCACCAGAAAGACAAGATCCAGCCTCATCCACCAGAACACAGGCACTAGTACCCTCCACCAGGAAGCCGACACAACCCACTGAACCAACCTTAGCCACTGGGGACAGACACAAAAAACAACAGGAACTACGAACCTTCAGCCTGCAAAAAAGGAGACCACAAACACAGTAAGATAAGCAAAATGAAAAGACAGAAAAACACACAGCAGATGAAGGAGCAAGATAAAAACCCACCAGACCTAACAAATGAAGAGGAAATAGGCAGTCTACCGGAAAAAGAATTCAGAATAATGATAGTAAGGTTGATCCGAAATCTTGGAGATAGAATGGACAATAGAATGGACAAAATGCAAGAATCAGTTAACAAGGACCTAGAAGAACTAAAGATGAAACAGGCAACGATGAACAACACAATAAATGAAATTAAAAGTACTCTAGATGGGATCAATAGCAGAATAACTGAGGCAGAAGAACGGATAAGTGACCTGGAAGATAAAATAGTGGAAATAACTACTGCAGAGCAGAATAAAGAAAAAAGAATGAAAAGAACTGAGGACAGTCTCAGAGACCTCTGGGACAACATTAAACACACCAACATTCGAATTATAGGGGTTCCAGAAGAAGAAGAGAAAAAGAAAGGGACTGAGAAAATATTTGAAGAGATTATAGTTGAAAACTTCCCTAATATGGGAAAGGAAATAGTTAATCAAGTCCAGGAAGCACAGAGAGTCCCATACAGGATAAATCCAAGGAGAAATACGCCAAGACACGTATTAATCAAACTGTCAAAAATTAAATACAAAGAAAACATATTAAAAGCAGCAAGGGAAAAACAACAAATAACACACAAGGGAATCCCCATAAGGTTAACAGCTGATCTTTCAGCAGAAACTCTGCAAGCCAGAAGGGAGTGGCAGGACATATTGAAAGTGTTGAAGGAGAAAAACCTGCAACCAAGATTACTCTACCCAGCAAGGATCTCATTCAGATTTGATGGAGAAATTAAAACCTTTACAGACAAGCAAAAGCTGAGAGAGTTCAGCACCACCAAACCAGCTCTACAACAACTGCTAAAGGAACTTCTCTAGGCAAGAAACACAAAAGAAGGAAAAGACCTACAATAACAAACCCCAAACAATTAAGAAAATGGGAATGGGAACACACATATCGATAATTACCTTAAATGTAAATGGACTAAATGCTCCCACCAAAAGACACAGATTGGCTGAATGGATACAAAAACAAGACCCATATATTTGCTGTCTACAAGAGACCCACTTCAGACCTAGAGACACATACAGACTGAAAGTAAGGGGATGGAAAAAGGTATTTCATGCAAATGGAAACCAAAAGAAAGCTGGAGTAGCAATTCTCATATAAGTTATATATATATATATATATATATATATATATGTAGTTTGCTTGAGTGCAGTGTTTTTTGTTTTCTGTACTGAATTCATTAGCATGGGTCGGTATAAAATTTAGCATAGGTCAATATGTAATTTGTAAACTAATAAGGTCTTAAAAGTGAGGAATTAAGTCTTTTAAATTTAATTATTTATTGCAAAGAGCAGAATAGCATACATAAACAGGTGCCTAAGGAAAACTTGTATTCTAATATGGAACTCTCATGAACACCTTTTTTTTTTCTTCTAACGGTATGATAGTAGGCCATTTGATTATTTTTATGGCTTTAACTTTACAACAATGAAATATTCGTAAATTTTAAAAAGTATTTTTCTTTATTTGATGCGGGTGGGATACTGGAGAAATGAAAGGTCAAACATCTATTGAGGAATCCATACTTGTCTATATATTGTGTACTTTTATTTCAAGAACTGATTTAAAATTCCTAAAAGGATGCTATAATAAGTTATTATGCCATTTTACAGACTGAATTAAGTGAATTTCAGGGAGGTATGAAACTTGCCTAAGGCTATCCAGCTACCAAGCGGTAGAAGTGAGAATTAAATCCAGGTATACCTATAAAAAAAAATAAAAAAAAATAAAAAAAAAAAAAAAAGAAGGCGAGGGCAGCACCAGGGTATGGGGTTGTTAGTTTTATAGGGGTGAGTAATTTCATACGCTGATGAGTGGGAGGAGTATTCCAGCTATTTTGGGGAAGGGGTGGGGATTTCTAGGAATTGAGCCACCGCCCACTTTTTGACCTTTATGGTCATCCTTGGAACTGTCGTGGCACCTGTGGGTGTGTCGCTTAGCTTGCTGATGTGTTACAATGAGTGTATACTGAGGCTCAAGGTCTAGTGGAAGTAGACTCGTCCGCCATCTTGGACCTATTTTGTTCTAATCAGTTTATGTTGTGTCCTCGGGCTATGTAATTCTTTTAAAGGTTGTGCCCTGCCCCCTTTCCTCCTGTTTCATATTGAATATATAATATTTACCAGAGTATGTTTTAATAATTAATACATGATATATTGTATAATTAATTTATATATCATATATATAATGATATCTATAGGTATTTGTTCTAATAAGTCATTAAAAATAAATGAATATTCTTTTTCTTTCATTAAAAAAAAAAAAAAAAAAAAAAACAAGCCCTCTAGGGGAATTCCAATATCCACTAACATTTGAGAATCACTAGCATAAACACACAAGAGAATTATCTTGGTATACCAGAAAGTTCCTTCCACCTTTAAGGACTGCCTATGGACATAATTTTTTTTTTTCTTTTTTTTGCAGTATGCGGGCCTCTCACTGCTGTGGCCTCTCCCGATGTGGAGCACAGGCTCCGGACGCGCAGGCTCAGCGGCCATGGCTCACGGGCCCAGCCGCCCTGCGGCATGTGGGATCTTCCCGGACCGGGGCACGAACCCGTGTCCCCTGCATCGGCAGGCAGACTCTCAACCACTGCGCCACCAGGGAAGCCCCTATGGACATAATTTTTATCTCCTGTCTTCCTGTTTACTACTACTACTACTACTACTACCACCACCACCACCAAAATTAAAAACTGTAGTTAGGAAAATTGGCAGGGTACTTGACAACTGTTGTTGTTATTAGTATTACCAGTATTACTACTAGTACTAACAGCAGTTATCAACTGCTTAGTACTCTCTGCTCATCTTCCTAACTACAGTTTTCAGGAGCCAGAGGTTGAGTGGAGGATAAAATCTATGAGGCACGGGGTACAGGCATTCTTGACCCTTTCAGTATGACGATGTTCCCCACTTGGCTCTCAGTCTTAAACCAGTGGTTTTGCATCACTCCTAACCACAGAGGCCACCTTCAGGCAAAGGCTCCGCCTGCCTGCCTTCTCAATCATCTTTATTTTCAGTTTGTACTTTAATCACTCTAATCTCCTACAGGAGGTCTCTAATATGTATAAAATAGATAACTAATGAAAACCTGCTGTATAGCACTCCATTTTGCTGTACAGTAGAAACTAACACAATACTGTAAAACAACTATGAAACATAGGAGGAGGTCTGGCTCTAATTATAGCTTTGCACCCTCAGCTATGCCATGGGCAGCTAGTCACCTCCCATCTCTACACCTCCTTTTCCCTACCTGTAAAGTTAGAGAGTGAAGATGATCTCAAAAATTCCACCTACAAACATGAGTTTAGGAGAAAAATAACATTACAGCCTCATGGACACTTGAAGTCAGGGCTGTGGATGATGGAAATATCCAGTAGAGCACTGTCCAATGCAGTAGCCACTAGCCACATGTGAATCCTGAGCACTTGAAATGTGGCTACCATGACTGAGCAACCTATTGTAACTTTATTTAATTTTAATTACTTTAAACTTAAGTAGTCCCACGTGGCCGCTGGCTACTGCAGTGCACAGAGCAGCTCTAAGTGAATTCATGAAATGCAAGCCCTTTAGAACGAAGTGAAAAGAAAAAAACTAACTTCATCTTTCAGTTTTAAAACTCTTACATTTTTTTAAATTTTATTTTAATACAGCAGGCTCTTATTATTTATCTATTTTATACATAGTGCATATATGTCAATCCCAATCTCCCAATTCATCCCACCACCCCCCGGCTTTACCCCCTTGGTGTCCATACGTTTGTTCTCTACATCTGTGTCTCAACTTCTGCCCTGTAAACTGGTTCATCTGTACCATTTTTCTAGATTCCACATATATGCGTTAATATACGATATTTGTTTTTCTCTTTCTGACTTACTTCACGTTGTATGACAATCTCTAGGTCCATCCACGTCTCTACAAATGACCCAATTTCATTCCTTTTTATGGCTGAGTAATATTCCATTGTATATATGTACCAAATCTTCTTTATCCATTCATCTGTCAATGGACATTTAGGTTGCTTCCATGTCCTGGCTATTGTAAACAGTGCTGCAATGAACATTGGGGTGCATGTGTCTCTTTGAATTATGGTTTTCTCTGGGTATATGCCCAGGAGTGGGATTGCTGGGTCACATGGTAATTCTATCTTTAGTTTTTTAAAGCATCTCAATACTGTTCTCCATAGTGGCTGTACCAATTCACATCCCCACCAACAGTGCAAGAGGGTTCCCTTTTCTCCACACCCTCTCCAGCATTTGTTGTTTGTAGATTTTTTTTTTTTTTTTTTTTTTTTTGCCGTACGCGGGCCTCTCACTGTTGTGGCCTCTCCCTCTGCGGAGCACAGGCTCCAGACGCACAGGCTCAGCGGCCATGGCTCACAGGCCCAGCCGCTCCGCGGCATGTGGGATCCTCCCGGACCGGAGCACGAACCCGTGTCCCCTGCATCGGCAGGCGGACTCCCAACCACTGCGCCACCAGGGAAGCCCTGTTTGTAGATTTTTTGATGATGGATATTCTGACTGGTGTGAGGTGATACCTCATTGTAGTCTTGATTTGCATTTCTCTAATAATTAGTGATGTTGAGCATCTTTTCATGTGCCTCTTGGTCATCTGTATGTCTTCCTTGGAGAAATGTCTATTTAGGTCTTCTGCCCATTTTTGGATTGGGTTTTTTGTAAAATGCTTTCATTTAAATGGCAGGAACTCTGAGCACTCCTTGAAGTAGTCCCAGGAAGCAGTGTCCCTCTTCCTGAGTCCTCATCCCAGCCTTGCTACCAGCCAGCTTTGTGGGGAGCTAGGACTCCCTTCATCAACCTTAGCTCAATCTTACCTCTCTGTGCCCCAGTTCCTTCTGTAAAGTGCAAACCAGCCACTCTGACTTCCTCACGCAATTGTTAGGACACATGGCAAAGCCGTACCTCAAGGAACTTAAAAGTGCCAGCCTTTTTCACAGCAAAGGAAACCATCAACAAAACAAAAAGACAGCCTACGGAATGGGAGAAAATACTTGCAAATGATTTGACTGATAAGGAGTTAATATCCAAAATACATAAAAAGCTCATACAACTCTCTCTCTCTCTCTCTCTCTCTCTCTCTATATATATATACATATATATATATACACCTATTAAAAATGGCCAAAACACCTGAATAGACATTTTTCAGTTGGCCAACAGGTACATGAAAAGATGCTCAACACTGCTAATCATCAAAGAAATGCAAACCATCAAAGAAATGCAAATCAAAGCCACAGTGAGATATCACCTCACACCTGTCAGAGTGACTAGCATCAAAAAGTCTATAAATAACAAACGTTGGTGAGGGTGTGGGGAAAAGGGAACGCTCATATACTGTTGGTGGGAATGTAAACTGGTGCGGCCACCATGGAGAACAGTATGGAGGGTTCTCAAAAAACTAAAAACAGAACTACAGATCCAGCAATTCTACTCCTAGGTATATATACAATGAAAACAGAAACACTAATTCGAAAAGTTACATGCACCCCAAAGTTCATAGCAGCGTTATTTATAATAGCCAATACATAGAAGCAACCTATGTGTCCGTCGACAGATGAACAGATAAAGAAGATGTGGTATATATATATATATATATATATATATATATATACACAATGGAATATTACTCAGCCACAAAACAGAATAAAATAATACCATTTGCAGCAACATGGATGGACCTAGAGATTATCATATTAATTGAAGTCAGACAGAGAAATACAAATATCATATGACATCACTTACATGTGGAATCTAAAAAACTGATACAAAGGAACTTATTTACAAAACAGAAACAGACTTACAGACATAGGAAACAAATTTATGGTTATCAAAGGGGAAGGTGGGGAGGGATAAATTAGGAGTTTGGAATTAACATATATACAAACTACTACATATAAAATAGATAAACAAGAAGGTTCTACTGCATAGCACAAGGAACTATATTCAATATCCTGTAATAAACTATAATGGAAAAGAATTTGAAAAAGAATATATATATACACACACACACATATATATAACTGAATCATTTTGCTGTACACCAGAAACTAACACAACATTGTAAATCAACTGTACTTCGATAAAATAAAATAAAATACAAAAAAAATGAAATTTTGCCATTTGCAAAAACATGGATGGACTTGGAGGGCATTATGCTTAGTGAAATAAGTCAGATAGAGAAAGACAAATACTGTGTGATCTCACTTATATGTGGAATCTAAAAAATAAAACAAACAAGTGAATATAACAAAACAGAAAGAGACTCACAGACATAGGGAACAAACTAGTGGTCACCACTGAGGAGAGGGAAGGGAGAAGGGATAAAATAAGAATAGGGGATTAAGAGGTACAAACTACTATGTATAAAAGAAATAAGCTACAAGAATATATTGTACAGCACAGGGAATATAGCCAATATTTTATAATAACTTTAAATTGAGTATAATCTAAAAAATATTGAATCACTATGTTATACACCTGAAACTAATATAGTACTATAAATCAACTATACGTCAGTTAAGAAAAAAAAAAAAGAAAGAAAATTGTCAGCAAACACATGTTACTGTCATCACCCAGCACTGCTGTAGTGACCTTCCTGAAGCCTCAGTAAATGGCCCTTTAACCAGTGGGAGGCTGAGGAGAGGGTACGGATACCGTGGTCAGGGGCAAGTGTAAGGGAGAAAGTTTCAGGCAGCCAAAAATTCAAACATTCATCAGACATGCGACAAAATATTCTACGTGGCTTACATGCATTCAATAAATGTGATAAATCAATCAGCCAACGATTCCACTTTCCAGAATTTATCTAACAATTATACTGGTATGAGTGTGGCACTGGAGCCTGTCTTTTTTACTGCAGAATCTTCAGTGTCTAGAACCATACTTGGCAGACAGGAGGTGAGTAAATGAGGTATGCAGATGTATATACAAGGATGTGCATTGTAGTAACAACCTCAATGTCACCGGTTAAATTCATTATGGTCCATCCATAGTTGGTCTATGCAGCTGTTAAAAAGAACATCACACACACACACACACACACACACACACACACACACACACACACACACACGGATCTGGGAAAATGCACAAGATTAAAAACTCAAATTGCAGAACAACATTCTGATCCCACCTACGTGCACAGGCTGATCCAATCATCTACATTTAAAAAAATACAGAACGTGCATATGTATGGCTGTGTATGCACAGATAGTTTCTGGAAGGATATATGGAAACTTAATAATGGTCCCTTCTGAGGCCTGGGGCTAGAAAGATTCAGGAGGATGGGGGAGGAAACTTTTCAGTGCACTATTCGATTTTTTTTTTTTTTATCCACTAGTTTTCTTTTTCAACTATTAAAGTTAACCTGATCATGTCACCTGGCCGATAAATATATTCCCCGAGAAAATGAGAGGGCAATGTTTACAATGTAACGTAATTGGGGAAAACAGGATACAAATTATATCTCCGGTGTCATCATAATGGCAAACAGACAAAAAGAAAGCACGGAAGCAAAACCATTTTTAGACCCTATAAGGCCTGAGGCCCTTGCCACCCCTACCCCCAGACAATCCACAAGGTGGCAACCAGATCACTGAGGAGACAAATCACTTCCACAGCCAGAGTGCAGGAAGCAGTCACAGTGACACTGCAAACGTCCTGAGGAGTGAGACAGGTCCTACCCTTCATTCTGAGGGAATACAGAGCGGAGTGAGCCCGCCTTAACTCTGCCTCAGGGCTGAGACCTTGTCCTTCCTTACCGAGATTTTAGACATTGAGTCTGTGTGATCTTGAAAGGCAGAAAACTGGCAGCTTAAAGGGCACTAGGTGCCTTTAAGACTTAGTAATTGGGCAGAAAGGTGAAACCAGGCATAGGGCTTCCCAGCAGCTGAGATGTCTCTGAATTACTTGCAGCAGCTCTATGGAAGCATATCCCTTAAGAAAACAGAAGTGTCCGCTGGGAAAAGGGGCAAGAAAAAGTAAAGAACCTGAGGGCTGGAAGGCCTTGAGATAGCAGCTAGCCCAGCGCTTGCACTGCTAGGAAAGGAACTGAGGCCCAGATAAGAATGCATTCCTTCCAAAACAACTGCAGACCCAGGAAGAGGGGCGCTGTCGAGTGACCAGAGTTATAAGTTTCCTGGCGGCAACTGGGAAAGCAAGCTAGGTTTGAGAAATTATCCATTCTGGAAAAATACAGTTGTCTGCACATGACATGGAAGCCACAGGAAACAAAGGTCCAGCCCCTGTAAGTGTTCCAACCTGACGTGAATAAATCATGATACCATCGTGAGTGGGTAGAGATCTCCCGCCTCAGGACTAATTAGTCATCGCACTTAACAAATCCCAACCTTCTTTGGGTGTGACTGGAAGCTTTGCCAGAAAGAAACACCTTCAAGCCAGGGTTCTGACCCAGAGGCTTGGCTGCCTGAGTCCTCCCTGGAGGTGCAGTGACTCCGGTCAAGTGTTCATTTACTTCATTTTCCTCTAACCAAGGGCTCCAAGATGGCCTTCCTGCATCCCAGAGCACCTGACCCTTGGGAAGTGGGGTTATCTCCAAGACTGCTTACAGAGGAAAGTGTGATCCATCCTGCAGTCTGCTGTTCTAGTACTACCTGAGGAGACAGCGGTGCTGCGGGCAGACGTGGAGGAGTGAGTATCTCCGACCCTCCCTCAGGCATGGGGAAAAACTTCCTGCCGCATCACACACCATCCTTCAGAGACCTGAGGGCTGTTGGGACAATCATCCAACGTTCAATCTAAAAGGGAGCTTTGATTGTATCTAACAGTCCAACACTCTGGTTTCCAGAGGAAGAAATGAGAACACAGGAAGTGAGTGACTTGTTCAAAGCCACCAGATAATTTAGGAACAAATCACTCCCTCCTGGGTTTTCATTTCTTCTTCTGGAAACCCAGTGTTGGATTATTAAATACTCTCGAAGGTCCCTTTCAGGTTGAACACTGTGTGATTGTCCCAACAGCTCTCAGGTCTCTGAAGGAGACTTCAGGTCCTGGGCGAGGCCAGGAGCCCAAAACACTTTCCTACGCCAGGTGAGCAGCCAATGGTATTTACCAATATGTACTGAATATTTACCAAAGACCACAGGCAAGGTACCACGGGGGAGCTGACGTCTAACTGAAAAAACAGATCTGATCCCTCAGAAAAGTCAAGACCATTAAATAAAAACAAGATGTGCCACCTTTGAGGAAGGAGAGAGAAATTACCAGACAAGCAAGGGGCATGGAGAAAGGAAGCATCCTAACAGGAGGTGGGCAGGAGAGGATGAGGTGATGTGGGCAGAAGAGCAGAGCAGGTCCCTGCAGGGTGGTGAGGCGGCAGGAGAGGGCACCACATGGTCAGGGACCTGTGCCAGCTGCGGTCTTGCAGGAGACCACAGCCTGGCTGACCCACGGGGCCCTGCCCTGCCAAGGACACACTCTCTCCTGCCTATGCCATGCACGACAAGGACAGTATGTCCCAGGTGGGAATTACTGCTCCAAAGTTCAAAAGCAGCCAACTCCAGGGTTCTATGAGCTCTTTTTTTTTTTTTCCCCAAATTAAATGCATTTTATTTTGAAAAAGTCCATTCACAAAATTGAATGATTAATTCGAGCTGCATAGCAGCTAATGACTACTGCATGGCAGTGAAAATGAAGTGCACAGTGGCTCAGATAAAGGTCCTCATAAGGACGCTCCCTTTAGCCATGAGCTTGAACTGGAATTTTGTTTTTTAAGAGTTGATAAGCCTGTCGTAGCACACTCCTCCCTGGCAGTAATCAGAACCTTCTGCCACTGCCGTAGCTACTGCTGCTGCTGGAACCACCAAAGCCACCTTGGTTTCGGGGTTTGGCAAAGTATGGGCCTCCACCACCATAGGGGCCAGAACTTCTGCCTCCAAAGTTTCCTCCTTTCATGGGTCCAAAATTTGGAGTTTGATTGTTGTAACTGCCAGAATCATTGTAGCTTCCACCACCTCCAAAATTGCTTCCATCATTACCAAATCCATTATAGCCATCCCCACTGCCACCATATCCCCCAGCACCACGGCTGCCACCAAAGCCACCTCGACCACTGAAGTTTCCTCCATGACCACCACCAAAGTTTCCAGAACCGCTTCGACCTCTTTGGCTGGATGAGGCACCAGCCATCTCTTGCTGAGACAGGGCTTTCCTTACTTCACAGTTGTAGCCATTCACAGTGTGGTATTTCTGCATGACAATCTTGTCTACAGAGTCATGGTCATCAAAGGTTCCAAAAGCAAAGCCTCTCTTTTTGTGACTGCCTCAGTCAGTCATGATTTCAATCACTTCAGTTTTCCCATACTGTTCAAAACAATCTCTTAGGTGATGTTCTTCAGTGTCTTCTTTAATGCCACCAACAGAAATCTTTTTCACAGTGAAGTGGGCACCAGGTCTTTGAGAATCTTCTCTGGAGACGGCCCTCTTTGGTTCCACCACTCTTCCATCCACCTCGTGTGGCCTTGCATTCATGGCCGCATCTACCTCCTCCACAGCGGCATATGTGACAAACCCGAAGCCTCTGGAGCACCTAGTGTTTGGATCCCTCGTTACCACACAGTCTGTGAGCGTTCTCCACGGCTCACAGTGGCTCCTCAGACTGTCATCACTTGTTTCAAAGCTCAAACCTCTGATGAAGAGCTTCCGCAGCTGTTCGGGCTCTTTGGGAGACTCTGACTTAGACATGACGGCAGTGGAGGGGGCGGGGAGAGGTCAACGACGCTTACTAGGCAGCATCCACGGGCAGAAAGGCTCTATGAGCTCTTAATACGGGGTCCTCCCACTGCTGGTCTACAGGGGGCCAAGACCCACTTACCATAAGGCTCAGAAAGAGCCTTTGAAGGTTGCACCTTGAAGGTCGTCTCATCTTCTACAGAGGCTGGCTCTGCTGGGCCCAAGGTTGCACCTTGAAGGTTGTTTCATCTTCTACAGAGGCTGGCTCTGCTGGGCCCGGGACAGTCTTGGGTTGCTTGCATCTCCCTGTGCCCAGGGAGCCTGCATTCCAACACAATGGCAGGTCCACATCATAAACTGGATGCAAACCCCCCTGCCTTTCCTGGTCTGGAGTCAGAAAACCTTGGTTCAGCTTCTGATGCTGCCTCTTCCTAGCTGTGTGACCAGGTCACTTAACGTCTCTGAGTCCTCATTTTCTCTTCTGTAAAATAGGGTTAATTGTCCCTGCCTATCTAGAAATGTAGCCACAAGAATTGAATGAGATAATGTATGTGAATGTTCTTCATGAACTGTAAAGTTCTGTACAAATGTAGGTGATTATTACGATTATCATTATTATGTCAAAAAACAGATACTCACATTGGTGTGAGCCTCAGAGAAACCCAGACTCCTGGGCCAGAAGGAGAATACAGATGCCACGACTCCTTTCAATTTTGGTAACTTTGAAGCCTTCTCCATCAAATTTCAAAATCCTATATGGTTTTGTCAGGAAGCCAAATACGTTCTAGCCACAACGCTGGAGAACCACAAGATAAGCCATTTCCATAACGGGTGCTGCTGGGCTGTAATCAACTCAGCTGCTTGGGCCAAAAACATAGTTTTTTAAAAACACCACATACCACAATTCAGCCCCTCCCCCAAAACTCACATCCTTTCTCCTAAGAAAACAAAATAAGTGGAGACCAACTTTAACTGATGAACTTCAACTCTGAGGCATTCCTTCTCAGAAGGCAAGCCTTCCCGGGTGAAGGGGGCAGACGAAGCGTTCTCCAGGTAGGTTACAGTACAGAGATTTCCAGAGGAGCTGGGCGAGGAAGTGAGGCTCCTGGCCAGTCCCAAGGGCTGTGAGGACAGGATCTTTGGGCCCAAAGAGGCGATTGGTCAGACTCAGAAATTAGCTCTAGCGAGCCAACTACAAAGCTAAACCACCATGAGACTCTTTTACTGGTTGTTTTAATTAACCAGGTACAAAGTAGGCCTACAGACCACTTTCTCCTCCTCCACAGGCCCTGACTGTGCAGCCCCAAACTTCAACTGCCCCCCAACAAATGACCTCCCCCATCGCACAAGGGATGATGAGGATGAAGGGCCGTTTGGACTGGCCAGAAGGAACCTCAAAGAAGGCTCACCTGTCCCATGGTTCTTGTGGCCCCAGTGGCCCCACTGGGTGGCCCCAGGGCCGAGGAGGGCAGATGGACCCAGTCCTGGGGTCAGGGCTGGCACACAAGGATGCTACCTGTAGCTACTCGCAGATGATTTACGCCTGGGGCTGCGTCTTCCTCCAAAGACCTTCAGTCGTGGATGGAGACTGCATGCATCTTGCTAGCTCAGGCTCCCTTTGCAGGTGTCTGTGCTCTCCTGTAAAACCCTAAATTGCTTGAGAGGCAGCCTGGCAGGGTGGGAAAAGCAAATGCTTTGCAGTCAGGCAGATGTGGGTTTGAATCCAGAGCCTGCTGCTGATGGGCCCTGAAGTTTTGGGAGGTGACTCTCCTAGCCCTGCTTTCCTCATCCCTAAAAGGTAGCTAATGCCTATCACACAAAGTTTTGTAAGGATCAGTAATATGTGGAAGGTTCCTGGCATATGGTTGGTGTTTAATCAGTGATAATTATTATTATTAATATAATGGCACTCCCACCCCTGCCTTCCAAATTCTAAGGCCTAGTCCCTCCTCCATACCTGGCTCCTGCTACCTTACCAGAACCACTGGAACCGCTTACCGGAGTGCCCTGTGCTCAGACCTGCCCAGTTCTGGGCCAAGCCGGGCCTGGTCACTGTAGAATACAGGGCTGGCAAACAGAAAGCACTCAAAGCAGTTTGTTTACATAGAAAAAGAAAATCCTGCTATCTCAAGTGACTGGAATTTTATCCCACCACGTTCTGCTTTCATGGGTACAAATCAATACATAAACACGCTTAGATCAGGGTTTATTCTGAAGAGTACCTTCTCTCATATGGAGTTTTCTTGTTTTTTAGAGCTACGTTACCATACAATGTCCAGTAGGCAAAACACAAAGGTCTGAAGTACTTAGAAGATTCTGAAAGTTCCTTCAGACTCTTCAAAAAAGGGTATTTTATTTCTAATACATTACCTTTTTCTGATTGTAAGTAATGTGATTGTTGTAGACTGTGAAAAATAGTTTTTAATTACTGGCAATTTCACCATCTCTAGAGAATGTCACAGTGAATGTTTTGGTGTATTTCCTTACAGTCTTTTTTCTCTATCCTTCAAGAATGTAAGTATCCATTCATTTAAAAATGAACGATGAAACGGCAGGCCAGCCTATGCCAACGGGACAGCAGCCGCGGATCAGCCGTGAAGGCTCCCTTGTCCTATTTTCAGCTCTCCCCAGCCCTAAACAATGTATTTGTCAATGATACACCCACAGATTGCGTAACTACATCTTGTCTTATCAGGGCTTGGTGAACTTCTACCCTCTGAGTGAGTTAACACAGTCATCTCTGCTTTCCATTTTCGTGCCACAGAGTCAATATTTACTAGCCGTGTTGCTAAAACAGGCCCTGGGCACAGCCTCGATGCCAAGCATCCCTGTCTAATCTCAGAGACAGCAGTCTCAGTGGCACCGGAGGCTTTACTGTGCCATGGCCCTTGGTGACTCCTGCCCTGGTGAGTAGGTGGCCTCTGACCCAGCAAGGATGCTTCACCTGATCATACAGTCACAGGAGGCTAGTGCTGGAAGGCACTTAAACATTAGAGATGGGAAACCGAGATCCCCTGGGGAGGGAAAGGATTTGCCTAAGCACATGCAGCGGCAGAACCAAAGCCAGGACGCCTTTACTCGCACACCAGCTCTCGCTGCACGGTCTTGCTGAATGCATCGACATGGAGAGAGAGCTGGGGTGGCAGTGGGGGACAGAACCCATTTCATCAGGACTGGAAATTGGGCAAGTGCTGCCCTAAGATGGTCAGTTTCACAGAGGGGTCTTCCCAAGACTGCCCTGGTCTCTTACAGTGATGATTCAGGTGATCCCATGGCATCATCAATTCTCTTGCCTCTTGCTAGAATTCATTCATTCATTCACTCATTCATCTATTCGTATGACAAATCTTTATGGAGCCCAGTCATGGGACGGCATTACTTGCTTCAACAAAGCAGTGTCACTTGGCCCACCTTTTCTGGAAGGATCTCTTTGCAGCTGTCAAAAGAGACAGACACTAAATAACAAGGTCAGGTCCTACTGTATAGCATAGGGAGCTATATTCAATATCCTGTAATAAACCATAATGGAAAAGGATAAGAAAAAAGAATATGTTATATATACGTATAACTGAATCAGTTTCCTGTACACCAGAAACTAACAGAACATTATAAATCAACTATATATATATATATTTTTTTTGGTGGTACGCGGGCCTCTCACTGTTGTGGTCTCTCCCGTTGTGAGCACAGGCTCCAGACGCGCGGGCTCAGCAGCCATGGCTCACGGGCCCAGCCGCTCCGCGGCATGTGGGATCTTCCCGGACCGGGGCACGAACCCGTGTCCCCTGCATCGGCAGGCGGACTCTCAACCACTGCACCACCAAGGGAGCCCATATACTTTAATTTTAAAAAAGAGAGACAAACAGACCCATCACGTAGCCCCAAGAAGTCTGAACATGAAAGGAGTGAAATGTAGGAGAATCACGTTTTGGGGGTAGATCTCTGACAGCAGGCCTCTGAAGAAAGTCCCTACTCTCAAGAGCACCTCAGGTACTAACAGGAACAAGTCAAAAGTGAAAGGGTAGGTGACTTGGTGTGATATCAAATACCTGTAGTGTTTCTGTGGAATAGGAGAAAGAGGAAGCACCAGGAGCAAGGAGACCTGCAATCAGGTTCCACTTGCACCCCCAAAGTGCTGCATGACCCAGAAAGGGAAGGTGTCTCGCCCAAAGTCACAAAGCATATTGACAGCTAAAGTGGGACTTGAATCAAGGTCTTTAAGCCCATGGCTGATGGCTCAGATGCCACAGATGAATCTTTGCATTTCTCTTATCCTCAGAAAGCCACCACCGTGACCTGGAACTTCCACGGCACCTCCTCAGTTGAGATTGGTCGCTGCCCACAAGGGGAAGCTCTGGCATCTTCTCTATCTGGGACTAGATACCCCGTTGGGGTTCGCAGAACCAGGCTCAGCCACTTCCTGGAGAAGCAGGAGCAGGACAGAGGCCACAAGGCTAACACCAGTGCAGGAAGAAGCTGGGATGTACGGCAATTCTGGCACATGAAAGGGGAGAACAAGTGAGCATTCTGTACAGCTGCTGGGATGTCAAACAGCTCTGCACACTTGGCCTGTTCCCCTGCTCCACCCCCTCCAGGCAAGAAAACAAAGAAGGTCGTGTGAACAGGACTGTGATGAAAATAATGCCACTGCATTTCTACCTTCTCCTGGGCTTGGAAACACAAACTCAAGCCCTCAGGGGCGCAGTGCTGGCTGAGTATAATTTATGGTTAACACCAGCCCCTGTGTTTACTGAGCACCTACTACGGATCCAGCTTTATGCTAATGGTGGTGGGAACACTAAGAATGATAAACCTTGGCCTCTGCCTACAAGGGGCTCACGGTTTGGCTCAGAATACAGAATGAACCTCCAGGAAACCTTCTGCTTCAGAACAATTATGTATGAGGCAGAGATTGTAAGGGCTACGGATGCTGGAAGCTGGATAGATGGCTGAAGCTGGGGGAAATACCCACGGGAAGGCTTCAGAAGGACAGGAGACTTTTCACCGGACTTGAGGGCTGAGTACAACTAGTAGAAGAAAGGAAGGAAGATGAGAGAGAAGGTGCTCAGAAGGAGGAAAAGAACATGTCATTAAAAGGCTTGGATGTGGAATCTAAAAAATGACACAAAGAACTTATTTACAAAACAGAAACAGACTCACAGACTTAGAAAACAAACCTATGGTTACCAAAGGGGAAAGGTGGAGGTTGGGATTAACATAAACACACTACTAAACATAAAAGAGATAACTAATAAGGACCTGTTGTATAGCACAGGGAACTCTATTCAATACTCTGTAATGACCTATATGGGAAAAGAATCTAAAAAGGAGTGGATATATGTATATGTATAACTGATTCACTTTTCTGTACACCTGAAACTAACACAACATTGTAAATCAACTATACTCCAATAAAATTTTTTTAAAAAAGGCTTGGACAATCTTGGCAATGCTATAGCCTTCTGGACAATCTCGCAGAGAGAAAAGAAATGTACAACACTGTTATTGTTAAATGAGCACCTGCAGTTATTAACATTTGAATAGTTTTAAGTTTTGAGAAGCCCACGCATCGAAGAGTAGCCCCCGCTCGCTGCAACTAGACAAAGCAATGAAGACCCAACGCAGCCAAAAATAAATAAATAAATAAATAATAAATTAATAAATTAAATCTAAAAAAAAGAAAAGGGTCATGGGAGGTGGCCCAGTGAGGACAATGACAAATGACTCTTTCCAAACTTCCCAGGGTATCTGCCAGAATTTTTCTGGCAAAAGAGATGGGAGACTCACTGCAGGAACCAGTGTGAATCCTCACCAGCACTTTACCTTCTCTTTTAGGGGCTGCCACCCTGATTTGCTAATCTTTCTACAAGGGTTTACTGAGTCCTTTCTTTCTGTGTGAAGGATACAAGTCAGTGAAGCCTCCATCCTTCCCTTGAGAAGCTTCCAGGTCCTCATCCCCTCACATTCTTTTTTTTTTTTTTTTTTTTTGGCGGTACGCGGGCCTCTCACTGTTGTGGCCTCTCCCGTTGCAGAGCACAGGCTCCGGACGCACAGGCTCAGCGGCCATGGCTCATGGGCCCAGCTGCTCCGCGGCATGTGGGATCTTCCCGGACCGGGGCACAAACCCTTGTCCCCTGCATTGGCAGGCAGACTCCCAACCACTACGCCACCAGGGAAGCCCCCCTCACATTCTTTATAGCGATTCACTCCTCACTGGGCCACCTCCCATGACCCTTTCCTTTTTTTAATTAATTAACTTATTTATTTTTGGCTGCACTGGGTCTTCGCTGCTGCGTGAGGGCTTTCTCTAGTTGCGGCAAGCCGGGGCTACTCTTAGTTGCGGTGCACAGGCTTCTCATTGCAGTGGCTTCTCTTGTTGAGGAGCACGGGCTCTAGGCATGCGGGCTTCAGTAGTTGTGGCACGTGGGCTCGGTAGTTGTGGCTTGTGGGTTCTAGAGCGCCGGCTCAGTAGTTGTGGTGCACAGGCTTAGTTGCTCCACGGCATGTGGGATCTTCCTGGACCAGGGATCGAACCCGTGTCCCCTGCATCGGCAGGTGGATTCTTAGCCACTGCGCCACCAGGGAAGTCCCCCGTGACCCTTTTCCCCATTCAATCCCATTAACCTTTCTTCCAGCTTAAAACCAGTATGAAGTCCAAACTCCTGAGCATGAAATACTTAAAAAGCAATTTGTTCTATATGACATAAGAAATACATGTTTAAAGTTTTTTTTAAGAAAATACAGAGAGTATAAGTAAAAGACAATTAAATCAACCGTAGTCCTAACTTCCCCTCATCCTTCCCACCTCCCCTCACTGTGATCAATACCAACACTAGTAAACCTTTAATGGCAGCTTAGACTTTTGTCCATCCCCTCCTTGCTACTCCAGGCTCACGCACTGCTTCCCTATCAGAACACGTCATCCAGTTTCCGGGGGACCCACTCTCACAAACACACCTTGCGTTTTCCTGTCTATTTGGGAGGTTCAGGTCCACCTGTTCCTAGAATGCCCACACTCACTGCTCGGCCTATTCAAATCCCACCCATCCTTCAGTGCCTCACTTAGCTCTCACCTCCCAAAACCTGTTCTGACTGTGCCAGTCCATGGAGGTAGCCACGTTCTGAACTAGTATCACATAGATTGTCTGGAACGTTCTTTTGGCTGCACTATGTTCTGACAGCTCTTGAATTGCTGCTGAGGTTATTTGTTTGTTTGTTTATGTGCCCCTGCCACCTCTCTTTAAGCTCCTAGAAGGTATAAACTACATCTCTGCACTCACTCCCCTCTCCACCCCTCCCTATGCCCATCAAAGCACCTCCTACCCAATAGATGTTTGATGGGTATTTCATAGCCTCATGACATTTTAGAGCTGAGGGGGGAAATGGAACTGAGAACCGGAGAGGAAGAGAAACTTCCTTAAGGTCACAGTGCAAAGCCAGAATAGAGACCCTGGGAGCCAACTGAAACCAGAACTCATTCGAACATTTATTGTGTACCTACTATGTGCCTATCACTGGGTAAGGCACTGGGAGATAAAAGAGAATGACCTCCAGATCCTATGATTGGAAAGCTCACTGGACTGCAAGGTGCTTTAGGGTAGCTTTTTGTTAAGGGGCGATGCCAGAGACGGCGGGAACAGACTCAAAGGCAAATAATGACGACTAGGGAATCCACAACGTGCTGTAGGTACGTAGAACAGGTGTACCCAACCCCGCCTGCAGTCAACATGCCTGCAGTAGTCAGGACAGGCCTCTGTAAGGAAGCAGAACTTGGGCATGGTAGAACTGGAGCAGGGCTCCGGGCATGGGTGAGACACAGATAACACAGGGAAGGCATGCAACCTAGGCTCTTTGAGGAAAAGGCGGTCACTGGAAGGATACACACAGGAAGAGAAAGTGAACCTAGAAGCCACAAAGGAATTAGCTCGTGGAATCACTGCATCTTCTGTGGCAGCCCCATTCCCTCCTCACTATGCATCAAGTCTCAGAGAGAGGCCATCTAATTGGCTTTTGGCTAATATATCACTGGTCCTAGTGGGCAGAGCTTTTTCAGCCCAGCCATCTCATAGGACGCCAAATAGCCAATGAATGGGTCACTCTTGGGTCAAGTGACCATCCCTGTTCCAGTCAGGGGGCCACCCCTGCACAAGAGCCAGCCCAGCTCCACTCTATGGGGCAGGGGGCTGTGAGGGGCTCAGGGCGGAAAAGGAAAGAGGGTAGTTTCAGCAAGAAAGGAATAGCAGGTATGGCAGACACCATGCAGAAGTTGGGGGTGGGTGGGAATCCCAGCAGGGGTCTTTGTGAGCAAACACAGAGGTAAAATTAACATGGCCCACCGCGATAGAGGATAATAGACTTGCTCAACCAGGGAAGCAAGGAGTAAACCAACAGCTCTGGGAGCTTACTTTGTGTCTCAAGTACCGTTTTGAAGAAGTGATCTTGGATCCAGGTGTACAGTCTACACAAATTGGGAAACTTTAAAAAATATGGATGCCAGAGCGCCACCCCAGACCTTCTAAATCTGAATCCGTGGCATGTATACATGTGTGTTTGTTTTAAACCTCCTCTGATTCATATATACTACCCAAGATGACAATCGCTGTGCTACATGTTTCACTCATAATCTCATTCAATCCTCTAGAGTCAGGAGAGATGGAGGTTCAAATCCTGGCCTGATAAGGTAGGTGGTATGTTCTCAATTCCACAGATGAGAAAACCAAGGCTCAGAGAGGTGAAGTAACTTACCCAAGGTAACACAGGCAGTGAGTAGTAAAACTGGGATTCGTACCTAGGTTTAATACCTGAGCCTGAGAGACAAATTCTTGACTGTGTATTGGAGAGGGGTGGATCAGCTGCCCCGGAGATGGTCCAGACGCAGAACTTCCTGGATGGTAACAACACTGGGAACCAGGGGAATTGGGGTGGCAGTTGGTGGAGCCAAACTGGCTTAGCCAGGGCGTGGCAGTGCTTCCTGACCAGCAGAAAGCTGAAATCTCAGAGGCATGTGTGGACCCCAGGAAGGCTCTTACATCAGGGCTCAGCTGAAACATCAGAAAGAATTTCACAATTCCAAACTCTGGAAACACTGCTGATTTAGCTGGGTCCAAAGGTGTCTTATACAATCTCTTTCTCTAAGAAATCTTTTCAAGATTGCTACTTGGACCTGTGTTTACAAACTCCTGTGGACACCAGCCTTATCTCCACTCCACCTGGCCACCCTGCTCTCAAGGGTAGGGCTGGGTCTTTGTGCCTGTTTCCATATCTGTAAAATGGGGACGGTGACTTCCTCCCTGCCCATCTGCTCCACTGTGGAGGCTCATGATCAAATGAGGTAACGGAGGAGAAGCAGCCCAACCCAGCTCCTCCCTATGAGCTCTTCAAAACAACTGACCGCTGGGCTTTTAGCATCACCTTGTCCGTATCTTCAACCGTTTGCTGGGTACTTCCCACATGCCAGGCTATGCCCCTTACATCTGTGCTAGGAATGGGAAAAGAATCACTTTGAAAGCTGCTCAGAACTGTTACTGGTAATAAGGAAGGCAAAAGACTCCGAAATGGGGTGGAGGTGGGGTGGGGGGGATGGTCAGAGACGGCTTTTTGCATGGGAAAAACTTTAAAGGATCTTTGGTTCTGGAAAAGAGAGGCCCAGGGTCCTTTCAGGGAGAGGCTGTAACATCTATATGTGAAAGAATAGGGGTCTCTTTGGGGAGGTAAGTATAAGGATGGTAGCAGATCTCGGGCCTGGGGAGGGGTCCTGGAAGGCCTCAGCATCATGGCAGATGGCAGGAGTCAGGGGAGCAGAGGTATCTATTACCCCACTTGAAGTTGTTTCCTTCTCTGCAGAAATTCCTCTCACTACCCGAAACTCAGTTTATCCTGCAAGCAGCCTCAGTGGCAAGGGAGGCACTCAGAAACGGGCCTGAGTCCGTGCCTGAGACAGGGTCACAGAGGGAGCGCTGCCTTGTCTCGAAGGAGAAAGAGGTCCTGAGTCCAAGGACCTAAGGCAACAAGGAGGATGTGAGCCCTCCCTGGGGAGACCCAGAAATGCTCAGTCAGGAACAGGACTTCCTGTTGTCCTGGAATGGAATGCTCATTATTCTTATTTGGACATTAAAGGAGGGGACCCCAGAAGGCTGGAAAACAACCCTGTGAGAAATGGGACCATCTTAGCACAAAGAAACGGAGCCTATGAGCGTGAAGCTGCCCCAGGTCCAGCGGCTCACAGTAGCAGAGCCAGGATCACACCTGGGCCCGGTGGCTGCAGCACCCGGAGTAGTCACCACCAGGCTAGGGCTCATCAGCCTGCTGCCCCGAGCCCGTCCTCCTGCTGGGGCCCTCAGCTGCCTTTCCCCCTCTGCCCCGTCTCCCTGTCTCCTCCAAGACACCAGTAGGAGCGTTTGCCTCCCAGGACCATACTGCAGCCCCTGAGCAGCCAAGTTCTCCTCTTTAGCTGGTGGGCCCTGGGCCCAGGGTGCCAAATAAACCTCACCCCCAGGAGGGAAGGATAATTCATCACCCTACAGGCCTTGTGGCCAGGCCACCAAGGACCAGCAGCTCAGAATTCAAGATTAGGGCACTGAGGTCTCAGGCTTAGATGCAGGCAGCCAGGGGGTGGGTGTGGGCAGGGGAGCAGTGTCAGCCGTGGAAATGGATTAAACAAGGACAACTGGGCTCTCAGCAGATTCCCCAATAAACCACTAAACAACCGTATCCACCTCCTCCCCTGTTCTCTGGAGGGGAGCCCAGGGTCACAGGCAGAAAGAAAAATCTTGGGCAGCTTGGTACCCACCCCAGCCCCCAAAGAGCACTGGACCGGGAGTCAGAAGTCATGGGTTTAAATCCCAGCTGTGACACTTCCCTCGGCAAGTTAGTTAAGTTCTCCAAGCTTCAGCTTCCTTATCTGCAAAGTGGGAGAAACGCCGGCCACCCCGTAGGGCTGCAAGAGGGTTAAACTAGGTAACAGCCCATGACCAGTGCAGGGCCAGGTTTAGAGAGGATGCACAATCCCTAATACCCAGACCTCCCTTCCCGTCTTCCACCCCAGCACTCCCTGCAGGACAGGACAGACTGACATGGACAGTGGTTTTGAAACTGGGCTTCTCGGAGGTTCCTCACGGGCTGTGTGAGACGGAGGGCAGGGAAGGGGTGCAGGTGGACGGCTGCTCACCTCTTCTTCCTCCTTTTACATAACTGCACCTCACTTTGATGTTTCTATCCTGTCCCCCACCCCAGAATAAGTCACTTTTTTAAAGTTTTGCTGCTTAACTAGTAAACGATACTGGGAGTAGATCAGGAGTGGACACGTTTTTTCCACAAAGAGTCAGATGGTAAATACTTTAGGCATTGAGAGCCATAAAGTAAAATCCAGGATATTATTATTTATTATTATTAGTAGTAGTAGTAGTATTTTTGGCCCTGCACCATGTGGGATCCCAATTCCCCAACCTGGGATCGAATCTGCACCTCCTGCACTGGAAGCGCAGAGTAGGTACTCACATAACAAAGGAGAAAACTAAATTTCCACAAAATTTTAACTGACGAAACTCAAAATATAATAAGAATTGCATTTGTCTTATTCTGTTTTGTTTGTTTTTGGTAATACAGGTCTGCCATGAGAAGAATGGAATTGCAGGGGCGGATAACAGTTTGCTTAATTGGGGTCCAAAGTTAGTGTTCCAACCATCAAATCTATTGCAACTGGTCATCTATAAAACCCATTCTTTCGGTGTCTGTGACCACCTAGAGGAGTGGGAAAAGGAGGGTGGGAGGGACGCTCAAGAGGGAGGGGATATGGGGATATATGTATACGTATAGCTGATTAACTTTGTTATACAGCAGAAACTAACACAACATTGTAAACCAATTATACTCCAATAAAGTTAAAAAAAAAACACACACACACTTTGTAAAAAAAAAAAAAATTCTTAGCTCCAGGGCCATTGAAAGTAGGTGGTATTGACTGTAGGGCTATAGTTTCCCATCCCCTGGACTAGACAATGTCGGAGCCCTTGCAGGTTAAAGTCCTTGGGCTTTAAAGCCTGTTGAAGGCTGCTCTGGGGGCTAGAGCAATCTCCAGAAGAGAGACTCTGAAGGCTGCAGCATCTCCTCTGTGGGAGGCTCTGGAGGGCTTCACATGGCCTCCCACCTGCACTGCCAGAGCCCTGGTGCTTTACTGCAGCTGAGGTGATGGGTACCTAAGGCCCTAACGCCCACCACTGGCCGCGGCTCTTACCCCTCACCTTGGTCTCCCCAGCAAGGGAGAATACAGGGAAACCAAGCTCTCGCCTTCGCCCTCAAAACACACTTCTCCCCAAGCACCCCCTCTCCCAATAGCACCTCACAGAAAACCTTCTTATAGAACCATTCCAGGGAATTCCCTGGTGGTCCAGTGGTTAGGACTCTGGGCTGTCACTGCTGAGGGCCCAGTTTCAATCCCTGGTCCGGGAACTAAAATCCCACAAGCCACGTGGCCAAAAAAACCCCACAACATTCCAGCCAGCTTCTAAAAGTAGAGACAAAGAAGTGGAACCCTTTGACAGAGTTCTGGGGTCCCCCAAAGACCTTGAATCCCCTCTACCTCTTGGGGGAGGAAGGCAACACCATCCGTCTACAGGAAGATCTCTGCCTCCAGTACTGATGGGGCCTCATTTTCATCACTTATAAAATGGGAATGATTATACTTGCCTTACCTGCCTTGTGTTGCTATCAGAACTTCAAAATATCTATGAAAATGCAATAGAAACACCATGAAAAAAGGTAAAGTAGCACAGAGAACAAGATTTGGAATTAAGGGAGAAGCACAGAAGACTTCAACCACTTAAAATTTCTCCACAGTGAAAATATTAAGGTGTCTTTACAAAACTCTTAAACTACACAAAAATAATGAAAGGGTATTGGCAAAGCCATAAGGAAATAAGCACATGCTGGTGACCTGGTAAACTGGTTCAGTATTTCTAGTTTCAATCATTACACAAATCAGCCATAACCTCTGACCTTGTATTCCACCTCTGAGAATACACTGGCAGAAATAATGCAGAGAGAGGAAATTAACAAATATGTTCACAGAAACACTTATTTTTAGAAGTGAGAAACAATAGGGAAAGTTTAGTAAATTGGGGATGTTTATATAGCAGATTATTATGAAGTTAATGAAAACAGACGGACTGTATCTGTTTTAAAAGGCCAGTATTCTTCAAAAATATCTTGTCATGAGAGTCAAAGAAAGGCTGAGGAACTGTTTCAGATTAAAGGAGACTAAAGATATACGACAAGGAGATGCAATATATGATCTTCACTGGATCCTGTTTAGCAGGGAGAAAAACTGCTAGTTGGGGGACTTCCCTGGTGGTACAGTGGTTAAGACTCCAAGCTTCCAATACAGGGGGCCCAGGTTCAATCCCTGGTCGGGGAACTAGATCCTACATGCATGCCAAAACTAAGAGTTCGCATGCTGCAATTAAGGAGCCCGCCTGCCATAACTAAGACCCGGCACGACCAAATAAATAAATAAAATATTTTAAATAAATATATAAATAAAAAACACTAGCTGGGGAGTGGGAGGTACAAACAGTTGGGTGTAAGATAGGCTACAACGATGTATTATACAACACGGGGAACATATCCAATATTTTGTAATAACTGTAAATGGAGTTTAACCTTTTAAAATTGTATAAAATTAAAAAAAATTTTTTTTAAAGAACACTAATGGGAAAATTGACAAAATTGGAACAAGAATGATAGCTTAGATAAAAATATTGTATCAGAGTGAAATGTCCTGAATTTGAAAGTTGTACTGTGGTTATGAAAGAGAACGCCCGTGGCCTTAGGAGATGCATAATGAAGCATTGAGGATAAAGAGGCATAGTGTCCGCAACCAACTCCCAAACGGCTCGGAAACAATAATAGGTAAGTAGGTAGGTAGATAGGTAGATAGAAAGAAGGAAAGGAAAGAAGAAACTGAAGGAAAGAAAAAGAGGGAAGAAAGGCAGGAGGAGAAGGAGAAAGTGGGGAAGGAGGGAGACAGCAAGGGAGGAGGTGACAAAATGTTAAAACCTGGTCTGTCTATTTGAGAGGATAAAGTCCACCTATTCCTAGAATAGGATATACAGGAGTTCCTGTATATGAAGGATATACAGGAGTTCTGTTATTCTGAAAATGTTGCTATTAAATTTGAAATTATTTTGAAACCAAAATATTTTTAGGTTATACGGACTCTGGATACATGGAAAGGTATACATAAAACAATGTTGAGTCAAAAAACAACACAATGCAAAATGTACAGGCTGGCGATATATAAGTAGAAAGGAAAGTGTGTCCCGTAGATACAGGTATATAATGGTTTCAATTATCCTCACATAGGACCTCCCTCTCACTCTTACAATTTTCAAAATGCAAACTGAGCTCAATGAGACCGCTACCTCGGGGCAAGCGGTTTGCACCATGTGCCAGCTTCTGACTGAAGCATGTGCAATGCAGCCACTTTGTTTGAGTGGCTTTGTGCTTTGTTTGCCTGACAATGGGTGATAAAGGCGCCTCCCTCCTTCCTCCAGGGCCTCTGTCATCCAGGGCCCCTGCAGTCGCCTGTCCTCCTGGCAGCCCCCTCCCTTCAACCCTCTCCACGCGCCCTCTTGCCCAAGCCGGGGCCTGCTGCTTCTCAGTCTTTGGCAGAGCCCTGACCTTGAGGTGGTTACGTGCCATCTCCAGGATTACACCGTGAGGAGCTGCCCCACACAGGGTGACAGCTTCCTCCGCTGAACAACTGGCACATGTTTGGGGGTCCCCCTATTAGCTTGTGGCCTGTTCTAACGTCTCATTTCATTAGCTTTGGAGGAGAGTACCCCTGTGCCACAACTGAGCCCTAATCTCTTCTAGGGTAAGGCCTGAGCCCTAAGTCTCCTCTATCCATCACGGTGCCCAGCACACAGTGGGTGCCTGGGAAGAGTCTCTGGACTGTGACAATGAGTACAGACGTGCACTTACACATCCACACACGCTCACTCACGTTTTGGAAACCACTGGCTTGTCTGGGGCGCAGCTGTGGCCCAAAAGACCTCCTTGCCACTAACACCAAGCTGAGGGCTTCCTGGGCCCGGCACAGACAAGCTCGGTGTTAGCAGTCAGAAAGTTTTTTTGGCATGAGTGACCAGCCGCCACTGTAAAACTTCTCTGAGCCTCAGTTTTCACAACTGTGAAGTGGGAATGTGATCCAGCTCATATTGTTCCAGAAGATGGGAAGTACTCGGCACAGATACTGACATGAGGGCAGAAGATTCTTAACTTAGGTCCGTCACTTTCACTTTCCGGCAGCAGGAAATATAAGCATGTGTGTGATCAGACAAGCATGAGAATCCCAGCCCAGGGAGGCAAACAGGGCTCTGGCTAGAGAAGTTTCTGGCTTTTATTTCTGACTTTCTCTGAGATTTGCTGTGTTGCACGAAGTGGAATTTCCCACTTGCCTTCTCCTTGATAAGGTAGGTGGTCTGTATTTCTTGTTACCTAACATTTTGGAGACTGAATTTCTTCATGTGTAAAATGGGAATAGCAGCTGCTTCACAAGGTGCTACCAGGATTAAATACAATAATGTGTGTCCACTACTATATATAAAATAAACAACAAGGACCTACTGTATAGCACAGGGAACTATATTCAATATCTTATAATAACCTATAATGGAAAAGAATCTGAAAAAGAATATATATATATATATATATATATATATATATATATATATAGCTAAAATCACTTTCCTGTATACCTGAAACTAACACAACATTGTAAATCAACTATACTTCAATTAAAAAAAAAAAAAAGAGTAATGGGGACTTCCCTGGCAGTCCAGTGGTTAAGACTTTGCACTTCCACTGCAGGGAGCCTGGGTTCGATCCCTGGTCGGGGAACTAAGATCCTACATGTTGCGCGGGGCAGCCAAAACGGAAAAAAAAAAAAAAAGAGTAAGAAGAAAAAAACAACGTGTGTCCAGGAAATGGAGTGTGTTTTGTTTCTCACTTTGTGTTTGGGGAATCATGGACGTTCGTGCATTCCAAGGCCTATGGGAGCTGGGGGCTTGGCTGAGTTTTTGGAACCAAGGCAGGTTCCAAACAGCTCTGCAGTTAACTGTGGTGTCTGTGGGAGTTGAGCGCTTATCAAGCGTAAAAGGCCTGGGCTGGACTATTGGGGTTGTGGCAGGGTGGAGGGTGTGGTGGGGAGGTGGATAGGGGCAGAAAATGAAAGGATAAAAGATAAAGTACGCAGGAGCCCAGCATGGAGGACGCTGGGTCCAGCAGGGAAGATGACCAGGTGAACCTTCTGTGTAACATGAGGTATGATGACATTAGCACTTAATAGAGGTGTGGGTCCAGAATAAGAGGTAATACAGTCCATAGAGGGGGTGTGGTAGAGGGGGTAGGTGTAGAGGGAGTGGGTCATGGCAGGCTTTGCTAGGAGAGATGGCATTTGATCCTGACCTTGAGGGAAAAGTTTAATTTTTCCAAGAGTGAGAGAAGAGCGAGAGCAAAGAGAAGTCACAGAAGATTTGGGGACCTCTGGCCTCTGTCCCAGTGCTGCCGTGATGCTCAAAATAGGAGAGCAGTTGCGGACCTGCCTTCAAAGAGTTGACAGGCCAGCACAAACAAATGTGAGATAGGCCTAATCTCATCACCGGTCATCCCAGGGCCTGAGAATTTCTCCTGCTCCCCTTGGTCTAGGCAACCTGCCCCCAGGAGCTTAGCACTTGGGGGAATGTTAACTCTGAGCACATGCAGGCCTCAAGCAGACACAAAAGAGGAGAGGCTGTGTGGGCATGAGAAATAGCCATAGATAGATTAGAAGGTAAGACTCAGAAATAAAAACAGTTGCTAGGTTAAGGCTGCTAATCTTTTGTTGGCTTAAACTGTCTTCTTAAATGTTTTATTTAAAAAAAAAAAAACTTTCCTCCAAAGTAAGTCTCATAGATCTATATACTGTAAAAAGATATTCAATGTATTTCATTAAGTGAGAAAAGCAAGTTGTAGATTGTTCTGGTCGTATGATCCCATCTGGGTCTACATTCACACTTGCTTTACTTAGACTAAGTTCTGAAGGGCAACAGAAGACAATTATCATCAAAGTCTACCTGTGGATGTGAGACTTAGAGGGAGGACAGAGGGAGTTCTACTGTAACTGTTCATAAGTTTATGACATATGCCATGCATTACTTCTACAATAAAAAAATTTTTTTTTAATTTAAAAAGAAATAATAAAACCCCCTTCGCCTCCGAGTTCATCTTGGAAACGCTTTTTCCCAAGGACAGAGACAGGTAAATCCAAACACCTATTATTATTGTTTTCTACAGAGCTTTGTGGCTAGACGGGGCTATAGAGCCCAGTCTGGGTACACCTGAGCTCTATACATTTCCTGGAGGTTTTTTGTTTCTCTCCCAAAAGAAGTTGCTCTGGCTAAGCTGCACGTGCGGTGGGTGATCTTAACCGCAGAGGACCCCATTGGGAGACTCAGGTCTGGCAGGCAGCTGTCCCAAGGAATTCCTCAGCCTGTTTAGGAAGGGTGAGGCTTGAGAGCAGTGGCTCCTTCCACGGCCCAAGGCTCCTATCCCTATAAAAGGGGATTCTGCAGGTTAAGTGCCTAGCGGTGTGCCTTGCACATGTGAGCCTCCTATACGTAGCAGGGCTTCTGGCCGCTATCTTCACCAGGGGAGCTGGGGAGGTTATGATGGGATGTGTGGGGTAATGAATGGTGAGATAGGCTCCCTGAGAGAGGTGAGGGCTGTGGATAAAAGTTGAATTTACATATAGAGAGGTGTTCCTCTGTTTAAACCAGCACAGTGTAGTTGAAAAGCTTCTTTAAGTTTCAGCTCCTGGATTGCTGGCTCTGTGACTTTGGACAAATCACCTCCCTTCTCTGGGCCTCACTTTTCTTGTCTATAAAATGGAGATCTGGACTAAATTCTTGTTGAGATCCAGTTCAACAGTAATATTTTATGATTTTATGTTCATCTAATAATTTAAAAATCTAAGTGAAGTAATGTAGGTATAGGAAAAAAGAAACCACTGATCATTATATGCTGCTTACATTAAATTACCTTGTACCCTTAGACACACAGTAGTCATCATTGGGCCTATCCACCAGCACCCTTCCCCAGGGAACATCAATCCTTCCCAAATGCTTACCTTTCTGACTCTGACCCTCCTACCCTACCCTTAAGGTCAAAGAAAAAAGACTACCCTACGATATATTCTCCCCCACTCCCCAAAAGCAGTAAAATTAAAGAGAAAAATAAGTTTGTGCTTTGTGGGTCCTTATGGTGTGGTAGCCAGAGCCCTAGAGTAGGAGTCAGACCACTAGTGCCCACCCTGATCTATCACCTGTTCACCGTGTGACCTTGGACAAGTCACTTCCCCTCTCTGGTCTTAGCTTCATCTATAAAATGAGGGGTTAGATGGGTTTCTCTTTATGAGCCTTGCTCTGCCCTACAGTGGCTACCCAGGCTGGGAGAGGCCAGAAGCTGCAGGCCAGCATTTCTCCAACTGTTCCCAGAAACAGCTGACAACCTCCAGCATCCCCAGCAGGCTGGGGCCGAAATGTGAGCCGGAAAATCAGGTGAGAGGCGCAGGGCCAGGTGGGCCCCAGCCGTGCCCAAGACTCTCAGGCCAGGGCATGATGTCCACATCCAAAGCTGGATTCTGCAGCTTTTCTCACAGATGTTCTCTTATTTGTAGGATAAGGACATACAAGGCCTCCAAAGGCATCAGAAACATGCCCTTTGGGGACCAGACCAGGGCAGGGAGTGGACTTAAAGATTCCTTGTTTGTTAATGTACAGTTTTAGTTCAGATACAATATACCTGCAAGCAAATGTACATATACAAGTATGACTTAACATACTTTCAGGAAATTAACACATCAGTGAAACAGGTACCCAGATCAAGAAATAGAACAATACCTGTCCCCCAGAAATCCCTCTCATGCCCCCTTTCAGTCACTAGTCCCTCAAGAATAACCACTGTTCTGATTTCTAGCACCAGGGATTCATTTTGCCTGTCTTGAATTTGACACAGATGGAATTATTCCGTATGGGCTCTTTTGAATCTGGTTTCCTTCGTTCAGCATGATGTTTGTGTGAGCTCCATCTGTCATTACAGGTAAAAAAAGGAAAAGTGACTCTCACTCATTTTCATTTTTGCACAGTAAGGACTTAAGGAGGAGCTAAAGTCAATGAGACAGCCCTGAGTCTAGGGGAGGGTGCTCACGGACAGCCGAGGAAGCAGGTTTACATAAAGCTCCTCCCAAACGTAAGAACAACCCCTCCTGCTGTTCCTCCTGCAGAGACCCACACTGTCCTGCTGGGAGGCTCTAGAAGTGGGAGACGGGGCCTTGACACCCAAACTTACTTCAAAGGCCAGAAGCTCTTGTTCACTGAACACCTCCCTTGTGCCCAGCTCTGTGAGGGACACCGCAGACTCAGCATCCCATTTAATCCCCACAACCACGAGGCAGCTACTGTTATTATTCCTATCTTACAGGTAAAAAATACTCAGGCTCAAAGAGGTCAAGTAAGTTGTCCTAAGGTTGCACAGCTAGGAAAGGGACCCAGACCTCAAACTGTGTGTCCCCAAAGGCCAAATCTCTCCACCAGTCTGTGTTGGCAGAGAGCTCGCAGGCTGGGTCTGGCCTCCTGCTATATATCCGACCTCATCTAGCACTGCTTGCCCCCAGCTCACGTTCCACGGCCACACTGGCCTCCTGACAGCAGCTCAGGTCCCAGGCTCTCCTCACCTCGGGGCCTGCATCCACGCTGCTTCCCCCGCCTGCGCATTTACCCTCAGCCACTTCCTCAGAGCAGCCTCCCCAGCCACCCAGGGCAAACTACATCCCCTCTTCTCTCTCAGAGCATCCCTCTCTCTCCTTTCATAGCCCATCACACGCTCTATGGTGACTTGTCCTTTTGTGATCCCTCAATCACTTGTTCCCAATGGAACACAAGCTGCAAGAGGACAGGAACGTCGATTTTGTTCGTCGCTGCCTCGGACAACGCCTGGCACGAGGTACACCCGCAACAGTGTGTTACGTGAAGAAAAGAGAGGAGGAGAGACAGATAGCACTGCCCCTTCTGAAGTCCAGCAGTCATCTGAAGGCAGCTCTAGTTCTAGCCTGTTTATGGCCCCCGGCAAGAGTCTTCCCCTCTCTGAGGCTCAGTTTCCTCAACTGTCCGACGAGGGTCTTGGAAGAAAGACCTCTAAAGGCCTTCCAGCTCATCGGACCTCTAGACCAGCGGTCCCCAACCTTTTTGGCACCAGGGACCGTTTTCGTGGAAGATGATTTTTCCACGGACGGGGAGGGGGGATGGCTCAGGCGGTAATGAGAGCGATGGGGAGCCGCAGACGAAGCTTTGCTCACTTGCCTGCCACTCACCTCCTGCTGTGCGGCCCGGTTCCTAACAGGCTGTGGACCGGTACCAGGGGTTGGGGACCCCTGCGCTAGACCACAAATCCTAGGACGACAAGCCATTCCAAAGGCCTCAGACCTTTGCTGCCTCTTACTCACCCTATGTCCAGCCAGCACCTTAGAACCTTACAAAAGTTGCAGGTACCGGGGGGCGGAGGGGAGGTTCCTCCAAGGCTCCCCAGGCTGTGAGGTACCTGGGGCCTTCACACCCTGTTGTAGATGGAGGACCCCAGAGCATGAGGTCTCTTCCAGTTCTAATAGCTCTGAGGTTTGGAATGGGGGAGAGACAGGACTAAGAAGGAATAACAGATGAATTCCACGGGAAACGTCTACTTCCTTCTTCAGAGCCCAAGCCCGGCCCCCCCCAATTCCTGACTTCTCAGCTCACAGCCCACCCGACATAATCCCATCCAACGCTGCCCTTGTTATGTGCACAGCTGCCTCTACAGCCAGGCTGGAGCTCCAGGAGGGCAAAGACTCCCTGTGTCATGCTCATCTCTGTATCCAGGGCACTTAGCACAGACCCTTACACACAGGACATGGCCAACATGGGGCCATCGAATCAAAAGCCACTGGTAGGGCCTGCCAGGGTCTGTGGCTAAGGGTGCCACTTTGCCCCCGGCATCACCAAGTTCAGAAGAAGCGCCCGAGGCGAAGAGACCCTCGCTTCTCACTCAGAGGCAGAGTCCAGCTGACCACCCTCCAGCCTCTTCCCAGCCCTTCACAGGACCCGGATTGCCAGTGGCAATGGCCCAGACAGAAGGCTGAGGAATCTCCCCCTCTGGGACACTCTGGGACTCTGCAGACACTTGCTTCTTGACCCATCCAGCCAAGCAGGACAAGCACTCCCTAAACTTGAAGAAACCGCACTTTCTTCTTTCTGGCCTCACCACGCGGCTTGCAGGATCTTAGTTCTTAGTTCCCTGACCAGGGATTGAACCCAGCCCGGCAGTGAAAGCACCGAATCCTAACCACTGGATCACCAGGGAATTCCCATAACTGCACTTTCCATTCTTCTCTGAGTAAGGCTCCTCTGGCTTTGAAGTTCTTTCTAGTTTTTTTTTTTTAAATAAAAGTACCCAGTGACCCAACTTCTAGCTATCTATCTTAAGGAAACAGTCAAAAACAGGATCAGAAATGTCTGTTAAGGGATGTTCACTATAGCTTTAGCAATGAAAATTTTAAAAAAATAAATGGAAACTGCATATTTTTAACAGTAGGGGAAATGGCTGAATAATTGGGGCATGCATATACAAGGGAATATAAAATTGCATTTAAAATATTTAATGACATGAGCAAACCTGTATGATACATTAAGATGTAATATTTAAAACTGTATTAAAACACTAACCTATAAATCCAGTGTGCTTAAAATAAAAGGAAATAAACATATACATATATTTGCAAAAAATAAACAAAAGAGAAGAAAAGAAAGTAAGAGAATTAGTCCTGACACAGGAGCTCTTTAAAGGGAAAGGCTCCCGTTGTGCATCATGGATACAGTGAAGGTCCTGAACCCCCAGATTTTTACTCTGCTGGGTGTGTGGAGGGGTTGGGCCGGGTGAACTGCAAGTATGTGTGAGTGTGCAAGAACCATGTGCACTGGAGAGAGCATGACAGGTGTGCAGGCACAGACTGGACGGGCCAGACGTTGGCCATGTCACTTGCTGGCTGAGCAACTTGCTTAAGCTCATTGGACCACAGTTTCCTCAAGAAAAATAAGAGTAAAAATAATTCCCATTTCATGAATTGTTGTGAGACTCAAACTCCAAGATTGGTGTTCTGTAGTCATTAAAATACCACCCGAATACTAGCAGTTGTTACAAATGAGAGGCAAGAAGAGAGCTTCAGAAAATCATTTCTCTCCAGACAGTAACTACTTTCAGATCTGAGTTTACCCCTGTCTGTGTTGTGGGTTTAGCAAACCTGAAAATGCACCCAATAACTCAGATCTGAAGAACCTTCACAACTAGGCTTATGTGGCTTGTCACTCAATCTAAAGCCATTTTCAGGAGGATGATTTCCCCTCCCATTCAGGCTCTGAGCTTACAGAACAAAATCCTGAGAGCTGTGGAGGGACTTCCTTGGTGGTCCAGTAGTTAAGAGTTCATGCTCCCAATGCAGGGGGCCCGGGTTCAATCCCTGGTCAGGGAACTAGATCCCACATGCTGCAACTAAGAGCCCACGTGCCGCAACTAAGACCCAGCACAGCTAAATAAATAAATAAACGTTAAAAAAAAAAACACCTGGGAGCCACGGAGAATCCCAAGTGGGATTCGGAGAAGAAAACCAACAGGTCATATCTCAGTCCAGAGCCTGGGGAGGATTTTGGGAGCAAAGTAACAGGTACAACAAGAATCATTTAGATTTGCCGTTAACTGTCAGCCAGGTTATACTGAAAACACAGAACTCAGCAATTCTAGTCCTTTCTGCTGGCAACTCTCCATTTCCAGAGAGATGATTCCTTGCAGAGGCACCCATGAAGATGAATAAACCTCAGGACTGTTTTTAAAGCTTCCCACGAGTCCTGTGACAAGCCCATGACCTACAAGATCTACTGACCAGTACACCTCTCACAGCCACTTACCTCCCCAGCTCCTCCCCGATGTCATAAAAGTCCTCCACCTTCTCCTGCTTGAACGTCTCCATGTTTGGGCTCCTCATTGAGGCCTGGAGCGTACAGCCCTGAAACATGAAAAAACCTGAGGTTAGGACAGACGTGTCAATTGGTACCAGCCTGAATCTAGGCCCAAAAGTAATTGGCTGCCTGGGAGCTAATAATTCAAAGATAACCCACAGCCCTCATTCCTCAAGAACAGCCTTGATCAAGTCTTTCCTCACCTGTGACCAATGATGTACCATTCTGATTTGATTTATATTAATCACATTTGTTAAGGAGACAAAAATAGCCCTCCTCACTTCTTCAGATCTGCTCTGAACAAGTTCAGAGAAACAGGACCATGGGCAACTTCGGCAATTTGTTCTCATGAAATTCAGGTCTACTGAGAAAAGAGGCAGCTGTGATGCAGGAAAAACAGAACTCGTTTTTGAGTCAGAAGTTCCAGGTTCAAGTCCCACAGTTGCCTACGTCATTTAAACTGCAGAGTCTTAACTTCCTCATCTGTAAAAGGGATTAGTACTGTAAACACCACTGCAAATCAGGATATTAATTTTATAAACCACAAAATGCAGTAGAAAGGTAAGGGATGTGCATGACCTCAGCTCCTACAGGCGCTGTGCCACCCAACTTGGAGTCTGAACTGATTTCAAACTCTCTCACTCATCACCCTAAGGGAAAGATGCCTGGGAGTGGTGTGACAAATTACAGTGGGCACCAGGAGTTAGGAGCCTGAGGTTCTAGGTGCAATTTTGTCCACAACTAGCTCTATGGCCTCATCTCTTGTCAGCGGGAGGAGGCTGTTTCCTCATCTGTAAAATGGAGCTAACTCTGCCTACCCAGGGCACCTTAATGAGAACCACAGGACTACTCTGAACCACGCAGAGCACCCACCACTCCACCAGAAGAGACGGTCTGCATCCTCCCTTGGGATCCTCCTGCCCTAAGGAGCTCACCCATTCCTGGGACAGCCACATGCCACCCTGGACAGCACCCCGAGGACAGGGCCCAGGACACAGCCTGCACATCACAAAGATAAAACCAGCTACCTGTGGATGCATCTTTCAAGAGTCATTAGCAAAGGCCTCTCGGAGCTCCTTTTGGCTAGTGCTGGCAGCTTTTCTTCTGCCTGGCAATCAGAGACCAACCACGGCCGGGCCCCATGAACCCCCAAAAGACTGTTTTCACCAGGCTGTGTGGAGGCACCATTACCTAAGGGCACGTCTCATCAGTGCCAAGTGGCTGAAGCTGTTCTAACTCTCAGGTGATGTATACATTTCACCCTCTTTCCTCCACCTCTGCCCCCTACAAACCAGAGCTCTGGTACCAACATGCCACCTGCCTCCCTCCCTTCCATCGAGTCACACACATCCCTGAAGACCTCCAGGCAGAGCTGGCCTGGCTCCCAGGCCTTACTCTCAGGGCCACCTGCCAACCTCCTGCCTGTGCATCACACATCCTCCTCCCTGCTTGGTCTTCACTCCATGCTCATCCAGGGCCTGGCAAGCATGGAATCCTGAGAAAAGCAGGATCCAGGATCCCCGGTTCTAGGCTAATCTGGGTGTATATTAGCCATGTGACCCATAGCACTTTGGCACCCTCTCTGGGATTCAATCCCCCTCCTCTGTAAACTGGGGTGATCACGTCTATATCACATACTTCACACATCCACGTGAGGATCCATTGTGATAAGGACATAAACTGCTGGGCAGATAAGAACGATGATTATTATTGTTATTTGACTCATTCCAGGCCATTGTTTGTGTTTCTGCTTCCCATAGCCATTGAGGCACCAATTCTGTTCCCTTCTGAGGAAAAGGTACTGGGATTCTCCTGGCAAGTTTGGCTTGATCAGAGTCAGAAGTTTGGCCCCCTTTGCCCCCAACCCCCATTCCTGGCAAACCTCCTGAGGCTAGCACTGAGGGGGGGGGGGCAGGACTGCTATCTATCGTCTTCTTTTTGCTGAAAAAATACTTCCAAATAAACCATCTGGGTCAGATCCTGGGGGTGGAGGTGACAGTAGCTACTAATTTCCCACAGCTAGATGGAAGCAGAAAACTCCAAAAAAATTCTGTTGGCAGATACCCTGAGAATGGTCCCAGGAACAGCTAGGATCCTCCATTTGGCAAGAGGCCAGCTGCATTGGCTATCGGGAGCTGAGCTGGATTTGAAGAAGCCCCACCTCCCCAGAAAACAATGAGCCCCTGCCTTGTGCTCCACATCCTGAGTGACCAGAACTTGGGGGCCAGGGGAGTCCCCTAAGCTCAAACCAGGCCCACCAGTTTGGCCTCAACTCACCATTTCAGCATAGCCCCCTCCCCCATAAATCCCATATTACAGGCAAAAGTAGACCTTTCCCATTCCCCCAAAACTTTCACCCCTGCCACACCCAAGCTCAAGCTGGGCCCTTTTCAGGGGGTTGGGGGGGGCACCTGGAAAGCCCTCCTAGCAAAACTGTTCCCTTCCCACAAAGCCAGGCTCAAATGCTACCATCTCTAGGAGCCTCCATGACCCTTTTTCTTGCCAAAACAGATTAAAACTCTCTTCCTCTTTAAATTCCCAAAGAGTGCTCTTTACACATGTTTAGGGTTAGAGCTTATCACGTTCTGGCTTATTTCATAATCTATGTCAATGTGTAACCCAGAGGGAGAGAGTACAGGTTCCACAGGCACAGAGGCCTGGGTTCATATCCCGGCTCTGCCACTTACTAGCAAACAGCACAAGACAACTTTTCTGGGCTTCAAATTACTTACCTAGGAAATAAGTCTAGACAATGCCTAGTGTTAGTGAATATCTGGAGAACTCTCAAAACTGCTAGGGAGAGTATACACTGGGACTGCTTTGGAAAACTATTGGTCAGTTTCTACGGACGTACCTAAGAGAAACACATGCGGATGTTTTCCAAAATGGTCCACGTAAGAACGTTCACAGCAGCACTGTCAGTAATCACTAAAAATTGGAAACAACCAAATGGCCATCTACAAGAATGGATAAATAAATTGAGTTATACCCATACAATGAAATTATTATACAACAATGAGAAAAAGTGAACTACTGCTCCCTGCAATAATGTGGACGAGACTCACAAACATAATGTTGAATGAGAAAAGCCAGACACAGAAGACTACAGACTGTGTGATTCCCTCTAGGTAAAACAAATCCGTGGCGCTAGAAGTCGTAATAGTTGTTACGCCTCGGTCAGGGGTTGTGCCTGGAAGGGGACACAGGGAGGTTTCTGGGTGCTGACAGTGCTGCTTCTTGATGGTATGTACAGTTATTTTGTATGCAATCAAAATTTTACATAATTAAAACACGAGTCTGATATCTACTGGACAAATGAGATAACATATGTAAAGTGTTTTTCACGGTCCTTGGACGGTTCCAACAAATGTGAGTTCCCTCCCTCCTGCCTGTTGTCTTGGAGCCTCATGAGGGCAGGAGTTGTGACATTCTCACTTCTGTCCCCTTGCGGTAGCTGGTACACAGCAGGCACTCCATGAATGTTGGCTGATGTAAATTTAGTGCCCCAGCTGTCTTTCTCAAGGCTGCTGCTCAGAAAGCTCATCCGGTAGAAGCAGCTGATAACAACTCAAAGCCCCTCATAACGTCCCTCCCCAAGATGAATTCGCATTTTACCAGTTTAGACACATGAAACCAAAGGGGAGACGTCCTGAGGTGGAATTACAGTCACCAGCTAGGACCCGGAGAAGGACCCAGAGATACAGGCATCTTTCTGGCCCTGAAAAGATGAAACCACATGGCAGAGGGCACAGCTACAACTTTTGGCCAGGGGCACAGGCCATCCATCGGCTCCAGACATTCCAAGGTTGAGGCCCATCTTAATGCCTACATTTCTCTTAATGGAATCTCTAGAATTCACATTCCTGCCCCCCAACCCTAATACTAGGCAACACTTCTGAAAGGTTAACACAGATTTCCCAAAACCTCACAGAAAGAGATCTGTAAGAACATCTAGGGGATTTTTAGACTCTGCTCAGGAGCCACCAGCTTGAGGAAGGGGAGCCAGAGAAGTTCCACTTTATCTACACTATATGTTGGGGTTCCGAGTGAGAACTCATGGGTGGGAGGAGTTTGAAAACCACTGCTGTCTGGTCAAACCCACTTGTTTTACAAGAGGAGGAAACTGAGATCCAGATGGGGGGAAGGACTTGCTAAAAGTCACACAGCTAGCCCACTCCAGCTGCTCTTCCCCCAGCTTCTGTTGACAGTACCCTCAACCCTCCAATGGTGGCACGAGGGTTACGAAGTCGGTGGCCTCCTGAGGCCAACAACCTGGGAGGAGGCCTCCAGGGCTGGAGGATCATCCCATAAGGAAGTTTCAACCCTACTAAGCCCCTCCCCCATGGGCCCCAGCTCACCCTGCTGAACTCTCAGAGATCCTCACCCAGTGCAAGTCTGTGAAATGGGACCATGACTGCCCCCTCACACACCCCCCATCACATTCAGGAGGAGGCTGCCAACAGAAGGGAGGGGCATCCGGCATTACAGTGGCCCTCCATGCATTGGAGGCTTTGACCCACCCTGATCTCTGATGAGGAAGCTGGGGCTCTGAGATCAGCCACCTGCCTAAGCTGACATGAGAAAACTATCTTCCTGGTAAAGGTCCAGCTCCGCTGGGCAGCCTGCTTGGTCACCCCCCACATCTAACAACCAGGGAGGCCTTAGGGAGAGGGTCAGGGTCAGTTCAGGTCTTCTTCCTGCCAGTGGGAAGCTCACCCCAAGCCAGCACACACCCACTCAAATCCACACACCCCTGCACCCCCTGCCCAAGCCTCTCCCAAAGCTGCCGAATGGGGCCACTTCAGGTGCTAAAAACACATCTTGGGAGATGGGTGGTTTGGGGAAGAACAGGACTCCGGAGGAAATCGTGAAGAGGCCAACGTACCAGCACCCCTCAGTCACCAGGGCTCTCCCAGGAATACCTTACACAGAGGCAGCTGAGAAATACAATGTCAGAAACCACAGCAGAGGTCCCCAGCTGCCCCCCACCGGATTCTTGAGTACAAGGTGTCGGGGGCCACTCGCCCCCAGCGACCTTCCCACCTGCCAGTGAGGCAGCAGCTATGCATCCTCTCTTCCAGTGTGCACTCCTAACCTCAACGCTTACGGCCCTGGGCCTCCTCTCCCTCCCAAAGTGAGAAGCCTAATTTCCACCTTGCAGAGTTACAGTGAGGATCAGGCAGACCCACACATGCCATGAGACATCCACAATGCCTGAACCATAGTCGCGTAAACCGTTGACAACACCCTCCTATGCTGGGGTCGAAACCCCAGCCTGCCGCAGACCAACTGGCTGCCCCCCTGCCCACCCTAACTCTGCCCCAGCCCAGGCTCCCGACTGGGACCACAGCTTCATTCTGCCACAGAGAAAGCTGACTGGGTACGGAGCACCCTCCTCGCATCACCTCTTCGCAAGAGGGCGAGAAGGAGGTATGCGAAGCAGATGATGCTGAAGAGATCTGGGCCCTCTCCTCCCGTAAATCTGGGGCCCTCCCCCGCGTCAAGGGGTCCTAACTTGATGGAAGTCTGTCTCCCGTCCTCCCTAGGCGCCAGGTCTGCCAGCCGCTCCCAGCCGGTTCCTCGGGTCACAGTGCCAGACTTCGGAGCGAGCCCTAGGGGCCCAGCGGGCAGTCCCTGAGGTCCAGGGCCGGCCATACCCGGGGGGCGGGTCAGGGACCGGGCCGCTGACTTGCCCCGGAGCAATTTGCCGCCGCTAGCCCCAGCCCCGAGCCGCGCGCCCTGTCCCGCCCGTCGAGCCCGCAGACGGGCGCTACTCACGGCGGGAGGCTGCGCGTCGCCGGGCGTGGAGGCGCGGTAGGCACGGGGAGCGCGGCCGGGCGCGCTGCTCTCTGCTCTGCTCCGCTCCGCTCCCTGCGCGGTGGGCGCCCGCCTGCCCGCAGAGCCGCGGATGAGCCGAGAGGGCGGGGCGGCCGGTCCCGTCCCAGGCGCCGGCTGGAGGCGCACCCGGAGGCCCGAGACGGCGCTCGGAGCGCCCCCTACCGGGAGTTCCCTCAGGACAGCTCCCGGGTGAGGGCCGAGAGCCTCCCTACCAGGTCGGAGCGTGCACCTCCCGGCCCCTGAGGTTGCCAGGAGAGGGGGCGAGAGCCAGTGGCAAGACCTGGCGTCTTCACGGGCTCTGCTGCTTACGTGATGTGTGGCTGGACAGGTCGGCTAACCTCTCCAAGACTAATCTGGAAACTAATTTAAATGAGCTGATACACTGGATATAGCCTGCCATGATCACTCAGAAAGTGGTATCTCCTTGTCCCCCGCTTCCACCATGAAAGAGGAATTCCCACCAGGGAATATGCCCCTTCCTCCCTCCCAGTCAGAGTGCTCCGACAACGGACAGATTCTTCTGGAAACCTCACCATCCACGGTTCACAGTGGGGTGGGGGCCGAGAGGGGGAGGGACACTTCCCTCCTCACCACCCCACCCCATCCCCTCATCCCCACCCCCACTTGGGAGCAGCCTGGCTTCCGTGCCCCCAGCCCTGCCTGGCACGTTGGTGAAGCCCCACATCACCCCACATCATCACATCAAGGCTTCCCTAATGAAAGACTTGGGAGTGGAGTGCTCCTCTCTTCCTTCTGCCAAAAATCCCGGGAGGAAAAAGGAATGAGAGTGGAGGGGGTGGTGGAAGGACATGGAAACAGAATGTAAGTCAAGTTCAGTGGTCTTATTTCAAGACAAGAGGTTGTTTAGGGAGAATAAATGAAGGCCCCTTCCCAGAGCCTCCATCCCTAATTCATCCAGGGCACTCCTCAAGACAGTCCAAGAGGAAAGGGTGATAGGTTCAGAGTCCTACATTTGGTTCAAAGCTCTGCTCTGCTGTTCCCGGTGTGGGTATAGTCTTGGGCATGGCGCCTGACCTTATTCTTCATCAGTAAAGTAGGTAAACACTCCTTACAGCGTCTAATGGAGCTATTGTGGGACTAAAATGAGACAGAATGTGTAAGATGCACCTAGAGGACCTCTACCTGTGTGAGCAAGCCCCCTGTCCCCTCTTTAGCCTTTCCCGACACTGGGGTACTGAGATGTACAGATCAACCAGCCCTCTCCCACTCCCCAGCTGACTGGTACTTCAGAGTCTGTGACAGCCTCTAGAAAGACCCCGGTGCTTCCTTGTTCATAAACTTGACAACATTCCAGGACAGTGCAGGCTTTGAGCCACCTCTCCCAAGAGCACCAGGCTACCTTGAGAAAGTAATATCCAAGACCAGAGGTGGCTCTCCAAGTCAGTGGCCACAGGAGGACAACCACTGGTGAGGTTTCACCAGCATAAGGAGGCCCTTCATCCTCAGACCATCCTCATACCTCCTCCCCCATTTCCAGTTATCTATTGCTGTGTAACAAACCACCCCAGCCTGTGGCATGAAACAACTCTGTTAGGCTCATGCCTTGAGGGTCAGAAACACAGAGAGTGCATGGCACGTATGGCTTATCTCTGCTGCACGATGTCTGGGGCTTCAAATGGGGAGACTTCAGTGGGTGGGAGTGACTTGAATGGCTGGGGACTGGAATCATCTGAAGGCTTCTTCCTTCACATGGCCGGTGCCTGTGCTATGATGAATCCAAGGCTGGGCTCAGGCGAGGCTGCGGAGCACCTACTTGTATCCTCTCCATCCCTTCCCCCTGAGTCTCATGCTTAGTACCTAATTTGCAGCCGCAATGTCCCCTTGCCCAAGGCAAAAAGGACATTCTTGAATTTGACACATGGCAAACTAGTCAGAGAATGTCGCAGCTGGAAGTGTCGCTGTCAATCATCCCATCCAGCCAGGTTATTTTTCAGAGGAGGAAACTGAGGCTCAAGGAAGAGAAGTGACTTGCTCAAGGTCACACATCTGGTGAGGGGCAGAGCTAAGATTAGAGCCAGGTCCCCTCCCCATTTGCAGTTTGGTGCTCTTTCCATTCTACTTGCCAAATGCAGTGCCTAGGGAGATACCATCTGGAAATGCATTTTATGCTTGGGGTGGAGTGAGTTCATCAGAACCTCACCTGAGGCTACTGAGCACTGAACATGGGACTGAGGTGGCAGACGGCAGGGAAGGGAAAACCCTGAGGGTGGTGGCAGCGAGGACACCTACTCCAGAATGAAGTCAGGAGGAGGTCCAGGGATTAAGTGCTAAGAATTACCTCAGCCTCAGTCCCTGCGTGGTTCCAAATGTCTCACCTGGCATTTTAAGGCTCCGACCTGCATTTCCCCCTGTGTACGCACATCCTCTTCCCTCTTGTGTGTGCACATCCAGCTTTCTTGCCAGCTTGGATTATTGGCTGTTCCTGCCTCCATACTTTTGTTTAAGCCATTCCATCACCACCCCCTCATCTCATCCTACAAAATCCAAACCATCCCTCAAGGGCCCTCTCAGGTGACATATCTTCCATGGAAATTTCCCCGAGCTGCCCTCCGGATGCCTTTCTCCCCTGAACCCTACCACTCTTGGTTTGTACCTAATTGGCATTCCCCTTCCTCTATTTTAGTTGTAATTAGTGTCCAGTTCATCTTTGTGCCCATACAATGCCTGACATCCCCAACCCAGTAAAGCCTGTTAAATTGAGTTACTAGAATGTAAATGTCACAAGGTAAGGGACCATAACTGTCTTGTTTTCTATTGTCCCCCAAGGGCACCCAAGTCCCTGGCACTTAATCATATGTCGGATGGAGAGATGTATAATTAAATTTAATAACTGCCACATATTACACTCCAGGAGTTCTCAGCCCTGAATGCACATCAGAATCACACTGGGAGTGTTTTAAAATCCTAATGCTCAGACTGCACCCCACACCGATTACATCAGAACCTCTGGGAGTGGGAGCTGGGCTTCAGTAGTGGTTAAAACTCCCCAGGTGGTTCCAATGTATAGGCTGAGAACCACTTTGTTCATGTCCCAGAGACCTGGGGAAACGAAAGCCTCCTCCATCAACCCACCAAACCACAGACACATCTGAGCACCTGCTTTGTGCAAGACACTCCCCCAGCCTATGAGACTGGTGAGTCACAGGAACCGGAAGCTTCCACAGGATGAGAAGACAAGCCCACGGGGAAGATGGAACCATGGGGGACACTAAAGGGCAATGAAAGTGGGGATAACCTAAGGCACACTTTGGCGCCTGGCAAGTTTACAGAGCCTACCAACCTGCTGACGAGGAGACAAGAGCCAGGACTGAGATGCTGCATGTGTGGGCTGGGGCAGCCGGCACTGGGGTTGGCATAGAGGATGCACGGTGCGAGGGCTAAATGCAGGGCTCCGATGCCGGATGCCTACTGTGGATCCCAACGAGCAACCTACTGTGTGATCCCGGGCAACCTTCTCCTGTTTTTGTTTTGTTTTGGTTTTTGGTTTTTGGGTTTTTTGGCAGCGCCACGCGGCATGTGGGATCTTAGTTCCCTGACCAGGGATTGAACCCGCACCCCCTGCAGTGGAAGTGTGGAGTCTTAACCACTGGACTGCCGGGGAAGTCCCCCAGGGAACCGTCTTGTTCTCTCTGTGCCTCATTATCCCCGTGGGTTCTTGTGACCATTCCATTAGTTACGGATATGTGTGCACTTGGATCAGTGTCCAGCCCATAAGTGCTCAATGAGTATTGCTATGTTTATTGTTCCTTGAATGTCTGGTGTGAGCTCCCCTAGACAAGGAAATGGATCTTATTCATCTTTACACCCCACCCATCCCCAGCCTGGCCCTGAGCAGGTCCAGAACGAGTCAAATGAAGACTGGACTGCCGGCTGGTTGACAGTGGGTCCAGCGCTGACAGCTTTCTTATGCTATCAGGACAGGCCAGGAGAGGACACAGCTGGCTCCTCCCCAGCTGGCTAGCCCCCTGGGTAGAAGGCAGGCAGGAAGCCTCCTCCTCTCAGTGGTGGCCAGTGGCCTGGTTCCTCAGTCCTTCCCAGCCCTCTGTACCCTGCCCTGTGCCCTCTACTCTCCCACGCCCAGCCAGGCAGGGTCAGGGTGTGGGGCAGACTTGGCCGCCCTTCCTGCTTCCTCCCTCAGGAGGCCCGCTGGCTCTTGCAAACAGAGGTGGATGCTTCCACCTCCAGCCTGGCTGGACTCAGCAAGGCCTTGACCCCACCGTAAGGATAAGGCAGGGGAGGGGAGGAGAGATTGAAAGGGGCTGGGGCGTGGGAGGCCTTGCCTTTCCCTGGAAGCCCTGGACAATGGGGATTTCCTGGGCACAAGGGCGCACCCATTGGTTCTGCAAACATTCAAGGGCACCCCCTGGGGCTAGGTGCTGGTGGAGGAAGAATAGACTTAATGCCTGGTCAAGTGTCAGGTCTACTCCAGCAGGCATCACGAGGTGCCTTAAGGTAAGGAGAGCCTTGACTCAAACGGGAAAGAAGAGAACCAGGAGAGTAGGGGGTGGGGTGAGTGAAGGACGGCACATTAGGTGGGAGTAGCTGTGTGTACAAAGGGCTGAAGGTATGAAACCACCTGCCATTTACTGCCTCAACTCCCACCTGAGCCAGCACAGGGGTCACGTGGTGGGATCATGATCCAGGCACATGCTCTCTCCTTCTGTTTAGGCAGAGGTTGGTGACACGGGCACTGGGTGCTTGGCCAGGGACCCCAAACAATGCCCACTTTTAGGGCTATGAATTCCACCATCTCCTTCTCTAGGCTCAGGAATAAGACAGGCCTATTTATATTCCTGTTCAGCCACTTTCTGGGCAAGTCACTTCCCCTTCTGAGCCTCAGTTGCATCATCTGTAAAATGGGAATAATTACACCTTTCTCTCAGGACCAGACAAAATACTTGAGAAAGCACTGCCATAAATGGCAGCTTCCCTCCCAAAACAGATGGTTGCCAGGACTTCCCTGGCGGTCCAGTGGTTAAGACTCCGCGCTTCCACTGCAGGGGGCGCATGTTCTATCCTGGTCAGGAAACTAAGATCCCACATGCTGCGCAGTATGGCCAAAACAAAAAAAAACAGATGGTTCCCTCTCTCAAGACAGTCTGTCACCTTTGCCCTATCTCTCCAGCCACGTTGTTCCTCCTTCTGTCTCTGAAATACTTTCTTCCTTTCCCCTCCATTTATCCAAGGCTCAGCTCAATTCCAGCCTCATTCATTTTTCAAACATTTCCTGGTGCACATCCTGGGCCAGGCTCTGAGAGAAATGAGGCACAGGCCCTGCCCTCCAGGGGCCTCAAAGCCAAGCAGAGGAGATATCCTGGGAATAGATGCCAGAATCCCATGTTCTGGGGCAAGCCAGACAGAGCCCCAAGGGTGCCCAGAGGTGCCTGAATGCCTGGGGGGCAGGGTAGAGAGGCATCTCTAAGGAGAGAACTCTTCCTAGGTGGCACAGTCATATCTGCTGAGCTGAAGTTAGGATTTCACTTCCCTGTGTTTGTTAACAACCCCTGCCCTCCTTCTCCACATCCTTCTCCTGTCATCCTTCTTTTTGCTGGTAATGTGGTCGGACCCATCAGAGGCCTGTGGTAGATCCATGAGGGAAGAATGGGAGGAGAGCATTTCTTCCCCACCTTCCTCTGAAGAGGAACTTCAGGGCCAGACCTGGTCAGTCCGCGGGTGTCTCCTTCCACACGTCTGGAGGATCCCTGACCTCCGTGTAGCTGGCCTTCCTATTCCGCGGCACGTCATTGGATATTAAAACCATTGAGTGGCACTTCCCTGGTGGCGAGGTGGTTAAGCTCTGTGCTTCCATTGCAGGGGGCACAGGTTTGACCCCTGGTCAGGGAACTAAAATCCCACAAGCCACATGGCACAGCGAGAAAAAACAAACAAACAAACAAAACCCCCCAAAAAAAGAAAAACAAAAAACACTGATTGAGGGCTTCCCTGGTGGCGCAGTGGTTGAGAGTCCGCCTGCCGATGCAGGGGACATGGGTTCATGCCCCGGTCTGGGAGGATCCCACATGCCGCGGAGCGGCTGGGCCCGTGAGCCATGGCCGCTGAGCCTGCGCGTCCGGAGCCTGTGCTCCGCAACGGGAGGGGCCCCAACAGTGAGAGGCCCGCGTACCGCAAAAAAAAAAAAAAAAAAAAAAAAAACTGATCGAAACATTGTTGGAGAACAGGATGCTCACAGGGTCTCTTAAGTATCTCCTCACAGACTTACTCATTAATGACAAAGAGGAAAGAGTACTTTGACAACAGAGGAATCTGGCAGATAGCACCTTAATAAAAAGTCCACATTTAACATCAGTAAAAATGGAACAAGAAAGATATAACATCATCTATGTGGTACTCCTTCCAAAAATGTAGAGGCTGAAACTAATCATGAGACAACAATCAGACAAATCCAGACTGAGAGACATTCTGCAAAACAACTCACCTGGACTCTTTAAAAATATTAGCGCCGTGAAAGAAAAACAGGACTGTTCTACATTAAAGGGGGCTGAAGAGACATAGCAACTCAGGGCAATGTGTGATGAGTGATTGGATCCTGGATTTTAAAAACGTTAAAAGGGATACGATTGGACAATTGTGGAAATCTGAATATGGATGTTTTATTACATAATCATATCAGCGCTACATTTTCTGAGTGGGAGGATTATATTGTGGTTATGGAAGAGAATGTCCTTCCTTTTGGGTCATGCATGTTGAGGTGTTTTGGGGAGAAGTAGCATTATGTTTGTAACTGTTCTTCAAATGGTTCAGCAAAAAGAATATGTATATGTGTAGAGTGAGGGAAAGCTGAACAGTTGATAAATCTAGGTGAATTCTTGCAACTTCTCTGTAAGTTTGAAATTTTTCAAAATCAAAAGTTGGGGAAAGTAAAACATAATATTTATTATGGTAATTAGCAGAAAAACTAAAACTAAAAATTGTTCAGAGTGGTAGTCATTGGGGAGTAACACTGGAGTCGGTGGAAAGGGAGACTTCTAGCTCTCATTTTATATTTTTTGGATGTTTTTTTGGTTTTGCTGTTTCTATATTTCTTCTATGATCAAAGAAAACTAGGTTAATCAATAAAATATGTACAACAGAGGTTGCTCTGAGAATAGCATGCTTGTGTCAGTGGAGGTCCCTTCATTGCAGAAAAGAATTAATAAATATTGTGTTTAGTACCCATTAATGCTCATTAAGCCTTTAGACCTACTAATGAGTGCTGAAGTTCTTAGAACTCAGTCAGTCTTCCTCAGCCTCATTTCTACTCAGCAATAGCACTTATTAAAGGGCATTGTATTCTTTATTTTATTTATTTATTTTTTTTTTGCAGTACGCGGGCCTCTCACTGTTGTGGCCTCTCCGATTGTGGAGCACAGGCTACAGACGCGCAGGCTCAGCAGCCATGGCTCACGAGCTCAGCTGCTCCACGGCATGTGGGATCTTCCCAGACTGGGGCACGAACCCTTGTCCCCTGCATCGGCAGGCGGACTCTCAACCACTGCGCCACCAGGGAAGCCCAGGGCATTGTATTCTTTTCTTAAATCTTGCTAAAAGAAAAAAATATTGAAAGACCACCCACAGAATGGGAGAAAATATTTGCAAACGAAGCGACCAACAAGGGATTAATCTCCAAAATATACAAACAACTTATCCAGCTGTATATCAAAAAAACAAACAACCCAATCAAAAAATGGGCAGGGAACTTCCCTGGTGGACCAGTGGGTAAGACTCCACGCTTCCAATGCAGGGGGCCTGGGTTTGATCCCTGGTCAAGGAACTAGATCCCAAATGCATGCTGTAACTAAGACCTGGTGCAACCTAAATAAATAAATAAATAATTTTTTAAAAAATGGGCAGAAGATCTAAATAGACATTTCTCCAAAGAAGACACACAGATGGCTAAAAAGCACATGACAAGATGCTCAACATAGTTAATTATTAAGAAAATGCAAATCAAAACTACAATGAGGTACCACCTCACAGCAGTCAGAATGGCCATTGTTAAAAAGTCTACAAGTAACAAATGCTGCAGAGGGTGTGGAGAAAAGGGAACCCTCTTACGCTCTTGGTGGGAATGTAAGTTGGTGCAGCCACTATGGAAGACCGTATGGAATATCCTCAGAAAACTAAAATAGAACTACCGTATGATCCAGCAATCCCACTCCTGGGCATATATCCAGAGAAAACCATAATTCAAAAAGCTGCATGCACCCCAATGTTCACTGCAGCACTATTTACAATAGCCAAGACATGGAAGCAACCTAAATGCCCATCAACAGAGGAATGGATAAAGAAGATGTGGTACATATATACAATGGAATATTACTCAGCCATAAAAGAGAATGAAATAATACCATTTGCAGCAACATTGATGGACCTAGAGATTATCATACTAAGTGAAGTAAGTCAGACAAAGACAACTATCATATGATATCACTTATATGTGGGCTCTAAAAAAACTATACAAATGAACTTATTTACAAAACAGAAACAGACTTCGAAAACAAACTTATGGTTACCAAAGGGGAAATGTTAGGGGGAGGGATAAATTAGGAGTTTAGGATTAACATATACACACTACTATATATAAAATATGTGATCAACAAGGACCAACTGTATAGCACAGGGAACTCTACTCAATATTCTGTAATAACCCATATGAGAAAAGAATCTGAAAAAGAATGGATATATGTGTATGTATAACTGAATCACTTTGCCGTACACCTGAAACTAACACAACATTGTAAATCAACTATACTCCAATATAAAATAAAATAATTAAATTTTACAAAAGAAAAAATTTTGCTAAGAGTAATCATCACTAATGTGGAGACATATGAAGATGTAAATATCCTTCAGAAAAGGATGAAAATGACAAAATGAATAGAATCATATCTTGATTTTTATGTCCTATTTTTTTTTTACCAGTTCCTTGTCAATCTACCCAGCCCCTATTTTAGTCTACAAAATATTTAAGGAAGCTAGAAAGTTTCACATTCTATTCTATCTTTCAATTCATTTTAATCAGTGTGGAGAAATGACTTGCCTGAATCAAACGCTGACTATTGGTCAACCTTAATTGGAAACCAGGCCACTTTCCATATATCCTAACCACATAGCCTTGACTCTGATTCTCCCATGCTATGTGAGTGTGAACAGGTCACTCAACATCTCCTGGCCTCCATTTTCTTACCTAGAAAATCAGATAGTTGGATTAGGTTAACATGGAGTTGGCCCCCATGATCCCTGATAGTAGCCATGTATTCCACTTGGAGAAATGAAGGTTCAGCAAAGCTCTGCAACTTGGTAAGATTCACCCTTTGAGGCAACCTTGAGCTTGGCACACGTATTCATTTCATATTCTGACTCATCTGAACAGACCTTACCTTAATGTAGCCAAGGAACACAATGTGACAGCTTCGGGAATCCAGCAACAAGGAAACTCAGCTGATGTGAGGCAGTTTAGTTCAATTAGCTTAATCAGAACAACAGCAACGACAAAGACCTAAGAACCATAACATCCCTTAAAAAAAAGAGAACAACTAATAAGCTTTCCTAAAGGGTCATAATCATTTTTAATTCTGCAAGAATCAATGGATTAGTGACCTCGGACCAAGCTCAACATTAATCACTCCTGTGGTTAATGATGTAAATGAAACCTTGGAAGCTCCAGAAAGCCAGCATCCACTGTGGTAGGTAGAAAGTTAAAACCAGAAGGTGCCTTAGAGATTATCTAACACCTTATTTAATAGAAGGAAGAAGGAGGCCAAAAGAGGGGAAGTGACTTTTACCCAAGTTTACCCGTGTTCAGGGAGGGGCCAGGATTAAAGTTCAGGCCTCCTGACCCCTAGGCCGGTGGGCATTCCTCGTAGGAAATGCCAAAGACCGAGGTCCTTGGTAAAGTTGAATCCCCTCATTATGACCAAGGTGAGCCTGAACTAATTCAACAAGAAAACACTGTGGGAGACAAAGGGAGCATCTAAAGAAGATAGGAAATATTAGAAAACACATTCATGACAACCAAGAATATGAACAGTGTGCTACAGAACTAGCCCCCAGGAGTTTGGATAAAATCAAAGGAAACTTCCCCAAAGGGGAAAGTACATTTTATTTTATTTATCTCCCACCTTAATATATATATATATTTTCAGACTTCCCTGGTGCGCAGTGGTTAAGAATCCACCTGCCAATGCAGGAGACACGGGTTTGAGCCCTGGTCCGGAAGATCCCACGTGCCGCAGAGCAAGTAAGCAGAAATTGAAACAAGATGTAGAGAACAAACGTATGGACACCAAGCAGGGAAAGTGGCGGGGGTGGTGGTGGTGTGATGAATTGGGAGATTGGGATTGACATGTATACACTGATGTGTATAAAATGGATGACTAATAAGAAAACAAAAATGCAAACCATATATGGTTTTTTTTTTTTTTTTTTTTTGCAGTACGCGGGCCTCTCACTGTTGTGGCCTCTCCCGTTGCGGAGCACAGGCTCCGGACGCACAGGCTCAGCGGCCATGGCTCACGGGCCCAGCCGCTCCGCAACATGTGGGATCTTCCCGAACTGGGGCACGAACCCGTGTCCCCTGCATCGGCAGGCGGACTCTCAACCACTGTGCCACCAGGGAAGCCCCATATATGGTTTTTATACAATTTAAATAAAAACTCTGATTTGTAAAGGAAGATTATACAGCTTTTGAGGACATGGGTTGGAATACTTTTTAAATGTAATTAATCTAAAATAAGCCAGGCAGAGGGAGACAAATACTGCATAGAATCACTTATATGTGAAATCTTAAAAAAAAAAAAAAAAAAAAGTCGAAGGCTAGAAACAGAGCAGAAAAGTGGTTGCCAGGGCAGGGCGGGGGGGCGGAAATAAGGAGAGGTTGGTAACAGGGTACAAAGTTTCAGTTATAAGATGAATAAGGTCTGAGGATCTAACGAAAAACATGGCGACTGTAGTGATAACACTGTATTGTATAATTGAAATTTGCTGAAAGAGTAGAACTTAAATGTTCTAACCTCCCCCCCAAAAAGGATAAATATGTGAGGTGATGGATGTGTTAATTAATGAGATGGGTGGGATCCTTTCACAATGTACACATACATCAAATCACCACAATGTACATTTTAAACGTCTTGTAATTTTATGTCAATTATACCTCAATAAAGCTGAAATAATAGGTCAAAAAATAATAATAATACCCAATATTAATTAGTGCAGGACAGGGACACAAACCCCCATTCTTGGTAAGATATTAATTGGTACAATTTCTTCAGAAGGCAATTCAGCAACCAATATGTGTCAGAAGTGTCAAAATTACCATAACCTTTGGCATCGTTAATTCCACATCCGAGAAAGGCTTCTGTGATAATCACCCGTCAGAACAAAGGCGCAGACTGCAATGCTCCCAGTGTGATGCAGCCCAGTCAGAGTGGTGGTGAGTGTGCCCTGAGGGCGCCCTTAGGCAGATCCCTGGCGGGGGCAGAGAACACCCAGGACAGCTGACATCAGGGCTCTTCAAGAAGTCTTTCTCTTCAACGACCAACTGGAAACCTGGAAGCCCGCGCTTTGCTGCCATCTAGTGGTTCCGAAGTAACAGCACCCAGCCAGGGAGGAAAGTTGCTGCCTCCAAGCACCAAGGGGCTTTCTCTTCTTTTTTTGTGGCCTGCGGGATCTTAATTCCCCAACCAGGAATTGAACCCGGGCCACGGTAGTGAAAGTGTCGAGTCCTAACCACTGGAAAACCAGGGAATTCTCTCTCTCCTCTATTTTTATTTAACAGACACTAATAAAGCATTTACTATGTTTCAGGCATTGTGCTCAGCACTTATAAGCATTCCTTCTTAATCCTCATACCAGTCCTATGAAATATCATCCTCATTTTACAGATGAGGGAACTAAGGTACTGAGAGGTTAGGTAACTTGGCCAAGGTCATACAGTGGCTAAGTTCTCGATTAGAATGAGGTGGCATGTTGGCAGCAGGGCCTGTCCTCTGAACCACCTCCATTGTGAGGCTCAAAGGTCTGTGTGATACTAATAGCCCTTAGAGAGAACTTTATAGCCCACACAGCAACTGCTATCCTCCCCCTTCCCCTAGCTCATCTCTCCCAAACAAGTTCACACAGGGACTGAGTTCACCTCTGCCCTATAGGCAGCCTAACCTGAGTCAAAGACAACCACTGGCCCAGGCGAGATCCAGCGGTTTTTTTAACATTTTAATTATAAAATATTTTATATATTAAAAAGATGTAAAAAATAACAGATACTCAGCACCCACCTGCAGCTTAAAAAATAGAGTTGTTTCTAGTAGTGCTGTGTCAGTGATAAGGTTCATCCCTCATGGTTCACTGGCTTGTTTTCTGTCGTTGTATTAACACGAGGGACACCAACCGGGCTATGAATGCAAGGCCTCTATTACAGCAATCCTTCCCCTTCCTAAAAGAGAGTCCTCCCCTAATTACAGTTAACTGTATCCTGCTCCTGCTGGAGACATCAGCAGTTTGGGTCACATAGCAGTTGCTCCACAGTGGAGCTGAGAAAGCTTCTGATTACTTAACTAGATAGTGACTCCCAACCAAGGCTGTGAACCCCTGGGCTCTGAGGAGTTCTTAAAGGAATGGGAGCCCAAGGGCTCAGCTAGCATGATTTAGAGACCAGGATTATTTACTCCTTAGCAAATCCATGAAAGTGCTGGAATCACTTGCAAAGTTTCATGTGAGTGTCTCTTTTCTCTAGGGAAAGGGTCCATTCCATATCTTTTATAAGATTTTTAAAGAGGTCTGAGACCTTCCAAAAAGGTTAAGAATCATCCCTACAGATCAGGAGCTGGCAAATGATCCACAGGCCAAATCCAGCCCAATGCTTGCTTTTGTACAACCCACAAGCTAAGGATGGTTTTTATGTTTTTAAGTGGTTGAAAAAAATCAAAAGAAGAATATTTCACTACATAAAAATTTTAAGAAATTCAAATCTGTGTCCATAAATAAATGTTTGTTGGAACACAGCTATGCTCATTTACATATTGTCATGGCTGCTTTTTGTGCTACAAAAGCAGGGTTGAATAGTTGCAACAGAGATGCAATGCTTGAAATTTTACTATCTGGCCCTTCTCTGAAAAAATTTGCTGACCCTGCCAGCAAACACATTTTGTGAATTTACGGACCTCTATTTTTCACTTGTATGTAGATGCTGTTACGGTTGATAAAGTACAAACTCATTTAAATATAATATTAATGTAGTGGACATTAGTCATCAGACTACCTTAACCCTCTTGATGTATTTGAGCAATTCCTACCATGTAAGTCTTGCTGGGAGATAGACGGACTCCTCATACAGGCCAGATACTCCTTTCTCCTCCCTCCCTGGCAGCCAGGACATGGACATGGGACTTGGGATCAGTCCATTAGAGACCCCATCTAGGACTTTGCAGCTGGAGTGAGTCACACAAAATAGCAGGGATAGAAGAGATATCATTCTGACAGTAGCAGCGAGTACAGCAGTTACAGCTAACTTCGAAGAGCAGCAGGGCCAGCAGGATGGGGGTGCCTGCAGCAGTGACACATTTCTGGTTGTACCATCACTGGTTTCCTCACCAGACAGTCCCTTAAGGGATGATTTTGTCTTTGGTTCTGGTTGACTAGCCTCCATGTCTGCCTGGCTAGGACAAGCTCAGACACTAGACGGGACAGCCTGCATCACTCACTGCCTGCAGGGAAGAGGGGGCTGAATGCAGAGGTTGGTAAGCATGAACTGAAGGAAGACAGACAATGGCTGATCCATCTTTGTATCCTTAGCACCTAAGACAGTGCCTGATACTTAAAAAGTGCTAAGTATCTGTTGGTGAGAGCACCAGTGAGTAAGTGCTTGAGTTGGTAAGAGCATACACTAGGGATCTCTGACTTCAATCGACTCCAGCCACCTGAAACTGGCAATGAGACTTTCATGTATCAGGGTTTCATTAGAAGATATAAAGACAGCCCTACTCTTTAAGCCCTAGATAAGGCTCCAGGGATGAGAAACGGTCAGTACTTGGGGGTCAATGTGTATTTGACCCTGGTCTGTGAGCCTCAGAGCCCACTCAGATGATGTTTGTCGTATCTTGTAGAGGCAGACAGCTGGTCAAAAAGCATTTGCGTGTGCACGTGTGCAGTGGGTGGGAGAATTCGGGACAGGGTGTTTACCAGGTACTATTAGCTCTTGCCCTGGATGGCAGACTTCCATGAAGCGGGAACCTTAGTGCTGGTCCTAAGGACCTTTCCAGTGGATTTGTAATTTAGAAAGAAGTGATTACCATGATGACTAAAAATCAGCAATATTTTATTACTTCTGGATCTATTTATGTATGCTGGATAACCAATTTTTAAAGATCTGGGAAGAAAGAGAGGAGCCAATGAGAGCTTTCAAAGCAAAAGATTAAGAATCGACAGTGACATTGCCACAAAGCTGGTGCTCTGATGCCACAATGTTAGTGGTTTTTCTCAAGAGAGGAAGATCATGGGGATGAAGCTCTGCTGGGGTATTCCCACAGTGCAGAGCCTCAGCAGAAGCCAAGAAGGTTTGGGTTTTTTTTAAATTAATTTATTTTTAATTTATTTATTTTTGGCTGTGTTGGGTCTTCGTTGCTGCGCGCGGGCTTTCTCTAGTTGGGGCAAGCGGGGGCTTCTCTTCGTTGTGGTGCGTGGGCTTCTCATTGTGGTGGCTTCTCTTGTTGTGGAGCACGGACTCTGGGTGTGTGGGCTTCAGTAGTTGTGGCACGTCGGCTCAGCAGTTGTGGCACGCGGGCTCTAGAGTGCAGGCTCAGTAGTTGTGGCGTACGGGCTCAGTTGCTCCGCGGCATGTGGGATCTTCCCGGACCAGGGCTCGAACCCATGTCCCCTGCATTGGCAGGAGGATTCTTAACCACTGCGCCACCAGGGAAGTCCCCAAGATGGTTTTAATAGGACTTCTATAACCAGTATGTTGTGTAAGAATTGATTTTATTTTTGTCCCCCACTAATCCTTCGAAACTTTGTTGAGAAGGCATGATCCTCCTCTGCCCATGGGTGAAGACTTGAGCAGACACATGATTTCTGTCAGATTAAGTCGTCTTGTCACTTTTAACCATACAATCTCATTACACTGAATTATCTAGTCACATCTAATAGTTAGAACTACAAACTTGGCATCAACTCTTTCCTAACTTGAGCTTGCTTCAGGCTTGAAACCTCCAGCGGAGCCATGGGATGGGGTCCTCTGCTCTCTCCTCTTTCCCCCTCTTCAACTTCGCCACTGCGGGAGCTGAGGGAGGGAGGAGCACCAGAGATGGGACAGTTCTTACGTAGCTGCTTGGCTTCGTGCTCTCTCTGCCTGATGATTAGAGCTGGCTCTTTCTCTTAGGTTGGCACTTTCGTACGCTTACCAGGCGTTCCCGCTGTGCCCCCTGACCCTGGCAGAAGCATCTCCATCCTGGCTGCTCACTTGCCGTCTTCTCTCCTCAGTCCCTGGGCACCAGGCAGTACACCTCCAGACCCTTTCTCTGAGGTCTCCTTGGCCCTGCTGATGGCTTGTTGAGCAATGTCAAATATGACCCCATAGCATGGTCCACGAGAAACACTTGTGCATCCCAGGGCTCTGTCATCAAGGTAGTTAGCCTTGCCTTTCTCTCACCCTCTAGATTTCCTGGGCAGGAGTCAGGCCCCAGCCTTCAAGCCCACTTCTGCTTGCTTTCTCAGGCCTGAGTCAGGCACCACTTTTTTGGGTCTCTCAACTGCAGAGGACATATTTCCAAACTCTCTGAGTTGTCCCCTTGAAATTCTCCTCAGCGGATAGTGGTAGAAGGTGTCATTTCCTCACCCTTCCACCAAGATGGGGGTTGGAACTCAGCATAGCAACAGCTTTAACCAAGGAAATCTCTTCATCAATCTTCCTACCAAATCCTCTCTGTTCTCTCAAAACTCATATTCTTGAAGTGGATAAAGGGGTTCAAGAGCCATGGAACAAGTTCTCATGTTTTCCCCTTAGAATCCTCAATTAAATTTGAGGCAGAAGAGTTCTATGCTAATACCTGTGTATTAGTTACTTATTGCTGCATGGCAAATTACACCAAAACTTAGTGCTGTAAACAATAAACATTTATTATCACTCACAGCTTCTCTGCATCAGGAATTAGGGAGCGGCTTCTGGCTCAGGGTCTAGTGAGGTTCCAGTCAAGATGTCAGCCTGACTGAGGCTCCACAATGGCTTCCAACGTGGTTCCCTCACATGGTATGCAAGTTGGTGCTCGTTGTTGGTGGAAGGCCTCAATTCCTCTCCATGTGGAATTGTCCACAGGGCTGTCTGAGTGTTCTTAGGACATGGCAGCTGGATTCCTGCAGAACGAGCAACTCAAGTGATCACAAGGTGAAAGCAGTAACATCTCTTATGATCTAGCCTCAGAAATCACACACTGTCACCTCTGATTCTTTTTTAGTCATGGCAACCAGTTCTGGTTCAATATGGAAGGAAACTACACGGGCACGAATATCAGGAATCAAGGATCATTGGTTGGGGGGAGCACCTCGGAAGCTTCCTAACATACCCTGTTACACTTCAAATGACCACTGTCCCCTAAAACAAACTGAACAAGGTACAAATAAAGAAGAACCCATTGACTTAGATTGTTTAATCAAAATTTCTTTGGGGACTTCTTGATCTTCAAAATTATATATGTCACCTGGCCCTCTTCACATTTGTTCCTTGTCTATAAATGGGTCCAGGACTCTTCTTGAAGGAAGTCAGGGCCCAGGCCTGATATTAAGGGTTCTTTTTGGTTCTCCTATCTCTGATTCTACATAATAATCAGAAAATAAAGCTTTGGAAATATCTTTTAGTGCTAACCTTTACACTAAAATATACAATTAAATAAAAACATTCTAAGGTGTATACAAGAATCATCTCTGTTTTATTTATTTACAGAGTAATGATTTAAACTGAATACATTTGGGCACAGTAGATATTTGACATGAAAAGCAGTTGTATCAGAATGGGCATCAGAAAAATAGCAACTCATCTGACACATAATTACTAGAAAATATTTTTCTGTCGATCATTTAAGTGTTACAAATCCTGAGAATGTTAAACACTGAACAAACTAGGTACTACCTTATAATTAAATCTTGCTTGGAAATCATCCTTTAAAAAAATGCACTGAGGTACAAATCACCTACATATTAAACATGAGTCTTTTACATTTTACAAAGAGTTTAAACAAATATATCAAATGATTCCAGTTCAGTGGCTCTTAAAACAGCTATTAGTCAGGTTCAAGGACACACTGTTCCACGATTTCCCGTAAATTGGGATTCTCCATCGCAGCTGCCACTCGTTCTTTGTCATTTATCTGCTTGTTGACTACAAAACACACAGGCAAAAGTTAGCAGGACTATGTCAATACACAGCAGCAGACAGTAATTTTATTAGCTTGTTAAAACAGAATTTAACACCTTGAGAACTTAACACAGGTTTTGGCTAGTTATTCATTAGTTTCGAAGGGGAGACTTAAAGAGAAAAAAATCCCCTGTAATCCCACTTTTGCTTTTCCTAAATCCCACCTCTGTTATTTTTAAGCGGCTGCCACTTTATTTCTCTCCGTAGGCTAGAGATCCTTTATACAAAAACGCTTCTCTACTCCCATTTTAATACATTAACCCAGGAAGGCAACACCTACCCCAAGATTCCCTAAAGCTTTACTTGCTGGACCTGTGATTTCAATTTCAAGTACACAGCTCTCTATCCTGCCACCAAAGAGAAGAATCAAGCTCTCTTTAGAGCTTATAATTCAAAGTTCCTACAGCTGGATATTCCTCACAGATGTGTGGCCACTGGCCTAAACCAGTCAATATCCACAGGGCTTAACTCTAGTTACACTTCAAATGACCACTGTCCCCTAAAACAAGCTGAACAAAGTACAAGTAAAGAAGAACCCATTAATTTAGATTGTTTAATCAAAATTTCTTTGATTAAGGAAAAACTTAGGAAAAGCTAAGAGCTGATTTTGTTCTTTTTTGCAAATGACCCAATAGATACTTGGCTGGCAGAATAACGTAACACCCAAGATAAAGTTCTATATGAAGCTGTTTTCTAATAATGGTTCAAAATTCACTTACTATCTTCCTCCGTTGAGTGGGTTCCTTCAGAAATGTAGATTTCCAACTAGGAAAAAAATACATCAAAAGCAAAACATTTAGAGCATTCTAAGATGAGTGAGGTGGAATGTACAATGGACTCAAGAGTCTAGGGATGAAAGCCCAAATCCTGTTTCCATCATCAAAGACTTGGGACAAATCTTCACATTCTTCTCTAAAATGAGGGCTGAAGTTAGTAGGATTTTTTATTTTGGTCATATGGGGAAGGCCCGCGGCGGGTATTCCCATTCATTATTTTTTAATGAATACAAACCTACAATTTTATGCAAGTGAGATCTCATACATGTTTTACTCAACAATATATATCCCCTGCACTCTACCTCTTCCTCCCAAATCAGTATCTAAACTTTCTCCCTGCCCCACCCCACAAGAAAGCCACATTAATAATCTAGTGTTGGGGCTTCCCTGGTGGCACAGTGGTTGAGAGTCCGCCTGCCGATGCAGGGGACGCGGGTTCGTGCCCTGGTCCGGGAAGATTCCACATGCCGCGGAGCAGCTGGGCCCGAGAGCCACGGCCGCTGAGCCTGCGCGTCCAGAGCCTGTGCTCCGCGACGGGAGAGGCCACAACAGTGAGAAGCCCGCATACCGCAAAAAAAAAAATAATAATAATAATCATCTAGTGTACTTTCTTCCATATTTTTCTCTATTCCCACATAATTTAAGATTTCACACACACACACATTACATACACACACACACACACACACCCCAAGGCTAGAAGTTTCTTTTTATTGTGTACTTTACAAAAATCGGATCACAATATACAGTTTTCAGTATCCTCCTTTTCTCATCTACTATTATCTTGATAAATTTATTCTCAAGTACAATACTGGTTAAGCTATCTCTCCTGGTCCTGCTGCACTCACTCCCTTAAACTAGCTAACCTCCAAGAACCAGAGCTTTTGAGACAAACCCACAAAATTATTGCAAATCTTGTGGTAAATAAATCATGCTATATGATAAAGATATGTCTATTTTTCAGGGAACATTGGAGCATGTGATCTAATTCGCATATACTTATTTACTACTGAGATAAATGTTTTTCATGAGGGGGAAAAAATCATAGCCTATTATGGCTCTAAGAGACCCTAGAGACCATTTAGTCCAGTCTTCTTTAAAAGACAAAACACCTTATACATTCCCCCAGCGGCATAACACTAACTCTTATTCTAAACAACAAAGGAAGTGGTATAAAATCACTCTATACTCATTTACTTTGGCTTAAAATTATGCACGACTCATTATTCTGAAAAACGGTAAATAAAGGGGAAGAGTCAAGCATTTACCTTGCTATTCCTATGCAAACTATACCTCAGGGTAACCAAACAGTTGGTTTGGTCCACAGAAGATTCTAAATTTGAGAGGTTTCTTGTGGCCCTTTTTAAGTGGTTCTTAATTGGTTTTAAATTTTTGGATGAATATTGTCACCCATCAGGGAAATGCAAATCAAAACCACAGTTAGATATCACTTCACACATTCTAGTGATGGCTATAATGAAAAAAAGAGATAATCATGATAAGTATTGGCAAGGATGTGCCAAAATCAGAACCCTCACAGGCTGCTGGTGGGAATGTAAAAGGGTGAAGTGGCTATGGAAAACAGTCTGGAAGTTCCTCAAAAGGTTAAACGTCGAGTTACCATAGAATCCAGGAAGAAAAGAAATGGAAAACATATGCCCTCGGTGGAAAAGAAATGAAAACACATGTCCACACAAACACTTGCACACAAAGGTTCATAGCAACATTATTCATAAAAGACAAAAAGTGGAAACAACCCAAATGTCTACCAAATTATAAAACAAATAAATACAATGTGATATCTACACAAAAGAACAGTACAAGGCAAAGAATGAAATACTGATACATGTTATGACATGAATGAATTCTGAAAATATTATTCTAAGTGAAAGATGCCAGTCTTAAAAGACCACAAATTATATGATTCCATTTAAATGAAACACCCAGAATAGGCAAATCTATAGAGACAAAAGTGGTTGCCTAGGGATGGGAGAGGGTTTAGGAGAAATGGGGAATGACTGCTAATTGGTATGGGTTTTTTTACTGGGATGATGAAAATGTTCCAAAATTGATAGTAGCGATGGCTGCATAATTTTGTGAATATACCAAAAAACATTAAATTCTATACTTTAAATAGGTGGTTGTATGATATGTGAATCAAATCTCAACAAAGCTATTATAAAACAACAACAAAAAACACATTCCTTACCTTATGTTTAAACGGTAAACACCGCTGAAGTTTAACTCTTAAGCACAGCCCTGCAGAGGAAAAAAAAAAGCCCCAATTATCTCTTCTTATTGGTTCTTGAAAAAGCATACAGCTGTGTCTAGGTGTCTCTATACAAAACAGTAGCTGAAAAGAGCTTAGGCTCAATCCAATGTACGCCTCCATTGAGCCTGGCACCTTTACCTAGCAACTTTAATATTGATACATCTTACGAATTCCTCATGATAATCCAGTGAGCTAGGTATTGTCAATCCCATTCTACAAATTATGAAACCAAGGTCACAGTGTAACTTCCCCAAGATCAAAGAGCTAGTAAAATGACAGAGTTGGGACTGGAACCCGAAACCACCGCAAAACGCAGGTCATTTCTGCTGTATCAATTTGCCTTCCATCAAAGGCCAATTCACTCATTAAACTTTATTGAATGCCTGCAACAGGTCAGGCCACACAAAAACTTAAAACCGGGGCGTCCCTGGTGGCGCAATGGATGTGAATCCACCTGCCGATGTAGGGGACACGGGTTTGTGTCCCAGTCCAGGAAGTTCCCACATGTCGCGTAGCGGCTGAGCCCGTGAGCCATGGCCGCTGAGCCTGCGCATCAGGAGCCTGCGCTCCGCAATGGGAGAGGCCACAACACTGCGAGGCCCGCGTACTGCAAAAATACAAAAAAACTTAAAACCAAGTAAGAGCCACTTAAAAAGCACCACAAGCGGTCTTCCCTGATGGCGCAGTGGTTGAGAATCTGCCTGCCGATGCAAGGGACACGAGTTCGAGCCCTGGTCTAGGAAGATCCCACATGCCGCGGAGCAACTGGGGCCGTGAGCCACAGCTACTGAGCCTGCGCGTCTGGAGCCTGTGCTCCACAACAAGAGAGGCCGCAACAGTGAGAGGCCCGCGCACCGCGATGAAGAGTGGCCCCCGCTCGCCGCAACTAGAGAAAGCCCTCGCACAGAAACGAAGACCCAACACAGCCTAAATAAATAAATTTATTTAAAAAAAAAAAGGACCACAAGCAATCTCTCAGATTTGGACTCCTCTGTGCCTGCAGGGTACAAATAGAGTTGTTTCCCTAAAACAAGCTCCTCTGAAGTTCAGTTTATCACCCCAATACCAAGTCACAGTTCAATATTTTTTTTTCCAGTTGAGACTTCCAAGAGAAATTAAAAGTCAGCTTGGAACAGAGCCTCAGTGCCAATGTTTCACTTCTCCCCCACCATAAAATATAGCATACAATTTTAACTAAGTCTACACCTCTAGACAGAGAAGATAAACCAAGCTGCTCTTATTATGAGGAAAAAGTGTCTCTAGTTCCCTGGCTTTGCAGGTTTTTATTTAGAGCAATTTATTTCCTCTCCCAACTAATATCAATACATAAGGGCTTGTTACGTTATAAGGAACATTTTCTTAGTATTTTGGTTTGATTAAAAATAAACAACAATAACAAAACCCCAAACATAACACAGCAAAACATAATTGTTAGACTACCTCTCTTTTGGGGAGGTATGAAATTAATTTGCTTGTGGTTTTCTAAAGTACCACTAGGTTTTCTAACAGAATCATCTGAAAAATTCCAGAGAAGGAAAAAGAATTAAATGAGCTACAATGAGATTGGGCCTACCTTAGAGTCTACAACACAGTAATTCCATAATAAATATTAGGGAATTCTAAAGAAAATATATAATTTCCTTAAGAAGGGTCCCCCTTAAAAAAAAAAAAAAAGAAGGGTCTCCCTTTAGAGTATCTATCTGCCTTAAAGCTTATCTGGAGGGTTTTCCTTCCTCTGCTCCCCCATTGTCTCCTTAATTTGTTTCTTGAGCATCCTCATGTGTTCTAGTCACTGTTGGTAGGTATTTTACCCATAAATAATAACTGTTTTACAATTCACAAAGCACTTTCTTGAATATCAGTATCCTCAAGATAGGCAGTATAGCATAACTGAGACAGGTAATTTGGGTTCAAAAGTGGCTCCACTACACACTAGCTGTGTGACGCCAGGCAAGTTACTTAACCTCTCTGAACTTCAGTTTCCTTATCTGTTATACAAGTATTATAATAGTACCACTATATATAAGGTTGTTACGCACGAGGAGTAAATATAGTCATGCTTAAAACAGTAGTTGATGCATAATAAGTATCCAGTAAATGTTAGCTATTACTATTTTATCATTTTCATTTTACAGCCAGGAACCAAGATAAGCGATTTGTTCCATATCACATAGCTAATATGTGGCAGAGCTGGAAGCTAAATCTAGACTCCAAATCCTATGCCCTTCGTATCCTGCCTTCAGCCATTCTTGTTTAAGTCAACAGAAAAGATTATCAAGTGGTTTTTCTGCTCTACCCACTCACCCGCTTTGAGTCTTCCTTGTCTTTGGAATGATATACCAGGGTAACTGAGTAGGTGACAACCTAAGCAGTCAGGGTGGAACTCTGACTCAGATGCCTTTCTCTGCTTAGTACTACCTGCTCATAGGAAATGCCTCCTAATGCATCAGCCAGAAAGAGGACTCCTTTCATCGAGTTTTCCAGTCATGTTGCTTGAACACGATTACTATGATACACTACCATACAACCTTCTCAAAAGCCAATGGTCTTAAATGAAACCCATATCAAAAGGGCCAAAAAAGTGACAAAACTCTGTCAAAAGGTGTAGAGATCTGAAATTCAACCATAATCTAATCTTGACACCTTTACAGTTATTTTTATTTCATGTGCTCTCTCAATCTTTGTCCACGTAAACACAGTTTTTTTTTTTTTTTTTTTTTTTGCGGTACGCGGGCCTCTCACCGCTGTGGCCTCTCCCACCGCGGAGCACAGGGTCCGGACGCGCAGGCTCAGTGGCCATGGCTCATGGGCCCAGCCGCTCCGCGGCACGTGGGATCCCCCCGGACCGGGGCACGAACCCGCGTCCCCTGCATCGGCAGGCGGACTCTCAACCCCTGCGCCACCAGGGAAGCCCGAAACACAGTTTTTTAAAATAACTGCAATCATAACACAAATTCAATTTATCATTCAAGCTTTTTCATCCACTCTCACACAGATACTTTGATTCCTTGATTATATTCATCATTTTCAATAGAAATAAGAAATGCCATTATTTTTATATCATTTCAGTATTAATCGATACTATAGTTTCTTCCAGGATTTATTATCATAAATTTACTATATATGTTTTGAACATGCTACTATTTTCTCCTAGGGAATTATTTCCTTAATTCCTCGGTCAAAGAGTATGAACTTTTTTTTTGGCTATACCACGCGGCTTGCGGGATCTTAGTTCCCTGACCAGGGATTGAACCCGTGCCCTTGGCAGTGAAAGTGCAGAGTCCTAATCACTGGACCACCAGGGAATTCCCTGTGACTTGCTAATATTTACCCAGAGACTTAAAAATATTTCTACCATATGACCCAATAATTCCACTTACAGAAATTTATCCTGAAGTAATAACTAGAGATAAATAAAAATATTTATGTGTAAAGCTGTTCATCATAGTATTATTTATAATTGTAGGAGGCTAGAAGTAGTCTAAGTGGTTACAAAAATGATGACCATATAATTATATGACCATATAGTTGACCATATAATTAAACAATAATATTTAAGGAGAACTAAAAAACATTTCTCATCTACTTCATGCTTTCTATTACTTAACCCTTACAACTCAGTAGTTACCCTTACTATCAGTATTTTACAGATAAGGAAATAGGCTCGGAAAGGTTAAGTAACTTGCCCAAGACCAAAGAGTGACAGAGCTGACAGAGCTGGAATTTTAGCCTAGAGCACACATTCTAATGACAACTTTTAAAAATTTTCTTCTTTATACTTTTGTGGAATTTCAAAATTATTGCCAACAAATATGTTACTTTTATAATTTAAGAAACACAATATAAATATTACTTTTTGAAATCTGTTTTCGATATCTGTTGATTCAGAAACTGTCCAATGATGAAAAATATGTATTCAAGAATGCTTTTTCTAGTATTGGAATTTTATAACCACAATAGTATCTATGGATTCACAGACTATCTAGTCCCTCAAGATGTGCCCCATATGCTGGAAACCACTACTTGAGGGATCCCAGGTCCAACAAGTGAGAAAAGAAAGACAACTCACAACAATAGTAGAAACAATAATAAAATATTTACCTTTCCAATCCTTTTTATAAATTTGTCTATTTTTAAATAGGTAATATAGTCTCAATGTTGAAAAGCTTAAAAATATAAAAAGTTATAAAGTCTCCCTGCCACCCTATCCTCCATCTGACCAGTTCCCACCATCACTAATGCCCACACCCATCTTAGCTATTCATTTCTTATGTTTTCTTTATGGATATGCAATCAAATATAAATGTATATTTTTGCTCTTCTTTACACAAATGTAGCAATATTATACTTGCTTTTATTTCCAAACAGTATGTCATAGAGATCTTTCCATATTAGTATATGGAGAGCTTCTTCATTCTTTTTTATAGCTGCATAGTATTCCATTGTTAATAAACACCATCACTGATTATTTAATTGGTTCCCTACTGATCAAGATCTGGTTTGAAAGAAACTTTCTTTACCTTCTTTTTAACAAAGTATACATTCAAAGATATCTATTGTATATCTCACAGCTAACTAATCCAAAATATTGGGAATGCAACCTCTCAAAAAGAAAACTACCTGAAAAAATACCCTCCCACCAGGACTTCTGCCCATGCTACATAGAAGCCAAGAGAGCAGCTAAAAGGAGGAGATGGTAAGGACAGCAGTGCTAGTCTGACAACACCCATTCCGATCTCCAGAACTGAGGAGAGGAGCTGGCCCACACTCAGGCTCCATTAACTGTAGAGAAGCAGCATGGTATAGCTAAAGGAAAAACACACTTAAAGTCAGGAGACCTGGAATTGAGCCTCAGCTTCATCATTTCCTGCCTACATGATGCTGAGCAAGTCCCTTAAACTCTCTGAGCCTCAGGTTCCTCATCTGTAAAATGAAGATAATATTGACCCTCTCATACGCTAATTGTTGAGAACTACAGAAAATATTCTGTAAACCATAAAGTATGATACATGATGCTAATTGTTACTGCGGGTCAGTATCAGCTAGAATAATTCAGAATTAATATATAAATATCTTTATCTAAAACCTTACCAATAAGAGTCGCCAAAGAGCAATGAGGTACTGTTGGCGTGAACCTGATAATAACCAAATAGTCTTCTTCATTTATCTCCTGAACCTCCACACAACTTTCCGTTACCACTTCCAGTTCTTCTAAAGTATTGGGCTTCTCTGGGTCCCGGATAGTTCGAATCAAATCTAAAGAAACATCAGAGAAAAGGTTTTATGTTAAAACATGAATATTCTAAATACAAACAATTTTGCCAGTCCTAATCCAAACACTTACTTCTTTTTGTTTGAGCAAATACTACAGCCACTCCCCAGGTTTCTGACAGAAATTTCCACTACTAGTGTCCTTTTGAGAAAACCATTTTCTTGGATTATTACTACCTCATGTCCAGTTTCTTGGATCCAACCTTGCAGAGAGAATACATGAATGGGGAAAGTGTCATAGAAGTTCAAGGGAAAAAATAACTTAGTTTGGGAGAATGCAGTATCGGGATTTATGGAAATGGAATCTGAATCAAGCCTTTAAAAATGGGTAACATTTTGGGGAATTCCCTGGCGGTCCAGTGGTTAGGACTCCACGCTTCCACTGCAGGGGCCCAGGTTTGATCCTTGATCAGGGAACTAAGATCCTGCAGGCCACACTGAGCAGCCAAAAAAAAAACCCACAAAAAAAAAAAACAAAAAAATGGGTAACATTTCAATATTTGCCATTTAAGGTGAAGGAACGTAAAGAACAAGTTTAGTTTGCACAGAACTCAGCATAAGGGAAGAAGTTATTAAGAGTTTAGGCCAGCCCATTAAGGCTCTTTTAGAGTCAGCAACAGGCAACAGGATGTCCTCAAGAGGTTCTGAACAAGGGAGTGACATGGACAGCATTACACTGTCAGCTGGTAGACTCAGAACTAAAGAGCAGAGCCCGGGATACCAGCTGAAAAAGCTGGGCCTAAAACAGGGACATGACCATAGCAATAGAGAGGAGGGGAAAGACGAAGAAGTAATTTCAGAGGCAGAATCAACAGAATCTGACAACTATTTGGATGTAGAAGACAAGGAAAGGGAGAAAAGGAAGATGACTAAGATTGTAAATCTAAGCGCCTGTGAGAACAAAGATAGAATTAAAAAAAAAAGGAGAACAAAGGAAGAAATTTGGGTGGGGGCTGAGATAAACAGGTTAAATCTTATATATAATCATTCTGAGGTGCTTAAGGGGCAAACCAATGGAACATTCCAGCAAACACTGAATTATGGCATAAGGTTTAAGAGAACCAAGGCTGGAGTGGCTGTTGAACTCATGGGATTCACAAAGAACAATGAGTAGAACCATAGTTTTCAACCTTGGCTGAACAATGGAATCACTAGGAATGTTTCAAAACAAAAACAAAAACTGGTGTCTGAGTCCTACCAGGGATTCTGATTTAATTGATTCACAGTATGACCTGGGCATTGAGACTTAAAAAAATTCTTCAGGCTGTTCTTATGTGCAGTCCAGTTGGAGAATCACAAATGTAAAGGGAAAGAGAACCAAGTATGGATCTGTAGGAAGCACCAAATTTGGGGATCAATAGGAGGAAGAAAAGCAAAATGCAGCATAAAAGGAAAGAGGGGATGGTTAACAACATCAAATGCTGCAGAAAAGGGCCTTCCCTGGTGGCACAGTGGTTAAGAATCCACCTGCCGATGCAGGGGACACAGGTTCGATCCCTAGTCTGGGAAGATGCCACATGCTGTGGAGCAACTAAGCCCGTGCACCACAACTACTGAGCCTGCGCTCTAGAGCCCGCGAGCCGCAACTACTCAGCCCATGTGCCACAACTACTGAAGCCCGTGCACCTAGAGCCTATGCTCTGCAACAAGAGAAGCCACCGCAATGAGAAGCCCGCGCACCACAACGAAGAGTTGCCCCCGCTCGCCACAACTAGAGAATGCCCACGTGCAGCAACGAAGACCCAACACAGCCAAAAATAAATTTAAAAAAAAAATGCTGCAGAAAAATGCAGGTTAACGAAAGCTAAAGCCGGTCTCAGAAGGTCACCTGTAAGAAAGCACTTTCGGTAGAGAGGTAAAGGCAGAGGCCAGCTTGCAAAAGGGGAAGTGAGAAGGAACTGCAAATGTAATCCTAGGGCTTTGACAGGGAAGGAGGGAAGAGCAAAAAAAGGACAGTGCGTTTAGAAAAAGCTAGAACAATGACAAGGATAAGGGAAACTTGAGTATGTTTTATAGCCCAAGGGGAAGGATCAAACAGAGGAAGGAAAAAAAAATAGAGGAAGAGCCACTGAAATTTCAAGGAGGGGAGTGGAGGAGGCTGGTAAACTAAGCAGAAAGGAATGAGACCAAAGATGTGGGAGGCTGGGTTCGAGGTGGAGAGGAAAAGATTTCCTTCTTACCCTGAGGTTGTAGAAAAAGATGGAAAAGGAGAATGATAAGAGAAATAGTGAGGTAGAAAAAAGCAGAGGGAGTTCACATGCGACAGGCTTGATGTTCTCAAGCCTGAGGTTTTGTTCTATTACTCACAGCACCCCTGTAATCAGAAATCCAGCTGGGAAAAACAAATCAATCAAACTCTATCTTCTCCCCAGCAACTCCTGAGCTTATCACTTGATTAGAAACAGAATTTGAAAAGGGAAGCAGGAAAAAGAGGCTTCACAAGGCTGTGAAACACGGGGCTCAGGGAAACAGGTTTTTTTGAAAAGGAATTTTTTCCCTTTCCTCCTAGGCCTTTTCCCTGTAAGGCTCATATATACAAGCTGCATTATATTGTTCATATGTTAAATAACTCTGAAAGTAAACCTCACGCGTTATTTAACTTCTCTCCTTTTCTAGTGATTTGCATTTATTTTTTTAGAAAGAAAGCAATGTTGCTCTCCTCACATTGCTCCCTTGACTTAAATTCTTCTACTGGCTCTGCACTGATATTAAATTCTTCATTTATATTTAAACCTTCAGGATCCAGTTCCAACCTGCTATGTAAAACAATTTTTGACCACACCTCCCTCCACCTTTAACCACAAACCCTACCTGTACAATGAAGATGGTTCCAGGGGTTGAATAGAGAATATAAGTGTGTGTGCGTATATATATATTATATATCATACATATATAACTCACTGTGTATTTTTTTTTGCACTCCAGTCTTGGGTGTGTTAAAGAACTATAAGTTCAAGGCCGGGCTCTTGGGGACCTCTGCTTTACTGCTTTGTGGAGATCATTCCACTCACACTTGTCACCTGACTGGGTTTAAGTCCTGCCCCTAGCAAGAGGTAAACCAGATTAACTCCGAAGGTCTTTAACATCCCTGGCTTCTTTCTACGGGTCTATAATCCTTACCTGCATTATCTGTATTCTTGTGGTTATACTTTTACCCTAAGTCAGCAGGAATCTTTGAACGCTCGTTAGATCCAGTCGTTTTAGTTTTCAAAAACAATACTAATAAGTCCAAAAAAGGCAAGTCATAAAGCAATTATGAAGTGATGAAAAGCGCACTAAGTTTGGAATCAGAAGACAAGAGCTTTGGTTTTTGCTGTTTCTTTACTGGCAGAGTGGCCTCCAGGTAGTTGTTTAACCACTCTACACCTTTATTTCCTCATCTGTACGATGAAGATGGTTCCAGGGGTTGAATAGAGAATATGTGTGTGTGCATATATATACGTTATACATATATATAACTCAATGTGTGTGTATTCCTTTTTGCACACCAGGCTTGGGTGCGTTAAAGAACGATAAGTTCAAGGCCGGGCTCTTGGGGACCTCTGCCTACGGCCTCTGCATCAGAAGAGGGTGGCTGTGACCTTGGGCCAGTCCCCAACTCGGCAGTCAGCCAGCAGTACCCTCGGCGGCGGAAGGAGAAGTGTGTGTCCAGGGGCTAGGAAGGAAGGAGGTTCAAGTAGGGCAATCAGGCCAGCTTTGCTTCCTAACCAAACACCCTAGACGCTTGCTCTGCCCATAAGTCTTGAGATAGCCACTAGAACGTGGGGGAAGACAAGGGAAATGAAGCGTTTGAGACCTCCAGGCTCGGCCTGCCCCGGGTTTAGCAAGAGCCTGGGTCCTAGAAAGACCCACATGCCCGTGTGACTTAGGACTCCGGAGAAAAAGCTTCCTACGCTCCCGGACGAGATCTGGCAAAAACTCGAGTCTCCACTCTTAACCCTCAGGTGAGGCCCTCGTTACCCCCGCCTCCACGTATACCACCAAATGCTGCCCTGGGTAAAATTAATTACCATAAACTTCTAGCGCTTTCTCTTCCATGATCCGGGGCTGCCGGGCAGCTCCCCGCTCAAAGAGGCCCGACAGCCACAGGACTCTGCTCAGCGTCCAGGAGAGCAGTCCGGACACTCGCTCCATCCTTACGCTCCGCCATCCCTGGCGACTGTCCCACCCGAGCCACCGTCTCTCAGCAGCGAGCCTCGCGACTTATCAACTTCCTGGTCTTCAAACGGGCCAAGAGAAGCCTAAAGGTCCGGGGCAGAGAATAGGCGGGACCGGACGGAGTATCGCGAAGGACCTAGGTAAGGGAGCCACGAGAACTACAAGCCCCAGCATGCTTTGCTCGGTTTCGGCGGAACAAGGGAAAAACAATTCCTAGAGGCCCATGAGGCGCGTTGCGTGCTGGGTCGTATGGGCGTTTTCTTTGGAAGACGGTGAGCTGCAATATGGGATCTGTAGTCTCCAACGGTGGGCGGGGGCAGGTAACGGTCTGTTAACCGCCGTTAATTGCCTCACTCAGAGTCTGGATAAGCTAAAAATGAAACCCTGAAGAGGTAGGGGAAAGGAGATCTTGATTTCTAGTGCTGGAAGAGCGTCTGCACGGTGACGCCCTACTATTATTTCTCCGAGGGGGCCGCTTCCTGTCAAAGTTTTCTTACGTCCTAGTCAGGCCGGAAGTGAGTTTCCGTCGCGGTTAAACGGGATGTCTTTGGAGCCTAGTGAGTGAGGATGGTTAGGCGTGGCGGGAGGAGGAGTTCCTTTTTGTTTTCTCGTCTCATAGAGACTCAGGCTAGCACAGCTCCCCACTACGAGCTGAGTATTTCTGCCAATCGCCTTCAAGATAACTTAGAACGAGAGAGCTTTCCGACTGTCCAGTGTGTCCAATAGTGACATTGGAGATCGCCATCCTAAAAAGAACGTCTTAAGCCCTCCGGTTTGGTGGCAGTGATGGATGCCAGTAACAAGGTTGATGATGCTAATTTTACTTTAATCCATCCATCCCTACAGTCAAATCTCAAACCTTTATTCGATACTTAATTTGCCAGACTTGGTCTATAGACGCCAAGGATACGAAGATAGGACACGGCCCTTACCCTCAAGCAGCTCACAGACCTGTGAGGGAGCCAACCCCTGATGTTGAGGAATTTGCAGTTTCGAACAAATGAAACCTTTTGTCAAAGTTGATGACAAGTTTCGTACCATCTCTATTTTACTTTTTATAAATTTATTAATTTTATTTGTTTTTGGCTGCATTGGGTCTTCGTTGCTGCGCAGGCTTTCTCTAGTTGCGGTGAGCGGGGGCTACTCTTTGTTGCGGTACACAGGCTTTTCATCGTGGTGGCTTCTCTTCCTGCGGAGCACGGGCTCTAGGCACGCGGGCTTCAGTAGTTGTAGCATGCGGGCTGAGTAGTTGTGGCTCGCGGGCTCTAGAGCACAGGCTCAGTACTTGTGGCGCACACGCTTAGTTGCTCTGCGGCATGTGGGATCTTCCCGGACCAGGGCTTGAACCTGTGTCCCCTGCATTGGCAGGCGGATTCGTAACCACTGCGCCACCAGGGAAGCCCTCATACCATGTCTATTGAGAGGAAAGTAAGGATTATCTTGCTGAATTATCCCATGATAACATATCCCATTTATCTTTTTTAATAGATATTTATTGGAGTATAATTGCTTCACAATACCGTGTTAGTTTCTGTTGCACAACAAAGCGAATCAGCCATATGCATACACATGTCCTCATATCCCCTCCCTCTTGAGCCTCCCTCCCATCCTCCCTATCCCACCCCTCTAGGTCATCACAAAGCACCGAGCTGATCTCCCGGTGCTATGCTGCTGCTTCCCAGCAACCAACTGTTTACCATTCGGTAGTGTATATGTCAATGCTACTCTCACTTTGCCCCAGCTTCGCCCTCCCACCCCATGTCATCAAGTCCATTCTCGATGTCTACCTCTTTATCCCTGCCCTGCAACTAGGTTCATCAGTACCATTTTCTTTTTTTTTTTTTAGATTCCATATATATGTGTTAGCATACGGTATTTGTTTTTCTCTTTCTGACTTACTTCACTCTGAATGACAGTCTCTAGGTCCATCCACCTCACTACAAATAACTCAGTTTCGTTCCTTTTTATGGCTGAGTAATATTCCTCCCATTTATCTTTAAACTCTTGTCTAGCTGATTAGATTTTAGGCCCACCAGACAACCAGTGAATAATTTAGGTCCCAGGAAAATTTCGTTCAGAGTTTAATAATTCCCCTGCCATCTGTTCCACTCCACTTACTCCACAGCAATTGAGAGGATAATTCTAACTTCCTTGTAATCAAATTTAGGACACTGAAGTCTCACCTCCTCTTTGAGGCCTCCCGACTTCTCCAAACAGAATTGATGATCTCTTTTACTATGCTCCCACAGCACATTATAGCACTGTCCACTTACATGCCCATCTCCCTCAAGCGCCTAGGGGGCCAGAAGCGTCTTTATTTCTATATCTCAAGTGCATAGCAGGGTGCCAGGCACACAGTAGATGCTCAATATATATTTCTTGAATGAATTAACTAAATGTTGTTGAAAGAATGAATAGCAAAGCTTTACTGTATCTGTTCAAAGACCTCAATCAAAAATATTTATTGAGGACTTCCCTGGTGGCGCAGTGGTTAAGAATCCGCCTGCCAATGCAGGGGACATGGGTTTGAGCCCTGGCCCATGAAGATCCCACATGCTGCGGAGGAACTAAGCCTGTGCACCACAACTACTGAGCCTGCGCTCTAGAGCCCACGAGCCACAACTACTGAGACCGCGTGCCACAACTACTGAAGCCCAGGCACCTAGATCCCGTGCTCCTCAAGAGAAGCCACCTCAATGAGAAGCCCACGCACCACAACAAAGGGTAGCACCCCGTTCGCGGCAACTAGAGAAAGCCTGCGCAGAGCGACGAAGACCCAATGAAAGCAACAATTAAAAATATAAATAATTTTTAAAAATATTTATTGAAGCTCTATGTAGCCACTGTGCTTGGCATGGGTTGGTGGCACGAAGAGGTTTTCAGACTCGCTTCTTCGTCTCCTTAAGAAGCCCGGTAGATAGAGCTATCTAGAGCACAAAGAGCCCTTAAGAACATGCACGTCCCCGAGAGCCTCCTTTTCTGTCCCTTTGCCCCGTAGGTTAAGAGCTCAGCCCTGAGACCAAGGGTTTGGATTGGCTGGGCAGGAGCCCCGGGTCGCCCCGCCCCGCCCCCAGCGCGTAGGCCCCGCCCCGCGCGCCCCGCGGGACTGGTAGCGGCCTTCCCTCTTCGAGCCGCTGGAACGCTTTGCTCGCAGCACTATCTCTTTATAAAGTTGTTGTTGCGGCTTCCGCCGTGGGTGGAGGAAGATGGCGTCGGGGGGTGGTGGCTGTAGCGCTTCGGGAAGACTCCCTCCGCCCTTCCCCGTCCTGGAGCCGGAGTCCGAGGGAGCAGTCGGGGGGTCAGAACCAGAGGCCGGGGACAGCGACACCGAGGGGGAGGATATTTTCACCGGCGCCGCGGATGCCGTGAGTTCGCACCCTTCGGGGCAGGCGGGCGGGCGCCCCCAAAGGAAAGCGACGCTAAGCGAGGGTTGGGGAGGTTGGGCAGAGTGGGCCCGGCGAGACCTTACGTTGGTGACAGTAGTCGTGGCTTGGGTTCTAGATGAGCACCGAGACGTAGGGCCCGGCTTCCCCGCCGCTGGGCGGACGGTGAGGAGTGAGGGATGTGGTGGCTTCTCAGCTGAGGTCCGTGACAGCGAAGAGCCTCCGAGGCGGGCATTTGGCCCTGCCTTGCGGCCCCACGGACCCACGGGGCTGGTTTGCTGGTGGTTTCCTGCCAGGCTGATTTAATAGATCAAGATAAGGGGGTGGGGTGCAGACTTTCCTTTACCTCGCCTTACTGTTCCAAGGATGAATAATGTTATCTGGAGTTGCCCAGGATAGTGACCTGCCCACAAATCCTTTCGTTAGCTCCATCCTTACCGGTGATTACTAAAGGTCCTTTTGGATCTTAGTCTAGGAGAATTAACTTGACTCCTTTGATCTCTAGGAAAATCCTGCCAGATGTCGGTTGAAAAAAAGGTCCTGCCAGATAAACCACTACGTAGATCGAAAGCTTTGTCCCTGTTTTTTGTGCCTAAGTACCTCAGTGGGAGCAAATCTGTAAATGAGAAGAGGCAATGGTGTTTCCCATAGTAATATCCGGGTTTCTTTTAAGAGTTAGGTATTAAAAAAACTCATCTTTATATGTGGAATGTGGAAATCAATAATCAGTTCTGGAACCAATGGAGATGTTTTTGGGCTGTTTTATAAGAATACTGACTCATACCATTTGGTACAGTTAGTTCCAGGTTGAAAACTTCTTCAGTGCTAGGAGTGAATTTATGTTTCTTTCTATCTTGGTTAATGCTTAGCTTCATAGTAGCTACTCAGTATATGAGTGACTAAATAAAACAGCTTTAAATTCTTTATGCAAGCATGTGTCTGAAAAAGTTTGAGGCTTCTCTCATTTAAGTCAGAAAAAGGTTAAGTTTCTTGGCAATGCCTTCTGTGATAATCATTAGATTTTTCCGTGTACTGTATTTAGGAATTAAGTCCATAATCCCAGCTCCAAAAGTGTTTGCTGATGCTTATATAACAGCTCAGACTGTCAAATGAAGTCTCTGTTATTCTGAGAAATAACTCTTGTTGCTAATTTAGTTCTGTATCCCATTTAAAACAAATCTTTTGTCTATTCCTTTAGTAATTCCCTCATAAGCCATGCAGAACAGCGACTGTTGATAACTGCTGAGATGGTAGATAGTCAGACTGAACATCTGAAAACAGAGACTCTGGCTCTGAAAGCAATTGGTCACATTGGTAAATGATGATTTATTTTTCAAAAAGGACCCTGGAAGGATGAGTTGTTATTTTCTAAAGTTCTCTAAGTAAGTTCAAGAGGTTGTGATTTGATTGGTCTCACCAGATTACTTCCCAGAGGCATCCATACTTGTCTCCTAAGATAGTGAAAATACTTTGCCTAATTTCCATCTAAGGGAAGGAGGAGGGGGTCAGAATGAACTTGTTCGACCACAGAAAGCCAAATTATTTTTATTTAGATTTTGATCCAGGAAAATTGAGTTGCTGAGGGAACTAAAATGCCACCTGTAAGCCATTTTTTAGCAGCTTGTCTTGATGTTAATCTTCAGAAAGCCGAGACCCCAAGGTTCCTCACTAGTTAGGCTGTGAATTTTTTGTTAAATAGTCAATACAAATTATATTACAATAAATGCTTTAGTTGTGAGCCAGTGTGAGAAGATGGATTGCAGTGCTTCTGTATCTTAAGGAACAAGATTGAAGAATAAAGTAATTAAGAAAGTGGGCTTTGAAGCCTGGTTTAAATCCAGGCTCTGTTACTTGCTTGCTTAACCTTGGGAAGGGTACTTATTTACTCTGTACAGTTTCCTCACCTGTAAAATGTGAATAGTAATAGTATTTACCTGCACCATTATTGTGAGGATTAAATTAGAATACCTGTAAAACACTTAGAACAGTTGAGCATTTTGTAAACTAGAATTACTCGAAGAATCAAAAAACCCACAAAATCTAATAATGAATTAGAAAAGTTAAATTAATTAATCCTAAAAATGGTTAATGTAATTTATCAAAATCAAACTGGTAATAAGATTGATTTGATTAAAATCCATCAAAGTAGGCACTTAATGACTTCAGTAGCTTCCTACTGATTTAAGTTTATCTTCATACTAGGTTTTGTTGCATGTTGGAGGCAAAGAGAGGAATATTAAAGAATTGAGAAGCTGAGGCATATAAAGTTTAAAACTCATTTTTGGTATGCATGTAATTTCCTGGACATTGATATAACAGCTGCTGCTGTTAATCATCCCATCTGCTCTCTTTTAGAGCCCAAGAGACTTTCTTAATATGGTAATAAAAATATGATTTGATTTTTAATGGAAAGAGCAGCCCCTGATATGCATTTTAGGATCTACAAACCAGTTATTTGAATGGGATAGACTGGAGTTAGAAGGATTATTAAAACAAATCTGAAATCATTGCTTTAAGCCTGAAAACCAGTTTGTGGAAGGTCTGGTTCTTAAGAATACTCAAGACCTTATCTTCTTTATGCCTCTTACTTTGTGGACCTATGAATAAAAAGGTCTAAAATTTTAAATATATTATCTGAATCTTTGATTGGACCTGAATCCAGATATGTATCTATTTAGTTAAAACTTTCTTAGTTCTAGGATAGGATTAATTTTCCCCTTAGTAAGAAGAGAGACTAAATTAGAGCCCCTTTTCGGTTCTTCTAATTCTTAAAATTGTTATGTTAAAAACACTAAATAGCATACATGTTTTTACATCTCATTTGACCTCACTGGTCTTATTTGCATACTTCTAAACCGGAAAGGTAAAATTGAAGCAAGTTCTTTATCTGCCTTCCCAGAAGCTCGTATATGCTCATCTCTTTAGCAGTATGCCAGGACCACCATTAGATTTGCCCTCTGAATAAAAGAGGAGAACTGTGGTGTCCTTTCTCATGCTGAGAAAAAGGAGGGAAACATAGATTAATGATATCCTTGGTTCAGGTTTTGGCCATATCTGGTAACTTCTTCATTTGATGATATATTATACCAATTAGATTTTTTTTTTCTCACCACTCTTATTCTTAAATTGAAACCCTTGTAATTAGAGAAATGGCTAGAAAAAAAGAATAGGATAAAGACAAAATAGCAGGGGACTTGAAAATGAAAAGTCACATATTGAAAAAATTGTCTTTGGTTAATCAAGACTTATTTACATATTTCCACTGGTGTTTAAAGAACAATGTCACTAGCCTTTATTGGTAGTCAAAAGTCAAGGATAGCAATTGGCTTCTGATAGACAATGTTTTATGGACTATAGGGAATTATATAAACATAAGTTACATATTAACATTTAGACAGAAAAGGGCATGGTATTTTTAGAATCCAGTCCTACATCTATGATCAATATAACATGTATCCTGAGGGGAAAACAAATCAGCTTTTTTTAAATTGTGGTATAAAACACAACAAAATTTATCATCATAACCATTTTAAATTGTACAGTTCAGTAGTGCTAAGTATACTCACATTTGTGTGAAACAGATCTCCTGCATTAAATAACAACTCCCCTTATCCCCCTCCCCTGGGCCCCTGGTAGCCACCATTCTACTTTCTGTTTCTATGAATTAGACTGCTTTAGATAACCTCATAAAGTGGACTCATACAGTATTGGTCTTTTTTGTGACTGGTTTATTTCACTTAGCACAGTATCCTCAAGATTCATCCATGTTGTAGCATGTATCATAATTTCCTTCCTTTTTAAGGCTGAATAATATTCCATCAAATGTATATACCACATTTCATTTATCCATACATCCTTCAGTGGACATGTAGGTTACTTCTGCCTTTTGGCTCTGTGAGTAGTGCTGCTATGGGTATGCAAATATCTCTTTGAGACCCTGCTTTCAATTCTTTTGCATATATACTCGGAAGTGGGATTGCTGGATCATAAGGTAGTTCTATTTTTAAGTTTTTGAGGAACCTCCATACTGTTTTCCATAGCAGTTGCACCATTTTACAATGTTATCTCAGCTCTTTTTTAAGACCAGTTTATTTCCTTTTGAGTGCTTATAGGATAACTTTTTTAGATCTGGATATAAGTTGGTAATTTCATTAAAAGCTCTAAGGAAATTGATAGTTTAACTGGCTAAGATTTTAATTCTCTGTTCTGCAAAATGCGTGGTGGCTATTCCCAAAGGTATAACATGTCTTCAGTAAGTTTCTTGATACTGTCCTTTCTCTGTTCCTAATCAGACTTCTTTTTTTTAAAAAAAAAATAAATTATTTATTTATTTATGGCTGTGTTGAGTCTTTTGTTACTGCGCACGGGCTTTCTCTAGTTGCGGTGAGCGGGGGCTACTCTTTGTTGCGGTGCGCAGGCTTCTCATTGCTGTGGCTTCTCTTGTTGTGGAGCACGGGCTCTAAGCGTGTGGGCTTCAGTAGTTGTGGCACGCAGGCTCAGTAGTTGTGGCTCGCAGGCTCAGTAGTTGTGGCACACGGGCTTAGCTGCTCCACGGCATGTAGGATCTTCCTGGGCCAGGGCTTGAACCCGTGTCCCCTGCATTGGCAGGCAGATTATTCATCACTGCACCACCAGGGAAGTTCCCTAATCAGACTTCTTAAAGTTAATCTATACAACAGTATTTTTAAACAGATTTAATACTTAGTTTCTTTAGTTAATGGTATAGTCATTTACAACTAATATTAGTAAATAGTCATGGATAACTGTCCGTCTAGTTTGTAGTATTTTCTATACGCATATTGTCTCAAACACTTGTTTTTGGAGCTAACATCACATCAGGTGGTCAGATCTGATCAAAAGATCAGAAGTTGAAATTACACATTTTTCACACAGGTCTGATACAGATGTTCTTGGAAAAGTCAGTAACTGGTGTTTTGTCTAAAGATTCATTTTAATGCTCAGCTCAAATTGTAAACTTCTAATAAGTTTAGATTTTCCTGAAGTACACAGACTCATTGGTTTCTTGATCATAGACTTGTACTAGCAGTTAACCTAGCTTTCAAGGTTATGGAGGAGAAGCTAACAAAAGTAGTTACAAAACACTTTTGGAGAAAGGGGCATGAGAGAAGACTTAAAGATGACTAATAAGAACCCAACTTAAAATGTATTTAAAATAAGAGTTGTGGGGGCTTCCCTGTGGCACAGTGGTTAAGAATCTGCCTGCCAATGCAGGGGACATGGGTTCGAGCCCTGGTCTGGGAAGATCCCACGTGCTGCGGAGCAACTAAGCCCTTTCACCACAACTACTGAGCCTGTGCTCTAGAGCCCTCGAGCCACAACTATTGAGCCCACGTGCCACAACTACTGAAACCTGCGCGCCTAGAGCCCATGCACCGCAACGAAGAGTAGCCCCCACTCACCGCAACTAGAGAAAACCTGCACGCAGCAATGAAGACACAACGCAGCCAAAATAAATAAAATAATAAATAAATTAAAATGAAATAAAATTAGAGTTTGGGGCTTATGAGAGAAGCAACTAACATTGTGATCCGACTTCTAGGTTCTGTAGGGAGTTGCTGCCCCTTTACTTACTCAGATGTCAGGGTAACTCTAATGACTTGGCCACTAGTGATTCATTTGGCTGGGAGAAGGGAGAGGAAAAAGAACACTCTAATTTCTCTCCCTTGGTCCTCAAAGCTTCTCAGCACTCTTCAGTAACTGCTGTCATAAATAAATCATGAGTAGTTGATAGTTACTAGAGCAAGTAGCCATAAGTATCTCATCTCCAGGAAAAGTCTGTTGCTCAACTTTGGCGTATTCTTTTGCTTAGTCAGATGGACAGCTGGGGCTTTGTTTTGCTTTCAGAGCAGATTTGAACTGGGTTTGTTCTGCTTTTTCAATTTAGAAGCTAATGCACCATTAGTACTCTGATCGTTCTTCAGTTCCAGGCCCTTCCAAGTTATATTAGTGTGAGACCCCAAAAATTTGGTATGGAAGTTACACCAGAGGATTCAGTAGAATGTCTGTAGCTAAATTTTGGTAGATCATGGATGGCCTTTCACTTTGAGGTCTCTACTGCACTTGCTCATGGTTTTCCTTTACTAACTCAGTGGTCAGTTTCAGGCTCATTTTCCCCACCCTTCTAGCTCCCCCTTTTCCATTTTCATTAGTCCTAGAGGAACTAGCTCAGAGGTTCTCTACCTTTTTTGTGTCATGGACCCATTAGCAGTCCAGGGAAGTCTGTGGACCCATTCTCAGAATAATGTTCTTAAATGTATAAAATACATAATATTACAAAGGAAACCAATTACACTGAAATGCAATTATCAAAACGTTAGAATAATTTTATGTTATATGCTTTTTAAAAAAATGCTTTAAATAATATCTAGGGATAGGTCTAATACCGTGATTTTTAAATTGAGATGAGCATAAATGATATTTTAAGGTCTGTAATAACTGTAATATCAAATAAAAATATCTAATTTTTATTAGCTATGTCTCAGGTACTGCTACTACTCATGGTTTGTTGCCTGTCTTTATAATTGAAGAAAATGCTGAATTTCAGTTAGAGGTTAGTGAAAAGTAAATTGTAATTTTATTCCCATTTAAATTCATAGGCCCGATTCTCAATTCTGTGGCTCATGGACCCCACATTAGAATCCCTACTTTAACTCCTTAAGTTATGAGAGGGGGTAATATTGTGAAATCATTTGGGTTAGTTAGATATCCACCCAGTTTGTAGAGTAAGATGTACCAAATCCAGTGGACACTTAAGGTCCATTCTCCTAAGCACAGAAACTTTTAGTGCATCTGTGCCATTTTTGAAACATGGTGTGGGAGAGGAGTCACTGCCTGCGGTAGGCGGAATGACTTCCCCCTCCAGCATGTCCACTCCTATTCCTGGAACCTGTGAAGGTCTTAGGTTACAAAGTGAAGGGTAAATTTTAAGTTGGGATTAAGGTTGCTAATCAGCTGACCTTAAAGTAGGGAAATTATCCTGGATGATCTGAGTAGGCCCAGTGTAACCACAAGGATTCTTTAAAAATGGAAGATACAGAGAGTCACTACCTTCAGAAGAAAGGCACAGAGAGATGTAACATTGTTGGCTTTGAAGATGGAGGAAGTGGGCCATGAGCCAAGGAATGTAGGCAGCTTCTAGAAGCTAGAAAGAGCAAGGAAACAGATTCTCCCCTAGAACCTCCAGGACGGAATGCAGCCGTGATGATACCTTGATTTTAGCTCAGTGAGACCTGTATTGACTTCTGCAGAACTATAAATTAATAAATTTCCATTGTTTATAATCTGTTAAATTTGTGATAATTTGTCACAGCCATGATAGAAAACTAATACACTGACCCACTTAGCTCATTTCTCCCCAGAAGTAAAGGTGGCAAAAGGAGTAGTATTTCATGCCAAGATCTTCCAGTGTAAGTTTTTTTCTTGGCTGCGTTGGGTCTTTGTTGCTGTGCGCGGGCTTTCTCTAGTTGCGGCAAGCGGGGGCTACTCCATTGTGGTGCGCGGGCTTCTCATTGCGGTGGCTTTTCTTGTTGAGGAGCACGGGCTCTAGGCGCGTGGGTTTCTGTAGTTGTGGCACGCGGGCTTAGTTGCTCCGCGGCATGTGGGATCTTCCCAGACCAGGGCTCAAACTTGTGTCCCCTGCATTGGCAGGCAGATTCTTAACCACTGCGCCAACAGGAAAGCCCTACCAGGGTAATTTTTAAAGACTTTGTGACTGCCGTTTTATCATCTGGGTATAACTTCTGGGGTTGACTTATTCCTAATTGTCCTTTCCTTGTCACACAATTCCGTAGCTCCATATTGCCTTAACTAAATTATCCAAATTTTGCATCGGAAAATGAGTATGTACCCAGTTTTCCAGAAGCACTGTTACTTGAGCTTTTTATTTGGATTCATCCTCTAAATGCAGTTGAGAATTTCAATTGTACTACTCTTCTGAGGTCCCTTGAACATAATGCAAAGATTCTGCCTGGAGCAAAGAGCAATTGAGCAACATGAGGAAGAATCAAAACTGGTTAACGTAAATGGAAGATACCTGGAATCACAGCAGTACTTTTCAGTACTGAATGGCTGTCAGCTCTGGGGGACAGGAAGCCCACATCTGTCCTTCCCTGAGCTAAGAAAATTTCATTAGTAGCCTGAGCCTCATGGTTTGAAGCCAGTAATTGGCAAGGAATACCTGTTTGCTCTTAACACAAGTGCTGTCTTGCTGGCATATCTTTCTAGTGACTCTCTGAGAATTAGGATTAGGCTGTCTGAGTGCTCTTGTAAGTACAAACAGAAGCACAAGAACCCAGAGAATACTGTTCCTCTGAGCCCTTCCTTAGACAGCCAAAATGATTGAAGACACATAGACATATGGACCGGTGGTGAGCACTGAAGATGCAGTCGCCTATAGAATTCAGACTTAAGGAGGAATAAGAAGGAGAGAGCATCATATGTCATGGTCATATGCTCTGACACTACAGATACAAAAGAACTATATTTTTTATTTTTTTTTGCAGTACACGGGCCTCTCACTGTTGTGGCCTCTCCTGATGCGGAGCACAGGCTCCGGACGCGCAGGCTCAGCGGCCATGGCTCACGGGCTCAGCCGCTCCGCGGCATGTGGGATCTTCCCGGACCGGGGCACGAACCCATGTCCCCTGCATCAGCAGGCGGACTCTCAACCACTGCGTCACCAGGGAAGCCCACAACTATATTTTTTAAAAAGGAAAGGGAATGGGGATAACATTTGCAAAAAAATGTTTAACTGTTTTCAGTAATCATAGTAGTTGGTGATAGTATCAGCATTGTTATCCTGAGACTGTAATGTGGGATAAATCAAGTGAATACTTATAAGACAGTCTAATCCTATCATCCACTGTGTTCTCGAGAATCAGAATTCTTATATGAAAGAAAGGAGACTTGAAATTTGTAGTCTTGATATTTGAATGGAAAATGTCAGTATGAACACATGAAACATTTTAAAAACAAATGTGTGTATCTATATCTTTCTACTGAAAAGCTCTAGATACACTGATGAACCCAGGTACCTCTGAATACCCCTAGTGCTCAGACCGTGGTCTTGAAATAGTATTTCAAGAAACCAGGGCTTCTGGTTCTCGTAGAACAGGCTGATTTCAGGTGTGAGGTAGGAAACGTACAAAAAGAGCCTGGACAATCTTGTCATTACAGAAAACAAGGAAGCTTTCAAAAACTACAGGGTCACGTCAAAAATACTCAGAGCCAACTTGAAGAGGTTCCCACTGGCCAATGATGGAATGATTTGAGCTTAAGTAATGATAATAACGACCATGAATTGCAACACATAAAATATATATGAATTGTAAAACAGTATGGAAGTTTCTTAAAAAACTAAAAATGGAACTACTATATGACCCAGCAATTCTACCTGGGTGTATATCCATAAAACACTAATTTGAAAAGATAAGGCACCCCAATGTTCGTAGCAGCACTATTTACCATTGCCAAGATATGCAAGCAACCTAAGTGTCCATCAACAGATGAAGGGATTAAGATGTGGTGAAAAAAAAAAATACACACACACACACACACACACTCGGGAATACTACTCAGTCATAAAAAAAATGAAATTTGGGGCTTCCCTGGTGGCGCAGTGGTTGAGAGTCCGCCTGCCGATGCAGGGGACACGGGTTCGTGCCCCGGTCCGGGAAGATCCCACATGCCGCAGAGCGGCTGGGCCCGTGAGCCATGGCCGCTGAGCCTGCGCGTCCGGAGCCTGTGCTCCGCAAAGGGAGAGGCCACAACAGTGAGAGGCCCGTGTACTGCAAGAAAAATAATAATAATAAATATAAAATAAATACAATGAAATTTTGTCATTTGCAACAATAGGAATGGACTTGGAGGGTATTATACTAAGTGAAATACGTCAGACAAAGATGAAAGACAAATACTGTATGATATCACTTATATGTGGAATCTGAAAAATACAGCAAACTAGTGAATATAACAAAAAAGAAGCAGACTTACAGATGTAGAGAACAAACTAGTGGTTACCAGTAGGGAGAGGGAAAGGAGAGGGGTAATATAGGGATAGGGAATTAAGAGGTACAAAGTACTATGTATAAAATAAATTACAAGGATATATTGTATAACACAGGGAATATAGCCAATATTTTATAATAACTAAATGGAGTATAACCTTTAAAAATTGTTAATCACTGTTCTGTACACCTGTAACTTATACAATATTGTACATTAACTATACTTCAATAAAAAATAAATTAAAAAAATTTCATCACAGAAAATAGTTTTATCTATTGCCTAGAAATTTAGCCCCCTTCAAAGTTTTGTGACTTACTATTAAGAGATTTTTAAAATATGGATTATAAAGCAAGCCTTATTTTTAGTATTGATTTTGTCACTCTGTAATCAGTGTGCCTCCACCCCCAAAAATGAGTCCTTCCTAAAATTTAAACTGTTGCTTCAAAATTAGCTTTTTAATATAAATCATTCCTTAATACTGATGAAAATTAGCCTTTTAACCTTGGGCATATGAAATATATTTTAATACCAGGTGGCTATTTATTTTGATGAGAAGTAAGCTATTATTATAAACTCTAGTCTCATGGAAGACTTGTTTTCTATTAACAGTCCTGTATAAATGTTGGGTACCATGAACGGGGTTCATTTCTTCTTATCCTTAAAAATAGTCCTGCTCAGCTTCTCTTGTATTTGATTTTAAGTAAAACTTGAGAATATGCCTCAAAGGACAACTGTGTGCTGGGTACTCTTCAGCCTAAAGAAATAGGCCAGTGCCAATACAAATCAGTCAATTGAGAATAAATTTGCTAAGATCAAAAATAAAACAAAGAGAAAAGAGATAAAATTGGGGGCGTGGGTACTATACAATATGCCGGAGAGAGAGTTAACATACTTATGTAAGAGAAGTGTACATCTAAGTAACGCTAACTTAGCATAGAAAAATGGGCAAAGGACACCAAAGCACATCACAGGGATTCAGATGGCCAGTAAACATGTGGGAACAAGACAACTTATAACTCGTTAACATACAAAGATTTTTTAGAGAGAGAGAGAATGCTTAATGTTGCTGTGGTGGTGTGGGGTGGGGACCTGGGGGTGGATGCAAATTGTGATCTTTCTGGAAGGGAGCTTAGTAGAGCCTTTGAAAATTTCGTTTAATAATTCTGCTTAAGAATCTATCCCAAGGAAATAATCAGATGTAGACTTATATATAGGGATAGACATCACTATATTTTTTGTGATGATAAAAATAAAAACCTGGAAACTCTAAATGCCCATCATTAGGGAAGTGACTATGTTGTAGTATACCCATATGATAGAGAGTTAAGTCACTAAAAGTGGGATTTTTGTACAACCTTAAAGACATGAGAAAACTGCTCAGATGGCAAAGGGGGCAAAAACAGAATACAAAGTTTTGTGTACATAGATTAATTTTATAAAAGAACTACTGAGGAAAAATTAGAATAGTAAATACAATAATCAGTCTAACTATGTTCAGCTTTCCTAGAACTCAGCCTTTAGTGGTTTTTGGAATGGAGTCCCAGAGTATATTTGAGGAGCAGTTTTCTATTCTCAAAGGTAGTTGTTACCTAGCTTACTAAGAGTGCACAAGCTTTTGTTTTCATCACAGTTCTAGTCAAGCAAAGTATGGTTTGGGCTTGAAGAGGATCTGGTAGAGGAAGAATGACAAGTAGTTGTGCTCTGTCACCACAGTATCCCATCCATCTGGATCTGTCTTTTCTGATTAGTATAGGGAAAGACAGACTGCTATTCTTTTGTTTTTTTGATTGAAGTATAGTTGATTTACAATGTTGTGTTCGTTTCTGGTGTATAGCAACTTGATTCAGTTATACGTGTGTGTGTGTGTGTTTGGTTATATATGTGTATATATTCTTTTTCATGTTCTTTTCCATTATGGTTTATGACAAGATATTGAATATAGTTCCCTGTGCTATATAGTAGGACCTTGTTGCTTATCTATTTTATATATAGTAGTTTTTATCTGCTAATCCCAAACTCCTAATTTATCCCTTCCCCATCCCCTTTCCCCTTTGGTAACCTTAAGTTTGTTTTCTATGTCTGTGAATCTGTTTCTGCTTTGTAAATAAGTTCATTTGTATCATATTTTAGATTCCACGTGTAAGTGATATCATATTTGTCTTTTTCTGTCTAACTTCACTTAGTATGATAATCTCTAGGTCCATGCAATATGGCTGAGTAGTATTCATTGTATATACATACCGCATCTGCTTTATCCATTCATCTATCAGTGGACATTTAGGTTGCTTCTATGTCTTGGCTATTGTAAATAGTGCTGCTGTGAACATTGGGGTGTGTGTATCTTTTCGAATTAGAGTTTTCTCTGGGTATATGCCCAGGAGTGGGATTGCTGGATCATATGGCAACTCTACTTTCAGTTTTTTAATGAACCTCTATATTGTTTTCCATAGTGGCTGCACCAATTTACATTCCCACCAACAGTGTAAGAGAGTTCCCTTTTCTCCACACCCTCTACAGCATTTGTTATTTGTAGACTTTTTAATTGACGGCCCTTCTGACCCGTGTGAGGCAATACCTCATTGTAGTTTTGACTTGCATTTTTCTAATAATTAGCGATGTTGAGCATCTTTTCATGTGTCTGTTGGTCATCTGTATGTCTTCTTTGGAGAAATGTTTTTCTAGGTCTTCTGCCCACTCTTTGATTGGGTTGTTTGGTTTTTTGTTATTGAGTTTATGAGCTATTTGTATATTTTGGAAATAAAGCCCTTGTCGGTCTCATTGTTTGCAAATATTTTCTCCCAGACAGACTGCTATTCTAGCATTGCTCCAGAAAATTTTCTTAATCTTTAAACTTCCAAGTTTAGATGATAAAACAGAAATAGAAAGGTGCCTTTATTCATCTTCGTATCACAAGAATGGGTTCTTCTCGGTGTTGTTAAAAATGGGTAAATTCTAACCTGTTCTTTTCCTGTTTCTTTAGTCTCTCTGGTGAGCTACTAGTAAATTACATTTATATATGTATATTCTTAATGTATCTGAGTTTTAATCTCTCTTAGATCTCCATCTAGAGGCAACTGGTATTAGTGGGAACTGAATTAAAAGACATCAGATGGCTTTTTATGAGATTCCCTATACTGTACAAGAGCACAAGAGCATGTATAGGATGGACGTGTGTATGTAAGAAAGTAGTTGGCAATTTAAGAGGCAAAAGGGAAGTGTAGGGTTTGGTTTTGCCCTATTATTTGTTGTCTGTGTCTCGGCAGTGATTTTTTTTTTTTGGTTGTTTTTTAAGATTGTGGAAGCAGCTAGAAGACAGGATCACTGTCTCTAACAGAATTGGTAACATTTAAGCACATACAACTAAAAGCTTATTAAATTTTATTAGCATAGAAAATTTCGTTGTTAGCTAGTATAAATCTACATATTGGTAACAGTTTCTTTCCCTGAGGGTGGCCCCAGTACTGGGATGGAGCTATTTGCATGACAGATTCAAAGTACCCAATAAATCTGTGATTTCACTTTGTTCTGTTGGGTCAGAAAGGGCCTGTTTCCAAGGAACAAACACCCTCAGATTTGTTAAGGAAATGTTTCATAAAAGATTCCTTAAGTCAGGTCTTTTAACTGATTTGGCCTTGGGGTCTGACTTCAAAACCCTCTAATATGACACCATGGCTTTTGAAGTCAGATTCTCAGCTTTCTGTTAGTTTTCTACACAATCCAGCTTTGTTCACTCTGGTACCGGTCTGGGGCCTCACCCCACACTTGCTTGCGGCAGATCACTGAGCTTTTGATAAAGGCCATGGACTGACTGTATTTTCACCATATGCCTGTAGGCTAAGCATGGCTGGTTTTTCTTCTGCTAGCCTGACACGAGTCTGGTTGAAAATTGTGTCTCTATAAGTTAAGGATGAAAAGATAAGTTATAGTTACAAACAACATTAAAGTGTCATACCTTCCTTTGCTTGTCGGGAGGGTCGGTAATATCCACATACCTGGGCTTCAGTGAATGGTTCAGCCAAGGCCACAAAATAAGTCAGGATCAGAGCTTGATTTATGGTCTCTAGTGTGGTGTCCTGGACACTAGAATGTGCCCTGTCAGCATTTGAAAGAATAAAGGTCATCAACTGAGGAGAAATGCATTTGGACAGGTTCTTTTGAAAATTATCTTTGTATACACATATCCATGTTGGCATCATGTGCTTTGGGGTAGGGCATTTCAGCAGGGTTATAGTGTTAGAAGTTAACCCTAAAATGTGTGAGTTTATTTTAGCTCTGTGATCACTCAGGCCACACTTACATAACTAATAATGATTTGCTGCTTATTAAACTGGCTGACTAGTGATCCTGTCTTCCCCTAAACACCTGGGGGAGCAACTGAGGGGTGCATCAGAAGTCACTTTCTAGGTTGGTTTGTTTTTTGGTGGTTTTTTTGGCCGTGTGAAGCAGCATGGGGGATCTTAGTTCCCTAACCAGGGATTGAACCCGTGTCCCCTGCAGTGGAAGCGCAGGGTCTTAACCACTGGACCGCCAGGGAAGTCCTCTAGGTTTGTTTTTAATGGTACAATTTTATTCATAGTATTCAGAGTATTTCTTTGTTTTCAGAGTAAGCCCCAGTCTCCAAAGAGAATTGCTTCCCTTCTTCCCATCAACAGTGGCTCCAAAGAAAATGGGATCCATGAGGAACAAGACCAAGAGCCACAGGATCTCTTTGCAGGCAAGTATGGACTCAAAACTTAAGCTAGGAATCTTCTAAGTTGCTGAGTTAAAGTAAAAAGCTATATATATATATGAGAAACACAACTCTATGTTAAGATACTATTGTGGAGGATTCCAAAACATAATAAAAGGCAGTACCTGCCATCACGATACTTACAGGTTTAGGGAGTAAGACATAAATATACAGTTATTTAAGAATGTGATTTAGACAAATTGTTAAACAATAATATAAATGTGGCCAGAGGACTGATAGAAATATTAGGTCACAGGAGCTCAGAGGGGTCTGAGGTGAGACTAAAGTAGTGGTTTTAGACTTTTATGACCAAGACTCATAGTAAGAAATACATTTTGTGTCATAATCCAAAATATTTATGCACTTGTATAAAACTAAAAGTTTTATTAAATGACTTGCCTTTACTACCCTCCATACAATCTGAAATTTTCTGTTGTTTCTCTTTTTTTAAAATGCTGTTTGTAACCCACTGAATCACTGTCACAATTCCCCAGTGAACAACAGACTGCAGTTTGAAAAATACTAGTATAGAACAGAGTTTCTCAATCTTGGCACTATTAACATTTTGGGCCCAATAATTTTTTGTTGAGAGGGACTGCCCTGTTCTCAACAAAAGGTGGTCCTTCCCCTGTACCACCCCCAAAGACATTCAAAGACATTTGGCAATGGTTGGAGACATTTTTGTTTGTCACACCTGGCAGTGCTGCCGGTATCTGCTGAGTAGAGGCCATGGATGCTGCTAAACACCCCACAGTACACAGACAGCCCCTCACCAAAAAGAATTATCCAGCCCAAAATATCAGTAGTGCCCTCATTGATAATCTCTGCTCTAGAGTGATCTTGTTAGACTTCTTGGAAGAAGCAGGATTTATGTAGGAAAAAGAGAAAGGGTGCAAATGGTTAGGCAGGAAGTATATGGTGTGTTTGAGGGACAGTCAGTAAACTCAGTGGGCCAAAACAGGGGCTTCTTAGAGATGCCATGGAAGGTAAGTCTGGAAATGTTGTTTAGGAGGATTTTAGATAACAGTAATAATTAGAATTTGAATTTTCATCCTAGTGCCAATTAAGAGCCATTGGTAGTTTTGAGTAAGGAAAGTGCTATGGGCAAAGTGAGGAAAGACTGACCTGGTAGAATTATTATATAAAACGGATTGCAATGGACAAAGACTGGAGATGTCAGAAGGCAATCACAAATTAGTTCAAGAATAAAATGGTAAAGACCAAAAATAAGGTAATGGAAATAGAAAAAGAAAGGTGAAAACTTTTCAAAAACTGAAATCAACAGAATCTGGTGTTGGTGATTGGGTATAACGGGTGTCCAAAAATAAGGATTGAAGACAGTCAAAAGTTTCAAGCCCAAGGATTAGGAAGAAAATGGTACCATTTTGAGAACTACATTCTACAGAAGAAACTAGCTTTGAGTTGGAAGGTGGGGAGAGTGAGTTTGGGTTTTAGATATTTTAAATTTTAAATGTGGGGATCAGCTTCCTAGAGGTGGTAATTGAAACTGCCATGTGAATGAGACCCTCAAAGGAGAGAATGATAAGGAAGGGAAGAGATGAGAGGGTGGACTTGGGAAGGGAAGATCTTGGGAGGACTCTCACATTTGAACTCGGTGCGAAATTAAGACATGACGAGGGAAGAAGAGGTTAGAAGAAGGAATATAAAGATTTCAAATATTTTCCAATTCCTTTCCTCTATGAAACTTAAGTGCCCACTGTTCATTCTGCTAATGTTTACATTTGGGATAAAATTTCTGGAGGAGAAATGCAAATAATGAATCATCTAGTTATATGGCAGACTGCAAAGAAAGTTTTTCTATCTTTGGGAACTTAACATTTATATGATTTGCCCTTTAAGAAGACCTGAAATCTTGGTGTGACTGAGTTACCCCATGGTTGGGTTTTATATATGAACATGTAGAAGATCTTTATTAGGAACATATTTATTGCTGATGAAGGTTCTGATTTACTTCATTCCCCAACTGTTTTCATAAGCAGCCAATGACTGCCTCATTACTAAGAAAGGAACATAAGATATCTATAGAAAGGAATGCCTACAGTGATACATTTAGTTTAGGACTTGAGTAGTTTCTCGGATATTTCAGTTATTGACTGTGGAAATTTAAATGTTCTAATACTTTCTACATGATTAGTTTAGTGATCGTCAGAATCTCTGTGATGGAGTCCAGTGGCTCTTCCATTACTCTTATCAAGAGTACAAAGAAAAAAGCATTTTTGATGTAAGTTTTGTCACATTTGTCACAGGACTCTCAATAAAAAATGCACAGCTCTTCAAAAGGCTTTTAGTAGCACTCTAATAAGCCAAAGGTTTTAAATGTTTAAATTCCTGTTTTGTTTTCAGTCACATTTATTGGATTGGATAACTTAATTATTTATGTGGTGCCTGCATGATATGAATTTCTTAAACATACTTTAGCTGGTTGCTTGCTTCAAAGAATCCTATCACCCTAGCATGTTCATTATGCATATTTTTGTGTGGTTTGTACTCCTACAGTAGGGCCAGATTATATTACCACCTCTCTCTTTCTGATGAGGAAAAGAATCCTGATAGGATTCCGACAGTCTGGCAAACTTGTTTATAGACATGATTAACTTTTTTTTTTTTTTTTTTTTTTGGCGGTATGCGGGCCTCTCACTGTTGTGGCCTCTCCCGTTGCGGAGCACAGGCTGTGGACGCACAGGCTCAGCGGCCATGGCTCACGGGCCCAGCCGCCCCGCGGCATGTGGGATCTTCCCAGACCGGGGCACGAACCCGTGTCCCCTGCATCGGCAGGCGGACTTTCAACCACTGCGCCACCAGGGAAGCCCTTTTAATGATAATAACATTGATCTAGGACCTGGTTATGCCTTATAGACCCCTCTGTCTGGTTTCATTTTAGCTCTAAATGAAAGTCTAGAAAAGAAAAAGAAACAGTTCTCTTTGAATTCCCTAAGGCTAGAATTGAATACTTACTGATCAGGCCAAACCCTAATGGATATTTATATTTTTCTTTATTAAAAAGAAAAAAAAAATCTCAGTTATCTAGGCTTTGAACTTCTAGCTCCATTGCTCCTAGTTGAGAGTGCGTTCTTATTATTTGCCTAAGAAATTGTAATGCCTAAAAATGGTACATAATGCTCTTTTAAAAGTCCCCTCCCTAGAACACTTAGGGAATGAGTTGTTCTGTTCAGCTGAGATTTTCCTAGACAAAGACAGCTCTTTAGCACTTTTTTTTAAACTATTTTGATTAGAAAGATTTTCAGATATTGCAATATATTTTTATCCCCCTTGGACAGCATATATTAAACATAACTTAATCTTTGCAAGATGATCTAAAACTGTAATTGTGAACATTCTTAAACTGTGGTAAAACAACAGTGTCATCTTCAGATGTGGCAAACAGTACTTTTCCCCCAGTGTTACTGCATTTGTATCTTAGGTCCATTTTTTCTAGCTTACAGTTTTTCTGACTCTTCTTTCATTATAAAATATCAACTATTTTTAGATGCCACAGTGGAGCTATCCCTGGACAGCACACAAAATAATCAGAAGAAGGTGCCAGCCAAAACACTCATTTCTCTTCCTCCACAGGAGGCCACAAATTCTTCTAAGCCCCAGCCAAGCTATGAGGAGGTGAGAATTTGTGCTGTTGGTCTTCTTTTGGATGTTTAGGACTGTGCTGCCAGTCTGAAGTTCAGTTGAGTTTGAACCTTGATATAACATGTATGACTCTTGAAGAAGACTCTTATGGTTAATGGACAGCCAAAATCCAATAAAGGACTCTTTCCTGGGCAGAGTATCTGTTACCCAGAAGATGGCACAGAGGCTTTCAATGGTCATTAATGATATTTAGTGTCCGAAGCTCCCATATTCAAGAGTATAGCGTCTCCTCATTCCCTCCTTAGCCTAACAGCGTCAAGTCTTCCAAAACCTAGTAATTATTCGTTATGATCAAAATAATGTTTTAAGAGAATAGATGTAACAAAGATATTCGTGCAAGCTCCAACTTAAAGTAGTGGAAGTTGCTTCATCAAGATTGTTGGGAATGGACAGAGCTGAACACTGATGTGTAGAAGGATATATCTATATCTAATATATGTTATATTGATGTAATGTTAATGCAGAGTAAAATTAATGTAGCCTTTTTTGGGGTATCTCATGATTTGTCTTCTCTTTAAAAGCTAGAGGAAGAAGAACAGGAAGACCAAGTTGACTTGACAGTTGGTATAACTGATCCTGAGAAGATAGGTAAGTGTACTTGGGACTCCCTGTGATGTTAGGATATTGCTGTGGAAAGCACAGTTAGCTAATTTCTTAATGGTTACCTCCAGAGCTGAACTAGCTAGTGTGAAATACTTCATCATTATCTTTCCTATGAAACTATGCCCCTTGCTATGCTTCCAAGGCCAGAAACAGCAGTTACCAGTACTTATTTAGGCCTTTTCTGGCTTAAGAAAGAAAAATCAGAAAATCAAATATTATTCAAATCCCTTTTTAAAAACCCAAAATTGGCTTCTCCCACAGAGTTGTTGACACCATTTTATTTCCTCTTGAGATCATAAATTCCATTTAAGCACCCTAAAAACACGTTTTAAAATCTTGGGATGCTGGATTTATTTTTCCCTCAAGAAATTTGGATTTCTTGTTACATGTCTTTTTACTATGTACTCTTGATATTCTAATAAAGTGGGGAAATCTGCATCTCTCTTTCATAGGTAAAGATTAAAGAACCCAGGTTGAATTTTGATCAAATTTAAATTAGATTTTCAAAAAGCACAATACTTAACTTTGACGAGAATGTGGATTTTTAGGATAGCCTTCCTGTGTCTCAAGCTTGTGAGACCTTTTAGTGAGCGGCGGGCAAACAGGCCTCGACTTTCCTTGTTCCAGATATAGTCTCTAAGAGAAGAGGCTGCACAGAGCTTTTTCCTCCTATTAAGTAGGGGTGATATTTGTATGGTTAAGAGGAAAAATGTGCTTTCCAACCCTTTGTCTATTCTGAACTAGGAACAAGAATTTTTAAAATCTAATTAGACTTTATGCCAAAATGGTTTGTTGTTAAACTGTAGAGTTTTACTTTTCCTAGACTGGTGCACTGGTAGGATGTTTATGAGCATCTTATACAATTCCCTCATCCACCAGTAGAGGAAATTGAGAACCAATAAATGAAATGTAGCCTTCCTGTCAGGTCACAATATATGGCCCGTGGTAGAACCTGGACCAGAATTTTGGATTACATGTTTAGGATTCTCTCTTGCCTCTCTAATATTTATGAATATTCTATATGCACATTGATTTTAGGCTAGTTATTAGCTGCTTTAAATCCTTGGTAGAGAGCTTCCCTGGTGGCGCAGTGGTTGAGAGTCCGCCTGCCGATGCAGGGGACACGGATTCGTGCCCCGGTCCGGGAAGATCCCACATGCCGCGGAGCGGCTGGGCCTGTGAGCCATGGCCGCTGAGCCTGCGCGTCCGGAGCCTGTGCTCTGCAACGGGAGAGGCCACAACAGTGAGAGACCCACGTACCACAAAAAAAGGAAAAAAAAAAAACCAGAAATTTATTCTCTCAGAGTTCTGAAGGCCAGAAGTCTTGTCATGGTGTTGGTGAGGCCATGCTTCCTCTGAAGGCACTAGAGAAGGACTGTTCCATGCCTCTCCTCTAGCTTTTGGAGCCTCAGGCATTCCTTGACTTACAGATGAATCACTCCAGTCTCTGCCTTCATTGTCACATGGCATTCTCCCTGGTGCCTTCACATCATCTTCCCTTTATGTGTGTCTGTCTCTGTCCAAAGGTCCCTTTTTTATGTAGACACCAGTCATATTGAATTAAGGCCCACCCTACTGACCCCATTTTCACTTGATTTCTTCTATAAAGACCCTGTTTTCAAATCAGGTCACATTCTGAGGTACCACGGGTTAGGATTTTCAACATATCTTTTTTAGGGGGACACAGTTCAATGTGTAACAGTAATTTAAACATCCCGTGGATCAGATTTATTTAAACACAAATCACTTTTGGTGATAAACCTTCATCCCCTTGCACCATAGTAGATTCTTAGTCATGTCGATGCCAAGAAACCAGCTACTTCGAGATTCATATTGATCTTTGTAACAGCACCTTCTGTTTGCGTGGGCTGTTTACTCAACATGAGCCTCTCATTCCCACAGGGATCTAAATAAGAGTCTCACTACCAGGATATTGCTTTTTAGAGCCTTGGTAATTTGCATATGTCATTTTCAACTTCCTGAAATTATTTAGGAAATTAACAAATTTAAAACTGCTGCATTTCTAGGACATTTCCATATCTTATAAGCTCTGGACATGAAAGTATGTCTCTTTTTTTACACATTGCCTCAATAAAAACAGCTGATAAGCAGGCAAAGTGTCTGAAGATCCTACTTCACTACTGTGTTTTTATGTATGTTTGCACTTAGTCATTCCTTAATTGCAGGCACTAAATCATGGAATTGACCTTTTGGACATTTGACCATGACTATGCAACTGTGAATGAAAATTTGAAAGTTTATAAAGTAAATTTAGATTTTTTTCCTTTTATCAGTGGTAAGCATCCTTAGTAGTATTAGGCGATATAGTTTAAGTGGTTTAGAAGAGAACTAACAGTGGTAATAAATATAAAGTAATTTCTAAAGCTTTACTTAAGTAGTTTCTGGTTTTTGTTTGTTTGTTTTTTAACATCTTTATTGGAGTATAATTGCTTTACAATGGTGTGTTAGTTTCTGCTTTATAACAAAGTGAATCAGTTATATATATACATATGTTCCCATATCTCTTCCCTCTTGCGTCTCCCTCCCACCCACCCTCCCTATCCCACCCCTCCAGGCGGTCACAAAGCACTGAGCTGATCTCCCTGTGCTATGCGGCTGCTTCCCACTAGCTAGCTATTTTACGTTTGGTAATGTATATATGTCCATGCCACTCTCTCACTTTGTCACAGCTTACCCTTCCCCCTTCCCGTGTCCTCAAGTCTATTCTCTAGTAGGTGTGTGTCACATTGCTCTTTTGGTAGGGCTTGGCGAGATGAAGAAAGCAAGCCCTCTCTCCTGTACAGTCTCCAACTTCTCTGTGTAATTTATAAAAGCGGTTATTCCCAGCCATCTCGGTGAACCCAAGTTGTAATACGTGACCCTGCAGGTCTAGAACTGCACGTTCCTCCCCTGGGCCCTTACCCCAGGACCAGTTCAGAGGCTTTGGCAGCTAGTAATTGTTGACCTACGTTTTCCTGGTTGGTGTGGGGAAGAATCGGGGTGGGGAGGAAGGGAATGAAACCAGCCTAATGTGCCAGAGCCCAGCACTGGAGTTATGTCTGTCTCGAGTCCAATGTGTGTCTTTTCACTGCTCAGGGAGTCAATGGTGCTTTTATGTCCCTAAGTGGTTGAGGTCAGGACACTACCACAGAGAAAAACAATTGCTTGAATCCCAAATTATTGAACAGTCAAAGCCTTTTTCAGAAAAATAATTCCTCCAGGAAAGAGAGATTTGTGTGACATCAGGCAGCCGAAGTGTCTTCCTGCCAGGCCCTTTGCTCTGGGTGAACATGCTAGATGAGAGGGGTCAGTGTCCCCCAGCACCAGTGGAGGGACCGGCGCAGTACTTCTGAAAGAGCAAATGGAGCCCAGAGCTAGCTTAGGGTAGAACTTCTTGTTTCCTTTTACATCATTTGCTTCCTTCTCCTCCTCCTGCTTTATACAGCAAGAGAATTGTTTGGATTTAGACAGATGTGTGTAACTAGCCCAAATACTGGCATGGTAACAAGCGATGGATTGTCAGTATCCAGTGCTGCTTTGTGGAGGGTATAAATAGAGCCTGGCTTTGGAACAGGAGGCTGACTCTCTTGTCTGACTTAAACTGGGGCCCAGCCAGCATCCATGGGGCCATGATATGGGCCACAGAGGTCCTGAGACAAAGTAGGAACTGGATTATAGGATAGTATATAAAGCTTAGAGATGAAACAGATATCCCTTCTTGTACACAGCTCCTGTGGCTGGCTTGTGATTCCTGGTTAAATGTTAGCAAGATTAGTTCTGCTTTGGTTTACAGAATAATCCTCTCCTGCTTTCTTGTTCTCCCCACAGGGGATGGTATGAATGCCTATGTGGCCTACAAAGTTACAACACAGGTGAGTCCAAGTGACCCTGCTGATGACCACCTTAATAGACTTGGGTGCTCATACCAAGAAGGTCATCATGCAGATTATTTCTGGGTATTTCTTTAGTTTCTTTGTCAACATCTTCCTTCAAGTTTACTCGAGATGGAGCAAGTCTGCATCCCCTTGGTAATCTCATCTGAGCCTTTCCACTTTTCTTCCAGAGAGCTAACACTTCAGTGTGAAACTTTGTAAGTTTTATTAAGACATGTGGTGTATCTGATATAGTACCATCCCTCTTAAGAGCTATGTGGCTTAGAGCTAGTTTGGCGGATCACCCCAAACTATATCACCTGTTTAAAAATCATCAGTTCTTCTGAGGTTTCCTATGTGGAACTTCTTTTAATGCTCTCCCTAACCTTTTGCCCCTCGGGTCTGGTCTTCCTTTTTTATATAATATTAATGCATACAAAACTTACACGTTGTTGTATGCAGGTTATGAAGCATAAAAAATGAAGCCCCGAACCTACCACCAGTCTTAAGATGAGTACCATTGAATCTACCTGCGTGTTTCTCCCTCTCCTATCCCCTGCCTCACACCTTAGAGGTGACCACTCTCCTGAGTTGTCTCTCATTTCCTTTATTAAAAAGTCTTCCTATATGTATCTCTAAACAATGTACTGTTTTGCTTTTTTTTTTTTGAGTTTCATTAAAATGGTATCATGCTGAATATAGTGCTTTCTTTACTACCATTGTTCCTCAGACCCATCCATGTTGTGTGTAGCTGTAGTTAATTAGTCCATTTTGTGATTATAGCATAATACATTCATGTTCCTGTTGTGAATATTTGGCATGTTTCCAGTTTTTGTAATTATGCGCTGTGAACATACTTGCACATGTCTTCTGGTGTACACATAAGAAGAGTTTCTTTTGGGTATATACTCAGGAATAGTTTCCCTGGGTCATAGGTAGTGCAAATGTTGAAGAAAAGGAATACAAACTGCTTTTTAAAGTCCTTGTACCAGTTTATACTTCTATCAGCAGTATGTAAAAGTTCCCATTGACACACTTCTCTGCCAGCAGTTGGCAAGGCCCCACCTCCTTAAATTTTGCCTGTCTGGTGAGTATTAAATGATCTCTCAATATGACATAGGCCTAGTCTTTTTTACTAGAAGTTTTCTTTATATTATCTCTCTACTACTTGTTGACCTGCCCCTGTGTTCTAGATCCTGTGACACTTTAAAGGTTAAAGTGTCTACAGTGTAGACATTTCGTCTGATCCTCCCCCTTAGGGGCATCGTTTACTCTGTCTTTTCTTCCGTTTGGCTGCTTTAATTCCAGCAGCTAATACCCTTAATAAGTCAGTGCAGGATGAATGGGTTAATAGATGACCATAGAATTCTAGCTTTAAACTAGATTGCAACATCTCTTTCCTTAGAGCAAGAGCTCTTAACCTGCAAATAAAACCACATTTGAATTTAATTAGTTGCCTTTGTAATCTAATGTATATTTTATGCACTTAAAATCATTATTCTGAGAAGGGCTCCATAGATTCCCAGACAGCCAGAGGGGATTATAGCTCAGAAAACAAACAAACAAACAAACAAGAGTAAGAATCTCAGAGAAAGTTATTTACCAAGTGGCTAAATGACAGGGATCTGGGAAAAAGATTCCCTTGATGTCAGCTGGATGACTTTTAAGATACTCATTCATCCCCTATTTAAAATGAGATCGCCTTGTATTTTTTCTTTCCCCAAGACGAGCTTACCAATGTTCAGAAGTAAACAGTTTGCAGTGAAAAGAAGATTTAGTGACTTTCTGGGTCTTTATGAGAAGCTTTCAGAGAAACACTCCCAGAATGGCTTTATCGTCCCTCCTCCCCCGGAGAAGAGCCTAATAGGTAAGCCTGTGGTCTTTAATTCTGCTTAGATTCTTTCCTTTGCATTCTTTCTGCCATATACTTTCTACTTAGTATATGAGACTACTTTTAATAGCAGTGTAGACTCTTGCAGTTAGAAAAGAAGTATTTCCGGGACGTCCCTGGTGGCACAGTGGTTAAAAATCCGCCTGCTAATGCAGGGGACGCTGGTTCGATCCCTGGTCTGGGAAGATCCCACATGCCGCAGAGCAGCTAAGCCTGTGTGCCACAACTACTGAGCCTGTGCTCTAGAGCCCGCGAGCCACAATACTAAAGCCCTAGAGCCCGTGCTTGGCAACAAGAGAAACCACCGCAATGAGAAGCCCACGCACTGCAACGAAGAGTAGCCCCCGCTCGCCACAACTAGAGAAAGCCTGCGCGCAGCAACAAAGACCCAACGCAGCCAAAAATTAATTAATTAATTAAAAAAATTATTTCCAGCATTTTCCTATAAATTACACGTGGTCTAGAGAAATAGTATGTTTTGACATGGTCTCTTTCTTTGAGTGCAATAGGAGGCTCTGGTTTTAGCTTCTACAGTTGTGTGTGTGTGTGTGTGTGTTTGTATTGGTATGCTGGAGTCTTCAATGATTGCTGTTCCTTCCAGATTGTAATGTACTAACTGAATGAGGGGAAGGAGATGGGGCAAGGAATCTTCCCATTACAATCAACTGATGTCTGTTAATCTTTATTCAGAGCCCCATGGCCCCCTTTTAGAAAACATATGCTCTGGAAATCCCAGAGCGTAGAACCTTCAGCACTTTAAGACTAGTTTAAAAATTGACTGTCATGAAAAGAACCTTTTGTTCATGCCTGCTCGTGACATAGATGTGGACTTTGGTTGTATTTTGTAGAGCTGTCCTCATTGCCTTCCTCCTGTGGGCTTTTTTTTTTATAGCCTTATGCTTTTCATGATGATATATGGGTTTTTTGTTTTTTGTGTTTTTTTTTGCTTTTTAAATTCTTTTCCAGGAATGACAAAAGTAAAAGTTGGGAAGGAAGACTCTTCTTCTGCAGAATTTCTTGAAAAACGGAGGGCTGCTCTAGAAAGGTAAGTACCCTAAAACTATTTTCTTGAATACCATGAGAACAAATGAGAAGCAGAAACTGAGACTTAATTACGATGAGATATTTGCTGGAGTTAGTAGTGGTGAAACTTGAGTGAATTAAAGATTCCCACCTCCATATTATCTCTAACCTTTCCTAAGTCTCTTTCCTTCCCACCTCAGGAACAGAACATCTTCTTTCCCCACCTTGAGTGAGCAATCAAATTCTCCTTCTTCAACAGTCAAACATGAATGGCTCTGAGGTCACTTTCTGAGCAGTTATTTTTCTTCCCTTTTTGGAAATGTGAAGAATATGAACTTGAATGTGCTTGTACTTAAGTGCCTTATCTGAGGACATTTTAAAGTAATGAGAGACATTGTACCCCTGCCAGCACTGTATGATACTCCAAACCTTGTGAGGCCAGGTCAGCTAACCAGATAACTCCTTACCCTGTAGGTACCTTCAGAGGATTGTGAATCATCCTACCATGTTACAGGACCCTGATGTCAGGGAGTTCTTGGAAAAAGAAGAGGTTAGTATTGTACAAACTGAATTTAACAATTCATATCTGCCCCTGTGAAATGAAACTAGTTCATTCAACAAATATTTGAGCACCCGTGTATAGCCTAGTCTCAGACTACATCCTAGTTCGTAAGCACCCAAAAGTGACAAGTATTCTTCAGCCTCTGAAATAAAAGAAGCTCTGCCTGCAGTCAAAAGTAACTGGTTGTAGGGCTTCCCTGGTGGCACAGTGGTTGAGAGTCCGCCTGCCGATGCAGGGGACACGGGTTCGTGCCCCGGTCCGGGAAGATCTCACGTGCCGCGGAGCGGCTGGGCCCGTGAGCCATGGCCGCTGAGCCTGCGCGTCCGGAGCCTGTGCTCTGCAATGGAAGAGGCCACAACAGTGAGAGGTCTGCGTACCGCAAATAAATAAATAAATAAATAAATAAAAGTGACTGGTTGTAGAGGTCAGACTGCAACCTAGTTTTGTCTTTGTCTTATTAGATCAACACAGTGATCTGTTGGGCAAGTCCTTGGAATGTCTTTCATAGGTTACTACTTGGCTCAAATTGAATGTTTATTTTGTGCCAGGAGCTGAGGGGTTTTTAGTTCAAAACCAGTTACCACAGAGCACAGAACTGCCAGCATATAGCAAAAGTGTTGATTCAAGTGGACAGTCTTTTTTAACAGGCTATGCGCAGGCTATTCATGATTGTGAAAAACTAGAGACAGCTCAGTTGCTAATAATTGGAGAATTAGGTGAAATATATCGATACAACAAATACTTAATTCTCATCATAAACAGAGAATATACAGAAATTCATTGGAAGCATACATTTAAAGAATTATGAGGGAGAGGGATAAATTACGTGTATGAGATTAACAGATATGCACTACTATATATAAAATATATAAACAACAAGGATTTACTGTATAACACAGGGAACTATATTCAGTATCTTGTAATAACCTATCATGGAAAAGAATCTGAAAAAAAAATATAACTGAATCACTTTGCTGTACACCTGAAACTAACACAATACTGTAAATCAACTATACTTCAGTTTAAAAAAAGAATTATAAAAAGTGAAACATGAAACAATATATAAATACAGCTGAAGAAATATGTTATGTTAGTCATTAAGGATCAAAAGAAACACTGGAATAAAACAATGTTATATCTCATAGGAAAGAAAAGTAGAAGAAAATAAGTGACAGGGTAGGATTATTGTATTTTATTTTTTTCATTTTGTTTTTATTTTTACATTTTTCTTTAATTTGCATATCCTATGTATTACTCTGATTAAGAAAATGGTACTAAGTATATGGGTTATTTTCCCCCCCAAAATGAACTCTTTTTTTTTTTTTGCGGTACGCGGGCCTCTCGCCGCTGTGGTCTCTCCCCCTGCGGAGCACAGGCTCCGGATGCGCAGGCTCAGCGGCCACGGCTCATGGGCCCAGCCGGTCCGCGGCACGTGGGACCCTCCCGGACCGGGGCATGAACCCACGCCCCCTGCATCGGCAGGCGGACTCTCAACCACTGCACCAGCAGGGAAGTCCCCAAAATGAACTTTTTAAATTGAAAATTCTCTGTCTAATGCTCTAAATCTTTTTTCTCCTCTGGGATCCCTAAATCCACTTTTCATTTTCACGCCCTGCTTGGTACCCCTAGAGCAGGGTTTCTCTCCAGTGGCACTGCTGACATTTGGGCTGGATCATCCTTTGTTGTGGAGGCTGTCCTGTGCTTTGTAGGGTTAGCAGCATCCCTGGCCTCATCCACTAGATGCCAGTACCCTCCCCCACCTCCCTGTCCCCAGTTTTATTATTTTTTTTTTATAAATTTATTTATTTATTTATTTTTGGCTGCGTTGGGTCTTCATTGTTGCATGCTGGCTTTTTCCAGTTGCAGCGAGTGGGGACTACTCTTCGTTGTGGTGCCTGGACTTCTCATTGCGGTGGCTTCTCTTGTTGCAGAGCACAGGCTCTAGGCACGCGGGCTCAGTAGTTGTGGTGCGCGGGCTCTAGAGCGCAGGCTCAGTAGTTGTGGTGCACAGGCCCAGTTGCTCCACGGCATCTGGGGTCTTCCCGGACCAGGAATCGAACCTGTGTCCCCTGCATTGGCAGGTGGATTCTTAACCACTGAGCTGCCAGGGAAGTCCCCCCTGCCTCCAGTTTTAATAAGCAAAATTATCCCCAGACATGGCCAAATGTCCCCTAGCGGGCAAAATGGCCCTGAGTTGAGAACCAGTGCCTCAAGAGTCCTGGGCACTAAAATCTAATTGTTCAGCGTGGTATACTATATACACTATGGATTCTTCAGCATCCCTTTCATGCCTTCGGAAAGGACTGGGAAGACTGAACTAGTCAAATTGTTTCTAAGTATTCGGAATGCTTGACTTAACTAGATTGTCCCTAAAAGTAGCCTCAATCTGAATAAATTATGTTCTTGTCCTTGGACCTTTGTTCACTGAGGAAAATCCAAATGGAATTGCAGCACGACTTCAAAGTGTCTCAAGATTTTAAGTCTAGCTGTGTGCAGAGTATGCATCCAAAAGAACTTCTGACTTTTAACAAAAGCGTGTTTGGTATTTAAGAAGTTCATGCCTAGGTGGGCAGACTATCTCAACGTGAGGTCACCTGGCCACGTAACACACTCTGCTTTCTTTCTGCACACAATATCAGAAGCTGAAAATTTTGCTGATTCTATTTAATGTGGTCCTTTGATTTTTTTTTTTTTTCTCTTTACATGCTAGTTATGGATTTGTCTAACTGCCTTTGAAAATAACAAGCTACAGTTCAAATAATTTGTTTGGCAAGTTTTGGGCATGCCATCTGATGGATACTAATTCTTCTGAACCTAAAATAGGGGCAGCAGATAACTTGCCACCCTGCCTTCTTGGTCTTGTAGCTGCCACGCGCCGTGGGTACCCAGACATTCAGTGGTGCTGGTCTCCTCAAGATGTTCAACAAAGCCACAGATGCAGTCAGCAAAATGACCATCAAGATGAATGAATCAGACATTGTGAGTAGCCCTGTGCCTCTCAGCTTTCCCTACCCCCTCAGGCTTATGGGTCAGAAGCCTTGAGGAGTCCTGAAATTTCTGAGATTAGAGACTTTCTTTTTATGATAATTCAGTCCCTTTGAAAAACAAACAAAAAAACTGCTAAGGAAAGACTGCTCTACACCTGTATGAGTAGCCTCCTTTAAAGCTCTGGGCCTGTGTGTTTCAGTGGTTTGAGGAGAAGCTCCAGGAGGTAGAGTGTGAGGAACAGCGCTTACGGAAACTGCATGCCGTTGTGGAAACTCTAGTCAACCACAGGAAAGGTAACAAACCTCCAAAATGCACTTGGAACTGGGGGAAACTGATGTCTCCAGTGAGCTGGAGATGGGAGGGTATGCTGTTCCCAAGCCTCTCAGCCATTCAAGTTGAAATTCTCAGCCCACCTGGTCCTTGATGTTCTTATCGAAAAGATAATGCCCTGCATCTCCTGGCAAGAAACATGACTCCACCACTGAGGACATTGTACTCTTTACCTGGGAGAGGTACAGGGAAGCCATCCCAGTTACAGCTTGACCTGGGATGTAGGCTTCTGTTGGTGGCATTTGAGTTGGTGGCTTATATCCAAAATGATGTTACATGCCTTAGCTACATGGTCCAATGAGCAATATGTAAATGCGGGAAACTGTATATGTCTCTTAACCCTTCTTCACCTTTCTTTGGTGAGATTTACTTAAGAGCTAGTGAAATTTGCCAAGTTTGAATGCTTTCCTTTTCTGCCTTAAACATGCTGATAATCAGAACTCTAAACAGGCAGAAAACCATTAGAATGAGGGCAATGTAAGGGTTGGCACAATATGACCCAGCCCATGGGCTGTATCTGGCCATGGGCCTATTGCTCTGGGTTGGGAATGGTTTTTACGTTTTTAAAGAGATGGGGGGGGGGGGGGCGGGGAGAGTGAACCAAAGCTTAAAATACAACAAAGTTGTCCTGCTCTGCCGCATGCAAAACTATGCAGTGTGCATACACTCACTCTTGCAGAAGGCTGCTTACCACAAGCTCTAACGTAAAAATCAGAATCATGCCATTGGCCTGTTTTTATTAACTGGCCCCTGGTTCTCCAGGAATATTGGAGCTGCTTCTTCCAAGTAAGCCTAACCTAGGGAAACTAAGATCAGCAGTTACCTCTCCCTGCTCAAGTGACCGAGCTGCATTGCCCTCACTTTCTGAATACAGTTAGCTGTGGTGTAAGTGACTAGGTTACAGAGCCCACAGTTGCCAGACATGCGGGGGCCAGCATTGCTAAGGCACCCATTGCAGTGCCAGCCGACTTGTCCCTTTTCCTTGGGAGATCAGAGGCCTCTGCTATCTTCCTCCTTCCAGAGCTAGCGCTGAACACATCCCAGTTTGCAAAGAGTCTCGCCATGCTTGGGAGCTCTGAGGACAACACAGCATTGTCACGGGCACTCTCCCAGCTGGCTGAGGTGGAAGAAAAGATCGAGCAGCTCCACCAGGAACAGGCCAACAATGACTTCTTCCTCCTTGCTGAGCTCCTGAGTGACTATATTCGCCTCCTGGCCATAGTCCGTGTAAGCGTCTCATTCCTTTCCTCTTTCTCCTCCACTTGGTTTAATGTGTCTTTTCCTTTGCTCTTCCCGTTCCCAAGATGGTTTCATCCATTATAGCTCGAAATAATTTTTTCTGCTCTCAAAAGAGAAGGTGTCTCGTAAACCAAAAGTCCATTAAACTTTTAGTTATCACTGAGTCACACTGAGGCCCACAGCCAGTTGTTTAAATGAATTTGGAGAAAAGACCACTCTTGAATTTCCAAGTAGGGCCCTCCTTATTGTTGAAGCTGGACAGTATCCTCTATGCTCCTTTCTTCAAGCAAGGTTTATTACAGACCTGCGGTCTTGTCCCCCTGGAGCAGTGACTTCCTCAGTCCTTTGGTGTTTGCCTCCTTAACAGTAAGCGGCGGCTTTGCCCTGGTAAGAGCTCTTGCTGGCTTCCACTTGTCCCTCCAATGTGGGCAGTCAGGTAACTAAACAGAACTGGCTTGGCACTGGCTGCATGGAGGAGTGTGGCCAGGGGGCAAGAGAGCTTGTCACCAGAGCCCTCTGTGAGCTTTGCTGACCGCACCGGTAGAAACACTGCAGCCTGCCCCTCAGGTCGAGCACCTCACCTTCTCTTCTGGTGACCAGGGCACTCTGGTTTCCCCTGACCTTTCAGAGTGGCCAAGGAAGCTTCACCGGGCAGTGATATTAGCTCTCACATGGCCTCCCTGAGACAGAGGAAAGAGCCAAGAGGGAGCCTGGCGCCTGCCCTAAAAGGGCCTGAGCCTGCCCGACCCAGGTTGGGACCAGAATGTATGAGCCTCTGAGTTGGAGCAGAGCCACCTCCACTCCCCGTCCCCAACCTCGCCCTTGCCAGAGAGCTCCTGTATTGTCAAGAGCCAAGCTGCACCCAGGACTCTCATTTCCTCCGTGGTAGAGGTGCTTAATATAGCCTGTGAGGTTGCTCATTGTCCTCTCCCCTTGCTGTTTGCTTTGCTGCTAACTCCAGAGTGATAAGAGGCTGAAAAAATAACCTGCTTGGGAGTTTTTGGAACTGGTCAGACTACTTAGACTGGAGAGCCATCCCAGGGAAGGGTTCTCTCTGGGGAAGCTTTCAGAGAGCAGTATTGTTTGGGGTCTCTGGAGAACTCGGCACTTGGATATGACCTTCAAGCCAGGTGAGCCAGTATGGACAGGGGTGAGGGAGGCCTAGCTGGGGCAGCTCGCCTTAGAGCACAGAACTGCAAGCTGGTCTTTTTTCAGAGACCCCTCACCTGCCCTCCTCGTAATCATGAGCTAGCTGTGGGGTTGGAGAGATGAACAGATGTTTCTTTTCTGCTGAACCTGCAGCTGTACCACAGTTAGCCCAGGGGGTTAGGTTGGATTTGAGGTCACCCTTTACCTAATCCTTTGACATTCAGCTGTTTAGAAATTGAGGTGAGCAGCAGTGACAATGCGGGGGAAGGTAACTTTGGTGTCATTTCACTCCCTAAGGCTCAGGTCTCGGCAAAGGCCTGCACTAAGGAGGCCTAGAAAACATCCAGGGAGCTCTTGTAGGGAAGGGGAGCAAGAGGAGCAGGGCTGGGAGGCTGCCCCAGACGCAGGTCTTTCATCCAGGCCTCTTGAAGCCTACAAAGCCAGTGGTGGTGCAGGATGGTTTTGTTAGGCCAAACAGCTATCCTCTGGAAACGCTGATTGTGGTCAAGGAGCTAGAAACATGGAAAACCAGCAGGTGGACTTTGGAGAGCTTCTTGGGGGCCTTGATAGCCTAGAACAGTTGAATGTATGGATGAGATGAAAGCAGTGTGTCCCTGTGGTAGGTTTAAGTGTTTATTTAAAGATCTGTTAAGCTCACCCTGTATATTGTTCGGGTATCAGTTTAAAGTTTGCTTCCTTAGGTTGGCCTTCCCTGATGTATCTCCCAGGCTAAGCTAGATCCCCAGTTTTATTACAGTACTGTGCTTGTTTTCTCTGTACTCTGCATACTTATAATTACTTATTGGCAATTAGTAGTACAGTGTCAGCCTTTCCTGTTAGATTACAAGCTCCATGAAAGCAGGCCCATGTGTTTCATTCCCCATTGTATTCTTAGCTCCTGGCACATGGCAGAGACTCAGGGAAAGTGTGTAGACTCATGAACTGACTGATCTGAGAGAGGCAGTTCCAAAGCCATAGGACTGGGCACCAGCATCAGGCCACCTACTGTGCTCCCAGCCCTCCAGCCTTGGGAGTAGCATGAAGCAGCATGGCGCTGGCCCACTGGATCCTTGGAGAGGAGTCTTACCCAAGCTTGTGCTTTTGGATGTTAAACTTCCAGCTGGGCACTAACACATGGCTGCAGAACCCGCTCTTGCTCGGTCCTTCCCTAGCACAGCTGCTGGGAGAGCCCCCCAAGGCAGAGCCAGCAGAGCTCCTGAAGGGCTGGTTGTGCTCTTCCCCAACCTCCACCTTCACAGGCCGCCTTTGACCAGCGCATGAAGATGTGGCAGCGCTGGCAGGATGCTCAAGCCACACTGCAGAAGAAGCGGGAGGCTGAGGCTCGGCTGCTGTGGGCCAACAAGCCTGACAAGCTGCAACAGGCCAAGGATGAGATCGTAGAGGTGAGGCCCCCGAGGCAGCCCAGCAGGGGTGTTCTGCTGGCTCCTGAATGAGCCTGGGTCCCATCCCACCCAGATGCTTAGAACCCCACAGCAGGCAAGAGAACTGATTGAGTCTAAAGGACAGCTGCTGGGGAGGCCTCTGAGAATGATCCAGGCTTGCCATGAGACCTGGCCCTCCTTCTCCTTTCCTGTTCCACTCAAACTTGCCAAATTAGAATCTCTGCAGGAGCAGTCCTGGCTGGGTCTTTGAAAAGCTCCAAGATGATTCAGATGTGCCCCCCCGGTGAGAACTAAATTCATTTCTGTGGGGCTCCCAGCTTTGCTGGCGAATACCTAAACCAGAGCCTCTGGGGTACCAGAGCTTTCTTAGGAACCAGGCTTGGCCTGAGGCACGCGGCATCTCTTTCCCAGCCAGCCTGAAAGATGGCCTTCTACTGGACTCTGGCTTACGTGCTGAATCTCCATATCTAGTCTTACCCAGAGGGACAGACAAATGCCAATTGAGGTCTCAGATACAGAATTTCTATTCAAAGGTAAAGACTTAATACCATAATATATTAAGTGATCCTTTCTTTCCTTTTCTTCCCAGTGGGAGTCTCGGGTGACTCAGTATGAAAGGGACTTTGAAAGGATTTCAACTGTGGTCCGAAAAGAAGTGATACGGTTTGAGGTAAGATAGAAGATCCTACTTCTCACAAGTGTGCAGTGCCTGGTTTAGTAACATTGTTGGTTTTGTCCAAGTCTCTATTGAGTAGGGAGACAGATGGCGGTGCCAGTGACTTGGCAGCTGTTGTGAACAGGTGTGGCCGCCTCTGTGTGTGTGTGTGTGTGTGTGTGTGTGTGTGTGTGTGTTCATGTTCGTGTGTTTGTTCCTGAGGCAAAGTGGCTGTCCTACACTTGTTGCTGGACCAGAGCACAGAACAAAGCTTGCAGCTGTCATAAACCCTCTACTCCCCTTCCCCACCCTGCCACCATTCAAGAAAACCTTGCAAGAGGCTATTTGGCTGGAAATTATAGCCAATCCAGCTGCTGCCTCTACTTTATGAGGCTGTGCTCAGCCTTGGTCAGCAAAAAACATCAGCACCCTATCAAGAGGGGAAGGAGCAACTGTCTGGATGGTCAGTGTAGAATCCTGTCTCCTTTAGAAAGAGAAATCCAAGGACTTCAAAAACCACGTGATCAAGTACCTTGAGACACTCCTGTATTCACAGCAGCAGGTATGTAACTTATGCATGGCTTTCATCCTCTCTTGCTTGCTCTGAAGGCCAGCTGCCTACTTATGGCTTTGGTGACAGGATGATCTGGCCCTGCTTCAGAGGGGCTGGGCCCTGCTTAATCAATACTTGAAAGTAGGTCCTGGTTCTCTAACGTGGCGCATCCAGTAGGGTCTCTTCCTAAGCAGGATTGCCCTAATCCTATAATGAGTTAGTTTTTAAGAACAAACCCCAGCTCTCCTCTCCCTATAACCCCGTGATACCACCTAACCCTCTTGAGGCTGAGGCCCCAATCAGTATGTGAAACAGTGGCTGCCTGTGAGGAGCTGACTGAGCTGAGCCAAGCTGTGTCCCCCATGGGGGTACTTCCTCCAGGGTAGAACCAGGACTGTCTTCAGATATTGCCCTTGCACTTGATGCTTCCCTCAGTCTAGAGAGGTAAGGGCAGTGTGGCTGGCTGGCCAATCTGTTCCAAGGTCCACTGTCAGCGAAGCCATTTCCTCAGCTTGGCCTTAGCCCAGGCCTCCCTGTGGGTGGCTGAGGCACTGGGGAGAGTGCCCTGGCACTGTGCCTGTTCCCCTTCCAGGCTCAGGCTCTGCCACTAAATGGGGACACTTGCTTACTGACCCCACTTCTTTGCAGCTGGCAAAGTACTGGGAAGCCTTCCTTCCTGAGGCAAAGGCCATCTCCTAATGGACCAAGGACACCAGAGTCCACCTGCCTGACGCTGCCTTTTTATACACTGTCCTCCTCCACCTCTGCTGGACCCCAGTGATGCATCCTGCCTAGCCTGGACTTCACCCCTTCCTCCCTGCCCCCATGGCCAAGCTGTCCCCAGTCACTCTAACCAGTCCTACATTTAGCTTCCATATATATTTTCTTACCTGAGAGAATAGTTTCTTGCTTTAAGCAAAAAACCTATACTAGATGGTGGAATTATGGGATAGGGGTGGAGTATTGATATAAATATATAAATACAAATGTATATTTTTCAGGATGTGGTTAGGAACTGGGAATAACATTTTCTGTTACTCCTGATGGTGCCATGAAAAGATTATGTAATAAAATACTTTAAAATCGGGTCACATGACTCAGAATGGTGGTGCTTTTTGCTTTAGGCTGGGGAGCAGTTGGGAAGCAGGTCTGGAATACTCCTAACCAAGAAATGCCCAGGTATAGCCAGGTATAGTTACTTCCTCTCCACAGGAGTTCACAAGCTTCTGCTCCTGCTTCCCTATGGATCTGGAATTTCCTTTTCTCTGTCTACCTCAGCTACCTGTTCTGAGGGTCTCTTAATCTATTTAACTCTTATTCCTACTTCTTTAGGGAAGGAGTTTTAAACACATCTCTTATAATAAGAGGGACAAAAGCAATTCTCCTGCAGAGGAGGCCAGCTTTCACTTTTATTCCTGCCCTGTTTCCCTCAGCTGCCCAGGGTTCTCTGAGAGTCTTGCTTTCTGATCGCAAAGCCTTGCGTTCTGAACATCTTTTTGCTGCCCATCAAAGCATGTCCTCAGTAGACTGGTCCATGTTAAAAATGTAAAGGACTGATAAGGACTTAGCACTTTATCCCACTGACAACAGAACCAGGCACTCTGGCTCTAAATAAAGTCATCCCAGAATTCCTAAACCTTCTGAGTTCCAAGAAGCTTCACTATCTGTGCCCAGGGGGGAGCATGCCGGCAAGAGGCCCGAGTGTGGTCAGCACAAGCCGAGGGCGTTCAAAGGGGTCTCTGTGCTGGCCTGGCCAGGGAGGCCCAGTCTTGGATGCACCCGTGCCGGGCTTCCCCTCAGCTGTCCGCAGCTGCTGAGCTTGCTGGTCAGAGCAGACTGTGAAGCTGCTCTGTGGGACAGGCTGGCAGGCTGCCTGCACGCAGGAACCTCCCCACTCCCAGCCCTACCAGCTGCAGAGATGCCCGGCTCTGTCAGTTCTTGTGGGGGCAATGTCAACCTTTGGGGAGGGCAGCGTGAGGCAGGAACCGGCAGTAAACAGCAAGCAGCGCTGATCTCCAGTCCACCAGCCTGACGGGGAGTGCCAGTGCCGGCAAGTACTTTTTCAATATGTGGATTTTTTTATTTTTATTTTTTTAGAAAAAGTCACTCAATCTCTCCCTCCCCGCTAATATCCTTTTTTTTTTTTTAACATCTTTATTGGAGTATAATTGCTTTACAATGGTGTGTCAGTTTCTGCTGTATAACAGTGAATCAGCTTCCCCTAATATCCTTATTACCACCTTTGATTTTATCCTTCCAGTCTTATATGCTTGCTCTGCTTAGTTGTAATAATATACACATAAAATATTTTGTATCCTGCTTTTATCATTCAACACTGTATAAGTTATAAGCATTTCTTCTATTTTGTTATCTATCTTCACAGACTTTATTTGTAAGGCTGTGTAATTTTAAGGCTTCCATAGAGTGACTGTACCATAATTCTGACTCATCCCTTGCTGTTGGATTCCTGGTTTGTTTGGTAACTTTTAAAATTTTAATATGATTTTAAACTTACAGAAAAGTTACAGGAATATCACAAAGAACTCCCATATATCCTTTACCCACATTTACCAAGTGTTTACATTTTTATCCCATTTGCTTTATGACTTATGATTTGCTTTATCTGTATTTACATGTTGTATTTTCTGAATCATTTGAGAGTAAGTTGCAGGCATTGTACCCCTTTACCCCAAAACTTCAGTATGCCTTTCCTTAAGAATAAGGACATCCTCTCATAATTTATAACCATAACCACTTATCAAAAACAGGAAGTATAACACTGATAAAATACTGTTAATCTGGGCTTCCCTGGTGGCGCAGTGGTTGAGAGTCCGCCTGCCGATGCAGGGGACACGGGTTCGTGCCCTGATCTGGGAAGATCCCACATGCCGCAGAGCGGCTGGGCCCATGAGCCATGGCCGCTGAGCCTGTGCGTCCGGAGCCTGTGCTCCGCAACGGGAGAGGCCACAACAGTGAGAGGCCCACACACCGGAAAAAAATAATAATAATAATACTGTTAATCTAACACGTGCTCTCTATTTAAATTGTGTCAGCTGTCCCAGTAATGTCCTTCATAGTGATTCCTGGCGCAGGATCATGTGTTACATTTAGTTGTGACACATGATTACATGTGTCTCTTTTAATCCAGACTTCTTGAGCCTTTCCTTGCCTTTTATTACCTTGGCATTTTTGAAGAATACAGTCAGGTATTTTGTAGAATGTTCCTCAACTTGGATTGGTCTCATGGTTCCACATGACTAGATTAGGTTTTGTATGTTGGGCAAGAACACCACAGAAGTGACATGTCCTCAGTGCATCTTACGTTGGCATGTGATGGTAGTTGGTCCCATTAATGCTAACATTAACTCTGATCTCTTGGTTAAGCTGATGTCTGCCAGGTTTCCCTTTTTAAATTTACTCTTTTCCCTTTTGTAATAAGTTATTTGTGGGGAGATACTTTGATATCATGTAAATATTTTATTCCTCATCCAGTGTGATTTTCTCACTCCATAGTTTCTTCTACATTTATTGTTTGGCATTCTACTTCTAAAGAACAGCATTTTTCCTCCCTATTTATTAATCTACTTGTTTATAAGTACGGATCAATGGAATCCTATTTACTCAAAGTTGCAAGCCATTGCTTTAATTTGTTTTGATTCTCAAACTGTCCCAGATTTCTATCCGGCTCTTGTGTCTTTTTAATATATCCCCTTCATTTTTTTTTTTTTTTTTAACACTTTCTTACTTTCTGGCTTAACAAGATGCTTCAGGCTTATCTTGTATCTTCCCTGCCCCAGCCCTGGAATCAGCCATTTCTCCAGGGAATCATGATTCCTTTTAATGGAGAATGATATTTAGAAACCTAGAGCTGGGTGCTGAGTGTGCCCATTGCTACTGGGATGTCATTGCTTCTAGGCTCTTGGCAGACAGAGCAAGGAAATAGCTACAGATAAAAATATATGGAAATATTGAGAGAGATGGAGATAGATGATATAAAGAATTAGATATTAAAAATCATGAATCCACACTGTTATTTTCAGTCTAGCTCCATAAAGTTTATTCTTATCTTCTCCCTTTCCATATTTGTAACTCTTTTCTCCAGACTAAATTTTAAAACTTTCTCCTTGCTTTGTTATGTTCCATCCAGTGATCATCCTGATGTAAGTCTGTTTTTATTATTTCCTTGGGATGGGCTCCCTTCTGGTTTCAGAACTTCCTCCTCGGCCTCCTATCTCGAGGCTGATAGGGCCAGCTGTCTTTGGGGCCTGTGCATTTCTGTGCAGAGCTTGCGGACATGGAAATTAAGAAGGTCAATAGCAGGTTAAGTGTACTGGGCTGTATGGGGGGGATAGTGCCACGAAGATGGAGTCATTACACCTGGGGACTCAGGAGAAAGAAACTGGAGAAGGGGATGTTTGAGCTGTCTTAAAGGTGAAGAGGTGTTTGCTTCTTCTGCTGGGACCATTCTGCCTCCCTGTGTCGTGTAGTGGGAGGTGGGCACATGTAGGGAAATGCAAGCGGCTCGATGTGGGCAGAGTTAAGTTAGTGGATGGCCCACGGAGAGTGACGAGCAAGAGCCGGATCACACAGTGCCTGTGACCTGTGGGGCACTTTGAACATTATCCTGCAAATGTGGGGAGCTCCTGGAGGGACCTAAGCAGGAGATAACATGGTCACATTTGTGATGTAGGCATATCAGAAGGTATGAGACTGGAGGCAAGGAGAGCCTGCCAGAGTGCCGAGGAGGGCCATAGTGATGGTGCTGGAGCTCAGAGAGAGGTGGAGGACCTGGCGAAGAGCCACTGTGGTCTGGCCACCGATCTGATGAGAGGCCCAAGGGAGAGCATGGTGGCTGGCTTGAGCCGCCAGCTTCTGGCTTGGATTTCAGGGTAGACGGTGAAGCCTTTCATGACATAGGTAATACAGGAGGCCAAATGGGTTTGGAGCAGATGGGCAGGAAAGCAGAGGGCACAGCAAGTGCTGACCGTGTCAGAGGCTCCTCTAAATGGGAAGGGAGGACTGTGCTGAGAGATGCGGGAGATCCAGAGTGAAAGCTGGCTTTGATTTATTTAAAGGTGGGTCAGACCTAGCATGTTAATAAAATTCAGAGGAGATAAAGGGAATAGCCATCAGCCCTGTCTGGGAGTAAATGCAAAAATGCACAGAGCAGGGAGCCTCGCTGCTGGGTGTGGCTGGGGAAGAATTAAAATGTTCTCAGATAGGAATATCTAGTTCACCTATTTTGAGTCAAGTGGTTTAGAGAAGAGGTATGGAGATGAGTCTTACTTCTCCTGCTTCCCCTTGGGTTATTTCCCCCATGAATCTCTGGGCTCTGGAGTCCTGAAGGTGAGGGTTTAGAGCTGGAGGAACCCCAGCGAGGATGAGTAGTCAGTGACAGAACAAACGCAAGAAGTAGAAATGATCGGAAGTGTCACACGTAGAGATATTTGTAACATTAAGCTCTTTCCAGATGCTTTTCATTGTGAATGCACCTGTAGCTGAGAACGCTAAAGAAAATAAAGAATGCCTGTGCAGCTCAAATTTTTAAAAGCATGAGAAGATAATGGAAATCTAAAGATGGGGTCAGGAACTGGTTGAGGAGGGAACATGGTGATGGAAGGAGTGTCCTTTGCTGAACGTGCTTAGGGCCCACATGGGATTGAAGACCATGGATTCTGAGGGACAGCAGGCCCTAAGGCGGTGGGATTTTCCCCACCAGTTCAAGCAGCCTGGGGGTTGAGAGGAGGGGAAGGGGAAGAGAATGGTGATCCCTCCTGCAGCAAGGAAGGACACACCTTTGCTGCAGTTGCCACATGACTGAACCGGACACCCGGTCTTCAGAGTCACTGGCTAAGATTCTCAGCTCCACATTGGGGAAGAGGCAGGCCTGAGCTCAGAGTTAGAAATGCACTAGAACAGCTTATCCCTGTCTTCTGGACCCGGGGTTGGTGTGACATCTGCCAATGTCTTGTGATACCACTTGTGTGGTTTAATGTTGGCTCTCTCTGCCAAACAATAAAAATTCCGTAATATTTGATTTGGGCCTTAGAGTATCAATAGGAGCTCAACTGCTACAAGGGATAGGTTGAGAGGAGGCAGGTGACTGAAGCACAAAAAGCAATTTAAGGCATAAAAAAAATTAGACAATAAACTCTCCAAAGTGGAACATGTTTATCACCCCATGGCCCCTGAAAAGATCTGGGCTTAAAATAGGTGCCAGATATCAGTAGGTAACTGTTGAGTGATCTCCAGCTGTGGGCTCTGCCACCTGGCCTTCACAGCCTTCTGTGAGAGGACCCCAGCTCGCCTTTTCCTGTTTATCTCCTAGTCCTTCACAGCGGTGCGCATACCTCCTGGAAACGGATTCCACATATGCCCCTTCCTTCCTCACTCTGTGTGGCCTAAGAAGCCTTTATTAATACTGGGCTTTGTTCCTGAAGCACCCTATCTCAGTCCCCATCCCTCCCTTCAATCTCAGCATTACACCTGTCTGAAACAGCCAGCCTTCAGTATTGTGGATAAGAGTGTGAATAAATAGAGACGAGGGCATTGGTTAATGTGTCAGAACATTCACTGGGGATTCCCATAGACACCTCTAGAAACCAAGTCCATGAAGAAGACTGTGCAAAGAGGCCCATCATAGCATTGTTTACAGTTGTAAAATTTGAAATCAATCTAAATGTACAGCAGGAAGGGATTAAATGAATTATGGTACGTAATTAGATATTATACAGCCATTGAAGATGATATATAGCTATATTTATTGACAAGAAAAACTCATTTTTGAATGAAAGTAGGTTATAGAATTACATGTATGATATGGTCTGCATTTATATAAAATTATATATATATGGGAAGGATGTTGATCGAATTGTTAACTATGGTTGCCTCTAGGGATGGAATTTCGCATTATTTAAAATTTTTATACTATTTGATATTGCTTGGAATTTCTGTGTATTACTTTTATAATCGTAAACATTAAATAAAGCTATTTTCATTATGGGAAAACAATCCACTGCATCCTTTTGAGGCCTACTTTATATGTACATCTCTGGGAAGCTTTCTTTGATCTACTCTTCACCCGCCCCCGACCCACACTGGAGTGGGAGCCCTGCCTCCTTTATAGCTCTTGGCATGGCACTTTGTCATCCTCTTAAACCTCTGGTCTTTCTCGCTTGTGTTTGTTATGTTATCTCATTAGCCTCCATGGCTCTGAACTCCTTAAGGTCATGGATCGTGTTCCTACTCATCTAGGTGCCGTCCTCCACTTCCAAAGGCAGCCTCAGGGGGAAGTGACTGCCCTTCAGCTGTGGAGATTACTGTTTTACGAGCCTATGGGCCCAGATCTTGGGGTTTTTCACGAGATCCAGAAATCAGGCCTGATTTGGGGTTCAGTAGGCTTTGCTCTGGTTGGCAGGATTGGTGCTCAGTGTTCCAGGTGGGGCCTGCAAGCGGGGAGGTGATAGCCACTTGCTCCACTGCTTGCCCCAGAAAGGCCTCCCCCCTTTGCCTTTGTCTGTTGTGGAAATGCCCCTCTGGCTCTGATGACCAGACCTCTGGGGCAGAAATCCCCACAGCCCCACCACCGAGGCTGCTCAGAGGAAGCCAGCTGCTCAGCCTCTGGGTCCAGAAAAAACCCCAAAGAAAAACCCTGTCCAAACTGAGATAGGACCTTTCCCTAAAGGGATGTGACGATTGTTTCCAAATGACTGCCCCCTCCTAGCTTCAGAGCTCTCAGCTTCCTCTTCCATTATGAGTGACAGTGATGATGACCATAGGGGCCCAGTAGCAGGTGTCCCCTTGGGAATATTAGCAGCCTCACCAGAAAAAGATGATGAGGCATGTGGCAGCCAGGAACACATGCAGGGCAGCGTCCAGACTGCCCCGATAGTCCCTTCCCACCCCGGGACCTAATAACCAAGAGCTGCCATGCATTTAACACCTACCCTGTGCCAGCAGGCTCAGGGCTTTGAAACTTATCCAGCACCACGGCTCTGCCAGGTGGGCGTCGTTATCTCCATTAAAAGACTGAAGCTTAGAGACCTTAAGCAGCTTGCCCAAGGTTGCACCAATCTGCTTGACTCGGCTTGTCTGCACCCCCATATCCCATACGATCCAGTCGGGGATGGACAAGGAGGACCTAGACACTAACCCACTAAGTTGTTTTCTTAAAGACCTGAACAAATCCATGGAGCAGGCCTGTCAAGGAGAAGCTACCCACCTGACCTTGTAGGCATTTGAGCTTCTCTCACCCTGTGAGATACTCTCCCCAGATGTGCTCAGTGTGTGGCAGGGGCAGAAGCTGGAAGACAGAGAACAGCTTGGGTGAGTAGCTGGGGACCATTAATGGCAGAGAGTAAAAACTCGACTTGCTGCGAAACCCCAGACAGTATCCAGGGCTAGAGCCGGTGGAGGTGCATCTCCATTCCAGACCTGGAGGCCTCTCAGCTTCCCTGTTGTCCTTAGTTCTTAGTTCCACGGCTTCCTCCATGCTTAAGTCCTGTGACTTGAGGGTACCTGAGCATGTCTTTATTCCTTGAGCCCTGGTGCGGGCGCACCAGAAGGGCAATCGGTTGGTCCCCTGACATACCACCCTAAAGGATGTTAGGAGTTTTAGCGCCAGAAAAATCTCCCCGGGAAGCTGTTGCCTCGCAACCGGGTGGCTGGAGTGGTCTCTGCAGCTCCCCCTGCTCTGGCCTTGCATCCTGTTGTCTGAAGCAGCTGAGCTGCCTCTGTCTTCTGGGCAAGAGGCGGGGGGGCTCCTAGGATTGACACTGCTGGCTGGAGCCTACCTGTCCCTTGGGAAGCCGGGCACCAGTCTAACGGGGGGTCAGACTTTGCTCTCAGGGCTCAGGCAGGACATGCTTGTCAGAGGTGCCTTCCTAACACAGCCCTTTCCACAGCCCACTTCTCCCTTCCTCACACCTCAGTTTCCTCATCTATAAAATGATGAATTTAGACTAGCTCAGTAATTTAAAACGTTGTGGCAGCAGAACTAATTTTTTAGACATCTGTACCAAAGTCCAATATTCACAACATAAAAATTTTTATTTTGATTATTATTATTTCAAATTTATAAGATGTACTTATTAAGCAGTTAGTAAGTGCTCTGAGGCTGTTAGGATGAACAGGATGGTTGCTGATTTACACCAACCTGTGCTTCTAATTCATTCTCTTACCTGTTTTTGGTTGCACAATGAGAAAATCAGGAAAAGCCTGATCACAGAGTTAGTAGTTGGAGTAACTAATGTTTGTTTGTTTGTTTTTAAGCTAACCTTGCAACCTCAGGATACTGAAAAAGGAATAGAAGAATTTGCTTTTGTTGTTTCAGAGATGAATCATTAACAATATATTGGTCGGACCATATGTAATTGGCAAAACCCCACAGTTTTGGCCTGCAAAAACAGCGAATTCGTATAATTCAGTCGAATAAGAATAGCTAATGTTTATTTCCTGTGTGCCAGGCCCCATGCCAAACACTTTGGAAGCATGATGTCACTTAGTCTACACACAACTCCCCGTGGTACAGGTAAGGACGCTGAGGCACGGGCATTGTCAAAGGTTGCCCTGGCGACCAGAACCTCCAACTCCAGCCCCCATCCCAGCAGTCCAGGCCCAGCCTTGCCCGGGGTTAATGGGGTTCCAGGTCAGTCCGCCTCCACCCACCCGCGGGGAGGGGAAAGCATCCAGTCTCTGTGCCCAGCGGCGCCCCTCTGCCCGCCCGAGGCCCAGGAGCTGTTTGTTTTCTTAACGGGGTTAACCAAACCTCCGGAACAGCGCCGGCCGCCCAGTAGAAGCCGAGCCCGTGAAAGGGGCTTTGTGTGAGGGCAGTGGAAGGCGAGGGCCGAGCCAGGGCGGAGACGCGGTCCAACCCACCCGCGCGCCCGCGACCAGGCGGCCCCAGGAGAGGGGGCGTGTCGGGGGTGGACACCTCTGCCCCCAGCCCTTCCTGCCCTCTGCTTGGCCCTTGATCCTCATCTCCAGGCTTCACGTCTGTACAGTGGGGCGAGAATGGCCCCCCTCCCTGGCAGGGCTGGTGTGGGCGTCAAGAGACAGGTGTTTACAATGTGGCCCCCAACCAGGAGCATAAGCATCACCAGCGACCTTGTGGAAAACGCACTGGGTCAGACTCCACGCCAGGCCTATGCATTCGGAAAACCCCGGTTAGGGCCGTGTAATCTGAGACTGGAACTTAGATCACTGTTCACATACTGAGAGGGCCAATGTTTAAAGTATACAGAAAACAAACTTTTCCTTTGACTGTAATAACTGCTTTGGAGCGTACATCATGTCACGTGTTCCTCTTTACAGGAAAATATTCTCCATAAGTTGTTTTATCTCCCCAAAGACATAAATGTCTCCAGGTCAAGGATCTTGTTTTTCTTCATTTGGATCTTCACTCAGGTCTGAATGAAATGCTGTGGAATAAGGAGCTGCAGGTTTACTACCAAATGTTTTACGAGTCAGGTGCATCAAATCTCCCTCTATAAATGGGGATGAAAATCCACTGATTTGAGACTTCTCAGGAACAGCTGAAAATCAAGTAAGTGAATGAGGTGGATGATGGTCTTCAGAGAGAGAGAGAGAGAGCGAGAGATAAGAGTCTAACTCTGAAGGTAGGAAGAGGATTTCTGTTGTTATCCCTCTGCAGGCCTTCCTGTAACCCTTCAGCAACCCTGCTCCCTTCCGGCCTCTTTCCCAGGCCTTCCCTCCTCTCCCTAGCCTTTTCCCAACATCCCCCTCCCCCATTGATTCATACAGTCTTTCAATCAACAATGCTTCTTGTGAGCATCTACTACATGCTTGGCACCATGGTGGCAAAACCCTGACAAGAGACCATGCCCCTGGCTCACTGGTACTGAGTCTGGGGGCCGAGTTGGGGACACCAGGGAGAAACAATAAACAAACAGTAACAGTAATATTGGAATGAGTGCAGAGACAAGGTGCTACGATAGGATGGTCAGGAAGGAAGGTGTCTATGAGAAGGTGAGTTTTAGGCTAAGAATTAGAAGTTTTAGGCAAAGCCCACCAGGTGAAGAGTAAGGAAAAAGTGTTGCAGGGAGGGATTCCCTGGTGGCACAGTGGTTAAGAATCCACCTGCCAATGTAGGGGACACGGGTTTGATCCCTGGTCTGGGAAGATCCCACATGCCGCAGAGCAACTAAGCCCGTGCGCCACAACTACTGAGCCTGTGCTCTGGGGCCCACGAGCCACAACTACTGAGCCCATGCACCACAACTACTGAAGCCCACGTGCCTGGAGCGCGTGCTCCACAACAAGAGAAGCCATCGCAGTGAGAAGCCCGCGCACCGCAACGGAAAGTAGCCCCCACTCGCCGCAACTAGAGAAAGCCCGCATGCAGCAATGAAGACCCAAGGCAGCCAAAAATAAAAATTTTTAAATTAAAAAAAACCCCACAAACCTTCTAAAAAAAAAAAAAAGTGTTTCAGAGAGATGAAACAGTGAGTATAAATGTCCTGAGGCAGAAAGAGTTCGTTAGGTTTGAAGAACTGGAAGAATGTCGCTGTGGCTGGAGCCCCATGCATGAGAGGGTAGGAGAGAAAATGAGAGATGGGCTGGGTCATTTAGAGCTGTGTAGACTATGGTGGGGAGGGCGGGTTTTGTTTTAAGCACAACGTGAAGCCTTTGGACGGTTTTAAGCAGATGCCTTGACGGTCTGTGCTACTAGGTAGAGAGTAGACCTTGTATGAGGGAGAGAGGCAAGGAAAAACAAGAGAGGTCCATTAGAAGATGTGGCAGTGTTCTGGGTGGTAGGAATAGAGACAGAGGCAGACCTTCATTAGGATGGGCGACCAAGAAGTTTAGAGGTTTGAGGGTCCTAGAAGAGGACTCCCTGAACAGCAGACAAGGAGAGCAGGGTCCCTGACTGATGGGGCCCTAGAGAACAAGGGAGGTAATGAAACACCAGCACTTCTCCTCATGGTGGATCGTTTCCCTTCCAGGAGGTTTCAGCTTCCTGATTCTGAGGCCCCTGTGAGATGGAATTTGGCGGGGGGAAAGTGTGGAACATAGTATTGGTGAGACCTGCTTGCCCCCTTATGGGGTCATCCTCTCAGCCTCTCTCTGGGGGCAGAGCTGGGAATGGGGAGTTTCTGCTCCAGCTCAGAAACACCTCTGCACTAGCAAGGGAGGGAGGGAGTCAGTGGTCCCCCAACCCCAGTTCCTAAGACAGGTTCTCTGCTCCTTCCCACCATCAAGCTTTCTGCTGGGGTGAGCTCTGGGAGGCAGGGGCCTCGCCTTCCTCCACTGCCCCCCAAGACTATCTGGGGAGGAGTCAGTGGAGTGGAGGCTTGTGCTGAATGGGAAAGCTCCCTTAGGCGGGTGGGGGAAGAGCGCTGAGAGGTGGGAGCAGAAGCCTCTCCCAGCACAGGAGGTGAGAGAGTTCTGGATTAAATCCCGTCACACACCCAGAAAGACTCTGCCAGAAGAGTGGGCAAGGGCAGCCTCGTGCCACTTCCCACAGTCCCTCTTCCCCATCCATTGCCCTGCATACCAACATCACCCACCTGTGTTTCCAGGATGAGCCCACAAACTACCATTTTCCTAATACCTACTCTGCTGAGGGCTTAGCAGGGATTATCTCACTCAGTTTTCGTACACTCTCCTGAAGGAGGCATATTATCTCAATTTTGCAGATGAGCACAGATCTACACAGTTGGGGAAACCCAAGCTGTCTGACCGCTAAAGCAGAGCCTCTGTCCCTACACTGCCTCTCCTCCGCCTGATGAAGGTTTGGGCTGAAAGATGATTGAAATGGAGGAATGGATTTTTAAAATGAATGAATGGGGACTTCCCTGGTGGTCCAAAGGCTAAGAATCCGCCTTCCAGTGCAGGGGAGGTGGGTTTGATCCCTGGTCTGGGAACTAAGATCCCACGGGCCGCGGGGCAACTAAGCCCGCACTCCACAACTAGAGAGACCGTGTGCTGCAATTAATGAGCCCGTGCGCTCTGGAGCCCACGCGCTGCAACAAAGAGCCTGCCTGCCGCAAAGAAGACCAGATGCAGCCAAATAAGTAAATATTTTTTTAAAAAATGAATGAATGGGGCCTACGAATGCTGGGGGAAGGGGGACATCAAAGCCAGAGTGCGTCCAAGCTTTACCCCAGGCCGCGCTCCCAGGGTCCACGTTGAAGGTGGAGGGAAGGAGATGGGGGTGCAGCCTGGTCCTGGGTAAGGGTGTGAGGAACGCAAGGAACGCCCCTGGTTGATCTGGGCCCAGCCTCCCTCCTTGCCAATGCCCACAGGGGCTTACAGTCCTTAGCAGGCGCTCGAATAAGAGCAGGTGAAATTTGGCTCTCCCGCATTCCTGTCAATCACTGGGGACTCGGTGAATGTGGACATGTTGACAAACAGATGGCTCTCTGCCGAAGGGTCTCCGTGTACTGCGGCCCCACTAGGCTCAGTGGGCGGCGCCCGCCTCGCGCCATCGGGCTCCAGCCTAATCAGCCCCTTGCAGGACCCGGCGGCGCTGGGGAACGCCCTGGGCGGGGCCAACGTGGGGGCGGGTCCCACAGGCACGAGGAGGCGGGGTCGGCGACGCCGCGGTCTCTGGTCGGAGCGCGGAGAGTTCGGCTGCAAGCGGCGCGTGCATGCTGGAAGTTCGCATCCCGTCGGTGGGGCCCGAGGCCGAGGGGACCCGGCAGAGCCCCGAGAAAGGCCACATGGTGAGCGGGGGCAGTGGATGGGAAGGGGCGCGGGGACCCGCCGGATTTCCCTGCGTCAAATGCAATGCGGACCCCGCACCTCGGGTTCGGGGTCCGAGCGCGGCGGCCCAGGACGTCTGGGGACACGCTGCCGAGGGTCTCTGGGCCGCTTGGACTTGCCAGCCCCGCCGACGGCGGTCCCGGCTCCTGAGGGACTGACTGCACGGAGCAGAGCCCCCCAGTGTGTGGGGACTTGGGAGGGTCCCTGGAGAGCAGCGGCGCTCCCAGGCCGCTTTGCGCCTCTGAGGGCGGAGGGTGGGTGCGTCGCCGGGAGCCGGTCCTGCTGCACCAACCCGCCAGGCCTCACGCGCACCCGGCTGCCCTCCCGCGCCCGCCAGGTGTTCCGAGTGGAGGTGCTGTACCACGGGCGCAGACACACCGTGCAGAGGCGCTACAGCGAGTTCCATGCGCTGCACAAACGGGTGAGGCTGCGCCCACCACCGACAGACCGACCCCGGCCCGGCTCCTTCCCAAGCCCTGAGAGGCAGGCAGACGAGCTGGCGGGCCCCAGCCTCTGCCACCCCTATTACCGGGCCCCAGAGAGCTCAGGTCGTGGGCACAGACCTCCCTGCGGGCTGCGGAACGCGCGCAAAGGGTTAGGTCCCACGTGCTGCCCGTGCCCCTGCGCGGCTGGTCTGGCGTCGGGCGTCTTGGGGGTGGACGGGGGTGTTGGGGGCGCCTCTCGCCCTTGTCCCAACCACTGCTCACCACGCGGGCGTGTCTCAGGGTACAGCCTGAAGTTTGGGGGTGTGGGTGGCAGGGAGGACTGGGGAGGGCTCTTGGCTAGGATGAAGTGAGCTTGAGGGCTCAATCGGGACGCTGTGATCGCACTGCGGTAACCTCCTGGCAGATCAAGAAACTGTCCAAAGTGCCCGACTTCCCCTCGAAACGCCTGCCCAACTGGAGGACCAGAGGACTGGAGCAGCGGCGGCAGAGCTTGGAGGCCTATATCCAGGTGTGTGTGGGTCTCACTCTGTTGCCTCTCAGCCTGCTGGACCAGAGGTGTGACACCAGCAGAGAGGTGCGGGGGACTGGGGTGAAGGGGACCTACATTTTGGCCATGTTCTAGTACTTCATCCCTCTCTGAATTGGTAGGATTGAGTGAGGTAACCAGGAGGCAGATAGTCCCAGTTAAATGAAGGCTAGCTCTCTTTCTCCAGGGTGAGATCCTGTGCTGCCCTCCTGATAAGGGTGGAGATCCTTCCCCCCCTCTCCCACACGGTTATGCCCAATTGCAGGCCAGGCAGGCTTCGTGGGCCAATCTGTATAGTCACCCAGGGCCAGTGCTCAGAAGGGCCCTAGCTTGGTTTAATGCTCTGCTCTGGCTGTCTTGAAATTCTTTATCATTTTGGAAGGGCCCACGTGTTTTCAATTTGCACCAGGCTCTGCGTATTACACAGCTGAATCTGATTACAGGTTGCCTCTGTTCTCTTCTCCAGGGCATCCTGTACTTGAACCAGGATGTGCCCAAGGAACTACTGGAATTCCTGAGTCTTCGCCACTTGCCCATAGTCCCCAAGGCCAGCAGCTGGGGGTGAGCATCTCTAGAGGCGCTTGGCATGAGAGGGGCCCCAGTGTTGTGGGGACAGGGGCTCTCTGCAGCCAGCAGGTGAGGAAAGGTTTTAGAGGTCAAGCCCCTTTCCTTCTTGTATCTGCCAGGCCCTAGCCTGGTTCTTCCTCTTTAAGACACACCTCCCCAGTAGGCTTTCTTGACCCCTGTGGAGGGGCTGTTTTCTGAAGAGCCTTGGCTACCCCGGGTGCCTCCCGAGCTGAGTTTGTTACAAATAGGAGCAGCAGTCCCCTGGGAGGTGAAATTCTGGGCTTCTGCATCTCCACCCCTGCCACACGCCCCCCACCCCGGGCATCCCCAGGCAGCTCACAGCCTCTCTCTTCTTTTCAGCGCCCTGGGGGAGTTCCTGCCCGGCAAAAGCAGGCAAGTCCAAGTCCCTGTCTGCACTGGGTTCCTGCTGCCCCCTCGTGGCCATACGCCAGGGCCTGAAGCCTCTGGCCTGTCCCCATGCTCCGGGTTTTCATGTTGTTGCCTCCTGAGCCCACTTCCCACTTTTCCTGTGTGGGTCCTTGGTGATCTCAGTCCTTAGTCTCCACCCAACCTGACACTTTTCTGTTTCCCCCTCCACTGTTCATGACCCCTTTTCTTCCCAGCTCACAGCTGTACCACCGGCCTGTTATCAGCTTCTGCATGGATCCTTATATTTGCAACCCATCCCCAGGTGAGGAGGTACCTCTGACCCATAATCCACACTTAGGGCCCAGGTACCAGGGTGGGAGTGAGGGTGAAGTTGATATTTCTCAGCTCGCAGGACCCCTAGGCAGCATCTCCCTCCTACTGCCCCCCTTTGGGGCCACACCTCCCTGCTGTTCCTGTGCCCCTGTAGCCTGCTTTGTATTTTCCTCCAGGAAGTAGACATGGTGAAATGAGCTTGGCTCCCCTGGTCTCCATTCTTTAGCAGCCTGGCTTTACCAAGATGTGAACAGAATGTGAACTGGGAATGCCAAGGCCTCATTTGAGGTGGCCAGCTGCTACCTGCTGCCTTGGCAGGGACCCCTGTTCTCGGGGAACAGGGGGTGCTGAGCCTATGAGCAGGAGCTCAGGGAGCTGCAGGCCTGCAGCCAGGCCTACCCCACTTCCTCTTGCCCTGAAGCCCCTACCCCTTACTCCTGTTTTCCTTCTGTCCTAGAGCCTCTGCCCAACGTGGTGGTGAACGGTGTGCTCCAGGGCCTCTATGGCTTCAGCGCCAGCACAGCTAAAGCCCAGCCAGAAGCTGCGTGTCACCCTGCTCCAGTGCCACCGATGCCCTGACCAGTCCAGAGGGCTTTAGGCCACCTGCCAGGACAGTCATGGACCTCAGTCCTCTGAAAGGGACATGGGCTGGGTCAGCCTTGGCCTGGACCCCGGACTCACCACCCTCCACCCCTCCAGGCTCAGAACTCAGCTGCAGTGGTGTCTGAGGTGGTAGGATCCTGCACTCCTAGAGCCCAGGGGCCAGGGTGGGGACAACAGAGGATAGGGAAGAAAGGGAGAATTCCTTTAGAATGTTCATAGCCCACCAGTTTGGAGGTGGGCTATGAAAAGGTGCAGGTGTATTCCTTTACCTACGTCAGGAGAAAGGCGTGGCGGGGACATGCAAAGGTTGAGGCACAGTGGCTAGCCAAGTTCAGAAGCAAGGGGCAAAAACTCCTGCTTGACATTTTGTGCATAGCACATTTTTCTGTGAATGTCCAGATCTGTTTCCCCCTGCCCTCCCAGACTTGTGTGGCCAGTTGGAAATGTCTGGTTTGTGTTCATCTCTCCCTCATTTCTGGAGCATTTCTGGAGGGAAAGGGTTCAGGCCGGAACCCAAGGAGGGGACAGGCACCACTGCCACAGGAGCCCCAGACGGGCTGGCACTGGACTTAGGGTCGGATGGGGGTGCCAGAGGCCCCAGAACCCAGCCCATACGCAGATTATAAAAAAACACCTTTTTTTTAATCGGTCAGTGTTTGTTGGTAGGAGTTTGTTACAAAACTGGGCCCGCGGGCCCGCAGAATGTGGGGGGAGGGGTCCGCTCCGTCAGACGCCAGCACTACGGCCAGTGCAGCATGGAGCCCTGTGGCGGGCTGTCTTCACCCCCAGGAGGGCAACAGGGCCACACAGACAGTCGCTCAAAGGGAAGAGGTCCCTGGGGCCCTACTCCTTGGCGATGGCAAAGGGCTTCTCCACTTCGATCTTGCCACAGTCTGCGATCGTCACGTCCTTCAGAGGCCTGTCCCGACCGTCTGTCTTGGTGCTCTCCACCTTACGCACTACATCCTGGGGAGGAAGGCAGAGTGTCAGGCGGTCTGCTGGTCGAGGGAGACGGGCCCCAGCGTGTGGCCGCGAGGGCTGAAACCTGCACGTGATGAACAGCGTAGAAACCACGAGGCACCAAAATCCTAAGGGCATCGTGGCCGGGTGCCAGCCCAGGGCAAGTAGAACCCAGATTTGACAACAGGAGGATGCAGTAGTTTCGATCCTCTGAAGTATGACCCAGGCTGGGCTAGGGGTGAGGAGGGGGGCGGCTGGGGAGAGGGTGCCAAGAGGCTTCTCCGGGACAGCGTGTTCGGCTGGGCCCTGTACAACCGACGGTGGTGCCAGGACATGCCTGACTGAATAACGGGATGGAGGGTCCTCAATTGTGCAGCCTCACCGAGACCTCCTGGCCGGCCTCTGCCTGGGGCCTGGAGGGATTTAGAACTTGGAGGCAGGACTTCCCTGGCGGCCCAGTGGTTAAGACTCTGTGCTTCCATAGCAGGAGGCACGGGTTCGATCCCTGGTCGGGGAACTAAGATCCCGCACGCTAGACGGCATGACCAAAAAAAAAAAAAGAACTCGGGGGCATAGAGAGAGAGGCTGTTTAGTCTCAATTCCCCCCAGGTTTATAGAAATAAACACTGGTCAGAATCTGTACATTCCTTTCTGGGAAAGGGATAAAATATATGGATCCCCTGCCCTGGGGTCTGTGTCAGATCCCTGGTCAGGGTTGCCCAGGGTTAGTCCCTCCCCGGCAAACTCACCATGCCCTCTAGAACTTTGCCGAACACTACATGCTTGCCATCTAACCAGGCTGTCTTGACCGTCGTGATGAAGAACTGGGAGCCATTGGTGTCTTTGCCTGCGTTGGCCATGCTTACCCAGCCAGGGCCATAGTGTTTCAGCTTGAAGTTCTCATCAGGGAAGCGTTCACCGTAGATGCTCTTCCCTGGGAAGAAAGAGTAGGTCAGAGGAGCTGGGGGAGCCCCAACGAAGCAGATCTTAAGGGCGAGGATTCCAGAGGCTGAACCTGTCCCCCGTGCCAGGCCAGGCTCCAGTGGAGTACAAGGACGTACAAGCTGTTCCCTTCCTACCCTCTGGCCCTGGAGCCAAACCATACTGACAGCCCAAGTGGGACATGAGGCCAGGATGATTTAGTGAATAGCTCACACAATGATTACTTTGAGAATATAGTTTTATGACTTTCAAATAAGGCACATATTAAAAACTACCTTGGCTGTGGCCTGCGAGGCCTTCCATGGGGACTTGCTTTAGTGGAGGGAGGTGCTGTGCAGGATGCATGGGAGGTAAGAACCCTCCAGAAAAGGAGGACTAGGGCTTCCCTGGTGGCGCAGTGGTTGAGAGTCCGCCTGCCAATGCAGGGGACACGGGTTTGTGCCCCAGTCCGGGAAGATCCCACATGCCGTGGAGCGGCTGGGCCCGTGAGCCACGGCCGCTGAGCCTGCGTGTCTGGAGCCTGTGCTCCGCAATGGGAGAGGCCACAGCAGTGAGAGGCCCGCATACCGCAAAAAAAAAAAAAAGACTGCTGTGGCTGACCAGCTTTTCTTCCTAAGAGCACAAACGATACTGAGGACACTCCAAAGCAGGAAGAGAGATGAGTGGGGAGGGGCAGGGAGAAGCAAAAGAGAGGGGCCGCCATTTGAGTTCTGGAAAGTCAAGAGCTTCTTATCAACGCATGAACCAAAATAAAAGGTGGCTCTGAGTGTGTGTACTGTGTCTGTCTGTGGAGGGTCTGTGGCCAGCATACAAGATAGTGGAGCCGAGAGGATCTCTACCCCATTCCAGAGATCCTAACCTAAGTTCCCAAGGCTGGTTCCAGGAGAAATACTGCAAAATACTGCACCCTTCTTTGTCCCGGTCCTCTCCTAGAGATTCACACTGTGCACTAGAGGCCCCAAGAAACCCAGCAACAAAGAAGTAATTCTCATTTTGTTTTACCCAACACCTTTCAAACTTATTTGTGTACGAAACCTCTTTCCTCTTCAATACACGTATTTTCATCCTGTGGTTCCCACAGAGTGGAACCAGGTTGGGAAGCTGTCCTAGACTGATGCTGAGGAGGTATTTCTGATTGTACAGTAAGTGGGAAGTTTGAAAATCACCTGGCCAGGAAGGACTCAACCAGACAGATAAGGAGATTGGGGAGCCTCTTTACATCAGTTTTATATTACTTGTTCTACTTCACCAGGAGATCACGGCGCTGTGACTTGGGGTGTTTTCTAACAGCATGACAAGGAAGACTTGTTCCCCCTTCCTATCAAAGAGAGAATAGTTTTGGAGGGGAGTAGTGGGACCAAATAAAGCAATTTTAATTTGTAATGTGAAATGCGAAAATAAAACTGTCAACTCTTTTAGTTTTTTTTTTAAGAAAAGAGGATTCCCATGTGAGAATCCTCTTTGTGCATCTCAGTGAACTGCAGGAATTCAACTACTGCTGCTATCCAGAAAATTCCCAAGTCTATATCCTTAGCTCCAATCACTTTACCAAGATATAAGGAGTCCCAAACTTAAACGGATAGTGAAGGTTTTAAAGTCAACATACTTTGTCATCTTTCTCTCCAGACTTCAGTTATTCTTTTGACATTTGTTTCCTCCGCACGTTGTCAGTGTTGTCCTCACCCCCATCACGGATCATCCTTTTCTCCCATTCCTGCTACCCCCGCTGCAATCACGGCTAGTGCTCAGAGTGGGAACAGTGTGCCAGAGGGCTGGTGCAAGCATGAGAAACATAAAAAACCCACCCTGTAAGGCAGGAGCTAAGAGCCCCATTTCAAAGATGAAGAAACCGAGGTACAGAGGTTAAAGGCACCCCAGCTGTGAAGTAGCAGAACTGGAATTCAAACCAAGGTGGTCTGGCTCTCGAATCTCTGCTCTTACCCACTAGGTATCCTCCCTGGGTTCAGGCCCACATCGCCCGACGCAGGGGCAGCTGCACCAACACCCCTGCCAGTCTGCTTCTCCTGTGTCCATGTCCTGAATCTGCCACATTATTATCCCTCAAACTTCTTGCGATCAGGCCTTGCTCCCATTCAAGTCTTCAGCGGATCCTCACTCCGTGGAGGACAAAGCCCTGGGTCCCTGGCCTGGCCACGGCCCGCCACTCTGGGTTCCCGGTGGGAGCTTCACTTCCATCCTCCTGACCCCACCTTTGGCCAAGTTCCTGCCGCAGACCAGACCTGAGCTCACGCCTTAACCCTGCCTCTTCCCTGCCCATGCAAATTCTCCCCAGCCAGATCTGTCCCCGCTCAAATCTGTCCTCACGTTTACGAGGCCATTTCCTGATCATCTTGGCGCAAAGCGAGTCCTTTACTTGTCAGCACTTTGACGACGGCTGACTTTACTTACCACTCGCTGGGCACTACGCACTCAACATCTCACCTCACCCTCCCAGCACCCACAACTCTTGCCACTTACTCTACAGAAGAGGAAACTGAGGTTCAGAGGACTCACATGCCTGAGGTCACAAAGTAAGAAGGTGGCAGACACCCAACTGTGTGTGACTCCACGATTACAGTGCTTTTGTATCACGTCTGCTTTGTCGTCCAGCTAGCTATGACTTACATCTTGTATTATGTCACTTTCATAGTGTTTTCTCCTCGTTCTTCCCACCTCGACGATAAACCACTTGAGGACAGAGCCTGAGCCCTAAAAGCTGTGTTACAGCCCATTTGTGACTTTTCAGGTACTGGAAGTGAAAGGGAGTTGCCGTCCCACTGGTTTTTGCATCCTCAGCACCCACCACAGAGCCTGGCCCAGTAAACACTGATCGGTGGGGTGAGCTGCAGCTGTGTCTAAAGGAACCGCAGGCTGTGCACCCAAGTGTGGTGAGACCTGTTGGTTAGTCCAGGCTGTCTGTGTGTCCTACTGTACAAGTAGCGCAGGTGAGACTGCCAGCTCTTGTCAAGTGGTCTCTGGGGGGAGACTGCCAAGGAGAGCAATTTCTCCCACCCTTGCTGGGGCTTCCAAGGCCGCCCACACAAGCTTTGCATGCCTGACCTAGAATCACCTACAGGTGTTTCACTTTGCTCCACCCGCCCCCCCCCCCCCCCCCCCCCGCCCCACAGGGCGTACTGCGAGGCAAGTCACCGAGGCTGTAGGCCTGGATCAGTTGGTCTGCCAGCTGCGCGAGATTCTCTTATGTCCACCTGAAACCCATTCCTCCCTCTCCTTTGTACTGGGTTCCCTGGCCCTCCCACCTTGGGGGCTGCACTGACAGACCCCTCTGCCCAGAGGATTTGAGGTTACCTCCAGTGCCATCTCCCCGGGTGAAGTCTCCACCCTGGATCATGAAGTCCTTGATCACACGATGGAATTTGCTGTCTTTGTAGCCAAATCCTTTCTAGAAAAAGGGATGAGAAGGTGAGAAGGTGGCATGAGGCACCAGGCAGACATTAAATAGGCCCTGCAGGAACCCAGCCCACAACAACAACTGCTCACAGAAGAGAAACCCCTGCTGGCAGATTCATCCTTCAACGTGCCACTGGGTGACCAGTAATCAAAGGCCAGGCCTGGAGCACACAGATCCAGGAAAGGCTGTAAGACCGCACATTTCCTCTGCCTTTATACAATTCTACATAATGCCTCCACCTTTCCCCTCTCGTTTTTTCCTAATCTAATCATAGGGAGAGAAGCAAGAAAACTGACCAAAAAAAAAAAAAGTTACCTGCTGACCCAATGGGAAGTTGGAATACAGACTTTCTTTTTTTTTTCTGTATGCGGGCCTCTCACTGTTGCGGCCTCTCCCATTGCGGAGCACAGGCTCCGGACACGCAGGCTCAGCGGCCATGGCTCACGGGCCCAGCCGCTCCGCGGCATGTGGGATCGTCCCGGACCGGGGCACGAACCCGTGTCCCCTGCATCGGCAGGCAGACTCAACCACTGCGCCACCAGGGAAGCCCCAGACTTTCTTAAATGGGGCATTCATTTCCTTAAAACCTGGAAAGCTCTGGGCCCCTCACTCTGGTGCAGAGACCACAAACTAGTTTCCCTGGATGTTTTCTTTGGTTACTGCAACGTCTCAAAGATGAAAAATTTTCTCAAAAAAAAAAAAGAATTCTAATTCTGGATTTAGTTAAAAAAAACGGAGAAGATATGATAATCCTGGGTTCCCAGTGCCAGAGAGGATAGCTGGTACTCCGTGACGGCCACTGCTATGGGTGGGCCACGCTCTGCAGTTCAGTTTGCCGCCAACCCTACTTGCCAACTCCGCTGCCTGTGAGCTTGGCTACCTCCGCTCTAGCCACTTACCTCTCCTGTAGCCAAGGCCACAAAATTATCCACTGTTTTTGGAACAGTTTTTCCAAAGAGACCGATGACCACCCGGCCTATATCTTCATCTCCAATTCGCAAGTCAAAGTACACCTGAGGAAAAAGACAATTTCAAACTTAGCCTCTTAAAAGGGTCTTTCCTAGGGAACCGAGGGCCCAAGAAGCTACCCGGAGGATACGAGAAAACAGACCCATATTTTAAAAGCAGTTTCTGAATCTGATTTTGGTGGCGACAAAAACCCCATGAGAATCTAATGAAAGCTCCATTTGTTTACACTCTCCTTAGACTACAGGGTAACAACCTTTGCTCTAAATAAATAATGGGCCCAGATTCTAAAACTTAACATCAAAACACCATAAAGATGGGAGCCTAAGCACACCACTCAGGTGTAAACTATTACATTGCTGTGCTTTGTAAATGAAGTGGCTAAAATCTGGCCTACGTAGAGAAAAGACCGGCAATCTGGCAGGCGTGATCTTTCACCATTTCCTCAGCACTGTTGGGTATCTGCAAATAGGCAGCTCTGAGTCTGCAACGCCGGTCCCAGCTAGGCATCCTGGGCGCCAACGCCTGGGTCAGGGCTGGGCTCTCGGGGAGGGTCCGGGTCATTCTCCAATCTGAATGGGGGAGGACGACCCAGGCGCCAAGAGGCCACGACAGGGAAACTAGGGAGGGGTAGAGCCAAGGCCGAGGACGCCCAGGCCCGAGCTCTGGGACCCGAAATGCCTCGGACATGTGTGACCAGAGGCGCCAAGGCCGGAACCCAGGCGGCGGAGGGCAGGCCTCGCCAGGCAGGTCTGGAGACGGGAGGCTGGACCTTAACAGTGACTTTGGGTCCCTTCTTCTTCTCATCTGCAGCAGAAGGTCCAGGCAACAGCAGGAAGAGGACGGAGCCCACGATGAGGGCGGCGACGAAGAGCACCTTCATGTTCCGCTCCGAGAGCCGCAGCATCCACCGGGAGAAGCTAGCGCGGGCTTTGCTGCCGAGGCTGGAGGAGGGTAGGGGCGCGGCGACGTGGGCCCGGCTCCTCCACCGAGCGCAGCCGGGGGGAACCGGGGCTCCTGCAGGCCTCCTAGCGGGAGGCAGGCCCCATTTCCCCCTCTGGTTGGGCGCCAGATGGTAGGTCCCCCTGGGGGGCGGAGCCCGGCTCGCTGACTGGGCGGGCGGAGACGCGGGCTCGTGGGTGGCTGCCACGTTACTGTGGCCTCATTGGCTTCACAGCTCGTCGACGCCCACCAACAGGAAGGGGATGAGCGGAAGGCGACGCCCTCTCCAAGAGCCCCGGATTGGGCTTCTGAAGAGGCTACCAGCCCAAGCGGAGAGACCCCATGGCCCGCCGCGCTTTTGTGGGCGTGGAAGTCGTTTGGCAGGTGGTGACCGAGGCTTTAGGTTAGGAAGTCTGTGGATGGGGCTGAAGACACTTGTCGTTGTCCGTATTGGGCCAGTCAAGGGTTAGTCACACCGAATTGGGTTTAAATGTGATAGCCTCCAAAAACTCAGGACACGTTTATGCCTACCCAGAGTATATAACCTTATACAGCTCCGTCTGTCTTGCAAAACTTGCTTCAAAACGCACTTCCTTTTGACTTAATCCCTGTCACTGTCCTTTTTTCCCTCCCTTCTCTAATCTTACTGTGCTTACTGCTGTATAGTCAACGCACACTATTGTATACTCTGGTTCTTAACTTCCTTTTTTTACCTGTTTTCCTAAGCAACTACATTTTAAATTTTTTATTTATTTATTTTGGTGAGAAACGGACTGTTGCTCTTACTTTGTATACAGCTCCCCCAACTGCTGCAGGGCTAAGTGCTCAACAAATGCTGGATGGAACAGCCGTCACGTTGGCACTGAGGTGGGAAATAATATCTGCAAGGGTCTGAGGTTGAGTCCTTCTTTTCTAGAAACCTCCCGGAAGGTCAGGAGTAGTCGTCAGATGCGCCCCAGCAGTATTTCAGGGCTCCGAAGACGCTTGTTCCCAACAGTCCGCAACATATATACTTCAGTACTGCAAGTCTAAAACACACACACACACCCAAAATTGCCACTGACATCTTTCTAAAGCTCGGAACCATGACATTATTAAATGTCTTTAATTTTCAAAGATTAACTTTACAGAAATTCCTGGTCTTCACAGCCCAGATTGTAGGTAGACATGGCTCCATTTCTATAGTCGAACTTGGCAATCTGGTCTCTATATAAGGTGCCGACCTGAGTTTGAGGTTATGCATGGCCACTGACATTACCTCGTCCTTCCTTACACTGAGGTCACTGCAGGCGGACTGCAGAGCTTCAACAGACAGTTCTCTCAAATAAATGCAAATAACATTTGCTGTTTCTAATTCTCACACCTCAATCCAGACCACCTCTCAATGAGGTGGAGGTTCTTCTACGTAAAACTGTTGCACTGAGAAAGATGATCTTTCAACCCCCTCTTCCTCTCCTCCTTCATTTTTTGGGTCTCTTAAGCCTCTTTCCCCACTCACTGGTCTCACACTGCCCACACTGAGAAAATTGTTTACCAAGCTATGTTTTCAAAGTAGCCTTCTCCACATGAGGAACTAATTAATGCTAAAACTAATTAATGCTAAAACAGCATTAATGAAAAAAAATAAGCTTGACGGATACAGTGTTCTCAATATGAAGTTTTTCTATCATGATGATTTTTTAAAAAAATATTTGGCTGCACCGGGTATTAGTTGCAGCATGCAGGATCTTCAGTTGTGGCATGCAAACTCTTAGTTTGCAGTATGTGGGATCTAGTTCCCTGACCAGGGATTGAACCCAAGCCCCCTGCATTGGGAGCACAAAGTCTTAGCCACTGGATCACCAGGGAAGTCCCTCTCATGCTGATCTTAAACGTGTTTTTTACTAGTGAAAGAAGAAATCGTTAAGTAGCAATTGAGTAGTAACAGAAAGAATTGGAACCAATGATGGCCAGACTGCCAGTTGTTTTGTGCCATATGTGCACATCATAGTCATACCTTCTGTCTGTATAGATGTTCTTCATCAGTAGAGCAGAATTACAAAGCTGCCATTTCATAGTTGTTCCAGAGCAGATCCTAACTTCCTGGTGTTCTAGCACCTAAGAACCACAGGGATACAGGAATTAGTGTGTGTGATGAATGTCCAAATTCTACCAGAAATATTTATTTTTTATTTTATTAATTTTATTTTTGGCTGTGTTGGGTCTTTGTTGCTGCATGCAGGCTTTCTCTAATTGCGGCGAGCAGGGGCTACTCTTTGTTGCAGTGCGGGGACTTCTTGTTGTGGTGGCTTTTCTTGTTGCGGAGCACGGGCTCTAGATGCACGGGCTTCAGTAGTTGTGGCTTGCAGGCTCTAGAGCGCAGGCTCAGTAGTTGTGGCGCACAGGCTCAGCTGCTCCGCGGCATGTGAGATCTTCCCAGACCAGTGCTCGAACCCCTGTCCCCTGCCCTGGCAGGCAGATTCTTAACCACTGCGCCACCAGGGAAGCCCCAGAAATTTTTTTTTTTTTTTTTTTTTTTTGCGGTACGCGGGCCTCTCACCGCTGTGGCCTCTCCCGTCGCGGAGCACAGGCTCCGGACGCGCAGGCTCAGCGGCCATGGCTCACAGGCGCAGCCGCTCCGCGGCATGTGGGATCTTCCCGGACCGGGGCACGAACCCGCGTCCCCTGCATTGGCAGGCGGACTCTCAACCACTGCGCCACCAGGGAAGCCCCAGAAATATTTTTAAAGTGAGCTGCTTATAAATTTTGGAGGTTAATCCTTTGTCAGTTGCTTCATTTGCAAATATTTTCTCCCATTCTGAGGGTCCCACAGGAGAGGTCAATGTTCAACCCAAAAGAATGACGCAAGAATGCCAAAGTATCAGGCATTATTTTCATTCCTGGAGCCTTGTTACTAAGAGTCCTAGACGGATTCTCCGTTACAAATGAACCAGGAGAGCTTAAAAGCAGAGAAACCAACCAACCAAACAAGCAAAATTAGCCAAGAAAGGTAAGACATTTTATTGTACATACAAAAAGGGTGCAAACTGAGTCCTTTCCTCCCCAGATTGGAGAAGAGGTATACTTAAAGATCACATTTGTGTTTTCCATGGTGCCCTAGGAAATGGGCTACTCTGAGATAATATCAAGACCCATTTCCATTTACTCCAAAGAAGGCTTCTTCCTCTGCAGAGGAGTTTCTACTTAATGGTGTACAAATCTCTCTCCTGGAGGAACCGTTTCAAATACACTTGAAATTGACATTCATGTTTAAAAATACTACAAGTTTCATTTTCACAGCTGAGCTTTGCAGACCAGTGCCAGGGTTTATGAAACAAAATTATGTATCTAAAATAAAAGGTTAAAAAAAAAGGCATTTAACAATAATCAGACACATCCACGCATCAATTAAAACTGATTTCCACAGCTGATTTATACATTATCTAGTCTTAAAAAATTGCAGTCAACATCCCAACATCTTTTAAAAAGTACAATGGGCAAAGATTAAAGAAACAGACAAAATAATAATATAATAAATTAGAGCATGTAATACATCCAATGGGAATTGATGAATGAACATTATTTTCCATTGGGGGGGCTTATAATATTTTTGGTTTCATCTTTTTTTCTGCTGTTTACTCTTCTCCTTGATAAATGGGGCTCATTCCCAGAGCCAGCTTGCTGCCACACCAATTTGAGAAACTCATTTGTTTCTTGTTTACTTCTGAGAATATTCAGGAACACATGGTCCCAGCAACCTGGGCTGTGAGTTTTTTTTTCTTCAGGTGGGCTGTGAGTCTTTATGGAAGTGAAATGCATACAGATGAGTGCTGGCACGCACAGACACACACACACACGCATACAAATGCAACCACACACACCCATCTGTAGATACAGTCCCCCGTAACCCCCCGCCAAAGAAATGGCTCATCTTCCTGAGACATTCCTAACAGATAAGCCTCTTAAAAAAGCTTTCGGTTTAAGGGATGGCCTGGGATTTGGTCTGGAGCTCAAAAAGAGGAACACTGAAAATGTCTCACCTGCTCTGAAAGAGGGGATTTGCGGGGAAGGGGCAATCAGGATAGCTGTCCTCTTGTGTGTGTTACTGGGACAACTGCACTGCATCCCCATTTCTTACCATGGATAACCCTCTGCTTTGAAGGTGGTGATGGCACTGGAAAGATGATTGTGAGAAGTAAAAAAAGAAAAGTAACAAAATAAATTCTGTCCACAGAACTGAGGTTTCTTTATAACACTGAGTTTGGTAATCGAACTAGAAATATATGGAGTACACATTCACTTTTTCCTTTGTAATACAAGCTGAGCTACAAACAAACTCTGGAGTGGACTTCCTGGTCGCTTTTTGAGGAAATATGTCAACTACTACTGTCTATATCCAGGGAACCTACTTACTATTCTGAATACAATGGAGAAACTATTCTTTTGCACTCAGTCACCTGCAAAAGGAATTAGGAAAAACATTTTTAAGACTGCTTAATTGATCAAAGACTTCCAAGATTCCTTATTTGTGGCTAAAACACTGCCTAAACCCTCAGAAGAGCCATGGTTTCCTCTTTTTCTTATTCAGAAACAAAATCACTCCCCTCCCCCATCAAAAACAAACAAACACCCAAGAAAACCAAACCACAGGCATCCCATTTTGATTCCTACCAACCCATCATGGGGAAGACTCTGGCCATCAACCTCTAGAGGGACCTTCCTGGAGCCCTGAAGTTGGCAAAAGCAAGAACCCCAGAGACAAGTACCTGCTGCTCAAGCCAATCCAGATGGGGTGCCAAGTTATCCTGGCTCCCTAAGGGTTTCTGGAACTCACCTGCCCACCTTGGGGCAATGGTGGATTGGTGGCAGCGGCCTGACAAAGGCAGTGTTGGCTGTATGACAGTGCAAGCTCCCGATCTGAGAAATTCTAGCCCTAACATGGCTCTGACGCTGGAGACAGTGTTGTCAGGGCAACTCACTGGGAATGAAAACTAGATTAAATATGAAAATGGAAGAGGTGACTGCGACACACGAGGCATGCAGACTTGGGAGAGATGCATCAGAAGAAAGATCAAGTTCCTTAGAGGAGATCCTTTCTAGGCTGCCGTGGAAGTACTTATTTTTGAAAAATGCAGGCCATGCTGCTCACTGGAGGGGGAGCAAGCTGTCTCTTTTGCATAAAAAAAAGTTAAGGCTATGATCTTTAGTAACCACTCTGACATAACCTTACCCTCACTCATTTCTGACAACAGAAGTGGTTACTAACACTGAGAACCAACACTGAATATGTACTCCCAAGGTACATTTCCAGTGAACCAGGTTGGAAGGTACTTTAGAGGCGATGGACACCTCTTCTGGCTAATGGCAGGGGCTGTCTCTACGAACTTGGAGTTCACTGAGAATGAAGAGGCAATCAACACTTCTACTGGAAAACTCAGGATCCTGCTGTCTTCCGTCGCCCTATATCCCAAAATAAAATGGGGCTTCAATTGGAGGCCAACCTCATCACCTGACTTTGTACCTTCTTAGACCGTTTCCTCCTAGACAAAGCCAAAATGGCAGGAGTATGTTAATTAAGGCAGACATGAAAGCATGCTGCTGCTGGCACGCTCTGCACATCCTTGCAGAGCAGTCTGGAGTGAAATCACTGGGAAACGCCAAGGGCTGCACAGCAAGTAATCAACCCTTACTGCACAGGCACAGCCATGCTCTAGTCACAAGGGAAGGATCCCTTACGTCTTGGTGGATTCCTGGCCTGCTTGCTTCAATCTGCTCAGGATGCAATGCCTGAAGGACTGCAGGGCTTGGGAGAACCCCTAATGTTGTTAGTGCTTAATGCTAACCCAGCAACTGCATCAATCCTGAAGAAAAAGATCCCTAGGTATCATGGTTATGGAGTGAAGGAAGCTCAAAGACTACAGAGCAAGTGGATTTGGGTGGGCGGTAGGTGGAGGGAGTGCCCAAGCCCGAGGCCCTGGCTGAGGAATACAGCTACTCGACAACAGCAACAGGGCTGAGGAGGGAGGCCTGATGGGGATGAAACTGATGGCCAAATTACTCCTTAGGTATCCTTCTCAAAAAGAAAAAAAAAAAAATTTTTTTTTTTCTTTTTTAAAGGAAGATCACAGTAGACTCGGGGGTCTGGCACCACCCTGGAGTACCAATGGCCCTGGGAAGGTCACCATTACTGTGCATGCCAGAAGGACTTGGGCTCTTCACCTTTGTTATGAAAAATCAAATATCTAGTAAGAGATCTGAGCGGGGGCAGAGAGTGAGAAGAGTGCATTAGGAAGAACCCCACAACTGCTCACGTTAAATCCCGCAATAGCGAGCCTTTAAAACAAAGTTAAGACCCTGAAAAAGTCACAAACCCAGCTGCAAGAGGGCTTGCCCTGCAGCCGAGCTGGTAACTGCCTTTGCTTTTTTGTGGAAGTGGGGAGGCACTTAGTGGAGTAAGGGGTGCCAGGGATGCTCTGGACTTTGCCACCATTTCCTCTTGCCCTCCCATGAGAAGCAAGGCTTTTTCTACACAGGGATGTGGAGGTTAAAGATTCTATACGGGAAATTAGAGTTACCCAAATTGAGAAGAGTTACCCAAATGCCAACTGAGAAACTATGTAAGTTTCAGTGACAGTGCCTTAGCTAATGTCAAGGAAGCAAACCCCAATATTCAAAATTCTTGTGGGGAAGCGGTGTGACCCTGCATCTCCCAGCCATTCTGTTAATAGGAAATCTTCTTTTAAAGAAATGAATGATTACAATCTTTATATAAGCTAGGCAAATTTGAAGCCAGTGAAGTGAAATTTCCTAGCCAAGGACCAGTGGAACACAGGTGAAGCCCAGTAACTCTGATCCACGCTACCGCTGCTCTCTCTGCTCCATGTAAGACACATCAAGGGACTCGTCAGAAAATACCAACTACCAGAAAGTATGTCTGCATCCTCCAGTCCAAAAGACAGCCCTACATCTCAAGCCAGAGGCAATGATTTCCGTGTTCCCAAACCCCCCAGACTAAGTCACCAGCCACTGCCCTCCATGGTTAGCTCTCTCTACCCCCAGATACAAGACCTCGTTCTCTGATGTAATTAATCCTTTCTCCTCGATCACATCTGGAATGCGAAGTCACTGTTTGGATAAGTCGCTCATCTCCAATGAAAATCAAGCACGAGAAGTTCTATTAACTCCATACGTTGGCGACTTTTCAAGCAGTGAATGAGGAACCAAGACCCTTCATGGCAGCATGTCTGGACGTGGAGAGTGTACCGGGGAGAACAGGCTCTAGATGCGTGGCCATCTCATCTAGAAGGAGTCTAAGTCCAAGTGAGAGGATAATTTCACACCTTTCATTTCAGTCTCCTTTCCCCAGGAATTTTCCAGCACTAACCAGTCTTACCCCCCTGTTCACTATAGCCCCATACACTGAGGCCTAAGCCTGCAGCTATGGACCTGCTGGAAGAAGATTTGCAGGTACTTGGTTTCTGATAAGGCAGGCCAGCCCAAATGCTGTAACTCAGCTATTGGGGCAAACAGTACAGACCAAGTTTATTTCCTGGCCCTATGATGAGCCAAATCCTGAGGTTCCTCTGGCAGTTGGAAGGCAGGATCACTTTCCTCCTTCTTGTCCACTAGTGGCAATACAGTGGTGGCTGTTTCATCACTAATTTTGTCCCCCAAGTCACTAAGGAAGTCACATGGCTATCTAGTTGGAAGTCCCTGGCAGTGGAGGAAACAGATATTTCAGATTTTTGTTGTTAAGCATCTCCTTCTCTGGGATGAACTGTCTCCTGTCACAGTCTGGCTTGGCTGGCTCATCCCATGTGCTGGAGAGCTAGGTTGTCCAAACTGCAGGCTGATGAGGTCAAGAGGCTCTGGTAGGGACATTCTTCAGCAGCTGAGAAGACGAATGAAAATTCAAGTATGTTTCCTTGCCAACCTGAGAGTTCACTCAGAATGACACAGAGTTTGGCTTCTTCTCTTCTGGGTGCTGCAGACCCAACTCTTTCCATTGAGAATGTCCTCTGGACCCATGTTCTCTCTGAATGGCTTGGCTGGCCCCATCCCCCTCAAAACAGAAAAAAAAAGTAAAACTCCCAATATAACCAGACACAATATGCATCTGCCATGTTTTTTGTTTAAAAAAAAAAACAAACTAAAAGTGCAATAAAGTCAGTTTTTTTTTGTCCTTTGCTCAGAACAATTTGCAATGTTCTACTACTGTCTGGAGAACAGAGTTCGCTTGTCAAGAAAGCTAAGAACGCCAACACACAGGGACAGTAGACTGCAGATTTCTCACAGCTTGTGTCCTACAGTGTAACTTCACAAGAGGGAAGGAGGGAGTAACCTGCACCCCGTGGCCAGCTCGGGATGGAGGCTGCACAGGCACAGACGAAGAGGGAGCCATACTGCCAGACACACCTGGTGGGCGGAGAAGGTTCTTCTCCAGCCTCGGCCTGCATCTCCCTCCTACCTTCTTGGCCGCACCCCCAGCCTCTCAAGCTCCTTCAGCAGACAAAGCCTTCAGCTCATTAGCTTTTATGCTGGAGAGGGTTGAGGGTGGGGCAAGAACCAGGAGCAAGTAAACTAAGGGGAGGGGAGAGAATAGTAGTCCTTGAGTTTTTGTGAATGACACCTTCACTGTAAACAATAGGAAGGAGAGTCAACCAGGCAGCCCCAAGGGTAAGCAGTGGAGGACCAGTGGCTCTGGGACCTGCTCAGAGCCTCAGGCAGGTAGGGGCGGCCACTGACCCACTGGGCCCTGGCTGCCTGCACTAGCTCCTTCTGGGGGCATCTGTTTTTCTTCTTTTTGGTTTGGATCTCCACCCTCCCCCCACAGAGGAGTCCCTTCCAATGAGAAATGGCAGGAGCTGCGGGTGCAATCGAGTCAGAGTCCCCAGGGCCTGAGGACTCCTGGGAGGCACGGGTCACTTGTGGCGCTGAGCAGTCTTCTTCCTTTTCCTCTTAAAGAAGCAGCAGCACCTGGAGCACAAGGAAGACCACAGTCAGTGCGGGAGGCCCGCGGCTGCCAACAGATTTCTGCCTGCCTCTGCTTATTGCAGGGGTGGAACTCCCCCCGGCACCCACCCACAGGGTCGCCCGCCATCTACAGTGCACATACTGGAGGCAGTGGGCAGTGTCTGCCAGGAAAGCCAAAGGAGAGGGCTGCTTTATTCCAAACCTAATCGTCAAAGTGCTGCAGGCTAGGCAGCAGGGCGGAAGCAGGCATTTTTGGAAGAAGGATGAAGAAGGCTTATTTCTCAGTCTAGCACCCCAACCTGAAAGTCTCATCCTCCTTTATACTGAACCAAGGCTGGGGTCCTCAGGGCTGCATGAGAAGAGCCTGCACTGTTTGCCCCTTCATACAGAGGGCAAAATTATTTAATGCAACTTCTGAGGTCAGTGAGTATGGAGGCTAAACTAAGGCAAACAAATGCCAAGAAAAGCATGATGTTTGGAACTCTAGGAGGCTCTCACATGCTACCAATGAAAGGATTAAGGATTCTCTCTAATCTCATCCCCGCCCCCAGCCAGCTAGCTACCTGGCATAGGCAGGGGAAGCCCTGACCCTAATTGTGTGAGCCAGGATCTTTTAACTGAAATCAGCATAGCCTACTCTTCATCTGGAGAGGATCAATGCCACAGTTGATCACCAGGAAGCATCGGGTTGCAGGGTCCTCCTCAACTTAAGCTTCCCGAGGCTGCTGCTGTGCCAGGCTGGGTTCAAGGACTGACCCTGCTTAGGGTGGGGCTGAGGCCTGATGCCTTCAACAGCCACAGCTCTGCCACAGCCTTTAGCTCGGGTACCTGCTCTGTACTGCTGTCTTTGGAACAGGAAGCCCCTCTTGCTCAGGCAGCGACTATTCCAGAAGGGGGTGATGAGGGCTGTGGCACGGCTGGTGCAAAAGATTATGTCCTTTCCAGGAAGCTGACACATGGGAAATGAGAATGTGAGGGGCAGAAAGTGGTGGATGAGTCAAAGATGCCATGTGATGGAGGGCAGTAAACTGGAAGTGTCACTCAGACTTGCTGGATCCTTGAAACGAAAGCTTTTCTCAGAAACTATCTTTGGGTCTTTTGCCTAATCCTTCTGGGTTTAATGTCAAAAATATTCATACAGAAATAAAGAGCTGTTGCTTACTTCTGCATACCCCTAAGTCCTCCACTGTAGCTAAGATTCCCCCCTTTTTTAGTCAGACCCTTTTGTATTCCCACACCCCATGGACTAGTTATCAAAAATTTGGAGAAAGTGTCTTCTTAGAATGCAGAAATAGATGTTTACACAGACAAAATGATGGGCTTTAACCATAACTGAATGAATTAAACATGGAGATGTTGGAAATAGGAGCTTCTTAAGAGAGTCTTAAAAAAGATTTTCTAAGAGTATAATGACATATGTGATGTACTATTAAATGGGTGTCAATATAGTCACTAAACAAAGTGTCCTTTGTACTTACAGGCTGAATAAATTCTTTTAAGTAAAAATGACCAACACTTTTGATTGTTTTCAGTCCTTAAGGGAATCCCTGGGGAAGGATTTTTAAAAAAGGTCATTTTTTGTACATATGCTTTAGAAAACAGACATTCTTTCAAGCTGAATGTCCAGAAATTATTAAATAAGGTGAATTAAATCTCATGGGAGTACCAGTACTTCAATAGAGCTAGCTACCTATTCCCTGTTAACCATGATTTTCAGAGGGATCACTAACATTTAAGTCAGTTTTTATTCTTACGCTTTTTGGAGGATGCTAAGATGATGATTTTGTGTTTTTAAGTTAAGAACAATCATTAAAAAGTTTGAAATACTGTTTTGGTCCGTTGCAAATGATACAATTTCTCTTTTACCTCCTCCAAGGCAAGTCATAAGAATTAATATCTACTTATAAGCATATCATAACCTGATGTGCAAAGCTGAATTCACCTGACTGGAGGAGAGTGTGAGGTGTGGTTTAGAGCCTTAATTTTTGCTAGTTACTGTAGTTAAAACTTCAGCAGTAGCAGAAGCTTTTAATAATTCTACCCACGAGGAAACGGGCTCCACAATCAACTCTTTGGTTTCTGTGGTGACTACCGGCAATAGGACCTGTGAAACTTGGTCAGACCCCAGACCAAGCCCACTGACTGACTCCATACAGATGTCTTACTCTCAGAAGAGACTGAAGGCAAGTGATGAACTCTTCTTGTGTCTTAGGTTTCCTTCCAGCTGATCCTTTGATTGGCTCTCCCTTCAGCTATTCCTTTACTGTGTTTCTCTGCTGTACTTATACATTCTTCCCTTGCTCTAATGCCTTGTTTAAGCCCCACAGTATCCATCAAGTCTTCCTTAACCATCCCTGTCAACACTGACCTCTCAAGGGACAATACCATAAAAGTGTCCTTTCAAGCATGCATGTCTTATCTCTCCAGGTAGATTGCATCTCAGCTCTTTGGGGAAGGCCTTGAGACCCCCTAGAGTTCCAAGCACAGAGTGGATGAGCACAAAGTAGGCCCTGTATTTGCAGTCAGGATCATGTGACTGACATCTCACAGGAAAAAACAGACCACGATGATGTCAGATTACACAGACACATGTTTGCTAAATAAATAGGCCAAATGTACTCCTTGATACTGTAATACTATAAATTCTATCTCCATAAAACCCAATTGCTATCTTCAATACATCTCTGTCCCTTGGGAAACCCTGTAGACAACTTGGCTTAGAGAGTTAGGGTACAGAAACCAGTGCCCAACTCAGTTACTGAAGACCAATAGAAACAAGGTAGTCACAGAGGCCAGCAGACTGCTATCACCACACGGAATATCATCCCACACGTGCAGTGTAGGAGATTCTGGCTCCAGACCACAGCAGACCAATCAGCTCACGAGCACCTGGAGCTCACAGGCAATGCCCAGGAAGTGAGGCAGGGAGGGCACTGCCTTACAGTGAGAACATGCCCCACCCAACGTGGAGCCGCCAGGGCTTCCCCTTCAAGACCCGCATGCTGCCCCAAAAGTGCATTCAAGGGACCTTCTCCAGGAGTGGGAGAGAGACTCCAATGTCTCACTAGCCAAGTCGGCCCTTGGCCCGCTATATGCTCGTATAAGAAGAGAAAAGAAAAGGAAAAAAAAAAGACAATAAATGAAAAACAAACAAAAAACTCAAAACAACAACAACAACAGCAAAATGTCCATCTCTCCCCCAAGCAGCAGCTCTCTTATTTGGAGATACTCATATTCTACAGATGGAAGAACCAGCTGAACCAAAAAGAAAAGTCACAGATTTTTCCAAAGCTGCTAATTTTAAGGTTAGAGACCGAGCCACAGAATGTGACATTATCTGGCAACAACTGTCCTTGGAGTTGTGAGGAATAATTAGATTCTGATTATACAACTGGTACCGTAATCTGGCCTTCTTACCTCTGTCCCTCTCTGCCTGATAATATCTAGCCGTATTAATTTGAGAAAAAATTCACTCAGCTAAAAATGAAGAGACAATTTTGGATACTGTGGGATATTGTTCTGACCGGAGGAGGCTGCAATGTGGTGGGTTTGGAAAGAAAAAAGGAACAGATTAACTGCTGGGTACAGGCCTGCCCATCCCCACCTTGTGGATCTAGTTCCCCAGTCTGGGTGGGTATGGCACAAGGTGGCATACGGGAGCCATTGAGTGTTCCTAAGGCATTTTGTTTGGCTTTGCCAATCCCAACCTAGCCTGGTCCGCTCCCCTAGCATGTGGACTGGAGAGAGGGACTCACCACAGGTTGAGCATTTTCAGGCAGCTACAGAGTGTGTAAAGAGAAAAACACAGAAAGGAAGAGAGAGAAAGAGAGATATTAGTCCACAGAGGTGAGATGGAAGCGACTCCCTGTGAGCCATGCAAACATGCAGTATGTGTCTGTGTTTAGTTTCTTCCTCTGTCAAGGCAGGGTGAGTAGGCCCAGGCCACTTGGTCCCCACACTAAAGTGGAGGGGGCAGGTGCCTGATAGAAGCGTCGAGGTGGGAGCTGGATCTCAGTGAGGGCTAAGGCAAAACAGAAAGAGTTGGTGGGAGCCCCAAGAGTGGGCTTTCCTGGGCAACTTCCAGGAAGGTAGCAGGAGAAAGAGCATATGATCCTGCCTGTAAGAATTCAATCAGGAACCAAGGCCAAACCATTTTGGTTCCCACATGAAGTCTTACCGTGCAATTTGTTAAGCTAACTTCCCAAATATTCTGAGGGAAAGAGAAGTCCCTAGCCTTTCTATAAGACCAACATGCCTGACCAATGCAGCCAGCAGTTAGCTCTTTCTCTAGAGGGGAAAACAAGCTTAAGAGACACTTTATCTTATTAGGAGGTGACTATCGAGGAGGGTCACTGCTTGGATTAAGGTATAACTGCCAGAAAAAGGCCTAAATCCCATTCTTGTTAATTCTCAGAGAAAATGAGGTCCACACTTGCTAAGTTGTAGCTAAAGTCAGTGGATAACCAAAAATTCCTGTGTTCTTACCATAACAAAAGTCAGCCAAAAACCTTTGCCTTGCCTCACTACCCTTCCAATCACCCTTAAACAAGTACATGTGTCCTATATCTAGAGAAAAGGGTAAGTTAGATGTTTATTTTGTTTACAGAACAAAAAACGGGACCCTGTTATTTCTCTCCTCCTTTACACGAAACAAGCTGGCTGAGGAACCCAAAATCAAAAGCTGGGAAGTGAAGGTTTCCACAGTTTCCCCAGTACTCTAGCTCAATCTTAATGTAGGCAACAGCCCCCTTTTTCCCACAAGCAGGCTGCATGGACAAATGGCATCACAGCTGTGTGCAATGAGGAGCTGTGTGGGATGCCCTGTGCTTCTCTTAGCTGTGACTTCTTCCCATGAAAGTGATCAAGCGGATGGACACATGGCTCCCCCGCCCCCAACCAATACATAGAAGGGCCAAGAAGAAAAACACATGGCTGTGCCCTGACAGTTCCCTGGACAAGATGGAGTGGTAGCTCATGAAACCACTGGGGGAAATGCCACGCAAAATGTCCTAAGCCATGAGCTTTTGATGACAACTGGTCAAATACGACTGCTCCCCTCTGGTTTCCACGTCTTTCAGAAGGCTCACACCTGGCACAGTGGTCTTTGCTAAATGGGGAGACTTTAAATTCTCTTTACATCTAGAATTTAGATTATACCAGAACAGAACACACCAGATTGAAATCTGTGTGTGTGACTGGTCCCCTATCTTATACACAGAACACAAACACCACACTTACATACACAATTAGTGTACACATTTACCAAAATGAAATGAGATAAATGGGTTCAAAGATAATTCTGTATAGGGCATATTATAAGACTAAAGCCCAATTCAATCCTGGTACTCAAAGTATAGTATGAAATCCAGAGCTCAACTTTTGGCCTTCAAAGTAATAGCCGCAACGGTGAATTGGGAGTGAGGTGGGGATGGGAACGGGCGCAGCCATCTTTCAAGCCCAGACAATGTTTGGATCAGACCACAAACATTGCCATCAGACCCAGTACAGCGGTTCCCAACCTCAGCGACATATTTGAATCACCGGAACTTTAAAAACTCCTGATGCTCAGGCCACATCCGTGATAACTTAAACCAGAATCTCTGGAGCCAGGATTCAGGCATTTGTATTTTCTAACATGCCCCAGGAGACTCCAAAGTGCAGCCAAGGTTGAGAACTCAGAGGGTAGGAGTACCACACTGTTTATTTGGGAGAATGAAGTTTTGTCATGGAAACTGAAAAACTGTGAGAACCATTAAAACTTCCAAAGCCCCTGAGAATAGGGAGCATGTTTCCTTTTACTAAAAATGGTCTCCTCCTGGCATTGACCCACCACTCCCTTGTCCTCCTTACGTATTAGGGCCTTACATTAACCAGGAGAGGAGCATCTGAAGCTGCCTACAGTCAGTAGGGACTCAACAAGAGAGAGTCCAAGTCACCCTCGGTTGCTTTTTATCTACTGGGTAGGAATCCTCAAGTCCTGGCTTTTAAAGGAAACGACCTCTCGAAAGGAAAGTGAGCTCATCTAATAGATGGGCAGCAGAGCAGAGGAGTGGGCAGGGGGACAACCATGAAAAGTTGTATCTGGAAGAACGCAGATCTTGACTAGCCTCTACCTTTTACTGAGGCATAAGCATGTTCTGGTTTGTACTTAGGCTAGTTGGGGGCTCAAGAGATCACTTAAGGCACAATATCACTATAAATATGTTGCCTGCTTCTGAAAACAAGATACTGGGATAGCCTGGATGTTCTCAAAGGGTTTATAAGAAAAGTCATCCGTGTCAGGTGTGGCAGCAGTTACTGATTGGTGAAGGACTTCTCTCTCCCTACCTCATGTTGCCTTGGAGTTTAAATCTGGACCTGAATTTGGGGTGGGGCAAAAAGGGAAAGAAGTGATAGAAATGCTGCTTTTGCCGCAGAATCAGCCGTTATTTCACCTTCTACCCCATTTTCTAAGAGTTTAAACACAGACCATGCAGAGAGCACCAAGGGGCTGGTGGTAGGGGCAGGGCAAGACATTAACATGCAAGAGAAGCAGAAAAGGGAGTGGGGTAACCTCTTCACCCTCTTGGGATTAGTGTAATTTCCTCTCCATCCCAAGACTCTTTCATTCAACAGGTGCAGAGACTATTTTTCTTGACTGACTTATCTGAGTCTCTCTGAATTCAGAATCATTTAAGTGAGAACAAAAGGGTTCTGAGACCCTTGTCTAGGACTATAGATGCAAAGTGGTTAGCCAAGAACCAGAAATCAGATGCTGTTCAGCATGGCCCATGGCTTAGACAAGTAGATTTCTCTCTGTGTCCCTTAGGGAGCAAGAGGCTCCAGGGCCCCAAGAGGCTCAGGACTGCTATCTGCTATAGCTCTCATACCAGGATTCTTTTAGTTCACTATGTCTTTTCATCCACGTGGACTAAAAATGTGACTGTCTTCTCAGAAATCACAGCTAAAGAAGGGCAGCAGCAGCCTTAAGGTACCATGCAAAAAATAAAATGGTCAAAGGAAGAAAGCTGTGGGCACAAGCATGAGGTATCCAGTCTGAAATGAGCAGCACACGAGAGGAAGAGACAGAGAAAAGGCTTTTCAACCTATAACTCAAGAGCCCCCTTGAAAGATGAACGTACTTAGCTTCCTCCACTACCTCCACCTCGGCGTGAGCTGTGATTGGTGCATTGGAGTGGGCTCCCGTAGGGTCATCGACATTCAGCTCTCCATTGGTTGAGCTAACCACCTGAAACAGAAGGACAGAGTGTGACTGACACCGCGGTAATCGGAGCCTCCTGCCAGTGCCACAGAGGGTCACTAAGGGAGATCTGGTCTCTAGCTTAGGTGACAGCCAGGCAGTGTTTGGAATGTTTGTTTTCCTGGGTTGGGGGGCTAAATGTCCTAACTTAGGGAATGTTCCCAGACCCGTATCATGTGAGAACACAAAACTCAATGATTTAATTATATAATGATGATAACTTTCATACTGAATGCCTACTCTGTGTTAGGAACTCTGCTACATTGTGTTGTGTGTGTGTGTGTATATCAATTTAATCCTCACAAAAATCGTAAAAAAATTTTGGTCATATTACTGTCTTTAATTCTATTCCTCTCAGTTTATTATGCTATAAATATATACAGACTCAGTGATGATGTTAAAAAAAATTCTAAAAAGGAAATCAATAGTGAGCATCAAAAACTATAAGCAATCACACTTTCCTTCAGAAATTTCTTCATGGCTTTGGACCATCGGTTTGAAGTTACTCAATTAAGACTGCCATATCCTCTCTGGTGAGACGGCAGACAGTAAGGAAACACTTTCCCTTGGAAGACCAGTCTTATTTCAACAACCTTTATTTCAGGTTCACTGTCATCCCATTTCTCACTGACGGTCCCCGAATTGTAACTGAAGGCTCTCACTCCTGTCATCTGGTTAGGTGGAACCGATCAGGCTTCTCCTGCTTGTGCAGCTGCTTCTGTCACCTGCTTTCATTTCCAGCACATGATTCCTGTTTATGTGGGTGCTGGGAAGTGGGAAAAGGGACCTCGCTGGACAAACTACTCTGCTGTTAAAAGGCTGAAACATGGGAGAGAACAACAAAATAGGATAAATGGTTCAGATACCATACGCCCTCGGGTAAGTAACTTTTCATCTATATGAGACTGCTGCTTGCAGACTAATGTGAGAATTATACAAGAAAATGCATGAAACAGTGTGTGGTACAACAGCTGGTACACAGTAATGGAGGCAGCACAGTGCAGCAGATGAGAAATGGGCTCTGGATTTACTCAGCCCTGGCTCCGAGCCCTAGCTCCACCACTTACTTGCTGTGGGTCCTTGGGCAAGATCTCACTCTTTCTGTGCCTGAGCTTCCTAATCTGTAAAACGGGCAAACAATGCTGCTTACCTAACTGGGTTACTGTGCAGACCATCCACAGAAAGTGCTTAGCCCAGTGCCATGGTCCACGGTAATGGCTCAATAAACGTTCATAGTACTGTTATTCTCCCTCCATAAATGTTTACTCTAATCTCCCTCTAGATCTGGGGTCCTCATTAGCAGTTAATTTGCAAAAATTTCCTGCACACTTACAAAGAGGAAGGTGGAAGGAAATGTTTAGTATAAGGAGTCTTTGAGGAAAGGGTAGACAAGGTGAATACTACTTACCAGAAGTCTATACCCACCATTATTTCTAAACCAGAACTATTTATTACTCTTATTAATTATACAAGCTTTAAAAAAATTAAAACAATGCTGTACAGTTAGTCAAGGAAACATACAATATTAAACTTGGACTTAACCCATGGGAGACCCAAGTTTCTGCTAGTGATCAAATTTAGCATCTCTGATCAATGGAACAACCTAACTTTATTTGTCTCCTGACATGATATGATGAATACTACATAACATTATCTATATAGTATTCTTGCCAAAAAAAAAAAAGTTTTATCTGAATCTAAGTATGATGGAAAAAAAACAGACAAATCCAAAATGCAGGACATTCTGTATGACAGCAAGCCTGGATTCTTCAAAAAAGACATGCCTCAAAAATCTTTTTTTTTTTTAAACACAGAGGTGGCTGTTACAGATTTTAAAAGATTAAGAGACTAAGAGATTGAAGAAGACAACAGGCCTAACAACCGAATACAATGCAAGAACCCTGATTAGATCCTGAACACTATAAAATTAATTTTGGAGACAACTGGGGGAAATGTGATATGACTGTCCATTAGCTATTATGGAATTATTAATGTTCTTAGATATGACAATGGTGTTGTTGGTTACATGAGAGAATGGCTTCATTCTTAGGAGATGCAGGCTGAAGTATTTTGGGATAAAATGTACTTACAAATAGTTTAGAAAACATACCCCTCCCGAGTTAAGGCAAATATGGCAAAAATCAATCATTTGTTAATCTAGGTTAAGGATACACACAGGCTCACTGCACACCCCCCCCACCGCCCCAGCCCTTTGCTGTAGATTTAAAAATTTCAAAATGAAAAATTGAGGAGAGAATGTTTACAGACTGGAGAAACCACAGCCTGTCATGCTAATGTTGTCCTGTTAATTTCCTCAGCCTATATATGCTTCTTGTGGGCACATTCTGGCTGCACACTAGTGATAATGATGGTAAATTCATTCTGTGAGCACAAGGGCTAAAGGAGAAATCACAGTTAAGTTTTTTAGTAGACAATTCAGACACTAGACAAGATGTTAAATAAAATGTCTTGGCCTCTACTGATGTGAACAAAGCAATAGTAAGCATCACCACTGTGAATTACTTGGTGACTTTGGGTCACAGCACTTGCTTATAGTGTTTTGCATGTCTCATACTCTCTAATTTCTCCTTACTATGTTGCTGCTTGACCCACAAGCAATGTCCTTGAGCAATCTAAGGAAGAAGAGGTTATCCCCATTTTACAGACTAGACATCTTGTCTGTATCCATGAGTATCTGGTCTCAAACAAATCAGGCACAAATGGTAACCTTACCACCAGCTGTCTAACCTAGAATATACTTGGGAATCAATGGCAACTAATCTGGGTCTCTAGAGCATCCACTTAATTATTTCAGGTTGAAGGTACAGTTCGTCAAACCACTGAACAGTTGCCTAGATGAACAGTGGAACAAAAACCTAATGTAGGTGACCCAAGAGCTGGATTCCAGGCCTAGCTCTACCATCAACATTCTCTTTGAGCCCTGGTTTTTAATTCTGTAAGATTAGGCCGATAACCACCTTCGTCCTATTTACCTTGTAATTACTATGGTAGTTAAATAGAATGATGTTTAGGAAAAAAAGCAATTTGAAAAACTGTAAAGAACCTAACGAATGTAACAAATTATTAGTATTTGAAACTATCATTTTTATACTTTTCCATTTATTATTTTAGAATAACTTAATTAAAAAGTAAGCGTTATTTGTATATCTGGAATACTGACAATTTATTTTGCTGCAATCACTATTAATTTCTTTTTTTCTTTTTTTTTTTTTTGCGGTACGCGGGCCTCTCACTGTTGCGGCCTCTCCTGTTGCGGAGCACAGGCTCCGGACGCGCAGGCGCAGCGGCCATGGCTCACGGGCCCAGCCGCTCCGCAGCATGTGGGATCTTCCCGGACCGGGGCACGAACCCGTGTCCCCTGCATCGGCAGGCGGACTCTCAACCACTGCGCCACCAGGGAAGCCTGTTTTCTCCATTCTTATATGGATTTATACCTTAAAAAAAAAAATCTCCTTATTTTTTTAGTGCTGTTTCAGAAGTGGGTGTGTTCAATCCATCATTTTTACCTGTGAGATGTTCCTATGAGATCATTTTTGGTTTAGAGGACAAAACTGTCTCCTAACTTCCTGTGAATAACACAATCTTCAGTGAGTCACTCCATGTAAAGGCATATCCTAAACAATCAGCCTATCAAGATGTGTTTCTATGTGAAAAAGGCTTGCGTATCCCTTTATAAGAATTTACATTTGGTAGCTCTGGGTTCACCTGTGTGCCCCAACTGGTGGTGTCACTTACCACTATGAGAAAAATATTCAGGTAAAGATTATTAAAATAGTGACATATATGAAAAATTAAGAGATGCAAGGTGTTCTTAAGTACAAGAGAGAATAGAGATTCAAAACAGTCCAAATGAAATCAGAAATAATTCTCTAAGACCACACTTATTCTAGGGAGAAAAAAAGAAATAGCCCAACTTCTTGGGTTCCCACTCATAAACGGTTGAGTTGGACCAATGAACAATCTCACCTTACGTACTAGGGCATATATCATCATGGAATGAGCTACATATGCAGTCCTCTATCGCCAAAATACTTATTTTAAATATTTCTTTGCAGTTCCCAGACTTGACACTAACAGACTTCTACCTTGACGTTATTTTATGGTCTATCATGAGTGGATCAAGGTTGTAGGATTAGTTTAACCAGGAATCAGTATCAGAAGTCATATAGATATTTCTTAGTCAATGACAACTACCCAGAATCATCTCAACAAGTGAGTCTTACAAGTCCACCTAGGTAGAAAATCAGCACAGAGATATTCAGTTCACTATAAAAGCAGCTCAACCTCGCTGTAAGTTTCCATTCTAAAGGAACTTGGGTTTCAGAAGCAAGCCAACATTCTACCAGCTAAGCTGGGAGGGCCATGAAAAGGCAATAAAGGCCGTAAGTACCTGCACTGATCCCCCATGGCGGTCTGCAGCCAAGTGAGACGTCAGGTACGAGGTATTGGTCTGCCGGCTGGGCTGGATTTCCCACTCTCCTCGGCGCTCTGACGATGCAGTCTGCTCAGGCATTAGGAAGCATGAGAGCAAGATACGGAAGGAAAGGTGAAGCAACAGCAAGCAATATCAAAATCAAGTACATTAGTGTCCCTAAGGGTTTTGTTTTTGTTTTGGATTTTGAACAACTGCTGCAAAGCACTGAGAAAAAGATAGCTTGGCTACATTCATTTCAGCTTAATGAGCCAACATGTAATTGTCTCTAGCATACCATCCTTGCCTAGACACAGAAAAACAATGATCACCAAAAGAGGAGGTTAAAAAAAATAAAAACTATCAAAAGCTGGAATCACCTTTCAGCTTCCATATTAGTAAAATTTCAGTAGCCACTAAGCAGACCCAATTTAGAAAGTTAGGATTGTTGGACAAAGGAATAATCATACTTACAAGTCATTTCACTAATTAACTATCTATCTAAATAGACAGTAGTCAATATAGAAAATTCCCAGCATTAGGAATCAAGGTAATACGCCTTTTCCTTGAATAGGGAGCCCACTACCCTCAACATAAACTTCCAGAAGACTTTCAACTACGATAAAATGAGCAGTAGCTGGAATATGCTTTCTTATCTAAAAGGATGAACAAAGTATCTCTTCAAAAGCAGGTTCACAGGTCAAGAATATGAAAAGATGGGGGGAAATAAGGCTACAATGTTTTTCAGATTCCTCTAGCTAACAGCCTCTAGTCTGGAATTAGAAAAAGTTTAGATAAGACTACTACAAACTATTTTCTTCTATAAAGCAAAAGGCAGATCTTTTCCCAGCAAAAGGAGGGCTTGCAATTCAAAACCTCGTTGGGTTCTGCTTTCACCTTTGCTGTCATTCAGGCTCTCTTCATTCCTTCTTTACCTGTTTTTTAGATCTCACACTATTCTGATCTTGCTCCTATGTGATATTTGTTCTGAAGAATCTGTTTAGGTGCCTCTTCCCCTGTGCCAGATGGCTGAGGAGGTGTTAACATCATGATGCTCAGCTGTAACAGTCCTAAGGCTCTACAAAAATGAAAAATGAGGTGTTGGAGAGGCAGCAATGAGGGATTAGTAAGTCAAATTTTAACTGCTGCTGATATAAACAGCAGCAGGGGTTGGGACGTGATATTGCTGCTCTGCATGAAAACCAGTAAGGATGCTATAAATATTAGAAATGTTCACAGCTATAAATGTTGTATTCTATAAAAAAGAAAAGGAAGACCGAAGTAGTAGTAATTTGAGGCTCCATTTCACTCACCCCCTTCTGTAACTCATTGACAAGAGTTGTTTAAAGCTCATCTATAAATCATCAGAAAGGCTTTTCCCATTCAAAAAAAGCATTGTACACCAGCTACAACTTACTTATCTTCTTTAAGTAATGGAATATGAGGTGACATGGGTAACAGCACTATAAAAGATCCTGGCCACGTTTTCTGATATTCCTCAGGGAATGAGCATATTCTGTAAGAAGGCAACTGTATTAACTTGCTTGCTATATACTCTTACAAAAGAGGAGTTTAGTTTTATACTGTCACATTTGAGAGAATCAAAGCTACTCAAAATATCTCCCCACCCCAATTAATTCTGCCGAGAAGTTCAGTTTAGAAGTTCAAAAAATTTCGTTTTCCACAAGACTGTGGTTTATAACATAATCATAACTATTTTATAAACCAACATCCATATCTCAGAGCACTTAATCTCATTTATTCTCACTACTGGAGATTTGAGAATATATCTGTTCTTCTAATATTATGAGTAATATCCATAACTAATATCTATTAGTGATAGCCTCTTCAGTTCTCTCTAGGACTTTAGGAGTTTTTTGTAATATTTAAGTAGACTGTTTAAGCTCCTAAACTACTACATAGAATTGTCTGTTCTCAAAAAATTTAAATGCTTAAAAAATATCCAGACATTTATAAGTCATTTGCTGCCGTTTTGAGTTCCATGATACATGTTCAGTGCAATTACTTCTCTCATGAACGCTCTCTGTTTTGCATTTGTTTTTAGGGCAGATGAAACGTATGTAAAACACTCATATGCTTTTAAGCTTAACAAAACCCTGGACAGCTGGATCAGCTATTATTTCTATTTTTACTGAAATACATGTCAGAAGTCTGATTTGATGCTACTGTCTGATTCCCTGGGCTGTGTATTTGTTTATATTAATTCTAGCTAAATAGGTAATTTGTTGGAATAATTAACATTTTTGTCTAAATGAAAATAGCAAGACATTTTTTCAAAGGCCCAGAAGTTACACTCCATCTCCATCCTCAATGCAATGTTCTATTTATCTTTTGAGGAAAGAAAAACAATGCTAGCATTCCAGATTGCTTCATAAATGCTTGCACTGTGACAAGTGAAGAACACATGGCACCATTCTACTGCTCTCCAACGCCTTCTGTATCCACTGAAAGCAACAAAACCAAGGGACAGACCTGAACCTGGGGTTGTTGGTTTATTACTTTGGGAACTACTTTCACCATAATACTAAACTCTATGGCTCTTCTTTTCTGGAATTTAAGGGCCTGGACTGGTATCTAGAGGTTGATGTAGCAGAAGTGTTCATCTGCCAGTTTTAGAAAGCAACTGAGTGCCTAGAAACTAAATGAAACCAAGGAATGTTCACAACTACAGAATTCTGCTAGTCTACCTGTTCCTGAAAGGTACTCTAGGCAATGCTGTATACACAGAGGTTATGATTAGGCATAATCAGCACAGGAGCCAGTTATACCAAGCAAACCAGCAGAGGAGATCGGCATGTAAACCCTTCATTCTTAAAAATCATTCATGCAACATGTCTATCTAAAAAGCAATCAGGAGCGTCCATGGGTAGAAGAGTCATTCAACAAAACCAATCTCTCTGCATTACTTGAAAGGCAAAGGTCCAAATGGAGTGTGTAAATCCCCAAAGGCAGGAGCAGGAATCTCAAGTAGTGGGAATTCCTTGGGATAATGCTTTAAAATCTTCAGCTGTGATTGCATCACCTGCGTGGAAATGCTTAGTTTACTATCTAGTAGGTGAATGTGGAAATCAAAAAAGCGGCAACCTAGCAGAACATAAATCAAAGGCAAAGCTACAAAAAATAGTTAAGGGAAAACATAGAAGCCTAGTGTAAAAAGTCAAAACCACCACATGTGCCTAGGGCAGAGGAAGCAAGTCTCTCCCAGCAATCATTTGGCAGCGATTCACAGTCAGACAGAGAACGACACTAACAGGAGGGCAAGAAAATACAGTCTGAAAACACCTCAGATAACCAGTTCCATCTATGGCTTGAAAATTCTCTCAAATTTTTATTGGAGATAAAGCTACTTTTCTGAAGCAGAAGGCAGGCAAATATCTTCCTCCTGTTGTAACAAACAGATCACCAAATCCTACTCTTTATGTAAAGTTATTTTGAAAAATTAATGTTGATTGCATCTATAAAATGGATTTTATCCATTTTACTTCATGGCTCTTAAAATATTTTAAAAGTTGCCATCTATACAGAACATTTTGGCCTCTCATGTCAGTCTTCTAGGCCTCCTTATATAATTACAGTCCTCAACTGTAATTAACAAGAATAGAGACTGAATAGTACCAAAAGGTTAGTAATAAATACACTTGACTACATTCTGTCTTACCACACTTCCAAGATTAAACAAAATTTTAATATAGTATATTAAGTACACTATATTATGTGTTAGACCTCAGGTGTGAAATGAAAAAAAGTTGGTAAAGTTATTAAAGTGTATACTTTAACAAAATCAAAAACTCCTCCATTAAGCTCATGAAATAGAACCAATTTTCCTCTGCCAGACAGGGACTGTTACGTGCAATCTGTCAGGTGTACCAATAGTGAGTTCCTGTTTTCTACAAACTTGATCAAATATCAGCGATATTTGAAAATCACTGATAAGAACCTGGAAGGATTATTTCCAAGCCCAATACTATATAGGCCCACAGAGACAGCAGCATCAATTCTGCGAAGCTCTGAAAAAAAAATCGCAGGAACCATCCTAGAGGTTTGAAATTCTCTACTCAAATCTTGCCCTATTCTTACTCAAAATGGCATAAGACACCTCCCCTATGGAATGATGATTTATCTAGGTAAGATTACTTTGGAATCACCTCCTACAAGGAGGTGCCTCAGAATACAGGGTATATGCTGATATACAAAATACTGAACAATGCATACAGACAGAGGAAGAAAACTTTTAATATGGAATAGAGAATTAGGAGCAGAGGTGAGCAGCAAAGACTAGGTCACAGAGTGGGAGAAGCTAAGAAAAGGACTGCACTTCCGTTTTGCACTTGCTTGTTGCAATATCCCCCTTGGAATTAAGGTCCCAGAAATGAGGAGGGACAGCTCATTCTGCACTGAGCTCTGTGCTGGAGCGGGGCAGGGTGAGTGTGCAATCTCCACACCTGAGCTCCTGCTAGACAGCAGGCAGCAAGTCAGGAAATCACACACGGGTCAGAAGTAGGCAAGTGATCGCTGAGCAAACTCATCTGCTCCTTAAACTAGCAAACTCTGAACCTCGCTGAAAACAAAGAAGTACTCTGTAAAAGGAAGGGAATGGAAAATTCATCAGCTTTTTTTTTTTTTTTTTTTTTAAGGCTACTGGACTTAAATCTAATCCCTTGGAGCCTAGACACAAACAGAATAAATCTGAACTACTCTTTTATTGGGACATATCTTCTTCAGAACTCAATATGACATTCTTTCCCTTAAACATATGCTGGTCCTATAAAAATAAGTAATATTTGAGGATTCAATATTATCAGGGGTAGGATACCATGTCTGGTAGAATTTAATAATTCTCGATGGCCAATATGACTCTTTCCAACCTCAAAACAGATCTGTTCTCCCTAACCTTTTAGGTCAAGTACCCCTTCTTCAAATGCCCACAGAAAATCTACCAAATAAAAGGGGTCTATGGGAGAAAAGAGAAACTATCAAAACTGCTGAACCACAGTAGTATATATTTGTGTAGCATCTACCTGAGTAAGGATTGTCACAAGCTAGAGGTTCTGAAAGGAAGTGTATTGCTGCATGCACGTGCTAATCAATGCAATATGCTATATATATATATATATATATATATATATATAAATAAATATAAATTTATATATATTTTGTTGTGTGTCGAACAAACACACTGCATAAGACCTTCGACAGTACTGCACTTTAATATGAGCTATCTGGATAGTGGCAGGACTTACTTCCTGATCGAATTTGATCAGCGAATGCAAGGGAAGCTTTGCCGGGTAGAAATAGGAAGAACTAGTAGAGTTTTCATCGTCTTCCTGATGAATGGTAATGCAGAATTCTTTAAGAGGAACCTGAGTCATGGCAAGATTGACCATCTTTGGAACTGGGAAAGGACAAATACCAAGGGTAAAATGACAGAAAAGACTAACCCGTTGGGATCCTTTTGAGTGGATCTAGCTTTTAGGAACATTTATTCTACCCAAACTCATGACTGAATTACAGTTCTCTAGCTGGGTAAATTAATGTTCAAAGAAATTGATCTTAAGCACCTGGTATTAAAATACCAGACAGATTCAATATAGGTGAGTTTAAATGCAGTTCTCTGGCCACCATGTTTGGGCTCTAGTACTGTATCTAGGAACCAAATGATACTCAATTCAATTCAGTATGCTGGTCAGTCGACCAGCAAAGCAAACTTTCCCTGAAAAATCCCATCATGATGGAGGAGAACTAATACAATCTCCTGAACTTGCTTTGCAGCAAGATCCTGCTGTGTTTTTTCAAACCCTTCCCTTTGAGCAGACAATCCAGCCCTACTCTGGCTGCCAAACAAGGCAGGATGGCTCTTTGTGGAAATAGAAAAAACAAGTAGGAAGAAAAGTTTAAAATTTACTTTTCTTGGAAGGTTAAATAAAAATCTATCTATATTTTTTAAAGGGGAGGTGGATAGAGGGAAACATCTTGAAATTACAGTATTAGTTTATTCCTTATTAATTAATTAGTTAATTTTTTTGGCTGTGTTGGGTCTTCGTTTCTGTGCGAGGGCTTTCTCTAGTTGTGGCAAGCGGGGGCCAGTCTTCATCGCGGTGCACGGGCCTCTCACTAGCACAGGCTCCAGACGTGCAGGCTCAGTAGTTGTGGCTCACGGGCCTAGTTGCTCTGCGGCATGTGGGATCGTCCCAGACCAGGGCTCGAACCTGTGTCCCCTGCATTGGCAGGCAGACTCTCAACCATTGCGCCACCAGGGAAGCCCAAAAATCTCTATTTTAAACAAATATCTGATTTCATCTAAACTCCTCATTTGACAGATTCATTCATTCATCATTCAAACAATTATTTACTGAGTGCCTACTATTCCAGACATTCTTTCAGGGGTTAGGGATACAGCAGTGAACAAAACAACAAAAATCTCTGCCCTTACAAGGCTTACATTTGTGGAAGCTGAGGCCCCCAAAAGCTTAAGTGTCCTGCAGCCTAAGGCTTGGGATAAGCTAAAACCAAGTTCTGAGCTCCTCATCCTTCTCCTCTATCACACAATTGATGGGCAGATTTATTCAGAATAAGTAGGCTCTTCAAGCATTATCATCAATGTCATCTCCAAAGAGCTCTCAGGTTTTGAGAGTCGTCCTCTGCCTGCCAGCCATCTTCAGCTGAAGCGCACAGCAACAGCTTTGACCCATCCTTCTCCCTCAACCCTGCCATACATGTGAGCTCCCAATTCTGATAGATTATATCCCTGTATCATTTTTCAATTTTATTTCATTCTCACCACTACAGTCCATATGCACCCCCTTTACCTCTCAAGGGAACTCACTGTCTTATTGGTCTCCATGCTGGCTGCCAGGTTACTACCACCTTCTATGCTGAAAGATTTCTAAAGCAAAGTTTTGATCTTATCACCCCTCTGTTCAAATACCTTTAGTACCTATTCCCTACTGAAATTAAGCACTAACTCTCCAGTAGCCCAGCATTTCAGGAGCTTTATCGAATGGCTCCAACCTATTTTCCTAGCCTTGTCTCCTTTATTCACAGAATATATTTTAGCAAAATGCAACTAGATAACTTGCTGTTGCTCATATTTCCTTTTTGCTTGGAATGCCTCTTTCATTTCCACCCAATTCTTCCAAGAGCATTTCAAATGCAGCTTCTTTCATGAAATTCTTTGTCATGCTCAGATTAGATGAAAAGTCTCCTTCCAGTCCCTAAAGATTGTGATTTGGGATGCTTATCTGTTCTGCATTGTGTTATAAGTTATCTGGCCACGTGGCTTATCTGCTTGTCAGTTCTTTGAGGACAAGGACTCCCTACTTATCTTGGTATCTCCAGGACATACTTTCACATAGCAAGTCCTTAGCTAGATTTACCGAGTCAAAATTGCTGAAGAAAGGTTAGCTGTCCCTAAAGTTAATACCTTTTAATCTCTCTCAAGGAGAGATTTTAGTGTCTTCTTTGGCTGATTTCAAAACTTGCAAAGAATTAATCTTAAAAAAAAAAAAAAAAGCATAAGGAAAAAACCCTGAAGGTGGAACCAAAGCAATGAGACCACAGACTAAGACACAGTGTAAAGGCTGAAAAGACACTAGAAATCCATTTACCCACAGTGCACAGTACAGAAAGAATTCTACCCAGTTAGAATTCAGAATCCTGCTGGAAAGGAGGTATAAAATTTGCACTGATGTGGGGAATTTCAATCCCTTAGCAGCCATGGGATACTAAAAACCCTAAAAGAAAAAAAAAAAATCAAACACGCTTTCAAGACTCAAGTCTTCACAAAGAAGCTTACTGCCTTGTAGATGAGATTTCCTAATTACATACCCGGGTTTAATGACTTTTCACTTGAAAGTACACTGAAATTCACTGTACTTTTACTCAGATACTAGGTATGACCTCATTTTCCACCCTGGAAATCTAGGTTTTCAACTATCTCTTTTCCCCATACCTTTAAAATTCACTCAAAACAGCAACATTGATTATGAATTCACTGAAGCAGAAAAGACAAGGGAAACTAAAGGAAACACATATTTTAGTTTTCAAATATTCTAAAACTATTTGAATATTTATTCAAATAAATATTGAATTATTTGAATAAGTATTCAATATTTATGATGGGCAGGTATGTTATGATTTCACTGACTACTTAAATTATTTTTTTATTTCTTTCATACCTTTACTATTTAAATGTATATTTCATTATAAGGTAACATAACTCCATTATAGAATAGTTTGTAGGGGCTCCCCTGGTGGTGCAGTGGTTGACAGTCCGCCTGCCGATGCAGGGGACACGGGTTCGTGCCCCGGGCTGGGAAGATCCCACATGCCGCGGTGTGGCTGGGCCCGTGAGCCATGGCCGCTGAGCCTGCGCGTCCTGAGCCTGTGCTCTGCAACGGGAGAGGCCACAACAGTGAGAGGCCTGCGTACCGTGGGAAAAAAAAAAAAAAAAAAGAATAGTTTGGAAAAATATTACCCACAATACTACAACTTCCAACACTACTTCTGTTAATATTTTGGCATTATCTCCTCCCATTGACTTTCTCATTTTCCCTTCCCCTTCAGAAAAATTATGAGGTGTTTCTAATTTTGTATTGTGATTTCTTTACTAGACAACCATAAACATTTTCAGGTTGCTACAAGTTTTCCTAAATATTATTTTAAGTGGCTAGATAATATTCCACTGAATAAATGCATTACAATTCATTTTATTATAACCCAGTTTGATAAAAAATTTGAGCGGATCCATAACCATTCCCTTATAATTGGATAGGTGGATCATTTCTAAAACTTTGTTAGAAATAGCACCGTGACAGTTTAATGCACATAAGTAAATCTGTATCTTGGATTGTTTTATTGTGATTGTTTTATTATGATTCCAAGAAGTAAAATTATTCTATCAGAGAGGATTGTAACTTTATCAAATTACTTTCTAGAGAATTTGTAACAATTTGCAAAGACAAGAGCAATGCATGAGAATGTCATTTGAACTGTGCACTCTACACTTTTTAAAAGGGGGGTAGGGGAGAACGACTGCAGAAGTCAACAGTACTCTGCTGTCAAATCACAAGTCAGTCAAAATAGAATCATTAGCCAAGTACTCTGATTAAAGTATGTAACTCTGGACCCAATTAGGGGTCATAGTTTGCTAAACCCCATCTTTTTGCCTACCTACTCTCTCTTTTATCTACTCTCTAATATATAGATTTCCTTCCTTCACATATTTTTTTCTTCCCCAACATGCCACACATACATGCCAAAAGTATGTACTCACTGGTGAGTCTATCTATATTTGTGTACATACTTTACTGTATGTATGTGTGTGTGTGTATACCTAAATATACTACTTTTTTGTTTGTTTTTGTTTTAGAGGGGGCACCTGGATTCTATATTCTATTTTTAACCTATGTACTTTCACATGTACATCTGTGACATAAGTGTTTTTTGCATTTTATTGTAAAAATGTCTGTGAGGTCAGGGATGAGGGGGGAACAAGCTAATTTGATATGATTATGTGTGTGTGTGTTATCTGTTTATTATTCTTTGCTTCTTTATCTATTGAGGTACTCATTTTCCTCTTAGCAATATATAGGGTAATGAGGATTAAAACTGTCATATTTACTTCCCAATCAGTTACCCCTTTCTTTAAACGTTGTCAAATTTGTTGATTTTTTTTTTTGGCAGGGGAGGGGGTGGTGTTTGCCTCCTCTGTCTTTAGGTTGAGAGAAGCCTCTCATCCAAACCACTAGCTTCCCAAACCATGATCACTGAAGGATGGATGACACGGCCTTCTCTGGAATGGCCTAAAGCAAAGCTGAATCTTCACTACAGGTCCAGATCCTGGCCAGCTATAAAGTTAATCTGGATATAGGGACAGAGGTGGGGTGGAGATGCCAGTCCATGCCTATGTCAGCTGGAAGTCCAAATTACCCACCTTTCTTAATCAGCAAGGGAAAACCGGCATGGGTGAGAGCTCTACTCTGGACTGCAGATGAGACCCAAAGTGGGCTACCCTGTCCATCCAGTGTGTTTTTGGGCCTGTGGCAGACTGTCCCTTTCAGCCAACAGATTTTGACAGGCCCAGCTTCTCTAGAGTAGATGCTGCATGTAAGACACCTGGCCACATCTCAGTGCTATTACACAACCCTGAGGGATGCTGGAATGCCGCACCACAACAGTGAGTAACTCTAAGCCCTTTGTCTTTAATTTCAGTATATACGCTTAAGTGGAGAAGCTGAAGAATTTGGATTTTAATATTAGCCATGAAGAAGGGGGATTTCTGAAACAATGAAGGTCCAACACATACCTGATTTCGTAGAGGCTGCTGTGATGGCCGATCCCTGTGTGTGTGGCTTTCTCGAGTTATTGCAGATGCACCAGAATCTACATGAACTGACCCTACTGGAGTAGGCTGAAAAAATACATAACAAAAAGTCAAATGGGGAAAACAGGTCCAACTTAATGCCTCCGCAAAGGACAGCATCATTCTAATTCTAACAGAACAGTAGTAATTATTATTACTGTTATTATTACACCAAGGCCAGTTTCAAGTCTTCTTGCCTTTTCAGTTTGCTTATCTGCAAAAGGGAGACAGTTTGGTCCTCAATAGTTCATTGGAGAGTAGCTTGCCTTCGAAAAGAAAAATAACATCCTACAGTGATGACTGTTAGTATGCTCTAAGGCCCTGTGAACCCAAGGCCAGAAGAAAAAATTCAGAAGTTTCCTCTGGTGCTGGGCTCCACCCGACGGAAATCAAGTACCTTAATAGCTTATGTAGCACCAGCTCCTGGATCATTCAAAGAAAACTTCTTAAAAACTGACTTAAATTCTGATATCTTAGGACACAGTGGTCATAATCTTAAAAACACAGTTAGTAACTCCTTTATTACTCTAGTGAGAGTGACCCCTGGCATCACCCTGAAAAGACTGGCAAATGGAACGTCTACAGTCAAAGGAATGTTGTTTTTTTTCCCCCCATAGATTTAAGCAGAAAGTCTGGCAAGGGTAGTGAGACAGTGCTGGTCTGAGGTGAGAACGTTAAAAAGAAGATACTTACAATAGGCCTCCCGACCCAATCATAGGCGTAGTCAAAGGTGTAGCCTTTCCTTTCAAAGAGGTCTGTGAAGAGCGTCCGTAAATACTCATAGTCAGGTTTTTCAAAGAAGTCTAATCGCCTGACATATCGCAGGTAGGTTGCCATCTCCTCTGTTAGGAAAGAGGTTAAAGGCCACGCTCATTAGCTGAATGCTTCTCATGGGGAGAAGCTTTGGGCCAGGCAAGGAATATCTGTACAGACTATTCGACACTGATGTTTTCTTTATGGACCAAATCAAAGTGATAAAACCTATCTTGATTTAAATAACAATAAAAGGAAACATAAATTTTCTGGAGAGTATCTAGAAATACTAAGATATGGTCTCCACCTCCTTCAAAGCTTCAGTCACACTGGCTGGAGTGTCCTTTCAGCATCCTACCTGGAAAGTTTTCACAGAGAGCTTCAATGGGAGTATTCCTTTTGGTGTCACCAATTTTTTGATATCTTTCTTTTAATGTATCAGCCTGTAGAGAAGAAAGAGAGAAAGTTAGTTGGAAAGAGGTGTTAAGTATGGGAGGTCCAATATGTTTCGGGACATAATGACTGTTTCACTCAAACTGGCAGGATTTGTTAGATAGTCTCAATTTTTTTCTAATACTAACAAACAAGAAATGTAGTAGAGATGATATATTTAGATATGTACAAAACATCTGTTCTGGAAAGTTTTACTTGCAAATACATTTAGTAGTCTCAGATAAACACCACCAAATGTAATGAGATGAGAGGCTAAGATAAGAAAATAAATTCAAAATTATAACAGCTTAGTAATGACCCATGGCCACTAGGGTTCAAAATTTATTCGACCTTCTCATCCTTAGATCAGCTCTAGATAAGATTAAAAACACTGCTAATCCAAATGGGGGCAAACAGACAGATGGCTCCACAACATATTTATTGTGAAGTTGAATAGAAAAAGAACAAGATGTAAGAAAACTGCCTTTCTAAGAACCTGCTGTATAAAAAATAAATTAATTGAATTAAATTAAAACAAAAGGAAAAAACAACTGCCTTTCCACAATGTGCTTCCAGAGGGAAAAAATGTTAACTATGATACAGGCATGGCTAACAGACAGGTTTGCTATATGTCAGTGGCTCAAAGTAGCCAAGTCTGGTTTGCTCAAGACTGTAGACAGAGGGCTCCTGGAGCATGGACCAATAATGTGGTCTCAAGGGATTCTCATGAGGCTCTGCCTAGCCTGCTGCACCAGGCTTTAAGCCATTATGTTTTGAAGTATACTGGAGGAGTTTTAAATCTACAACTACCACTAAAATGATTCATGGATCATGAGAAAGTTTCAAGCAATTAATAATATACAAATGCATTATTTGGCTGTATAATGAGCAAACAGGATGTGAAACTCTATTTGACAGCTGTCAATATCAATGAGAAGGTATATGTGACTAGGAGAAGACCATGGAGGAGATGTTAGGAGAGGAATTTAACGGGAAAGAAATAAAATCTTCCCAAAGGGAAGGGATAAAAGCCTCACTTTTCAGGACAATGTCCAAGAAAGCACAGCAAAACGAATCATTCTGCCCTTCGGGAGGGAAGGGGTATAGTAGTACCCAAAGCTACCAATTAAGTTTCCTTCCATACTAACATGTTGAAATAAATCACAACTCAAAAATGTCTTGCATTTAACTATCTAATGGGACGTAGAATGGGTTAGAAGCTCACCATTTCCTAGTCTAACCACCAGAAGCACAGAGTAATCATTACAATGGTTGTAACTATAATTAATAGTTAACTTCGACACAAATGCACTGTATTGACACCTACCTAAGGAAGGCTATTTAAACTACACATTTTACAAGGAACAGCTATTTTATGCAAAGGCATTTATTCAATTAAACACTTGAACAGCAATGTTAAACCTGGATTTTCGTTTTAGTTCAGGTGGGTCCTTCGCCTATATAGGAAGAACAAGTATTTCCCAGTTCCCCTTAGGGGCACACCTAGTCCTGCTGGCCTTGCTGGTAAAATGTGTAGCAGCTGCTATCATCCATTTGTTCCAGAAATTCCCCAACACCCTGGGAACAATATGCCTGCTACATAATGTTAGTGAAGGAGGCATACTGACACAGAGAGAAAAGCAGCACTGCCAAGGCTGGGAGGGAATGAGGGAAGAGATTATGGAAAACTCGAAAATGAGGAAGAAGGATCAGAAGGGGAAGAAGACAAACGTGGGCAAAACAGAGCTTCCAAAGCCCAGGTGAGCATTTACATTATAGACTAATGTCGTTCCTGCCTGTCATCCCTGTAGCCAATCTTCCCCTTTGTGCTTCCTACAGACATCAAGTAAGCAACCCCTTCATTATCAACTGAGTATTTAAACAAAGCCCTCCACTGAGCACTTCCAAGGATACCTTGAGTCCTTGCCAGGGTAGGCTGCCTCGAAGGAAATACATGAACATATGGCCTAAGGCTTCCAAATCATCCCGCCGGCTTTGCTCTAAAAAGGAAGACAGATGACACATTATGTTTGCAGTTATTAAAGCAGAAAGGGGTTCAAAACCAAGTAATCCCTTCAGAAACCCGTCTGCTCTGGAAAGGCTCTGCTTACTAATTCTTTGTATATCTAAATCAGGGATAGTATTTTAGATCAAAACCAGAAACAACGTGTACTTCCTTTGCCTAGATCTGCTACTGGCAAGTAAATATCAAGTGAAAAGAGCAAATCCTAAACTAAAACCAAGTCCAAATCACCAAATGGTGAGTAACCACCCCTCACTCTATGCCGTCACCTTCCTGAAAGTAAGATAATTTAAACAAAATGTTATTTCTAGTACATGGGCTACAATTACTCTTTGGTTACCATCACGAAAAGTGAGCAGCAGATTGAGTAGCTGAGGCTGTTAAGAGAGTCCATTCTGGCTAGGCCTGCAAAGACACAAGCTGCAGAATGCCTAGCATACATGCCTAGTGCTTGTTATTCATCATAAAAATTAACACTTAAAATTTAGTTTAATGTAAGCCAGCATCAGGGCACAATCCTCAGCTCCATCCCATTTGTACCATGTCCCATAGCCACCTAAAGAAAAATGTAAAGTTTACTACTAAGGTGCCCTTTGTGGGCACATAAAACAGTATCCCTGCATTCAGAGAGCTTATCATGTAAAACAAGTTGCTGGATTTTTCTTTCTTTTCTTTAAATTGGGAAGATAAGGATGGTAAAGAACTGCAGAATAGTTAATAAAAAATTGTAACTACATCTCAGAAAACATCGTATACATTCTTTGGCTGTCAGACAATAGAAGTAGTACATTCTTCCATTTTTAATTGCCAATTACAATTTATCTCAGACATTTCATGTGTTTATTTTTCAGAATCGAGTTCTCGGCTTTATCAAAAGAAATGACAGATGCAAGAATAAGGGGCTATCTTAAACTTGATTTTGTCTTCTTTGTGCAGAAAGTAAAACCTAACAGAATCAGGGAGGCAGGGAAAGCTACTCAGGTAACCCAAAATACAAAAGCACAACACATTTAACTGCCGCCTCCAATTACAGGAAATTTGCATGAAAAAGAGTGCATAGTACTCTACAGGGCAGATGAAGAAAGAAAAGGCAACTTTCTAAATTGTACTTTGAAGGAGGTTTTTGGAAATGAGGTCACTAATGGGAAGGGGCGGCACCCTGACAAGAGACATAAATAACATAAAGTTGAGCTGATACAGAGCAACTGAAATAATCTTAAAAAGAATGAAGCAAAACAGCAAGGCCATCAGAAGCTTTTGACTACAAGGCTTGCCTGAAGTTTGCAATAAATTTCATATGTAATTGAAAACAAAAAGAGATTTTGTTAACAGAACTTAAAGAAACAGATTTTGTCAACAGACAAAAACAGATTTTGTTAACAGAACCTAAAGATACACCAAAAAAGAAAGAACAAGCAGGGTGAGTTGAGGGCTCCCACAAAACAGGGCAGATAGAGAAACCACACTCTGCAGGTTCTCACACTATATCACACCTACTCATCGCCTCTCCATTTTTATATCCACTTCCTGTAAGGAGGCCCCTTGGTAATAAATAATTCAGGGGACAAATGGTTGTACTTTAGACAGTTGAGCGCTAGAGGGCGGAACTCTCCACATTTTCAATGACTGATCGGCCCTACAGAAATAAGCCCAGCTTCTCTTCACAGCAAAGCCGTTATAAAATGAGATTTAAAATAAAATCAAAAACCAAAAAAATATAATAAATACATTTAAACTCACTGGAATAAGTAATAAAGTAACTTTTCAAATACTTAAAACCACGAAGAAAAGCTGTGGAATATGGGATAACAGGAAAAATAATGGTTCCTGAGTCAGGTTATCTAGGTCTTGGCCTGTCCTTTCTATGAATTTATTAATCCACACAAAATTAAGCATGGCCAAGTCACCGTTTGGGCTTCGATTTCCTCATCTGAAAAACAAGTGGTTGATTTAGATACTCTGAAAAGTCATTTTCCATTTCTAAAATTCTAAAATAATCTACAATAATTTAAATCATAAAGGCCTTTCAAAAAAAATGAGAGTGAAAATCAGAGCCATGCTTTATTTCCACATTTCTTTGAACACTCCACATTCATTCAATTCAGGATTTCAATTCAGTATTTCCCTTGTTTTTTTCATGCAGGATATTTCATTTTCAAAGAAAAAAGGTTTCAATACCAGTGAGACCAGGAGGACACAAAATTCTTCCATACCATAAAGGCTTGCTTTTCAACCAATCAGAAGATGTGCTTGGTTTACTTGCATCACATCCCTGATTTTAGGTCAAATATATTTTGTTGAAGGAAAGGGGCCAGGTGACCCAGTGTCCTCACCCTAACTTCAAACATTAAGGAATACAAAATGGGCAGACTTAATCAGTGGGAAGGTGGCTAATCTAATGTAGTAAATATCAGGTTTAGGGGGCTGCTTCCCTTGTTTTCTGCCCTCACAAAATTAATAGGCAATTCTTTCCAGGTCATTTGAAGATACACTTCCCTTTTTCTTCATTACAACATAAAGGATGCAACACATTTGAAAACCAATAGGATTAGGGTTCCTACAGAAACCTCTCTGGGTTTGAGACCATGGCCAGAGTTTAAAGGGCATGTGACAACCACCTATATGTATTCTCTGTAATAGGGACATTATAGACAAATACGGTGACAGGTTGGATCTGACCTGAAAAAAACTCTGGAACTCAGGAAGTCCACGCGTGGAGATACACTCAAAAGTTCCAGCAGAAATGGCTACATCAAGAGATAAAGGAACCTGAGTCTGACGACAGTAGATGCTTAAAACATATTTTGTTGAATAAATGATTACTAACATTATAGAGTCTTTACTATCATCAAGCACTAAACAGTTTATATGCATTATCTCACAGAACCCTATGGTATAAGGTACTGTTACCATACATCTTTCAGGGTGGGTGAGATAACTGATGCTGATGAAGGAAGGTTACTGGACCACATAGGTTTAAGGGAAAAAGCCAGAAATTACATCCCTTTTTCTTAACTGTTACACTGTACCTTATACAAACAACATGGATATGCATCTTTTGTCTGTTCTTGCCTTTCCTGACAAGAATAACAAAATCAGAACACAAATGCTGAGCCCAGGAGGCAGGAACTAGAACAACTTCTAGACTCTGTCAGTTAACCCAAACAATCATGACTTTACTATGTACCACACACTCTATCTCCTTGTAAAAAGGAAGGAAGAAGGGAATTCTGAGCCCTATGCAAGAGACCCATGTTACATATATTATCACCCATTCAACCTGCAAAACATCCTTGTGAAATGTTACTCTGTTTTTACAGGTAAGTTTCAGGGAGATTAAGTAACTTGTCCAAAGTGACACCAGTAATAAGTGCCAGAGAACCTTCCAGCCTAATTTTAAACTATTATGTTAAGTGAGAATATCCATGTGGTTACCGAAAAAATCCTGACAGCATTCATTTCAACTCGGGTTGTATCATACCACTTTATAATGCCATTTTTACTCTTCACTAATACTAGAATCCTCATCTGAATATCTGAGCAGTTTACTTGATGAGGCAACTTTATAGCGATTTACATTAGCTTTAATGTACTATTGTGTAAAATACTTATTGTGTAAACTGTTTGTTAGTATTTAAATACCTTACATAATTAGCTACATCTAGGAGTCTAATATTCTGTTTATATGTCTACTCTCTAGGGTGGTGATTTTCGAACATATCTTTTCAATCACCTTAGAAGCTTTTCTTCAAATATAATCTTCCAATGAAAGCCCAATATATAAAACAGATAAAATGGGAAGCTTTCCTGGAGAAGCTGGCAAGGGCCCAGGGCCCTACCGACTGGGCCTTCTCACTGTTCCTTAGGCTTCCCTCGCAAATACTCTCCCCTGGACTAGTCCCTCTAACAAGTGAGACTACAGCTTTTAGCAATATTTATGCAAATTGTCCATCCTGCGTAAAATTCAAGACTCATGGAAAGGCAAATATATTTTCACTGAATAAGACATAGGCTTCTCCCTGAAAAATGAGTCACGAAACTATGCACAGATAACAGAAGGCTAGTCCATGTTTTAGTGAAGCACTCTTCCTCAAAGCAGATATCAGCCTGATGTCCTTTTCAGGTTATATATGGGGCCATTTGTATGTAAATATCAAACTCATCACTAAACTTACTAAAATGTTATCATCTTAATTCAATAATTCAAGCACCACACTCTGAGAAACTAAGCATTTGGAAACAAAGAATGAAAAATCCTTAAGTTGTCAACAGGATACTTAGGAAAGTCACTAACTTACCATCTTAATTTCTCAAGTACAAAAATCACTTACCCTGTGAAGCAATAAGAATCACAAGTTGTAATGCACAATGGGTACAAAAGTGTTTTGGGAATAAAAAGGTGTTTTAACAACCTGCCGCTTTCATGGAGCTGAAAAGAAACACACCTTTGCCAAGATGCGTGTTGATAGACATGTATCTTGCAGTTCCAGTTAAACTTTTGTGCTCCCTATAAGGTATATGCTTTTTGGTTTCAGGGTCAATGTATTCCTTGGCCAGTCCAAAGTCTATAATGTGTATAACATGCTCTTTCTTATTGCCTTGTCGGCCAATCAGGAAGTTCTCTGGCTTGACATCTCGGTAAATGAGATTCTTTGAGTGCACGTATTCCATTCGGGAAAGCTGAAAGAGAGAAAAACAATGATAGAAATACTACTCTAAAGAAGTTTACTGTAAAAATACATCAGAACGTTTTCTTTTATCAGCCCAAAGCTTTGAAATTAAAATAAAACTCATTTCTTCACCACCCAGAGCCACTTTACTCTTGTAAACCAGAATATATTTCCTGATACAAATACATATATGACAAATATCAAGATAAAAGAGAGAAGGATAGGAACTTCCCTGGTGGCGCAGTGGTTAAGACTCCATGCTCCCAATGCAGGGGGCCTGGGTTCAATCCCTGGTCAGGGAACTAGATCCCACATGCATGCCTCAACTAAGAGTTCGCATGCCACAACTAAGGAGCCCGCCTGCCACAACTAAGATATTGTGCAGTCAAATAAATAAAAATTTAAAAAAAGAGAGAGAGAAGGATAGTACAGTTCATCTAAAATGATAATACACAGTTTTACTTCGTTATGCAATGATTTGCAAATGATGAATAGAGTTAGTGTTTTTATGTTACTTCAGAAAGTAAGCATTTGAGAGGCAAGAATTACTCCCAGGCAGGAAATCAGAATACGTTGGTGGCCTTTGAAGACAGGTGCCACTGCCACATTCACCTCCTGCCCACACCTTCCTATACTCTGTCTCTTTGTTGCAGAAATAAGGGAAGTGAGGCCCAGAGAAGTTAATATTGGACTGATATCACAGAGCTAACTAACAGCAGAGGTAGGAGTATAGGTTTTATGAGAAAGTAAACATAGCCCAAAATAATAATCATAAAATTATTCAAATTTCATTAAGTTCACTTCTATCTTCAAAGCTTTTCTATTTAGTATAGAAAGGGAAGCATGAGCATTTGAATTTTTGACTCAAAAGTCAAGATCAATTTTCTAACATTTCCAAGTCTTTAAACTGGGTGAGACCATCACCATTTCAGACCAATAAAGACATCCTTCTGCTTAGGGGATGACAAAGTTCTCAAAGGAACTGTCTTAACTGTTCCTTAAAGTGGTACTAGTGTGTAATTTGGTAGGAGCTGAGAAAGCTGCCTCTTCAGCTGTCTCAGTCTCTGTGAGAACTAGAGGCAAGAGAACCAAGGCAGGTTCTTGGTCACACAACTTCAGAATCTGATTTTAGGGCAGTGGGTTACATCTCCAATCTTTTCTTGGATGTGATGGTAAGGAGGGAGGGAGGACACGACAAAACTTTACAGTCATGTGTTTAAAACCTATAAATAAAACAACAAAGAAGTTACTTGCATTTGTACAATTTTTCCTAATCATCCTGCTTCTCCCTAAATAAATTTCCACTTCAGTCAAGGTCAGAGTATTGCTCCAAGGTGCAAATTCTTAAAATAGAGCAAACAGCAAATGCAGTGCGACTTCTCTGGATTAACCCTTTTTGCCCCAGCCAGCTTCCTAGAATGCCACCAAGCCAGTAAGTGTGCATTCACTAGGTGTCACTACAGCTAGTAAATCACCAACAGGGACACAAGGATGTGGCTGGGAGACCCGCCCCGCCTATCCTTCTGCAGAATGGCAACGCCAACTTACCAACTGAATGGCTATCATTAACACAGTCTTCAAAGTAAAAGTTCGGTCACAGAGATCAAACAAGTCCTCCAAGCTAGGGCCCAGAAGCTCCAGCACCATGGCATTGTATTTCCCACATGGTCCAAAGTAATACACCTGTGGGAGACCTTCACCTGAAAGCAGAGGGAAAATAGAGTGCAGAGTGAGGGACACAAAAACCAAAATATGAGATAGCTGCAACAGCGCTAAGTAGATAAAAAGGAAATATAACTTGTGAGATTTTTGTTTTCTTTCATAGTCCCTACTGGAGAACTCAAACTGAGCACAACAGCTTCAAAGGGAACTAGTAATGTGTGGGAAAGGCTAAGCCATTGCCCAATATGTTCAAATAAGCAGTTATTTAATACCAGAGTGCCAAAGGCATTTCCACTGCTACGTAGGACAGAGAATGGTCCCTGATCTACTGCTGGATCAGAGCGTAAACTATTCTCCCCCAAGGATGCCCAAAAGCACACTAGCATAAAAGGTTCAAAAGATGGCTCATGAGCTCAAAGGTCAGGCTAACACACCTTGTTGCATTAGCTGGTTTCATTTGCACTCCCTATGCTTACTACCAAAGGCACAAGGAGATGGAACTGTTTCCAACTGTTGCTCTGAGGAGAGCTCAGACCGAAGGGCTGAGGTCACAGAGGATGCAGCCTGGTCCTTTTCTCATAGGGAGTCTCTGGAGTTTCCTGTTTTCTATCAGTTGGAGAAAAGTCAACAGACTGGGTTTGGTTACTGATAAGTAATTATGAAAGGAAAAGGAATAAAAATACAAGGCTGGGTTTTCCCCAGATTTGAAATTCATAGTTATAAGAAGCCAAAATCTAGACTTTCTCACCTACGTGGCAACTTGTGAAGGAATTTCCTCCTTAAAGTGTATTGTAAATATGAGGCACTCAATAAATATGTGCTGAATGGCACCATGTGAACTGTAGGTATGAATGAGGCTACAGAACTTCTAAAAATCTGGTCTTACAGTGAGAACACTTCCATCTTAATACACTTATGTACACCACGGTCTACAGTTGTACACGCTGCAGATTACTGCTTGCTCCTGTCTGTAAGTTTTTTGGACAACAGAATTCTCTCCATCTTCGCATTTTATTTGTACAGATGTGGTACAGGCAGAGGTAATTATATCTACTGTAATCTGAATGTTTGTGTCCCTCCAAAATTCGCATGTTGAAAACCTAATGCCCACTGTGATGGTTTTAAGAGGTGTGGGCCTTTGGGAGGTGAGATCATGAAGGCAGGGCCTTCATGAATGGGATTAATGCCCTTAAAAAAGAGACCCCACAGAGCTCCCTAGCCCCTTCAGCCATGTGAGGACACAGTAGCAAGTCAGCAGTCTGCAACCCAGACGAGGGCCTTCACCAGAACCTGACCATGCTGGTATCATGATCTTGGACTTCCAGCCTCTGGAACCGGGAGAAATAAATTTCTGTGTTTATAAGCCACTCAGTCTGTAGTATTTTGTTACAGCAGCCCAACTGGATTAAGACAATGTCTAATACTTGGAACTTTAACCCAATGTGCCCATCCTTCTCTCCAGCACAGGTCTTGTATATCTGGAATCTGTATGATTCATTGCTATGATATGTGTTTATTTCATGTGCTGCTATAGTCTATCCTATTCCATCTAAATACTAAACAACTTCTTTCTTAGTGTTCCATAGGCTCATTCCTGTCTCATACCATTTCATATAGGATACTCTGAATTGTCCTTGTGGTTGTTTTGATTCTCCCTATCTCCAAAAGGAAACAGAGTTGAATTTATCTTTTTTTCTCCTGTTGTTTTGAAGAACTCCTTCAGTTCATTTAAAATATATAAAACCTAACAGCTGTTCCCAATGAGTTCTACTGAGAAATCCAAAGCAGAACAGTACCATAGAGATTTATTGCTTTTATTAATCAGATCCAACAGCTATTGCTTTCGCCTGACACGCATCCTTTCTTCCTTCTTCTGATAACATCTTACTCTTCCAGCAGGAAAGCACCATTCCTTCATTGTTACTACATGTGGTTAAAGTGGGGTCAAGCCATTTCCCACTGCCACCCCAAGGATGTGACTCAAGCCAGATTAATTAGAGGATTCTATCCTCCTGCCTGGGGAACTGGGTCAAGGATAGGAGCTTGAACTATGTCGGTACAATAAGAGTCAACTCTGGGCCTTTTTGAAACTATAGAGAAGGAGGAGCGATTTTCGTCCCCCTCGATCACTAAACTGGAAGGAGCTTAGCCTGAAGCTACCAGAGACAACCACATGAGAACAGGTAGACTACTTATCTGAGAATGAAACCAACACAGAGAAAGCAGAGCTGAGAGAAGCAGACAGACAAGTATACCACAAACCTGAGGACCAAGGACAATGCGGGTCCTGGATCTGGCTGGCCTGAGGTGAGAATCCTGGACTTCTCAGTCCTGTGAGCCAAGAAATTCTCTCCCCAACCCCCCACTCCCTCAATTAAGTGAGCTTGCACTCTATCATTTGAAAATGCAATGTGTCTAGACAGATATGCATACAACACTGCAAAAAAAATCCTTGTGCCTACATTTTGGGGCATGAATACAAATGCATCTTGAGGGTAGATTCCTTGAAGAGGAAATGCTGAGTCAAGGGTCATGCACATTTAACATTTTAGTATATGTTGCCACATTGCCAGTTCTAAATCCTCTCTGGTCCCTGGTCTGTTTCCAGTGCGCTTTTCACATTTAGTACTACCGTCCTATTACTTAAGTATCCAGGCCCATAGAGTATTTAAAAATGTTTTCAGAAGCTGCCTTGACTCATTCTTCTCAAAGCCCCAGCACTAGGTTACCTCCTCTCTTACACGTAGCCAGCAGCAGCATGTTTGGAGGAGTCTCCTAGGTTTTTGTCAAAATTATCATTGATATTTCAAAGTCAGGAGAATCCTTCCTCCCCCATTATTTGTTCAACACTACAATAAGAAATTTCCACTCAAAGCATACTTACATCACAAAAGTCTATTGGCCATAAACTGCTTTACAGTTTATGAAGTGTTTTTACATAGGCCTTCCCATTTAATCCTAACAAGTACATATAGGAATTACTATTCTCATTTTATGGGTAAGGAAATTCATTTGAAGTGACTTGCTCAGGTCATACACTGAGTGGTAATAGCCAAGACCTAAAACCCCACTTCCGCCTCCAAGTTTCAGGCTCTTTTCTTTTTGCCCGTGCTGTGCAGCATATGGGATCTTAGTTCCCCCACTAGGGATTGAACCCTGCACCCCCTGCGTTGGAAGCACAGAGTCTTAACCATTGGACTGCCAGGGAAGTCCCCCAGCCTCTTTTACTATACCACATACACCTATCTGCACCCTGAAGTCCACGGACATCTAGAGTGGCAGCGAGGACTACTGGGTCACATTACTTTCATAGGAGATTAACCAATTTAATAAAGAGTCAGTAAACCGTAGTCTGTGTGTGAACCTAAGGGACAATCACAAGATACTGATGATGTTGATAGGTTATGAACTCAAGTAATAAAGAAAGAGTAATTTTTTACTTACAAAAAGCACAGGTAAGATTCTATCAGGAGTGCATTAGTAGTATTTTTCTAATACAAATACCAATCTTTAAATTACACCTAATAAATTAAACATATCATTAGGAATTCAGAGGGCAATGTGGCATATGTTTAGATTAATATAGAAAGTATAAAAAGAAGATAAGCATATGTTTTCATTAACTTTGGACCCATTTAACAAATTTTTCCCAGAAGTCTCCTGATTGAAAAAAACAAACCCACTAAAGTATACAGTCTAATCATAGCACAGAAGCAGAGTGTCCCCTATTATTGAACTCTCTTAATACTTAATACCCTTCCTTAAGCGTCAAAATAGTCATGGAAGAGTAAAGTACCAAGTGTCACCCTCATTTTCTGAATGGGAAAGTAGAGGTTAACTGGATTGCCACAGAACTGGTCAATGGAACAGATGCTATAGGCTGCCATTCTTTCCTCATCTGAGCCTTCACGTAAACACCTCTCCAGTCAGAACAGATGTGACTTGGTGGAAAATTTGAGATGACCTTATAATTCTGGTCACTGAGGAGGCATGAAGACTTCCAAGGAGGCAAAGTGAACTTACTTATCTTGCTGATTTTCACTTAATCTAAGGAATAAGTCCCTGGCAGGCAGATTCTTAACCACTGTGCCACAAGGGAAGCCCCCAGTGTGTATTTTATACTTAGAGCACATTCGGATTAGCCACATTTCACGTGCTCAGTAGTCACATGTGGCTAGTGGTTCAGCTCTGTGAGAAGTTATGAAAGATATAAGTGAGGCTGACTTACATACAATAATGGAGCAGACAAGAGGTTCTGTACTTAGCAATCTGTATGATCCCGACCAAGAAGCTTTCTCCAGCCCATAACCCTCTCCTTCCTCTGAAACTCTCTATAACTGCTGATTCTGCTTACCTGGAGCCAATCACAGGTTGTCTCCCTCTTAGAATGTAAGTTAGTGGGGGCTTCCCTGGTGGCACAGTGTTTAAGAATCCACCTGCCCATGCAGGGGACATGGGTTTGAGCCCTGGTCTGGGAAGATCCCACATGCTGCAGAGCAACTGAGCCCGTGAGCCACAACTACTGAGCCTGAGCTCTAGAGCCCGTGAACCACAACTACTGAGACTGTGTGCCACAACTACTGAAGCCCGCGTGCCTAGAGCCTGTGCTCCGCAACAAGAGAAGCCACTGCAATAAGAAGCCCGCACACCGCAACAAAGAGTAGCCCCCACTCACCGCGACTAGAGAAAGCCTGTGTGCAGCAACGAAGACCCAACACAGTCGAAAATAAAAAGTAAATAAATAAATTTAGAATGTAAGTTAGGGGCAATGCCTACTCTTATTCACCACTGTATCCCCAGGGCTTTAGCTTAGACCACTACTTAACCCAAGTGCGATGCTCAGTGAACACCTCTTTAATAAATGTATGAACAGACACATACCTGCCTCTGGGCCTTAGCTTATTTTATTCTTAGAAAGCTTTCTTTACCCTTCTGTTTGAACATGTTCGAATAAATCATACCTCTTTTTGAAAGTTCAGCCCCATAGCTACCACCCTCTTTAAAAAGCCTTCCGTGTTTCCCATAATTAGAAACGATTTTTCCCTTTAGAACTTCCATATAATTTTATATGTAACTTAAAAAAATAACATTCCACACATTCTGTGTGTGTTATAGTTACTTACATACCTTAGTGAGCTCCTTGAGAGTAGTACAACAATGTCTTACAAAAAACATTATGAAAGCTCAATAAACATTACATTTTCCTTCCAATGGGCAGTGACCATGTTATTTATAACTCTGTGGCCCTCAAATTACTCACCGTAGTGCTATGGACACAGCTGATGCTGAGTTCTTGCTAGTGAAAACTTCATCTCCTTGCACTGACTAAAGTAATTATTAGTAAGAGACTCTACAGGTTGGTAAGAAAAGGTGAATTAAAGCCATATGAAGCATAAAGAAAGAGGAAAATGGAGAGAAAAGTTAAAAGTGTGTCAGACTGTTGAAAGCACAAAAGAGTGCAGAGGTGTACAGAGCTGACAAACTCTTCTTTTAAGGGGGTGGAATATAAAGCACTTACTTAGAAGTCATTGAAAGATGAAAATATTGGTCACAAAGGTTAAAACTTGATCTTTGGGCTTCCCTGGTGGTGCAGTGGTTGGGAGTCCACCTGCCGATGCAGGGGACTAGGGTTCTTGCCCTGGTCCGGGAGGATCCCGCGTGCTGCGGAGTAGCTGGGCCCGTGGCTGCTGGGCCTGCACGTCCGGAGCCTGTGCTCCGCAGCGGGAGGGGCCACAACAGTGAGAGGCCCGGGTATCGCCAAAAAAAAAAAAAAAAAAAAACTTGATTTTTTTGTTGGTTTTTGTCTTAAGTATGCATATAGATACATTATAGTCTACAAATACAAAAGAGCTTAGCTAGCAACTGGATTATCATTTTGATAACAGATGTGAGGCGTTATCTATCGTCATGTAGTCTGTTACTGGAACTTAAGGAAAATATTCTCTCTCACGATGACACTGAGAGATACTGGAAAGGAATTCACTGAGTTTTAATACAAGACAGTAGATACAGGCTTTCACCTTCTCATAACCCATAGGAATAATTCACTTCAACGACTCATCTCTTTCATTCCATAGTACTCCATAGCTTTGGGGATGCTAAATGCTACCTTCTCTCTTAATGATTAACCTTGACAAACTATGAGTTAAGGAGGGGGAGTGACTGAGGGCTGTGGTCAGTCCTATGATGGTCACTGAGACTTCTGCCTCTGCCCTCCTTCAAAAAGCATTCTCTAAGGGCAGCCACTAAGCTATTCTTAATGTCTGAAGAATGGCTTTGAAGACATAGAAGGAAGAGAAACATGCAGGTACATAGTAAGAGAGATGTGAGTAAAGACAGAAAAGTAAAGTATGATCAAGAATTAAAGGGAGAAAATGACGTCAGAAACTTTAGGGTCTGTGCAAACTTATAAGCAAGCTTCCTCTGACAGGCTTCGGTGCTTGACCTTTTCTAAACCTTTGCCTGCATAAGCACTATAATGGTTTTCTGGAACTAATCACCACACTCCAGCCCAGGCCACGTACATATAAGTTACTTGGGTCTATTTTTGGAACTCTGCCTTCTATTTTTCATGAAGATCCTTAAAAGAAGTCAAAATTCAAATAACAAATTCTGCCTTCACACTGAGCAAATATCTCTAGCAGTTCTGTACTCTGCAAAACAATGCACCGAAAAGGTGTCAGTACTTTGTGTAACTGTGAGGTGCATGCAGGCCACACAATTTCTATAATAAACTCACAACTCCCTATTTGCAATTAAAGGAATTACTGGCCCAACAAGTCTTCACCAGCTAAGTATCTAAAATAGAAGTGTGCTTTTTTTTTTTTGCAGGAGAGAGGAATAAATTTTATGTACATAATTAAAGATAATTACTCTCTATGCCTCATGTAACCTAGAGCTATTTGAGAGTTTTAAGGAGCAGAGAAGGGCCACAAGGGTTTGGCTCTAACAGATAAACAAGTCTCTCACAGCATTACATATGAACTTTTATGTTTATATTTCACGATACTATAGAGTACATTGTTAGCCGTAACATGAGAAATGTCCCAATGCTCGAAACTACGGAAAATAACACAAAGGACACACAACCAAAGAATTTATCCTAGTCCAGAAGTGTGCGGAGTGTTGAGTTTCAGAAATATCTGTTCCTATTTATGGCTAACTACTGTAGCTAGCTAATAAAGGTTAAAAGTCATGATGTTTTGTCCTTGGAAGAACGGAAAGGAATTCATAGTGCTATCACGACTAAATTAGCTCCATCAAAGACCAGCAAACTAGTACGGAGTATGACAATTATGCCTTTCCAAGCCCAGCAAATGAAACAATCCTTTCTATTTTTGCTTCACAAAGTTTTTGCTACAGATTGGATTTACGCTGTAAAATCAATAGAAGCATTTAAATGTCCTTTTAAAATGTTTTCTGGACAAGGTAGGTAGATTTGGAAATGTACACACATGCACACACACTCTTTAAGAGGAAAAGATGAAAAGCACAACACACTTTCCCTTGTCTGAAGTTTGCTCCATATACTGTAAGACAGAGTTTTGTTTTTGTTTTTAATTTATTTGGCTGCATTGGGTCTTGGTTGCTGTGAGCGAGCTTTCTCTAGTTGTGGCGAGCGGGGTCTACTCTTCGTTGCAGTGCACGGGCTTCTCATTGCGGTGGCTTCTCTTGTTGCGGAGCACAGGCTCTAGGCGCATGGGCTTCAGTAGCTGTGGCGCACGGGCTTGGTTGCTCCGCGGCATGTGGGATCTTCCCGGACCAGGGCTCGAACCCGTGTCCCTTGCATTGGCAGGCAGATTCTTAACCACTGCGCCACCAGAGAAGTCCCCCAGAGCTTTTTTTTAAGATTGAAGTATAGCTGATTTACAATGTTGTGTTAATTTTGGCTGTACAGCAAAGTGATTCAGTTATACATATACATACATTCTTTTTATATTCTTTTCTGTTATGGTTTATCATAGGATATTGAATATAGTTCCCTGTGCTATACAGTACGACCTTGTGTTTATCCATCCTATATAAACTAGTTTGCATCTTCTAATCCCAAACTCCCAATCCATCCTTCCCCCACACCCCCTCCCCTTTGGCAGCCACAAGTCTGTTCTCTATGTCTGTGAGTCTGTTTCAAGACAGAGATGTTTTCATATACCCATAATGGGCTCTTGCTACTGACTCACCAACCCAAGCACACTTTCATATTTAGGTTCTTCTCCCTGAGAGGAACAACAGTGACACTGGTGCTGTTCCTTCTGCAAAGTATATCCAAATATACTCCTCGTCCTTTACCCAGTGGACAGGACTTTAACTTTTTTGTTTTTTTTGTTTGTTTGTTTTTGCGGTACGCGGGCCTCTCACTGTTGTGGCCTCTTCCGTTGCGGAGCACAGGCTCTGGACGCGCAGGCTCAGCGGCCATAGCTCACGGGCCGGGGCACGAACCCGTGTCCCCTTCATTGGCAGGCGGACTCTCAACCACTGCGCCACCAGGGAAACCCTTTTTGTTTGTTTTTAATATGAGGCTTCTGCTGTTGCCCTAATGTTTATTTATTTCAAATATGCCACTCATGCTGAAAGGAGCAGGTCCTTCAAAGGGTGAAAGTTTGGCAGAAATGGCTTTAAATTCATCATTCCAGACCCTTCTAAGTATGAGAAGCTCTGTCTCTCTTAACACAGGGCCAAAGCAGATTTTTCTCTTAAGATTATTCTTTCCCAACAAGTGTATGATAAGTACAATAAACACAGGCACAATCAGCAGTGAAAGAGGGAGCTCTTTTTCTGGGAGTACTCACTGCCCTTTGCCAGGACATCACACGGTTGTTGTTTTCAGGCTCTACTCCCCACTTTGAGAATCTCAAGATGCTGAACTGCCTTAAGGCAAAATGTTTTGCTTTCTAGCAACGGTTACATGAAGAGAAAGAAAAGTATGGTCTGTGGGTCCACCATTTTCTTGTCACACTGTCAACTGTCTTCTCCCAGTTCTTAAGCCACATTCTTAGAGAACGTGCTCTATGCTGAGCGGTGGAGTCCATGTGATCCTGCGCACCCTTATCACAGAATTGGGACCAGAACTGGAAGGCTGTTCCAAGCTAAGTCAGCTGGTCTCTTTCCTAGGAACTTGCATGTTTTTTGGCCACGCCGTGTGGCATGCGGGATCTTAGTTCCCCGACCTGGGATCAAATCTGTGCCCTCTGCATTGGAAGCCTGGAGTCTTAACCACTGGACGACCAGGGAAGTGCCAGAGCTCGCAACTGAGATACAGGACTCCAGTCAATCTCTGCTGGTGCTTAAATGGAGAAGGGCTGCATAAAAGACTTTTTTCCACCAAATGTAAGGAGATGCAGAGAAGGCTGGTAACACATAGCAGATGAAGAGGGCTAACAGAAGCCAAGGCATAAGATTTTATGACACTAAGCGGAAGGAGGGTCAAATATAGTGTCAGAGTCCAGAAGAGTCAGACAGAAAGCCAGGGACAAAGAGCAGTTGTTTTGGTTCCTAGAGGCTTTCTAAGTGCTTTGTTCCAATCCCTAGTGAGACCTGTATATTTCCTTCCTTGGTTCCATGATATGTCCCTATGATTTTTCAGTAAATTCTCCTTTAGAATCATAGCTAAGTGGAATAGATTCTGTTCTTTGTAATCAAATGGTGTTTACCAACACACACACATAACTGTTCCTCTTGCTCTTCTATAACCATCACTTCCTAAACACTGTGTGCAAGACACTACACTAGATGCTTTAGGGAGAGAAGAAAAAACAAAGATAAGTAAGACACAGACTCTCTCCTTAGGGAGCTTACAGATAGAAAACAGAGAGGCAAACAGCTAACATAGTACTAGGTCAAGTCTTCCATAAAAATTAGCAAAAAGAGTGAGACATGGAATGGTGTAAGCATCAAATCCACTTACTTAAATTTCATGATATATGCTTGGCCAAAAAAAAGTTAAGAAATAAAAAAAACTACCATATTTTGAAGATGCATACCTTATTACATAAATTCTGCAGCACTGTATATACTGAACATCCATACCATGCATATTTACTGAGTATGATCATATACACAAATCCAGTTAGACTACACTCTATAGGCCACGGGCAATTTGAGAGATTTTTCAGGGCTGACTCTGGTTATGTGTGATTTTCACCTGTGTGCCAACTTTAGCTCCTAAACTCAAATAAGACTACGCTGTATTTAACAGTTGGTTTCCTTAGAAAATCTGTCACCCTTGAAATCCTAGCATTTTATTTATTTATATCTTTTTTGGCTGCATTGGATCTTCGTTGCTGCATGCGGGCTTTCTCTAGTTGCAGCGAGCGGGGGCTACTCTTCATTGTGGCACGGGGCCTTCTCATTGCAGTGGCTTCTCTTTTGCGAAGCACAGGCTCTAGGCTCGTGGTATTCAGCAGTTGTGGTTCGTGGGCTCTAGAGTGCAGACTCAGTAGATGTGGAGCACAGGCTTAGTTGCTCCATGGCATGTGCGATCTTCCCGGACCAGGGACTGAACCTGTGTCCCCTGCATTGGCAGGTGGATTCTTAACCACTGCGCCCCAGGGAAGTCCCGAAATCCTAGAATTTTAAATAAGATACCTATAAACTAGTATATAGAAGTGAGGTATGATCTGTGACAGCTGGTGGTGGTCTAGTTATTGACTGATTATTAGGTTATCCCAGCAGCTAACTGAACTGAAATATGGTGTTCTGAGAATTATCTTAGGATTTTGAACAAAGCCTTTATACTCAAATTAGGCTACGAGGCTCCTATAGTTGATGGTGCCTCAATACAGGAGACATGACAAACATAGATGGGCCCCAGCAACTTATTCTCTAACATTTTTTATTATCTGCCTAGAACTGTTTTCAATATCTTCAATATTTCAACTGTTTTCCAATCATAATATTCAAATTGACATTTAACTCATTCTATCCCTTTAGTATCTCATCTCTCAAATACATATTGGATAATAAAGCTAAAAGAACCTCAGCACTGTTTGAAACTTACACCTTCCCATTTGATAAACAGACCCCCATCTTATATTTAAATCAGAAAAATTTTTAATGAAAATATATACATAAAAAGATTAAGGGGGGGCTTCCCTGGTGGCGCAGTGGTTAAGAATCCGCCTGCCAATGAAGGGGACACGGGTTCAAGCCTTGGTCCAGGAAGATCCCATATGCCGCGGAGCAACTAAGCCCGTGCGCCACAACTACTGAACCTGTGCTCTAGAGCCCACAAGCCACAACTACTGAACCCACGTGCCACAGCTACTGAAGCCTGTGCGCCTAGAGTCTGTGCTCCGCAACAAGAGAAGCCACTGCAATGAGAAGTCTGTGCACCTCAACAAAGAGTAGCCCCCACTCGCCACAACTAAAGAAAGGCCGCGCACAGCAACGAAGACCCAACGCAGCCAAAAATAAATAAATTAAATAAATAAATATTAAAAAAAAAAAAGACTAAGGGGGACTTCCCTGGTGGCGCAGTGGTTAAGAATCTGCCTGCCAATGCAGGGGACAAAGGTTCGAGCCCTGGTCCCGGAAGATCCCATATGCCGCGGAGCAACTAAGCACGTGCGCCACAACTACTGAGCCTGCGCTCTTGAGCCCGCGAGCCACAACTACTAAGCCTACGTGCCATGACTACTGAAGTCCGCGTGCCTAAAGCCCGCGCTCTGCAACAAGAGAAGCCACCACAATGAGAAGCCCCTGCACCACAACGAAGAGTAGCCCCCACTCGCCACAACTACAGAAAGCCCACGCACGGCAATGAAGACCCAACACAGACAAAAATAAATTAAAAAAAAAAAAAGACTAAGGAAGTACACATGAGAATAGTAGTTGTGAGTAGAGAGATTAAATCTTTCTTTTATGTATTTTTCTAAACCTTCAATGATATTAGTTTTCTCCATAACTTAACAAAATAATTTTTTAAGTGAAAAAAAATTTTTCCTTTGGGCAAGCTGCACACAGATAGTTGTAAATTCCTTCTTTAAAGTTACTCTCTTTTGGGACTTCCCTGGTGGTCCAGTGGTTAAGACTCCATGCTCCCAATGCAGGGGGCCTGGGTTCGGTCCTGGTCAGGGAACTAGATCCCACACGCATGCTTCAATGAAGATTCCACATGCCGCAACCAAGACCCAGCACAGCCAAATAAATATTAAAAAAAAATGTTACTCTCTTTTTTAGGTAGCATAGTAAGAGATCTAGAGTCCTATCTTTTCTGAACTATAACTGTTGAGAGTGGAGCCAAGCAATACGTTGACAAATTATGACAACTGTTTCAATGTGATTGTGTCCAAATAATTTTCTACCCGCTGATGGGCCATTTATGTATGAAGATGTGCACTACTACAGCCATTATATTTATGAGAACCACACATAATTCCTACCTTCAAAAGGCTTAAATTCCAGAACTTTTGCCAGGCAGTTCTTGGATGCTCTAAGTTTATAGGTAATAGTGAATATACATGTCTCTGACTACACCAAATCCCTGTAGAAAAAATTTGGAGGACTTCATTCTAATATCTTGAATTATTCATTCATATCTCTATTCTTCTTCCTTAATACAGTTAATCAAGAATTGTTAGCATAAGCAAATAAAGAAGAGGCTGAGATCTTGAAGAGGAGAGTGTATACATAAAAGAAAGAAGCTGTCACTTAACTTGGTGATCTCACTGCCAGTGAAATCCTGCTGGAAGAGTTTATATACTGAGATTTCATCAATTTGACATCTGTTGAGTCTCTTCTTTGGATTAAGTGATATGCAAATAATACTATAATGAATAAAAGATGCTTCTCACCCTTAAAAAGCTCACAACCCAGGGAACCCTCCTTACATTGTTGGTGGGGATGTAAACTGGTGCAGCCACTATGGAAGACAGTATGGAGGTTCCTCAAAAAAACTAAAAATAGAGTTGCCCTATGATATAGCAATCCCACTCCTGGCCATATATCTGTAGAAATCTATAATTCGAAAAGATATATGCATCCTAATGTTCACTGCAGCACTATTTACAATAGCCAAGACATGGAAACAACCTAAATGTCCATCAACAGATGAATGGATAAAGAAGATGTGGTGCATATATACAATGGAATGCTACTCTGCCATAAAAAAGAATGAAATAATGCCATTTGTGGCAACATGAATCGACCTAGAGATTATCATACTATGTGAAGTAAGTCAGAAAGAGAAAGACAAACACCATGTGATATCAATTATGTGTGGAAGCTAAAATATGACACAAATTAATTTATCTATGAACAGAAATAGACTCACAGACATAGAGAACATACTTGTGGTTGCCTAGGGGGAGGAGGGTAAGGGAGGGATGGATTGGGAGTTTGGGATTAGCAGATGTAAACTATAATATTAGAATAAACAACAAGGTCCTACTGTATAGCACAAGGAACTATATTCAATATCTTGTAATAAACCATAATAGAAAAGAATATGAAAAAGAATGTATAACTGAATCACTTTGCTGTACAGCAGAAATTAACACACATTGTAAATCAACTATACTTCAATAAAATAAATGGAAAAATAAGTTCACAATCCAGCAGCATATTACACTGTGAAAAGTCCACAGAATGAGGGATATGGCTCTCTCTCTGTAAGTTCTCTCATTACAGTGCCTCAGGGGTAGAATGTGGACTTCCTTGGTGGCTCAGTGGTTAAGAATCCGCCTGCCAATGCAGGGGCATGGGTTTGAGCCCTGGTCCGGGAACTTAGTTGCAGAGCAACTAAGCCCGTGCACCACAACTACTGAGCCTGCGCTCTAGAGCTCACAAGCCACAACTACTGAGCCTGTGTGCCTAGAGCCCATGCTCCTAACAAGAGAAGCCCCCACACCGCAACGAGAGTAGCCCCCGCTCGCCGCAACTAGAGAAGGCCCGTGTGCAGCAACAAAGACCCAACGCAGCCATAAATAAATAAATAAATTTATTTTTTAGAAAAGGGTGGACTATATATAAGGAATAAGGAAGTATTCCTTGCAGTAATTCCTTTTTTTTTTTTTTTTTTTTTGGCTGCACCACTCGGCATGCAGGATAGTTCCCCCATCAGGGATTGAACCCGTGTCCCTTGCATTGGAAGCATGGAGTCTTAACCTCTGGACCACCAGGGAAGTCTCGAGGTAATTCTTATGTTATGCAAACTGAACTAAGAGATGAAAAAGAATAAGGAGTTTTGGTAGCTGCCATGCTAGAGCTGAGATCAGCAAACTATAGCCTTTAGGTCAAATCTGGCCCAACCACTTTTGCATGATTAGAGAACTAAGAATAGTTTCTACATTTTTAAATATTTGAAAAAAATTTAAAGAAGAATATTTCAGCAGTGAAAATTACATAAATTTCAAATTTCAGTGTCCATGAATAAATCTTTATTGGAATATAGGTCATTTATTTACAAACTGTTTAAGGCTATGTTTCTGCTACAAGGACAACAAGAGCTGAATATAGATAACACGAGTTGAATAGTTACAACAGAGACAAGTGGCCCACCAAGCCTAAAGTATTTACTATCTGTCCCCTTACACTGTCTGGCTTCCTAAGAAATCTCACCTTCTACACTGGAGGCAGGAGGCAGCTCAACCATTTGTATCTTTCATTTTGGGGGGCAATGACATTCACTAACATTCCCACAGACTACTGTAATAAACCTTACTTGTGATGTTTCAGTAGTTCATCACTAGTAAGACCACTTCCTTTGAGAATTCAGAGATGAATCCAGTTATGGTAAGGACCAAATATTAATGAATCCTTTGGCCTGGTCCTTGCATAGTGGTTTCAATTCCATTTTACAAAACAAAAATAGGTATGGCAATTGGATTTTTTTTTTCTGGGGTTCTTTTCCAGGTAGTACAAGATGGCTGTGGCCAAGTGTCCCCTCCAAACTGGCACGAAAGGCTGTGGAGTTGTAGAAGCAAAAGTGGTCATTCTCACCAAGCAGGCTCATAACTGTATTTCAACACGACCACATTGAGCTCCTCTGAAAGAAACAAACATCTCAAGATCACAGATGTGATGGGTTCACCACAGCAGAATTCTGCTCTATTAAGTCAGAGAAAGGACTGGGAAATATTAAGTCACTATTGTTTGAGAATCCATCAAAAATTCTTCAAAAATGAAACTGTTATCTCTTCATTCTGATATTTTTCAAAGCTATAAGAAATGTAAATAGGATATTTCCATTGCTACAGAAAGTTAGATCTTTGGTTTCAATGTAAAACAATGCTGCCTTGTGTTTATATAGCACTTTTTCCTTAAGGATTCAAGGCCTTTACAGACATTACCTCATTCATCCCTGGAAGCTCTGCAAACTCAATAAGAAAGAGGAGGTTTCCTGTTACATGAATAAGGAAACTGAGGCATAGCAGGGGCACAAGGTTAATAGTAACTCACAGAAAAACAGTGGGAAAACTTGGGCTAAACTTTTCTCCTTGCTCCCATTCTTGGCTGTCTCCACTTATGCACACTGTCTATAATTAGAGATGGCAAGTGTCTAAATCTCCAGTTCTCAAAATGTAATTTCAAGACTGCCCATTTATACTAATTAAGATTGGTTTTCCCTGAATTTAGTGGTATATGTCTCCTCTCTCTGTAATACCTCTGGCAGAGAGACTTCTGAAAAACTTATATATGGCAAGAAAGAATCCAGATTTCACTTTCTTTTACCAAGTTCACTATTTCATCCTTTCTTCTCTTGTTATGAAAACTTTCTGCCCAACTGGAGACGAAAACGTTTCTTCTCAATTCCTTAAAGCACTCCTAACTATTGAACATCTACGCTGACCCATGTTATTTGTTCGTAACTACTCTTGTTGTAGGATTCACTTCTATTTTCAGTAAAATCCCCATCTTTCCAACATCTCTTCAGATGTTCTTATTTTTTATTTCCCTGTGTCCTGCTTCCTGTGTTTGCCCAGCCTATTTATAATTTACTCCTAAGGAAGTCCACAACACTACAGGACGGTTTTGCCAATCTCACACTTTCTCATGATATTCTTCAGATTTATGCTTTATTTCTCTCTTGAAGTAGAACCATGTTCCTGTTAACTTAACAGGTGCCTAGATTCAAAGCTCTTTTTCTGGTACCAACCTATACCTCCTACCTTTTCTGATGACATATAAAACCACTCCTTCCCAGAAACTTCAAAATTGCAGAGTATGAATACTTCTTTTAAAAATTTTATTGGTGTATAGTTGATTTACAATGTTGTGTTAGTTTCAGGTGTACAGCAGAGTGATTCAGTTATACATATATATATATTCTTTCTTTTTCAGATTCTTTTCCCATATAGGTATTACGGAATATGAATACTTTATTCATAGCATAAAGGTTTCAGTGGGTGAAAATGGCTTGGGTGGGGTAGCTCTGAGCTCCTCAGTTGCACATATGGCACAAGTATTCAACCCAAATGATTAATTTACTTTGGAAAGAAATGTTTCAAAACCTAGATCACCCAAGGCCATAAAAGATTTTGGAGGTAACAAAGGCATGAAATTTGGGGGCACCGTATGAAACAGGAAATCCTACTGTTTCGCTAGGGGAAGGTTCTGGGGCTTTGCATCAATTAACACTTTAACAACTATGTCCCACTATTCTATTACAATTAGGCAAGGGGTAATGGGTAGAAGGTGCCCGGCATCTGGCCTCTGCTCGGTATCCACACAAGACAGAAATCTGTAGGAAAACATGGGACAAACACATTCCTAGCTCAGGTTTTCCTACTGTATGACCCTGGGTAAAGTAAGTTACTAAACTTCCCTGTGCTCAAAATGGGAAAAATGAAATAACCATATAAAGTACCTAGTGGGCACTTAAGTTCACTTGCTTTCTCTTTCCAATGAGATTTTTGCCTGGGCTTTGTTACACTGTGAAATTTCAGTAAGTATCTTATTGTCTTTTTAATTTTAAAGATTTTATTTATTTATTTATTGGCCTCGCCACGAGGCTTGCGGGAGTTCCCTGACCAGGGATAGAACCCGTACCCCCTGTAGTGGAAGTGCGGAGTCCTAACCTCTGGACCGCCAGGGAATTCCCTTTTGCTGTCTTTAATTTGAGGATTACCATCTCCTTTACAAGAAAGGCAAAGCAGAATAGTCATTAGCAGATTAGAATAGCTGCTGGAAAGCCAGGACATGGCAGCTCAGGCTTAGATTGTCTATGATATGATATTTATTCCCAGAGCCCCTGAGAATTTTTCCCAGGCAGGTTGCTGGGTAGAAGTGGAAATAAATGTTTAACCAGAGCACGGTGACTGCTTCTACTACCTTTAGGATCTCTCAAGACAATTAAGAAGCCTCCAGAAGCAAAGAGATCATTGTATTATCTGTTTATATTATAAATTAGGCCTTTCCAAATGCCAAGTGAAGTGATGGGAATTTACCATAACCTACCTTACTACTTTTACTAAAAATATCCAAGCTATTGTTCAAAACCACTGTTCCTAAGAAACAGCTAACTCTGAGAACAGTAACAGAAGGCAACTTTATTGCTCCTTCTGGCTACTTCAGAGGTCTCCACCAGATTTTATCACTTGCACTCTCATTTCTGTCTCTAGAATCCTATTTTCTTGCCATTTGCCTATTCACCCCTCCCCCATCTTCCTTCATTTGCTCCTGCTCTTGCTGACTCATTCCCTCTCCCTTCCTCCCTCTCTCTCCTGCCACTTCAGCTGCATGCTTGGTTCTGGTTTATTCACCTTTTAGTTAATTACCAAACATATACTGACCCGTATTATGTGACCAGTCCCTATCTAGCTATGAACCTTCGTGCTCATACTGTCCCTCTCTTATGTTTAGGGCTCCTCTCTGTTGAGGCCACTGGTTTTGCCTATCTCTGCCCCAAACCTGTCATCCACATGTCCTGTTCCTGTGTGTTAGGACATAAGCAAAAGTGGGAGGTGTGCTGGATAAAAGATTTGTTGGCTGGGAAATTTATAAACTGACAATGTATATACTCTCCTAAGTAAAAGGACACTCAGAGCACAGGGAAACCTAAAAACATTCCCATAACAGGAAAATAAGTTTGAGATTTACCCATGGTGACTATATTACAATTAACCCAACAATGATCACTGAAGAAAATGATAAGAAAATAAGAAAGATGGTTAAAACTCACTGGGTGCTTTCATCTGCTGAATGCAAGGCTTACAGTCTTTAATTACCATGATTAAATACTGTTCTTTCTTGTGAAGCTGGCCCATTGTACCAAACAAATACTGAAGCTACCAGGAGGGCAAGCCAGCCCCAGGGAACCCAGAGTCAATCTTTAAGTCCCTTATTTCTAATCTTGTGTACTCAGAACAACCTATACAAAGTTACATCTGAAAAGAAAAGTATAACTGTGCTCAGTGCCAAAGCCCTTTGTACTGTGAAAAATCAAAACAATGATATAAGAAAAAATGAAGCAAAAATAAGACAAAACTGAAGAATGTATTTGGTTTAGTCACTGGAGAAAACCTAAAACTTTGATGTTCCAACAGTGAGGAAAAGAATAATATAATAATTTTCCGTAGTCATTACATATAGTTGCAGAGTTCACATTTTAAAAATACTGTTTTGCTTTGAAATAAATTTGTAAATTCTCCAGCAATATCAGGCTCAATAACTGAACCATAATTTGCAAATAAAAATCTACCCCACCCGCACCCATCCAAATATGTGAAAATAGTAGATAATGTTCCCATTTGGATTCACTGACTACTGGGTGTCCACTTTGCCAGGGTTATATTTATGATGTAATTAACTTAGAAAAATAAGTTTATATCTTCTGAAACTGAGTAAGACCCCAAGTATAAATATCTGCACCAGGATGTTTTTTGCATGGTAACATGGTCTTTAAAGTTTTTAATACAATCTCAGTGTTCAAATAGGTCTTAAAAAGTCACGTAATCTAACTTTCTACCCAGTGCACAAATCTCCCTTATAACATCCAGAATGTATAACTGTTTAACTTCTGCCTGAAAACTGCCCTCCTGCTAAGAGACAGGAAATCCTATTGCATAAGACAGCTTATTCCAGTTCACAATTTGGTTCTTTTCTTCCTACAAGAAGGTGTTTGGAAAGAAAGGAAACACAGTATTGCCCCACTTTATCATCATTTGTTGACCTTATGCCTGAAACTGTTAACACATGGCTCCAGATAAATGGGGACAGAAACAGGTTGCTTGGTGATGGAAGAGGTAAGAGAGAGACCATAAATCCACTGCTGCAGTCTTTTAAAAAATTAGCTATTATAATAACAATACAATAATAATACATGATCAGGGCAAAAAATACAACCAACGTGAAAGGATTAAAGTGTAAACCTAAAGACTGCTTCCCATTTCTAATCATTCTCTTCAAAGATAATCATTAACTTTTTTTTTTTTTTTTTTTCCGGTATGCGGGCGTCTCACTGTTGTGGCCTCTCCCGTTGCGGAGCACAGGCTCCGGACGCGCAGGCTCAGCGGCCATGGCTCACGGGCCCAGCCGCTCCGCGGCACGTGGGATCTTCCTGGACCGGGGCACAAACCCGTGTCCCCTGCATTGGCAGGCGGACTCTCAACCACTGCGCCACCAGGGAAAGCCCTCTGCTTTTTTTTAATAGCTAATTCCGTGGTATAAATATATCACCATTTATTTACCCAGACCCATATTGATGACACTTAGATTACTTTCACACTGTTTTAGCTGTGATACAAAGTCAAACTTATCTTACTGAAATTTCTTTCTATAATTTTTATTCTGGAATCCTTTGGAATAAACTTAATCTATCATTTAATAGATCTTTAAACATTTGAAAATCACCATTGTATCATATGCGGAGTAAATGGCAGAACATAAGAAGGAAAAGTTTTGAGTTATATACTCAGGTATATCAATAGGAGAAATGCTTTCTTCAAATAAAAACAAGCTACAAGTCTGACAGCGCTAAATGCATGCCTAAATTATGGTCTACAAAGCTGACAGGATATTATACAATGATTAGAAACGTGTATCTAATGCAGCATCAAGACAAATGTTACAATGTTCAGTGAATGAAGACATGCAATTGCATGTGAACTGAGATTAACTATGAAATATGTCTGCATATGAAAAAGAGAAATATTCAAATAAAATGTGGCTGAGTTAGGGTGATAAGGACATGGACCACCATCTCCTTTCAAAATATCCTTTAATATTTCATAATTTGGTTTCTACAATAAATGAAAAAAGGAAAAAATGACAGCTTTTAGGAAGACCAAAATCCTCATTCTCAGTTTCAAGACTCTCAAGGCCCTCTTTCTTCCCTGATTATCTTAGAGATAACCTTCACAGTAAATAATCAGGTCTTGAAATTCTTGATGGCAAAGTTACAATCAGCAAAGAAAGCTTGAAGTGTGACTGTCCACTAGAGAACACGACGGTATAGAAGGGAAGAAGTTAGAGATCAAACAAGGAAAAGAAGGGACAATCAGGAAGAGCTCCACCTTAAACCATGTTCACAATCATCCAGTACTACCATTTTTGTTCTATCTACCCATGAGTAGAGAACTGGTATGAATTTCCAGATCATACAGTCAGGGCAATGTAGGGGTCAAAAAGCAAGGTAATGAATAAGACTTTTGTACTTAAGGAAAAAATGGTCAAATTATTCTCAAGCCAACACAGAAGTTCTTATTCTAGGAATTTAAAGTCTCAAGCTATACCAGTGTCCTTTAAATTCATAATCACTCATTTCTCCCCCCAAATTTCATCCATTTATTTCTTAAGTACTGATTAATTCCTTGAACAAATCTAAGTCACAATGGGCTTTTTTTTTTCTTTTTAAATATTCCTTGTCATGATATCCAAATATCGTGCAAATCTTCGGCCTGTGCTGAATAATGACAGACGAAGCATCAATGAGTAAAAACAACGATTGCATAATTTTGGTTTGTGTGCTTTCAGCGTGAAAGGCTGTTTATTTACAGCGCCACAGCATCACCTTGGTTCTGAAGAGAAGGGCATATGTGCTCTAGCTGCTCATACATTAACTACTGAGGAGTAACATTGGCAGCAGGGAACTTCACTCTAGAAAAATAGGAAGAGAAATGCTTGTGCCTGTAACTTAGGAAGAAGCTCTAGTGTTCATGCTCACATTTATAGGGAGACATGGTGAAATCTTGTCTACTTTGTCAACTGATCTACTTTCAAAATAAATTTCCTGGCCTCTCGCCTTCTGAGATGGCCCACGCTCTGTGGAGTGTGTTTCTCCCAGGGCCGTTCTCACCTTTTGAGACGGACTACATTCTGTCTACGGAATGTGTATCTCTCTAAATAAATCCACTTTTTACCTATCATAAATAAATAATTTCCCCTTTTCAGCCATCCTCAGGGGAATATCTTTCTTAATATCTTGGCAAAAATCTAAAACGCATGCTTATCAAATCTTCCTAAGTTCCTTCTGTCACCAGAATTCTTCCCAGCTTCCTCTTATGTGAAAGAACTATGTAGGGTCCTGAGATACATTTGAGACACCAGGGTGAAGAAGACACAAGCCTGTTCTTAAGGAGCTTATAGTAGTCTTAGGGAAGGGGCAGGGTGGATATGCAGTTATAATTAAAAAACAGTCAATGTGTAATCATCAGTAACAGAATTAGGATTGAAAAGCATCCGAATACTTAGTAATAATGGGATAAAATAAGATGACACTTAGGAGGTTCTGGTGATCAAAATCAATTATATAACCAGAAAAATTCAGAAAGCCTTGGTTGATGGCAGCTTATGTAAAAAAGACATAAAGGTTTCAACTGAGTAGAACTCCACAAATGCACAAAAGTCAACTATGTAAAATGGCTGTTAAAATAGCTAACCTAGGGGCTTCCCTGGTGGCGCAGTGGTTGAGGGTCTGCCTGCTGATGCAGGGGACACGGGTTCATGCCCCGGTCCGGGAGGATCCCACATGCGGCGAAGCGGCTGGGCCCATGAGCCATGGCCGCTGAGTCTGCGCGTCCGGAGCCTGTGCTCCACAACGGGAGAGGCCACAACAGTGAGAGGCCCACGTACCGCAAAAAAAAAAAAAAAATATCTAACCTAAATTAATAGAACTATTGTGTCCAGATCAAGGAAGATAATAATCCCACTGCCTCCAAATCCAGAGTTACTGGTGCTGTTTTATGAGGCTCATTTAAGAGGGACATCACAAAACCAGGAGTGTGTGTGTGTGTACATTCATGCTTCCTAGTGGAGCAATGACAGTGAAGTAACTGTTAATCACATAACGCAAAAAACTGAAGGAACTGAAGACACGCAGCTTAAAAGAAGACTTGCAGGTGAGCAGTGGAGGGGCAGCATATAACAGCTGAGATGAATGCATTTGAGCTGTCTGCAAGAACTCATGTTAGGTTCAATGAAAGACAAACGCTCATCCTGGCCTCCCTAGGTTATGACTATGGCTGATTATTGCCATGGTCAGGGTATAAGATGACTTGAATAACACCCAGTGGCTCTTATATAATTGTATATATTTTAGGAAGTGAAACTCAAATTCCTTCAACAGTACCTTCAATAATGGTACTTGAAATAGAAACTATGTTTCAGTCATTCACAAAAAACTGTCACATTGAAGAAGCATAAAGCAGAGGAATGTCTATTAATGTCAAACAATTAAACTAGCACTGGAGGATTTCATCTTCTGCAATAGGAATCCTATGGGTTCAACCTCCTTAGAGTTGGTAACATTTGTTCAGTCAATATATTTTTCTGCAAGCCAGTAAAATATTTCAGAAATTTGACCTTTTTGGTAAAAAAACAGGAATGTTTTTAAAAATTATAAACTTAATTTTTTAAAAATCCTCAGAGGTCATAGGTTATTACAATCATATAGATAGGTCTTCTAAATTAATGAGAACAATAGATAAAGTGACAGTGTTAAGGTATTTCAGAAGATATATTTTAGTAGTATGTCTTTAAAATGGATATATAGTCTCAATGTGGTAAAAACAGCTTGAAAATTACCAACACCTCCTCCTTTCTTTCTGTATACACAAAGGAATGAAAAGAGAATGAATAAACTACCAAAAAGCAAAAACCATTCCATGTGTATTTCAGGTGAATGAAAGCATTCACAGGTTGGTCTGTGGGCAGGCATGGTAGCATAGACCCCCAATCAACTCAACTGCCCTTCTAGATGCCAGAGAGTAAGTAGCTTTTTAGTTGACTATGTGTATTTACCTATCCAGCAAGTAGGGGAGATACATGGTCTGGCAAAAAAGGTAGACAAGAAAATTTACATATGTTAGGGCTTCCAGCTAAGCTATATTCTGAATAAATGGAGGAAACATTGACTTACCTGCACTGCCGAGCTGTTTATAAAACCTGTACTCTAAATGAAGCTGTGGAGCACGTGATTTTATTGGTTCCTGAAACCCAAGAAGAGAAATTGTGATCAGATTTAGACAGTTTTTTCATTCCTAGGTTTTCAGAGTAAACCAGGGCTAAGACCACTTAATATTTTAGAGATGATATTCATATACAATAGCATTTTCTTACCACAATTTCTCTTTGAAAGCACATCTAGGGGAAGATGAAGCTGAATTATATACAATCCCTGCCATGGATGTTTAAATAAAAATACTCTGTATGAGACATCACTCAAGGATAGCTCTCTCACCATGAAGTATTCTTCTGAAATATATTCTCCTAGGAAACCAGGTGCCAAATCTTTTAATTAAATACCAGCAAGTAGGGCTTCCCTGGTGGCGCAGTGGTTGAGAGTCCGCCTGCCAATGCAGGGGACACGGGTTCGTGCCCCGGTCTGGGAAGATCCCACATGGCGTGGAGCGGCTGGGCCCGTGAGCCATGACCACTGAGCCTGCGCGTCTGGAGCCTGTTGCTCCACGACAGGAGAGGCCACAGCAGTGAGAGGCCTGCGTACGGCAAAAAAAAAAAAAAAAAAAAAAAATACCAGCAAGTATTTCCTTCTTGTTTTATTATGAATTTTGGGTAGTAAATGGTTTTATTATTTATAGAAAAATGATATATGCTCAGGAAAAAAATTTCATATACACAAAAATTAGAAAGAAAGTAAAAATAACCTGAGATTCTATCATTTAAAAAAAGCACTATTAACATTTTGGTGAATGTTCTTCCAAATATTGATTTATACATATATTTATATATAATATAGACTCAAAAATGTATTTTAAATAAATGAGAGCATACTATATTTGGTGTTCTATGTCTTTAAATTTAACATGTGATGATGACATCATTCCATAACAGTAAGTAAAACTATATATTAGTGTGTGTGTGTGTGTGTGTGTGTGCATGTGTGTACATACACACAAACCTTAACTTTTGGACATTTGAACTGTTTTCAGTATTATGAATAAAGCTGTAGGAACAGTGTTATGTATATTTATTTTTACACTTTAGAGAATTAAAGACTATAAATGCAACTAAGATATGTAACTTGTAACTTTAATTAATACAGTGTTCAAGTTTTTAAAAATAGAGTTTTCTAAAGAGCCCAAAGATAAAGCAGCCATACTACCACACTTTGCTCTATACCAAACTTCAAGAATTGGCTGGCTAATCATTCTGAATTGACAGTATATCAGGCAACTAGTTCACAAGAAAATCAAACATTACCCTGAAAGATACATCTGTATATCCATTAGGATGGCTAATATCAAAAACACAGAAAATAGCAAGTGTTGGTAAGGATGTGGAGAAATTGGAACCCTTGTGCACTGCTGGTGGGAATGTAAAATGGTGCAGCTACTGTGGAAAACAGTACAGCAATTTCTCAAAAAATTAAATATAGAAGTACCACATGATCCAGCAGTTCCACTTCTGGATATACACCTAAAAGAACTGAAAACTCAGACTCAAAATGATATTTGTAGACCCATGTTTGTTGCAATATAATTCGCAATAGTCAAAAGGTGGAAGCGACCCAAGTATCTATAAACAAATGGATGGATAAATAAAATGTGGTTACATTTTGTTCCATATGTGTGATGGCATATTATTTAGCCATAAAAAGGAAGGACACTCTGACACATGCTACAAAATGTATGACCCTCGGGGATGGTATGTTGAGTGAAATAAGCCAGACGCAAAAGGACAAACACTGCATGATTCTACTTGTATTAGGTACCTAGAATAGTGAAATTCATAGACAGAAAGTTGAATGGTGGTTGCCAGGAGCTGGGGGGAGAGGGGAATGCTGCTGGTGTTTAATGAGTACAGCATTTTAGTTGAGGAAGGTGAAAAAAAAGTTCTAGAGATGGATGATAGTGATGGGGGCACACCAATGTGAATGTACTTAATGCCACTGAACTGTACAACTAAAAATGGTTAAAATGGTAAATTCGAGAATCAATTCCTTATCAGATATATGATTTTCAAATATTTTCTCCCATTCCATGGGTTATCTTTTCACTCTGTTCAGAGTCCTCTGATGCACAAAAGTTTTTGATAAAGTCCAACCTATCTATCTTTTCTTACTTGTGCTTTTTTGTGTTATATCCAAGAAATCACTGCCAAATCTAACCTTATGAAGCTTTCCCCCTAAGTTTTCTTCTAAGATATTTATAGTTTGGCTCTTATGTTTAGGCCTTTGACCCATTTTGAGTTAATTTTTGTGTATGATGTAAAGGGTCTCACTTCACTGCTTGTGGATCTCCAGTTTTCCCAACAACATTTGTTGAAAAAAACTGTCCTCTCCCCATTGAATGGTTATTTGTCCTATTTTTAATATAGGCTCAAAGGAAGGAGAGTTCCACAGCTTCCCTTATTAATTCATGCTGGTGTTTAACAAGTTTCATGGTTTAGAAGGTCTTTATATGTAACTGCAATCTCCACTTACTGAAAGTTTAGCCTATTTCTCTTATATCCTCAATAACAAAGACAAAACAGCTCCCGAATAACCTGTGAATACTATAACAGCTATCTTCAAATAACAAAGCTATTCAGTCATTTCTTAAACTTCCTTTATTCAGGCAAAGTAATTTAAATTTTTTTAACCTTTCCTCACTGGTCCTACTTTTTAGTTATTTGATCACCCCTGAAAGCTCTTCCTGAACCCACTTGAAGTTTTCTGCATTTTTCTTAAAATATAGAATCCATAAATCACAGAATTCAGAACTTTCCTTGAAGTTATCTAGTCTACACCTTTGCTTCTAGGAAGATTTTATCTAAATCAATTCAGGTAGGCTAGAATACTTCAAAGCCCTAAGGAGCTCTATGAAAGAACTCATACCCTTCTCTGATTGCAAAATCAGCAAGCATCAGAGTTGGCCTTCAAGTTTCTCAAGATTCTTGTATTCCAAAAAAATGTATTGAAGACTATACTGTAGAGTCACTTCCTTATTCATTTATCTCTTCAGTTATAGAGTCTCCATTCAGGTTTTAGATCTTCTAATATATCACCATCAAAGCAGCCAATTTCAGAATCATTAATAATTCACAAGAAACCAAAAGAGACAGTGATGACAAATTGATATGAAACCAGAGGTTGATCTCAACACTAGAAAGAGGAGTGTTCTTTCTGGAGAAACAGTCTTGAATTCGAACAAACCACAACAGTCAATGAATTTTAAAAAACACAGATCCTTCTTCAAACCTAATACCTTCAAACTTCATACTGGAAACATTAATAGGAAATATTCAATCTGATCTTGGGTAAATAAGTTAACAGATTAAAAATAGCAATATCTCTTTAGAGTTATAGGGCTAAAAGTGGGTGTACATACACATCACATATATTCAGACATGAGGGGCTTTTTATCACAGACAGAAGGACTTACATCCTTCAGCCAACCCCTTCAGCACGTAGTTGTAGCCTGCTCAACCAACTGGAGCTTCAAGTGCTCTTCTGAAAGCACTATGAATAAAGGACACTGCAAACAATCTATAAGATTGTAAAAGGCAGTAGGATTAGCAGCATGGAGAGAAAACTCTTTAAACAACTGTTAGAAAACCTCTGTTAAAAAGAACCCCAGAAACCTCAGTGATAGGGGTAAAGGAGGGGTTCATCACACTAGTTTGTTTACACTGTATCTGATTTTTAAAAAAATGTTCCTAGAAATCCAAGAAACAAGAGCCCACAATGAAGATCCAAACAAAGTAGAACTGAAACACTACCAGCCCCGGCTTCCTTGTATTTCTGTGCCAGATGCTGATTACATTTCCATAGAGGGCTGGCTATTTGCCAGAATCATGGTTATTCTGGAACACACACACCTGCCTGAAATCCTAAACTGACAGCAGACGGCTACCTTGTAGGACTGTAATGCTTAAGGCAAATTTTGCTGTTACAGTGAAAAGAGCTCAATTACTGCCATCATATCTCCCACAGAGAATACAGCCCCACAGCAAGAGAGGAGGCCCATAGACAAGATTGTCATCCTCTAAAAAGCCTTTATTTAAGGTTTATTTGAAAGAGAAATGAGGTACTGAGGCACACCATACTAGATGACATGAAGTCTATCTACCTTTAACTCTTGGCCATACAAAGAATAAAACTTTAATAAAATGTAAGTGAAATGCAATAGTCAGTCATGTCAATAATGTTATGCAACCTTATCTAAACAGGTCAACTAGTATGAACCTGGAAAGAGGAATCTAGATAGAATGAGTTGCCCCTAACAGAAAGCCTCAGAAGAAGTCTTGATAAATAAGGGGACAATAACAAATATACAGTATTGAGGCAACATTTTAAAGTGTTTTAGGGGCTGCTTCTCCCTATTACTAGTCCCAAAGAATCAAAATTATTCCAACTTGGGGTTTCCCTGGTGGCCCAGTGGTTGGGAGTCTGCCTGCCGATGCGGGGGATGCGGGTTCGTGCCCCGGTCCGGGAGGATCCTGCGTGCCGTGGAGTGGCTGGGCCCGTGAGCCATGGCCGCTAGGCCTGTGCATCTGGAGCCTGTGCTCCGCAGTGGGAGAGGCTGCAGCAGTGGGAGGCCCAGGTACCGCAAAAAAAAAAAAAAAAAAAAAATTATTCCAACTTAACAAAACAATAAAACAGAAAAAGTAAAAAAGAGATGAACTAGATAACACTTTCACAGAATAATCAAATTCCCATAAATACAAATATACAGTTAATTCCTTGACATTCAAGCTGAGAAAAATATTTGGTCTGCATTGTTACATGCATTGTCTCTCTTCCTGCTCCAATTTCTCCAACAAAAGTTCCAAGTCAACAAACAAAACACTTGGTTCCCAAGGAGCTACCTGCTCTAAGACCTGCTCCCTGTCCACCTCTTTGTAGAGAAACTAATCTGATGCCTGTCAGTTCTTCACAGGACAACACTAACTCCTCCACAGACAAGCTTAATGAGAGGAAAGGACCGACCACAGAGCAGGTGTGGATGTGGTAGGGGCAATTCATTAGAAAAGAACAGCAATTACCACAAGATACTTCCTTCAACTATTAACGCCTCTGCCTTCCAACTAATAAAGCCCAAAACTACCTTCAGATCCTGGGAAATGTACTAGGATTTATTAGGAGGACAATATTTATACAGTTTCATAGAAACTAGTTATATAAAGCATTTCATATGGCTAGAAATGGTTTTTCATCAACCTTACATATAAGATAAAGAACTGTTTCTTCTAAAACTATTAATCCTTAAAAATAACAGAATTATTCTTTTTTAACAGGATGTTATTTTCAATGACTAGGTTAGTTATTCATAAGATTAGCAATGACAAAACCAACTGAACTCTTTGCTTCAAATCTGACCACGTAATGTCTTTTTCACGTTTGACAGCTTTTTAAGGCAATGATTAGATGATCACATTCAGAAGTATATTAATAAATACCTTACATTTTTAAAATGGATAAGTCATATTCAAGAATAAGAAAATTATAAAAAAAAATAGCACTGTGAAAGGTACAAAGTTTACAGCAGTTACTAGGGTTTTTTTTTTTCCTTCCAGCTATGTTTTATAAACTTTTTTTGATTTATCATTGCTAACACTATAGTTAGCATCCTCTAACTATATAGTGTTTTACAGTATACAGTGATTCATCACTGTAACACTATATATATTTGAAGGAAATGACTATGTGGGATCATATGCAAGGAAAAATAACATTAGTATTTTTGTGAATGGTTACATTTATTTCCTGTAAAAAGATATGTGAAGGGTGAGAGCACTAAGACATAATTACCACAAATACAGATTCTACTCACCAGTTTGATAGCTACATATTCATTGGTGTAGAGATTTTTACCTAGGGGAAAAGCAGAATGTATATGTTTTAGTGACATTTATTCTGGGAAATGCAAAGCAAAATCTTAGCTTACAGGGTCATGAGAAAGGTCACATTCCCAACGCTGTTCACATATATGAAACATGATTTGTAAGTGAAAAGCCAAACAGAGATAATGAGACCCAGCAAGACAAGAACAAAAACAGCTTGAGAATTTGAAAATTTAAGCTAGACATGAGAATCTTTTATTTTAAAGAAAACAAATCTCGGGGACTTCCCTGGTGGTCCAGTAGTTAAGACTCCACGCGCCCAATGCAGGGAGCCAGGGTTCCATCCCTGGTCAGAGAACTTGATCCTGCATGCATACCTCAGCTAAGAAGTCGGCATGCCACAATTAAGAGTCCACATGTGGCAACAAAGATCCCGCATGCCACAACTAAGACCTGGCGCAGCCAAATAAATAAATAAATATTTTTTTTAAAAATGAAAGAAAACAAATCTCTTTGTCTGTCACACACACATTTTGTTATTTAATATTTCCCAACTATTGAGCTATGAGGCAACCCAAGAAGAAGAAATGCCAGAATTACAAAGATAGAGAGATTTTAACTCTTGGCACAAAAAACACAAACCCTCATTTTTCTAACTCACTGACAAGTAAGGTTTTCTTATTTTTTGTCATGGTATTTAGTATCAACTTTAGTTGGCATAAAGGACAGTGTGAAATAAAACCAATTATTGGCCTACTCCTTTTGGAAAACTCATCTACTGTCTCTAAGTAGATGATTCTCAAAGCTGTTTTGACTCTTCACCAGAACTCAAGCTCTACATCTTCACCTATATGCAGAAACAGCTCTCCTTCCAGACAACACTTAACTCAAAGTTCTTCCTGCAGTTGTAACCTTTTTCCTCTCAACTTCTCTACTTACAGAAATGGAATCAATATTCTTCTGTACTAGACATCTAGAGTCAGAACTTGGGGTGAGTATAAGAGCAACGATCAGTTAGTGAGCCCACAGTACATGCTCGGTACTTAGCTACCTTTACCTCTTCAACTCCATTAGTCCTTGAAGGCTAATTTTAACTCCTTGTGAGTGCTTAGTATAGCCCATATAGCTCAGCCACTGCACTGGACTTCACATTGCTTCTTATATATTTGTCCTATCTTATTCAGCTGGACTATAAATATCTTGAGAGTAGCGATTTTATTTAATGGATCTATCAATGCCCTATGGTGCTTAAGACCATGTTCTGCACATCTCAGACACTCAAAACCTTGACTGCTTAAAAGTTATAAGTACGTATAGTATGACTACTTTTTAAATAATACATGTAGGTAAAGGTTATATATACACATAAACGTACATATATATATATGTACATAGCTGAATATATATGCATGGAAAAGGATAGATAAAGATGTATTAAGGTATTAAGATGACTGTTTATGGGCTTCCCTGGTGGTGCAGTGGTTGAGAGTCTGCCTGCCGATGCAGGGGACACGGGTTCGTGTCCCAGTCCGGGAAGATCCCACATGCCACGGAGCGGCTGGGCCCGTGAGCCATGGCCGCTGGGCCTGCGCGTCCGGAGCCTGTGCTCCGCAACGGGAGACGCCACAACAGTGAGAGGCCCGTGTTCCGCCAAAAAAAAAAAGAAAGATGACTGTTTCTAATTTTCATATAATATAGGTTATTTTGATAATGAACAAAAAACAAACCCTGCATTTTGGGAACAAAAGGCTGCTTGTAATATTGATTATTTTTAACAAGCTCTAGACAATAAATGGCCATTATACTTTTAATACAGTTAAAATTACACCATTATACTTTTAATACTGTTATCAGTTTTCCCAGTACTTTTATGTGGAGAATAGTACACTAACTTAGGAATAACTTTTGTCTGCAAACAACATTAATAGGATTCACAGGTTGCCAGACAAACACCTAAGACATTATAAGATGAATAACTTCTTTTTTAAAGGAGCAAAAGTAGAAAATAGCCATTTTTCCCTCTCTGTATTAATTGTATTAAGTTCTAAAAGTTAATTTGTGTTTCTGATTAATGTTCCCACCAAAATCATTTTAAAAAATATATTTGATGAAATTGTGAAAAGGATACCAACAACCGGGAGAGGACGAGATGAGGTAGTAACAGCCAGCTCCCAGGCAGATTAAAACTCCAGCTTGGCCACAGACTTCTTCCATGCGAGATAGGATGCTGCATGAAAATTTTTCAGGAAAGCCCTTCCCGGCACTGTATAAGCACAGTTATTGTGATCTAAAACTTATTTTAGCAAAGGGTTGACCCTAAAAACTCATTACTGCTTAGAGGAAAATGGTCAAGTTTAAAACTGTAGATGTGTTTGGGGAGGGGGATGTCTTTCCGAATTGGACACTCCCCCCCAGTTTTAGCAGTAAGAATTACTGGGGCGTAGGGAAGTAGGGGCACCGAAATTCACCCCTTACTCATTTAGAGTACAATATGACTTCACTGTTAAAGAATTAAATTAATTTTTGAAGTATATGCTTAAAGTAACAGATCTTTAATTCAAATAGATTACAACTTTTAAAGTGAATTGAGATGGTGGTATCAGTGTAAGCCTAGTAATCAATCTGGATTCTGATCTGTGAGCAAGAAAAGAGAGAAGGCAATCACAGGAGTCTCACAAAGGATGTACTTTCCTTTCTTTCTCCCACCACCTCCCCACAAGGTGTGAAAAAATGAGTAGAATTTTAACAGTTGAAGAAGGGAGAAAAACACATCTCAGGGAGAAGAAACTGTATGAGCAAAACAATAAAAATGAGAAAACAGACGGTTTAGGAAGAGAATGGGCGATGGTCTTGGGGTAGATGGACCGTAAGTTGCAACATGAAGATCAGGAAGGAGTAGGGATGGGCAAGGAGTGGTTAGGGCAGCAAAAGAAACTAGAAAAGTAAGGGTGAGTCCACATTAGGAAAGTCCTCAATGCCATCTTAAAACTTAAAATGAAAGGTTTCTGAGTAGGGTAGTGACATGATCAGATCTCTGATTTAGAATAACTATACCTCCTTTGTAAAGAGGTATAAAAGATTAACCAGAAAAACAAGACACCAGAGGTAAGGGAAAGTATTTGAGTATTTAATACCCCTCATATGCAAATATCAGACACCTAAGATGAGCAACACTCACTTCTCACCCTTCAGAGACTGTATTCTAGATCCTCACACAAGACCCTGCACATGGTGCCTCAGAGTTTGATAAATAAATCATATAAAGTGATAAGTGTTAAAAAAAAAGAAATATGAACAAGTCAGTAGATGACTTAGATGAGGGAGGGTAAAGCATTTGGGCACAAATGGCACTTGAGGTGAGCCTCTGAGGACGAACAGGAGAGGATAAAGAGCATTTCTTATAAAAATACTAATTTGAACATTGAGGTAGAGAAATGATAGAAAATGCAGAGAATGTGATAAAGTATGAGTGGACCAATATGAAAGGAGCACAAAGCATATGGGGGAGAATGGTGAGAAATGAACCAGGAAAATCCATACGAACAGAGTATGAATAACCTTGAAAGCCAGCTTCTTGCTCTGAAGTAAATACTTTTCCTAAATCCTCACTTTTTTTGAAGATTTGGGGGAATCTTTTTTTTTTTAAAATAGTAAAACAAACTTGTTATATTATAGAAATCGTGCAGGGACTTCCCTGGTGGCTTGGTGGTTAAGAATGCGCCTGCCAATGCAGGGGGCACGGGTTCGAGCCCTGGTCTGGGAGGATTCCACGTGCCATGGAGCAACTGGGCCTGTGAGCCACAACTACTGAGCCCACGTGCCACAACTGCTGAAGCCCATGCGCCTAGAGCCTGTGCTCTGAAACGGGAGAGGCCACTGCAATGAGAGGCCCATGCACCACAGCGAAGGCCCACACGCAGCAACGAGGACCCAACGCAGCCAAAAAGAAAAAAGAAAAAAAGAAAGAAAGAAATCCTGCATAGTTTTCTTTTGGAGGAAAAACAAACAACCAACCAAACAAGAGTTCAAAGAAATCCCAGGCACTTATGGATCTGCTTATTCCAGAGTCTAGAAGGCCTCACGAATCAGAGGGGAACCTTTTCCTCATTTTCCCTGTGTTCAGCTGGGCGGCCCAGTTTTCACAGCTCAGTTTACCTTCAACAGTGTGACCTTTACATATCCTGTGAAGGTGGGAAAGAGTAGCTGCCGGGCGATGCCAGGGAAGGAGGGGATTTAGTGATGCAACTGCTCCATATATATATATATATATATATATATATATATATATATATATATGTATATACTTGCAACTACTCTTCCTGTTTTTAGCACTTTCTGCATCCCAACTTTTTGAAATTCCTACTGTCTCCAATTCTTGAACTTATTGATATCTGGTGTATTCTATGTTACAAACTGGCCTACCCATTAAATCATTCAGCTTTCTCTGGACTGCTAAATTAGTTACCATTTAACTGCTTTCCAGCTTCCAGAATTTTGTTAAAATTTCTCACCTGTTTTTATCTTCTCTCTCTCTCTCTTTTTGGTTCCTGGTGGTTTTTATGCCTTAAAAAAAAATCCCTTTTCTAAATATACATTATAAAACTGAGGCAGTGACTTCCCCTGGTGGTGCAGTGGTTAAGAATCCACCTGCCAATGCAGGGGACACAGGTTTGAGCCCTGGGCCAGGAAGATCCCACATGCCGCAGAGCAACTTAGCCCATGCGCCACAACTACTGAGCCTGAGCTCTAGAGCCCACGCACCACAACTACTGAGCCCACGTGTCACAACTACTGAGAAGCCCGCGCACCACAACGAAGAGGTGCCCCCACTCACTGCACCTAGAGAAAGCTCACGCGCAGCAACGAAGACCCAATACAGTCAAAAATAATAAATAAATAAATTTTAAAAAATAAAATAAAACTGAGGCAGCACTCAGTTTCATCAACTTACACATATATTATAATTAGTTATTCATGCATCTTTTTACCTCCACTAGGCAGTGAATTTCCTAAGGACAAGAATGTTCCACTCATCTGTTTATCCCTAACGACCAACATGGTATCTGATATATAGTAGGTAACAGATGCTTGCTGAAGTGAACCAAATTGACTTGATATACAGAGAAGGTTCTTCTGAGAAAGTTTTAGGGCAATTAAAAAAAAATTTAGTTTAGAATCAGATTATGGATAATCCTAAGTGTGAATACAGGAGTTTTGACTTCATTATTCAACTTGTGAAATCACCAAAGATATTTGTGCTAAGAGGAAACGTATAGTGGTGAAAGTTGTATTTTAAAAATATTAATCTGGTCCCAATGTATACAATAAAAGAGACAAGAATACCTACGAAGAAAATGAATAGGAAGTTTTTATAGTAGAACATTTAAAGAATAACATCTACCACACAGTGTGGTTATGATGATTACACGAGTTAGAATATGTGAAAGTACTTTGTAAACTGCAATGTCCTAGAAAAATCTAATTTTTATGACTTCTATTATCACGGCAGGTATGATGCAATAATTCCTTGAAGATAACTTTAAAAAATAGGATTTATAATCAAGGCATTTAGAAGAAAAAACTAACAACCTTTGGATTACATATAAACATGAGGGAAAAGGAAAATAGAAGGGTTAAAGTTGATGCTTTTAATTAGAGGAGAACAGAAAGAAAACCAGGAGAGTAGGCAACGATCGTTTCACTCTACCATGATGCCTTCCTCCAAGTTCTCACTGAACCTAAAAGCAGCAGAGAAATTATGAAATGCCTCTCAGCTTCAATTTTTGTACCTGTATAAAAGAATATAGACACAGAAGCATAATGACACAGCTTATGTAACACCAAACATGATAGCTAATACATTACAAAATGCTAGCTTGCTTTTGTTTGCTTACTTTCTCTGCTTATTTCAAAACAAGCTGAATACCTCACCCTCTTAAAAAGCAATTATCCTTATTTCTAAGAGGCCCTGGAGGTGACTAGATAATTCTCCTGAGCTATGCATCATTCAAATGAATTCCTTTGCCAGGGGGCATCATTAAGACTGAAGAGGTCAGGGGAATTCCCTGGCAGTCCAGTGGTTAGGACTCCATGCTTTCACTGTCGTGGCCTGGGTTGGATCCCTGGTCAGGGAACTAAGATCCCACAAGCCATGCGGTGTGGCCAAAAAAAAAAAAAAAGACTAAGAGGTCAATACAAAACACAGCCAAGTGGAAGGCTAGACAAACACTAAGCCACTATTCTCAGTGATACACAAAAATTTTGCTCTGGAAGAATTTAATTACAAAGATAGAGGGTTACAATCCTGCCCATTTAAAATGAATGACTGCTTCACCATACAAAAAATTATATATACATATGAATGATATATCAATAAATGTGAGAAAGGTAGTTTACTGAACAGAAAAATACCATTGATGAGGTGGCATAATCCCAAGCACTCAAAGCTTTTAGTTGCTGCACAAAATCCACAATGCTTCCCAAGGTCACTTTCTGGCCATGGGTTCTTTTATCGTTAATGTAAAAGAAACTGCATTACCTAGTAGTTTTGGGAGCTTTACATCCAAACTCAGCCCTTTTGAAGCAGCAGTCTTAGATGTGAAGCTACCCATAAAATCCACTGCATGAAGACTTCCTGTTTCAGTAAATCGCCTACAGAGACAACATTTATGGTAAGCTTCATCAGACAAAGCACTATTTCAAAGAACCAGCAGGTGTCAGTTCTCAGAGTCACGCTGATAAAGGAACATACAAGCCTCGGTTCCCAGTTTAGTTACATCTCCAGCTGTCAGATTTCTTGCCGTAAAGTGAAAGTAGTACATTTATAAATTACTACCTAGAACTTGTCAGAAAAAAAAAAAAATCCAGCCAAATGAATGTGAGGCAATTAGTAGTTAAAACAAGAAACCCATCTATGGTTCAAGATGGCGGAGCAGAAGGACGTGCTCTCACTCCCTCTTGTGAGATCACTGGAATCATAACTAACTGCTAAACAATCATTGACAGGAAGACACTGGAACTCACCAAAAAAGATATCCCACATCCAAAGACAAAGCCACAGTGAGACGGTAGGAGGGGCGTAATCACAATAAAATCAAATCCCATAACTGGTGGGTGGGTGACTCACAAACTGGAGAACACTTATACCACAGAAGTTCACCCACTGGAGTGAAGGTTCTGAGCCCCACGACAGGCTTCCCAACCTGGGGGTCTGACTGACAACGGGAGGAGGAATTCCTAGAGAATCACACATTGAAGGCTAGCAGGATTTGATTACAGGACTTCGATAGGACTGGGGGAAACAGAGGCTCCACTCCTGGAGGGCACACACAAAGTAGTGTGAGCATTGGGACCCAGGGGAAGGAGCAGTGACCCCATAGGAGACTGACCCAGACCTACCTGCTAGTGTTGGAGGGTCTCCTGCAGAGGCGGGGGGGGGGGGCAGCTGTGCCTCACCACAAGGACAAGGACATTGGCAGCAGAAGTTCTAGGAAGTACTCCTTGGCGTGAGCCCTCCCAGAGCCCACCATTAGCCCCACCAAAGAGCCCAGGGAGGCTCCAGTGTTGGGTCGCCTCAGGCCAAACAACCAACAGGGAGGGAACCCAGCCCCATCCATTAGCAGACAAGCGGATTAAAGTTTTACTGAGCTCTGCCCAAAAGAGCAACAGCGGGCTCTACACACCACCACTCCCTCCCATCAGGAAACTTGCACAAGCCTCACAGATAGCCTCATCCACCAGAGGGCAGACAGCAGAAGCAAGAAGAACTACAATTCTGCAGCCTGTGGAAGGAAAACCCCATTCACAGAAAGTTACACAAGATGAAAAGGCAGAGGACTTTGTGTCAGACGAAGGAGCAAGATAAAACCCCAGAAAAACAACTAAATGAAATGGAGATAGGCAACCTTCTAGAAACAGAATTCAGAATAATGATAATGAAGATGATCCAGGGCCTTGGAAAAAGAATGGAGGCAAAGATCGAGAAGATGCAAGAAATGTTTAACAAAGACCTAGAAGAATTAACAAACAGAGATGAACAATACAATAACTGAAATGAAAAATACACTAGAAGGAATCAATAGCAGAATAACTGAGGTAGAAGTGACCTGAAGACAGAATGGTGGAATTCACTGCTGCAGAACAGAATAAAGAAAAAAGAATGAAAAGAAATGAAGACAGCCTAAGAGACCTCTGGGACAACATTAAACACAACAACATTCGCATTATACGGGTCTCAGAAGGAGAAGAGAGAGAGAAAGGACCCAAGAAAATATTAGAAGAGATTATAGTCGAAAACTTCCCTAACATGGGAAAGGAAATAGCCATCCAAGTCCAGGAAGCACAGAGAGTCTCATACAGGATAAACCCAAGGAGAAACACGCCGAGACACATAGTAATCAAATTGGCAAAAGTTAAAGACAAAGAAAAATTATTGAAAGCAACAAGGGAAAAATGACAAATAACATACAAGAGAACTTCCATAAGGTTACCAGCTGATTTCTCAGCAGAAACTCTACAAGCCAGAAGGGAGTGGCATGACATATTTAAAGTGATGAAAGGGAAGAACCTACAACCAAGATTACTCTACCCAGCAAGGATCTCATTCAGATTTGATGGAGAAATCAAAAGCTTTACAGACAAGCAAAAGCTAAGAGATTTCAGCACCACCAAACCAGCTCTACAACAAATGCTAAAGGAACTTCTCTAAGTGGGAAACACAAGAGAAGAAAAGGACCTACAAAAACAAACCCAAAACAATTAAGAAAATGATACTAGGAACATACATGTCAATAATTACCCAAAACATGAATGGATTAAATGCTCCAACCAAAAGACACAGGCTTGCTGAATGGATACAAAAACAAGACCCATATATATGCTGTCTACAAGAGACCCACTTCAGACCTAGGGACACATACAGACTGAAAGTGAGGGCATGGAAAAAGATATTCCACGCAAATGGAAATCAAAAGAAAGCTGGGGTAGCAATACTCATATCAGATAAAATACTATAAAATAAAGAATGTTACAAAAGACAAGGAAGGACACTACATAATGATCAAGGGATCAGTTCAACAAGGAGATATAACAATTATAAATATATATGCACCCAAAATAGGAGCATCTCTGTACATAAGGCAACTGCTAACAGCTATAAAAGAGGAAATCGATAGTAACACAATAATAGTGGGGGACTTTAACACCTCACACCAATGGACAGATCATCCAAACAGAATATTAATAAGGAAACACAAGCTTTAAATAACATGAGAGACCAGATAGATTTAATTGATATTTATAGGACACTCCATCCAAAAAGAGCAGATTACACTTTCTTCTCAAGTGCGCACAGAACGTTCTCCAGGATAGATCACATCTTGGGTCACAAATCAAGCCTCAGTCAAATTAAGAAAATTGAAATCATATCAAGCATCTTTTCTGACCACAATGCTATGAGATTAGAAATCAATTACAGGGAAAATAACGTAAAAAACACAAACACATGAAGGCTAAAAACTACATTACTAAATAACCAAGAGATCACTGAAGAAATCAAAGATGAACTCAAAAAATACCTAGAGACACATGACAATGAAAACATGACGATCCAAAACCTATAGGATGCAGCAAAATCAGTTCTAAGGGGAAGTTTATAGCAATACAAGCCTACCTCAAGAAACAAGAAAAATCTCAAATAAACAATCTAACCTTAGGAACCTTACACCTAAAGGAACTAGAGAAAGAAGAATAAACAAAACCCAAAGTTAGTAAAAGGAAAGAAATCATAAAGTTCAGAGCAGAAATAAATGAAATAGAAACAAAGAAAACAATAGCAAAGATCAATAAAACTAAAAGCTGGTTCTTTCAGAAGATAAACAAAATTGATAAACCTTTAGCCAGGCTCATCAAGAAAAAGAGGAAGAGGACTCAAATCAACAAAATTAGAAATGAAAAAGGAGAAGTTACAACAGACACCGCAGAAATACAAAGCATCCTAAGAGACTACTACAAGCAACTCTATGCCAATAAAATGGACAAGCTGGAAGAAATGGACAAACTCATAGACAGGTATAACCTTCCAAGACTGAACCAGGAAAAAATGGAAAATATGAACAGACCAATCACAAGTAATGAAATTGATACTGCGATTAATAATCTTCCAAAAAGCAAAAGTCCAGGACCAAATGGCTTCACAGGTGAATTCTATCAAACATTTAGACAAGAGCTAACACCCATCCTTCTCAAACTCTTCCAAAATATTGCAGAGGAAGGAACACTCCCAAACTCATTCTATGAGGCCACCATCACCCTGATACCAAAACCAGACAAAGATACTACAAAAAAAGAAAATTACAGACGAATATCACTGATGAATATAGATGAAAAAATCCTCAACAAAATACTAGCAAACAGAATCCAACAACACATTAAAAGGATCATACACCATGATCAAGTGGGATTTATCCCAGGGCTGCAAGGATTCTTCAATATATGCAAATCAATCAATGTGATACACCATATTAACAAATTGAAGGATAAAAACCATATGATAATCTCTATAGATGCAGAAAAAGCTTTTGACAAATTCAACACCCATTTATGATAAAAACTCTCCAGAAAGTGGGCATAGAGGGAACATACCTCAAAATAATAAAGGCCATATACGACAAACCCACAGCAAACATCATTCTCAATGGTAAAAAACTGAAAGCATTTCCTCTAAGATCAGGAACAAGGCAGGGATGTCCACTCTCACCACTATTATTCAACATAGTTTTGAAAGTCCTAGCCACAGCAATCAGAGAAGAAAATAGAAATAAAAAGGAATGCAAATTGGAAAAGAAGAAGTAAAACTGTCACGTTTGCAGATAACATGATACTATATATACAGAATCGTAAAGATGCCACCAGAAAACTACTAGAACTAATCAGTGAACTTGGTAGAGTTGCTGGATATAACATTAATGCACAGAAATCTCTGGCATTCCTATACACTAATGATGAAAAATCTGAAAGAGAAATTACGGAAACACTCCCATTTACCACTGCAACAAAAAGAATAAAATACCTAGGAATAAACCTACCTAGGGAGACAAAAGAACTGTATACAGAAAACTGTAAGACACTGATGAAAGAAATTAAAGATGATACCAACAGATGGAGAGATATACCATGTTCTTGGATTGGAAGAATCAATACTGTGAAAATGACTCTACTACCCAAAGCAATCTACAGCTTCAATGCAATCCCTATCAAACTACCAATGGCATTTTTCACAGAACTAGAACAAAAAATTTCACAATTTGTATGGAAACACAAAAGACCCCGAATAGCCAAAGCAGTCTTGAGGGAAAAAAATGGAGCTGGAGGAATCAGACTCCCTGACTTCAGACTATACTACAGACCTACAGTAATCAAGACAATATGGTACTGGCACAAAAACAGAAATACAGATCAGTGGAACAGGATAGAAAGCCCAGAGATAAACCCACACACCTACGGTCAATTAATCTATGACAAAGGAGGCAAGGATATACAATGGAGAAAAGACAGTCTCTTCAGTAAGTGGTGCTGGGAAAACTGGACAGCTACAAGTAAAAAATGAAATTAAAACACCCCCTAATACTATACATAAAAATAAACTCAAAATGGATTAGAGACCTAAATGTAACACTGGACATTATAAAACTCTTAGAGGAAAACATAGGCAGAACACTCTTTGACAAAAATCACAGCAAGATCTTTTTTCATCCACCTCCTAGAGTAATGGAAATAAAAACAAAAATAAACAAATGGGACCTACTGAAACTTAAAAGCTTTTTGCACAGCAAAGGAAACATAAACAAGACGAGCGGCAACCCTCAGAATGGGAGAAAATATTTGCAAATGAATCAACGGACAAAGGATTAATCTCCAAAATATATAAACAGCTCATGCAGCTCAATATTAAAAAACCAAACAACCCAATCCAAAAATGGGCAGACGACCTAAACAGACATTTCTCCAAGGAAGACATACAGATGGCCAAGAAGCACATGAAAAGCTGCTCAACATCACTAATTATTACAGAAATGCAAATCAAAAGTACAATGAGGTATCACCTCATACCAGTTAGAATGGGCATCATCAGAAAATCTACAAACAACAAATATTGGAGAGGGTGTGGAGAAAAGGGAACCCTCTTGCACTGTTGGTGGGAATGTAAATTGATACAGCCACTATGGAGAACAGTATGGAGGTTCCTTAAAAAACTAAAAATAGAATTACCATATGACCCAGCAATCCCACTACTGGGCATATACCCAGAGAAAACCATAATTCAAAAAGACACATGCACCCCAATGTTCACTGTAGCACTATTTACAATAGCCAGGTCATGTAAGCAACCTAAATGCCCATCGACAGACGAATGGATAAAGAAGATGTGGTACGTATATACAATGGAATATTATTCAGCCATAAAAAGGAATGAAATTGGGTCATTTGTAGAGATGTGGATGAATCTAGAGACTGTCATACAGAGTGAAGTAAGTCAGAAAGAGAAAAACAAATATCGTATATTAATGTGTATATGTGGAACTAGAAAAATGGTACAGATGAACCAGTTTGTAGGTCAGAAATTGAGACACAGATGAAGAGAACAAACATATGGACACCAAGGGGGGAAAGCGGAGGTAGGGGTGGTGGTGGTGGTGGGATGAAGTGGGAGATTGGGATTGACATGTATACACTAATATGTATAAAATGGATAACTAATAAGAACCTGCTGTATAAAAAAATAAAGAAAATAAAATTCAAAAAAAAATCAAACAAAAACCAAGAAACCACTTCTATGTAACTCAGATTGTTTACCATGTCTATTTAAGGCAAAGAGGCTGGCCTACTGCCTTTACCACCCAGATAGCATCTCTTTAAGTAGGCAGCATGATCAAGGGTAAGAAGATAATAAACACTACAACTTTAAAGAAAGAAGCCAGAGGGTTTTTTAATTTTTACTAACTTAATTCTACTAGTTTATTAGTACACTATGCAGAAAGATTTCCCAAATGGTTAGTAGTTAACAGCAATGATAATTGTTTCTTGTGCGAAGTTTTTTGAAGGGATTACTTATCAATACCAGTAAGTAGTTTATTATAAAAAATCTTATTAAATCTTCCTTAACACCGCTGGTAATGGTATAGAGCATGTTTACTATTAATATGTAAGACATATCTGTTTTAGACAATGTTAAAATGTTTTCTAAACTGCAGAACATGATCGATTAGTGGAGTGTGAAATAAATACAGTGGGTCCTGACCAATACATTTTTTAAAGAAAAGTAGTATAAAATTTAAAAGAGTACATCACACTTAGTAAGGTGTATTATTTCATAACACTTTTGCTTCAGACATACACAATATTAAATTCTGTATATAATGGATCACAATATAGTATGTATTTTTTTAGTGTGAGTCATGGTGAAAAAAATAAAAGCCATTAATAAAAACCTTCTGAAAAGCAATTTCAATTATTTCATTTTGAGATGAAAAGCTTAGGTCAGACAACTAGTTACTATGACTTTCCTAAACTGTTAAACATAATAGTCTATTCTGAATAATCTGTTAGAAAAATCCTCATTTTCAGCTGAAAGTCTGGAGTGAGACTGATCAGAGTGAGGTAGAAGAGGGTGGATGATGTCATTGATAAATGAGGCCAAAGAAGGACCTGTACTCCATTTCAAGAGGGTGACCTATGAAGTACTTACAGCGGCAATGCTTTAAGCAAGTGTGTAAAACTTTCTACATTATAGTGGTGAGGGGGAAAAAAAAAAAAGCTGGAATGAATCACTCCAGAAAGCATGATACTCTACAGCAGAAAAATAACGAAGTACTTTAGTTTTTAAAAATTTTATTATGCAAAATCTCACTTATACAATGATTCCCCGATATAACCTCACCCAATTTCAATAACAAAATGATTTTGAAACAAATCCCAGATGTTATGTTATTTCATCAGTAAATATTTCATAACAGATCTTTAATAGATTTGAAGTATTCTTTAGAGCAGATAGATTACTTGCTATTTGAAGACCTGCCACATAAATGTGAAAAATTAAAAGACCAAATGGAGATCTGCGGATACCTAGTCGACATTTCAGCCATTCAGGAAGAAAAGTCCAAATGGTCCTTTGAAAAAGCAAAAGGGTTGAAAGTGAAAAAAGCACAATTATGAACACAGTTAAAGGTAAAACAATTGATTCTAGAAGAACTAAAACTATGGATTGTCAATGACTTGAACCTGATCATCAGGCCAAAATGGTCCAATATTTCATTAATATTTTCCTGCCAAGAAGAATATGACCTCCATTCTAAATGATAATGCAAGTTTTAAGAGGAAAGAAATATATTAATGAAGTTGCAGGAGTAGAAAAGTATGCACGTTTAAAATTAGGCATTCAACTAATGTACAAATTAGGGAAGCCACAGTACCTGAAAACTTCACAAATCCCAGTGATGCACTTATGTCCATTTCTTTCTCATTGTAATGAAGGTACTTACATTAAAAGCAATGCTAACTTACTGTTAATTATTTGGACAATTTCCTGGAGTCTGGCATATAATTTCTCAGCTTTGTTTAGAGCCAGTGATTGTGAAGTAGCTCCTCCTGAGGAACAGTGGAAAGCTGTGTGAGGGCCACTAACACATACTGTTAACATCTAAAACCAAATTTTAATCCTCTTGCACAAATGATATCCCCTAAAATTTTTTTACATTTATTCTTCTTTTTAATTGAGGCATAATTAACATGAAGTAAAGTGCACACATGTAAAATGTATAATTCAGTGAACTTTTACATATCCATACATATACCTATGTAACCATCCAGGGAGAGAACATTTTCAGCTCTCCAATAGGCTTTCTTGTGCCTCTTCCAAATCGGTAATCCTCACTTACCACTACCTAAAGTTACCTGTTCTGTTTAATTGCAAGAAATTAGTTTTGCCTATTTTGAACATCTGTTAATGGAAATATACAGTAACCACTCTTTTGTGTCTGGCTTCTTTTGCCCAACATTATGTCTGAGGTTCATCCATTTTGTTACATGTATTAATAGTTCATTCTTTTCCTTTTTTTAAAAAAAAAATTGGGGGGGTAGTTCATGTTTATTAGTTTGCATAATGACTTAGATGTTCGGTTTGAACATTCTCGAACACAATTTTTTGGTGCACATAGATATGCATTTTCCTGGGCACATACCCTGGGTCATAGAGTATTCACATGTAGAAATAACTAAACTGTCCATCATCTGATAAATAGATAAAACAAAATGTGGTATATCCATACAACGCACGAAGAAGTGACCTGACTCCAATGAAGTGATCCACAATAAGAAAGCACAAGGCTTCCTACGTCAGAGGACCATGTTGTTAGTAATAAAAAAATAAATAAAGGTCTCAGTGTGTCCAAGTCTTTTCTTTTTGAGGAAGGACAACAAAATTGTCAAATCCACTTTGCATTCCATCTAGTAGCATATTGGGCCATAAAAGACAGTCCTCCTCAGAAAGAAGTCTTTGGGAAGTGTAAGTTGAGCTGATATCATAAACTACTCTCACTGGCCACCAAGGACAACCAGGACAAAAAGGTAGTCACCCTATTCAGGATTACCTTTCCTCATTTTTTAGTCTTATTTTGGAACTGCTGTTTCTTCCTCCACAACAAAACTTTAATATCTTAAGCTAAACATTAAGAAGCTACCAACTTAATTTCACTCACAATAGCCAAGAGGTGGAAGCAACCCAAATGTTCATCAATGGATGAATGGAGAATGGATGGATAAAAAAAGTGTGGTATATATATACAACAGAATATTATTCAGCCTTAAAAAGAAATTCTGTCATGTGCTACAATGTTGGTGAACCCTGAAGACATTACGCTAAAGAAATAAGCCAGTCACCAAAAGGCAAATACTATATAATTCCACTTCAATGAGGCATCTAAAGTAGTCAAATTCATAGAACAGAAAGTAGAATGGTGGTTACCAGGGGCTGTAGGGAGAGGGAAAAGGGGATTTTGTTTAATGGGTATAGAGTTTCAGTTGGGGAAGATTGAAAAAAAGTTCTGGAGATCTGTTTCACAACAATATGAATATACTAAACCCTACTAAACTGTACACTTAAAAATGGTCAAGATGGTAAATGTTGTGTTGTTAAAAAAATGAATTTGGGCATCCCTTTCAGACCCACAAATGCCATTTCTAGGAAAATAAGAAATTGCAAGACCTACCTGGTCAGTAATAATAACTACTGCCATTTTGAGCAGGGTCACTCGTAATTTGTAATGGGAGAACATGGTCTTTGGAGAGACCACATCAAGATATAACAATAAATGGGTTTGTACTTGAGAAGAAGAAGAAGAAACTAACTTAATTCCAAATAAAGTATAAGTAACTGAAAGCTTAATTCAATGGACTTGCTAAACTCTGATTTGTAGAATTTAGGCAATGTAGTATTTTTTAGTAAAACTTTTGCTGCTTTAGGGGCTGGAACTGCAAAGTTCTTAACCTACAACAATCAGATTCTCATTTAAAGTCAAAAAATCTTTCCATGTGGGTAATAAGAATAAACATCAAAGCAGCACTATCTGTATTGAAAACTGCATTTCTTTAGATTACCTTAAAAACCTTGCAGGAAAAAAAAAATCTCTCTTGGTTATTAAAGTGATTATGAAGCAGTGAAACAGATATGTATAATAATACAAAATCATGATTTACAAAGTATAACTTAAGACTGACCACAAATGAAATAACAGTTTTATCTCTAATCAATAATTTATTGAAAAATTTAAAAATGTTCAAAATGTGATGAGATTTGAAACTTTCCCTAGTTTAATTCTAAATATAGTTTCACAAGAGGGAAAAATCATTTCAACCTATACTAAGTGATTACACTACTTAATTCTAACATGAAGTTACATAATCATACTTGTAAGTCTGCATATTAATTTTGACTAAGCCTATGTACATTTTTTGGTAACGGCTTTTGAGATGTAATTCACATAGCATACAATTTACCCATTTAAAGTGTACAATTCACTGGGTTTTAGTATGTTCTCAGAATCATGCAACTGTCACATCAATTTTAGAATATTTCTATCACCTCAAACCCCCCCCAAAATAAAATAAACCCCATACTCTTTAGCTATTACCCACCCATCAGTCGTCCTGTCCCTCTCTCACCTCTAAACACCAGTCCTTAAGCAACCATGAATCTACTTTCTGTCTCAATAGTTTCTGTGAGTCAATAGATTCATCTATTATGGATGTTTCATACAAATGGAATCACATAATATGTGGTCTTTTTTAACTGGCTTCTCTCATTTAGCATAATGTTCATCAATAGCATGTATTTTTATTCCTGGATTCATTTGTTCATTCATGGCCAAATAATACCACATTTTGTTTATCTATTAATCAAGTGGTGGACATTTGGTTTATTTCCACCTTTTAGCTATGAAAAATACCACTATGAACATTCACGTGTAGGTTTTTGTGTGAATAATGTTTTCATTTCTCTTGGGTATGTGCCTAAGGGTGGAATTGCAGGAAGAAATGGTAACTCTTATGTTTAACTTTCTGAGGAGCTGCAAAACTGTTTTCCAAAGTGGCTGTACCATTTTACATACCCTTCAGCAGCATGTGAGGTCTCTAATTTCTGCACATCCTCACCAGTCAACACTTATTATCTGTTTGATTCCAGCCACCCTAGTAGGTATAATGTGGGATCTCACTGTGATTTTGATTTGCATTTCCCCAATGACTACTGATGTTGAGCATCATTTCATGTGCTTAATGGCCATTCCTATGTCATCTCTGGAGAAAGGTCTATTCAAATCCTTTGCCCATTTAAAAATCGGGTTATTTGGGGATTTCCTTGGCGGTTCAGTGGTTAAGAATCCTTGCTTCCACTGCAGGGGGCACAGGGTCAATCCCTGGTTGGGGAGCTAAGATCCCGCATACCACGCGGTGCGGCCAAAAAAAAAAAAAAAGAATAAAAGTAAAATCGGGTTATTTGTCATTTTATTGTTAAGGCCTAAGAGTTCTTCATATACTTGAAATACTAGTCCCTTATTAGATATGATTTGTAAATATTTTCTCCCATTATATGGATTGTTGTTTTACTTTTTTTCAGGATGTCCTTTGTAGCACAAAAAATTTCATTTTGATGAAATCCAATTTATCTATTTTTTCTTTTGCTATTTGTGCTTTTGGTGTCATATCTAAGAGTCCACTGCCAAATCTGAGGACCTGAAGATTTACCCTTATCTTTTCTTCTAAGAGTTTTACAGTTTGGGCTATTATTACATTTAGTTCTTCGACACCTTTTGGGTTAACTTTTGTATAGTATGAGGTAAAGGTTCAAATTCAATCTTTTGTACGTGAACATCCAGTTCTCCTAGCACCATTTGTTGAAAAAATTATCCTCTCCCCACTGAATAGTCTTGACACACTAGCAGAAAAGCAATGGACCATAGATTCATATCTGGATTCTCAATTCTATTCCATTGACCTATATGTCTATTCTAATGCCAGTACCACAGTGTCTTGATTACTGTTGCTTTGTAGTAAGCTTTAAAATCAAAAAGTGAGAGTCATCCAACTTTGTTCTTCTTTTTCAATATTGTTTTGGTTCTTCTGGGTCCCTTGCAACTCCACATGAATTTTAGGATCAGCTTGTCAATTTATGCAAAAAAGCCAGCTGGGATTCTAATAGGGGTTGTGTTGAATCTGTAAATCAATTTGGGGAGTACTACATCTTAACAATATTAAGTCTGATTCCTGAATGTGAATGTTTTTCCAGGTATTTAGGTCTTCTTCCTTTTTTTTTTTTTAATTTACAATGCTGTGTTTCATTTCTGCTGTATAGCAAAGTTACTCAGTTTTTTATATATATATATATATATATATATATATATATATATATACACACACACACACACACATATATATATATTCTTTTCCATTATGGTTTATCACAGGATATTGAATATAGTTCCCTGTGCTATACAGTAGGACCTTGTTATATATCTAGGTCTTCTTTAATTCCTTTCCAAAATGTTTTGTGGTTTTCAGAGTATAAATTTTACAGTCATTTTGTTAAATTTATTCTCTTTTGATACTATTGTAAATGAAACTGCTTTCTTAATTTCATTTTTGGATTAAACATAGATACTTTTGTATAATAATAATTCAGACCTCTTCTTTCATTATCCATTCTCAGAAGCATACTGCCTTTTCTTTTTCTTTGGCCAAGCCGTGCAGTTGCAGGATCTTAGTTCCCTGATTAGGGATCGAACCTTGGCCCCTGGCAGTGGAAGTGTGGACTCCTAACCACTGGACCGCCAGGGAATTCCCCATACTGTCTTTTAACTAGAAAAATATTAGTATCTCTTAAACCTCAAGTAGGGAACTCTTTTATATAAATAAATTTTTCAGAAAAGTGAAGTGACACTCTTTCAATTAAAGTTAAAAAGTAAAATCATTTACAATGGAAATGTTTCTAAAGCTTCATGTTTCATAAAGAGAATATCGGGTGTTCACTCTAGCAGCATACTATTTACTAAAATTGATAGAGATTAGCGTGCCCCCCACCCCTGTGCAAGGATGACATGCAAATTCATGAAGCATTACATTTTTTTACAAACTTAAAGTTATGAAATAAATAAGTCACAGGGGATGCTATGTACAGCATGATGACTAAAGTTAATAATACTGTACTGTATTAATAATAATGTTAATAATATCTGAAAGTTACTAAGAGAGGAAATCTTACAAGTTCTCATCACAAGAAAAATAAATTTTGTAAATATGTGTGGTGATGGATGTTAACTAGACTTACTGTGGTGATCATTTTGCAATATATACAAATAATGAATCATTATGTGTACACCTGAAACTAATATAATGTTATATGTCAATTGCACCTCAATAAAAACGTTTCCATGAATATCTGATTTTTTTCCCTTGATGAATCTACTCAAGATGAGTAATAATTATATTACCCCACTTGAGCAAACACCCTTAGGGGTTAATCCAGTATATAAGGCTATTCTGCCCAGACTGTTCTGCTCTGTGACTTTGTTACCTCCCTTGCTATCAGTCTATCAGTGATCACTTCTTGATATATGTAATTCCCTCTTCCTTCTGTGTTTGTACTCTATGGAAGATTAAGAAAACTAATAAGCTTGTTAGAAATGCATATAGAATAAGAACACAAAGGCTTTAAGAAAAAGACTGAAGGTCTGAAGCACAGGAACTTCTGGGTACACAGATCCTAAGATATCTATTTTGACTGCTAAGAAATTTTTTATTTTTATTGTTGTTTTGGTTTGCTAGTCCTCAGCTTTGATGCAGAGAGCTGGAGCTTATTAAGAAAAATGATACCATGTACAGTTTTACTATAACATGGATAAAAATTTCAACAAATGTAATTTATAATTCTAATTTACATTAATGTTAATTTATATTCTACATAAATTTTTGTGAAAAAATGCTACATTTAGCCTTGTCTATTCTGAAATATGAGTATTTTAGAGTATAATAAAACTGTAGAAAAATAATTACACTTTCATCACTGATATGTAAATTTTCTGCTCTATATAAAACTAATCTATCTAGCAAGCTAGAGAGAATAATGTGTTATAGTTCTAATAATAACCTATCTTCATGAACATGTTTATTGTGTTATTTACTTATAATAATAATAAAAGCTAGAAGAAAACGAAGCCCAATTATATAGTAACGGTTGTGGTAATCCACTTGAAGAAACAGAATAGCCATTAAACTTATAATTACGAAAGTCACATATAGGAATTTAGTAAATAAAAAAGGCAGAATCTCAAAGCACAGCCAACTTCGTTTATACCAAAGTACATATATATGTATATGCATGTATATATAGACATATATACATTTACATACAACTAAACAAAGAGCTGCTCTAATTTTCTGTAATGTTACAATTCTGTCTACAAAAACAAAACCCAAGCAAACAGAAACAAAACAAGCTTCATGAATTGGAATTACCATTAACTTCTCTATAGGCTAGGTGCTCAAAACCAAACAATCTAATTATTATTTAGATTACTCTATCTCTGAAGTAGTTTATAACATAAAGTAGAAAAAGGAACGTGACAATCTCAAAAAAAAAATGTTAACTTTTAGTTTCACAGTACAGACATTAGCCTAAACTACCTACAAGAGCCCTTTAATCAAAGAAACACTTAGAATTACTTAAATCACAAGGCATTTACTGTTTCAGCTTTCTATCATCCAGACAAACTGGAGAACTCCCCTATTATCCTTTAATATCAGCACCACTAGATAAAACAAGACTGCTCTGTGTTTTTTAACAATACAGAAAAATGATACCTTTTGTGGGAAGGGGCAGTGAGATCAGAAGTTCTAATTAATTTATGATCTCTGCGGAGGGGCGGGGTACAGGGGTGGAAAACATGACATGCAATTCCTTTCAAGTTTGTTTTGTGTTTTTTTTTTTTTAACTGCCTACAAGACAAAGTCCAAATCTGTATCATGGCCCACAGCTAGTCAAGAACAGACTGCTCACATCTCTACCCTCATTTCCCACTGTACCTTAGTGAAATAAAAAGCTAAGGGTAGAATAAAGAACAGTGTTTATAATCTCCTCCACTTTGATTTTACTCTAAATTTAAAATCTATACTTTGCAAAATTAAAAATAATAAAAAATTAATTATTAATCAATTAGCCAATGTTTTCCCTCCTTACCTCCCAGAAAATCCCTGAAGATTAAAGTTGGTTCAACATAGAAACTAGATAGTGATACTTAGAGAAAAGATTATTGGCTATCATTTTATACTTTATATTTCTTTTCTTGGTAATAGGTATAATTATACTGAATGTAAATGATTATAACCTTTGGAATTTAAAATTACTTCTTATGTCCTTTTAAACCTTTTTTTTCCCCCAGCATGTAGTATTTCAACTGCACACTTAACCAGTAAGTAGGGAAACTACATGGTATATAATAGAAATATCTGTCTGGGATGTCCCAGACCTGGGCTCTAGTTCCAACTCTGTGGCAAGCTAGTTTATTTTACCGTGACTAAGTTGTTTAATTTCTAATTTCTTTCATTTTTAAAATGATGAAGTTTGGACTAGACAATGCTGAAGTTCCTTAGAGGTCCAAAACTTAAGAAAGATCTTATCTATTAAATCATTCTAAGTTACCATGAGCTTTTTGGGGGTAAATCCCACTCCTGTCTCATAGTAAACTCAGAGCCAACTTTTTCATATAAGTGTCGCCAATCTAGTTGTCAGACTTGAAATTGTAGAGTAGGATTCTTGAATCATGGTCAAGTCTTTTGTTCAAGTCACTGCTTTTTCAAAAAATTTAATGTTGAATCTTGATTCTGTTAACCAGTCACTATATTAGCTGCCCCACCTCAAGCACTGTATTATGTGAGGATTTCATTACTATGTCCTTCAAAGATCTCCATCCAATTCACGGTTGAACTGAATGGAATCAAAATACAGAGCTCTACTGTTCAGCATCAGTGATGACAATGATCCGATTCTCTTTGGTGAGGTGGTTAAAACAACTACAAATCTCAACTATCTTCTCAGCCAACTCATATTTCTAAATGTGTTACTAGACTATCACAAAAGTCTGTCAAACAAATGCCTTGCTGAATAAAAATATGAGATACATAGAGACATCTGGTTTAACATGGCAGAGAAAATGTAGGCATTTCACTCTATTCCTTTCCAAAAGCCCAATGAAACGACAAAAGGAAGAAGACAGAACAAGTAAAATAGGTGGGAAAAAAGCAGACTATAGATGTCAACATTTTGGAAGATGGGCTCCATTTCCTTTGGTAAGAGCTTTGCCATTTTCTGGAAAAGTATGGCCATAAGTTCAGACAGTTTTCTCCTTAGGATGCATGATCATCACATAAATATTGAGTCTGAACTCTCTTCATAATTAAATCCTTAATCGTCCTAGTTTTGTACTCCTGCTGAACAATTCCAAACTGGTTTAGCAATCCTGAAAATTTTACTGTTAAGTTCTCCTGATTAACTAGCCAAGATGTCAATGCATAATCCTGCAAGTTATCATATCTGTGATACTTCTAAAGTTACCATATTAACATGACACAGTCTGTGCATCAGCGAATGTGGTTACAACTATTTGCTCCTACCATTTTTTGGTGGATTATGCTACTGACAAAAAGAATTCTTCCTCAACATCTGTTAAAGCTGTTTAACCTCAGCAAACTGTGCTTGAGTTAGAACCAACAGGATGCAATTCCAAAAGAAATTTAAACTACAATACTATTAGGAACAATAACTTTACATTCATTTGTAGTTTTCCAAGAAAGTTAAAATACATTATTTCTGGGATCATAATTTAAATTGAATCCCTCCACAACATACTGCAGAAAACAAATGATATAATTCGTTACATATCTATGAAGCAGGAACCTAAGTATCCCCTTCTGAGGGGGAGAAAAATATGTTTTATCAGTCTTACAACTTACTACAACACATAAACAAATGTACACACATACATATCTCCAAAGAGGTAAAGTACATGGGACAAAATATTAACAACTGGTAAATCTAGGTGTTATTATGGATCCTCACCATCCTATCCATTTTAGTTTTTTGTAAAATTTTGAAATTTTTCTTCATACAAGTTGGAAAAAAATAAAACAAAAATTTAAACAATGTTTTGTATTATGTATACAAACCAAGTGCTCACTATCTGTCAATCACTGTCTTAGGTGATTATATGCATTATCTAAATTTTATCTCTACAACAAATCTGTAAGATAGATATTATTATTACCCTCCTCTTACGGAGGAAAAAAAATGAAACTTGGAGAGGAAATCTGACTCAGGGCTCTTACTTTTAACCACTTGAGGCAGAAAGTAATGACACGACTTCTAAAACTTGTTTTTAGTTTGTTCCATCCACAGACCCCCCCAACATTTGCAAATTTATAGGGAAACTTTAACAATGTTATAAAAGCACAATACAGTAGCCCCTTACTCTCTGTGGAGGACTGGTTCCAGGACCCCCATGGATACCAAAGTCTGTGGCTGCGTACGCTCAAGGTCCCTTTACAAAATGGCGTATTATTTGCATATAACCTAGGAATATCCTCTGTATACTAGATCTAGATCTCTAGATTACTTATAACACCTAGTACAGTGTAAATGCTAGGTAAATAATTATAAATACAATGTAAATCCTATGTGAAGAGTCACCTGTAATAGGGCAAATTTAAGTTTTGCTTTTTGGAACTTTATGGGACTATTTTTCCCCAGAGTGTTTTCCACCCCTGGTTGCTTGAACCCAGAGGTGAAGAACCTGTGGATATGGAGGGCCAACTTTGTATCAGTTTTTTTGTTTCGCTGACTGGCTTGATTTTTGGCTGATACAGATTGAGTTTCATTTGTTCAAAATGCTAAGATTTCCTATGAAACTATTAATAAAAAAGTAAACATTTGATTTTACAATGCTTTCACTTTCTACTAGAGAAGAAACACTTTTAAATCTTATTTTATCTTAAGCCTATATTCTTTCAGATGAATGCTTTTCAAAAAATTTTAACACAACAGACCCATACCTTTTAAACAAAATCTTGCTGAAAACTCAATATAAAGGTAAGAGAGAGTCCTGCCTGCTCACTTTTCCTTTCCCATTCTCTTGAAGTAGGAAATCAAGGGCTCCAAGACTTTGTGGGATGTAATATGAAACCAATTGCTTTATATAATATGCAACTGTAAACTGTTAATTATCACAACTGCCAGAAACAGAACTGGCTGGTAAGAGCTGAAGTTGTAAGTCCCAATTTAAGTTCATTAGTGATACTTAAGTAATTCAGATATGGAAAGAACAATATGCAGAGAAGTTGTCATGTACACTCTACTTTAGTCATAGAAATAAGTGTCTTATTTTAGAAGCAAGGGAGGAATGTGTCACAGGACAAGCTGATACCCTTACACAATTTACCTTTGTCAGAAACATCCTTCTGTTCTAATGTACTTTTACATATTTCACCAGATACCAAAGATGGAATAGAACAAAAAGGTCAATTCTTTGTGCCTCCATTTTCTTATGTGTAAGTAAAAACATTCTCTAACAAGATACTATTTCACAAAGACAGTATACAAATTATTAAAATTTATATGCAAGATTGTTTAGTCTAAATGGTCTCCCATAAACATAGGCACATACTTGTTAGGATATGAAATCACCTATCTACTTATTCTTGCAACTAAGAAGGAAAAAAAGCTGTTATTTGTAGACTAGGGATACATATTTTCTAAATTCTGGAGGAATAGAATCATTTTTATCTTAATGTTTACATGATTCTTTCCAGGCCTGATTCAGGAGACTCAAAACTTTAATTAAAAAAAAAAAAAAAAGGAAAAACAAAGGGCTTCCCTGGTGGCACAGTGGTTGAGAGTTCGCCTGCTGATGCAGGGGACACGGGTTCGTGCCCCGGTCCGGGAAGATCCCACATGCCGCGGAGTGGCTGCGCCCGTGAGCCATGGCTGCTGAGCCTGAGCGTCCGGAGCCTGCTGCTCTGCAGCGGGAGAGGCCACAGCGGTGAGAAAGAAAAAACAACCTGCAGATCTGTTTCCACTCCATTGTGTCCTCCTACCTTTTATCCACGATCATCCTTCATCAATCTTCCTTTCTCAAATCTTCAAAATTCCCCTTTCTATTGAGGCAATATACATAGGTAAGATGCCACAGAAATAATCTTTCCATTGAAAAATATGCAAAGGCCACAAACAAGCAACTCTTAAAAGAAGAAATATAAATAAATGTGTAAAGATGTTTAACTTCACCCATGAACACATACACATTTAACAAGATACCATTTTCCCCTATCAGACTAGCATAGATGAAAAGATTCTCGATAATGTTCAAGGTTTTTGAAGGAGAAACACAAACACACACACACACACACACACACACACACACACACACACACGCTCACACAGAAAGTAAAGGAAAACCATCTTTCTGGAGGGCAAATTGACAATGTGTAAGAAAATCACAAATATGTATGTATCTTTGACACAGAAAGTACACTTCCAGGATTTATCCTAAGAAAATAATCAACCAAGCTTAGACTACTACAAGGATGTATTTATTACAAGTATCTACAAGGATATTCAGATAGTATTACTTATAATTAAAAAACAGAAATAATTTATATGTGTATTAAGACTAGCTAATAAATTTCTACATACAGACATTAAAAATGATCTATATTTAAGCTGAAACAATAGAAATTCATGCTGTATTAAGTGATAAAAGCAAGTTTACAGCACAGTTTGATTGCATTTCTAAAATATGTCCTGATCCATATTTGTTATTCTGGAAAATTAAATTAATTAAACAAAATTAGTAATTATCTTTGGAGATACTTTTAAGAAAAAATTTTAAAAAACTTTGGGCAACAGCATGTTTTCTTTTTAAAAGCATTCCTTTAAAGGATATGTTTATTGCTATTTTTCCCCTGGTTACAAAATACAGGTATTCATTAAAATAAACGAAGAACAAAAAGGAAGGAAAAAAGGAATCATCTCAGAAATATATAAACAGAAGTAAAAGACCAAAGGCTATAATAATCAGCTTCCTGTTTAGCCTTAGGGCACAGGCTGTGCTTAACACCCCACCCCTCTAGAAACTCTTGTCTTGACTTTTCGACTTCTCTACTCTTGAGGCTCTTCCTCTTCCAGCATCCTTTAAATGCACCCTCTTTCTCTCCTCACTCACACAAGGTCCACAAGCATCATATCATCACTGATGATTGCATGCTCATTAACACCTACATGGTAATGATTTCTTAATCCCAGCTGAAGTCTAATTTTTCTAAGTCTCAGAGTCACATTTCTGCATATGTGCTACATAATCCTCAAAGTCAATATATTCTCAAAGTCTAACTTACTTGCCTTCCCCATCGCCTACTCTAATCCCATGTTTCTTAGCTCTATTAAAGGTTTCCTCATTCACCTGGTCTTCCCACGCTGGCAAAATAACTGGTAACCAAATCCTGCCTAAGGTCTCCTTCTGAAATTTCTCCCTAATTCATCCCTTCCTCTACATCTCACTGCCATTTTCAGAGCTAAGGCAGGCCTGGCCACTTCTGACCTGGACTACTTAGGGTACCCATTATATGCCATACACAGTAAAAGGAACTAAGAATACGAATAAATATGAGAATATTAATAAAGCAAATTACTACCATCAAGCATATCTTGAGGTAGAGAGATGGAGGAACATGACACAATGTGACAAGTACAATTAGAACAAAAATCCACACGATGTCAACCTCTTTACTATCTGATCTAATCTTATACTGGGAATTATCTTTCTAGAATACAAACCAGATAATGTCACTCTTCTGTTGTAAAACCCTTGAGGATTCTACTCCACTGCCTACAGGATAAAGTCCAAATGCTTTAATACCAAGCAAACACTTCACAATCTGCTCCCAACGTATCTAATAGCCTCATCTATTACTCTTCTTTCACTTCACACCCCATAACCCAGCCGTGTATAACTAGTTGCTGCTCTGACAATATGCTAAACAATTTTACAACACATAGTGTTTGTGCATCCTGCTGTTGGACAGTCCTTCTTCCTTGTGCTCGCCAGTGAAGTCCCGTACTACTCTCAATCAAACCACGCTCCTCTGTGAAACCTTCATTAACCTTCTCTGCCAGTGTAGTTTTTATACACTCTATTACAATACTTATCACTTTATGTTGTAATTTGTTTTTCTTTTTCTGTCATTAGACTGTGAGATTCTTTTTTTTAAAATTTTAGTTGATTTATAATATTGTGTTTGTTTCAGGTATATAGCGAACTGATTCAGTTATACATACACATATATATTTTTCAGATTCTTTTCCTTTATAGGTTACTACAAGATATTGACTACAGTTCCCTGTACTATACAGTGGGTCCTTGTTGGTTATCTATTTTATACATAGTGGTGTGTACCTGTCAACCCCATACTCCTTATTTATCTCCCCACCACCTGATACTGTGAGATTCTTAAGTACATCTTGTAATTCTTTGTATCCTTCCCAAGTCTAGCAAGACAGTAAATATTCAAGAAGTGTTTGTTAAATGGATGATGAGGTGGAAACAGATTTACATAGAGCCAAAATACACTAATCATCCCTTTTCTTTTTTGGCTCTCTGTCTGGAATTCAGGAGTCTATTGAAGCAGTAATGCCACTACCTACCACGACCCCCACATACCAGGAACCCAAAGGAGCCCATGTATTTTTTTTCTCCCCTCTTCCTACTCATCTGGCTATCTATCCATCCAGCCCACAAATAACATCAGCAAATAATACAGATAGAATCCCTGCCCTCCAAGGGGCTTATACTGGAGTAAGGAGAGACAATTAACAGGTAAACAAATACATAAAATAATGTCAGACAGTGATCAATGTGATGAATAAAACAAAGCAGTTTGATGAGACAGAATGTGGCTAGGGGAGTAATGTGCTATTTTAAATGGAGGTGGGAAAGAAGTCACAGAAGGTTTCTCTGAGACAGTAACATGAAAGTTGAGGCCCAAGGGATGAAAAGCAACCAGCGAAGCAAAAGTTTGAAGAAAGAATCCTTCAAGCAGAAGGAATTGTAGGTGTAAAAGCTCTGAGGCACAAATGCACTTGGCTATTTGAGGGACAGAAGAGACAGGTAGCTAGAGAAAGAAATGAGTTTGGAGAAGAAAGCACAGCGTTGTAATGGCAGCCTGGGTGGAGGCCTATCTGCTCCTGCCTTGAGTTTGGAATTTTCCAGTTTTCACCTCCTGTTGTCTGCACAATCTTCTACTTCCTAATACCATAGCAAGAGGACAATGGAATGGGGTATACAGCACACCCTGTTGTCAGGAGACATCAAATGATTCTGAAAGTTACTTTTCTGGTTTCTGTTGATAAAAAGTACTCCTAGATACAATGCCCTAACAATAACGGTCCCAGGGCTAATGAAAACCTCATCAGCACACAAGAATAAAACCACTTGAAAAGAGAGACAAGTTCTTTCTACTGACTACAATGCAAGTCAAAATGGGATCCATCATATTCACCCTAGATTCGTTAGAGGAAATAAAACACAACACTTTACCACTCTGAAAATATACATGAGCTATCCTTCTACCTGAATAGATTTTTCCATTCCTGTGTAAACGTCAAGATCATATAATACAAATCTAGACTTAAGTAATTAAATACATTTGCAGTTTTCATTGACCAGGATTTTTCTTCATCTTTATAGAAATTAAACAATTTTATGATGTTTTGAGAAAGCATGAATTTATATGCATTATAAACTGCCTCAGTAATTTTGTGGATGTTTGTCATAATCTATTTAATTCAAGTACTACTGTGATGTTAGAGCAAAGTCAATCCACTATATAAATGTATAGTCACAAAACTAGCTACTAAAGCAACTCAGTAGTTGGTAGGAACTCAAGCAGTGTGAAATTACACATCTTACTCCTATTTTCAGTAGCATCTGCTGGCTTTACTAACCAGAACATGAACACATCACTAAATATAAAAGCCTTTCATTATCCTAGTCAGGTCTTAAAATTCCAGGCTCCCAGCCTTCTAGTGGTAAAAATAAATTCATTCTCAGCATCCCTAGATTCAATTCTACACCCAGTGATCTCTGGCTAGTACAGTGATGTTTCCCTGAATCTCTCTATGGGGGGATGAGAGGTAAGATTTTTTCGATCTCCTTTGGAAAAATCATGAGAAGTAGCAGAGGTAATCAAAAATAATCATCTTATACTCCCACGCTCCCACTTCCTCAAAGGGCAAAGCCTCTTACGATGGGTCTTCATACTACTACATAGTCTCAACAGCTATGAAAAATAAGAAAACACTTTAGCTTAAAAAAGGACCTTGTCACAATCTGCACCAATACAGATTGGTGACCAACTTCACATATTCACAAGATCCTTCATTTTCTCTTCCCCATTCACCTAGGGAGGGCCATAAAAAGTTTCTAAATACCCAATGTACCTTCTTCCCAATTTCACGTCTTCAAACTGGTTCATTTTATCATTATTCATCATCTCACTCATAAACCAATACCTGAAATAAAAAATCCTTTCCTTGGTTGGGTAATAAAAATTGCAAAGTTTCTCCCTGGAGTTCTAGCTCAATCCTGATGTTGGGACTTCCGGGAAGGAATGCAAACATGGTATCAGTTGGAAAACCTCTCTAAATACTGATGTATCTCCTTGCAGACTAAGTATGGATATTACAGAGTAAGTACTGACTCTTCCCTTACTAAGGGTAGATTCTGAATTAAAACAAGGCCTTAATCCCTTCTCAAAGTGTGGTTCAAGGACCAACAGCATCTTAATCAACTGGGAGTTTGTTAAAAAGACAGTATACAGGGCTCTACTCTCCAACCAACTAAATCAGAATCTTCGTTTTACTCATATCTGTATGTAGATCTCCCTACATCACAAAATCTCAGAACTGGTGGAAAATCTAAAATCCTATCACACACAATGAGGGATGAACCCTGGATAACAATTATACCTGATAATGACTATAGTCTCCTTCACAAATTCTTCAGTTCTTTTAACAATAGGTCCTCATTATAAGAACTTCTCATAAGATTATAAACTGCTGGTCTTGAAATGCACCAAAGCTTATTATAGCTGCTGTTGTTCTTGTTAGGCTAAGCCAATAATATAACCAAGTTCTTACCTAATCTGAGCTCTCCAAAGTTCCCACACCCTATCTTCTTGCCAACCCTGAAGTTGGGTCCCACCATAAGAACCCCAGAGGATGTTGAGGAGCCAGATGGTCGGGAACAGTGTCCACTCCTTTGTGCCATGGGTTTAGTTGTCCGTTGTCTTTCATCCTTTTCCCTACTAGGATGGTCCATGATCCTACACGACAGAGTCTCTGCACAGGTATCCTTAATTTGTATACCTCTCTTCAATACAAAAGTACGTCCGAATAAACTGGAGTTAGAGTAAGGTAAGGAGTTCTTTTGGCACCATGTTTATGTTTCTAATTTATCTCCAGGAGATGAAAAACCATTGATTAGTTCTGGTAGGACACGTAGTCTGTAGGTCTCAAGCATAGGAGGATATTGTGTAACCTAGGTAAAAAATCAAGAAAGCATACAGTTAAAAATTATATTTTAAAACAAATTAAGAGTTACCACTAATTAGAATGGACTCTATCCAAAACTGAGCAAAGTGGACAGCTTCCTGAAATGGATTTTGGTTTTCCATCCTCCAACAGTTTAGCCATCTGGACTAGTAATTCATCTGGTAACATAGGCTCAGTAGGCTACAGACCAGGGCAGCTAATGGAACACAGAACCCTTTAACATAAAATGCTTTCTTCTAGTGTTGTACATATGACTCAAAAGAAAGCTATTTGTTGGCTTTTTCATCACTGGCTAACAAAGATATGGTGGGGTTCAGCCAAGTTAAATAAACTGAGGCCAATTAAAAGCTCTTCCCCTCAATTTGGACAGAACCTATCAGAAACAAGCTACTCACTACTCACTGTCCCCCTCCTCCATCCCCACCATTTATCAAGCACTGACAGCAATCACGAAATCCAAAACAAGTTACGGATTGACACAGACTACTTCTATGAAGGCCTTTCCAAAACCCTAGTGGTACAAAGTAGTACTAGACTAAAGGTTGGGAAAGCTCAACTTTTGGTCTAGTTTTCACTGTGGGCTGAGTACACAATGACAGAGTGCCTGAAGCAGGTCCTTTGCACAACCCCAAAGTGAGAATAAATCTGAAGAACAAAAAATCTTAAACAAAACTCATCCCTACCAGAATTCTCCAGTTTCTCAATTTAGGACTAAGCCCAAGACAAAGTTTACAATGAGATAATTTTGATGCTATTTTTGATAATCTACGTGAGTATCCTTAACAAAAAAATATTCTGTTACCACCAATCACAGACTAAACCATACTTTTGTTTCACTTTCACTGAAGATTTCCCTTAAAATTTTAAGGAAGAAGAGAATTAGAACTGCTTGGTTACTATTGCGTGTATACAAGAAAGCAAATATGTCCAGACTGTAAGCTTCTTACGGACACCTTTAATTCCCTAGTACAGGAACAGGCACATACGTGTGAGCTGAATGTACAAATGGGCACATAATCCAAGAACATACTCTGTTTACTTCATTATAGTAGTTAACTGTTTATTTTCATCTTTTCTGTCTACTTTCTTTGCATTATTAAAACTGCATAATGACTTTAGGCTTCCGTAAAGCTAATCATCATTAAAATACATTTCCCTGTGGGCTTCCCTGGTGGCGCAGTGGTTAAGAATCTGCCTGCCAATGCAGGGGACACGGGTTCGAGCCCTGGTCTGGGAAGATCCCACATGCCGCGGAGCAACTAAGCCCGTGAGCCACAACTACTGAGCCTGCGCGTCTGGAGCCTGTGCTCCATAACGGGAGAGGCCGTGACAATGAGAGGCCCGCGCACCATGATGAAGAGTGGCCTCCGCTTGCCACAACTGGAGAAAGCCCTCGCACAGAAACAAAGACCCAACGCAGACAAAAATAAATACATTTATTTAAAAATAAAAAAATTTAAAAAAATAAAATACATTTCCCTGAATTCAGAAAATTATACATCTACATTCAAAATGTATATTCTGTTAAAGTAAAAACTCAGGGTGGTAAGAATAGGTCAGTAATTACTGGATTTCCTACATGAACAACATTATGAATTTATATTTCTCCTCACTCTTTCTCTTATTATAATTTCATCTGATATCCTTCAATTATCTTTGTTGTCTACCCAAAGTCCCTCAAACAATGTGAGTAAAGAAAGAGAAGTAGGGAATTCTCTGGCTGTCCAGTGGTTGGGACTCCACGCTTTCACTGCCAAGGGTGAGGGTTCAATCCCTGGTCAGGGAACTAAGATCCCACAATACACGCAGTGCACACCCCCCCTTCAAAAAAAAAAGAGAAAGAAATGAAATTTAAGATGTTTTATTTAGATAGTCCATCTTAACAGGTGGTCGTGTGTCTATAGATGATAAACTGTCAGGCTATACTTTCTTCCTTTATATCATATATTTTTTTGAGAACAGGTAAAGGGTGTCTTAGCCTATCCAGACAATTTTGAGCATTGAACTAACTCCTAAAGTTTCATCAGTTATCATTAGTATAATAGTCTTATTCATAAGATTTGAAAATCTGTACTACCTTGTCCATTGCTCTTCATATTTTTCATTGTGTTCACTTCTTTCCTAACAAAAGGAAATTATTTTTATAATGCTTGTCATTAGCTTTCTCCATTGCACTTAGACTCATGTAACATTAGGTTCAGTAATCACTCACAGCCCTCATATCCAAGTATACTTGCATGTATGTATTCAAAAAACATACAGTAGTACTTGCCAGGTTAGAAAACTGCCGAAAGCCAACAACCGTATTCAGCTGGGAAAAGGATGTTTCTTTTTTTTAAACATCTGCTTGTAGATTAGAACAATCATTTTACCTCCCACAAACATGGTAAGCACACTTATCAATGTTGTAATCTATTCATGAGACATTAGCACAATTTAATTTGTAACTATGAAAGATGAAATATATTCAATACTACTTTATGTGGCACCTCTCATTAGAGAAATCAAATTGAATGATTAAATTTTTAAAAATCCTATTTCTTTTTCACCACTCGCTGCTCAAAACTATTTCCTACTTCCCAATTACAAACTCTTTAGCTTGTCACTTGAGTCCCTTCAATATCAACTCCCTAAATAAATTCATGTATTAAAGCTACTACATAAAGCAAAGGAACATCCACCCTTAGCTCTTATACCTAAAATGGTCTCTTAAGTCTTCTGTCTTATTTAAGGCCTGACTCATATCTTACATCCTTTGTGAAACCTTTTATAACCAATTCATCATTAATGCTTGGAGCACCACTGTCTACACCACCATTTGCTACCTACCATATATCAGATTATATTGATATGTATTCTAATATTCAATTGGATTATAAGCCCTTGAAGTTAGGGATCTTGTCACATCTCTTTTAGTTTCTTGCATATAATTGGTACTTAATAAGTACTGAGTAATAATTATGATCTTGAATAATAGAAGACAGATTCCTAGCAACATAACCTAATATTTATACAAAATAATATGTAAAAGTAAGGAGAACCCTAAATAACCCTAAGAACTCCTAGAATTCATCTAGCAAGAAGCTGGTATTATTTCATTTAAATTCATTAGTGTTAAGACATAGGCTACTTAGAATTTCCATTTCACAAGGATATTAAATGGTTTATTTACAGTTACTAGCAAATAACAAATGAAAAAGTTAGCTCAAGAACCAGGTGAAATGGAACACCCAAGGTAACAATTATGTTATACTTTAACCTTATTTTAAAAAAATGGCTTCTAAGGACAGCAGTAAAAGATAAACTATATGTTTATATTATTTCTCCTCTTTTTTTTTAACAGTAGAAGGAGAAAGGAGAGAAATTATATAAATGCAGTAAGCAGATGTTTGTTTTTCTGGGGAATAAACTATTCAGCAATCACTTAGATCTCATTAAACATGTTAATGTTACAATGCATATGTATTTGAATTTTTAGAGTCATACCAGCAAGTTTCCTAAAAAGCCTAATTCTAGTAGTTTCTACCACTCTAGGCATGCCTGAATTAAAGAAAAGGTATTTTTAAAATATGACAGGGGCTTCCCTGGTGGTGCAGTGGTTGAGAGTCCGCCTGCCGATGCAGGGGACGCGGGTTCGTGCCCTGGTCCAGGAGGATCCCACGTGCCGCGGAGCGGCTGGGCCCGTGAGCCATGGTCGCTGGCCCTGCGCGTCCGGAGCCTGTGCTCCGCAGCGGGAGAGGCCACAACAGTGAGAGGCCCGCGTACCGCAAAAAAAAAAAAAAAAAAGTTTTTAAACAGGAAAATAATAGTTCATACTGTAGTTAATAACAAGAGAACTGAAAAAATGTTAGCATATAGAAAGAAACACAATTTAAAGGATTACATACCAAACTGCCAAATTTCTAAATCAAGATAAAATTACAAGCACTTACACTTTGTTAAAATTTGCAAAACATTATTACTTTTTATAATGAATATTTTACCTCTGTAAACAGCTTACAATAATAGAAAGTCTTCCTAACACTGTTTAAATTAAAAATGACACTTGCAAGGAAACAACCAAGAGTTTAATGAAACTGCCACCATAAAAACAAGTAGTCACTGATTAAAAGTAGACATTATGTCAAAATTAATCATACTTTATCTTTTATATCTTATAATACTGTGATTGAACTTCACTGGATTTAGAATGTTATAAAACTAGCAATCATATGTATGCTAAAGTTATACATACTGTAGTCCTAGAAAAATTAAAGTTCCATAGTGACGTGCTCCCAAGTTGAGATAATTTGATTATTTAAAAACCAAAAGTTTTGTGCATAGCATACATGACACCTTACTGGGCACATCAGAGACTATTCTCGAGTCAAATAGAGGTCTGAACTCTCTGGTCACTTTACTCAAAGCCAAAATTAAATTCTCCCAACTCTGTAATTAGTCATCATGCACCTAGGATTTTATAACAATGTGGAGAATCAATATAATTGTTATACTAAGGATTAAGTGGACTCAGTGTTTAGCTCCCTCAAACGAAAAATACTTGATCCTGCATTACCAACTCAACACCTTAATATATTTCAGTACCACAAGAAAGCCAAACGCATAACCCTCATGAACAGGGAAGAATGTCTCATGTAGAGCAACTAAATGTAAGAATTGAACTAAGGGCTAAAAATCCTGAATTCTAATCACAGATAAGCCAGTGACCCAAGCCAACACTTACCTCAACTTTCTCAACCACAAATTGAAACTTATTCAAAAATAAGTCATAAAATATTTGGGAAAAAAAAAAGAATTAAAACTTAAACTTTTTAACCAAGAAAAAGAATCCATTGTCCTAATCTGGTCTACACGTAGACAAATCCCAATGGCCCTGAAATCAGTACTGGTAAGTGTGGCAACTTAGAAAAACTTAGAGTACGTTTAGCGACTGGAAGGTGGCATTTTAATACCTTACGTTTAATCATAGCTGAGTACATAAAGAGGTTTATGCTGTCAGTACTGTCCTAACAAGAAGGATACAGCACAGCCTTGCCTACAAAATGTTTAAAAATGTGCAGTTCAAGAAAAAATGATTAACTATAGATTATATATACAATAGAAGTATAAATTGTTATTTATTTACTATTATCACATATTAATTAAAATACTAAATCAAATTATATCTGTTAAATACACAAGTACAGTTTAAAAGTATAAAAATGTAGATATACTTTGTGAAATATAATCTGTATTTAATCATTCTCAAATACTTCTATATTATATACTTAGCTCTTTCTTTAACAATATTAGTCCTTACTGCCTTCATTCATCATCTTGGTTATGTGCCCGTTTTTTGGATCCCAGCATTTTTATCTTTTATTATCTGAAAAAGCAGTATTACTGACATTCTTCATTTGGTAAGTTAAAACTAAGATGAAATTGTTCCCAATTTTTTAAACTTAACACTGGGTAAGGTCAATGATAAGAAAAATGATGAAACTGGTTAACAGCAAAATTTGGGAATTACTATATAAAAAAAAGCTTGCAGGAGGTGGCAGGGCAGGGAGGATGGAACTTTGCAAATGGAAATATGGCAGATTACTCAAACAGCCTGCCTCCTAAAAACTGAAAATGCTGAATTAAAAGCAACAAGTCAGGTATTTTTCAGCTTGAAAAGCTTTTTATTTATTTCTATCTTATATCTTATATCCATTTCTCTCCTACATATTGTCACACTTGCCTTTAAGTTCTTAAACTTTTTATTTTATTTTTTTAATTTAATTAAATTTTTTTTTTTGCCATACGCGGGCCTCTCACTGTTGTGGCCTCTCCCGCTGCGGAGCACAGGCTCTGGATGCGCAGGCTCAGCAGCCATGACTCACGGGCCCAGCCGCTCCGCGGCATGTGGGATCCTCCCAGACCGGGGCACGAACCCATGTCCCCTGCATCAGCAGGCGGACTCTCAACCACTGCGCCACCAGGGAAACCCATAAGTCCTTAAACTTTTTAAAATAATTGTTTTTAAAGTCTTGGTGCACGAATTCTATCATTTCAGCATTTCTAGGTCTATTTCTATTGACTTATTTTTCTCTTAGCTATGGATGACATTTTCCTACTTCTTTGCATGTCTAATTAACACAAAATTCAGGATAATGATTCCTTCTAGGTCAGAAAAAGGAAGGGGCACATAGAACCTTCTAAGATACCAGTAGTGTTCTATTTCTTTAATGGAGTGATGGGTACACAGTGTTAACTTTTAGTCTTTAAACCATACTTCAATCTTTATACATATGCTTGTATTTCTTAAAAAAAATACTGTAAAAACTTAACTTCAATGCTTTGAAAAGATACAGTAGGAAGAAAAAGGAGGGCAGCAGGGGAAGGACATCATCAAAATGGACACAGCAGGGAACTCCAGGGCTTCACCCACTGCACATACACATCACACACACACACAGGCTGGAAAAAACGGTCAGAATCAACTTTTGCAGAACTCTGGAATCTAATACAAACTACAACAACCAAGAAGGCTTGGCAAAGAAACAAGCTGCTACACTGCAGTAAGAGAGTGATGTGGTGTTTCTAACTGCCTACCAACCATCCCCCACTCCCCAGTTCAGCTGGGGCAGTAAGGATGGCAGCTGCACTCCTGGTGCAGGATAACAGTGCCAAGGGGGCAATACAAACCTTAGTCTCAAACAACTGTGGCTGAACGCAATGACCTGACTGACAATTTCCTCAAAAACTGGCACAAGAAAGTGTTTTTGTTTTGCCTGACTTGGAGCACTCCCAGGGCAAGCAGCCTAGGATAAGGGAAAACAGGCAGGATAATAACACATATATAGAACTAAAAGCCTGGAAAGGAAGACATTGAGAAAGGAGATACGTGGGGAGAAATGGGCTTTGTAAACTCTCATATATAACGCGGAATCTAGAAGGCCACACATATGCCCAGGGCTGAACACATGCACAGAAAAAGGCCTAGAAGACCTTAAACTTTTACCTCTAGCTGACCTTTAGGCTCCACACAAACAGGAGGTAAAAGCTAAGGCAGGGGGCTTCCCTGGTGGCACAATGGTTGAGAGTCCGCCTGCCAATGCAGGGGACACGGGTTCGTGCCCTGGTTCGGGAAGATCCCACATGCGGCGGAGCGGCTAGGCCCGTGAGCCATGGCCTCTGAGCCTGCGCGTCTAGAGCCTGTGCTCCACAACAGGAAAGGCCACAACAGTGAGAGGCCTGCATACCAAAAAAATAAAAAATAAAAAAATAAATTAAAAAGCTAAGGCAGGGTTGTAAACAGCCCCGCTAAGCACTGGAGTACCCAAACACAGAACCACCCAGCCAAAAGTAGAGTATTTTTTTCTTTTTCTTTATTTTATACTTTTCTGGTCTCCAGGTGTTCAAGGACACTGGGAAAAACTCTAGTTGACTGCTAAGGTAATGGAACACAGACTTCAATAATCACACATGAACAAAGCATATATACCTAACAAAAATAATTTAGAAAAGACACTAAACAAACAACAATGAAACTAATAGTAACAACCCACAACAAGCAGCAACAAAAAACCCTGAGAAGGGAAGGAATCTGACGTCTAGGGTCAACACATAATATTCAAAATGACCAGTTTTAAACAAAAGATTGTGTGGCAGGCAAAGAAACAAGAAAGTATGAACCATTCACAGGGGAAAAAAAAAAAAAAAGAAAGAAATGAATATAGAAACTGTCCTTGAGGAAGCCCAGGCAAAGGAAACCACAAAGAACTAAAAGGTAACCAGGAAAACAGTTATCGCATTAAGTAGAGAATATCAATAAGGAAACAGGAATTATAAAAAGGCATCAGACACTGAGTTAGCATCTCTCCACTACTAGGGCACCTGCTGGTCACTGGTAGGGGACCCTGACACCCAAGGAGAACGGAGGAACCACCAAGTGAACCGGTAGGACATGGGGGGACTGAGGGGGAGGAGAAGTGGAGGCCAGACAGGATCAGCACCCCTGAGGCCGGGGAGATCAGGAGAGGCAGGCAGGAGAGGCAGGTGGGAGGGGCCCTCCAGGACTGGAGGAGCAGGAGAGGAGAGGAGGGCATTTGCCCCACCCACTAGAGCCCAAGAAGCCTGCTGGGCTCCCAGGTGAGGTCTCCTGCCCTCTGAGACCAAGGGTGGGGGGCACACCTGGGACCCTTCTGTTCTGATGAGCCTAAGCCCCACCCCCCACAGCCCTCAGGGCCTTTTCCAGCCCAGCGGATCCCAAGCATAGGTCCCACCCACTGCCCAAACCTTGCCCTTGCCCTTGCTTAGGCCCCGCCTTCCACAGCCAAGGCCTCCCCCCCTTCTTTTCCTCTTTCATCTCCTCCTCTTTTTTACAATTGTGGTACTGTTGTACCTTCCAGTTGTTGATTCATCTATCTTTTTTTCTTTCGGTAGGCGGGCCTCTCACTGTTGTGGCCTCTCCCGTTGCGGAGCACAGGCTCCGGACGCGCAGGCTCAGCGGCCATGGCTCACGGGCCCAGCCGCTCTGCGGCATGCGGGATCTTCCTGGACTGGGGCATGAACCCGTGTCCCCTGCATCGGCAGGTGGACTCTCAACCACTGCGCCACCAGGGGAGCCCCATCTATATTTTATATTCCTTTTAACGTATCTGTTAGTTTCCTAGCCTAATTTTATTTTTTACTTTGTTATTGTTCTCTCTCTTTTTTTTTTTTTTGGCCACACCACGTGGCTTACAGGATCTTGGTTCACAAGCTGGGGGTCAGGCCAAAGCTCCTGTGGCGGGAGCTCTGAGTCTGAACCACTGGACTGATAGAGAATCTCAGACCCCAGAGAATATTCATTGCAGTGAGTTCTCATGGAGGTCCTCATCTCAGCACCAAGATCCAGCTCTACCCAACAGCCTACAAATTCCAGTGTTGGAAGCCTCAGGCCAAACAACCAGTAAGACAGGAACACAATCCCGCTCATAAAAAAAAAAAAAAGAGAGAGAGAGACAGCCAAATAATATGTCACAGATGAAGGAGCAAGGTAAAAACCTACAAGACCCAATAAATGAAGAGGAAACAGGCAATATACCTGAAAAAGAATTCAGAGTAATGATAGCAAAGATGATCTAGAATCTCAGAAATAAAATGGATGCACAGATTGAGAAAATACAAAAAATGTTTAACAAAGATCTAGAAGAACTAAAGAACAAACAGAGATGAAAGACACAATAACTGAAATAAAAAATACACTAGAAGCAATCAATAACAGAATAACTGAGGCAGAAGAACGAGTAAGTAAGCTGGAAGACAAAATGGTGGCAATAAGTGCTGAGGAGAAGAATAAAGAAAAAACAATGAAAAATAAGACAATCTCAGAGACCTCTGGGATAACACAAAACACACCAACATTCAAATTATAGGGGTCCCAGAAAACGAAGAGAAAAAGAAAGGGTCTGAGAATATATTTAAAGAGATTATAGTGGAAAACTTCCCTAACATGGGAAAGGAAATAGTCACGCAAGTACAGGAAGCACAGAGAGTCCCATAGAGGATAAACCCTGGGAAAAACACACCAAGACACGTATTAATCAAACTAACAAAAACTAAATTCAAAGAAAAATTATTCAAAACAGCAAGGGAAAACCAAAAAATAACATACAAAGGAATCCCCATAAGGTTATCAGCTGCTTTTTCAGTGGAAACTCTGCAGGCCAGAAGGGAGTGGCAGGATATACTTAAAGTGATGAAAGAGGAAAACCTAAAACTAAGATTACTCTACCCAGCAAGGATCTCATTCAGATTCGATGGAGAAGTCAAAAGCTTTTCAAACATGGAAAAGATAAGAGAATTCAGCACCACCAAATCAGCTTTACAACAAATGCTAAGGAAACTTCTCTAAGCAGGAAACACAAGAGAAGGAAAAGACCCACAAAAACAAACCCAAAACATCTAAGAAAATGATAATAGGAACATACATATCAATAATAACCTTGAATGTAAATGGATTAAATGCCCCAACCAAAAGACACAGACTGGCTGAATGAATACAAAAACAAGACACATATATATGCTGTCTACAAGAGACCCACTTCAGACTTAGGGGCACATACAGACTGAAAGTGAAGGGATGGAAAAAGATATTCCATGCAGATGGAAATCAAAAGAAAGCTGGAATAGCAATACTCATATCAGATAAAATAGACTTTAAAATAACGACTGTTACAAGAGATAAGGAGGGATGCTACATAATGATCAAAAGATCAATCCAAGAAGATGTAACAATTATAAATGTTTATTCACCCAAAATAGGAGCACCTCAATACATAAGGCAAATGCTAACAACCATGAAAGGAGAAATCGAATAATAGTAGGGGACTTTAACAACCCACATCCAAACAGAAAATAAAGAAACACAAGCTTTCAATGACACAATAGACCAAACAGATCTAATTAACATTTATAGAAAATTTCACCGCAAAGTGGGAGAATACACTTTCTTCTCAAGTGCACGTGTAACATTCTCCAGGATAGATCACATCCTGGGTCACAAATCAAGCCTCAAAAATTTAAGAAAACTGAAATCATATCAAGTATCTTTTCTGACCACAATGCCATGAGATTGGAAATCAATTACAGGATAAAAAACTGTAGAAACACGAATACATGGAGGCTAAACAGTGTGCTACTAAATAACCAAGAGATGACTGAAGAAATCAAAGAAGAAATTTAAAAATATATATATAGAGGGCTTCCCTGGTGGCGCAGTGGTTGAGAGTCCACCTGCCGATGCAGGGGACACAGGTTCGTGCCCTGGTCCGGGAAGATCCCACATGCTGCGCAGCGGCTGGGCCCATGAGCCATGGCCGCTAAGCCTGCACGACCAGAGCCTGTGCTCCACAACGGGAGAGGCCACAACAGTGAGAGGCCCATGTACCGCTAAAAAAGAAAAAACATAGGAAAAAATGACAATGAAGACACGACAACCCAAAACCTACGGGATGCAGCAAAAGCAGTTCTAAGAGGGAAGTTTATAGCAATTCAATCTCACCTCGAGAAAAAAGAAAAATCTCACATAAACAATCTAACCATACACTTAAAACAACTAGAGAGAAAAGAACAAAGAAAACCCAACCCAAAGTCAGTAGAAGGAAAGAAATCATAAAGATCACAGCAGAAATAAATGAAATACAAACAAAGAAAACAATAGCAAAGATCAATAAAACTAAAACCTGGTTCTTTGAGAAGATAAACCAAATTGATAAATGCTTAGCCAGACTCAACAAGAAAAAAAGGGAGAGGATGCAAATAAATAAAATTAGAAATGAAAAAGGAGAAATCACAACTGACATTGAAGAAATACAAAGGATTATAAGAGACTACTATAAACAACTATATGCCAATAAAATGGACAACCATGAAGAACTGGACAAAATTTTGGAAAGGTATAACCTTCCAAGACTGAACCAGGAAGAAAAAAAATATATAAACAGACCTATCACAAGTAATGAAATTGAAACCATAATTAAAAATCTTCCAACAAGGGCTTCCCCGGTGGCGCAGTGATTGAGAGTCAGTCTGCCAATGCAGGGGACACCGGTTCGTGCCCCGGTCCAGGAAGATGCCACATGCCACGGAGGGGCTAGGCCCGTGAGCCATGGCTGCTGAGCCTGTGCGTCCGGAGCCTGTGCTCCGCAATGGGAGAGGCCACAACAGTGAGAGGCCCGCGTACCACAAAAAAAAAAAAAAAAAAAAATCTTCCAACAAAAGTCCAGTACAAGATGGCTTCACAGGCGAATTCTACCAAACATTTAGAGAAGAGATAACACCCATCCTTCTCAAACTCTTCCAAAAAACTGCAGAGGGAGAAACACTCCCAAATTCATTCTATGAACCGACCATCACCCTGATACCAAAACCAGACAAAGATATCACAAAAAAAGAAAATTACAGACCAATATCAATGATGAACATAGATGCAAAAATCCTGAACAAAATACTAGCAAACAGAATGCAACCGCATATTAAAAGGATACACCACAATCAAGCGGGATTTATCAAGGGGATGCAAGGATTCTTCAGTATACGCAAATCTATCAATGTGATACACCACATTAACAAATTAAGGATTAAAAACCATATGATCATCTCAGTAGATGCAGAAAAGGCTTTTGACAAAATTCAACACCCATTTATGATAAAAACTCTCCAGAAAATGAGCATAGAGGGAAGCTACCTCAACATAATTTAAAGGCCATATATGACAAACCCACAGCAAGCATCATACTCAATGGTGAAAAACTGAAAGCATTTCCACTAAGATCAGGAACAAGACAAGGATGTCCACTCTCACCGCTATTATTCAACATAGTTTTGGAAGTCTTAGCCACGACAATCAGAGATGAAAAAGAAATAAAAGGAATACAAATTGGAAAAGAAAAAGTAAAACTGTCACTGTTTGCGGATGACATGATACTATACATAGAAAATCTTAAAGATGCCACCAGAAAACTACTAGAACTAATTAATGAATTTGGTAAGGTTGCAGGATACAAAATTAATGCACAGAAATCTTTGACCTTCCTATACACCAACAACGAAAAATCAGAAAGAGAAGTTAAGGAAGCACTCCCATTTACCACTGAAACAAAAAGAATAAAATACGTAGAAATAAACCTGCCTAAGTAGGTGAAAGACTTGTACTCAGAAAACTTTAAAGCACTGCTGAAAGAAATCAAAGATGACATAAACAGATGGAGAAATAGACCATGTTCTTGAACTGGAAGAAACAATACTGTGAAAATGACTGCACTACCCAAAGAAATCTACAGATTCAATGCAATCCCTATCCAAGTACCAATGGCATTCTTCACAGAATTAGAACAAAAAATTTTACAATTCATATGGAAACACAAAAGACCCCGAATAGCCAAAGCAACCTTGAGAAAGAAAAAGAGTTGGAGGAATCAGGCTCCCTGACTTCAAACTATACCACAGTAATCAAGACAGTATGGTAGTGGCACAAAAACAGAAATATAGATCAATGGTACAGGATAGAATGCCCAGAGAAAAACCCACACACATATGGGCACCTCATTTATGACAAAGGAGGCAAGACATACAGTGGAGAACAAACAGCTTCTTCAATAAGTGGTGCTGGGAAAAGTGGACAGCTACATGTAAAAGAATGAAATTAGAACACTACCTAACACCATACACAAAAATAAACTCTAAATGGATTAAAGACCTAAATGTAAGACCAGATACTATAAAACTCTTAGAGGAAAACTACTCTTTGACATAAACCACAGCAAGATCTTTTTGACCCACCTCCTACAGTAATGGAAATAAAAACAAAAATAAACAACTGAGAATTAAACTTAAAAGCTTTTGCACAGCAAAAGAACTCATAAACGAGACAAAAAGACAACCCTCAAAATGGGAGAAAATACTTGCAAATGAAACAACAAAGGATTAATCTCCAAAATATACAAACAGCTCATGGAGGTCAATATCAACAAAACAAACAATCCAGTTAAAAAATGGGCAGAAGACCTAAACAGACATTTCACCAAGGAAGACATACAGATGGCCAAGAGGCACATCATGTAAAGATGTTCAACATCACTAATTATTAGAGAAAAGCAACTCAAAACTACAATGAGGTATCACCTCATGCCAATCAGGATGGCCACTATCAAAAAATCTAGAAACAATAAATGCTGGAAAGGGTGTGGTGAAAAGTGAACCCTCCTGCACTGTTGGTGGGAATGTAAATTAACACAACCACTATGGAAAACAGTATGGCAGTTCCTTAAAAAACTAAAAATAGAACTATCATATGACCCAGCAATCCCACTACTGGGCATGTACCCTGAGAAAACCATAATTCAAAATGAGTCATGTACCACAATGTTCATTGCAGCACTATTTACAGTAGCCAGGACATGGAACCAACCTAAATGTCCATCAACAGATGAATGGGTAAAGAAGATGTGGCACATATATACAATGGAATATTACTCAGCCATAAAAAAATGAAATTGAGTTATTTGTAGTGAGGTGGATGGACCTAGAGTCTGTCATACAGAGTGAAGTCAGAAAGAGAAAAACAAATACCGTATGCGAATGCACATATATGGAATCTTAAAAAAAATGGTACTGATGAACCTAGCTGCAGGGCAGGAATAAAGATGTAGACATAGAGAATGGACTAGAGGACATGGGGTGGGAGGGGGAAGCTGGAGTGAAGTGAGAGTAGCATTGACATATATACACTACTGAATGTAAAATAGTTAGCTAGTGGGAAGCAGCAGCATAGCACAGGGAGATCAGCTTGGTGCTTTGTGATGACCTAGAGAGGTGGGACAGGAAGGATGGGAGGGAGGCTCCAGAGGGAGGGCATATGGGGATATATGTATTCATAGGGCTGATTCACTTTGGTGTACAACAGAAACTAACACAGTATTGTGAAGCAATTATACTCCAGTAAAGATCTATCAAAAAAACAAAAGAACATATACATATGTATAACTGAATCACTTTGCTGTACAGCAGAAATTAACACAACATTGTAAATCAACTGTACTTCAATAAAAGATTAAAGCAAAAGAAGAAATTAAATTGAACTTCTGGAGCTAAATAATATAGTAACTGAAATTAAAAATTAACTATAGGGCTTCCCTGGTGGCGCAGTGGTTGAGAGTCCGCCTGCCGATGCAGGGGACACTGGTTCGTGCCGCAGTCCAGGAAGATCCCACATGCCGCGGAGCGGCTGGGCCCGTGACCCATGGCCGCTGAGCCTGCACATCCGGAGCCTGTGCTCTGCAACGGGAGAGGCCACAACAGTGAGAGGCCCGTGTACCACAAAAAATAAAAAATAAAAAAAATAACTATAGAGCCCATGCTCCGCAACAAGAGAAGCCACCACAATGAGAAGCCCCTGCACCACAATGAAGAGTAACCCCTGCTCCCTGCAACTAGAGAAAGCCCACGCACAGCAATGAAGACCCAACGCAGCCAAAAATAGATTAAAAAAAAAAAGGGGGGCTTCCCTGGTGGCGCAGTGGTTGGGAGTTCACCTGCCGGTGCGGGGGACACGGGTTTGTGCCTCGGTCTGGGGGGATCCCACATGCCGCGGAGCGGCTGAGCCCGTGGGCCATGGCCACTGGGCCTGCGACTCCGGGGCCTGTGCTCCGCGGCGGGAGAGGCCACGGCAGTGAGAGGCCCGCATGCCGCGAAAAAAAAAAAGTTAACTAAATGGGTTCAACATCAGATTTGAGCACGAAAAAACAAGGAATCAACAAACCTGAAGGTAACTGAATTCAAATTATTCAGTCTGAGGAACAGGAAATGAGTGAAGAAAAATGAACAGAGCCTAAGGAATCTGCAGAACACCATCCAGCATAAATGGATAATGGGAGTCTCAGAGGGAGAGGAGAGAAAGAGAAATTATATTTGAAGAAATAATGGCTACAAACTTCCCAAAGTTTATGAACATGAATCTTCACGTCCAAGCAGCTCAACTAACTCCAAACAGCACGAACTAAAAGAGATCAACACCAGGACACATTATAGTCAATCTAATGAGACACAAAGAACCCTGAAAGCAGCAAGACAGAAGGGACTTATCACCTACAAGTGATCCTACATAAGATTAACAGCCAATTTCTCAACCAAGAATTCTACATCCAGCAAAATTTTTCTTCAAAAATGAAAGAAAAACTAAGACATTCCCAGATAAACAAAACCTGAGGGTGTTTGTGACTAGTACACCTGCTCTATAAAGACTCTGAAAGAGAGTTCTTTAGATTGAAATTAGAGGACACCGGATAGTAATTCAAAGTCACACAAAGAAATAAAGAACAAGAGTAAAGATAGCTGGGACTTCCCTGGTGGCGTGGTGGTTAAGAATCTGCCTGCCAATGCAGGGGACATGGGTTCAATCCCTGATCCAGGAAAATGTCACATGCCACGGAGCAACTAAGCCCGTGCACCACAACTACTCAGCCTGCACTCTGGAGCCCGTGACCCACAACTACTGAAGCCTGCGCGCCTAGAACCCATACTCTGCAAGAAGAGAAGGCACCACAATGAGAAGCCTGTGTACTGCAACGAAGAGTAGCTCCCACTCACTGCAACTAGAGAAAGTTTGCGTGTGACAACGAAGACCCAATGCATCCAAAAATAAATAAAATAATTAAAAAATAAAAGAGTAAAGATAGCTACATAAGTACATATACAAGCCAGTATTGTTGCATTAATAACTTGTACCTCCTCTTTTTCTGGCTTACCTGATTTCAAATAAGAAAGCATAATAACTATATGTTTAAAACTACGGTTTCCCTGGTGGTGCAGTGGTTGAGAGTCAGCCTGCCGATGCAGGGGACACGGGTTCGTGCCCCAGTCCGGGAAGACCCCACATGCCGCAGAGCTGCTGGGCCCGTGAGCCATGGCCACTGAGCCTACGCATCCAGAGCCTGTGCTCCACAACGGGAGAGGCCACAACGGTGAGAGGCCCGCGTACCGCAAAAAAAAAAAAAAAAAACTAAACATCTATGTTAATAGGAACACAAGGTATAAAGATACACTAACAATAACAAAATAGGGTGCAGGGAGAACAGAGCTGTATAGGAGCAAAGTTTTTGTATACTACTAAAACTAGGCTGCTATTAGTTAAAACTTGATTGGCATCACGTTAAGATGTTAATTGTAATCCCCAGAGTAACACGAAGAAAATAACTTCAAAATATACAGAAAAAGAAACAAGAAGAGAAAACAACAGTACACTAGACAAAATCAACTACAGTTGACCCTTAAACACAGGTTTGAACTGCACAGGTCCACTTATACATGGATTTTTTTTCACCACATACACACAGTACTATACAATCCATGGCTGGTTGAATCTGCAGATGCAGAACTGCGGATATGGAGGTCTGACTGAAGGACTTGAGCATCCACTGATTTTGGTAAATCAAAGGCAGGTCCTAGAACCAATCACCTGCAGACACTGAGGGATGACTGTAATCACAAAAGAAGGCAGTGATGAAGGAACTGAGAAACAAAAAAGATATAAGACAAATAGAAAACAAATAGGTAAATAGCAGAACCAAGTCCCAACTTATAAGTTACTTTAAATGTAAATGAATTAAATTCTCCAATTAAATAGCAGAGACTGGTATAATAGATTAAAACCAATCCAACTAAATGCTATCTACACACTTAATTTATATCAAAAAGATACAACAGCTTAAAAGTAAAAGGATGAAAAAAGGCAGTCCACGCAAATAGTACCCAAAAGAGCAATAGGGTGGCTATACTAACATCACACAAAATAAGAGTTTAAGACAAAAGTGTTACAAAAGACAAATTGTTACAATGACAAAAGGGTCAATCCATCAAGATGACATAGCAATTACAAACATAAACACACCTAATAACAAAGTCACAAAATAATATGAAGCAAAACCTGTTAGAACTGGAGAGAGAAATTGATACTTTTACAAAACAGAGTTCAAAACTTCACTTTCAATAATGAAAAAACAAGCAGACAACAGATCAATAAGGAAACAGAGTATTTGCACAGCAGTATAAACCAACTAGTCCTAACAGACATATACAGAACATCCCACTGAACAAACAGCGGAATACGTATTTTTCTCAAGTGTACATGGAACATTCTCCAGGAGAGATGTTAGGCCACAAGTCTCCATAAATTTTATTTTATTTAAAGATTTATTTATTATTTGCTTATTTATTTTTGGCTGCATTGGGTCTCAGTTGCAGCACGCGGGATCTTCATTGAGGTACGTGGGATCTTTCATTGTGGTGCGTGGGCTCTTGGTCGTGGCATGCGGGCTTTCTGTTCTCTAGTTGTGGCACGCAGGCTCCAGAGGGCGTGGGCTTGTAGTTTGTGGCATGCAGGCTCTCTAGTTGAGACATGTGAGCTCAGTAGTTGTGGTGCATGGGCTTAGTTGTGCCACGGCATGTGGGATCTTAGTTCCCTGACCAAGGATCGAACCCATGTCCCCTGCATGGTAAGGCGAATTCTTTACCACTGGACCACCAGGGAAGTCCCCATAAATTTTAAAAGACTGAAATCATACGAAGTATTTTTTATGATAACAGAATGAAAGTAGATATTAACAGAAGAAAAACTAGAAAATTCACAAATATGTAAAAAGTGAACAACATACTCTTTCTTTTTTTTAAATTTAATTTAATTTTCTTATTGAAGTACATTTGATTTACAATGTTGTGTTAGTTTCCGATATATAGCGAAGTGATTCAGTTATATATCTGTATATATATATATATACTTTTTCAGATTCTTTTCCCTCATAAGTTATTACAAAATACTGAGTATAGTTCTCTGTGCTATACAGTAGGTCCTTGTTGGTTATCTATATTATATATAGTAGTGCTTATATGTTAATCCCAAACTCCTAATTTATCCCTCTCCCCCTTTCCCTTTTGGTAACCATAAGTTTGTTTTCTATGTCTGTGGGTATTTCTGTTATGTATATAAGTCCATTTGTATTTTTTTTTAAGAGTCCACATATAAGTGATTATCATAGGATATTTGTCTTTCTCTGTCTGGCTTATGCACTTAGTATGATAATCTCTAGGTCCATCCATGTTGCTGCAAACGGAATTATTTCATTCTTGCAAATGGCTGACTAATATTCCATTGCATGAGTGTATATATATATATATTATATATATATATAATATATGTTTTTTATATATATACACCAAATCTTCTTTATCCATTCATATGTTGATAGACATTTAGGTGGCTTCCATGTTTTGGCTACAGTAAATAATGCTGCAGTGAACATTAGGGTGCATGCATCTTTTCAAATTATGGTTTTCTACAGATATATGCCCAGGAGTGGGATTGCAGCATCATATGGTAGCTCTATTTTTAGTTTTATAAGGAATCTCCGTACTTAAACAACATACTCTTAAACAACCAATGGTTCAAAGAAAAAATCACAATGGAAATTAGAAAATGCCTTGAGACAAATTAAAATGAAAACACAACACACCGAAACTTACGTGATATACAGAAAGCAGTGCTAAGAAGTAAATTTATAGGTATAAATGCGTACATTAAACAAGAAAGACCCCAAATCGGTATCCTAAGTGTACACCTTAAAGAAGCAGAAAAAGAAGAGCAAGCTAAATCCAAAGCAAACAGATGCAATGAAATAATAAAGACTAAACTGGAGATAAAAGAGAATTTAAAAAAAAAGATAGAATCAACAAAACCAGAAGCTGATTCTTTGAAAATATGAACAAAATTTAAAAACCTTTAGCTAAACTAAGAAAAAAAAAGAAAGAAAAGACTCAAACTACTAAAAAAATCCAGAGATGAAACTGGGGACAATTCTATGGACCTTAAAAATGAAAAGGATTATAAGTGAATACTATAAACAACTATACACCAAAAAGTAAGATAACCTAGATGAAGTGTACATGGTCCTATAAACAGACAAGGTACCAAAACTGACTCCAGAAGAAAAGGAAAATCTGCAGCAAGAAACTGAATCAACAATCAACTTCCACCAGGGAATTTCCTGGAGGTCCAGTGATTAAGACTCTGTGCTTTCACTGCTGAGGGCCCAGGTTCAGCCCCTGGTCTGGGAACTAAGATCCCACAAGCTGCGTGGCACGGCACGTAAGAAAAAAAACAAACAAAACACTTCCCCCAGAAGAAAAGCCCAGGACCACATGGCTTCACTGGTAAATTCTACCAAACATTTAAAGAATAATCATCAATCCTTCCCAAACTCTCCCAAAATCCAGAATAGGACAGAACCCTCCCTAACTCACTGTGTGATGCCAGCATTACCTCAATACCAAAACCAGGTAAAAACATTCAAGAAAATTATAAACCAATATCCCTTACAAATACAGATGCAAAAGTCCTCAACAAAATACTAGCAAATCTAATCCAACAGCATATTAAGAGGATTACACATTATGAGAAACTGAGATTTACCCCAGGTGGGTCAATAATGAAGACCTATCAATATAATACACCACATTAATAGAATGAAGGAGAAAAACCGTATGATCATCTCTATTGATGCAAAAAAAAGCATTTGACAAAATCCAACACTCTACCATGATAAAAATTATTCAAACTAGGAATAGAAAAGAAATCCTCGGGACTTCCCTGGTGGTCCAGTGGCTAAGAATCCGCCTCCAATGTAGGGGACGCGGGTTCGATCCCTGGTCAGGGAACTGAGATCCCACATGCCGCGGGGCAACTAAGCTCAACTAAGCCCGCACATTGCAGTTACTGAGCCTACGTGCTCTGGAGCCCGCGTGCCACAGCTGGAGAGAAGCGTCACAACTAGAGAAGCCCGAGCGCCACAACCAAGATCCTGCGCATGCAATGAAGATCCCGCGCGCCACAACTAAGACCCAAAGCAACCAAAAAAAAAGAAGAGAAATCCTTCATCGTGATAAAATGACTTTTATTGAGAACCCACAGTTAACAAACTCAATGGTGAAAGACTAAAAGCTTTCCCCCCCTGAGAACAGGAACAAGACGAAGATGCTGTTGTTTGACACTTCCATTCAACACTGTACTGGAAGTTCTAGCCAAAGCAGTTAGGCAAAAAAAAAAAAAAAAAAAAGCCATCCAAATTGGAAAGAATAAAATTATCTCTATTCACAGATGATATTATCCTATATATGGAAAACCAAAAGAATAGACACACACAAATTATTAGAGTTAATAAATTCAGCACAAAAATCAGTTGTATTCTTACACACAATGAACAATCTGAAAGTGAAATTAAGAAAACAATTCCATTTATAATAACATCAAAAAATATACTTAGGAATAAATTTATCTAAGGAGGTATAAGAATTATACACTGAAAACTGGAAAAAATTGCTGAAAGAAATTAAAGAAGACCAAAACAAATAAAAAGATATCCCACTGCTCAAGGGTTAGGAGACTTAATATTGTTAAGATAGGATTACAACTCAAAGCAACCTACAGATTCAATACAATCCATGTCAAAATTCCATTGGCCATGGGGAGGGTGAGAGGGAGTCTCAAGAGGGAGGGGATATATGTATACATATAGCTGATTCACTTCCTTGTACAGTAAAACTAACACAACGTTGTAAAACAATTATAATCCAATAAAGACGTTAAAAAAAAATTCCAGTGGCCATTTTTGCAGAAAAGGAAAACCTGTTCCTAAAATTCATAAAGAGATTACCATTTTCTGCTCTGACATGTAAAGAGCAAGGAAGTCACTGTTCCTGTCCTCACAAGAAAACCGAACAACAAAAACTCTTCTTAGCTCCATCAGAGAATTGAGATCACAGGGTAAATCACTGCCCTGAAAACTGGAGAGAGAGGAGGACAGGGAAAATCCCAACTTACTGGAAGCAAAAGCCCAGGAGTATAACTAAGCCCGTTGTCGGAGACATTATTTCTTTTTCATAAATTCTATAAGCAAGGAGAGGATGAAATATTTAAAGTATTAAAAAAAACCCTAGAATTCTGGATCCAATAAAATTATCTTTCAGTAGAGGAGAAGTAAAGAATTTGTCAGACAAACAAAAACAGGGAATTTATCGTCAGCACATGTGCCATGCAAGAAATGTCTAAAGAAGTTCTTCAGAGAGAAGAAAGATGACACAGGTCAAAAACTACATAAAGAGCACTAGAGAGGAATAAATGAAGGTAAAACAAAAATTCTTTTTCTTAATTGATCTAATAGATAAGTATAGGTTCAAAATAATAATAGTAACAATGTATTAAGTGATTACACTTTATGGATAAGTGAATGTATCACAGAAATGTTTTAAGGGAAAGGAGGGAGGAATTGAATATCCTGTTACGAGGTACCTGCATAAACCACGAAACAGTACAGTGTTATTTGGAAGTAGGCTTAGATTAGTTATAGCAAACCACAGAGTAACCACTAAAATTTTTTAATTAATATGCAATTGCAAGGGACAACAAATAGCCAAAATCCAATCTTGGAAAACCTTGAAAAACAAAACAAGATACCACTTATACCCACTAGGATGGCTATAATTACACACACACAGACACACTATAACAAATTTTGGTGAAGATGTAGAGAAATTAGAATGCTTGAAAGTTGCTGGTGAGAATGTAATTGTCACACTTCCTAATATAAGACCTAAATATAAGAGCTAAAACTATATAACTCTTAGAAGATATACAAATGGCTAATAAGCACATGAAAAGATGTTTAACATCACTGGTCATTGGGAAAATGCAAATCAAAAACCACAAGACACCTCATCACACCTACCAGCATGGCTATAATCAAACACTGGAAAATAAGTGTTGGTGAGGGTATGGAGAAACTGGAATCCTGCTTATGCACTGCTTATAGGAATGTATTTAAAACAACTCAGGGAATTCCCTGGTGGTCCAGTGGTTAGTACTCTGCACTTTCACTGCCTAGGGCATGGGTTCGATCCCTGGTCAGGGAACTAAGATCCTGCAAGCGGCATGGCACAGCCAAAAAAAGAGAAAAACCTCAGCAGTTGTAGAAAACAGTAGGTAGATTCCTCAAAAGAACTAAACATAGGGACTTCCTTGGTGGTCCAGTGGTTAAGAATCTACCTTCCAATGCAGGGGACTTGTGTTCAATCCCTGGTCAAGGAACTAAGACCTCACATGCCAACTGAGCCCAGTGCCCTAGAGCCCACACACCACAACTAGAGAGCCCTCGTGCCCCAACCACTGAGCCTACGAGCTCTGGAGCCCACGGGCCACAACTAGAGACAAGCCCGCGCGCTACAACTAGAGAAGCCTGCATACCACAATGAAAGATCCTGCATGCCACAACGAAGATCCCGCATGCCACAACTAAGACCCAATGCAGCCAAATAAATTTTAAAAAGGAAAAAGAGCTAAACATACAATTACCATTGGATCCAGCAATTCCACTTCTGGATATGTACCCAAAAGAAGTAAAAGCAAGGACCTGAACGGATGTTTCAAACGTGTTCAACATCGTTTCAGTTAAGGAAAATAAAAAAGTTTGGAGATAGTGGTGATGGTTGCACAACATTGTGAATGTACTTAATGTCATAGAACTGTACACTTAAGAATGGTTAAAATGGGGAAATTCATGTTACACATATTTTACTACAATTTTTCTTTAAAGCAAGGAAAGGCAGAGAAGGAACTATTATGTGAATCTGTGCACTAATCACTTAGGAAATATGACAGATTGAGGAGGAGAGTTCCATTTAATGAATAATTATTTAATGAATAATTTAAGTAATGAATAATTACTTAAAATGTAAAATCTGACCAATCATAAACAAATAAAATGGAAACTCTCTACAAAAAAAAAAAATTGGCAAAGGACTTGTATAGACATTTCACCAAAAAAGATACACAAATGTCCAATAGGCACTAGAAAATACACTCAACATCATTAGCCATTAAGGAAATGCAAATCAAAATCATGAGAGGGCTTCCCTGGTGGCTCAGTGGTTAAGCATCCATCTGCCAATGCAGGGGACATGGGTTCGAGCCCTAGTCTGGGAAGATCCCACATGCCACAGAGCAATTAAGCCCCTGCGCCTCAACTACCGAGCCTGCGCTCTAGAGCCCACGAGCCACAACTACTGAGCCCAAGTGCCACAACTACTGAAGCGTGCACGCCTACAGCCTGTGATCTGTAACAGGAGAAGCCACCCAGTGAGAAGCCCACACACCACAACAAAGAGTAGCCCCCGCTCGCTGCAACTAGAGAAAGCCCGTGTGCAGCAACGAAGACCCAACGCAGCCAAAAATAAAAATAAATAAATTTATTTAAAAAAAAACATAATGAGATATCACTTATACCCATTAGGATGGCTATAATTAAAAAATAAATAGGGGGGACTTCCCTGGTGGTCCAGTGGTTAAAACTCCATGCTTCCACCGTAGGGGGCATGGGTTCAATCCCTGTGAGGGAACTAAGATCCCCGAATGCTGCAGCACAGCCAAAAAATGAAAATTAAAAAATAATAAATAAATAAATAGGGAATTCCCTGGCAGTTCAACGTGGCCCCAGGTTCAATCCCTAGTCGGGGAGCTAAGATCCTGCAAGCTGAGCAGCAAGGCCTAAATAAACTAGTAAATAAATAAATAACAAATTTCGGAGGATACAGAGAAATTAGAACCCTTGGACATTGTTGGTGAGAATGTAAAATGGTGCAGTCACTGTAAAACAGGTGGTGGTTCCTCCAAAAATAAAAAGTAGGATTACCATATGATCCAGCAATTTCATTCCTAGGTACATATCCCAAAGGACTGAAAGCAGGTATTCATACAAAAACTTGTATCTCAACATTCATAGGAGCACTATTCACAATAACCAAAAGGTAGAAACCACCAAAAATGTCCATCAACTGATGAATGAATAAACAAATGTGGTATATCCATACAATGGAATATCATCCAGCCATAAAAAGAAATGAAGTGCTGATACATGCTACAACATGGATGGGCCTAGAAAATGTTATGCTAAGTGAAAGAAGCAGACACAAAAGGTCACATATTATATGATTCCATTTGTATGAAATACCCAAAATAGGTAAATCCATAGAGATAGAAAGCAGATTAGTGTTTACCAGGAGCTGTGGAGAGAGAGGAACGGGGAGTAACTGCTTAACAGGTTTGGGATTTTTCATTTGGGGATGATGAAATGTTTTGAAACTAGATAAAGGTTATGGCTGCACAATACTGTCAATGTAGCAAATGCCACCAAATTGTGCGCTTTAAAGTGGCTGATTTTATATTATGTCAATTTTATCTCAATGAATAAGAGGGTGATAGAACAGAACTGATAACATCTTATGAAAACAATTACCCAAACATGTTATTTTACTATTTACTGCTTCCCAACTAAAACAAAATAGCACTTAAATAGTTCTTAAACTGTCTTAAGATGTTCCTGACCTTTTTCTAAATCACAATATCTCTCTAGAGAGGGAAGAGTGGTATTACAGAAAGCTTCTCAGGCATAATTGACTTAAAGACTTATCTACTCTAAAATCTAAAGGATATTTTTAAAAAGATGGATGAGGTTTTAAACTCACTCACCATGAGCAAAAAGGCCAAACAAAACTCAGAAACTCAGCTATCCCAAGTTACTTTAAACTTTTTACCTAAAGAGCACAATACAAAAATTTCCATTGATTACTTCTCACAGTCACTTTTACAATATAGTTTCAAATGGGCTAAATGACTTGCCCTGGTACCCACTGTAAGCACTACTTCCCTTCTGACAGTCACTTTCCCCTTGCTATCTGTCACCTAGGGCTGAAACTTTTGAGTCTTCCTTATCTCTTGGTTTCTAGTTACTATGAGCTGTTTCTTCAAGAGACTTCTGAGGTAGAAGTACTTAGCTTGACATCTGTGTCTCCCACTTATCAACAGTGTGAAAGCTGGAGGTAACCTTTCTTTGCCTCACTTCCTGTCCGTATAATGGGAATAACAGCCACACCTCAGTGGCTTGCTGTGAGAATGAGATAATGTATACAAAGCATTTAGCAAACTCCCATGATATAAACACTAAACAAACTGCCATCACTATTATTACTGTTCTGTGTTTTCAATGATATTTCCCGAGAACAGACCCTCCCTGCTGCTAGATTATATCCACTAGATTATGTCTGCACCTCCTCAACTGGCTTCCTTCATTCCTCTTTCAGTAGTCCAAAGGATTCTGCACATCATAAACAGATTTACCTTGTACATACAAATACATCCTGTTACTCCCCAGCTTAAAAAACCTTCAATGGGTTTTTTATTTATTACTTATTACTTATTTTATTACGACATCAAATCTAACATTCTCTGCCTTTCATTATCCTCTGTTAACAGCTGTTCTCAAACTTTAGCGTACATCAGAATCATCTGGATTGCTTGTTAAAAACACATTGTTAGAACCCACCCCCAGAGTTTCCAGTTCAGTAAGTCTGGAGCAGAGCCTCAGAATTTGCTTTGTAATAAACTTCCAGGTGATTCTGATGCTGTTGGTTGAGGAACCACACTTTGAGAAGTGAGAAGTACTGCTTAAAATATGACCCCCTTCTGCCTCCTTAATCTTAGTTCTTCCTACTCCCTAACCAGTACATACGACTTTCATTAGTTTCACAGGCTGTGCCCAATTCTCCCTCCCTGAGTTAACTTTGCTGCCCCAAAAGACTTTCTTGCTTGCCCAAATCATAACCATCCTGTAAGCCTGCACATTACAATCATCTTGGGAAAGCTTTTAAAAACGATGGATGGGGGAATTCCCTGGCAGTCCAGTGGTCAGGACAAGGGCGCAGGTTCAGTCTCTGGCCAGGGAACTAAGATCCCACAAACTGTGGCACGCCACCCCTTCCCACCGCCCCCCAAACAAAACCAAACAAATAAAATTGTGGATGTCCCACACCTGAGATTCTGATTCAACTGATCCTGGGGACAAGTTGCCCCAAGTGATTCGAATAAGCAGGCAAAGTTGAGACCCACTACTTGACCTTCAATCTCCTTCTGACCAGAATTATGAACGCTCACTAAATTTTCTTCCCCCTAAATTCCTACAGTGTTACCAGATTATATCATGAAGTTTGCACTTAGTTACATATCAAACTGTTACTCTCTTTCATTTTAAATTCATTCTCACACTTGATCAATTATCACATCTTTAATTTCTATATTACTACAATACTAGTATGGTGATAATACACAGTAGGAACTCAGTGTTTACTTCCTCACTGACTGTGGATTCAAATTGGAATTCAAAGCTTTGAGTATTTCTACTCTATACAATTCAGGAAACTATACTCCTTCTTTTATACTCTGCAACAAACTCATTTTGTTACTGAGTCATTTAACTCCTTCCTTCCCCAATAAATAAATTGGAAAAAAATACTAATGCATCAAAATGCTGTGGAGAATAATAAAATGATTAATAGAATCATAATGGCTTCAGAGTTGCTTCCTTAGAGCAAATAGCCTTTTCTAAATCCATTAAAGACTGTTTCAAAACAGTTAAAGAGAATCAAAGCACACATATTTAAAGATGCTGAAGCTCTGAATAGTTCTATGATTTGTTTTCTCAACAGATGTGCATCCTTCAAGCCCTGAATTCACCAGATGCATATTAAATTAATCTGTACTTTCAGTTCTATATAACACTCCACTCTAGTTTTATAAATATACCACCACATGAAGCAGAATTCCATAGTTCCTTTATGACATTAAATATTAACAGATTACCTCCACTGTGCAAAGAAAAAATACATTAAGATTCATTTTAGGGACTTCCCTGGTGGCGTAGTGGTTAAGAATCCACCTGCCAATGCAGGGAACGTGTGTTCAAGCCCTGGTCCGGGAAGATCCCACATGCCACGGAGCAACTAAGCCCGTGCGCCACAACTACTGAGCCCACGTGCCACAATTACTGAAGCCCATGCTCCTAGAGCCTGTGCTCTGCAACAAGAGAAGCCACCGCAATGAGAAGCACATGCACTGCAACAAAGAGTAGCCCCCACGCGCAGCTACGAAGAAGACCCAACGTAACCAAATACAAATAAATAAAATATAAATAAATTTATTTTTAAAAATTAACAGATTATCTCCACTGTGCAAAGAAAAAATACATTAAGATTCATTTTAGGGACTTCTCTGGTGGCACAGTGGTTAAGAATCTACCTGCCGGGCTTCCCTGGTGGCGCAGTGGTTGAGAGTCCACCTACCAATGCAGGGGACACGGGTTCGTGCCCGGGTCCGGGAAGATCCCACATGCCGCGGAGTGGCTAGGCCCGTGAGCCATGGCCGCTGAGCCTGCGCATCCGGAGCCTGTGCTCCGCAATGGGAGAGGCCACAACAGTGAGAGGCCCGCGTACCACAAAAAAAAAAAAAAAAGAATCTACTTGCCAATGCAGGGGACACGGGTTTGATCCCTGGTGTGGGAAAATCCCACATGCCACGGAGCAACTAAGCCTGTGTGCCACAACTACTGAACCCGTGTGCCACAACTACTGAAGCCCACATGCCTAGAGCCTGTGTTCCACGCCAAGAGAAGCCACCACAATGAGAAGCCCATGCACGGCAAGGAAGAGTAGCCCCCGCAACTACAGAAAGCCCATGTGCAGCAATGACGACCCAACGCAGCCAAAAATAAATAAATTTTTTAAAAAAGATTCATTTTAATACAGCCAAATATGTGCTTGCTAAATATAGGCTATAATATCTTCATTATTTTTGAATTGGCTGATTTCTATCTAGAATGTGAAAAATAACAAATTTGCTCTTAACTAAAGATCCAGTGACACCTGGTATTTAAAGAAATACTAACTCAACACTTCAGAAATTAACCAGGATTTCAACTAAATACCTGAATTCTAATACTGTAGAAGTTTAATTGTCTACTAAAATTTCCCGGAAATTTTATGTCTTATACAATCATTATTTCTTCATTAACTAAAGAGAACGAATTAGTGTATTATATATGTCAGGAGACCTGGGTTCCAGTGTGACTCATTAGCTATACAATCTAGATCAAGTCTCTTAGTCTCTCTGCACTTAAGTAGTCTCAGCTGTAAAATGAAAAAGTCTAACTAGACCATTTCCATGTTTTCTTTTACTTTATGATTCCACAATCTATGAAACTCAAGAAACATAAGCATTAACCAAATGGATCCCATTAAAGACAAAGCGAGCTTACGTATTGATTGACTTGGAGAGCAGCTATCTTTGGAAAACCTAAGTGCTTTCACACAAACACATCATTCCTCATGTCTGTTTTTATTTAACTAGGTGAAAAAGCAAACAAAATCCATCAAACATGGAGTTATTAAACAATTTTTGCATCATACTAAAGATGACTGGAATATTTGGATGTCACAATACCAATTAAGTTAACATGTTTAGAAAACAGAAGGTGTCCTAGAAATCCAGACAGGACAATTTTAAAGCCAACTGAAAGAGGATTCTAACAATTACTACTCAGGCTATGTGATAAACAGTGCCTCAGGACAGCATTTTATTGCTTTTAAAATAGATACTTCCACTCTGAATCCAAATTGGAAATATCAGGCAACTACAGCAGTACCCATGATATCTCTTCCTACTCAAACGTTGCCAGCTCAAGTTTCTGGATGGTCTTCAACAAATGTAACAGGAAGAAGCAAATACTGCAGATGGCAGCCAAGAAATCTGTATAGCTGAAACCTGCACAACTATAAAATGTAAGTGGCAAAGGATCTTAACTTTAGTAACAGTTCAGAAATCCTGAATTTAGATCTCCTATCAAGCCCCTTTACCACCTGCAACTGTCATGTGAACAGTACCACATTTAGCTCACACTTCCTAATGCCCAATTACATATCTCAAAGAATTAAAGCACCTGCCAATTAACACCTAATGACGTAGTATCAATCTTTTTGAAAGGGAAACTTGAGACTCTGAATAATGCTTCCAATTACATCTCATAGTTAGAAAAATCTCTTTTCAAAACTACCCCCAGGAATTATTTCATACATTAATTTTCTAAAAAAGAAAAAAATACTCAAGGGTTGGGGTGTGAGGGAGGGATAAATTGGCAGAGCACAGAGGACTTTTAGGGCAATGAAAATACTCCGTAACAGGCCAATATCACCGATGAACATAGATGCAAAAATCCTCAACAAAATACTAGCAAACAGAATCCAACAGCACATTAAAAGGATCATACACCATGATCAGGTGGGGTTTATTCCAGGAATGCAAGGATTCTTCAATATACGCAAATCAATCAACATGATACACCATATTAACAAATTGAAGGAGAAAAACCATATGATCATCTCAATAGATGCAGAGAAAGCTTTTGACAAAATTCAACACCCATTTATGATAAAAACCCTGCAGAAAGTAGGCATAGAGGGAACTTTCCTCAACATAATAAAGGCCATATATGAAAAACCCACAGCCAACATCATCCTCAATGGTGAAAAACTGAAAGCATTTCCACTAAGATCAGGAACAAGACAAGGTTGCCCACTCTCACCACTCTTATTCAACATAGTTTTGGAAGTTTTAGCCACAGCAATCAGAGAAGAAAAGGAAATAAAAGGAATCCAAATCGGAAAAGAAGAAGTAAAGCTGTCACTGTTTGCAGATGACATGATACTATACATAGAGAATCCTAAAGATGCTACTAGAAAACTACTAGAGCTAATCAATGAATTTGGTAAAGTAGCAGGATACAAAATTAATGCACAGAAATCTCTGGCATTCCTATACACTAATGATGAAAAATCTGAAAGTGAAATCAAGAAAACACTCCCATTTACCATTGCAACAAAAAGAATAAAATATCTAGGAATAAACCTACCTAAGGAAACAAAAGACCTGTATGCAGAAAAGTATAAGACACTGATGAAAGAAATTAAAGATGATACAAATAGATGGAGAGATATACCATGTTCTTGGATTGGAAGAATCAACACTGTGAAAATGACTCTACTACCCAAAGCAATCTACAGATTCAATGCAATGCCTATCAAACTACCACTGGCATTTTTCACAGAACTAGAACAAAAAATTTCACAATTTGTATGGAAACACAAAAGACTCCGAATAGCCAAAGCAATCTTGAGAACGAATAATGGAGCTGGAAGAATCAGGCTTCCTGACTTCAGGCTATACTACAAAGCTATAGTAATCAAGACAGTATGGTACTGGCACAAAAACAAAAATATAGATCAATGGAACAGGATAGAAAGCCCACCTTCATGAAGAACCTAGGGGTAAGACAGGAATAAAGACACAGACCTACTAGAGAATGGACTTGAGGATATGGGGAGGGGGAAGGGTAAGCTGTGACAAAGTGAGAGAGTGGCATGGACATATATACACTACCAAACGTAAAATGGATAGCTAGTGGGAAGCAGCCGCATAGCACAGGGAGATCAACTCGGTGCTTTGTGACCACCTAGAGGGGTGGAATAGGGAGGGTGGGAGGGAGGGAGACCCAAGAGGGAAGAGATATGGGAACATATGGATATGTATAACTGATTCACTTTGTTATAAAGCAGAAACTAACACACCATTGTAAAGCAATTATACTCCAATAAAGATGCAAAAAAAAAAAAAGAAAATACTCTGTATATTAAAAGGATGAATAATTGTTACTGTACATTTTTCCAAACCCATAGTAAGTACAGAACAAAGAATGAACCCTAAATTAAACTACAGACTTTGGGAAATTATGATTTGTCCATGTAGGTTCATCAATTATAACAAATGTACCACTTGGGTAGGGGATATTGATAATGGGGGAGGCTATGCATGTGTGGGAACACATATGGGAAATCTCTGTACCTTACTCTTAGTTTTACTGTGAATCTAAAACTGCTCTAAAAAGTAAAGTCGTTTAAAAAATACCATATTAACATTTTTAGAATAGAAAACATCTTAATAACTGGACAGGGACTTCCCTGGTGGTGCAGTGGTTAAGAATCCCCTTTGGCAGGGGACTCGGGTTTGATCCCTGGTCTGGGGAGATCCCACATACCGTGGAGTAACTAAGCCCATGCACCACAACTACTGAGCCTGTGCTCAAGAGCTCGCGAGCTGCAACTAGTGACCCCACAGGCCTAGAGCCCATGCTCAGCAACAGGAGAAGCCACCGCAATGAGAAGCCCACGCACTGCAACAATGAGTAGCCCCCCCTCACCACAACGAGAAAGCCCATGCGCAGCAACAAAGACACAATGCAGCCAAAAATTAATAATAAATAAATAAAATTAAAAGAAAAACAGAACAACTGGACATCCTTGTGCAATAATATGAATATAGACACAGTCCTTAAACCTTCTACAAAAACTCAAATGGATCTTACAACTCAGTGTAAAATGCAAAACTATATAAACTCTCAAAGATAGCATAGGAGAAAATCTATGTGCCCTTGGGTTTGGCAATGAGTTTATAGATACAACACCAAAAGCATGCTCAATGAAAGAAAAACTTGTAAAGCTGGACTTTATTAAAACTAAAAACTTTCATACTATTAAAGACACTGCTAAGAGAATAAAAAGACAAGCCACAGATTGGAAAAAAATATTTGCCAAAAATATAACTGATAAAGGATTCCTATCCAAAATATACAATGAACACTTAAAACCCAACAATAAGAAACAATTTAACAACGGGCAAAAAGATCTGAAAAGGCATCTCACCAAAGAATATACATAGATGGCAAACAAGCATATAAAAAGGCAGTTCAGGGGCTTCCCTGGTGGCGCAGTGGTTGAGAATCCTTCTGCTGATGCAGGGGACACGGGTTCGTGCCCTGGTCCTGGAGGATCCCACATGCTGCGGAGCGGCTACGCCTGTGAGCCATGGCCGCTGAGCCTGCGCGTCCGGAGCCTGTGCTCCGCGATGGGAGAGGCCACAACAGTGAGAGGCCCGCATACCACGAAAAAAAAAAAAAAGGCAGTTCAACACTGTATGTCATTAGGAAATTACAAATTAAAACACCTATTAGAAAGGCTCAAGTACAAAAAACTGACGATATCAAATTCTAGCAAGTACTCAGAGCAACAGGAACACTCATTCATTGGTGATGGGAATGCGTATTGGCATAACAACTCTGAAAGACAGTTTCACAGTTTCCTACAAAATTAAACATAGTCTTATCATACAACCCAGCAATCACACTTGTTCTTTACCCAAAGGAGCTGAAAGCTTACGTACACACAAAACCCTGCACATGCCACCCCCCCAAAAAAATGGAAGCAACTAAGATGTCCTTCTATATTTGAAGGGATAAACAAACTGTTACATCCATATAATACAAAATTATTCAGCAATAAATGGACAGAAGCTAGGAGACTGGTTCAAGATGGCGGAGTAGAAGGACATGCACTCACTCCCTCTTGAGAGAACACCGGAGTCACAACTAACTGCTGAACAATCATCGACAGGAAGACACTGGAACTCACCAAAAAAAGATACTCCACATCCAAAGACAAAGGAGAAGCCGTAATGAGATGGTAGGAGGGGCACAATCACAATAAAATCAAATTCCATAACTACTGGGTGGGAGACTCACAAACTGGAGAACACTTATACCACAGAAGTCCACAGAAGTCCACTGGAGTGAAGGTTTTGAGCCCCACGTCTGGCTTCCCAACCTGGGGTTCCAGCAACGGGAGGAGGAATTCCTAGAGAATCAGACTTTGAAGGCTAGTGGGATTTGACTGCAGGATTTTGACAGGACTGGGGAAAACATAGGTTCCACTCTTGTAGGGCACACACAAAGAAGTGTGTGCAGCGGGACTGAGGGGAAGGAGCAGTGACCCCACAGAAGACTGAACCAGACCTACCTGCTAGTATTGGAGGCAGAGGCAGGCGGTGGCTGTGGCTCACCATGGGGACAAGGACACTGGCAGCAGAAGTTCTGGGAAGTACTCCTTGGTGTGAGCCCTCCTAGAGTCCACCATTAGCCACACCAAAGAGCCAGGTAAGCTCCAGTGTTGGGTCGCCTCAGGCCAAACAACCAACAGGGAGGGAACCCAGGCTCACCCATCAGCAGACAAGCAGATAAAAGTTTTACTGAGCTCTGCCCTCCAGAGCAACACCCAGTTCTACCCACCAGTCCCTCCCAACAGGAAGCTTGCACAAGCCTCACAGATAGCCTCATCCACCAGAGGGTAGACAGCAGAAGCAAAAGGAACTACAATTCTGCAGCCTGTGGAAGGAAAATCCCATTCACAGAAAGATACACAAGATGAAAAGGCAGAGGACTTTGTATCAGATGAAGGAACAAGATAAAACCCAAGAAAAACAACTAAATGAAGTGCAGATAGGCAACCTTCCAGAAAAAGAATTCAGAATAACTATAGTGAAGATGATGCAGGACCTCAGGAAAACGAATGGAGGCAAAGATCGAGAAGATGCAAGAAACGTTTAACAAACACCTAGAAGAATTAAAGAATAAACACCTAGAAGAATTAAAGAACAAAGAGAGATGAACAATGCAATCACTGAAAAGAAAAATACACTAGAAGGAATCAACAGCAGAATAACTGAGGCAGAAGAACGGATAAGTGACCTGGAAGATAGAATGGTGGAATTCACCGCTGCTGGAACAGAATAAAGAAAAAAGAATGAAAAGAAATGAAGACAGCCTAAGAGACCTCTGGGACAACATTAAACGCAACAACACTCGCATTATAAGTGTCCCAGAAGGAGAAGAGAGAGAGAAAGGACCTGAGAAATACCTGAAGAGATTATAGTTGAAAACTTCCCTAACATGGGAAAGGAAATAGCCACCCAAGTCCAGGAAGCACAGAGAGTCCCAGGCAGGAGAAACCCAAGGAGAAACACACTGAGACACATAGTGATCAAACTAACAAAAATTAAAGACAAAGAAAAATTACTGAAAGCAACAAAGGAAAAACGACAAATAACATAAGGGAACTCCCATAAGGTTAACAGCTGATTTCTCAGCAAAAACTCTACAAGCCAGAAGGGAGTGGCACGATATATTTAAAGTGATGAAAGGGAAGAACCTACAACCAACATTACTCTACACAGCAAGGATCTCATTCAGATACGAGGGAGAAATCAGAAGCTTTACAGACAAGCAAAAGCTAAGAGAATTCAGCACCACCAAACCAGCTCTACAACAAATGCTAAAGGAACTTCTCTAAGTGGGAAACACAAGTGAAGGAAAAGACCTACAATAACAAACCCATAACAATTAAGAAAATGGTACTAGGAACATACATATCGATAATTACCTTAAACGTGAATGGATTAAATGCTCCAACCAAAAGACACAGGCTCGCTGAATGGATACAAAAACAAGACCCATATATATGCTGTCTACAAGAGACCCACTTCAGACCTAGGGACACATACAGACTGAAAGCGAGGGGATGGAAACAGATATTCCATGCAAAAGGAAATCAAAAGAAAGCTGGAGTAGCAATACTCATATCAGATAAAATAGACTTTAAAATAAAGACTGCTACAAGAGATAAGGAGGGAGACTACATAATGATCAAGTCATCAATCCAAGAAGAAGATATAACAATTATAAATATATATGCACCCAACACACGAGCACCTCAACATATAAGGCAACTGCTAACAGCTATAAAAGAGAAAATCAACAGTCACACAATAATAGTGGGGGACCTTAACACCTCACTTACACCAATGGACAAATCATCCAAACAGAAAATAAGGAAACACAAGCTTTAAATGACACGATAGACCAGACAGATTTAACTGGTATTTATTGGACATTCCATCCAAAAACAGCAGATTACACTTTCTTCTCAAAGTGCACATGGAACATTCTCCAGGATAGATCACATCTTGGATCACAAACCAGGCCTTGGTAAATTTAAGAAAATTGGAATCATATTAAGCATCTTTTCTGACCACAGCGCTATGAGATTAGAAATCAATTACAGGGAAAAAAACGTAAAAAACACAAACACATGGAGACTAAACAATATGTTACTAAATAACCAAGACATCACTGAATAAATCAAAGAGCAAATCAGAAAATACCTAGAGACAAATTACAATGAAAACACAATGATCCAAAACCTATGGGATGCAGCAAAAGCAGTTCTAAGAGGTAAGTTTATAGCAATACAAGCCTACCTCAAGAAACAAGAAAAATCTCAAATCCTAAAGGAACTAGAGAAAGAAGAAACAAAACCCAAAAATAGTAGAAGGAAAGAAATCATAAAAATCAGAGCAAAATAAATGAAATAGAAACAAAGAAAACAATAGCAAAGATAAATAAAACTAAAAGCTGGTTCTTTGAGAAGATAAAAAAAAAATTGATAAAACTTTAGCCAGAGTCATCAAGAAAAAGACGGAGAGGACTCAAATCAATAAAATTAGAAATGAAAAAGAAGTCACAACGGACACCACAGAAATACAAAGCATCCTAAGAGACTACTACAAGCAACTCTATGCCAATAAAATGGACAACCTGGAAGAAATGGACAAATTCATAGAAAGGTATAAACTTCCAAGCCTGAACGAGGAAGAAATAGAAAATATGAACAGACCAATCACAAGTAATGAAATTGAAACTGTGATTAAAAATCTTCCAACAAACCAAAGTCCAGGACCAGATGTCTTCACAGGTGAATTCTATCAAACAGTTAGAGAAGAGCTAACACCCATCCTTCTCAAAGTCTTCCAAAAAATTGTAGAGGAAGGAACACTCCTAAACTCATTCTATGAGGCCACCATCACCCTGGTACCAAAACCAGACAAAGATACTACAAAAAAAGAAAATTACAGACCAATATCACTGATGAATATAGATGCAAAAATCCTCAACAAAATACTAGCAAGGGCTTCCCTGGTGGCGCAGTGGTTGAGAGTCCGCCTGACGATGCAGGGGACACGGGATCATGCACCGGTCCAGAAAGATCCCACATGCCACAGAGTGGCTGGGCCCATGAGCCATGGCCGCTGAGCCTGCGCGTCTGGAGCCTGTGCTCCACAACGGGAGAGGCCACAACAGTGAGAGGCCTGCGTACCGCAAAAAAAAAAAAGAAAAAAAATACTAGCAAACAGAATCCAACAACACATTAAAAGGATCATACAGCATGATCAAGTGGATTTATCCCAGGGATGCAAGGATTCTTCAGTATACGCAAATCAATCAATGTGATACACCATATTAACAAATTGAAGGAGAAAAACCATATGATCATATCAGTAGATGCAGAAAAGGCTTTTGACAAAATTCAACACCCATTTATGATAAAAACTCTCCAGAAAGTGGGCATAGAGGGAACCTACCTCAAAATAATAAAGGCCATACATGACAAGTCCACAGCAAACATCATTCTCAATGGTGAAAAACTGAAAGCATTTCCTCTAAGACCAGGACCAAGACAAGGATGTCAACTCTCGCCACTATTATTCAACAGTTTTGGAAGTCCTAGCCACGACAATCAGAGATGAAAAAGAAATAAAAGGAATACAAATTGGAAAAGAAAAAGTAAAACTGTCACTGTTTGCAGATGACATGATACTATACATAGAGAATCCTAAAGATGCCACCAGAAAATTACTAGAGCTAATCAATGAATTTGGTAAAGTTGCAGGAAACAAAATTAATGCACAGAAATCTCTGGCATTCCTATATACTAACAACGAAGGATCAGAAAGAGAAATTAAGCAAACAATCCTATTCACCACTGCAACAAAAAGAATAAAATACCTAGGAATAAACCTACCTAAGGAGGTAAAAGACCTGTACTCAGAAAACTATAAGACACTGATGAAAGAAATCAAAGATGACACAAACAGATGGAGAAATATACCATGTTTTTGGATTGGAAGAATCAATATTGTGAAAATGACTATAGTACCCAAAGCAATCTACAGATTCAATGCAACCCCTATCGAACTACCAGTGGCATTTTTGCAGAACTAGAATAAAAAATCTTAAAATCTGTATGGAGAAACAAAAGACTCCGAATAGCCAAAGCAGTCTTGAGGGAAAAAAATGGAGCTGGAGGAATCAGACTCCCTGACTTCAGACTATACTACAAAGCTATAGTAAACAAGACAATATGGTACTGGCACAAAAACAGAAATACAGATCAATGGAACAGGATAGAAAGCCCAGAGATAAACCCATGCACCTATGGTCAACTAATCTATGACAAAGGAGGCAAGGATATACAATGGAGAAAAGACAGTCTCTTCAATAAGCAGTGCTGGGAAAAATGGACAGCTATATGTAAAAGAATGAAATTAGAACACGCCCTAACACCATACACAAAAATAAACTCAAAATGGATTAGAGACCTAAATGTAAGACTGGACACTATAAAACTCTTAGAGTAAAACATAGGAAGAACACTCTTTGACACAAATCACAGCAAGATCTTTTTTGACCCACCTCCTAGAGTAATGGAAGTAAAAACAAAAATAAACAAATGGGACCTAATGAAACTTAAAAGCTTTTGCAAAGCAAAGGAAACTACAAACAAGATGAAAAGACAACCCTCAGAATGGGAGAAAATATTTGCAAACAAATCAACAGACACAGGTTTAATCTCCAAAATATATAAACAGCTCATGCAGCTCAATATTAAAAAAACAAACAACCCAATCCAAAAATGGGCAGAAGACCTAAATAGACATTTTTCCAAAGAAGACATACAGATGGAGAGGAAGCACATGAAAAGCTGCTCAATATTAGAGAAATGCAAATCAAAACTACAATGAGGGGCTTCCCTGGTGGCGCAGTGGTGGGCTTCCCTGGTGGCGCAGTGGTTAAGAGTCCGCCTGCCGATGCAGGGGACGTGGGTTCGTGCCCCGGTCCGGGAAGATCCCACATGCCGCGGAGCGGCTGGGCCCGTGAGCCATGGCCGATAAGCCTGTGCTCCACAACGGGAGAGGCCACAACAGTGAGAGGCCAGCGTACGGCAAAAAAAAAAAAAAAACTACAATGAGGTATCACCTCACACCAGTTAGAATGGGCATCATCAGAAAATCTACAAACAACAAATGCTGGAGAGGGTGTGGAGAAAAGGTAACCCTCTTGCACTGTTGGTGGGACTGTAAATTGATACAGCACTATGGAGAACAGTATGGAGGTTCCTTAAAAAACTAAAAATAGAATTACCATATGACCCAGCAATCCCACTACTGGGCATATACCCAGAGAAAAACATAATTCAAAGAGACACATGCACTCCAATGTTTACTGTAGCACTATTTACAATAGCCAGGTCATGGAAGCAACCTAAATGCCCATCGACAGACGAATGGATAAAGAAGATGTGGTACATATATACAATGGAATATTACTCAGCCATAAAAAGGAATGAAATTGGGTCATTTGTAGAGACGTGGATGAATCTAGAGACTGTCATAGAGTGAAGTAAGTCAGAAAGATAAAAACAAATATCGTTTATTAATGTGTATATGTGGAACCTAGAAAAATGCTACAGATGAACTGGTTTGAAGGACAGAAATAGAAACACAGATGTAGAGAACAAACGTATGGACACCAACGGGGGAAAGTGGCGGGGGGAGGGGGAGGTGGTGGTACGAATTGGGAGACTGGGATTGACATATATACACTAATATGTATAAAGTAAATAACTAATAAGAACCTGCTGTATAAAAAATAAACAAAATTCAAAAATTCAAAAAAAGGACAGGAGCTATCAAGCCACAATAAGACATGGAGGAACCTTAAATGCATATTACTAAGTAAAAGAAACCAATCTTTAACAAAGCTACAGGGACTTCCCTGGTGGCGCAGTGGTTAGGAATCCGCCTGCCAACGCAAGGGACACGGGTTCGATCCCTGGTCCAGAAAGATCCCACATGCCACAGAGCAACTAAGCCCGCGTGCCGCAACCACTGAAGCCTGAGCGCTGCAACAAGAGAAGCCAGTGCAATAAGAAGCCCGCGCGTCGCAACAAAGACCCAACGCAGCCAAAAACAAACAAACAAACAAAAAACCTACATACAGACTTCCCTGGTGGCACAGTGGTTAAGAATCTGCCTGTCAACGCAGGGGACATGGGTTCGAGGCCTGGTCCATGAAGATCCCACATGCCGCAGAGCAACTAACTAAGCCCGTGTGCCACAACTACTGAGCCTGTGCTCTAGAGCCTGCGAGCCACAGCTGCTAAACCCATGTGCCACAACTACTGAAGCCTGTGCCTGGAGCCCATGCTCTGCCACAAGAGAAGCCACTGCAATGAGAAGCCCACACACCACAACGAAGAGTAGTCCCCGCTCTCCGCAACTAGAGAAATGTGCAGCAATGAAAATCCAACACAGCCAAAAATTAATTAATTATTTTTTAAAAAGCTACATACTATATGATTCCAATTGTATGAAATTTTGGAAAAGGCAAACTATAGAGACAGTAAAAAGGTCAGTGTTTGTCAGGAATTCTGGAGGAAAAAGAGGAGGGATGAATAGGTAAAATGGGATTTTTTTCCGGTGGTAAAACTATTCTGTATGAAACTGTAATGGTGGGTACATGTTATTATACATTTGTTATAACCCACAGAACCGACCAACACAAAGCGTGAACCTAATGAAAACTATGGATAATAATAATGTATCAATATTGGTTCATTAATCGTAACTAACATAGCACACTAATGCAAGATGTTAATAATGGGGGAGGGACCTCCCTGGTGGCGCAGTGGTTAAGAATCCGCCTGCCAATGCAGGAGACACGGGTTCGAGCCCTGGTCCACAAGATCCCACATGCTGCAGAGCAACTAACCCATGTGCCACGACTACTGAGCCTGCGCTCTAGAGGCCGCGAGCCACAACTACTGAGTCCATATGCCACAGCTACTAAAGCCCACGCACTCTAGGGCCTGTGCTCCACAAGAAGAGAAGCCACTGCAGGGAGAAGCCTGCGCACCACAACGAAGAGTAGCCCCCACTGGCCACAACTACAGAAAGCCCACACGCAGCAATGAAGACCCAACCCAGCCAAAAACAAATAAATAAATGTTTTTTAAAAATGGGAGAAAATGGGGGGGGAACTGGTTGGGAATTAAGTGGGTATGAAGAGAGATAAAACTCTCTACCTGCTCAATTTTTTTGTAAATCTAAAACTGTTCAAAAAAATAGTCTTAATGTTTTTTAAAAAAGTTGGGCACCCACAATCTCAAAGAGTACCTATTGCTACTTTAAACTACAGAAATCCTAGCAAAGTTGAAAAAAAAAACTAATAAAATCAGATTTGAATAAGCATTTAAATAAATTTAAATGAAAAGAAATTAACTTTTTCTTTTTTTTTTGGCCACGCGGTGCGGTTTGCAGGATATTCCCCAACCAGAGATCAAACCCGGGCCGCCACAGTGAAAGCATGAAAGTGCCAAGTCCTAACCACTGGATTGCCAGGGAATTCCTGAAAAGAAATTAACTTTAATCTCCTTGCTTTTTTATTGGCTTGGTCATATCTCTGCTCACTAGCACATACATCAGAGAGTGACCTCTAGGAAAGAGAGAAGAAATCCAGCTGGGAAACTGCTTCACCACAGTTATGGTTAGCAATTTAGCCTGAAAAACTGAAATTTGGTAATCATCATGGACACTCAAGCGCGCGCGCACACACACGCGCACACACACACACACACAACTTAAAACATTTTCACATCATTCACTGATGCCAACAATTTAAAGTGTATTTATAAATCTATCAAGATGGATGTAATGTGTGATACTCTCATTCAGAAGCCCAAAAGTCCTCAATGCCTCTTCTTCTAGTTTAAAGAATTAGAAAGTGAAAACTACAGAAACCAATGTGGTCCAATGCTGTTGTTTCTTAGAAAATTTATGTGACATTTTGATGGAGACACCAAACTGTAGCATTTTGATAGGCTTACCCAGCACCCAGAGGTGTTACACCAAGTTCTCTTTCACAGCCAGGGCAATGGCTACCTGTTCACTCAGCTTCTCTGGCCAAGACAAAATCCAAGAGAATTCCCCTTTCCCCAATATGTCTATGCCTCCATAATGATGGGTGAGCAATTAATGAAGAACAATTCCCATCCCTGACACCCCAGCCCCTGCCATAACTACACTGCCTACTTGGAGCTTCTGGGTGAGGAACAGACTACAAGGGCAGTTTATCTGTTTTCCCACATCACCAGAACATTCCTATTGCAGACACAGCATGGCTCTCTTCTATCCAAAAGACTCTCTCTTCAGATAACTTCTGGGATATCATACCACTTTTACTTTATAGTTTTTCAAAGATGCCTGGGTCTTTCTGGTCCATGCTAAGTGCCCGACTACTGTAACTTGAACTAGACACATTCTTTTCCAGCTCAGTAAATCCAAAAGCTTGTGCTCAGGAGTATTAAAGATTCAAACTGAAAAGTGACAAGTATGTACCCTATGAACTGTATGGTATCACTTAGATGAAAACTATAGCAATTGGCATAAGGTAAGGCAAAACTCACTACTCAAAGAATAAGTTTAAGTGGATTCATCAGTAAATAAAAAAAAACAACAACAGAAACTTCTCTTCTGGTTGTAATATCAGAGGAAAAAAAGGATTTATTCTATATCTCCATAATCCATTTTTTTAGCAACTTCTACCAATAAGTGGACTGTGGTAAGCACTAATGACAAGAATGGTTTATTAAGCAAATGACGACAAAGATGTATGAAGCTATCTCATGTTCAGATAGTCTGAAATAACAATTATTTTAACCAATGTCTGTGATCCTTCTGTGTAATTCAATATAAAATGCAAGTTCTTTTAGTAACAGGTTCACCGGTATAGCTGAAATTATATAACCTAAATCTACTGAGGGTTTTTATGTAAAAAAAAAAAAATCTGATAAATTCAAAGCCACAAAACATGAAGGGGTGAGGGAACAGGAATCTGAAGCAGATGGCATCTCTCTAATTTTTTTTCCCCGAGTCCATCTTGAACACAGTCCCAATAATGTCAAAATCCAATTTAGCTCTCCAAATAAGTAACCTACAAAACATAAAATGCTAATTCTGAAGTAAATTCATTCTTTTTTCTTTTTCTTCCCAGCTTCTCAAAGTTTCTATATTAGGCAGAAATGAGCAGAGACAAGTTAGATGTTCAATAGAGAAAAACTATCGTTCCACAAATTCTTAAGTTCTTTCATGAAAATCTACTTCCACTTATTTGAAGCCATTGAAGCAGTTTCTATCAAGATTGGTGGTAATAAAATCTGTCTGTGATATCAGCCTTTTTTTCTGGATACAATGATTATTTATCTTTATTAGAGAGCAAATCATAGTCCAAAAAGAAATAAGCTCTAAAATAGAAACAAGCTCTGGAAGAATACTCATTTGGTTTGAGGAAAGCACTGCCTGGTATTTTTTAAACATTTCCACAGTAACTCACTCCTGATTTGGCAGCACCAATAAAGTTAACTGTACTTTGTTCATTATATATTCTAGTATGGTATACAAACCTTCCCAATCTTTCCTAAAGTTTTCTGAGACCATCTAAGACACAGACATTAAAGGAAGGTTTAGTCATTTTTAGATTTCCTGACCAGCAAATTCCATAACTGACAATTGCAAAGATCTGTGGAATGGCCACATACTTTGTTTAAGTGGAAAAGGTCACTGAGAAAAGCATTATCTGTAACAGTCTCTATTATTGCCCACATTTTAAATATACCTTTTTCCAGCTAGTATCCTAACTCTTATACCAAAATGAATTATTTATTAAAGTGTTATGAGAAGATAGGGAAAAAAATGGGAACTTCTCATGGCTTTACCAAAGCAAGATAATATCATCTCAACTTTAAGATTCAAAAGATACTGAAAAATAATGATCCAGGAAAACGCAGTTAAATGCTTACATATACACTAAAGACTTTACAGTGTACAGAAAAGCCACTTAGAACGTTGAATAACCTTACAAAACATGTAGTAAAAACATAATTAGATACCTTATTAATAATCTTAAACATATTCATCCATTCAATTTGACCAATATTTATTTGGTGCCTATTATGTAGCTGCAGTGGTGGATAAAATTTAAAATAGTATTTCTACCTCAAGAAGCATGAAACATAGCTGGACAGTTTTATTTTATTTTTTATTTTTTTGCGGTACGCGGGCCTCTCACTGTTGTGGTCTCTCCCGTTGCGGAGCACAGGCTCCGGACGCGCAGGCTCAGCGGCCATGGCTCATGGGCCCAGCCACTCCGCGGCATGTGGGATCTTCCCGGACCGGGGCACGAACCCGTGTCCCCTACATCGGCAGGCAGACTCCCAACCACTGCGCCACCAGGGAAGCCCTAAAGGAAGTTATTTGATTTTTATCTTTTGAGTATAAAGTACATTAAAAAATTAATAATTAAAAATTACTGGGAATTTCCTGGCTGTCCAGTAGTTAAGACTTGGCACTTTCACTGCAGAGGCCCGGGTTCGATCCCTGGTCAGGGAACTAACATCCCTAAAGCCATGCAGTGTGGCCCCCCGCAAAAAAAAGAAAAAAAAATTACTAACTTCAAGTTACATCAAAAAGCAAACTACAAAAAAAAAATAAAGCAAACTACATTAGCTGAAAATCTGGCATATAATAGATTACAAATAACTATATTGTTTTAAATCTACAAAACAAATGAATATAAAGACTTCAATGATGTGGGCTTCCCCCGTGGCGCAGTGGTTAGGAATCTGCCTGCCAATGCGGGGGACACGGGTTCGATCACTGTTCCGGGAAGATCACACATGCTGTGGATCAACTAAGCCCGTGCACCACAACTAGTGAGCCCACGTGCCACAACTACTGAAGCCCGCATGCCTGGAGCCCGTGCTCCACAACAAGAGAAGCCACCTCAATGAGAAGCCCACGCACGGCAACCTAGAGTAGCTCCCACTCGCTGCAACTAGAGAAAGCCTGCGCACAGCAACGAAGAGCCAATGCAGCCATAAATTAATTAATTAATTAAATTAATTTTTTTAAAAAGTGGGGCTTCCCTGGTGGCGCAGTGGTTGAGAGTCCGCCTGCCGATGCAAGGGACGCGGGTTCGTGCCCCGGTGCGGGAGGATCCCATATGCCGTGGAGCTGCTGGGCCCGTGAGCTATGGCCGCTGGGCCTGCGTGTCCGGAGCCTGTGCTCCGCGGCGGGAGAGGCCACAGCAGTGAGAGGCCCACGTACCACAAAAAAAAAAAAAAAAAAAAGTGATTAGCCTGGTACCTGACCAAAAAAAAAAAAGACTTTATATTTCTGAGATATATTTCCATATTATCATCACAAATGATTTAAAGGCAGAAATTCATTCCATTTGCATTTATTTTATAGAATATTATACATATAAAAATTCTGTAAGTTTTGCTAATAGTTTAAATCGAATTAAGATGAGTCATGCTACTTGTGATTTTATTCTTAAAATTATAACTACTTTCTTCTATTTTATGCCCCAATTTTAATTCTCTCCAGACATGTGATGTTAATTAAGATTTATATACATTACTCTTTAAATTTTTTTCTTACCAATCCATACTACACACATCACAAATCTGAGAAAAACCTTTGAAACATTATTGGTCATTTCAGTTAATGCATATATTCTGCTTTATTTTTAAGAGTTTTAAGAAACTACTGATAACTGAATTTCATGCTAGTTATGATCAATTTCTAGAGGCTACTGAAAGTCCTGTTCTATATATATGTTTTGGAATATTATCCAGTTCTGTTCCTATCTCAAACCTCATTCCACAAAACTGGGCTACCCTGACTGCATAAGATTACAATTATTAATAATTCATCTTTCAACTGGAAGGTGCTTCCATTTAAAGTGGACTGTTATTTAGATACATTACCCCCCTCTTACAATACTGATTAGAATTTTAACTCGTGTTACTTATGAAAAAACTGAATCTCTGGTAGGTTCCATGACTTGCCCAAGGCCAACAACTAGCCAGTGGCAGTCCGAGTTCAATCCCAGATTTACCTAACCTCAAAACCAATACTTTCACTTCACCACAATTATCTCCTTAAAAGATTATGAGGCAGGCTCAAAAGCAGGGAATCTTGTCTCTCTGAAGGTTCACGCAACTATTCTGAGACACTGATAACCACACAGTACCTACAATTCAGTCACTGATTGAAATATAAATGAAGAGGATCTGTGTGCTTCATTTAAACTAGGTCAAGCTCACTGGCAGGTAAGGAAGATGTTGGAAAAGGCTTGCCTCAACACGTCTTGCCTAGACCTCTGTATCTTTACGGTTCCCCCAGTCCATTTTCTAAAAACACGCATATCTACCAAATAAGGCTATGCCAGACCAGCTTACAGTTTGCTGGTTTCCAGAACTGCACTTTTCTAAAATAATTTAGACCAAACTTAATATTGAGCTGGGAGACTTGGTTGAATATGTCAATCTGGCACTTTCCGAACATTCGAAGTATCATTTGGGGCCACAAGCCCAGTTCCACCCTCTTTCTTTTACGCTGTGATGCCTACCCACTTGGGGAGGGGGCTACCGCCCCTGTGGGACACTGGGGCAAGAGAGCAGTTAAGGAAGAAGTGGGGGAAGCGCACGGAAGTTGGGAGGAGGGAGGTCTCCTTACCCACTCTTCTGCCCCTAGCTCTGCCAAGGGCGGCTCCCCACGGTGCCCAGCCGACTCACAATCCCCGAAGCCGGGCTCTGTCCCAGAGGGGTGGGCAGAAAAAGCAGGCAATGGAAGTATGGGATTGCCCCATCCACCCCGCCGGGGTCCATGCTCTCCTTCTGGACCTAGAGGATGCTCCCTCTTTCAGAGCTAAACCTCCAGGTGGCAAACTCCCCGTCCACACCGCCCGAAGTCTTCTGCATCTGAGGGGGCGCCTCCTCCGCAACCTCGACACGGCCACCCGAAACTCTCCGCCAGCCGTCATCCCCAGCCCTTTCCTTCCACCCCCGCAACCCGCCAGGGGCACACACGCCGGCCTGCGCCCCACCCAGGATCTCCGCGCTCCCCTCCCCGAGCCGGAGAAGGGGCCCCCACCACCCCCCAGATACACACACACATCCTCAAGCTCCAGCCTCCCGGACCCCGTCGAAGCCGGAGAGAGTACCTGGCAGTGCTTCGGGGTACAGACGGGGCGGGCGCAGCCCCCTCCCGGAGGCGCCGAGCGCTTCTCTACCCACCCGCAGCTTTGGCTTCTCCCGTTCCCAGGAACGGGAGGGAGGAGAGGCGCGGGAGGGGAGGGGGAAGACGAGGAGCCGAGGGGTCGCAGAAGCCGAACCGGAACCTCTAGCGCTGGCCCCACCCTCGGCCCGGCGCAGAGCACCCTGGCGCTCCCTATAGGACAAACTTAAAGCAGGCAGTGAGAAATAGACACCACCACTTCCGGGTCATCCCCGCTACCGTCCCTCCTTAGCAACCGCGTGGGGTTGCTAAGCGGAAGTGCCTTCAAAGACAACCACCCCCATTACTTATGGGACTAACAGGAGGTAGCTGGGAGCGTGTACTCCTCTTTGGCAACACACTCTTAGCTTCTGCTCCTGGTCTTGGGCTGAGCACGGGCTTCGCTGCCAAAGTCACGAAGCCAATCCTGCTTTCCCCTTCACTTGTACTCCCCCCAGCCACTATTTACTCCTGTTCCCTCCCGCCTTGAATCCCGGGCGGACCTATTGGCTCCTGTTAAGGCTCTCTCAGGTCCCTCGTGGGAGTTACTTTCTGGCGGTTTAGCAAGCATCTCCCTCTTGTGGATTTTCAGTTGTGTTTCTACTGAGCTTTTAAAGTCTCTTCCAATGTTATGAAACCTTTTTCATGCACTTCGTTCTCCTGTGATAGCCCCTGAAACCGAATGGTGAGAAAGTTTTGTCTTCACCCATCTCTTTTGTAAGGATTGCATATGCTTGTGTATGATGTGGAAATAATTAATCCTTAAAAAACAATGAGAAAAGGCCAAAGGAAGCCGGTGATCAAGCTTGGGAAGGAGGAAGACATTTAATCCTCCACTCAGAATAAACTTTCAATCCTATACTGTGGACAAGAAAAGTTAATAAGAGACCTAATTTATTCTTGTGTTGGGGTGATCTGAGCTTGAAAAATACTGGGAAAACCACTGCTCGGAGCAAAAGCCAGCAACATAATTAATCCTCTTTCTAGAAAAATGACCTATATTATTATGGCAGTTAAATATTCAGAGAAATGTAGTTAGGCATTCAGAGGAAAATGAGTAAAAATCTTGGCTTAACTTTCCTATCTTGAATAGGTCTGCTTAAAAGCAATAAAGCTTAATAGTAGCTCCTGAATTTGTTCTCTAGTCCATGGCAGTGAATGTCTTTGCAACTGCTGGCTATTGGTCATAATAATTTGGTCATGATAATTTTACTGGTCATGATAACCTCTTAGTCACCGATATTGGACTGTTGTCCACCTAGCTGGGGCAGAGGAAATGACTTTTGGTAACGTCAAAGAAATAGCAGGTCTGTTGGTTTCCTGTACATGTGACACAGCATTAAATTGATTCACCAAGAGAGTCAGTTCAGCAAAACCTTTAGGAAATCACTTCAGGTTCAAATGTCACTAGTAACTTGTTAAAGAAGTCTAAAACATTTCCACCCTTGCCATGGAAATGCATACATGTGGGAGTATACACACACAAAATTCAAATGGAATCTGAGCACATCCAGTCATTAATTGTTCTTTAAAAAAAACCTGGCTGTACTTGACAAGTGATAAATCTGTTACCATGACAAAACAGAGCTTGGTATTTCAATTGGCAACAAGTTTAAATATTTAAAAATTTTGAATTAGAAAAGTAAATAAAATTATGAGCCCAATGAGCAACAACTTATCTAAAACTTTGCTGGGGCTTGCCTGGAGGCCAGTGGTTAAGAATCCACCTGCCAAGGAAGGGACACAGGTTCAAGCCCTGGTCCAGGAAGGTCCCACATGCCACAGAGCAACAAAGACCATGCACCACAACTACTGAGCCGGTGCTCTAGAGCCTGCAAGCCACAACTACTGAGCCCGCATGCCACAACTACTGAAGCCCACGTGCCTAGAGCCCGTGCTCCACAACAAGAGAAGCCACTGCAGTGAGAAGCCCATGCACCGCAACGAGTAACCCCTGCTCGCAGCTACTAAAGAAAGCCCACGGGCAGCAACGAAGACCCAACACAGCCAAAAATAAATAAATAAATTTATAAAAAATAAATAAAACTATGGTGGACTTAGATGTCTTTAAAAAATTAAAAACATGAATACAGTAAATCTTTTCTATAGAAAGAAATGTTTTATTGGGTACAAATAGTTAAGATCAAATGTGGTAGTTTAAGCCAATACAAAAATGCAAATTCCTATGCATCATTCATTTTTCCTGTTGTCTGAAGAAATATGACTTATAATAGCACATAACAGCATTTATTTAGATCCTCTCTTCCTACAGTTTTTAAAAAATTATTACTGAGTCACTTTTGTATAGGTGTATGAATACCTGGCTTAACTCCTAAATGATCACGACGTGTATAATTCCATCACTTTTAACATACTCATTACTTGGAGACCTCTAAAGATGTATAGCACAGGTATATACATTTTATTGTACACTGAAAACATATACATTTTATTGTAAGTAAATCAACCTAAAATGTTGATAAATGTTTAAAAATTCAAATAAATAAATATAGCACAATCCACACCTAAAACTAGCTATGTGCGTTTAACTACGCTTTTAGGATTTTGTGAGCAGTATCACAGGAATCCATATTCTTTTTTTAAAATTATTACCCAAATCAACCTTTTATTTTATTTTTTTAATTTTATCTATTTATTTATTTTGCCCACACCACTCGACATGTGGGATCTTAGTTCCCCGACCAGGGATCAAACCAGCGCCCCCTGCCTTGGAAGTGTGAAGTCTTAACCACTGGACCGCTAGGGAAGTCCCCAGGAATCCATATTCTTTTTTTGTTTGTTTGTTCGTTTTTTGATTTTTTTAATTTATTTTTATTTTTGGCTGCATTGGGTCTTTGTTGCTGCGCACGGGCTTCCTCTAGTTGCAGCGAGAGGGGGCTGCTCTTCGTTGCGGTGTGTGGGCTTCTCATTGCGGTGGCTTCTCTTTGTTGCGAAGCATGGGCTCTCGGCACGCGGGCTTCAGTATTTGTGGCACTCGGGCTCCGTAGTTGCGGCTTGCGGGCTCTAGAGCATAGGCTCAGTAGTTGTGGCGCACGGGCTTAGTTGCTCCGCGGCATGTAGGATCCTCCCCGACCAGGGCTCAAACCCGAGTCCCCTGCATTGGCAGGAGGATTCTTTACCACTGGCCACCAGGGAAGTCCCCAATCAATATTCTTAATATGAACCATAATTAAGACAGTGCTCTCAAATCTACGGTAGATCTCAAATAGCCTTCAAGGTCAATATAGTACCTTCATCCTTCAAATCAATATAGGACCTCTAGCCTTTTTTCTCAATCTCTTGAAAGCTTTTTGTCATTTTTAAATTGTCCCTTGTAATCATTTAAGAAAGAATTAGGTTGTATAACGTTTATTTTTGGGAAACCCAATACTCTGTTAATAATTATTACTTAAAAATTCAAATATTCTTAGCGTTCCATTGGCATCTCCAAATACAAAAGACAAAACAGACAAACATAAAAGATACCAAAATCAATGAATACTTGGGATCAGTTAGAAGAAATATAGCCAGATTTACTTTTTATCTGCCTAAGCAATATACCACACACAAGGCATGGCCTCTTGTACAAGGGACTTAGAGAAACTCACTTAGGATACATGTGACATAAACAACATAATGTTTAGCCTTAGGAAGAGAAGGCTAAAGATGTAACAGCTATCTTTAAATAATTGAAGGTTGTTATGTGGAAGGAGTAACTTGTTCTATGTTATTTCAAGGACAGAACCAAGAAGAGGAGGAGGGGAGTTAAGAAAAAAATCAAATTTTTAACTTGTAGCACTTTCGATTGTCGTTGCCAGCTAATAAAATACTCCATCTAATGAAAAGCTATAGCTGGCTTGGGTTGAACAACTTCTAACACTCCTCCCAGTTTTCATTCAGTGACAATCTTTCCCACCTCCATAGGCTATCCTCAAAGGTAAAAGGAACCATTTTAACAATGTTGGTTGGACCAAGGTCCAGCTGAATCTTCAGTTTTTCCAAAAGTGAGTTAGCGTGAAGAATTCTAAGTACAGTGAGATTTATAAGCAGTGTATATATACATATGGGAAAAGTTCAGTTAGTTTAGGCTTTATTTTCTGCTTTTTAGAAAAATGACAAGTATTTGTCATCTCATAAATAACTCTGAGCACACTTTATAATTTTCACTATAGTATTATCTTCCTTTGTGAAACTACGTAAACACAAAATTCATATGATCCTCACAAATTCCATTAGCATTCAAAAATTCCATAAAAGTAGTTTTAATCATTGTTTGCTCCGGAATTGAACAGTAACATTAATTATTTGAATAATCCATTCAAAAAGGAAAATCAGATTAACTTTGTGAAGGGTACAAAATTAAAGCTTACTTTATATTTTTAATGTATAATTTATTTTTTGATTCAATTTCAATGTAAACGGGGAGTCTGTCCTTCTCTTATGTTTAGAAGAGGCTAAATTGACAATCTACATTTTAAAAAACCTTTGACAACGAAACAGATTACATGGGACCTCTGCCTAATAAAGTTAGACATCACCAAGTATTATATATTTTGAAAGGATTGTATTTGAAAAGACTGTAGGTTCTTTAGGTCAAATTTTTGGGAAACAAGTACGTACCAAAATTAGACTTCATTGGACACACCACCATAAAGTTTCTCTCTCCATCAATGAAAAAGAGCAAATCAGGTTTCATACGCATCAAAAGCCTAATTGTCAAGGAAGCACTTAGGATGAAAACTCTGGTCTCAATTCAGTATCATTACGTTTAATATCCACCTCTAAAAGACAAAGCAAAAAATACAATCTACAGTCATAAGGACTTATTTTGGAAGTTGATAAAATCAGGTCAGTACAGTGATTTGCATTTGGAAGGAATAAAATAGAAATACCTAGTAGGATATAATCTTAGAAAGCACACATATGGATAGTATTGTGACAATGAGTATTCATTTATTAAAAACAAACTTCAGGAAAGCATTCCTGTTAAACATGGTTAGTTTTGATAACAGGTTGTCAGTGAGCAAAAAGCCTGATGAGGAAGCAAGAATATCAGTTATAAATACTATTATACCCACCTCTTCAATTATACCCCTGACTATCTTGAAAAATATAATAGTAGCTCTAAGGACTTTAGACATAGTTCTGGGCTTATGGCATGATTTGCCTTTCATATTTTATTGATTTCCAACTTGAAAAGTATAGGCCCAAAGAGTAATATTTTATGACACTAAGCCAATTGCATATTCTAGGAAAATTCCTCTCTCTTAATGTAGTCTATGGAATTTTCCTGCCCAATTCTATGCGAGTATTTTATCTTTTTGTTGTTGTTTTTAGAAGCTTCATCAACCCTTTAAATCCTTAAGACAAAACTGCCCTTAAATTTTTCTAAGAAGAAGGTAGACGGCCATGCAAATTTTTTCAACATTCCATTTTTGGCCCCGTTTCTTAAAAAGGGTATGGGTTCAGTTTAATTAACACTGAATTTTTTAATGTGCAAAAATCTACCTCTGCTTTTTAAAACAAATAAAAGGAACAAAAATATGGCATCACTCCAATAATCAAAGGCCAATAAAAATGGCAACAGTACAAAATTCTAAGCAAATCTCAAAAACAGCAGATTCATAAGTAGAACACCATGCAATAATTTTAGCAAGAAAAAGCTTAACAGGTAAAAGAAACCGAATACTGCATTATACTGAATACTAAGTTAAGTAACCATAATTAATCTTATAAACTTTCCAGTATCATAACTACTTGCTTTTGAATAACTAAATGTAAGCCTCATTTTTTAAATTAAATGCTTATTCAACAAAGCTAATTGGAACAAATATATTTATGCAAATTTACATCCTAGAATACCAGAGTAAACAGGAGACATCAGTCAAGGGTGAATAAGTAATTTCTATTCTTTTTCATCATCTGTATGATCAGGTGGCAAAGGACATGACCTGTGGAAAGAAGAGAGAACTTCGATAGTCACCTGAGTCAAATGTTTAAAAAACAGAACATAAGTAGTTTTTAAAAACTTATGTAAATCGGGAACATTAACAGTGCAGTGTGTCTTGTCAACTGACCAGAAATGGGAGAAAATTAAACTCCATTAATTGACAAACTCCTACAGGTTCCAAATACTAGAGTGACAAAATTTTTAATAATCTATTTTGCCTGTTAATTTGCCAAATCACTTTCCCCTTTAGGATATGTTGCCATGTTTATTAAAGACGGAATCTCTATTTCTATAGCATCTTCTTTCAATATGTTAAGTGGATTGATGAAGAGTACAATCCTTCAGCAAGAACTCTGAGATTATGAAAAGCAAAAGAATTTAACCAATCCACTTGAGCAGAGAAAACAGCAAGTTGACATATTTGACTGTATACCCTTTGGAACTATATGAATGTATTATCTAATTAGAAAAACCCCAAAATTGTCTTAAGTTGGCATATGGTAATCACAGCTTCTGAAAAATAATTTATATTATCCCAAAGCCATTTTGTACTCATTATACTTTTTTTAAAAATACATTTATTTATTTATTTTTGGCTGGGTTGGGTCTTCCTTGCGGCACGTGGGTGTCTCATTAAGGTGGCCTTTCTTTGTTGCAAAGCACAGGCTTTAGGTGCGCCAGCTTCAGTATTTGAAGCACATGGGCTCAGTAGTTGTGGCTCGAGGGCTCTAGAGCACAGGCTCAGTAGTTGTGGCACACGGGCTTAGTTGCTCCGTGGCATGTGGGATCTTCCCAGACCAGGGCTCGAACCCATGTCCCCTGCATTGGCAGGCGGATTCTTAAACACTGCACCACCAGGGAAGTCCCTCATTATACTTTTTATAGAGAAAATGTCAATTAAAAACTTAATCATAATTTTTTAGAACTGATAAAGATTTGTGAGATCTATTTTAAAATGGTTTTCAAATTAGATCCAGCGAGCCTGAATGGTCATAGGGCAAGTGAGTGAAGGAAGCTAAAACAAGGATATTCTGACTTGGAATACGATTACCATTGACTCACCTACTCTTATATTACGAAGAAGTCTTCATTGTACTTTCCTGGAAATTAAATCAAGTTAACAAATGAACACTATCATAACCCAAAATTCTATTTTTTCAAGGACCTGATTTAATTTACTTTAGGTATCATAGTTCTGTTCAAGGTTTTAAGAAGACAGTTTTTCTTGATTCTGATTCTCCCCCATGCATCTGCCTCTGTGAGAATAAAGCCATAGGAGTAGCCATATTCCAGATTAAGAATTAGGGAGACAGAAGTCCTTCTGATATACTGGTAGTTTTCGACCAGTATTTACGACCAATAGTAAATCTATTGAAAGAGCTCCTATCAAAAGGAAAAAAATTTTTCTATTTCTTTAACGTGTCAGTATGAGATAGATGTTCACTAACCTATCGTGGTAATCATTTCATGATGTACGTAAGTCAAATCATTACACCTTGAACTCATATAGTACTGTATGTCAATTATGTCTCAATAAAACTGTGAGGAAAAAAAAGTCAATCTATTGATTTATTATAAATAAAGGGATAACTACAACTCTCTTAAACAAAAACAAATCTAAGACAGAGGCCTAAAGTAATAATATAAACCTCTATTACCTAGTTTTATGTCACAGATTTTATTATACTATGGATCAAAGTGCTTTATGAGACTATATGTGTAATCTTTTCCATATGATAGGAAGCCTGTAATATAGGTTTTATTGCTGTCATGATCAATGGTATAGCCATATTTGGCTATATTACCAAATATTTTCTTTCATCAATGGAAGTCATAAATAATTCAAGAGGATTGTCATATATTCTAGAGCTAATATTGACTATTAGCTTGTTCACATTAGAATGAGAAAGAACAAGGAAGAATGGTGCCAGTAAGTGAGAAGGAACTAAAGGAGACTTACAGGATCATGAAAACAAGTCTATTAAAAAACTCTACCCAAAAATGTATCCCCTTCCTTGTTGATTTTATTGAAACAGAAATGATAATAGTGATGTAGCAACAAAGTATAAAATTTAGTTACTGCTCCAGAATTTGACACTCCTTTTAAATATCTCATAACAATTTACTAAATGACCTTGAACAGTATTAAGTCTTAAAATTTTATATGCATAAACATCATTTTATACGTCAAATACTTTGTTTTAACTGCTCATTAACCATTTATTTTTATTTAGTTGTGTTCAATGCAAATCAATTCCAAACAATGTACAATCCAAAACAGGTGTACAGTGTTCAGATATGAAGCAAGAGGTGTTCATTCACACGCACAGATCTCACATAACCTGAGATCAGTTGGATCTAGTTGTTCCTGTGTAGACTTCTAAAGATGGCAAATACTGGCTTAAACCTTATTAAGAGTACTATGGCCATATTGGATACTTAACATCTAAGCATCATTGTGTGAACCTGTGAACCAAAGATTTCACAGAGTTTCTATTTCTAAAAAGGTTTCTGTACATCAAGGCAGTTGTAAAGTTTTATTTTCCAGGATCAAGTCCACTTAGGCTTAGAACCATCTAAAAATAATGACTGATGTAGAAAGTGCTCCACGTGTAGCTATTCCTATTCATTAAGTTTTATATTTATATATATATGTTTACGGAAAGGGCACAAAAGAGTTATGAATTCAATGCAGGAAAGTTTCCAGTCTTCACTTCCCAAATACCTAATATACATTATTTTTGCTGCCTTTATATATTTGCCTCTTAATTTCAAGATTTGTCAAATATGCCTTCCAAACAGATCAATTTTTTAAGTTGTAAAAGTTATTCAATATATGCAGAAATAAAAAGCAATATTTTAAGACTGGTTGAAGTCAATGCACTTCTAATCTTTGGAATCAAGTTAAACGATCCAACTTAGCTAAATAAATCTGGATGGGAATGTGTGATAGGAAATACCTGTTATTTGACTTTTAAGTGCATTTGCTGGGATTACTTATGCTTGGATTTGTAGTAGATTCCAATCCATCATTGCCCTGGAACGTGTCAGTTACTGCAGAAAGTCAAATGCAATGTCAAATCCAAAGCCCCAGAGAAAAGAGTTAAGTTCCCAAGAGAACAGTGAAAACAGTGTAAAACCTGATGGAGAGTATATCAGCATTAAACCAGGACTACTGAAACAATACACAGAGGATTTGCGGTAATACCTGGTGGTTCCTTCCAGTGTACATCATAAATAGAATCACTGAAGCTTTTTATATTACCTAATCATTTTACCGCCTTCTAGATTTCGTGAAAAAAATGGAAACTGAATCTCCATTCCATAGCTCATCCTTTTTCTCTAGATGAAGATGAAATTATTCTTATTTGCAAGGTACAGTTTGAAGTATCCATATTTCTTAAGTTATACTTAATCACATCATTAATTCTCGATGTTGTCTCTTTCCAGTCTTGTACATGAAACTCCAGCAGATTTAATATTGGCTTTCATTATCTGGTCAAATCCTTCAGATGCTCTTTAAACTAGTCCAATTTGGGAGTCTCAACATTCTCTGTGTTAATAAAACAAGGGATGGAATTAGTAGACTTGATGAAGACCTGTTTATTTTCCTTGCCACACTGGACTTCTAGATGGCGTACTGATTGGGCTTTAGAACATAGGTTGGTAAACTGTAGATGTTTCTTGGCCAAGTCTCTTAACGGTAGAGATGTAGAAGGGCAAGCAAGACCACAAGGAGACTAGCTGTTGACTGCAACGCACAGCTGACCGTTGTGGTTTCGAACGGAGGACCTTCCGTGTCGGTTAAAGGAACGAATGAATAAATCTGCTTGAGTAGGAGCGGCACCAGAAGCAGCAGCCCCAATCTGAGCCTGGCCACCATCCCCTTGCCCATGGTGATCACTCTGCCTTGGGCAAGGCTCGCTGCTTGGTGCCGTGGAGGAGGATCACAGGCTACTGGCTGGTGCAGGGGAGGTATCTAGCAGGGTCTTAAATCTAGCCAGAGGCTTCATAATGGCGGTGACGTGGCACCACCAGCGCTCACCACTCCCAATCTCCAGTCAAATAATTTGTTTTTGAAACAAAAATTTCAAAATTCTTTAAAGAGTCTGGACACTATTACTTATAAATCTATTTAAAAAGCAGGTTTCCATTGCTTTTTTCCCCCCAATGGTATTATTTTTTTTCCTGCTTCTTAAAATATTTGTTGTTGAAACTTGGTAGCACCGAGTATAAGAGGTTTTTACCCAGATATATCACTATTGATATTTGGTATATTTTGTACAGAGATTTGGTATATTTAGATACATATCTTTCACACAATAATTGTACTTTTGTACCAGAATTTTTGCTTAACACTTATCATGAGCATTTTCCTGACATTAAAAGCTTGAAAGCATGATCTAATTATCTTCTTAAAAAGTTTACACAATGAACTCTGCATGTTTGCAGCTTTATCCCCACCTTGTTTTGTTTTGAAGTTTTCTTATGTATTTACAGAGAAGTTGTAAAGAAAATACACCACGGTGTTAGTTTTGGTTGTTTCTAAGTGATGGGGATTTCTATATTTTCCAACTTTTCTACATTGGGTATATATTTCCTGTGGAGGCTGAACTAATAGTTTTAGAAAGGTGAGGTTAATGGAATTCAATCTAGATAAACCAACATAGAAATGGCTTTTTGAAAAAAGACTATAGAAAACAGACAGAAAAAATTAAAGAATAAAGACCAGAAGTTCATGATTAATAATGTAACACTTATCATCTGAATGGGAACTGATCCTCTTTGAGTGACTGAAATGAGTAAAAATAATACCTTTCTTTGATGTTTGAAATTTGGGAGTGACTTATAATAAAAGGTTAGCACGGTTTAAAAAACCTCTGGTTTGTATTTTCTTATCTGCTCAAACAGAAATTTTAAAGTTACTCAATATTCTGTTGTCTTTTATTTTCAAGAATATAAGTATTCCAGAATATAAAAACTTACTTTCTCTTTGCTTTTCCCAAGCCACTGCTTCCTGCCTCCTCAGGAATCCTATTCTCCTTTTCTGAATCTTTAGGGGACAGCCTGAAGAATTCTCCGATTCCTTTTTGCCACTTGGGAGTTGGGCGCACACAAACTGGATTCCCTCCTGCATACTTATTTTCAGCTATAAAATATAAACAGATAGAACTAAATAAAAATTAAGAATACAATCACTATTCCTTAAAGGGAAAGTTAATTCTTTAACTTCAAATCTAAAGGGTATTAAATGGTGTTACATCCATCTTTAAATTTTTAAATGTGACATGATAAAGGTGTATTCAGTTATAATTTAATGTATAACACTTTATTACACTTATCCTTTAGCCTAGAAAAATAGCATTAACAAGATGTTTACAACTAGAAAATATTTTTCATATTTTGTCCACAAGCTGAGCTATTCAGTTAGTCTTATGTACTGTCATACTAAAGTTTGACACACTTTTTCCTGTATGTTCTTAACTACAGCTTGTGGAATTAATCTTCCAAACTGTTCAACTTCCTCCTAAAAGGAATGAGACAGCAGATGGCATGGTATTTTCTCAACTTGTCGCACAGAAGGAACGATGTGAAACTATTTCCCTGGCCCGGTTTTCCCTCTTAATGTCCCAAAAGCGGTAACAGGAGCTGCAAAGTTGTAAAACACACACACCGACACCAAACTAAAATAAAAGGAAAGAAAGGAGAGAGGGAGAAAGGGAAGGAAGGACAAAGAAAAATATGTAGAAATGAAAACAAAAACGTGATTAGCACTGTCAACTATAGTCCCGATTCTTAATCTAGTAAAGAGGTACTTAAATAGCCTCTTACAAGAAAAAGCCCAGTTGTCAATACTAAGAAAAATAACGCTAAAGTAGAAAAGAAAAACGAGTTTGAAGAGAAACTGTGTCCATCCCTAACCCGAGACTTGAAATTCTTCACAATGCGACCCACTCCGCCCCGCACCCCTACCCCATCCCGCCAAGAGACAGGCCCGCTCATTAGAGCAAAAGGCAAGGAAGAAATTCGGGGGTGAGGATCTCAGGAAAAGAAATTCCACGGTGGGGCAGGGGGCTCGCAGGTCAGGAGAACTGTGGTGCCAGGCCTGATCTCCTTTTGAGAAGGTTTCTCCAGGATCTTGCAGGGGCGCTTTTTACCTTTCCTTGACGAAAGCGGCGTGGAATTAGCGGCGGAGGTGGAGGAACCAAGCACCTTCCTGGGGGCTCGAGAAGCCACCACTGCGGAGAGAGGCCAAGAAGGACATTCAGAAGGGGTCACGAAGAGTCTCAGAGCCACGTTCTCACCACCCTCTCCGACCCAGCCTATTGGAGAGGAGAGGCCCGCGATCCAGAACAGCAGATAACCCTCCCCTGTCCCCGACGCGTCTTCCTCCTCGTTAAAGGGATCGGGCTGCTGCTTCCTGACGGGCTGGACCAGTTTGGCGGCCAGGGTTGTGGGCAGGTCCGGCTTCTCCCGCCCGCGGCGGAGCTGCCCAGGGAACCACCTGCCCTCCACTACCATGCTCGCCTGCCTCACCTTTTCTGTACGTGCCAGCGACATTGCCTGCTTTAGTCCGCACCATGTTCAAACACGAGATGAGAACAACCAACTGACTCTCCAGCCGAAGATGTTTCACGGGACAAGGCCCCGAAAACGAATCTCCCGCCACAGTTTATATTGGTCCCTTTCCCGCGCGCTCCACTGACTCTCCCAGGCCTCCGCTCCCATTGGTTCCGCGCCTTTCAGGTGCAACCAATCGCCAGTGTCCAGTGGTGACCGCGGCGGGGTTGGGCGCAGTGCTGATTCGTCCATCAACTTGCAGAAGCTTGTGATTCGTACCCGCCTGAGGTGGGCGGTGCCAGGGCGCTTTCCTGGGGTGCCCCATGTGTGGGTGCTAAGAACTGGGTAAAGGGGCCTGCTTAGAAAAGAAAACCCAGGAAAGACAGCGAATTCCAACATTTCTTTAAAAGTTAACCACAGGCTTAAATCCATAATGTCATTCCTGGAAGTGACACCTGAAATGAAGCGGACTTTTTAATATCTCAGGTATGAACACTCTTTACAGCATCCATAACTAAAACGAGTCTATGGAATGGGAAAAAGCTAATACAATTTATTTACAGGGATTTTTTTTTTTTTTTTTTTGCCAGGCCGTGCAGCTTGTGGGATCTTAGTTCTCCGATTAGGCATCGAACGCTGGCCCCAGCAACACTGAAAGCTCCTGGCCCTTACCACTGGACCACCAGGGAATTCCCTATTTACAGGGATTAAAAAAAAAAAAACCCAAAACTTTTTAGGATGGTGTGAAACAAGAAAAAACAGTGAATTTTATATATATACATACATTAAAAGAAACATTATTATAATAATAAAACGTTTTCCCGAGACCTGTATGGTCTCAGAATTCCTTAAAAATATGTCATATGTGCCAAGGGCACATCCCTGGCACATAGTGAACGTGATTTTAGAATAAGACATAACTATTTTCCTTCCCTATGCTTATCTTAAGTACTCACAATACCCCCTGAGCAATGATTTTCACTCTCTGAATACCACGCACAAAACCTGATCAAATGAATTTGCTTTAGGATGTACTTTGTTAAATGTGCACTTGAAAGGCAAACCTGAAAGTGTAAGCATGGCATTAATTCTCTCCAATAAATTATGCTTGAACTTTCAGAATAAAGGCTTCTCAGTACTTTAACAGAATCAACAACTACTTTGTGTTTTTGAATTACAGAATCTAAACAGCAGATGAAATTAACATTATAATAGGAGGAAAGGTATTGCAAATTACCTGTAGCTTTGTATAAATCTTAGTGTCTAAAATTACAGCCAAAGTCCTATCAGAAAAATCAACAAGCCCTAGGGTATCCCTCCTTGTTCTTTGTCATCATGCCCCTCTCAATACACAATGTTTCTTCAATGCACATTTTTTCCTTTTCAGTTAAGTGGCTTCTACAAAGGCCTGAATTACCTAATTCCCAGATCCTTGTAGAGATTAGAACTGAGTTGAGAATCTGCTGGTCTTTTCTCTTAGTCCACATGCCAAGTAAATTGCTAGAAAGAATTGCAAATATACCTTTGCACACAGGGGCAATCTACATATTATAGCTGTGTTTGTATGTCTGTCTTTTTAATGCCAATTATGATAAGGAAGGATGCAAATTAGAATAAAAACTCAGGAAAAAAGCAGTGATGTCTAGTAAAAATTCTTAATTTAAATGTTTGCTTTGCAGAAGTGCTTCTCCTTTACAGTTAAAATAGTTGTGTGGTGTGAACCTGAAAATTTTAAAGGCCTAAGGCATTAAGAAAAGTTATAGTATGTACAAATGAAATTTCTGCCTAAATTTATACAAAAGAATATCTTTAAGTCATATTAAATAGGTGTGCTTGCTTTGCTCAGGCATAAATTCATTTTAATAAATGGTAATATGGTAAATGGCATTACATTACATACATACAAACTAGAGATTTCAATCAATAACATATTCCTTATGAAAAAGAACACTTATTCTTGAGGACCTAGTAATTTCATCATAATGTGTGATATACTAAGTCTTACTGTACAAAAAGCTTGTCAGTTTATCTTCAAGAAGTTATCATTTTAGTTATGGGAACAGAACAGATATAAAAACAGGTAAAGGATTTGGATATGTTATAATTAGTATTAAATGTAGCAGACATCTATGAAGAAACAAAGCTTGTACCCACTATTTATGAAAATTCAGTCTTTTTAAGCTGGAAAGCCACATATTTTCCAAATTAATGACAAAGATAATGTAAACTCAATGTAAATCAACACACATATGATTTTGATTATTTATGTCGGTGAAAACACTAACATAAAAAGGTGAAACAACATCCAATTGATGTAATTATTTAGTATAAATAGCCTAATGGGAATGAAGAGCCTATCCATGTAACACAAAGCCAGTCAAATTGATCCATGAAATATATCAGAAGACGTTATGTTATGCTCTCCAGAAAAATCTGGCTAAATTTTCCCCAGTCCGTTGTCCCAATGGAGTAGGGAAGTAGCAAAAGACCCTTAAGTCTCATCATCTTGAGTTGAAGTACCTTTAATTTCTTAAAAATCAACACAGAGAATTTATATGGAAGGTCTTCAAAGCCAAATCACATCACCTGTTTTTATTAAAGTTTTTTTTTTTTCCTCCCTCGAGCTTGCAGAGTTGTCTTGGCCCTCCTGGAAAGGACCTGGCTCAAAAAAGCAAAAAGAGGTTTTAGGAGCGTGAATCAGGTATTAGACTACAAAGGGTATTAATAAAACCACTACCAGCGGAGCAAACCCTTACAGCGTTTACTCTAGCCTTCAAGTGCTGTTTTAAATATTTTACATAAAACCGGAACAGTTTAAAAACTGGACCCTCAGGTTACGGGGTATTGTTTTGTTTTTTCCTAAACTGTAGTTTTTAGAGGTATTTGTATTGTCTTAGCAGATTTCCCAATTCTCGAGTCCTACATTTAACGACGCGGAGGAACCACTCGCAGATGGAGCTCTGGTACAAGTGACAACATCAGGAAGCGGGCAGAAACAGGAGGAGGCACAGGTGGGAGGGATCTGTGCTGGGGGCGGTGCTACCAAGCGGGGCAGTGCAGGCTGACGGAACCTGCGCGAGCGAGGTCGGTGTTGCGCAGGGGACTAGTCCGGCGCAGAACACCGAGCTTTTGCACCCCAGCTGGTTCCGGCTGGGGAAAATGGCGGTGACTGGGGCGTTGTCCCAGGAGCAGCTGGTGGGCTGGTGCACTCAGCAGTTGCGGAAGACTTTCGGGCTGGATGTCAGTGAGGAGATCATACAGTAAGACCGGTTCGGGTCAGAGGCGGGAAGGAGCTCTGGGATGTGCACTGGCTGAGCAAACGGGGAAACGGAGGTGGCTAAAAAGTTGATGAGAGTGAAGAAATGTGATAAAAGGGCTGCGGTCTATCTATGAGTGCCGAATTTTGATCTCCGGCTTTCTAGTTTAGCTTCTGGAATAGGGTGTCATGCTCCACAATCGTCTGGTGGGGCCTTTTTTTCCCCAGGAAAACGCCAAATCCCTGATAATTAGACCTGTAAGTCTGTCCCAGGAACCAGTTTCCTTATAGATTTTGGAGAGAAGGGGCAAGCCAAATTGTCTTTCCAGAAATTCCTTACTCTGAACATTTTAGTTTGCCCGATCCGGGTTGTGTCAAATAGGACCTGAAATTTAAATGGGGGTAGCGTGGTACTGTGTAAAAAATAGCTCCTGACTCGGGAGTCCCGGTTCTATTTTCTGTGGTCATTCACCAGTTTTGGAGCCTTAGGCAACTTAATTTTCCATCTTTGTACCTTAGTTTCCTCATGTGTAAAATGAAAAATTAGCAGAGATTATCTTTTATAACGCGTTATGATTGTAATGAAGTGGAAATGGTGACATGATTTAATATCTGCTTTCAACTGATTTAACTTTTTTTTTTTTTTGGCGATACTGCATGCCAGGACAAAAAGACGGTTGATGAGTGAGGAGGTGGGGGAAGTGCAGTGTATCGAGGAGCATAGGAAAAAGAACTATAAGATTTGAGAAACTCGTAAGGTTAACTGCAAGGGATGAATTTAACTTGAGAACTAAAAGATGGGTAGGTGGCAGTGCAGAGTTCAGGAGGAGGGAAAAACTTCTACAAAAATTGGACTTAAAGAACCTGGAAGTGTTTCTTGATTTGGTTCCTTGTTCATTGTTGCTGAAACCTAAATTGCAGTTCTAGGGCTTTTGTAGGAAGTAAGGTGAATTTCTGATTTGGGGAGAAAATAGACTTGTTGACAAGGAGAGAGTTAAGAGAGCCAATTTTAAAGGATTATTTTGAACACTGGAATAGACTCAAAAATAACTCAGTTAAGCAAATATTATATGATATCACTTATATGTGGAATCTAAAAAATAATACAAATGATTTTATTTACAAAACAGAAACAGACTCACAGACATAGAAACAAACTTATGGGTACCAAAGGGGAAAGGGAGGGGGATAAATTAGGAGTATGAAGTTTACAGATACACACTACTGTATATAAAATAGTTAAACAGCAAAGATTTACTGTATAGCACAGGGAACTACGTTAAATATCTTGTAATAACCTACAGTGGAAAAGAATCTGGAAAAAAATGTAACTGAATCACTTTGCTGTACACCTGAAACTAACACAATATTGTAAATCAACTATACATCAATTTTAAGCACTTGCTTTTTTTTTTTTTTTTTGTGGTACGCGGGCCTCACCGCTGCGGCCTCTCCCGCCGCGGAGAACAGGCCCTGCGGCCATGGCTCACGGGCCCAGCCATCCTCCCGGACCGCGGCACGAACCCGCGTCCCCTGCATCGGCAGGCGGACTCCCAACCACTGCGCCACCAGGGAAGCCTTATACATCAATTTTGAAAAATTGACAAAAAATATTTTTAAAAAAGACAAAAAAAACACCCAGCCAAATTGTATGGCTTGGCTTTACCCTTGTTTGAAGGCAAGATCAGGTTAAGTAGTTTTCAGGCATTTTTTTAAAGCAGTGGAATGCTGTCAAATGAAATAATGAAGCTTTGTAATATACCAAACAGAAAAAAGTCAATCAGTTTAAAAAAAAAAAGATTGAGGTCTCTTTTTGATGAATCAACAATGGAGTATGAATAGTTGCAATCTTCTCAGTCTCAGAATCCAGTTGTATTTTGTTGCTTACACAGTATTAGGAAAATTCCTAAGTCTCATAGATTGTGGTTTAATAGCTCATTGTGCAGTCTTAGATTTTCCTCAGTTAAACTTATCCACACCCTTAAAAGAGGAGTGATCAGAAATTTCTGTTTTAAAGTTGAAGCAATAAGTATGGCTGTACACCTGCTTGCATTTAAAAATATTTATAAATATAAGTTAGACAAGAATTATTCAAAACTTAAAATAAGCCCTAAAGCTACCTATAATATAACGCTATTGGAAACACTTATTAGGTTTTCACTAGTTATTGCACAACAGGCTATGATGGCACAATGAACTTGAATTCATTTGCCCCTTTCATTGATGAATGTTTAAAATAGTTTCCAGTTTTTCACTAACTCAAATAATGATGTAGTTAATTTTTTTGCATAAACTTTCCTGTGTCTCTTATTTCTTAGAGAGTTCTGTAAATGGAATTATTGGATTCTTTTTAAGGCACTTTAAATATATTGGCTGATTGATTTATAGAAAAGTTGTACTGACTTGTACTCCCACCCCATTTCACTTTTAGGAACGCTTCATACCATTTTCTTAAAATAGATCTGCTCATTCTGATGTGATGCTAATCTTGATTTATAATTTTTAAGAATGTTAAATTAGTAACTGGTTAGCTTATAGTATATATTCATATTTTTAGCAAAAAAGAAATTTTAGGTTTTGCAGTATAAAGATGAAGTAATTTGTATTGTTCCTAGGAAAATATAATGACTGCAGATGTGTGGTTATGGAAAGTATTCCTTTTTTTTATAACAGTTATTTTTAACAATTTTTTTGAGATGTAATTTTTATTCAAGTCACTTGTTTTAAATGTAAAATTTGATGAGTTTTGACAAGTATATATAGCCTTGTAACCATCCCTCAATCAAGACATAAGTAGTCCTTGCTTTGCACAGTAGTATGGAACCATAAAAATGACCATGCAATCTACAATTTAAAAATCTTAATCAAATGGTCTTAATAAAAAAATGGGGAAATTTTTGATTATTCCATGACCTTCAAAAATATGTGCAAAATATTAAAAACTCTCCTGCTGTCAGAATAAATTTAAAAAATAGTAAAACAAACACTTATTTAGTACACTGTAAATTTTTTAAAAAATTTTATTTTATATTGGAGTGTAGTTGATTAACAATGTTGTGTTAGTTTCAGGTGTACAGCAAAGTGATTCAGTTATACACGTACATGTATCTATTCTTTTTTTTTTTTTTTTTTTTTGCGGTATGCAGGCCTCTCACTGTTGTGGCCTCTCCCGTTGCGGAGCACAGGCTCCGGACGCGCAGGCTCAGCAGCCATGGCTCACGGGCCCAGCCGCTCCGCGGCATGTGGGATCTTCCCCGACTGGGGCACGAACCCGTGTCCCCTGCACCAGCAGGCGGACCCTCAACCACTGCACCACCAGGAAAGCCCTATCTGTTCTTTTTCATTCTTTTCCCATTTGGGTTAGAAAGTATTCCTATGTTAAGGACAGCTCCACAAACCTATCTTCAAAACACTGATTTGATTCTAGAAATACAAGATTACATGAAGGTTATATTATGAACTACTTGAGGTCAGAGTCTTTGTTCTAATCAAATTTATATCCCTAGCATCTAACCTAGAACTTGGCTCAAAATAAACAGTGTAATGGATTAATGAATGTTTTTTACTACCTTGATCTCTGTTACGATTATTGAAAAACATAGTATAAGCTAGCCCTGTTTTAACAACTTATTTCTTTGCTTCTTGAGGTATGTTTTGTCAATTGAGAGTGCTGAAGAGTTACGAGAATATGTTACTGACCTTCTTCAGGGAAATGAGGGCAGAAAAGGTCAATTCATAGAAGAGCTTGTAACTAAATGGCAAAAGAATGATCAGGAGCTGATTTCTGATGCTCTGCAGCAGTCCTTCAAAAAAGATGGTAAGTTAAGTTAATGTAATTAACTTAAGTAAATTAAAGTAAAGGTTGAAATATTGATAAATTAGCTGGTTTATAGGACCTGGTATGTTCTGTCACCCATATTTCCTCACAACTAACTTAAGCAGAATCATATGTATACATGTTTTTAGTTCAGTTCTACTTGATCTGTAATGAGTATTGTTTTAGTTCAGACTTTTTCAACTTAGAAAATATCACAAAAATACTTGTTTATAGATACAAATGTGGCTTCAGAATAACTTGAAAAATTTATACATAGATTAAAGAAAAACTTTAGTTATGTGTGTGCATGAATGTAAGTAAATGTTGACCAGTTTTAGTATGAATAGCGTTTAGAAGTAACTATTAAGTTAAACAGTACAAAAGATGAGCACCAAACTAAATAAGTCATTATTATTATACAGTCTAAAATATCAGATTTTAATTTAACTTTTTTTTTTTCTGGGTGTGCCGCACGGCTTGCGGGATCTTGGTTCCTGCACCAGGAATTGAATCCAGGCCCTTGGCAGTGAAAACGTGGAGTCCTAACCACTGGACTGCCAGGGAATTCCCTTTAATTTAACGTCTTAATTTTAGCCAATAGTCTTTATTATTGACTACAATCTTGAAAATGATGGTTTAAATTTAATTCTGATTTGAGAGGAAAAGATAATTAAAAACCTGCCTGACTTCTTATATTGACTCTAAGTATTAAGCATTGCCTTCTCTTTATTAGCTATTAATTCACCAATGAATCCTACTATTTCCAATCTATGTACATATATATTTATTTATTTATTTATTTATTTACTGTCTTCTTCTTCTTTAAAGAAATTTTAGATGGGCAGAGGTCAGGAGACCAGCTAAAGAGGAGTAGGCGGAAAGGGAGAAACAGACAGGAAGTTCCTGCATTTACTGAACCTGATACAACCATAGAGGTCAAAACACCTTTTGATTTGGCCAAGGTGAGTGCTTAGAAAATGAGGCTTTTCTGGCTATATGGAGAAGAGCAAACAACTGATACATTTCAGAGAGCGAAGGGTATAAATTGGTCTAGAATGGCAACTTTTCAACAAATGCATGAATTTTAGAGAGTGATAATGATAACGTATTACTTTCTATATGGTAGATATTTTTTGACAACCTGATTAAATAAGTATTAAAAGGACATCTTTGGGCTTCCCTGGTGGCACAGTGGTTAAGAATCCACCTGCTGGGGCTTCCCTGGTGGCGCAGTGGTTGAGAATCTTCCTGCTAATGCAGGGGACTCGGGTTCAAGCCCTGGTCTGGGAGGATCCCACATGCTGCGGAGCAGCTAGGCCCGTGAGCCACAACTACTGAGCCTGTGCGTCTGGAGCCTGTGCTCCGCAACAAGAGAGGCTGCGATAGTGAGAGGGCTGCGCACTGCGATGAAGGGTGGCCCCCGCTTGCCACAACTAGAGAAAGCCCTCGCACATAAACGAAGACCCAACACAGCATAAATAAATTAATTAATAAACTCCTACCCCCTACATCTTCTAAAAGAAAAAAAAAAAAAAGAATCCACCTGCTAATGCAGGGAACATGGGTTAGAGCCCTGGTCCAGGAAGATCCCACATGCCGCAGAGCAACTAAGCCCGTGCACCAGAACTACTGAGTCTGCACTCTAGAGCCTGCAAGCCACGACTACTGAGCCCGTGTGCCACAGCTACTGAAGCCCACGTGCCTAAAGCCTGTGTTCCACAACGAGAGAAGCCACCGCAATGAGAAGCTCTCGCACCACAACGAAGAGTAGCCCCCACTCACTGCAACTAGAGAAAGCCCGCGTGCAGCAACAAAGATCCACTGCAGCCACAAATAAATAAATAAAATAAATAAATTTATTTTTTAAAAAAAGGACTTCTTCGCTTAGAGATTATAGATAGATAGATAGACGTGATAGAAAATATTTAATGAAATACACCAGGACTTCAATTTCAACATTTTTTGTGGCTTTGTACTAAAAGAATGCACAATTCTAGCTGTTTTAAGAGCGTTCCTATTTTAGGCCATTCACTACCCATCATCATCATCATTATTTAGCATTTAGAGCTCTTTCATATTCTCTCTTGGCTCTAAAAATAGCCCTGTGAGGTAAGCAGAAATATTTTTATTCAGGGCAATTTGACAAGCTAAATTTCCCAGCAGAAGGGAATAGTTAATTATGCTAAGCTGGAAGAGTAGTGATCAAAAAGTTCTGAGTGATGACCATGCAGTAAAACATGGAAAAGGGTTTCTAAAATAATGTGAACTTAAAAAAAATAGTCTTAAGCCTTTTATTAATTGGAATAAAATGAGCAAAGACTATCACAAGCAAAAGAAAAAACACAAATGACCAATAAACATTAAAAATGTTTATCCTTACTAGTAATTAAGGAGTCCAGTTTGTCACCCTAATTGCCTGAATTCTCCTGGTTTTAGCACTGAAAAGTCCTGTATTCTGAGATTTCCCCTAAGTCCTGGGCAAACAAGGTTGGTTGGTTACTTTACTAGTAATCAAATAAATACACATTAAATCCCTGAGATATGGCATATCAAATTGTCAAAGATTTTATTTTTAAAAAATTTTTTGGCCATGCCATGCAGCATGCAGGGTTTTAGTTCCTGGACCAGGGATTGAACCTGCGCCCCCTGCAGTGGAAGCTTGGAGTCTTAACCCCTGGACTGCCAGGGAAGTCCCTCAAAGATTTTAAAAACAGATACAGTGATGATGAAGTTGTATTAAAACAGGAACCTCCTATACAATACTGGTGGCAATGTAAATTGGTTTAAGCTTTCTGGGGGCAGTTTGGCAGCATGTATCAAGAACTGTGGAAATGTTCATATACTTCTGACTTATTAATATGACTTAAATATCTAACAAAGTAATCAGAAATGCACACAAAAAATGTATGTTCTGTATAATGTTATTTATAATATTGAAAATATGAACTGACCTGATTTTTTAGCAGTAAGAGACAGATTAAATAAATTATTATTCCCTCATTTGGTGGGATATCATGCAGCTCATTTCTTTTTTTTAAAATAAATTTATTTAATTAATTTATTTATCTTTGTCTGCGTTGGGTCTTCGTTGCTGTGCGTGGGCTTTCTCTAGTTGCGGGGAGCAGGGGCTACTCTTCACTGCGGTGCACGAACTTCTCATTGCAGTGGCTTCCCTTGCTGTAGAGCACAGGCTCTAGGTGCACGGGCTTCAGTAGTTGTGGCACACAGGCTCAGTAGTTGTGGCTTGCAGACTCTAGAGCACGGGCTCAGCAGTTGTGGCGCATGGGCTTAGTTGCTCTGCAGCATGTGGGATCTTCCCAGACCAGGGCTTGAACCCGTGTCCCCTGCAATGGCAGGTGGATTCTTAACCACTGCGCCACTAGGGAAGCCCGCTTATTTCTTTTTAAAGCCGTGGTGTATACAGAACATTGTTTCTAGGGGAAATACAGTGTTAGGTTTCTGGGAGCCTCTGATCACATTTCCATCAACCAATCAAAACATAACCTTATTTTATGTGTGTTTCTGTTTAAAGACACTTTATTTAATATATATTGTTGATCATCAACATTGAAGTCAAAGCCAATAGCACTGTAACTCATGCCTGAAGAAAGCTTATCTAATACACCTTTCTTTTTTATTATTATTATTTATTAATTTTTATTATTTTTTTAATTGAATTATAGTTGATGTACAATATTATATGTTATAGGTGTACAACATAGTGATTCACAATTTTTATTTTATTTTTTTATTTTTATTTATTTTGGGGGGGCTTGCAGGATCTTAATTCCCCCACCAGGGATTGAACTCATGCCCCCTGCTGTGGAAGTATGGAGTCCTGACCATTGGACTGGGAATTCCTGGTGATTCACAATTTTTAAAGTTTACATTCCACATATAGTTATTATAAAATATTGACTCTATTCCCTGTGTTGTACAATGTATCCCTGTAACTTATTTATTTTATACATAATAGTTTGTACCTCTTAATCCCCTACCCCTATCTTTTATTCTCTATATACCTGTGAGTCTGTTTCTATTTTGTTATATCCACTGGTTCATTTTTTAGATTTCACATATAAGTGAGATCACACAGTATTTGTTTTTCTCTGTCTGACTTATTTCACTTAGCATAATACCCTTCAAGTCCATCCATGTTGTTGCAAATAGCAATTTTTCATTCTTTTTATGACTGAATAGTATTCCATTGTGTATATATACCACATCTTTATCCATTTATCTGTTGATGGACACTTAGGTTGCTTCCATTTCTTGGCAATTGTAAATAATGTTGATATGAACATTGGGTATATGTATCTTTTCAAGTTAGTGTTTTCATTTTTTTTTTGGCTATATACCCAGGAGTGGAATTGCTGGGTCATATGGTAGTTCTACTTTTAGTTTTTTGAGAAACCTCCATACTGTTTTCTTTTTTAATTAATTTATTTTAGGCTGTGTTGAGTCTTTGTTGCTGTGTGCAGGCCTTCTCTAGTTGTGGTGACCTGGGGCTACTCTTCGTTGCAGTGCACAGGCTTCTCATTGCGGTGGCTTGTCATTGCAGAGCATGGGCTCTAGGCACGCGGGCTTTAGTAGTTGTGGCTTGCAGGCTCAGTAGTTGTGGCTCGCAGGCTCTAGAGCACAGGCTCAGTAGTTGTAGTGCACAGGTTTAGTTGCTCTGCGGCATGTGGGATCTTCCTGGACCAGGGCTCGAAGCCATGCCCCCTGCATTGGCAGGTGGATTCTTAACCACTGCACCACCAGGGAAGCCCCTCCATACTGTTTTCCACAGTGATGATACCAAGTTAACACTCCCACCAGCAGTGTATGAGGGTTCCCTTTTTTCCACATTTTCACCAACATTTTTAATTTGTGGTCTTTTTCATGATAGCCATTCTGAGAGGTGTGAGGTGATATCTCATTGTGGTTTTAATTTACATTTCTCTGATAATTAACGATGTTGGGCATCCTTTCATGTAATATACCTATTTTCCATATAAGGTACAGCCTCTTGTGCTTAGGAACATTAGATAGCGCTTCCTATTATGCATGGGGGCCATATTAAATGGTGAGATTACCAACAAAAAGCACAGAAATGCAAAGAAATGGCACTAAATAGACTTAGGATACTTGTTTGCAGTATGAGAGCTGAAGCAAGAAGGCAGATCACTGCATTGCTCAAACTTAGCTGGAAATGTGTGCATTTGGTGACTCAAATGTTTTGCCATTCTGTGCGTGTCCATGAATGCCTGTGAAAGCACCTGGAGTATTGATTTGGGGGTTACAAATAAATATTAGCAAGTAGGTGAATTTGAAGATTGGGAACCATGAAAAATGATGGTCAAACTGTATGTCCAGTTCCATTTTTGGACATGTAAGTAAATCTTAAATCTGTCTTCAATTTTCTCAGGCAATTCATTTGGTTATTCAGAAGTTTTTATTGTGTGTCTGTTGTGTGTCAAGAACTGATTTAGGCATTTGAGATATAGCAATAAACAAGACTCATTAAGGTTTCTTGCCCTCCTAGAGTTTACATTTTAGTGGTTCAGAGGAGAGGTAGAAAAGATAGTCAAAGAAATTTTTTTAAAGTAATTATATATTGTGAAAACTAACATGAAAGAAATTAAAAGGGCAGTGTGATAGGCAGTTATTGGAAGGGTGGGAGCTAATGTAGGTAGGGTATTCAGGGAAAGCCTTTCTGAGGGAGTGAAATTACAGCTAAGACCTGAACAATGAAAAGGAACCAGTATGTAAAGAGATGGGCTGGGAACAATGCAGAAAGAGGGAATAACAAGTGCAAAGGGAAGATGGAGAAAAGTGTTCTCAGAAGTATCAAAAGCCCTGTGTGGCTGGAGCATAGTGGACAGGGGAAGAATGATGTGTAGGTGAGGCTAGAGAGCACCTGAGGGCCATATGTAAGGCTTTATAGGTCATTATAAGTAGCTTGGATTAAATTTTAAGCACAATGGGAAGACAGTGAGTGGTTTTGTTTTTCGTATTTTGTTTTTTAATTATTTAACCCCTCCTCCCCACCCCTCTGAATGGTTTTAGGCAGAGGAGTGATATGTTATGAATTTTCTGGCTTGCCCTGTTCTCCCCTTCTCTCCTCTATTACTCTGTCTTTCCTCCTTCTCAATAAATACTTGCTGCCTGTTATGGATAAAAGACCTAATCAAAGCACAGCCCTCAATCCCTCAAATGTGTTATTTTAATGTAACTGGATACTTTAAAGGGAGTGAGATAGAAGTTTCTGCTTAGAGATTTTAGTCTTCCCCTCACAAACATCCTTGAGAGCAAAGGTATAATTGACCAGTTTGAAAAATGGCTACCTACTAGAATTAGATAACATCCTTAGCACTTGTCTTGTTTTAACTTGTTTTAACATTTACCTCCGTTGACTTATTTGATACTGTCTGTATATCTCAAGTTTTGGCTTTGGACATTAGGGCGTGTTACCTCTCTTTATAGTAACCAAAGAATTGTTACCTTCATTGTTATAACTCTCCTATCCACTAGGACTCCTGAGATTTTTCTTTGAAACTTCAGTCTCTGGAAATGATTGAGAAACTCTCAATTTAAAGGGAAAGTAGGACTACACCAGAGGAGAGGCATCTATGCACCTTAAGTGTCAAAAGCTGCTGTGGTCTGAATGTTTGTGTACCACTCAGAATTCATACCTTAAAATGCTAATGCCCAGTGTGAATTAGGAAGTGGGGCCTTTGGGAGGTTCTTATGTTATGGGGGTGGAGTCCTCATGAATGGGGTTAGTGCTCTTATAAAAGAGACCTCACAGTCCCTAACCCCTTTTGCCACATACAACAAAGAAGTAATTTCTGTGACCTGGAAGAGGGCCCTTGCCCAACCATGCTTACACCCTGAACCTGGACTTCAGCCTCCAGAGCTATAAGAAATAACAAAGAAGTAATTTCTGTGACCTGGAAGAGGGCCCTTGCCCAACCATGCTTGCACCCTGAACCTGGACTTCAGCCTCCAGAGCTATAAGAAATAAGTTTCTGTTGTTTATAAGCTGCCTAGTCTGTGATATTTTGTTACAGCAGCCAGAATGGACTAAGGCAGAGGCTGATATAGTTCTCTTTTTAAAGTTTTTATTTTATAACATACATACAGAAGTGAATAAATGAATTTTCACAAACTGACCATACCTGTATAGCCAGAAATAAAACATTACCATTCCTCTAAAAAACTCCCATGTGCCCCACAATGACAACCCTCCCAAGGGAAAACACCATTTTGACTTTGAACATCATAGATTAATTTTGCCTGCTTATGAACTTTGTATAAATGGAGTTAAATAGTATATACTCTTTTGTGTCACATGGTTTATCTCATTGCTATATAGGATTCTGTCAAGTGAATATTCAATCTACTGTTGAACTTTTGGGTAGTTTTCCAATTCTAATGCTGCAGTGAATGTTCTTGTATATGTCTTTTGTTGAACATATTTACTCATTTCTTTTGAGTATATGTCCAAGAGGTGAATTGCTGGGTCACAGGATATACATATGCTCAGCTTTAGTAGATACCAGTTTACACTCCCACGAACGGTGTGTGAGAGTTCTAATTGTTCTATATCCTTGCCAACACTCTGTATTTTCTGTCTTTTCAATTTAGCTATTCTGGTTGGTGTGCAATGGTATTACACTGGTTTTATTTTATATTATCTTGATGACTGATGAAGTTGAGCACCTTTTCATGTATCTGTTGGCTGTTTGGATATCTTCTTTTATGAAGTTCCTGTTTAGGTCCTTTGCCCATTTTTCCACTGTGTTATCTGTCTTTTTCTTATTGAGTCAATTTTTTATAGATTTTTCTTACTTTACTGATTGTTCTTATTTCCAGATCTGTGAATATCATCTGCTTTTAGAGGCATTTTTGTTTTCTATGATCTCCAATTTAGCTATACAAAAATATGTCACATAAACAGCTTTTATTGCTACATTTACCTTCCACCAGGGCTGACAGCTACTAGCAGAAAAAGCAGAGTATATTAGCTAGTTTTTCTAGGGCATAATCTTTACTTAGACCCTTGATTATAACTCATTTGTATTTCTCCTACTTCCTTCTTTCATGGTTGCTGGGTAGGGTGTAAGTTATTATTGAACAGAACTGAGGTTTTTCTCTCTTGACTGTTTTCATTGTCATTAATTATTTGATGTTATTTCTGATATCTTTGTACGATCAGGCACAAGAGAACAGCAGCTCCTTAAAGAAGAAGACGAAGTTTGTCAGTTTATATACAAAAGAGGGACAGGACAAGCTTGCAGTCCTGATTCCTGGTCGCCACACTTGTGATTGCCTGGGCCAGAAGCACAAGCTGATCAATAACTGTCTGATCTGTGGGCGTATTGTCTGTGAACAAGAGGGTTCCGGCCCCTGCTTATTCTGTGGTACTCTGGTAAATTGTTTCTTTCCTATTTTACTACTCTTCAGTTTTATACATAGGGACTTTCACACCCCTAGTAATTTCTCTTTTGCTTAGTAAATTTCTTCCCTAATATGTCCAGTAAATTCTTTTTTTTTTTTAATTTTATTGTTTTTATTGAAGTATAGTTGATTTACATTGTTGTGCCACCGGTAAAATTTAGTCAAAAACCCAAGTTGAGGGCTTCCCTGGTGGCGCAGTGGTTGAGAGTCCGCCTGCTGATGCAGGGGACACGGGTTCATGCCCCAGTCTGGGAAGATCCCACATGCCGCGGAGCGGCTGGGCCCGTGAGCCACGGCCGCTGAGCCTGCGCGTCTGGAGCCTGTGCTCTGCAACGGGAGAGGCCACAGCAGTGAGAGGCCCGCGTACAAAAAAAAAAAAAAAACCCAAGTAGATATCCTAGAACTGAGGCCTATTTGTGAGAAGGTTTTGAGAACATACCTTGTTGAGGGATCTAAGTCTTGTGTCAGATTAAGTTCAATTCAAGAAAACTTTAGGGCCTGAAATGTCAAAAATTTTTGTCAGTCTTCAGATGTGGCTCATATTCCTAGAGTTACAGAGCCTCTGTGATGTAATCCTCAAGTCTATAGCTTCTTTTTCTCACTGTTGTGGCCTCACCCTTTGTGGAGCACAGGCTCTGGACACACAGGCTCAGCAGCCATGGCTCATGGGCCCAGCCGCTCCGTGGCATGTGGGATCTTCCCGGACCGGGGCACGAGCCCGTGTCCCCTGCATCGGCAGGCGGACTCTCAACCACTGCACCACCAGGGAAGCCCAACACCTCCTTTTTATAGCTCCTCATTATCTGAGTAAGTGACCTCAAAAGTGTAGTTGTAATGACTCTGTTACAAACACCCTAGTGAGTTGTCTGGAAGGCTTATTCTGCCAGTTGAGCTGACTGGCAGAAGCAATGGCATTTGGTATTGGTGAAGGTATACATTTTGTTTTGCTTTGTTTTCCCTTCTCTGGTGGGGCCTTTAATTTTTTAATGTACTCAGATGATAAGCTGATAGACAATGGATGACCTGAAAAATGCAGTATCTAACATCAAAAATGTTCATAAAACAGCAGCAAATGTCCTCCCATATGGGGCTTTTCTCTAGAGAAACACCCTACAGCTTCTGTGTGCCACTCAGGCAACTGCTAGCAAGTACAGTGTTTTCTGTTAGGTCCCTTGGATCCTTCGGTGAATTCAAGAAACAGAGTAATGTAAAGCAGATAGGCCTTGAGGTCTTGCAGTTTCATAAACTTAATATGAAATTGTTTTTAAGTAACCCCTTCTGCTTTTAAGTAACCTCCCTTCTTACACTTCTAGTGATTTTATAAGAAACCGAACTTTTTCTTTGCTTAATGTGTTTATTACTTTATAAGCAGGTAATGTTTGAAGGCAAAGAAGCAAAATACATATAAAAGCTAGCCTAGTTTTCACTGCTTCTTTTTCTGGCTCTTTTTAATAAGACACTTGTGGGACTTCCCTGGCTGTCCAGTGGCTAAGACTCCCTGCTTCCATTGCAGGGGGCATGGGTTCAATCCCTGGTCAGGGAGCTAAGATTCTGTGTGCCGCATGGCGCAGCCAAAAATAAATACATAAATAAATAAGACACTTGCTTAGCAATTCTCTTGTAAGACTTGGATTTCACGATTAGAACTGGAAGGCTATAAAAAAAAGTCTTGTATATGTTTTCAATATTCTCAGTGGTGGCAAATCTTTATCTTTTGAAAATAGGTTAGATTTTTTTTTTTTAACTGTCATTCAGGGACACTTGTAGTGATAGCAGTTTTTTGTATGGTTCATAAAAGAAGGGAGAAATGGAAAGAGACTAGGGCAAAACTCATTTGGGTATACTTTTTTTTTTGGTATACTTGTCTGGATTAAAAAACACTGACAGTCTATTTTATTGCCATATCTAATGTGTAATTTGAGGTTACTTTTTAAGTATATCAAGCAAACACTATCATTTAACTATTGGATCATGTGTCTTACTCATTACTTTATAGGTATGTACTCGTGAAGAACAGGATATTTTACAGCGTGACTCAAACAAGAGCCAGAAACTGCTGAAGAAGCTCATGTCAGGTAGGCAGCAGTCTTCTAATTGGGTCACTGTAGTTATGGATACATTTTGTTGTATCTGTGATTGTTTCTCTTACTTGTATCCTGGTATGTAAGGTGCGATTTATTTACTCGTTTATTTTTTTTTAAGTTCTTATTAAAACCACCTAACATTGAGCAAAAAAACTAATAATAATACTATTGGATTATAACCCAAAGAATAAAATTAATGTCATGAAGTAACTGAATAAATGAATAAATGGGAGAGAAGGAACTGCTCTTATAGAATTCCAATTAATAAAGTGAAGGAATTATGGTAACAGAAAATTACCATGTCAACACCACAGTAGTATTGATAGTAATTGCTACAGGCAAGATCCACCAGTAGATGCTAAAATTATTGGATGAAAGTTTAAGAATTGGAGATGTGCTAGATCATGAAAGACAAGGAAAGACTGAAGAATCGTAACGGTTTGGAGGAGACTAAGGAGACACTACAACTAATTGCGTTGTAGGATCTTGAATCGGATCCCTAAACAGAAAAATAATATTAGTGGAAAAAAAGTTGAAATCCAAATAAAGTCTGTAATATAGTTAATGGTATTGTACTATTGTTAATTATCTATTGATAATTGTACTATGGTTATGTGAGATAAGATACTAACAAGGGAAGATGAATGAAAGGTATACAGGAACTCTTAAGTTTTTTGCAACTCTTCAAAGTTTTTTATAGTTAAAAAAAGCATGACAAAAATAGTGAAGGACATTTTTAAAGGGAAAACAATATACTCATTACTTTCCATTTGTGCAAATATTTTGTTCCTGCTTTAATTCATAGTTGTTTTTTAAATATAGATAGATTGGTTGGTATTATGAAGTAGCAATCCTAGTGTATATAGAATTTTACGTTTTTCCTTTTTTAACTGTTTTATAATTATTGTTTATGTTGCCATATATTCTTCATATTTGTAATTTTTAGTGCTTAAAAATAGTCATTAAATTTATTTATTATAATTGATTATCTATTTCCTCGTTACTGGATATTTTGACTCTTTCCGAATTATAAATAATACCACAAGTGGTCAACTTTGTTAATATTATATCTTTGATTTATTTCCTTGGGATAAATTCCTAGGAATGGGATTACTGAGTCAAAGAATATTATCATTTTTGACACTTAAGATGTATTTGCCATATTACTTTACCAAAATATTTTACTAGTCTACAACAATATTAGTATTTTACCCCAAAACCTATCACTATTGGGTTTTGACATTTCATGTTATTTTATTTTTATAGTCGTAATTTATTATTATTATTATTAATGAGGTAGAACATGTCTCCATATTTTTTCCATTTGGATTTTTCTAGGGTCGTTATTATGAGAAAACGTAGTTCTCAGTGCTTTTATATTCAGAACACAAGAATCAACCTCTTTTTTTTAAAATTTTAAAAGAAAGATTTGACAGGACTTTTTTTCTTTTTAGGACTTTAAATAGCCTAGAGTTTTAGGTGTAGGGAAAGGTCAGCCTTCATTATAGCTTAGTTGTTTTCCTAACACATTTTAGATCTTGGTTCTATCATAATTTATGGCTATCTTTTCTAGGATATATAGATTTATGGTATGTTGTCACAAAGGAAGATAACACATGGGCCGAGGAATGAATGTGGGCTTTAGAGTTAGACAGACCTAACTTTATTTTATTTTATTTTAAATTTATTTATTTATTTATTTATTTTTGGCTGCGTTGGGTGTTTGTTGCCGCATGTGGGCTTTCTCTAGTTGCGACGAGTGGGGGCTACTCTTCGTTGCAGTGCGTGGGCTTCTCATTGTGGTGGCTTCTCTTGTTGTGGAGCGTGGGCTCCAGGCGTGCGGGCTTCAGTAGTTGTGGCACGTGGGCTCAGTAGTTGTGGCTCACAGGCTCTAGAGTGCAGGCTCAGTAGTTGTGGAGCACGGACTTAGTTGCTCCACAGCAAGTGGGATCTTCCCGTACCAGGGCTCGAACCCGTGTCCCCTGCATTGGCAGGCGGGTTCTTAACCACTGCACCACCAGGGAAGTCCAGACAGACCTAACTTTAAATTTTGTTTCTACCTTTTAATTTCTGACTTACTGAACTCAGTAAATTTACTAATGTCTCTGAATTTCAGTTTCTTTATCTGTAAAATAAAGATAATATAAACTGTCTTACAGGATTATAGTGAGAATTAAGTACTATAGTACGTATGAAGTGCCTTAGCATCTGATAAGTTCTCGTTATTCATTTCTGTCCCTCTGTGCAATTTCTTCTCTTTTTTCCTTTTATTATTTAGTTCTTAGCTTTGATATATAAAAGTATGTTCAAAGGTGATATTTAGCCGTACTCAATAAAGTTTTTCTTATAAGGCATTTTTATATTGTGTTGTTAAAGAGTTTGTTACCCTTAGTGATCCACATTTCCATAAGGGAAGAAGTGGATCCTTAACATTTATTGAGAATGTGTTATGTTTCAAGCACTACTTGATGCCTGACAAGTAAAGCCTGGCCTGTGTACCTGTTTGTTTTCCATTGAAATGAAGGCTGTCAGTCATTAGGGGCACAGCCAGATCTACTGATATTTTGTTCTTTGCTGCACAGCGATACAACTAATTGGTATGATTCACTGACACCATTTGATTTCCTTATTGAATTTCAGGGACAGAGAATTCTGGAAAAGTGGACATCTCTACCAAGGACCTTCTTCGTCATCAAGAATTGCGATTTAAATCTGGTCTGGAGAAAGCTATCAAGCATAAAGACAAACTGTTAGAGTTTGACAGAACTAGGTATGATGTGGTTAAAATAAAAAATGCTAAGAAAAAAATGCTAAGAAAAGTGCCATTATTTTGGCACTTGATACCTTCTTAGGGTGGACTATGAAAGTGTTTACAACAAAAGAAGAGCCAGATGCTCTGTGGAGGAGGTCTACAGCTTGTTTTTGAATCATGTCTGAATAAGATAGGCTCCCACCGAGAGGATCCTACCCTGCAATATTTTTTGATTCTTGGCAAATGCTAGTGTACCCCATGGAAAGTTGATTTGGGTTGACACAGTTCCCCACTTGTTTTACTTGAAACCATCATTTATTCAGTCAGCATATGTTAGAGTGCCTACCATGTGCAAACTGTTGGGGGGCCTTTGGATACTTTATAAGAAACTGTCTCTGGGAGAGTGTTAACACCACCTCATGGGAAGACATGATTTATCCTCCCTTTTTCCTTTGACACTAAATTTGTTTTCTGATTCAATAATGTCCCTAAACTGAGTTTTACACTCCTACACTTTTGTCATTGAGCCCACTCACCTCTCTTTAGGAGACAAATTTATGGATTTGTTAGTTCTGTTTTTTATTTTTTTCTCTTTCATTTTTTTCTTCTTCTGGAAAAAATATGTATTGAAGACCAATTAGTGGTAAAGAATGTTTAAATAGGACTTACATGCTCACTTCTCAAGTGGCCATGTGAGAATCCTTAGAAAGACCCTGCATCTCTTACTGTGGTAACTGAATATGTCTATTCCTAGCATTATAATCCTTTGGTTAGACACACCTGCTGCTTTCAAATCATTTGCTGTGAATACATGAGATATACTTTGAAAGCTCTTCGTTAATAAGCCCATCACAAGGTTTGTGACTAATATTTGCTCTTCATCCTTAAATATCACTTTTATCCTTACTCAGTGAAACTTATCATTAGAAATAGAGTACATTTTTTGATAAACAGAAACTGGAAAAGGGTCTCTCCCTATTGGCATTGTTGCCCTTATGCTGGTGAGTTTCTAAGGACGCCAGTTTCATTATGTAGGTTTGTGTATAGTACCACTCTTAGTCCACTTTAAAAGTTTTATAATTCCAGCTGAGTCCTGAAAGAATGAAATCTGAATCTGATTTCAGTATTTCCCTATGCCTGAATATATCATACTAATTATTAATTATGCAGTTGAGACTGATTTATGATTTTGGAGTAGTCACTTAACTTCTTTGAGGCCCAGGTTTATTATCTGTAGAAGGAGAGAGTTGGATCATCAAGATGCCTTCTAGTTGTTAATTTCTTTGTTGGTATGATCTTAGAAATAGGCCTGATTGTCATATCTTGGAACTTGGCCCTTGTAAATATGTTAAATGAGGGACTGGGGATAGGGTTGGGGTGGGGATGGGGGAGGTGGTGAAAACTGACATATAGTAGTAGAGTATTAAAGATATCCTAAGAATAAGCTTATAGGACTGAGAATCCAGGATGGAACTCCAGTTTCTAAGGGAAATAGCGGCAATTGGGCCTAGCAGGAATAGTCTAGGTCCCAATTGTAGAAGGACTAGGATATTGAGTAAGCTGCCAAGACATGAACTCAGATGCGGCAAAATCAGACATAAGCCCAGTTATAAGAAGGTGAGGGCTGGACTAGTAAGAAAATAGGAGGACAATAGATTTTGGTGCTGTGTCTTTTCCTCCCCAAGGGTGAGATTCGTTCTAAGAGCTGAGCTGAGTCTGCAGTGGGAATAAGGTATACGCAGAAGCTGGAAATCAGGCAGAGTTTGACCTAGTTTTGGAACGTTCTTGAGCATCTATATTTGAGATAATAACCTTCAGGACAGCAGAAGAGTGAGCTACTTGAAACAGCTTCCCAGTAATCAAGTCCCTGTTTGTCAACAGGTGACCTAACTGCCATGTGTTCTTTTTTTTTTCCTTAGCATTCGAAGGACCCATGTCATTGATGATGAGTCAGATTACTTTGCCAGTGATTCTAACCAGTGGTTGTCCAAAATTGAACGGGAAGCCCTACAGAAGCGAGAGGAGGAGCTGAGAGAATTTCGACATGCCTCTCGGCTCTCGAAGAAGATCACCATTGACTTTGCAGGCAGGAAGATCATGGAAGATGAAAATCCTCTAACTGAGTATCACAGCAAGTAAGTGGACAACACCAGAAAGGGTCTGAAAGAAGGGGGCAGTTTAACTGTAAAGGATTTGCCCCCCCCTTTAACGAGTATGTTATTTTTGTTAATTTTTAGAGCAACATATTCATTTGGAGTAGAAACATGGAATAGTAACTAAGAAAATTTTGGAATTGAACAGCGAGAGCCACTTGACCTACTAGATAACTACTGCAGTTTTATAAAAAACTGTTTTTAAAACAGTGAGGTACAGTTTGGGCACAGGAATAGATGAATGACATATAATAGAATCTGGGAAGAGACCCATGCGTCTGCATTGTGTGTGTATGGGTGTGCGTCTATAGTTGTGTAAAACTTTTCTAAACAGTAAGGGAAGGATTAAATAAATGATGGTCCATCAGCTTTGAAAAAAAATCTACATTAGATCTCTACCTCAGAGCATACTGTGAGAATAAGTTTGACTAAAGAGTTAAATGTAGGGACTTCCCTGGTGGTGCAGTGGTTAAGAATCCGCCTGCCAATGCAGGGGACACAGGTTTGATCCCTGGTTCCGGAAGATCCCACATGCTGCGGAGCAGCGAAGCCCGTGCGCCACAACTACTGAACCTGCGCTCTAGAGCCCGCGAGCCACAACTACTGAGCCAGCATGCCACAACTACTGAAGCCCATGTGCCTAGAGCCTGTGCTCCACAAGAGGAGAAGCCACCACAATGAGAAATAAATAAATAAATGTATGTATGTATGTATGTTACGTGCAAGGGAATTTCCTGGCAGTCTAGTGGTTAGGACTCCAAGCTTCCACTGCTGGGGCCCTGGTTTTGATCCCTGGTTGGGAAAGTAAGATCCTGCAAGCCAAGTGGTGTGGCCAAAACAAAAAAAAGAGAGAGAAGAAAAGTAAGAGTTAAATGCAAAAGAAATAAAGGGATCAGAAAGAAATAGAATAGTAGAAAATTAGGAGAATATAGTTAATGTCTTGGTATGATAAAGTTCTTTCTAAGCAAGATACAAAACCCAGAAGTCAAAAAGACAAAGATATTTTAAATCAAATAAAGAAGTACAATACTGAGAGAAAACATTTTAAACGGTTTTAACAGTTCAAAAGAGCAATATCCATAGTATATAAAGAGCTGCAAGTTAAAAAGACACATCCAGTAGAAAAATGGGCAAAGGCTAAGAACAGACAATTTACAGGTGAGGAAATACAAATAGCCAATAAACATTTGAAAAGATGCTCAGCTATTTATCAGGGAAATGCACATTTTGAAACATAATGTATCATTAAATTGTCTGAAATTTATAATTTATAATATTGCATAATCTTCGAGTGTAGGAAAATGGATATGCCCTCTTACTAAGGACGGGAATATTAAAATGTTCAAGTCTCAACACCAAGAGTGAACCCAAATGGAAACTATGGATTTTGGTGATCCTGATGTGTCAATATAGATTGATTAATTATAACAAATGTACCTCTCTAGTGAGGGATAGCTGATGATGGGGGAGGCTGTGCATATGTGAGGGCAGGAGGTAAATGGGAAGTCTCTGAACCTTCCATTCAGATTTGCTGTGAACCTAAAGCTGCTCTAAAAAATAAAGTTTATTGAAAAAAATTTACATCATGGCCAATTTCAAGTTACCAACATGAAGTTACTGAACAGAGTTGAGAAAAGATACACATATTGGCTCTAGCACAGTACTGAAAAGAAAGCACGTGGAGATCTCACTCCACGTTTTGGAAATGGCATACATATCTCTCTGTCTCTCTGTCTCTGTCTCTGTCTCTGTCTCTCTCTCTCTCTCTCTCTCACACACACACACACACACACACACACACACACACACACACACACACAGAAAACTGGATATTGGTGAACACAGTAATGCTTTCTACGCGGTCCAGTCCTCGGTCTTTCTCTTTCATTTGTGGCAAATCCATCACAGAATTTTCCTAACCAGAGGTTATTCTCTCCCTAAAACAAATTCTACCACTAGCTTCAAAATAATTAATTTGTTTTTAACTATTATATATATGCTACACAGATATAAAGAAAAAATAAAATTATTTCTGGGTGATGGGTTTACGAGTTTTTCATTTTCTTTCTATTAATTTGCATTTTCTAGTTTTTCTGTAATAAACATTGATTGCTTTTATAGTAAGAAAAATCATTTTTATGTGTAAGAAAAATCATTTTTATGTTCAATAAAAAATGGTACAGCCTTTTAGAAGTGAAATTGGACAGTATCTCAACATTAAATTGTGCATATTTTTTGACTTTTTGACACCAGGTGCCTAGATGCTAGTTTCTTCATCTCTCTCTCAACAATTAAAAAAATACATTTGCCATTCTGATACAGGAAAAATGGTATTTCATCATAATTTTTATTCACTTTTTTTTGCTTTGCTTTGCTTGTGTGCCAGTAAGTCTGAGCATTCTAAAAATATATTGATTAGCTATTTATACTATTTCTTTCATAGATTCTAGAGTTCTAGATATACTTAACTAGTGTACTAGGTCTCAAATCTATTTCCTTCCTTTAGATTCCATCATCCCCATCCTATTTTATTTATTTATTTATTTATTTGCGGTATGTGGCCTCTCACTGTTGTGGCCTCTCCCGTGGTGGAGCACAGGCTCCGGACGCGCAGGCTCAATGGCCATGGCTCACAGGCCCAGCCACTCCGCGGCATGTGGGATCTTCCCGGACCAGGGCACGAACCCGTGTTCCCTGCATTGGCAGGCGGACTCTCAACCACTGCACCACCAGGGAAGCCCCCCATCCTATTTTAGACTTGCCTCTTACCTCAAGTTCTTGTTTTGTTTTGTTTTTTGGTTCATGCCTTTGTTTCTGCTTTTTCCTTACTTTGGATATCCGTCCTCTCATCTTTGCCTTTCAGATATCTACCTCCCCTTTGAATGTACTTGGTACAACACATGGGATGATGGGATAATAACCACCAAATGAATTGTATCTATCTTACAGTAATAATTGCATCCTTCCTGTTTTGTTTATCATCTTTATAGCTGTCTTAAACCTGCCACTTAGATTTAAAGCTTCCTGAAGGCAGGAGCCCTGTCCTCCTCTCCTTTTAAGTTGCCTTGTGTATAAGAGGTTCCTAACAAATATCTCTTTAAATTGTATTCAAGGTCAGGTTCAGCCTTTCCTACTAGTAGAAGCTTTTCATTATATTGTGCTTTAGAATCATCATCCACAAACATTTGTCAAGCATCTGTCAGGGACATGGAGTACAGCAGCAAGTAATGAAGAGCTGTAGAGCAGAATAAGATATGGTTCCTGCAAGACCTATGATCTCTTACTAACCAGTAGGGTTAGTTCCATAATCTTTAAATGAAATCATCACATTCTTCTATAGTTGAGAGCCAAATATCCATAGCAAACACCATAGACGCTGGATAACATTGGGTATATTTGATGACTGTTTAAATAGTAAGTGCTACAGGACTTCAGAGAAAGGAATAAGTACTTTTGTACTGGGCTGGTATAGGGCCTCCTTAGAAGTTTTGGGCAGTGAAGCAAGGATAGACTTCAGATCAGCGTGGAAGAGTGGAGAGGGACTGCTGAGTGGGCAGAAGAATAATTGAAGGTGTTGAGAAATAGGCTGCCATAGAATACTCTTCTATGGGTCAGACTGTTTCTAGGCACCTTTTCTAATCTTGGCATTTCTAATAATCTTGTTAAAGAGGTGAATGAGTGTCTTGTGCCCTACCTATTTTCTTAGTGTTCTGAAACTTCTACCAACTCCTACTCCTTAGGGTTCTTGGAGTGAAGAGAAGGGGAAGTTGGTAGGGGGAGCAGGGAAGGTCATCCATGGACCCCTCTTTGAGTGTCAAGTTTTATTACTGTTGAAGAGTTTTATGTGTGTGCTAAATAAAGATATTCTGAGCATAGGACATTACCAATTATTGCATCCTTTTGTTTGTTATCACAGACTAGATGAGGCAATACATGCCCTTGCCAATGGAACCTTGAACCAACCACCGACCAAATTGGATAGATCTTCTGAAGAGCCTTTAGGACTTCTGGTGAATCCCAACCTGTACCAGTCGCCTCCCCAGGTTAGTGGACCTTTGCTCTGATGATGGGAAAAGTTTGGGCCCAGATATTTCTCCTTTCAAATGTGCCTGTTTCATAGGCTGTAGATACCAGTCTGCTCTCTCAATACTCCTACCCATCTTATACTCTGACCCAATTTTTCCAGTTTTTTTGCAGCACTTGTGACAAGTTATCATTTGAGCATTTCCCAAGAGAAGGTTTTGTTAAGTACTATAGAGATTTTAAACAATAATCCCATGGTCCTCTTGTTAATGTTCTTTCTCTATCTTTTATAGAATGTGGGTAGTCCCATAGTGTGGTGTTTTAAATTAATACATTAATTCACTTACTCATTGTTGTCATTCATTTTGCCATCAGGTACATTGAGCATCTAATATGTATAATCACAGAAGTAAGTGATCAACCAGACACTGCTTCTATCCTCAAAGAATGCATAGACTAGTAGAGGAAAAGATTACATAGGCAGCTCTAATATTAATAGAAATATAAATAAAGTACAGTGGAAACCCAAAGGAGGGAAAGACAGTTGAGAGGAATAAAAGAGGCTTTTATAGGGAAGCTGGCATTCCTTAAAAGTAGGTATCCAAGAAAATGGTGTTTGGGGATGGTGGGAAAAAAAATTCCAATCAGAATTAACTATAGCAATAAGGTGTGGGATACACACACAAACACATATATACATATATGCAGTTAAACGGTGCAAGGGAGGGTTGGGAGCACTGGCCCTCTGCCTAGTCGAAAATCTGTGTATTAATTATAGCTGGCCCTCTGTAAAGCAGTTCCACATCCATAGTAGGTTCCACATCTACAGATTCAACCAACTGCTGATCATGTAGTTCTGTAGTATTTACTATTGAAAAAAATCCACTTATAAGTGGACCCACACAGCTCAAACCCACGTTGCTCAAGGATCAACTACATAGGGAATAGTGAATTTAGACTACCAAGATAGTACTCATAAAAAGGATTATCAGGATTTCCTTGGTGGCAAAGTGGTTAAGACTCCACACTCCCAATGCAGGGGGCCCAGGTTCGATCCCTACTCAGGGAACTAGATCCCACATGGATGATGCAACTAAGAGTGTGCATGCCACAACTAAGGAGACAACGTGCCGCAACTAAGGAGCCAGCAAGCCACAACTAAGGAGCCCTCGAGCTGCAACTAAAGAGCCAGCCTGCTGCAACTAAGTCCCGGAGCAACCAAATAAATAAATAACCTTTGCATTCTCTCTCCCTCTCCAAACATGGCAGCCTCAGCAAAAAAGAAGAATAAGAAGGGGAAGACTGTCTCTGTAACAGACTTCCTGGCTGAGGATAGAGGGACTGGTGGAGGAAGCACCTATGTCCCCAAACCAGTCAGGTGGGCTGATGGAACAGATGACCTAGAAGGAGATGTTTCAACCACTTGGCATAGTAATGATGATGATGTGTATAGGGCACCTCCAATTGACCGTTCCATTCTGCCCACTGCTCCATGGGCTGCTTGGGAACCCAATATCGACCAAATCACCACCCTACACTGCTTTTCTAGGGAACCTGCCCTATGATGTGACAGAAGACTCCATTAAGGAGTTCTTTAGAGGATTAAATATCAGTGCAGTGCGTTTACCACGTGAACCCAGTGATCCTGAGGGTCGAAAGGTTTTGGTTATGCTGAGTTTGAGGACCTGGATTCCTTGCTCAGTGCCCTGAGCCTCAATGAAGAGTCTCTAGGTAACAGGAGAATTGGAGTGGACCTTGTTGATCAAGCACAGGATAAAGACAGGGATGATCGTTCTTTTGGCTGAGATAGAAATTGGGATTCTGACAAAACAGATACAGACTGGAGGGTCCGTCCTGCTACAGCTTTGATGACTACCCACCTAGAAGAGGTGGTGATAGCTTTGGAGACAAGTATCCAGATCGTTATGATTCAGACCGATATCGTGATGGGTATCGGGACAGTTATCTTGATGGCCCACGCCGGGACATGGATTGATATGAGGGCTGAGATCGCTATGATGACCAAGGCAGCAGAGACTATGATAGAGGCTACGATTCCAGGATAGGCAGTGGCAGAAGAGCATTTGGTAGTGGGTACCATAGGGATGATGACTACAGAGGAGGCGGGGACCGCTGTGAAGACAGATATGACAGATGAGATGACCGGTCATGGAGCTCCAGAGATGATTACTCTCGGGATGATTATAGGTGTGATGATAGAGGTCCCCCGCAAAGACCCAAACTGAACCTAAAGCCTCGTAGTACTCCTGAGGAGAATGATTCCACTGCTAGCACGTCCCAGTCCAGTCGAGCAGCCTCTATCTTTGGAGGGGCAAAGCCTGTTGACACAGCTGCTAGAGAACGAGAAGTAGAGGAGCGGCTACAGAAGGAATAGGAGAAACCGCAGCGTCAGCTGGATGAGCCAAAACTAGAACGACGGCCTCGGGAGAGACACCCAAGCTGGCGAAGTGAAGAAACTCAGGAACGGGAACGGTCGAGGACAGGAAGTGAGTCATCACAGATGGGGACCTCAGCCACATCTGGCAGAAATGCATGAAGGAGACTGAGAAGTCTCTAGAAAATGAAACACCCAATAAAGAGGAAGACTGTCAGTCTCCAACTTCTAAGCCTCCCAAATCCAAACAGCCTCTAAAGGTTATGCCAGCCCCTCCACCAAAGGAGAATGCTTGGATGAGGCGAAGTTCTAACCCTCCTGCTTGATCTCAGAGCTCAGACACAGAGCAGCAGTCCCCTACAAGTGGTGGAGGGAAAGTAGTTCCAGCTCAACCATCTGAGGAAGGACCAGTAAGGAAAGATGAAAATAAAGTAGATGGGGTGAGTGCCCCAAAAGCCCAAAGTGGAAATTCCAGCCGTGGTCCAAGAGATGGAGGGAACAAAGACCACTGGAAGGAGTCAGATAGGAAAGATGGCAAAAAGGATCAAGACTCCAGATCTGCACCTGAGCCAAAGAAAGCTGAAGAAAATCCAGCCTCTAAGTTCAGTTCTGCAAGCAAGTATGCTGCTCTTGCCATTGATGGTGAAGATGAAAATGAGGGAGAAGATTACACCGAATAGACCTCTGCATTCTGTGCTTTCTCCTAGTCTCTCACCACCCTGGAACATTCGAGAGCAAATCAAACCTCCATCCAGACAAGACAAAATAAAACTCACCGTCTCCTGGAGTCCTTTCTTAACTTTTTTTTTTTTTAAAAAAGAAACAAAATGAAATTCTTTTGCATGCTGCTGCAGCCTTTAAAGTATTGAACTAACTGGAGACTCACCAGTGTAGCCAGAGAGAGACGTACAGCCTTTAATGCTGTACGTTTAAAGTTGTGGTGCGTTTTTATGACACGTGCAGTTGCCTGTGTGATTAGTGCCTAGGGGCCTCCGTTTAGCAAAATGGCAGTGATAGTGATGCAGTGTCTTGAATCTGGTTGGGCAGCAGGCAGGTATAAGGAAGAGTGTGAGGTTTCTACCTTTAATTCTTATCATCCAATTATGGCATTCATGAATTCTCAAACATTATCTGAATAAATTCTCCGTCCTCGGCAAGGTAGGTTTAGTCTCTGATGTTGTTTTAGTCTCCAGGAGGCTGCCAGCCCCTCCTCTTATTTAATTCTGAGTTACTGGGGCCAGCCTATGGGGGAGTTCCTTCATTTGTACCCCCCAGGGGGCTAGGTGGGAGTGAGTCTACAGGCCACTGAAGAATAGGACTGTTTGGTGACCTAAATGAATGGGGAAATCATGGTTTGAAAAGAAGCTTGGGGATTTGATGAATTATTTTGCACCAGTAATGGGGAAAATGGTATGACCGCCAGTAAACACATAATCGTTTACCTCCTGGAGCAGGAAACACTTAGGGGTTGTGGGAATTCCCAGGTCTTTTTTTTTTTTTTTTTTTTTAAAGAAGATGTTGGGGATAGGAGTTTATTAATTAATTTATTTATTTTTGCTGTGTTGGGTCTTCGTTTCTGTGGAAGGGCTTTCTCTAGTTGTGGCAAGCGGGGGCCACTCTTCATCGCGGTGCACGGGCCTCTCACTGTCACGGCCTCTCTTGTTGCGGAGCACAGGCTCCAGACGCGCAGGCTCAGTAGTTGTGGCTCACGGGCCTAGTTGCTCCATGGCATGTGGGATCCTCCCAGACCAGGGCTCGAACCTGTGTCCCCTGCATTAGCAGGCAGATTCTCAACCACTGCGCCACCAGGGAAGCCCCTCCCAGGTCTTTTATGTGTCGTGGTTTCACCCTTTCTTAAACACTATCCCTTCTGAAAGTTCAAATATATCCATATTCTGTTGAAATCTTGAAGCTTTAAAAATTTAGACTCTTGTCATCGTCTTGTGTTCCTCATGCTACTCTTTCCTGTTACCTTCCCACAGGCAGCTTCTGCTTAAGTCACATACTTGACCTCCTAAGCATTCTCTAGAGCCCCTGGGAGCTGTTCAGTGAGGAATCATCATTGCTTTTTCTCAAGCCAATCTTGGCTCCTTCATGTTTTGACACTCACTCCTTCTCTCCAGCCATTCATGCTCCTGCTACTTTGACCCCTTTGACACCTCAGAAAACTTTAGAATTACCAGTCTTAGATGGTAAGCGAGGTTGGTTAAATTGGGAGCCTTTCTTACAACCTTGATTGGGGTTTGGGGAGCTTTTTAAAAAACAAAAGTTTCCTTATCTCCAAGTGAAATCCCACACCAATGTTTGGATTTATAATGTGGCCTAGACCAATGTGTGGTTTTTTTCGTTCTGTTTTTTTTTTAGCATCCCTTGAGAGAATAAATGATAATGGAGAAGAACAATTTCACAAGGTCCTGGCTTCTCTTGCAACACAGTAGCTTTACTTGCTTGCTTTTATATGCACCTTGGTACTGTCAGCTCAACAGATGGTGTCCTTACGGGCAATATTGGTACCTGCAGAGAAAAGACATCTTGGTCTCCTCTCGCATCAGTCCTAGGTTAGACCCTGTCCAGCCATGCAGGGGTTTATGAGTGCTGCAGCAGTGAGCATAATAATCATTTACCCAGTGGACATAAAAGACATACCAAGTGAAGTAACTTTAAATAATTGGCTTGGAGTGCCTAGTAGCTAGGAAGTGGCTTTTAGAGATACCCAAGGTTGAGAGGGTATTTTTTTAAACCATTTGCTATAGATGATGCAAAAGTAGGGTTTGCTCTCTTCATGTCTGCTCCTTCCAAATAGATGTGTCCAAAAAAGCTGTTTTTCCCCCCATTCCTCTACCCTGCCACCCTGTTAAAACAAACAGGCATTTATGACCCACTCCTCAATACATGTAAAATTTGTACAGAAATATCTTCTACGAAAGTGATTTGTAATCTATAGACTTCATACCTGGGAGAGGTCTTGAGATGTAAAATCCTATCCTTTAGGTTGTGGGGTTTTTTGTTTTCTCCAAACAAATCTGATCTTTAAAGTTCAAAATAAAATAAATAAATAATTTCAAAAGGGATTATCATGAGAAATGGAGTAGTTAGGTAGATAGAGTCAGATCACTAAAGAGTTAAGTGTTTAGCTAGGAAGATTTCACATTTTTACTTTGTAAATAAATGTGAATCATAGAATGTTCTTGAGCAGAGAGATGCAATCAGAGCAGTGCTTTAGGGAGTTTGACTGGAGATACTCATTCAGCACTGTATACATGCCAGGTTCTTTGCTAGGTGCTGGGAAATTAAAAAGTAAGAGCCCTTAAAGTTTTTAAGGACTTCAAATTTAGTGGGAAGATGTGTTTGAATACAAAGAATTTCAGTTCCTTAAGATAATTGCTATGATAGACACATGTCATGGATACAGTAGGAGTTTAGGAGAGAGATTATAAACTCACAGAGGAGTCACAAAAGAAATGGTTTTTGAGAGATGACTTAAGGGATGAATAGGAATTTCCAAGCAGACAAATTTGGGGAGGGAATTCTAGGTAGGTGGTATAACATGTAGAAAGGCTTAGCAGCTTGAGAGCATCGTAGGTTGGGAGAACCACAAGTAATTAAGTACTGTTAGAAATTAAACTGCGCTAGTAAGTGTATTAGTTTCCTAGGGCAGCCATAACAAAATACCACAGCTGGTTGTCTTAAGACAACAAATTTATTCTCTCACAGTTCTCAACACTGAAGTCAAGGTGTCGGCAGGGCCATACTCCCTCCGAATGTCTATGGGAGAACGCTTCCTTGCCTCTTTGAGGTTCTGATGGCCCCAGGCATCCCTTGGTTTATAGCTGCGTAACTTTATTCTGCCTTTGTCTTTTCATGGACTTTTTCCCTATATGTCTTTGTCTCTGTGTGTTTTCTCCTTTTATATGGATATCAGTCACTGGATTGGTGTCCACCCTAATCCAGTATGACTTTATCTTAAGTTGATTACATCTGTTTCCAAATAAGGTCAATTTCACAGGTTCTGGGAGGACATAAATTTGGGACAGATGCTACTCAGCCCAGTATAGCAGGTAACATCTTACCATGAAAGTCCTTATGTCTCATGCTAAGGAGTTTAGTTTTATTCTACAGTAGGCAAGGAAGAGTCCTTGAAGAACTTTAGCAGACAATTGGCATGACTTCCGTGCCTATGTAGAGAATGGATTAGAGGGAAGACTAAGACAGAAGCAGGGAAATTGCTAGGAAGATTATTGCAGTAGGGACTTCCCTGGTGGTCCAGTGGTTAAGAATCCACGCTTCCAGTGCAGGGGGCACAGGTTTGATCCCTGGTCGGAGAACTAAGATCACACATGCCACGCGACCAGAAAACAGGTTATTGAGGTAGCACAGTGGGAAGATGATGAGGGCCCAATTTAGTGTTGCAGTTAGTAAGGCAGTAGAGAGTTACTTAGAGGCTAAAAATGGAGATGAGACTAGTTAGCAGGCTCTAATATAGTGTTATTGAAAGACAGTAAGATTAAGTTAGGAAAGTAGCTGTGAAGTAGAAAAACAGGTAGTATAAACAAGAACTGTAATAGAGATAGAACAGACAATTTGGGCCTCGGGATTGTTCATACTCCAACAGTTTTATGAAATCACCTATTTCCCCTATAATAGATCAGTTCTGCCTCTGTGTTCCCGCTTAAGGACTTAAATCCCTGTGTAGTATTTACTTAAATCTGCTTTATGTTTTGGATAGTTATTTATGTGTCTGTCTTCTCATAGAACTGTAAGTTCCTTGAAAGCAAGAACCATATCTTTTTTATATTTTATATGTCTCCCTACTTTATATGCTTTTCACATATACTGAGTTAAATAGTAAATGTTTGTGTGGTTTTTTTAAGCTATGAAACAATTGATTACAGTCATAAAATTTTATTGCAGAAAGATTCTTAGAGATTCATTTAGTCCAACTCCATCATTTTACAGTTGAGAAAACTGAAACCTTTAGGGGTTAAATGATTGCTTGGAGTCTCTAGACTACCATTCTAGTATTTTTGTTTTCCCTATAAATAATTAAATAAAACATCAAAAAATCAACACACCTAACTCTAAACCTCATCATCCTAATAGAGCCTTTTTTTAAAAAAAATAATTTTCAGAGCACTCAGTCTTCTTGCTCTGGAAGAAATGTTACCCCTTGTCATTCTCTGACTGAACTACTGCCAAGACTCTTTAGTCTCCTGTAATTATCTGTACCCTGTAATTTTGTGTTCTCTTTACATGATGGGAGCCTTGTTTCAGTAGTGCTTCATCCTGTCTTTTGGGGGACAAGTTGTTCATTTCAGGATAAGAGAATACTTCATGCATCCAATAGTCAGAACTGCTGCCCCCCGAAAGCATCTGTTTGGCTTTATCATGGTAACAGTATGTGACCCTGTCCCTTAAGCACATGAAGAATGTATGGACCAAAATGTTGAACCTTCATTTGTTGAACCATAATTCCCAGAATTATACTGGGAAATTGTCCAATATGGATCATTAATCATTTTAAAGTGGAAATAATTACAGACCAATTATTTGGTCTGATGGTTGTACTGTTGCTGGAATTAGGAAGCTGTGTGTGGAGAATTCAACATTATCTAACTATCCTTTAAGACGGGACCATGTTATCATACCTGGGACTCCTACTGAATTTATACCTTCTGTACGTTTTTTGACCCTGTTTCAGACAAAGATGGGATACATTTTTCTAAGAGAATGTTTCCAGTACGATTCATTAATATTAGAATTCATCTCATTTTGTGTACCTACCCCAGATTTTTCCCTTGTCAGACAAAATTATATGTTTGGTTTCTTTCCTGTATAGTGGATAGATCAGACGGGTGCAGCCTCACAGAAGAAGTCTTTCCATTCAGCAGGATCAGGACTAGAGTTCAGTTCATGTCGGCATCAGTTTCGAATCCAGGACCAAGAATTTCAGGAAGGCTTTGATGGTGGCTGGTGCCTCTCTATGCATCAGCCTTGGGCTTCTCTGCTTGTCAGAGGGATTAAAAGGTAAGGGCAGAAATGAGGCGGACTTCCCTGGTGGTCCAGTGGTTAAGACTCCGTACTTCCATTGCAGGGGGTGTGGGTTCGATCCCTGACCAGGGAACTAAGATCCCGCATGCCATGCGGTGCAGCCAAAAGATAAAAAATTAAATTAAAAAAAAAATAGTAAGGACAGAAATGAATCTTGGAAGATTTTACATAAACTTGGACTGGAATTCATCTGGGAGGACATAAGTTTGGGACGGATGCTACTCAACCCAATATAGCAGGTAACACCTTACCATGAAAGTAATCTAGCGATGATTTATAATACTCTGCAGCACATAGAACTTTAAGCAATGTATTCATGTTATGGACTTGTTCTTTACTGAATAGCTTTAAAAAAACTGAGGTTAGAAGGACTAAGGATCCTAGTCATAATAAAGAATAGAACATAAGTTTTTTCATCTTTGGAAGGAAGTCTATTGAGAAAACTTCTCTTGGCTTTGCCTTTGTACAATAATATATCACTCAGCAACCTTAATGTTTTGATCCTATTGGAAATTCAAAGTTTTTATGCCTATTTATTAGTTTTTTGAAGACACCAGCCTAACTGATTTTGTTTTTCTATCTATAAATCTGTCTTTTAATCTGAGTAACCATATTGAGAAGCTATCTTACCACAAATTCCTTTTCTGCAAAAAGTGGGGGAAGTAGTGAGGGATAAGTAGAGGTATTATAAAGTTAAGTCGTGGTACGTGTTAGTGATGGTAATAGCTTACTATTCCATGGTTTCATATGTTTCTTCTCAATGCAACTTTTAAAAAATAGTTCTTTCCTTTGCTTTTATAAATGTAAATAGAAAATTGATAAATACAGAAAAGCAGCTAGAAAAAGAAAGATCATCTATAATTCCACCACCTAGAAACAGCTACCGTTAGCATTTTGGAGTATTTATTTATATTCTTTTCCTGTGAAAATTGTTACATAATGAGGTCATAATATATATTTACGTTTATGTTTTTCTTCTTTCACTTATCATTACATGTTCATTTTCCCTTGTTTTCTCAGTTTTATTGAGATATAATTGATATATAACATCGTCAGGGTGTACAACATAATGATTACATATATATATATATATATATATATATAGTAAAATGATCACCACAATAAATTTGGTTAACATCCATCACCTTGGGCTTCCCTGGTGGTGCAGTGGTTGAGAGTCCACCTGCCGATGCAGGGGACACGGGTTCGTGCCCTGGTCTGGGAAGATCCCATGTGCCGCGGAGCGGCTGGGCCCGTGAGCCATGGCCGCTGAGCCTGCGCGTCCGGAGCCTATTGCTCCGCAACGGGAGAGGCCACAACAGTGCGAGGCCCGCATACTGCAAAACAAACAAACAAAACAAAACAAAACAAAACATCCATCACCTTGCATAGTTACAAATTTTTTGTTTCTTGTGATGAGAACCTTTAAGATCTATTCTCTTAGCAACTTTCAACTATACAATACAGTATTGTTAACTGTAGTCACCGTGCTGTACATTACATCCCCAGGATTTATCTTATAATTAGAAGTTTGTATCTTTTGACTACCTTCATCCAGTCTGTTCTCCATATTTATGAGTTTGTTTTTTTCAGATTGCACATGTAAGATCATAAAGTATTTATCTTTCTCTGACTTATTTCACTTAGCATAATACTTCAAGGTTGATCCATATTGCTGCAAATGGCAAGATTTCATTTTCTTTTATGGCTGAATAATCTTCATCCATTTTCTTTATCCATCCATTCGTTGATGGACATTTACATGGTCTCCATGTTTTGACTATTGTAAATAATGCTGCAATGAATGTGGGGATGCAGATACCTCTTTTTTCCTTCTTATTTTATCTCTTAGAATTTTATATCCCTGGGAATGTCCTAACTCATAACAATAATAATGCCTTATGTATTTATATTTAAATAGAATTTTACAGTTTTTAAAGCAGTAGCTGTATTGAAGTAGATCAGACCAGTATTATTACAATCTTGAACACCTAAGCAGGCAAAGGTAAAGGAGCTTGCTATGAATTACAAAGCTAGTTAGTGGCAGAGATGGAACTAGAGTTCAGGTTTTCAGAGTGCTTTTTCCACCCTTACTTTGTAAGCCTCAGTCATTTCTCTATTTCCTGAAAGAAAATTTATTATCAGAATTTAGGAACAATCATTTCTACTTTGTTGGTTTCCATGGTTAGTTGAGATTTGCCTCCTTCGTGAAGGTGTGTTATCATTTTTCTCCCCTCTTCAAGGTCAGGCTTTCTTTCTTTGGCTCCAAAGTGTTTCATAATCCATGTATGTAGTGGCATTACAACAAGTATATGTGAATCTGCTTCTGCTCCAGGGCACCTGGGCCCTCAGATGTCTATTCTTCTCTTTCAGTTCTCTGCAGTTGAGGTGTCTTCCATTTCCAAAGTAGAAAACTAAACAGCTTGCTTTCTGCAGAGGGAATCAGAATGTTTACATTTCTCTCGTCCTGTTTTGGATCTGTGTTATCCAGATTTTCTCACTGGAAAGAACAGGATGAACAGCATCCAGCCCACAATCACTAATCCCACAGAAAGAAAGTGGGTGGTTCTGCCACATTTGTGAGAACGTTTTCCCAGTAACCCTGTGGATCATTTGGTGTAGAGGGAGAAATATATTGATTCATTCCTCATTTATTGAGTACCCACTGTGTGCCTGGTGCTCTTCCAATTCATCTATATTGGAAAACTAAGGGTATGAGAAATTCCGTTTCCCATTATAAGGCAAGTATAATAGGGTTATATTATCAAGCTACTTTATTTCATTTTGTAGGAACTAAAGGAGAAACATCTTTTTGTAATCCTTGGAAAGTAGGCAGTAATACATTCTCTTGATTGCATTTTGTTATTCTACTTAAAGATTCTTTCAAACTAGCTAATGGGTTGTTTAATTATCTGCAAAGAATATAACCCTTTATAAAATACTTAGAAAATATAAATGAATGTGGTTGCAATTTAGAGTAAAGATGATAAGCATTTTTATTTACTTAAATTCTATTAAATAGTAATTATGAAGGTACTATTCTTGGGGAGTTATGTGTGGGTGAGGATTTTTCTGTCAGGTTGGAGAACAATGAACAAAATCTTTCATGACTCAAAGGCAAGGATTTTCATTTTTGTGGGACAACTTGGATGCCTTGAAAATAGAAGATTTGGATTGTAGAAGTCCCAAGGCTAGTGAAAGCTTCATTTCTGAGTTACAGAGATCAAGTAAAAAATAGGAACTGAGAGAGATGAATTGCCTTTGTTCTGATGTTAGGGAAAACTAGAGAACAGGGTTTATACGCAAGTGAAAGGTATTGTAGGAAAAATGTTTTTTACGAAAAATACCCTTCTTGGTGAGGTATCATCTATAGATCTCTTCGTTCAACTGGATAATTTGCTGTACGTTATGAGATCTTCCAAGACACTAAAATTTAGATTCTTTCTACTAAATTTGTATTTGTTTAAGGGTGGAGGGCAGAAGCTGGTACACCCCACATAGAGGACGACTTTGGATAGCAGCCACAGCCAAAAGACCCTCTCCTCAAGAAGTTTCAGAACTCCAGACTACATATCTTCTCCTTCGTGGGAAAGGTAACGGCCATATATTCTAATTTCAGTCTTACTTTGTGGAGAGAAGTCACTGATGTTCTTCTTCTTTCACCTCCTTCTTCCTGTGGCTTTTTTGTGGTTTTTTTTTTTTTTTTGGCTGAAAGGGACTTTAAACTTTGTGTTTGTTTGTTTGTTTGTTTAGTAGCAAATCATGGACAGCTGTTCAAAACATTAATTCACCAAACAGTACAAATAAAAATATCCATTCCCAACACCAGAAATCAACCAACTAGTCTTAATTTTCTACATTTCTTTTATTATGAGAGTAAAATAACTACTATAAATTCTGGGATCTTTAGATTGGGAAGAGCAACCGCAAATAAGACTTTTTATTATTGGGAGTGACTCAAATAGACATATGCTATTGGATTTGGACAGATCAAAGTTGGTTGACTTAAGCAGTGAGTTTCGACAGTCATCCCAAACACTCAGTTTGGATCCTAAAAAACACTTCTGACCCTTGGATGTCTTGGCTTCCTTCCTCTCATTCAGCCCATACAGTAGTTTTGAAGGTAAAATGAGAGGATAATTACAGAACCACCTTTAAAAGTTAAGAAACCAAGCTTTAGGAATTAAAAGTGTATGTTTCCTTAAAAATTCATTTCTGTTTTGACTGGTATGACTGGGTTCTTTTATTTATTTATTTATATTATTATTATTATTATTTGGGGGTGTGTGCACCTGCAGCATTCAGGATCTTAGTTCCCTGACCAGGGATCAAGCCCACGCCCTCTGCAGTGGAAGTGCAGAGTCTTAACCACTGGACTGCCAGGGAAGTCCCTGGGTTCTTTTAAATTCATGTTTTGACATTCTTATGTTTCTTAACTGCATTTTTATGTTTTTCTCTTGACACCTCAAGCTTGTTTCCAGAACCTGTCACCACCAAATTCTAGTCTGATCCAGTTGGGTATAGTGGAATTGATTTGTTTCGAGTGAAGTTGTGGGGTCCTTGAACTTCAATGGTATGAGGCTTATTTTCCTATAGTTTAGGATGTGGATAGTGGACTAAGCCAGCTACTCACTAAATGTTTTGCTAAAATACAAACAGTTGTGCCAAGTAAAAAGCCTCATTGTTTTCCTTATGTCCATAAATAGATAATAGAGAAAGTGATTTGTTCAGAATTGAAGACAGATTTGTGAGTTCCAGGGTCACAAAGAAGAAAGTTATGTAATCCTTCTGTTATTCTCAATTTAGATGTGGAATTTCCCAATGACTATCCATCAGGTTGTCTTCTGGGCTGTGTGGACCTAACTGACTGCTTGTCCCAGAAGCAATTTAAGAATCAGGTGAGTAAAGAGTATTTCCCTGGGACAGATGCTTTGTTTGCCACAGTAGCTGACCTGTAGATCCTTCAACTCAGAGTATCCTGTAGATAGTAAGGAGCTAGAAACTGAATTTAGACATGTTTGGAGAATCTTCAAAGGAGGGAATATTGGGGAGAGAAAAGACAATGGGGGAAATGGAAAAAATTTAGTGATGCTTTGGTTCCTAGTGTGTGGAGGACTGGTACATATACATTTCTGCCTAAAAAGCTATTGCCACAATCCAGCTAATAGTGTAGAGTCCTCATCCCTTAATAAAACTTCGGCTCTTGGCAAAGAAGTCCTTCATTATTTCTTGAATTATTTCAGTTAGATAGTGGGAATGGTAGAATTTGTTATTACGTACTCTGGAACATTTGGTCCAGACCAGGGAATTCATGAAAGACAAGTATATTTGAACTCTGATTGCCTGGACCGTGCCAGCTTTGGGTGTGTGTGTGTGTATGTATGTACATATTGTATGTATGTATTTTTATTTATTTTGATTACTGAAGATTGAACTGACGTAACTAGAGTACATTTTTGAACAGCAGAGGGAGCTGAAGGACTTTAGCTTAATTGGAAAATTCTTGAAATTTAGAGCCTTATGTTTAGTCTAGCAGGAATCCAAAGTGGGAAACTCCATCCTTAAAGCCTAAAAAGTCTTACCTAACAGTATGGTTTTCCTGTTTTTTGAACAGTTACTTTACACAATAGCGGTTCCATCACTGTGCTTAAGAACATATTCTTCAGCTTAATTTTCTCAGTAAATTCTTTGCTTTGCAGACTCTTCTGTGCCTTTCATTACTGCTATTAGTGTCTGCTTTTTTATATATAGGTGTATTAATTAATTAATTAATTTATTTATTTTTGGCTGCATTAGGTCTTCATTGCTTCACGCAGGCTTTCTCTAGTTGCAGTGAACGGGGCCTACTCTTCATTGCGGTGCACAGGCCTCTCGTTGCAGTGTCTTCTCTTGTTGCTTAGCACGGGCTCTAGACACGCGGGCTTCAGTAGTTGTGGCACACGGTCTCAGTAGTTGTGGCTCGCGGGCTCTAGAGCACAGGCTGAGTAGTTGTGGCGCACGGGCTTAGTTGCTCTGCTGCATGTGGGATCTTCCCGGACCAGGGTTTGAACCCGTGTCCCCTGCATTGGCAGGTGGATTCTTTTTTTTTTTTTTAGATGTTGGGGGTAGGAGTTTATTAGTTAATTTGTTTATTTTTGCTGTGTTGGGTCTTCGTTTCTGTGCGAGGGCTTTCTCTAGTTGTGGCAAGTGGGGGCCACTCTTCATCGTGGTGCGCGGGCCTCTCACTGAAGCGGCCTCTCTTGTTGCGGAGCACAGCCTCCAGATGCGCAGGCTCAGTAGTTGTGGCTCACAGGCCTAGTTGCTCCGCGGAATGATCCTACCAGACCAGGGCTCAAACCCATGTCCCCTGCATTCTCAACCACTGCGCCACCAGGGAAGCCCTGCAGGCAGATTTTTAACCACTGCGCCACCAGGGAAGTCCCAGTGTCTGCTTTAAAAAAACAAAACAAAACAAAATACTGTTCCCATCCATCTCACTCCCTCTGTTCGTTCCTCACAGGTTTTAGCCAGTAATTATTATCCCTCTAGTTTTCTGTCTGTATTTTTTTTTTTTTTAATGCCACGCCGTGCGGCATGCATGATCTTAGTTCCCCGACCAGGGATCTGCGCTGCGAGCACAGTCTTAACCACTGGACCACCAGGGAAGTCTAGTTTTCTGTCTTTCATTTGCTTGTGGATTGCCTCCTCAGCCCTTTTCTGATTATGTATATGAGTACAGTGCTTGCGTTTTGGACTTTATGTATATGAGTACAGTGCTTGCGTTTTGGTGTGAATTTTGTGTGTTTTTTTAACATCTTTATTGGAGTATAATTGCTTTACAATGGTGTGTGAGTCTCTACTGTATAACAAAGTGTGAATTTTGACTCCGACCCTTTTGTTCTGCTCTTAGTACCTGATCTAGACCTAGGCAAAACTGTAAATACATGGAGGCCCTTTGTTTTCCACACCACTTGTGCCTGTTCTATCTATCTATGGATGTTTTGCTGATTTTTTTCAATGTCTTCTTTCCTCTCCTCCCTTTTTTTCATTCTAGAAGTAATAATTGTAAAAATTCCTTACATTGGTGTAGGCTTTACAGTTTTAGAGACTCATGAAGAGCTTAGTATCACTTGATGTGTTATATTTTCTTATGAGGATATTTGCATTCTAAAAGAGAACCCAGGAGCATCTGGCAGTGTGGGTGGTGTTTTGGCCAGGGGCCTTCCCTTACCTTCTCATTTGTTGATCAAGCAGACCACCACTTGATACAAGGTCAAATGAATTCAATTTCTAGGCAGTTAACCAATCTTCTTTCTGCCACAAATTTGTGTTGAGAAGGGTAGGGGGCTGTAATCCTAATCTATAGAGTACCACAAGGCTTATGGGAATTAGAAATATAATTAACAAAACAAATCTTTTTGGTTTCTCAAGGGTACCTCTCTTTCAGGTCAGCATGATACTCCTACCTGAGCTTATATTCTGTCTTTTGTCCTGAGGATGCTGAGGGCAGCACATAGAAGTGTAAGAATCCTCCCATACGTTCCCAGCTGGAGGTCCTGGCAACTCTTTATGAATTTCCCTGATGTGTATGACATTAGAATATCCTAAAATGCCAAAAGCCATGAGGTTTCATCAAACAGGAGCCCATATCCATTTTCCCTATGGTCAGCTTTTCTGTGGCTTTTCCCCATTCTTTCTTTTCTGTGTTTGAGAGTAGCACATGAATGTATTCACAATTGATATTAGCCCTATTTGGGGATTATTTATTGAGTGAGGATCTTACCACTTTTAAAGGTCGTAGCTTTGGTATTTGGCTGTCTTTTGGAAAATGTCTCGAGCACCTTTGGTAATCTACCTGTCTCTGTTTGAGCTAGGGTTCTGTGATGTAAGAATTGTGATTGCTTAGTCTGTTTTACCAATGTTATTCTCGTTTTTTCAAGAATGAGTTGAGAATTTAGGGGTAATACCCCTAGACTAGCATTTCCCAAACTATTCCATGGCATAGGTGTTTTCTGGAAAAACAGGGGGGTGAGGGGTTTCTGTTGACACACACATTTGGAAAATTTATTTGGATTAAACAAATTTGTTTGTTTACTGCAGAATTTCTCAGAGCCCTGAATGTGCTGGTGTGCATTTTGACTCTGATACAATTCTCTGATTTATCTGGTGAATGTAATATGCAGTGTTCTCATACCTTTCTGACCACAACAGCCCCCACCAACGTATTTGCATACTGGTATCTTGTGGTATATATATAGTTAGCAAGTGCTAGCCTAAGTATGTTTGGGTTTTTTTGTCCTCATAGGTCGGTTCACTGAGGGAGAATGATCCAGGAAACAGTTTCCTGACTTATGTCTTTCTGCATCTTCACACTCATTCCTCATCACCCAGCTGAACTGCATTTTCCTTTTTTTTTTTTTTTTTACTTTTTTGGCTGCACTGCGGGGCCTCTAGGATCTTAGTTCCCCGACCAGGGATCGAACCCGTGCCTCCTGAAGTGGAAGTGCAGAGTCCTAACCTCTGGACTACCAGGGAAGTCCCATATTTTCTTTGAAAACCAGTGTGGATCTAGTAATTTTTATTTCAACTGAAACTAATCTCCTGTGTGACTTGGAACCATGTTTTAATTCTCCATCTTGTTCCTAACTTTTTCCTTCCCCAAAGAAACTCAGTAATTTACTTCCTGACCTTTCATTCTTGGCTTTTCTTTGATAAGTTAAAATATACTAAGCCCTCACTATTTTTGGCATAGTGTGATCATTTAGTTCCTTAAAAAAAAAAAAAACAGAAACGGTTTTATTAGTGGATGTTTAGAATCAAGTGCACCACTCTATAAGTGGCTTTAAAAATATGTGCTTAAAGTGCTTTCCCCTGAGCTAAGAACTCATCTTCCTTTTGTCTTCTAAAAGTAGTATGGCTGGCATGGCTGATGTGTGCCAGAAAAAAATCCTGCTAGACCATCAGTCCTCCTGAGTAATGGCAGGGGATCTACCTAAACAAGATAGGAATGATACAGCAAAGGCTGTAGGCTCAACTCAGGAAAGAAAGGTAGATGAGAGCCATCTAGTTAAAACTTCTCCTGTACTCCCCTGGAAGAAGCCCATGCCTTGCCAGGGTTTTATCTGCCAGCAGCAGATGTAAGCTCTCAAAAACAGCAGGGAGGATGTTGACTGCAACAATGCATCAAGGCTGTGGTTTGTAACCTCAATAGTAAGGCAGTTAAAACCTTTTTTTAACAAAGACATTTTGATTGCCAAATCCATAACCATTAGCAGCTGTGGTTTGAACAGTTCTCTAGACCTAACAAGTTGTCAAACAGAAAGTTGAGTTGGTGACTTTTGTTTCTATGTGTCTGTATTGTGTTTGTGCTATTTATATCTCTGCCTTCAATAGAAAATCTGATTTGTCAGAAATCTCTGAGGTCATTGATTATTCTACTTCTTTTGTACTAAATCCATTCTTCTCCTGCCAGCTTACTGACCTTTTAGTCCATTTGATCATATGGCTTTTGTAATAGCCAAGATCCTGTATTTAAGGAATTACACTGAGGCAGTTCTACTGCAGGGTGCCTACAAATTGACATCAGCAAAAGAATTACTGTCTTCCAGTGGGGAAGAGAGTATTACTTGTTCCTTTTTATATGAGTATCCATGCGATACAGATCTTCAGGAAGATCGCATATATCACTTCATGTGTGGAAATCATCGGCTTCTATCACCAAAGGATTGTCCGTAAGTCTGAGAGATGAGAAATTAGAGAATGAAGGAAATAATAGACAGTATTCAAACCAGCCATTGGCGTTGAAAAATGCAGAGTCCCCAAATTCTCTTTTAAATTATGTGAAAATATCCTCTCTGTTTTACTAAGAAAACTTGCCAATTCATAGACCTAAAATGTATGATTCCTAAGAGATTGTGAGGGCTGCATCTGAGACCCAACAAAGGGGGGAACTGTGTGTCTGCAACAGCTAGCCCAACTCTAAGCAGTTCTTTAACATCACAGCTCACTTGACGGAGACAGGCAATGTATTTTCAGAATTCTTATGAAGACTAGAATATTTACTTGAGTTTCTAGGTCAGAACAGACTGTCTTTAGAGTTGTTTGCAACCTGGGTATCAAGTGCCCACTTGATGAGTTGAGGACTGCCATGCTCACTTTTTTTTTCGGTACACGGGCCTCTCACTGTTGTGGCCTCTCCCGTTGCGGAGCACAGGCTCTGGACGCGCAGGCTCAGTGGCCATGGCTCACGGGCCTGGCCGCTTTGCGGCATGTGGGATCTTCCCGGATCGGGGCACGAACCCGTATCCCCTGCATCGGCAGGCGGACTCTCAACCACTGCGCCACCAGGGAAGCCCCATGCTCATTTTTAAATAATCCAGGAAGCATTATGCTTTCTGTTTCTTTTTTTCAATTTTTTAAAAAATATATATATTTATTTATTTGGCTGCGTTGGGTCTTTGTCGCTGCCTGCGGGCTTTCTCTAGTTGCGGCGAGCGGGGGCTACTCTTCGTTGCGGTGCGCAGGCTTCTCATTCTGGTGGCTTCTCTTGTTGCAGAGCACAGGCTCTAGGCGCATGGGCTTCAGTAGCTTTGGCACACAGGCTCAATAGTTGTGGTTCGTGGGCTCTAGAGCACAGGCTCAGTAGTTGTGGCGCATGGGCTTAGTTGCTCTGCAGCATGTGGGATCTTCCTGGACCAGGGCTCGAACCTGTGTCCCCTGCATTGGCAGGCGGATTTTTTTTTTTTTCGGTACGCGGGCCTCTCACTGTTGTGGCCTCTCCCGTTGCGGAGCACAGGCTCTGGACGCGCAGGCTCAGAGGCCATGGCTCACGGGCCCAGCCGCTCTGCGGCATGTGGGATCTTCCCGGACCGGGGCACGAACCCGTGTTCCCTGCATCGGCAGGCGGACTCTTAACCACTGCGCCACCAGGGAAGCCCGGCAGGCGGATTCTTAACCACTGCTCCACCAGGGAAGTCCCATGCTTTCTGTTTGTTATCCTGAAGAGAAAAAGGGAATATTAACACTCTTGTGTATTTATGTAAATTCTTTAATGTTTAGCTTTACATCTGAAAATGAATATATAACTCTTAAGATTTTCTTAATTATTTATAGATCAATAAATACTTGAGTGCCTACCATAAATCAGACATTGTTTTAGACACTAAGAGAAACAAAAAGGTGAATCAGCCTTGGGTTCTGTCAGAATGTTTGAAAGACCACTAGGTAGATAAGATATGTATACAACCAAATTTGTAAACAACCAAATACAAAATAAAAAGCAAAGATAACTGTCTTAAGAGAAGTAAGGACTGCCTCTGAGGAATTTAAAGGAGGGAAAGGTTGCTTCCAGGTGGGAGGAAGACTTCGGAATGTGCCTTTTTTTGTTGTTTTCCCTATGTGGACTCAGTATTTCTTCAGGATAGATTCTGAAAAGTAGAACTTAAGGGTCTAAGATACATACATTTAAACTTTGATACAAACTGGTAAGTTACAATTCTTAAAGAGGGATCTAATTTAAAATTCCACTGATGGTGTGAATCTTTCCTATACCAATACCCTGACCAAAACTGGTTATTAATAATCAATTTAGGGCTTCCCTGGTGGCGCAGTGGTTAAGAATCCACCTGCCAATGCAGGGGACAGAGGTTCTAGCCCTGCTCTGGGAAGATCCCACATGCCGCGGAGCAACTAAGCCCGTGCACCACAACTACTGAACCTGCGCTCTAGAGCCCGCGAACCACAACTACTGAGCCTGAGTGCCACAACTACTGAAGCCCGTGCGCCTAGAGCCTGTGCTCTGCAACAAGAGAAGCCACGCAGTGAGAAGCCCGGGCACTGCAACGAAGAGTAGCCCCCACTCGCTGCTTAGCCCGCGTGCAGCAACAAAGACCCAACACAGCCCCCCCCAAAAAAATTAATAATAATAATCAATTTAATTTCTGCTAATAAAGTAGGTGAAAACATATTTTGTTATTTTCATTTAATTTTCCTGATCATTGGTGACATTTATCTCTTCAAATATTTACTAGCCGTTTATATATATATATATTTTTTTAATTTATTTGTTTATTTATTTTTGGCTGCGATGAGTCTTCCTTGCTGCGCATGGGCTTTCTCTAGCTGCAGTGAGCTGGCTTCTCATTGTGGTGGCTTCTCTTGTTGTGGAGCACGGGCTCTAGGTGTGTGGGCTTCAGTAGTGGTGGCACTCAGGCTCAGTAGTTGTGGCTTGCGGGCTCTAGAGTGCAGGCTCAGTAGTTGTGGCACACAGGCTTAGTTGCTCCGCAGCATGTGGGATCTTCCTGGACCAGGGCTTGAACCCGTGTCCTCTGCATTGGCAGGCAGATTCTTATCCACTGCGCCATCAGGGAAGTCCCTATATATTTTTTAAAATTTATTTTTTTATTGAAGTATAGTTGATTTACAATGTTGTGTTAATTTTGGTTGTATAGCAGAGTGACTCGGTTATACACATATATCCATTCTTCTTTTTCTTTTTCTTTTTTTTTTTTTTTTTTGCGATACGCAGACCTCTCACTGTTGTGGCCTCTCCCGTTGCGGAGCACAGGCTCCAGACGCGCAGGCTCAGCAGCCATGGCTCACGGGCCCAGCCACTCCGCGGCATGCGGGATCCTCCTGGACCGGGGCACGAACCCGTGTCCCCTGCATCGGCAGGCGGACTCTCAACCAGTGCACCGCCAGGGAAGCCCTGTTCTTTTTTATATTCTTTTCCATTATGGTTTATCCCAGGATATTGAATATAGTTCCCTGTGCTATACAGTAGGACCTTGTTGTTTATCCATTCTATTGGGTTGTCCAAAAAGTTCATTCTGGTTTTTCGTACGATGTTAGGGGACAACCCGAACGAACTTTTGGGCCAACCCAATATATGTAATAGTTTGCACCTACTAACCCCAAACTCCCAGTCCATCCCTCCCCCACCCAACCTCCCCCTTGGCAACCACAAGTCTCTTCTCTATGTCTGTGAGTCTGTTTCTGTTTTGTAGATAGGTTCACTTGTGCCATATTTTAGATTCCACATAAAAGTGATATCATATGGTATTTGTCTTTCTCTTTCTGACTTACTTCACTTAGTATGATAATCTCTAGTTGCATCCATGTTGCTGCAAATGGCATTATTTTGCTCTTTTTTATGGCTGAGTAGTATTCCATTGTATGTATGTACCACATCTTCTTTATCCACTCATCTGTCAATGGACATTTAGGTTGTTTCCACATCTTGGCTATTGTAAATAGTGCTGCTATGAACATAGGAGTGCATGTATCTTTTTAAATTATGGTTTTGTCCAGGTATGTGCCCAGGAGTGGGATTGCTGAATCATATGGTAGTTCTGTTTTTAGTTTTCTGAGGAACCTCATACCGTTTTGAATAGTGGCTGCATCAACTTAAATTCCCACCAACAGTGTAGGAGGGTTCCTTTTTCTCCATACCCTCTCCAGCATTTGTTATTTGTAGACTTTTTAATGATGGCCATTCTGACTGGTGTGAGGTGTTAGTTCATTGTAGGTGTGATTTGCATTTCTCTAACAATTAGCAATGTTGAACATCTTAGGAATGTGGCTTTTGAATTAGCCTTGAAGCGTATTAATGATAAAATCTATCACTTTTTGATCAGTTATTATGTGCCAGACCTATTACATATGTTATTTTCTAATCCTCACAACAACTTGATACCAAGCAACTTGATATCTTTACTCCTCTTTTAGAGATGAGAGAACTTAAGACTCAGAGTTAAGATAACTTGTGTACCGTCAGTCAGTAAATGGTAGAATTGGGGTTGCTGTTCAGGTCTTCCTACTTCATGGTAAGAAAGCATATTCTAAGGGAGAGGGAGTAATGTGAGGTGGAAAGTCATGGGCCTGTATGGAGAATAATAGCAAACCACTTTGTTGTATGGAAAGGTATGTTGTGGTCAGATGGTAGATAGCTTTGAGTGATAGGCCACAGAGGTAAGACTTTTTTCTCTAGTCCGTCGTGGGATCGGGGAGGGGTGTCTTGAAGGTCATCGGAGCCAGAAAATGAATCTGGCAGCAATGTGGAAGATGGATTGCGGTGAAGAGACTGAAGGTGAGAAGTCTAGTGAGGAGACACTTGTCATCCAGGTTGGATATATTTTTAAAATCTGTTCTAGGAAATGCCAGTGGAATGAGACAAGAGGGGTGGGGACAGATGCAAGGTTTTATGTAGGTAGATTCAGTCACTTAATGTGACACCTTCATTTTACCTATAAGTAAACCCAGGCTTAGAGAGAAAGCAGTCTGCTTGATCTAGAAGGAATCTGCTGTAGCGTTACAACCTTGCTATCTTTTTGCAATCTGTTGAACGGCTTCTTAGTTTGTTATTCAATGTACTTTATGAACCAGGGGGCAAATTATCTCCTAATTTAAGACGTTATTACTCGGAATATTATATAATCACACATTCAGCAAGTATTTATTGACCATCTGTCATGTGCCAGGCACTGTGCTAAAGATTAAGGATCTGGAGTTTTAACAAGATATTCCATCCCCTCTTGAACTTTTTAAGTCTTCTAGAAGAGACTGAGACAAGAAAACCCAACCGTGATAATTATCATATGACCAAAGGAATGCATAAAGGAAGGGATCTCACTTCTAACTCAGCTTGGCTGGAGGCAGGGTGGGGAGAGTGAAGAAACCTTCAAAAAAAAAAGGCAATCCCTGAAGAAAGCAGAATTTATATCTTCCTCAATATACCTTCCTATGTCTCCATGCTTTTGTCCCCCATGAGAATTCTATTCAGTCTTTGAAAGAGCTCAGGTGTCCCTGTCTCCTGTAGAGTCTTCTCTGACCTCAACCCATTTCCTCCCTGACAGGATTAATTACTTCCTTCACTGGGCTACTGTGTTCGTATTTCTATTTACATTTTTAACCTTTTTTTTGGGGGGGTAATTATATGTTCACATGTAGTTCCTTTAGGTCACCATCTATGTCAGCTCACCTTGTTGTCTCCAGTGTCCTAGCATATAGCTTGGCACATAGTAGGTGTTCACTTAACGATGGTGACAATAAATTGAGGGGCAGGCACTGGTTGATATATGAAAAGCCTTAAATGCTATGTGAAATAATTTGACTTGTATTCTGAAGGCAACCATGTAAGTGATGTAATAAGATAATAAGATGTACATTTTAGAAAGATTGTTCTGGCAGCAGCAGGAAAGATGGACTGGATGAGGCAAGCCTGAAAACAAGTAGATGAGTTAGGAAATTATCATGATTGTCCAGGTGGAGGCATGATGGAGGCCAGCAACAATGCTCTGGCAGTTGAGGTGGAAAGAAAGGAACAGGTGTTTGAAATGTTTAGGAGATAAAGTCTGTAGGACTTGGTGATTTGGTTGGATGTGAAGGGAGAGAGAAAGAAGTCTAAGATAAACTTTGGTTTCTGGCTGCGGTGAGGGGGTAAATGGTAGTACCATTAGTCTAGATGGGGTATACATAAGAAGAGAATTTTCTTTTAAGGAAAATGACTTTAAAATAAAGGAGCTGTGTGGCAAAGGAAGCCTGTATTGTAGCAGTAAAGGAGAGATGTTCTGTAGTATGTGATCGCCATACAAAAATCAGTTTTTCTATGATTTTTCAGTTGGACTTTTTAAAATATTTTAATCTGTTTTGTTCTAAAAGACATGTTACTTGATAAAGAGGTATTGTTGCTGTTAATAACACTATATTACTTGATAATGATCTTACCTTGATATGTTAACTCATGTCAAAGGATTAGCTGAGCTCTCCCTCAGTAGTTCTCAGTTGAGTCAGATGAGCCATTGGGAGATAAAAATCTAAAATTGGCAGAGCCCTTAACACAAGAGGAGTCTTAGCATTCTGAGATATTGGGGTAGATTTGAATGGTTAAGGACCTTACAATGTAGTATCTTTAATTAAGAGCAATTTTCTTTTGGTTCTCACTAGTTTAAGTTGGAGTGAAAGCCTGCTATATGCAAATTAAGACCAAAAAATTGGTCATGAAAAAACAACAACAAAAAAACACAAAAATAATTGTCATGAATGGGTGATTCCCATTTAGGTCTTGAAGAATCAGGTCAGAAAATCTATGAGGTTAATTTTAGAGAAAATATAAGTTCTTGGGTTCTTTTGTGTGTGGAGGTTTCAGTATAGATAGCATTCCCAAGAGCACAGAAAGTCACACTGGGACCAAGATACTAATGCTGTGTGGCTTCAACCAGATCATCTTCCACAAGTGTCTGGAAGACCCAAAAGCTGCATCTTGCTTATCCCTTATTCCTCTTACCTGGAGCAAATATGGATGGTCTCTGTAGCATTGAGCTGGAACCCTCTATGTTTGCTACTAGGCACATGATTTGCACTGGGTACTGGTACGTGAGTTCAGCTATCCCACTTAGGGCCAGTTGGCATGATCTTTATCCAACTCCAGTCCAATATGCAGTAGTCATCTCATCAAAGTATCACGATCAATATGTTAACTCTGATGTGAAAAAACTCTTATCCTCCAGTATAGTGGGGCCAAGGTATTAGTTATCCTGTGAACACCTTGAATTGCTTTGAAGGAAAATGAGAACTATTTTTTTTTAATGAGAACTATTTATCAGAGAACACAGTTGTTTTCAGGATATGCTTCTTTGGATCTGTTGTGCTTGTGGCCTTTTTATCAGACTCATTTCCTTCTCTCTTTCTGAGTATTATCACCTCAATCTTCTTGGAGTTGGTTTTCAGCTAACTAGATTTCAGAGCCTGATTTCATGTCCTGTCTAGTTCCTCAAAGTTCAGACCAAGAAAGCCTACAGCAAATATATGTTCTTTGTCAATGAGTTTCTTCTTAAATGTTTGCTTTAGCTGTTAGTCCTCTGGAGACAGGTGTAAGATTTACATATAGGTCATCTGAGGATTTTTTGGGAAGAGTGACATCATTTGGGACTTTCTGATCATTTCAGTACGAGGATTAAATGGAGGCTGGTGGAGTTGGTGAAAATGCTCACTTGGCTCTGAGTCAGTGGTGGTTGCCAAAAACCACTAAACTTTTTTTTTCTCTTATGAAAATGGCAAGAAAAATGTTTTCTAGTTGACTGGTGAACAATTTCCCTCTGGATTGGAGAAGAAAATGGCTGTTTAGTTGTTAATTATCTGTTGTGTTAGACAGCTATGAAACTTAGGAGGCATGAAAGAAGAGTAGGCCCACCTCCCGCAATCATCAGGCTGGAAACCAGGTGATAGGAGTCATGTTACTGAAGACAAGAACAGCAGCGTCCTGAGGAGTCTATTACTGAATGTAAATGGTTGCTTTCAGTTGCTTGGGCTTATAACCCACATTCCCTATCCTATCTATTGTGCCATCTCCGTGACCCTTAGTCTAGCATCCTCTCTAAATTGGATATGACATCGAGAGTTTATTCACGTTCTTCACAAATATGAACCTCCTTTTTCTTAATTTACTCTTTCCTTGAGTCAGCTGCATTTTAGTCTTTTGACTTTCAAACCAAAAAAATCTTTCTTGTAAGTCTTGTTGGTGTTTAATGTGGTCTGTCATGTCTAAGACCCAGTTGCAGAGATTATACTTTTTTGCAGGTACAGAGGCTCTGCCAAGCTGACTTTGCTTTAATGCATTTTACTGTGAAAAAGAATCCCTTCTCCCAACACATAGGCCTTACTTTTCTTTTCTTTTTTTCTTTTTTTTTTCTTACTTTTCTTTATTCCTGTAGGCTTCTTTGCACTTCAGCTCTGTTTCTTGTAAGCCCCGTGAAATTTAGTGATAGACCTTGGGAAAAGGAATATTCACATGAAACTTGGATTTAGATTCAGCTGGGAAAGTTGATTTTAGTTTTTATCTTTATTGTAAGGCATGAATGGGTCCAAGGAACCTCTTGTTCTATAATTTCATTTATCCATCATTTTCCCCATTATTTGACATTTTCTTACTCTGTTAATATATGTCAGGGTAGTTTTCATTAAACATAGGGCCTTACTGGCCATTTGCCAAGACACAAAAGTTCTAATTTAGCTTGAGGGATAACAGGTTACAGAGTAGCACCTGCTTTTATCTAGAGTTTAGTCCTAAGTGTGTCCAGTTCCCAGCACGTGCACATTTAGAATGGTTAAGATAACTTAAAAGCACAAGTTGGTAAATTTTTTTGTTCTTTCATCCAACAAATATTTATTGATTGCCTACTATGTGCCAGGCATGATTCTAGTTTTCTGGTTTACTTCCAGGCTGAGGAGTAAACAAAACAGACAAAAGATCCCTCCCTTTGTGGAGCTTTTATCCTAGTAAGGAAAGTCCAAATTTAAAAATTTAAGTAAGTGAATTACATAGTATCAGATGATGGTAAGTGCTGTAGAAAAAAAAATAAGGTAGGAGATGGGGGTTAAGAGTGCCAGAAGACCCACTACAAAGTTGACATATAAACAAAGTCCTGAAGAAAGAGAGAGGAAACCAGCAGGGAAAGCATCCCAGGAAGAGAGGTAAGCAAGTACAAACATCCAGAGGCAGGAACAAGGAAGCCTGTGTGGCTGGAGTGGAAAGTAGGGAGAGTAGTAGGAGAAGGCATCAGAGAGGAAATGGGGGCCAGATTGTCTAGGGACCTGTAGGTCATAGTGAGGACTTAGTCTTTTATTCTGACTGATGAAAAGCCATTGGAGAGTTTTAAACAGGGGAGTGACATGATCTGATATATTTTTTAAAAATAGCTCAGCCTGCTGTGTTGAGAATAGGCAAGAGGGAGGTTAAAGGGCAGAAACAGAGAAACCAATTAGGAAGTTATTGTGGTAATCCAGGGAGACATTGTGATGGCCTGAACCAGGGAAGTAGCAAAGGAGGTCTTTAGAAGTGTTGAGTTATCGGGTATCTTTCGAAGGTAGAGTTAACAGGATTTCCCAGCGGGTTGGTTGTGGGGTTTTTGGCCTGAACAACTAGAAAGATGGAATAGCTATTTATTTTAAAGGGGTGTGAATAAGAGAGGGGCAGGTTTGGAAAGGAAATCCAGGACCTTGATTTTTTATTTTATTTTATTTTTATTGTGGTAAATATACATAACATAAACTTACCGTTTAAACTATTTTTAACTGCACAATTCAGGGGTATTAAGTACATTCACGGTGTTGTGCAACTATTAAGTACATTCACAGTGTTGTGCAACCGTCCATCTCCAGAAGTTTTCATCATCTCAAACAGAAACTTTGTACCCAGTGAATATTAACTCCTCTTTCCTCCTTCCCCCAGCCCCTAGTAACCTCTATTATACTTTCTTTCTGTATGAATTTATCTTTTTTTGCTTGTGAGATCTTAGTTCCCTGACCAGGGATTGAACACCAGCCCTGGCAGTGAAAGCACCAAGTCCTAACCACTGGACCACCAGGGAATTTCCGAATTTGTCTATTCTAAGCATCTCACATAAGTAGACTCATATAATATTTGTCCTTTTGTGTATGGTTTATTTCACTTAGCATAATTTTTCTAGGTTCATTCATGTTGTAGCATATATCAGAATTTCATTCCTTTTTAAGGCTTAATAATATTCCATTGTATGTATATGCCATATTTTGTTTATCCATTTATCTATCATTAGACATTTGGATTGTGGAAACCACTGGCTATTGTGAATAATGCTGCAGTGAACATTGGTGTACAAATATCTGAATCCCTATTTTCAGTTCTTTTGAGTATATACCTAGAAGTAGAATTGCTGGATCATACGGTCATTCTACGGTTAACTTTTAAAAGAACCACCGAACTGTTTTTCACAGCAACTGCACCGTTTTACGTTCACACCAGCAATGCATGAGGGTTCCAGTTTCTTCACATCCTTACCCATGCTTGTTATTTTTCCTGTTTTTTATTCTCGTTTTGTTTTATAATAAGTCATCCTAGTGAGAGTAAAGTGGTATCTCATTGTGGTATTGATTTATATTTACAGGACCTTATTTTTTTCCTGTTTTATTGTGATATAATTACGTATAACATTGTATTAGTTTAAGGTTGTACAACATGAAGATTTGATATATGATCTATATATTGCAAAATGATTACCACAATAAGTTTAGTTAACATCCATCACCTCTCCTAGTCACAAATTCAGGACCTTAATTTTTAACTTTGAGACTGAAGGAAATAGCCAAGGTGGTGAATGTAGAGAGAGATGAGGTCTGAGGTTTGACTCTTGAAGTACTCCAGCATTTAAACGATGGGGAAATGAGGAGCAGTCAGTGAAGAAGCAACACCAGAAGGAGAATTGTATCCTGGAAGCAAAGTGAGGAATGTGTTCAAGAAGGAGGGAGAGAAGAATTCTGTCAAGTTCTACATAAATCAATTAAGATGAGAACTGAGAATTGATCGTTTGATTTGGCAGCATGGAAGTGAACGATAACCTTTACAAGAACAGTTTTGGTGGAGTGATGGGAGTGAAAGCCTCTCTATAGTGAATTCAAGAACAAATAGAAGGAGACAAATTTGAGGCAGAGTGTATAGATAATCTTTTAATGAATTTTGTTTTGAAAGGAATCTGAGAAATGGAGCAGCAGCTGGAGGAGAATGTGGGATCCAGGGAGTTTTTGTTTTATGGCAGACATTATAGAAAGTATGTTTGTTAATGGGATTGATCCAGTAGAGAGAGAACATTTATTGATGTGGAAGAAAGAGGAGTGAAATGGCTTGTAGTTTTGGAAAAGCGGAGCTGTGAAGTCCTGGCAGGTTTGTCCTCTGCCTTGACACTCTCTAAGACACAGAGAAGAGAGAGCAGGAAAATTGAAGTGATGTGAATGGTGACTGTTGCTGCTCTGGCCTCTGGAGAATTAGGTTTTATTTGTCCCAAAGCACCTCAACAGTAACAGCTGACCCCGCTTTTCTTTGCATTCTAAAGATCCAAAGGATAAGGAAAGAAGAAAGTTTCTCCTTCCATCTTTAGTCTTTATTTTCTACCATGAGCATTTTGAATGTTCATGTGAATATAATTGTGAGTGCCTGTAATATAAATGTGGCTGATACTTGATATTAAGCTATGTTTTGTCAAAGTACATGCCACACCTGTCCCACACAGAAACCCATGGTATGTGGGCAGGACTAAAAGCCACTGTAAATCCCTTCTGTTTCTTCACAGCATTGGGACAGAGTAGTCAGTAAAGAAGTTGCCTGTTTATGCTTCCACTAGTTACAGAGACATTTGAATTTTCTTATTTATTTTACTGAAGCGTCCATTTTTACTTTAAAGCCTTTTATATCTTAGAGGACACATCTTAGCAGGTGAATAAGAGTGGAAAATAATTTCATACTTTTTAATTACTAGGAGAAAGGCTCCTCCGATGATGAAGTCTGACCCACAGCCATAGTCAGCTTTTGAGTTGTATTTATCCAACATGCTAAACACAGGACATCCCAAGATAGGAAATAATGAAGTACCTGGTCAGTTGGGCATTGCTAGAGAGCACTTACTGCCAACCCCAGTTGTTCCTTAAGTTGTGATTGTGTGGCCAGATAGTCTTACTCTACGTTCTGTGTCTGTCTTTGCAGAAGGAGTAAAAGTCCTAAGTATTCACACAGATTTGTTTTGTGATATGCGATCCAAAGGAGGCTTCTAAATTATTTTCAGAATTGCTCTACCATTACCTTTTCACCCTAAGTGAGTCTGGAATGCATCCAGCAAAACAACTTTGGCATGTTCATACCTTTCAGAATGAATCATCTTCCTTCCCTTTAGTGAGGGAAGGGCTCTGTTGATTGTTTCTGGCAGAATTTCCACAAATGTTCTATTTTTCTTAAATCTTCCACTGTTTCACTTGAGCCGAACCTGGGGTGCCTGATGTTCCTGAAGGAGACCTCGGAATCTCCCAACTAACAGTCACTTATATTGAAAGACTAGTCAGTTTTGATTCTCTGGGAAGATGTCAGGCATCTTTTTTGAAGTTGTTTCCATTATAGGAAGTCACAGATGGTGGGCAAAAGACTGTATAAGAATACGGTGCTAAAGCCTGGGGAAAGTTGAAGGTTTGTTCTTGCTTACGGAGCATAATCCTCTTTACCTGACTGTGTAATGGAGAGTACTATTATCAGAATGTTGAGGTGGATTCTGGGACATCCTTTGATCTCTTTGAAATTCAAAATTTGTTCCAACTAGCCTGAACTTTTTATTTTTATATTTCACAGTATCCAGACATGAGTCAAGAATCTGATTCTCCATTTGTTTTCATCTGCACAAATCCCCAGGAAATGATTGTGAAGTTTCCTATTAAAGGAAGTCCAAAAATCTGTAAGTCACAAGCTTTGATGGTCTAATTTTTTTCTTTTTGTCTTGAATCTCACTTGTTTAACTTAAAATTTTTTTTCTCTTTTTACCCTGTTCTATGTCATCTCAAATATTTGGAGGATTAGTAAAATTCTACTTATCATATACCTGAAACTAACACAACATTATTAATCAACTATACTTCAATAAAAAAATTCTATTTATCAATAACTTTAATGTTAACTACAGTATAGCCTTTCCAAAATATACCTCGATCCACAATTATTGGTATATGAGTGAATCACTCTAAACTTCCATTTAGGACCCCATTACCTTTAAAATCCTATTTGTCAGCCAAGAGTCCGTTTGCCCCACTGTACTGTTCTTATTAAAGGAAGTATTAAGCCAGTGCCAGTGGCAACATTGTCATTTATCCATTGTTCCTCAGTATTCAATCTGAGAATAAGACTTAACTTTTTAAATGTCTATTTTTGAATGTCTGTTTTGGAGGTACCACTTCCCACTATTCCCTTGATTACTGCTTCCTAGAGCTCTGCTCTAGCCCTCTTGCTTTTCATCCTCTTTTTGAAATCTCCTGATGGTTTTCTTTTCTGTAATGTTTGCTTTTATGTGTTTGTGATTATAGTTCCCTCTGCATATTCACTTCTTAGGAGTGCTTGTGACTTGATTCTTTCAACTTCCAGCTCTTCTTCAACTCCCAACTCCTCTTCCTCTGTCTAGTGCTACAGCAGCCTCTTTTATTTCCAAGGAATCTCAAGAAACATATAGTGGTGTCCTCTTTGCCTAACTTCCCATTTTTTTAAAAAATAAATTTATTTATTTGGGGCTGTGCTGGGTCTTCATTGCTGTGCGCGGGCTTTCTCTAGTTGTAGCCAGCAGTGGCTACTTTTTGTTGCGGTGCACAGGCTTCTCATTGCGGTGGCTTCTCCTGTTGTAGAGCATGGGCTCTAGGCGCGTGGGCTTCAGTAGTCGTGGCTCGCGGGCTCTAGAGCGCAGGCTCAGTAGCTGTGGCGCATGGGCTTAGTTGCTCCGCGGCATATGAGATCTTCCCGGACCAGGGATTGAACCTGTGTCCCCTGCATTGGCGGGAAGATTCTTAACCACTGTGTCACCAGGGCAGTCCCTAACTTCATTTTAAAAACAACATCAGTGGAGGAGCTTCAAGATGGCGGAAGAGTAAAACGTGGAGATCACCTCCCCACAAATACATCAGAAATACACCTACACGTGGAACAACTCCTACAGAACACCCACTGAATGCTGGCAGAAGACCTCAGACCTCCCAAAAGGCAAGAAACTCCCCACGTACCTGGGTAGGGCAAAAGAAAAAAGAAAAAACAGAGACAAAAGAATAGGGACGAGACCTGCACCAGTGGGAGGGAGCTGTGAAGGAGGAAAGATTTCCACACACTAGGAAGCCCCTTCGCGGGCAGAGACTGTGGGTGGCGGAGGCGGGTAGCTTCAGAGCCACGGAGAAGAGCGCAGCAACGGGGGTGCAGCAGGCAAAGCAGAGATTCCCGCACAGAGGATCGGTGCCGACCAGCACTCACCAGCCCAGAGAGGCTTGTCTGCTCACCCGCCGGGACGGGCGGGGCTGGGAGCTGAGGCTCGGGCTTTGGAGGTCAGATCCCAGGGCGAGGACTGGGGTTGGCTGCGTGAACACAGCTTGAAGGGGCCTAGTGCACTGCGGCTAGTCGGGAGGGACTCCGGGAAAAAGTCTGGAGCTGCTGAAGAGACAAGAGACTTTTTCTTGCCTCTGTTTCCTGGTGTGCGATGAGAGGGGATTAAGAGCACTGCTTATATATAAATAAAAACTGATCATTAAAATTCAAAAAAAAAAAAAAAAAGAGCACTGCTTAAAGGAACTCCAGAGACGGGCGCGAGACCCCGGAGGCATGAGACGCTAAGGCTGCTGCTGCAGCCACCAAGAAGCCTGTGTGCAAGCACAGGTCACTATCCACACCTCCCCTCCCAGGAGCCTGTGCAGCCCGCCACCGCCAGGGTCCCGTGATCCAGGGACAACTCCCAGGAGAACGGCACACCTCATGCTGGTGCAACGTCCCGCCGGCCTCTGCCAATGCGGGCTCGCCCGGCATTCCGTACCCCTCCCTCCCCCCGAGCCTGAGTGAGCCAGAGCCCCCGAATCAGCTGCTCCTTTAACCTCGTACTGTCTGAGTGAAGAACAGACGCCCTCAGGCGACCTACTTGCAGAGGCAGGTCCACATCCAAAGCTGAACCCCAGGAGCTGTGCAAACAAAGAAGAGAAAGGGAAATTTCTCCCAGCAGCTTCAGGAGCATCGGATTAAATCTCCATAATCAACTTGATGTACCCTGCATCTGTGGAATGCCTGAGTAGACAACGAATCACCCCAAATTGAGGAGGTCGACTTTGGGAGCAACGATATATATTTTTTTTTCCCTTTTTCTCTTTTTGTGAGTGTGTATGTGTATGCTTCTGTGTGTGTTTTTGTCTGTATAGCTTTGCTTTTACCATTTGTCCTAGGGTTCTGTCTGTCCGTTTTTTTTGGTTTTTTAGTATAGTTTTTAGCAGTTGTTATCATTGGTGGATTTGTTTTTTGGTTTGGTTGCTCTCTTCTTTCTTTCTTTCTTTTTTTCTCCCTTTTATTCTGAGCCGTGTGGATGACAGGCTCTTGGTGCTCCAGCCAGGCATCAGGGCTGTGCCTCTGAGGTGGGAGAGCCAAGTTCAGGACACTGGTCCACAAGAGACCTCCCAGCTCCACGTAATAATATCAAACGGCGAAAATCTCCCAGAGATTTCCATCTCAACGCCAAGACCCAGCTCCACTCAACGACCAGCAAGCTACAGTGCTGGACATCCTATTCCAAAAAACTAGCAAGACAGGAACACAACCCCACCCATTAGCAGAGAGGCTGCCTAAAATCATAATAAGGCCACAGACACCCCAAAACACACCACCAGACGTGGACCTGCCCACCAGAAAGACAAGATCCAGCCTCATCCACCAGAACACAGGCACTAGTCCCCTCCACCAGGAAGCCTACACAACCCACTGAACCAACCTTAGCCACTGGGGACAGACACCAAAAACAACGGGAACTATGAACCTGCAGCCTGCGAAAAGGAGACCCCAAACACAGTAAGTTAAGCAAAATGAGAAGACAGAGAAACACACAGCAGATGAAGGAGCAAGGCAAAAACCCACCAGACCTAACAAATGAAGAGGAAATAGGCAGTCTACCTGAAAAAGAATTCAGAATAATGATAGTAAAGATGATCCAAAATCTTGGAAACAGAATGGAGAAAATACAAGAAACGTTTAACCAGGAAGGACCTAGAAGAACTAAAGAGCAAACAAACAGTGATGAACAACACAATAAATGAAATTTAAAATTGTCCCAAAGGAATCAATAGCAGAATAACTGAGGCAGAAGAATGGATAAGTGACCTGGAAGATAAAATAGTGGAAATAACTACTGCAGAGCAGAATAAAGAAAAAAGAATGAAAAGAATTGAGGACAGTCTCAGAGACCTCTGTGACAACATTAAATGCACCAACATTCAAAGGATAGGGGTCCCAGAAGAAGAAGAGAAAAAGAAAAGGACTAAGAAAGTATTTGAAGAGATTACAGTTGAAAATTTCCCTAATATGGGAAAGGAAATAGTTAATCAAGTCCAGGAAGCAAGAGTCCCATACAGGATAAATCCAAAGAGAAACATGCCAAGACACATATTAATCAAACTCAAAAATTAAATACAAAGAAAAAATATTAAAATCAGCAAGGGAAAAACAACAAATAACATACAAGGGCATCCCCATAAGGTTAACAGCTGATCTTTCAGCAGAAACTCTGCAAGCCAGAAGGGAGTGGCAGGACATATTTAAAGTGATGAAGGAGAAAAGCCTACAACCAAGCTTATTCTGCCCAGCAAGGATCTCATTCAGATTTCACGGAGAAATTAAAACCTTTACAGACAAGCAAAAGCTAAGAGAATTCAGCACCACCAAACCAGCTTTACAACAAATGCTAAAAGAACTTCTCTAGTCAGGAAACACAAGAGAAGGAAAAGACCTACTATAACAAACCCAAAACAATGAAGAAAATGGGAATAGGAACATACATATCAATGATTACCTTAAATGTAAATGGATTAAATGCTCCAACCAAAAGACATAGACTGGCTGAATGGATCCAAAAACAAGACCCGTATATATGCTGTCTACAAGAGACCCACTTCAGACCTAGGGACACATACAGACTGAAAGTGAGGGGATGGAAAAAGATATTCCATGCAAATGGAAATCAAAAGAAAGCTGGAGTAACAATTCTCATATCAGACAAAATAGACTTTAAAACAAAGACTATTAGAAGAGACAAAGAAGGACACTACATAATGATCAAGGGATCAATCCAAGAAGAAGATACAACAATTGTAAATATTTATGCGCCCAACATAGGAGCCCCTCAGTACATAAGGCAAATACTAACATCCATAAAAGAGGAAATTGACAGTAACACAATCATAGTAGGGGACTTTAACACCCCACTTTCACGAGTGGACAGATCTTCCAAAATGAAAATAAATAAGGAAACACAAGCTTTAAATGATACATTAAACGAGATGGACTTAATTGATATTTATAGGACATTCCATCCAAAAACAACATAATACACATTCTTCTCAAGTGCTCATGGAACATTCTCCAGGATAGATCGTATCTTGGGTCACAAATCAAGCCTTGGTAAATTTAAGAAAATTGAAATCATATGAAATATCTTTTTGACCATGACGTTATGAGACTAGATATCAATTACAGGAAAAAAGCTGTAAAAAATACAAACACATGGAGGCTAAACAATACACTATTTAATAACCAAGAGATCACTGAAAAAATCAAAGAGGAAATCAAAAAATATCTAGAAACAAATGACAATGAAAACACAATGACCCAAAACCTATGGGATGCAGCAAAAGCAGTTCTAAGAGGGAAGTTTATAGCAATACAATGCTACCTTAAGAAACAAGAAATATCTGAAATAAACAACCTAACCTTACACCTAAAGCAATTAGAGAAAGAAGAAAAAACCCCAAAGTTAGCAGAAGGAAAGAAATCATAAAGATCAGATCAGAAATAAATGAAAAAGAAATGAAGGAAACGATAGCAAAGATCAGTAAAACTAAAAACCGGTTCTTTGAGAAGATAAACAAAATTGATAAACCATTAGCCAGACTCATCAAGAAAAAAAGGGAGAAGACTCAAATCAATAGAATTAGAAATGAAAAAGGAGAAGTAACAACAGACACTGCAGAAATACAAAGGATTATGAGAGATTACTACAAGCAACTCTATGCCAATAAAATGGACAACCTGGAAGAAATGGACACATTCTTAGAAATGCACAACCTTCCGAGACTGAACCAGGAAGAAATAGAAAATATGAACAGACCAATCTCAAGCACTGAAATTGAAACTGTGATTAAAAATCTTCCAACAAACAAAAGCCCAGGACCAGATGGCTTCACAGGCGAATTCTATCAAACATTTAGAGAAGAGCTAACACCTATGCTTCTCAAACTCTTCCAAAATATAGCAGAGGGAGGAACACTCCCAAACTCATTCTACGAAGCCACCATCACCCTGATACCAAAACCAGACAAGGATGTCACAAAGAAAGAAAACTACAGGCCAATATCACTGATGAATATAGATGCAAAAATCCTCAACAAAATACTAGCAAACAGAATCCAACAGCACATTAAAAGGATCATACACCATGATCAAGTGGGGTTTATCCCGGGAATGCAAGGATTCTTCAATATACGCAAATCAATCAATGTGATACACCATATTAACAAATTATGGAGGTTCCTTAAAAAACTAAAAATAGAACTACCATACAATCCAGCAATCCCACTACTGGGCATATACCCTGAGAAAACCATAATTCAAAAAGAGTCATGTACCAAAATGTTCATTCCAGCTCTATTTACAATAGCCAGGACATGGAAGCAAGCTAAGTGTACATCAACAGATGAATGGATTAAGAAGATGTGGCACATATATACAATGGAATATTACTCAGCCATAAAAAGAAACGAAATTGAGTTATTTGTAGTTAGGTGGATGGACCTAGAGTTTGTCATACAGAGTGAAGTAAGTCAGAAAGAGAAAAAGAAATACCGTATGCTAACACATATATATGGAATCTAAGAGGAAAAAAAAAGGTCATGAAGAACGTAGGGGTAAGATGGGAATAAAGACACAGACCTACTAGAGCAGGGACTTGAGGATATGGGGAGTGGGAAGGGTAAGCTGTGACAAAGCAAGAGAGTGGCATGGACATATATACACTACGAAATGTAAAACAGATAGCTAGTGGGAAGTAGCCACATAGCACAGGGATATCAGCTATGTGGATTATGACCACCTAGAGGGGTGGGATAGGGAGGGTGGGAGGGAGATGCAAAAGGGAGGAGATATGGGGACATATGTATATGTATAACTGATTCACTTTGTTATAAAGCAGAAACTAACACACCATTGTAAAGCAATTATACTCCAATAAAGATGTTTAAAAAAAAAAACAGCATCAGCAACTCTCCCATTTGCTCATGTCAGTTACTATTTCATGACTCTGTGACATTGCTTTCCCATTGTGTGAACTGGATGCTTCTGAGGCATGCATTGCTGTCAGCTGTGCTCAATACTATGTCACCTTGTTCGTCGTGGACCAACTATTTTATATAAATCTGTTCTGTAAAGAAGTACTTCTCAGACTGTAATGTAAATAAAAGTCACCTAGAGAGCTGTTAAAACACAGGTTCCTGTGCCCTTCTCCCAAGTGATACTAATGCTGTTGATTAGCTGACTGCGGTGTGGATAATACTGCTTTTGACCACAAAATGAAATGCTTGGAGTATGAATTTAGATTCATGTATATTCACTGCAAAATTCAGGCAACCCTCATGATTTGTGAAACATATTCCTGAGATTCCTGCAAGTCAGAAAATCTGAACATAAATTGCCCTTCACTTACACAATTTACTTCATACTTTACCCCATCTGTTAGCCAAGTGGCCCTGGAAATTCTTTTTCCTTCTTCTTCACTATTTAGGATTTAAATCTCCCTTTTTCTCTCCATTTTAGGTTGAGAAATTTTACCTCTTCCTACTCTAGTCCATTCTTACCTTACTGTGGGCACTGATGGCAACACTGGTGGTAGGAGGAAAATGTGGTCAGTCTTCTCTCCCAGACCCACTGCTACTTGATCTTTAGTCCCAGTTACCTTTTCATAGCTTCCTTTCTATCTTGGTTTTCATCTGCTGCTTAAAATCCTGTGAGAAAATGTTTTGTGTAAACAGAGTTTATATATTTCTCTGAAACGTTTTACTTCAGTACTTTCTCCTCCCAGAGACCCACCTGCAGCACACATATGACCTTCATTTTTCTCCACAAGGTTTAATAGGAGGCGGGGAGGGTGATGGTCTTAAGAGAAAGCGTTTCCCCGTTCCTTCTGTTGGTTAAAAGCTTTAAAAAGCGAAAATGGGCTGTGTGCTTGTTTTAGGGACAGCAGGGCTGGAGAGAAATTGTGAGACTGCAGCTTCTTCCATGGTAGACCAGACAAGGTGAAACATGGGTCAGAAACAACAGGTAAAGTTAGGTGTTGGTGGTGGTGGGGGTTGGGGGCAGTGGAGAAAGAATAGGTTGACCGATCTCTGTGTCTCAGAAAAAAACTTATATTGAGAGGGAGCCAGCCTACCTGAGGATTTAGTCTGGTGTGAAGTTTCTATTCCCTGTAACTCTTCATTCCTTTGTCCTTCATTCATCCTTACTGTCTTTAAAAACCTTACACTCTGCCAGAACTTCCTTCCCTTAAGCCATAGGGACCACCTCCAGTAGTTTACAGTTGGAAAATTCTTTAATCCCACTTCCATAGGGAAAAATACATACTTGGCTCTTTTTTTTTTTTTTTAATAAATTTATTTATTTAGGGCTGTGTTGGGTCTCCGTTGCTGCACGCAGGCTTTCTCTACTTGGAGCAAGTGGGGACTAGTCTTTGTTGCGGTGTGTAGGTTTCTCATTGCGGTGGCTTCTCTTGTTGCAGAGCACAGGCTCTAGGCGTACGGGCTTCAGTAGTTGCAGCACGTGGGCTCAGTAGTTGTGGCTCATGGGCTTTAGAGCACAGGCACAGTAGTTGTGGTGCACGGGCTCAGTTGCTCCGCGACATGTGGGATCTTCCCAGACCAGGGATCACACCCGTGTCCCCTGCATTGGCAGGTGATTCTTAACCACTGCACCACAAGGGAGTTCCTATACTTGGCTCTTAATTTGGAATGCTTCACATTTTCTTCTAGAATATTGTTACATGAAGTGGTTAAGTTCCATGGTATTAATAATATTAATACTCTACTTCAGTTACAGCTCTGTGCCTTAAATATTTTTTTCTTGTGGGATGGCTTAGGAACCTGACCACTTTTCTTTTGTTTTTTTTAATTTTTAATTAATTAATTTATTTATTTATTTTTGGCTGCATTGGGTCTTTGTTGTTGTGTGCGGGCTTTCTCTAGTTGCAGTGAGCAGGGGCTACTCTTCGTTGCAGTGCACGGGCTTCTCATTGCGGTGGCTTCTCTTGTTGTAGAGCATGGGCTCCAGTAGTTGTGGTACGCAGGCTCAGTAGTTGTGGCTCGCAGGCTCTAGAGTGCAGGCTCAGTGGTTGTGGCACACGGGCTTAGTTGCTCCGCGGCATGTGGAATTTTCTCAGACCAGGGCCTGAACCCATGTCCCCTGCATTGGCAGGCAGATTCTTATCCACTGCGCCACCAGGGAAGCCCCTAGCCACTTTTCATAGATTAGTTCTATGGGAAATTTATTCTAAGTTCCAAACTTCTGACTTGCAAATAACTGTCTACAATATAACTCATTTACATGTTGTATCACGTGTATATATTTGCTTTAAATTAAAGGCATTTTTTTTTTTATGTTTTTGGACATGTAAACTTGAGCTTGCTTGACCTGAGGATAATTGCGCTTCTTGAAGTTGAAATAATTCAGAAAACAATGTGCAATATGAAATCACTTGGCTGTGTGTCTGCTCAAATTAAGAAATGCAAAGAAGTTAAGTATCGTAGGATATGTAGGTTGAATGCTCAAAGAGATGAAGGTAATTTTTTTACTTTAAATGAACTACATGCTTTATAAACTCATGCAAATTCTGCCTTATATCTTATGCAAAGCATGTGAAAATCCCTATGAGAGTTATATCGATTGATGGCAAATAGTTTTTTCCCTTTTAACTTCTCCTCCATCTGCTGCACATGCATTTGATTTTCTTTTAGGCACCATGATTGAGGATGTGGTTTAACACTGAAATGCTGTATGTACTAAATGTAAAAATATTGGGGAAATACAGAAACTAAGCATTATCTCTCTGCTTTTAAAAGAGTATACTGTATATTACTGTAGTTAACTGTCCAGATCCCAAGTCTTAAAAAAACAGGCTAAACTAGAACTCAGAGTTCAGAGGGCATCCACAATAACTGCTTCTTCATGCAAGGAGCCCCAGTCCCTGGCCTTCATTGCCCAGCTAAACCAACTGCTACTATTGGCAGTCACTATGGTAGATATTAGGGATGCAAAGAAGTTTTTAGTTGTAAGGAGCTCACAGATTGCTGGCACATGTATGGTTTTCTTAGGTTAGTCTAGGGGATGAAAGACTTTCTGAATCCCTGGGAGTGCCCTGGAAATCCTTCGTCCTCTGTATCTCCTTCCTCCCATCAGTTTTCCATTTTATGACATCATCATTGAAGCCAGAGATTAATTTGCCTACCATTGAGTGCTCTGCTCCAATGGGTTGATCTTACCTGAGCTGGTCTCATGTGAGGGCTTTCACAGTCAGACTGGAGTTTTATGAAAATTATATTTGGAATATTCTTATCCAGTAAAGCTTTGGGGAGCCTGAAATAAATATAGTTAAAAAGTCTTGCCTAGAATTATCTGGTAAATATGGTAAAGTAAAAGTAAAACTGAGACCATAACTAAGAAACACAACTCCCAAGCCTTAGCATAAATAACACGACTACCGTTAATTTTTCAGAGAACTTTGAACTCATGAAGCACTTTAATGTATATATTTTTAAATAAATTTTATTTATTTATTTATTTTTGTCTGCGTTGGGTCTTCATTGCTGCGCACAGGCTTTCTCTAGTTGCGGTGAGTGGGGGCTACTCTTCGTTGTGGTGTGCAGGCTTCTCGTTGTGGTGCCTTCTCTTGTTGTGGAGCACGGGCTCTAGGTGCGCGGGCTCAGTAGTTGTGGCACGTGGGCTTAGTAGTTGTGGCTCTTGGGCTCTAGAGCGCAGGCTCAGTAGTTGTGGCGCACGGGTTTAGTAGCTCCGCAGCATGTGGGATCTTCCTGGACCAGGGCTCGAACCCATGTCCCCTGCACTGGCAGGTGGATTCTTTTTTTTTTTTTTTTTTTTCGGTACGCGGGCCTCTCACTGTCGTGGCCTCTCCCATTGCGGAGCACAGGCTCCGGACGTGCAGGCTCAGCGGCCGTGGCTTACGGGCCCAGCTGCTCCACGGCATGTGGGATCTTCCCGGACCAGGGCATGAACCGGTGTCCCCTGCATCGGCAGGCAGACTCTCAACCACTGCGCCACCAGGGAAGCCCGGCAGGTTGATTCTTAACCACTGTGTCACCAGAGAAGTCCCTTTGATCTATATTATTTCAATTAATTATTTGATTAAATGATTCAGTATATGTAAAATACTTGGTACAGTGCTTAGTATATAGAAAAACACTTAGCATTAGCTATAATCCTCTCAACAACTTTGTAAGTTAGTAGGAATTTTTTCTTCCTTTCATTTTATAGCTGAGTGAACAGGTTTACAGAAATTATATTTTGCTCAGGTCTTTCTACCTCTAGGTTTCCTGCTCTTCTCACTTTATCACATTGCCTCAGAAACAAAGTATTCCAATTTACATTTCATTTTTAGGGCACAGTATCACAGAGCTGCAAAGGGCCTTCAGTACTGTGTAGTCCATGTTTCCTCATAGCATTGAAAAAGTTGAGGACAAGAGTAACTAGGTGACTTCCTCAAGGTTATACAGATAGGTAGTCTTAGGACCAAAACTGGGACCTGGGTCTTCTAACTTATTCAGTACAGAGAACTAGAAGTCTGTGGTCCTAGATGGAATTCTGAATTGTGTCCTAGCTTGTCCTAAAAAGCTTAATGAGACGCAATACTTCTTTGTACCTCTGGGTACCACCAGCTTTACAATGAGTACTCTTTTATGTTTATCTGATATCTGCTATTTTTGGTTACTTAGTAGTCCCTATAAAGTAAAGGTTTTGAAATTTGTGGTGTCTGCTTTTCTTTGTTTAATTCATTTATTGAGCACCTGCCATTTGGTAGCCTTAGGGATACAACGGCAAACTTGCCTCATAACAGGGCCCTTTGCCAGGTTGCTGGCACATGTTCGGATTTTCAGCAAGACAGCCTGGGGGATGAAAGAACTGCTAAATCTCTAGGAGAACTCTGTGCTCTAAAGCCCAAATTAAAGTCAACATCATTGTGACTGTTGTGGACATCATTTAGGATATCACTTAGTGATGGTTTCTGAGGAAGGCCAGAGAAGGAAGTAATGTTATTCCAGAGGCAGATGTCGCCCTGGAAAGATGAGGAAGAAGAAAAAAATTAAGAAAACAGGGAAACGTGTTAGATTGAAGTAATTTTTTTCACACTCTCCTTGTGCAGTAGTCCAGACATGTATTCTTACCTTAGTTGGACAAATGAGAATATTGAAGTCCAGAGAGATCTAATAACTTGCCCCAAGTCACTCATCTAGTTGGTATCAGACAAAGGAGGACTGGAACCTGGGTTTCCTGGCTTTGTGTCCAGTGCTTTCTCTCTTATACCTGATTACTGCAACAAATGAAAATGACAACATACAAGGGGCAGTGGTTGTGGGTATAGGCCTGTAGTACACCCAGCTGTTTTGTTTTTGTTTGTTTGTTTATTTAGTGCCAAGGCTGAACTAAACTATTTCTGTTTCCAGCATCAGCATCTCTATTGACTTAAATAAGACTTTTTGCGGGAGAAAGCAACCTGCAAGCTCTGTTCTCAGGCCAGGCAGACAGGAACTCTGTTAGTTTTTCTTCATGAGATGGATATTTCCTAAGGCGGCAGCTACCACTGAACCCAACTTTATCCTGGTAGATCTGAGAAGTCAGAGGTCGGAGACCACATCCGTGAAGTACCTCTCATTAGGGTCACCTGGGGCAGGAAGGTTGCTTGTTTTCTAACTTTAACACTTAGGAGAGTCATACAGCCTATGACCTTTGCCCTTCTTAACTGGTGTTAGGGGCCCTTTGTCAGTAAAGCATTCATGTGGATTCTACTCCACTGTTTCAGGTCACTCCCCCTATTAAGTCTGAGGCAGCAAAAGAGTGAGTTGAACTGCTTTTCTCACTGTGAGGGAGGTACATGCATTATGCTTAGCCAGTTAACAGGTCAGAGGAATGGGTTTCCCACTGTGTGAAATGTCTTCCTTTATCATTATGTGTGTATTCTTTAAAAACTTGCCTTAGCATGAGGCACTCTGGAAAATGCAATGTTTCTTTTCTAGTAACTACAAAATTAGAAATATTAACTTCTTAGATTTTTAGGTGAATACTCATTGTGTCTGTGTACGTACGTACATTTGTGTGTCCCTATACAGTGTTCCCATTGCTTCCTCATTCTTACAGAATGAAACTCTGAAGTTTGAAAGTGTCTGAGTCCTGAAGCAAGATAATTGAATGTGACAGAAGCACAGTAACCAGAAGACCTGGGAGGCCATGAAAGATTTGCATTGCAAATATAAAAAATAAATAATGAGGCTTCTTTTTCTCCCTTACAGGGAAACTGGATTCCAAGATCCATCAAGGAGCAAAGAAGGGGTTAATGAAGCAGAATAAAGCTGTCTGACCCAGGAAAAAAGGAACTATACAGCATAGTGGAGTTTTGTGTACTAAAATTGCTATCCACTGGTCCTTTGGAATTGAAGCAGTAGACATCTAAAGGCTTGGCATCAGGCTTGAACCTCTCAGAATTTAAACTCATCAAAATCTGTATATTTTTCTTAAAGAGTGGGATTCTTACTTTATGTAGTGGGTCAAAAATCTTTGGATACATTATTTATAAAGACTTATTTTAAAAATTCTAGATCTTTGACATTTTTCTCAGAATGATACAGAAGAAAAAGGAACAAGTTGGAAATTATTTTCCTCTCTGAGGCTTGGATTTGTTTTAATTAGGAAAATTCTTAACCTAGGTTAACAGTATTTTAAGGGACCACTTGAATTTTAAAGTTTTTTTTTTTCAAAGTGATAACCTGGTAGAGTATTAGGATGTTTGAGGAATTGTGTTTAATAGAAACGTGTGATTGGACAGAGAGGTTTTTAATCAACTTTGCTGCTCTAGTCCAACATCTCTTCAAGTGAATAGTATTCAGCTGAGTAACCTTCGCTGGCCGATTTTGGTGGGGGGTGGGGTGGGGGGATAACCTGAAGAGGTGCTGCCACTTTGTTCTTTGGTTTGAGACATTAGGACATGAGAGGATCAGACTGGGATGAGATAGAGCCACCTGCTAAAGCAGCATGAAACTGCCCTGTTTATTTTGTTGGTATTGCAAAAGTATCACTTGGATGGAGAATTAGAAACAAACAAAAATAAAATCCTTTCAGTAAATGCATCCAAATATCCCAAAATGCTGAAACCAAACCCTTTAAGCCATCCATACCCCAAGAAGCTATGAGCTTTGGAAAAATAGGAGGCTGGTTTGAAATGAGATTTTTACTAGTCATTCTGGTCCCACTTAGTGAAGCACTTTTTTTCTGAGGCTGTTCAGAAGAGCTGTCAGAATCTCAGTTGCTGGCATCCTCAGGAAATTCACGGTCTTAAATGTGTATGTTCTGCTTTTTATAAAGCAGCACTACCACACTGGGGAAGTTGGATTCCCTCCAGCAGTTGTGTGCATGACTTAAAAAAGAGAGCGCAAGGGAGAGAAAAAAGTGCCCTGTGTTATGAAAAAGATTAATTTCCCCTTTCTTTAATCCTTCATATTCAGCATTTATTTGCATTGAAATGCCTCCACTCATTATGCATTGATGCTCACTCAACTGTGAACCCTGCTTGTTGCAGAGCTCCGGGCATTGGTTTTGTGGGGGCCTGATCACTCTGGATTCCCAGGCAAAACCCACCCAATTCTTGTTCTAGTGATGAAGGCATGTTGTATTCTTTTTTTTTTTTTTTTCTGTTCAACTTCTGTAGAGAAAGTTGGAAAGGACGCCAATGGCAGTTCTTTAGGGAGGAAAAAATTCTCTCTCTGGCTTTCTGCAGACCCTAGTACTATTAATGAAGCCACACTGGGTTCACTATGCAGTTAATAGTTTACCAAGCAGTAGCAATTTGAATTCTGTGCTGGAATTGTCTGGTTTTCTTAATACCAAAATAAAATTGAAAGGTAGGAGGTGAAGAACCTAAGGAGCAAAAAAAAAAAAAAAAAAAGTTTATCTTTCTGCCTTTTTATTTGAACGACAGACAGCCTGAACACAGAGGAGTATGGATTGATTTTTCCACCTGGATAGATTGTGTGTGCATGCCTAAAGAAAAACATCAGGAGATGCAAGAGTTCAGGTTATGCAACCATTTTGTGTGCCGTGATAAGAAAGTTTACGAGAACTTTACAAGTTTATGGGAAACCCACCTCAGCAACCAAAATATGCAGCTGGAGCCACATGAGTAAAGGCAGAGTAACTTGGAAACTTCTCCTTTTCATGGTTAGACTGTGAAAGACTCTCTTCAGTTCACGTGGTGGTGGTATAAGGTCTCTCTTTTATTTGTGGAGACACCCGGGAGGAAGTGTGGGAGAGACTTGGGGGTAGATGGCCGTCAGTTGCTCAGTGATGAATAGCATAATTTAAAGCCTAGTGGAAAATCTTAGCAGCCCGAGTACAAACTCGCCCAGGAGTAGCCTTTCAGTACTTTACAGCACTTTGCACTGACCCTGTAACTCTGGGACAGCTTGGCCTGAGGGAAGGTCCACATTTCTGAGCTGGTTTACTTCTGCAGCCTAAATATCTGTACCCTCCTTTGGATGGTTGGGTTCATTGGCTCTCAATTTGTATAGTGGCTAAAGGATTCAGCGTTTTTGTTTTTCTAGGCAGGACACAGTCTCAATTATATAAGCTCAAAGTAGGATATATATAAAACTGGAGTCTTTCTCTGCCAGGATTTTTAGGAGGCTTTGGCCTTGCAGATAGATGTTTGGAATGGAGTAGGGGTGGGGTGGGGTGGTGTTTGCTTGCTATAGCTAATCTAGAGAAAGAAAACTAGGTGTCCCTTTTTTTCTTTTTAAGCTGGAAGTTTACAGAAACCCGTTTTTTCCTAGGGAGTAGGTATAAAAAATTGACTATAAAGATTGCTTTTACAAATAATTACAAAGTTATGGCTTTTTATGAGTTATAACCCTAATCTCTTTCCATTTTAACTACTGTCTCTACTGAAGTCCATTTATGTGGATTTCATTTCGTTTGGTAAGTTTTTTTTTTTTTTTTAATGCTTTTACTAGAGCTCCTAGCCAAGATAGAGACAGTATTGGGGTTGTTCTCTTGCCCAGTTAGACAAGGCCAGTAAAAAAGCAAGCATCTATTAAACTAGAGAAATCAGCTAACTTCAGTTTATTAGGCCTTGGAGGGCAGGAAAGAAAGTCCTGTGATGAAGGATTTTTTTTCCTTGAGATTCAAATAGCAAGTGCACATCTGCTGTTCTCAGCTTCTGTGAATGTGTTTGGAGGGAGGTGATCCATATCACAGGCTCCAGCAGCATCAAGGAATCTAGCATGTGGAGGGCTTTCTAATTCTCTCTTGCAGAGAAGAAAGAACATAGCCACAGTGCCATCCTCTGACACAAAGAAACTTGTGTAAATTTGTGTCCATTTATGTGTGTGCACATAATGTGGGTTAATTCATGCGGTGAAACCTGGTAGACTGATTAGATTTCTGTTGTGACAATGAAGAGTCTAGAAAGAAAACCTAGTAAATATTGTACCCTGACTTGACGTCAGGTAGATAAGGTGGGGCAGAGAGGGCAACTGAGAATGTGTAGATGTGTCACAGGAAGGGAGTGAGATGTTGGGACAAGGGGTCAAAAATGTCAATATATGAGATTTGAGGAGCGTCTAGAGCTGTGCTGTCTAATATAGTAGCCACTAGACACATGTGATTATTTAAATTAAGTGAAATTAAGATTCAGTTCTTCAGTCACAGTACCATATTTCAGGTGTTCACATAACTACATATAACTAGTGACTTCTGAATTGGACAGCTCAAGAATAGAATATTTCCATCATTGCAAAAAGTTCTATCAGACACTGCTTGTTCAGAGCAGGGGTCAGCACACTTTTTCTGTAAAGGGCCAGACAGCAACTATTTTAGGCTTTCCAGGCCATATGGTCCCTGTTACAACTATTTAACTCTGCTGTTGCAGTGCAAGTGAAATGAATCCATAGATAATACGTAGGTGAATGAGCATGGCTATGAGCCAGTAAAATTTTTTTATGGACACTGAAATTTGAATTAATATATTAATATAATTTTCACATCACAAAATAGTCGTCTTTTGATTATTTTTCAGCCATCCAAAAATGTAAAAGCCATTCTTCTTCTTAGTTCATGGGACATACCAAAACAGGCACTGCACCTGATTTGACCTGTGGGCCATATTTTGCCAAACCCTGGTCTAGAGGAATAAGAAGTCAAAGCTTAAGATTCTTTTACTGTATAGGACATCAATTGCTTGAAAATTTTTAATGGTTCTTCTAGGCTTGAAAAATTTCTGTCTAAAAATTGAAGTTCACTGTAGGAATGTTTGCTTTGTTCCCCATTTTTGCAGTCCAGTCTTTTTCAGTGGTAGAGTCATGCTCTTCAGTAGAAGATGACTACTCAAGTGTTAACCTTTAATTCATACCTAAGTCTCTAAACCCTTCTCTTTGTCTGCCTGCAAGTAGCTGAATCCTCGCTTGTAACATCGTCCAGTACAGATTAGAGATCTTCTGTCACCTGGGGTCAGTTTTGTTCTTGTACGGTCCTAGAACAAGCTGAATATGGGTGGATCAAGGGGAGATTATTTTTCCTAGGCCAGATAGGCTTAGTGTTCATCTTTAGCCATCATCCCCTGACACACACACACACACACACACACACACACACACACGCACACACACCTTTTGCATGTGTATTTGGAGATATAAAGGGATTTTATGACCTGGCTGTATCCCCAAGTCACATACTCTCTTGAATGGCACTGTTGAAGGATGCCTCAGGGTAAGGGAAAGGAAAGATAAAAACTGCAGAGCTGGGAATTCCCTGGTGGTTCAGTGGTTAGGACTCTGCACTTCCACTGCAGGGGGCACAGGTTTGATCCCTGGTCAGGAAACTAAGATCACACATGCTGCGCAGCCAAAAAAACCCTGCAGAGCTAAGATGGTCAAGGACATAATTGAGGCTAAGACTTGAGAATTAAGATAAATTTCTTTTCACAACGGAAGGGGGTGGACGTTTTAGGGAAGAGGTGGTGAAAAGTATGATAAGTTTCATGAGTGAGAGGTGAGTGGGAGGGTTCACTTAAACAAGGACAGGATGCCTACTAGATAGAGTGCTGGGCAATCAGATGAATAGCAGATAAGATAAAAGTTACAATAGTTGGAATGGTGGGTTGGAAAAGAACCGTAGGACTTTTAGATAATACAAGGCAACAAGATTTGGTGATATGGGGTGGTGAGGTGAAAAGTGATATTAGAAGGATTTGAATTAATCCTTTGAATTTGGGTACTTTTAGGAGGAAAACTAGTGGTAATCCTACAAAAGAAATTGGAGAACAAAGGATAAAAAATTAGGGGATTGATACTTTGCTGAACCAAGGGATAAAATGGGTGAAACACGATGAGCTGTGCTTGCTCTTCTGTTCTTTGTGGATGTTCACGTTCCGACCCCTTGTGACCCTTTCCTCTCCCCACGGTTGGACACCTACAGAATTGATGTCTTCCGCATTTAAGGTATGATACTTCCCCAGAGACCTCTCTGCGAGGAAGTCTGGTCCAGCGAGAGTTCTTTCCACGAGGAGAGAGCGTTAGGTTCGAGCTCTCCAATCCAGGTTTCTTTGAGTTTATCTCTGTTTTAACCGGCTCGCCGGGTTTTCCAGCATTCCCAGAGCTCCGAGTCTCTAATCCGGGCTCCGAGTCTCTAATCCGGGCTCCGTGTGACCGCGCGTTCCGAGACCCAGGATTTGGTTCGTCCATCCATGTTCCGGGTTTCCCCTGCGCTCTACCGCTCCAGACTGCACACCAGCCCGGGATCCGGATCCGAGGGCCCGGTAGTCCAGTGTCCGGGTCTTGCGGGCGGCCCTGGTTGTCCCGGATCGCGGCGGCGGCGGCGGTGGCGGCGGCGGAGGGACCCGCGGCCCCGGACACAGCGGCACCGGCGGGCGGGGCGGAGCGGCGCGAGGAGGGGGCGGAGAGCCGGAGACGAGGCGGGGTGGGGTGGGGGGGAGGGGCCGCGGGAACGGATGGCGGCCTGGGCCCCGTAGCAGCGGCGGCTCGACGGCCCGGGGCCCGGGCGGGCGGAGGTGGCGGCTCCCGGGACCGGCCGCGCGGTGAGTCCGGAGCTTTGTGTGGAGCCGGGGTTGGGGGAGGAAAGAGGCGGCGGCGCCGAGGGGGCCAGGGGTAGCGGCGCCTGACAGAGGAAGTGGGGGTTGCGAGGCCGGGGCGGAGCGAGGGGGAAGGTGTGTATGGCGCGGGTGGTGGGGTTGTCGTTGCGCGGGTGGGGGAGGGGGCGTCGAGGGGCGCGGGGTGAAGTTCAAAGCGCGGCCAGGGCCGGTTCCGGCTGAGGGTAGGGGTGCCCGAGAGGGGATTAGGGTCTGGCCAGGTTGTGGGGACAGGCCAGAGAGTTTCAAAGGCGAGTCTGGGTATCTTGAGGGGGCCCAGGGCGACTGGAGCTAGTCAGGGAGTTAGGGGGGTTCAGGGCGAGGGTCTGGGAGCAGGACGTGTGCGCAGCCCAGGAGGGGGGAGCAAGGTGGCCGGGAGTGTGCAGTAAGTAGGTTGTGGGTGTGTACTCCTTCCAGTCTTCAGGTCACATTTACTCCTGTCCTTTTCTTCAAGATGGAGGGATTCCTGGGCCTGGCCTTAACTGCTATCCTAGTACCCCCGGGAGGGTTTGTGACCCTGTCCTGTTTGGAAAACCCATGCTGCCCTCTTTTCCCTTTATGTGTAATTACGGTTGGATCATCTCTGTGCTTTGCTCAGATTCTCCTTCCTCCCTCTGGGGTTGAGGAGGAGGAGACACATCTGACCAATTAATGTGTGTTTGTGAAACAGGCAGCAGCAAACAGTCATTTCAGGTTCTAGGAATTAGGCTCACACAGGGTGGAGAGATCAGAGCCCTTCAGGGGGAATATTTCTGAACAAATCACAGATGATTAAATTCTCTAAGAAACAGCTTCCAATCTAAATGAGAGTGGGAAAGATGGGGAAGAAAGCCTGTCTGTTTCCAGCCATGTGTCCAGAGCCCTAGGGGTTGAGGAGAGTCCTCAATCCCCTACAGGCCTCTCTTTTCTGTATGAGGCTTTGCTCTGCAGCCTTGAGTTAATTTCACCCCTGCTGCTTTGTCTTGGGGGAGGGAGTGCTGGTTTAGGCTGTTGTGAGGAGATGACTGTTCTGCTGCCACACACAATAGTCGTGTCATTTTATCGGGACTGCTACCCCAGGGCTGAGAACTGCTGCTGCAGAGATAAACCGGTCCCTCTCACCCGCCTATTGTGTACACAGTGAAGGTCATAGGTTCAAGTCTTGTCTGAGAGCTTTGGATATGCTCCATCTCCCAGGCTCCTCAGTGCCATTTTCTTCCTTTTCCAGACTGGGGCTTGCCATTGGAGGAGGCCAGACAGAAAGGCTCTTCTTTTTGAGTGAGGAACAATGCAGAGCTCATTGGCACACATTTTTCAGAAGAATAGGGAATGCCAGCCATGTTGTTGTGCCTGCCTCTTTGGCTAGCCTGTACTAAGTTGAGGAGGAAGAGTGGCTGGGAGGCCCAACCCTGATGTTTGTGTCAGACTTTTAAGGAAGAAGACTCCAAGGGGAGGGTTTTACTCTTGTTTGAGCCAGCATATTTAATCCTTTTTATAGAGATGGGACACACACAAAGATTTTTGTTTATTCGTTTAGGAATACCACTAAAAACCTGTGCAGGGTTAAGATAGGGACTCAAGGACCAAGTACCTTTTTAATGGTGACTTCCTGGTCAGAATAATTGCACGACAAAAAAGCCACAGAATTTGCCTATCTGGGCAAGGGCTGGGGAAACGAAACAACTTTCCTTTTTATCTTCATTTTAATTCAGATGAAAGGAGGTGACTTGTTCATTGTGTAGAAAATCCATGTGTGCTTCTGTGTTAGGGAGAAGTTTGCCAAAGAGATGAACATAAAAAAAAAAAATCATTTGAGATCTTGGGAGTTACTAATGAGAGAAGGATGAGAACAAGCTAGAAGGAACCCTGCCCTTGCATTTACCTCATAGAAGTGCCCAAATAGCATTTAGGTACTATTAGTTGGGTAAAGAATTATTGGGGGCTAGAAATGAGGTTTTCCTTTAGGACATTAAAGAAAACTTTTCTTTGAACAGAGATTAGAAATCAAGCTCATTGTGGGAGGACAGTTGTATACAATATACACTGTACACAATAGCCAACCATTTCCTATAGAGTGTTGTTGAAGAGGAACTTTAGCCTTTGGTTGTGGTAAAGGTCTTTCTGAGGCCCTAAGTCTGACCACGTTGCCTCCCTTTTCTCTTTCAATGAGTTTCTTAAAAATGATGGCTTGCCACTTAGGTGTTGGGCTTTGTTAGGAGGGAACAGGTTGTTCTGACCTTTATGTTTCTTGATGACCGAACTGTCTTAAGGTCTTACTAGAGGTGTTGTCTGTCTTTAGACTGTTTCCAACTATATGTCCTAGGTCTCTGAGTGAAGTCTCAGCTAAACTGAGTCCAAAGCTTTTTGCTCTTGGGCTGTTGGCATTCATTTCTTAATCCTGTCAGGTGACAGTGAAGGCAGAAGCCTCAGATTAAATTTGCCCTGATTAGATTTAGTGGTTTCAGAATTGGGCCCTTGCCACAAGGAGTCTTATAAGTCTTCTGACTGTGACCATATTTCAGAGAGCACTTTGGATTTTTTTCCCCCAGCTTCTTGTTAGAAAATGTTTCCTTGTGAGAGGTCTAGATAGCTGGACAGATTATTGCTTATTTTGTGTGAGGATATGGAAGCATAATTTTGGCTCCTGGTAGTAATTATGCTGCAATTAACATATAGCAACTAAATGACTGGAACAGGATAATTTGTTGAGGGGTTTACTGATTGCTCTGTCAAGTGGAAGTGCCACTCCTTACTTATTTGACTCAGAACACTACTGCCTGGGCTCAGCCGTGGAGACTTAATAAGTACAGGAATGATGTGTGGTCTCTAGAAGTTCACACTCTGTTTTCTCTCTCATCACTGCCAGGTACTATAGAACCTTCTAGTGCCACTTTCTCCTGCTCCATAGGTAGCTAAGCAATTGTTATTTCCCTTGTGGAAACTGGTCATGGATGGGAATACTGCCAGACAGATGGGGCCACTCTGAGATGAGGCAGCCTTATGTTGTGCGGCAAATTTTCTTTTAAGCAGCTGAATTCTCTCTCCTGCCTGATTTTTAAATATCAGATTCCTTTAAAAAAAAACAACAACCCTGCAAAATACAAAATCACATAGTGTACTAAATATGCCTTTGTGATATCTCATAAAAGTTGGCTATGACAGACAAAATGAAGAGAGGCGATGCTGATTGGCAGGTTCAGGGCCCACTAAGTGTCAGTGAAGGACTGTTTTCACTAAGGAACAGGTAATTCACCAAAGCACCTGCCTAGCTGGGCATGTGGAATTGGCAGCAGCTGTGCAGTTGCAGAGGGATTATTGAGCAGGTGGTTAAAGAATCACATGCCACAGTGACAAGAAAATACTTGGTCTTCTGTGGTTTAGGTTCAGTTCATATGTGTGAAATTCTTCTTTGTTTCACGTTTCTTAATGCCTGATACTGGTTTGTTAGTGAGATGATAATGGAATAGAGAAAAGAGATTCTTCCTTTTCTCTGTGTTTCTTTTAAATTACTGAGTAGCTTGCCTTAGACATGGTCCTAGACGGCCCTATTATATTTCTGTGAGTTCTGGCTTTATGCCCTATGAATGGGAAGGGAATAATAGTAATTCAGTGTTTCTAGCACTTGTTTATTAGGGGGATAGGGAAGGAGAAAATTCTTTGCTTTTAGGGTAGTGAAAAGGATTTAGCTGCTGGGAGGATACCCAGGTGCAAAGGATGTAATTGACTTTTTGTGTTAAGTCTACCTGACATATCTTACTCAAGACTTTCACATGTGTTTTTATTTTATGAATGTAATTCTCCACATGAAGTTTGCACCTCTTCTGTTGTTCGTTTTATTCCATTTTTAGCTTCTCCCAGCACCTGTATAACTCTTTTTTTTCTGGCTTTGAGATTAACATCACTGTTAGAATCAAGTCATCATCAGAGGGCCAAATCATGCTAAGGAAGTATCTCAACTAAATGTTTATCTTAAAAACAAGTATAGCATTTCCTGTAACTTGGAGGAGGACTTTCTATTTTGAGGTTTTCTGCAAATTCCCAGAATTTCCTTCTAGGTTATCATCATCTTCTGTTAATATCATTTTATTTTTCTTTCACATGATCATGCCACTATAGTAGGCAGTGGCATAGAGCCTAAAATTTATAAACAAGCAACTTGGTGTTTATTTTGTGACTTCTTTAGTGTCCTCCAGTGATTTTCTGTGTTGGGCTGATAAGCTGTGTGCTTGAAACACACGCAGGCACACACATACACACAATCTAATTGAATTCACAGTGTATTAATTAACAGTTGATTGACAGCAAAGAAGTGACTTTAAATGTTTTGGAATTGAGAAATCCCTTTTCCAAGTGAAGTGAAGGCTCTGATCTGTCAGAGAGGTTGAGACAGATTTAGGTAGATGGCTGGCTGTCTGGATGGATAGATAGATAGAGTTTTTTGATTGATTTAGGGAAAAGGGAGGCAAACAGTGTGACTGAGGCCAGGGCCAGTGGACCACTACAGAGACAGGGACATTTGCAAGAATCTGTTTAAACCTAGTTTGCAACCTAGCTTTAAGTAGGAGCCTAGCAGTCATTTGTATAATATTCACTTCTGGGAAAAAATATAAACTTCTTTATTTCCCCATAGGAAGCCATCGCAGCTATTTGTTTTAAACTGTTCACAAACCACCATGTATTTTCCTAGCATTCTCAGTAGTTTGCTTCCTCATGTTTTTCCCCCTCCTCCATCTCCCATCCACATTCTCTGCTCTGAAGACTTCCCTAGCAGCCTGGAAACACTCTAATTACTGTAGCTATTATAGTCACAACCCAGATCTTCCACCTCCTTCCCACTCACCCCTTTCTATCTTCCTTCCCCCTCCCCTTGCTCTAGCAGCAGGAGTTGAACTGCAGTCTCATGAGCACAGTCAGATCTATGAATGAGCTTTATATCTTGTCAAGGCAGAACTCCAGATCCAACAGGGCTGATTTTTCATGGTTCTCTTGCTGTTTGTTCTTGGATCAGAGTCCCAGAAATAAGAGATGGCAAATACCTATTAGGTCATATCTAATCCATCACTCAGGACCAAACCTGCGATCTTTCTCTTGTCTCTGTGAGAATTTTTTCTTTCTTTCTTTTGCAGGTGAGAGCTGTCTGATGCCAGGCAAGCTCTGAAACTGCCTTCTTTTTATTGTGCTCTCTGGTCATTAGTGTCAGGCCAGCGTTGCTCCCTTGGATTTTTATTCTTATCCCATTTTCAGGATTACTTGCTCCCAGCAAAATCTCCACCCTCTTCAACTTCAGTCCTCTCTTCTTCTTTTTCTTTTTTTTTTGATTAATTAATTAATTTATTTATTTTTGGTTGAGTTGGGTCTTTGTTGCCGTGCGGGGCTTCTCATTGCGGAGCACGGGCTCTAGGCATGCGGGCTTCGGTAGTCGCAGCACGCGGGCTCAGTAGTTGCGGCTCCCGGGCTCTAGAGCGCAGGCTCAGTAGTTGTGGCGCACAGGCTTAGTTGCCCCGCGGCATGTGGGATCCTCCTGGACCAGGGCTCAAACCCGTGTCTCCTGCATAGGCAGGCAGACTCTTAACCACTGTGCCCAGGGAAGCCCCCAGTCCTCTCCTCTTGATTGTTGGCACCACGTTTGTGGGTTCCTTTTGTACCATCAAGTTATCTATGCCAGAAGTTACCACTTTTCAGACCTTTGCCACAAGAGTCAGTGTGGCATTCTCTTAAGGAGTTGCATTTGATGGAGCACAGGACACAAGTCCGAGCAGGTGGTAATTAATAAAATGGCTCAGAAAATATGTGCGAGGTTGTGCCCTTAAGAAAGCCCTGTACTGTATGAACAAATGTTCCTTCTTTCTGTTTGAATTGGGGTACTTCCTATTCTAACCCTTTGTTCTCTTTAGATGGATGAATTTTATTTTTGTGTGGCTTAGTTACAGTTAGTTATTTTCTGATTTAATAGTGTAAAATGTTTATTTGCTAATATAGCTTTTCAAAGCATAGAGGAAAAAGCACAGAATTGCGAGTCATAAAGCCCAGATCCTGATCACTGTTTTGCCTCTGACTAGCCGTGACTTGTGCTAGTCACTCCTATGTTTTCATTTTCCTTATCTGTAAAGTGAGCATATTAGACATGATCATCTCTAAAGGCTCCATATAGTGTTGAATTTTATGCTATCAAGATTATGATGAAAGAATGGGACAAAAATGATTGATGGTTGACATAAGTGGGCAGTTTTTTATTATTGTGTCAGTATTCAGAAGGGCAAATAAGTGCAGCCTTAGTTCCTGGGGGCTTGACTCTCACTCCTCTTTGATATGTTTATAAAGTTTATGCTGTGCCTTTTTTTTAATGAAGTTATCTTCTTTTGGAGAGTCTTGTACCTTCATTCTGCAGGTTCACCAGTTTGTCAAATATACCTTTTTCTAGCCTTCTCAAGCCATAGGAGTGGGGATCAGAAAGCTGTACAAAAAGAACCTCAGCTTGGGAGAAAGAAATCAAACCTGAAAGGGTTTGCCTGATATCATTAAGAAGTAATTTTGTGTATTCAGTCAGTAATCTAAGATCTTTAAATCTCTTATATCTGAAATCTTGAGCCAAGGGACTGATTTTGGAGGTGGGTTGGGCATTTTTCCATTTTTGTCCAGTTAGTGGAAAACCTACTTTGAATTAACTTCTTGGGATTGAATAAGAGTTGCCCACTGTTTTGTTTACAAAATAAAAGTGTTATTTTTAATGATCAAAATGCAAAATCTGGGGCTTCCCTGGTGGCGCAGTGGTTGAGAGTCCGCCTGCCGATGCAGGGGACACGGGTTCGTGCCCCGGTCCGGAAAGATCCCATATGCCGTGGAGCGGCTAGGCCCGTGAGCCATGGCCACTGAGCCTGCGTGTCCGGAGCCTGTGCTCCTCAGTGGGAGAGGCCACAACAGTGAGAGGCCCACGTACCGCAAAAAAAAAAAAAGCAAAATCTGGCAGTTTGAGCAACAAGGGGGATCTCTGAAATACCCCCTGAAAGGGACTGAGCAAATTAAAGTTGATGGGTGACTTTAGGAACTTTGAAATTGGTAGTACAGTTGACCCTTGAACAACACAGCTGTTGGGGCACCCCCCCTCCCCTAGGGAAGTAAAAAATCCTCATATAACTTTACAGTTGGCCTTCCAGTATCCAGGGTTCCAACCAACTGCAGGTTGTGTAGTACTGTAGTACGTATTTATTGAAAAAAATCCAGATATAAGTGGACCTAAATTACAGTTCAAATCCATGTTGTTCAAGGGTTAACTGTGATGTTAGAAAATCTTTGCTTTCAAGCAGTTTAAAGGAATAAAATTGTATAACCTAGTTGTTAATTCCCCAAGTTAGGATTTTTATCAGTATTTTCCAGTTAGTTTTTGGATTTGGAACTTCCAATAGCAGCTGTTTATTGAATGTTAAGAAGATGATGGTCTTTTAGTCTTTCTTTTTGGGGAATGTGTTTAACATGGCAAAATCACATGTTTAATCTACCTTTGAACATTGGAAGAAGCATTCACTCTTCTTAAATTTGTACTTAAAACATCCATCTGTCTGTGATAGAAAAATTCAGTGGGAGGAACTATTGTTTATTTTGGACTCATAAAATGTCCTGGGAGTGTTTTGCTTTATTCCAGCCATCTGTAGCACATTACTAATTTTCAGGTAATCTAAAGGTTATTTTGAGAAGTGTTCCACTTGCATGAGATTTTTTAAAGATTTGTATTAGAAATATAAGTGGCTTTTGTAGATAGATTTTTTTTTTTTTTTAAGTGTCAAGTGAAGGGTTTTGAATTGGAAAGTGACCAGTGCCATGCAACCCTTGGAAATCAAACCACACCATGATTGAAATCCAGGTCTGGCAGTTAGGCCACGTTGCCTGCTGGTACTGCACTGCATGCTGATACAACATTGCATGTTGGTACCTGTAGTTTCTTAGGCTGCAGTTCAGTATTTATAGAGTAAGGCAGCAGTGTCTGCTCTGTTCTATGTACAGAGTAAAGCCAGAGGGCTTTTGGTATGTTATCAGAGTGTTCCTAGTAACATTCCTACGTAAGCACTTTGGGTTTGGTTAAGATGAACTTTTATTCATGTGAGCAGAAGTGAATGTTCAAGAATGTCCGTTGTAAACTTCAGTTACAAATTCTGAGGTTTGGTGTGAAACTCAGCAAGAATGGTATCAGAAATGGAACTATAGAGAAATTGGAATTGTGAGGCTCATGGGGTCTATGAATCTGAAAGGTATAGTGAGAAGGGGGAAATTGTTTTTCTACTTGGTATTTGCTTTTGAATGTACCTCCAGTCCATCATTTCTGAAACTTGCTTACCCTTTTCTCCCCTAAGCATTACAGTTCTTCCAGTTGCCGTGGCACAAGACTTTGGGTTCATATTTGGTTCTTTGTGTCTTCCTTACCACCTCATCTGATCATTAACCAAGTTTGAATCATTCTAGATACTTTTATCATTTAGCTTCACCTTTTCACCTGACCTAGTTCAGGTCTTCATCTGTATATTATTGTAGTAACCTCATGGTTAATGCTTCTTTCTGTATTACATACTACATACTACTGCAATATTATTATAGTTTTTATTTATTTATTTAGTGAATACAGACATCCCTTGTCTTACTGTGCTTCGCGGATACCGTGTATTTTACAAATTAAAGGTTTGTGGCAAGCCTGTGTCGAGCAAGTCTATTGGCACCATTTTTCCAGCAACATTTGTTCACTTCATGTCTCTGTGTCACAATATTTCTCTAATTCTTACAGTATTTTAAACTTTTTCATTATTATTATATTTGTTAAGGTGATCTGTGATCAGTGATCTTTGATGTTACTACTGTGACTTGCTGAAGGCTCAGATGATGGTTAGCATTTTAAAATTAAGGTATGTACATTATTTTTTAAGACATAATGCTATTGCACACTTAATAGACTACAGTATATAATAAACATAACTTTTACATACACTGGGAAACCAAAAAATTTGTGTGACTTGCTTTACTGTGATATTTGCTTTATTGTGGTGGTCTGGAACCGAACCTGTAATATCCCCAAGGTATGCCTGTATTTATTGAGCACTTATGTGCCAGGCTAGACATCATCTCTGTCCTTTCTGGACTTACACATCTAGTTGAGGAAACTAGCAATCATTTAATGAATGTATGATTATGAGCTGAAGTGCTTTGAAAGGAAAGAATTTATTTCTAGAAGAATATGTAGCAAGGAATCCCAGTGTAGACTTTTAATTTATTTATTTATTTATTTATTTTTGGCTGTGTTGGGTCTTCGTTTCTGTGCGAGGGCTTTCTCTAGTTGTGGTGAGTGGGGGCCACTCTTCATCGCGGTGCACAGGCCTCTCACTGTCGCGGCCTCTCTTGTTGCGGAGTACAGGATCCAGATGCGCAGGCTCAGTAGTTGTGGCTCACGGGCCTTGTTGCTCCGCGGCATGTGGGATCTTCCCAGACCAGGGCTTGAACCCGTGTCCCCTGCATTGGCAGGCAGACTGTCAACCACTGCGCCACCAGGGAAGCCCCCAGTGTAGACTTTTAAAAACACAGTTCTGATTATTTCACTTCTTGCTGAAAACTTTTAAGGACTCCTTACTGCCTATATAGGCCAGCACTCAAGATCCTCTATGATCTGACCAACCCTGGCCTTCAGTCTTATTTCTTTCTCTTTTTCCAGCCATTCCTTCCGCTTACCCTGCATTTTTCAGTCTCAACACCTTAGTTTTTTTCTTTTCTTTTTTGTTGGAATGCCCTTCCCTGCTCCAAGGCATTCAGCTTTAAATCTGACCCTTCCTTCAACCTACCAAAAAATTTCATCTCCCTCCTGAAGACTTTCTTAACTTTCGTCTTCCCACCCGCCTATATCTCCAGAATTGATTTTGTATTCCTCTGTATCTCTTTAACTCTTTGCTAGGATCTCTGTTATAGCACTGTATCACACCTTGACTTTAATCATATGTGAATATATTTTTTTCCCTACCTTATTCTAAACTCCTAAGAGACCTGAGTCTCCTGTTTCCCATGGCTTCCACCCCAGTGCTTTGAATATAACTTTATGTGTAATGCTTGCTGAATTGAATTGGAATTTGATTTTTGAAAACAGAAACTTCTAGTGATTGTTTTTTCAGACCTTCTTTTATGTTAAGGTAACTTGCATTTAACACATTTTATCCCAAACTGAATAACCTAGGAACAAGGCACAGACAGTGAAAGCCTTTAGAAATCCTTCAGACTCAAGGACAAGCATTTGTGCCCTTTAGTGCCTGCAGCAGTACTGTGGTTCCATATATCCTAGCTGATGGAAGACTTGAGGGGAAGGGGAGAGGTAGTACATGGCAGACAGAAGCAATGTAGGTCAGTCACGGGAACCAGACTGATTCTGTTAGAGGAATATAGGCATGGTTGGGCCCTCTGGGTATTGTTGACCTCCAAGAGGTCTTTTTAGTTTTTCTTATTTACTTCCTTCGTTCCATAAATATTTATTGGATTCCTGCCATATGTGAGGTCCTGTCCTAGCTGCTTAGGATCTATCAGTGAACAAAATAGACAAAAAAATCCCAACCCCATGGATCTTGTCTTTTAACAAAAGGAAATATAAATAAGGATAATAAATAATTATATAGTGTAAAGAGGGTGATAAATAATGTGGGAAAAAATAGAACAGAGTAAGGGAGATTAGGAGTATGGAGGAAGGATAGGTGGGGGAGGTAGGAAGGTTGCAGCTGTTTTTTTTTTTTTTTTTTGTGGACATGCAGGCTCAGCGGCCATGGCTCACGGGCCCAGCCGCTCCGCGGCATGTGGGATCTTCCCAGACCGGGGCACAAACCCGTGTCCCCTGCATTGGCAGGCGGACTCTCAACCACTATGCCACCAGGGAAGCCCTAGGTTGCAGCTTTAAATAAGATGGTCAGAGTAGACATCTTTGAGAATTGTGATGGTAGTGTGTTACTGGTTTGTTAGGCACTTCCCTGAGGGTGCTGAATACTCTTCTGCCCAGAAGAGAGATAGAGGCACTGTCTGCAGTTGTTCCAAAGGGTCTAGCTGACAGTGAGGCGGAAAAATGTTCTTTTTTCTTGGCTGCTTCCCTGGCTGGCATTCCTGGAAGTTAATCATGGTGAAAACTGCAGTCATGTCTGGAAGACACCAAGGGTAGAACTGGAGGCCTTGTAGCCAGTTCCTGAGGAGTGGGATTTACTCTTCTGTTGATTGGCCCTTGGGTGCCTAGAGTAATGGGTGAGTTAGGCCTCTGAGTTTTCTACTTCCTCAGTGGGAAAAGCCCATTATCGTGACCTTCCCTCTTCTAGTGAGACCTCAGCAACTTTGTTTGGGGTAGCTCATTAAAAATAAGTTTTCAGGGACTGTACACTTTGCTCCCAGCCTAAAAATTGAATTTTAAGGTTTGTGGTATTTCGACTTCCTCTCAATGCATAGCTAGCTATGTTCTGGAAGTCTCAGTACCTAATTCATTAGCCTGAGGATGAAGATGTCTTATGATGTCTAGATGCTCTCTTGTTTGACTTGTGTTTTGTAAATTTTCTTATAGTTTCCTTGCTTGCTCTTTACTAACCCTTCTACTACTTCATTATTTTTCCTGTTGCCTCTTCCCTTTTTCTTTACTTTAAGCTGATAGGAAACAGAAATCCCTTAGGCCGTTTTGGTAATTGGCTCCAAGCTAAAATTCCTACCTAATGTATGAGAGATGTCTTATTTCTGTCCTTGGGTTGTGTAGAATGCAGCTTATAGACATCAAGCTCTCAGCACATTTGTTATATTGTATGCTATTTGAGGTAGCTGAGAGGTGCAGGATACCTGTACACTCTATTTTTAGTTATTTATATCATCATCTTGTGCAGTTGCAGTGCACAAGGAGACCTATTTGCCATTCTGAAAAAATGTGCTATTTTGATATAAAATTTTAGAATAAAGGTTCTCAATGAACTTGGGGTCGATGCTAAGAAAAATCTGTTAACTTTTAGGCAGATACGGTTGTAATGTTAGGTGAGCCTCTGGGCAGATTTCACATTGCTTTTCTTTGTCAGGATTTGCTGTATATCAGACTTGAAGTCATACTTCCTCACCACATACACTCAAGTGGTACAGTAACATATTACCGATATTATGAAGTTTAAAACCAGTGTCTGTTAATTCAAGTGTGTGTTGTTTTTTTCCTCTAGTGGTTAAAAGGGTTTCAGTTTAACTGACCAAGTTGTTTGCTTTATTAGTAAAAATGCTTTAACGTTGCTTAGTTTGCTAGTGATAATTGCTTTTTTAGTAGTAGTGTTTCTGTGGTTTGTATTAGTAGGCCCTTCCAGTCCTAACAGAGCTAGAAATCCTGGCAGTGTGGATTTCACATGAGTTCCATAACACTACCTGGCAAAGAGGGGAATGCAGGACAGTGTCTGGTAATATTCTTTTTCTTATGGAGCCTTCCTATAAGAAAGAAATTCAGTTTTAACAAGATTACATTGGAGTAGGTAATATAACAGTGACATTTTCTTCCAACAACAAGTCTATAATATATTTTACCTGAATTTGTGATCTGAAGCATTAGATTTGTTTTAAAGTGTTACATAAACATGATGAGTGCCATTTCTGTCATCCTCATATAATTTTTTCCCTTCTCCTTTCTTGGTAGGCAAAATAATGATACAGTGGTTTAATTCACATCTCAGATACTTGATGGAAGGAAACTAATTGTTGAAATATGGTGCTGCTAGGCTCTGCACTTCATAGGAATGATACAGGTTGCAAGGGATTAAATTTTTATAAGGATCGAAATCCTTACTTAAATAAGAATGTCACAGCCCTAATCACAATAATGTGGCTGAGTTGAAACTGTTAAAGGAGATTGGAGAAGCTGCAGAATTAGGCCAGATAATAATAATGTGGGGTTTATTTACTTATACATAGATTAGTTAAATACTTTATTGACAGCAAATGTGAAGATGTGGTTTTGAGTAAGATAAACTACTTCACACAGTTGGCAGTTTTAGATCCCATAAAGCAAAGAAATAACCTGGATTTTGCTTTGAGGAACAAACAAGAATTGATAAACTTTTCTGTAGGTCAACACTATTTAATAGTAATCATAATCTTGATTAAGCTCAACATTCTTCAGGGAGAGCAGGAATAAAATCTATCATATGGGGATTCATTTTTAAGAAATTGAGCTGCAATCAAGTATGTACAGTAGGAAAAGTGGAAAGATTTTAAAAAACAACCCACCAGAAGTTTAAAGACTTAAAAGCCATTTTATTAGAAAGCAAGGGATTAAAAGGACTGTGCAAAACAGATGGTCACTTGGCATAGTCTCAGAGGTTGTGGAGAGGAAAAAAGCATCTTTAAAAAAAATTTTTAAACATTTTCAATCAAGACCAAAGAAGCCCACAAAGTGATGGTGGTTAGTCACACGTGCTGCCTAGAAATTAGGTGAAAGAAGAAAAGATGAATTAGTTAAGCTCTTTGCTCAACTGATGGTAAGAGTTTATGTTTGTTTTTGCTTTTTTAAGAAGACATGTTAAAAATGGAAAGGCAACTAGAAAATTGTAAGACTGCTTGATTATGATATGAAAGATTCATTCAGGGATGAAGATGTTGGAGAATTTCCACTTCTGTTTTTCCCACTTCCCAAGCAGTTTAAAGCTTCCGGTCAAATGATGATAAATGCTTAACTTTAAAAAAAAATTAGGGCACGAATTAATCTTTTTTAATGCATAGAAAGCACGGAAAAATGTACAGAAGTCCCTGGAGTTATCCCAGAAATGGTAATATTTATTTAGTCTTTCCAATACATTTTTTTCCTAGCTGCCTAGGCTTTTCTTGATCATATCAGTAAATTTGATGAGATTAAACCTATCTACCCAAGAATTGAGAAAGAATTCAAGGATAAACTGTAACTCTTAGTGAAAGTATATCACTTCATGTTTTAAGTGGCATGGTCATTACAGTAAGGGACTAGTGTAGATATGTGGTTCTGTCCGTAGAAGGGTTTGGAGGTGGAGGAAATAAAATCTATATTAGAAAATTGAAAAATGTAAATTAAAGATTGAGATAACTTGGTATCATTCATATCATTTACTGGGGCCAAGGCGATGGGTTAGTTTATATAAGGAGAAGTCACAAATGACAAATCATTGACAGTTGTGTGTGGACAGAGTTGTTACCAGTGGACATTGTTTAGTTTTGTTTTTTTTTTTGCGGTACGCGGACCTCTCACTGTTGTGGCCTCTCCCGTTGTGGAGCACAGGCTCTGGACGGGCTGGCTCAGCGGCCATGGCTCACGGGCCCAGCCGCTCCATGGCATGTGGGATCTTCCTGGACTGGGGCACGAAACCCGTGTCCCCTGCATCGGCAGGCAGACTCCCAACCACTGCACCAGGGAAGCCCTAGGTTTTTTTTAAAAATATTTATTTATTTGGCTGTGCCGGGTCTTAGTTGCGGCATGTAGGATCTTCGTTGCAGCTTGCGGGATCTAGTTCCCTGACAAGGGATCGAACCCAGGCCTCCTGCATTGGGAGCGTAGAGTCTTAACCACTGGGCCAGCAGGGAAGTCCTGACACTGTTTAGTTTTAAAAGACTTTTTGTTAAAGTCAGGCCAAAGGCTATTTAAAAACTTTAGTCTTGGAAAGGGAGAAAATGTTTTGTTGTGCATTAGCAAACTGACTTTCTGACAGTAAACACTTCTGTGTAGGTCCACAGTCTCTTCTCTGCCGTTCTAAAACCCCAAAGTTCTGAAAGCTGAAAGATTTTTTGTAAGGTAGGCACAAACCTGACTTCAGCTAATGAGGCTATTTATAACCTTTTTTGGTGGTGGTTCTATTTCAAGTAAATATTTATTCATTTTGTTGTAAGAATATTAATGAGTTTCTTGTCAGGGTGCTGTTCCAGTTTCTACTGAGAGTATTAAACTGTGTATGGTATACTAATTATCTCAGCTTTTTATAGGTGAAATAACTGAGGCTCAAATAAGTGCAGTGACTTGCCCAAGATTCTTACACATCTAAGGGGGAATAAAGAGTAGACTTGAGCTTTTGCTACCTCCTCCTTTGTTTTGTTTTGTTTTGTTTTTTTTCCATTGTACTGTGCTGGTTTCTCATGACTTTACCTCCAGAAACCATCTTGATAAGTTCTTCTAGGTGGAAGGGTTTAAGTAGTGACACTCATTTTATTTGACGTTTTAATAAATGTTTTACAAAAGTGACATATTCAGGCTTTCTCATGACATTAAGCTCTTTCAAGTACTTAGGTTCCCAAATTGTTCAAGATTATACTTCCGAAATATCTTGGCTGTGTGTGGGGAATGAAAACTAGAAGATGAGCTTCAGTGTGCATAGTATTACATTTAAAAGAGGCAGAAAGTCCAGGGGACTTCCCTGGTGGTGCAGTGGTTAAGAACCCGCTTGCCAATGCAGGGGACACGGGTTCGAGCCCTGGTCTGGGAAGATCCCACATGCCATGGAGCAACTAAGCCCATGCACCACAACTTTTGAGCCTGCACTCTAGAGCCCACGAGCCACAACTACTGAGTCTGCGCACCTAGAGCCGGTGCTCCGCAACAAGAGAAGCCACCACAATGAGAAGCCCACGCACCGCAATGAAGAGTAACCCCCGCTCGCCGCAACTGGAGAAAGCCTGCGCACAGCAACGAAGACCTAATGCAGCCAAAAAATAAATAAATAAATAAGAGGCAGAAAGTCCAAACCACTTTGTTAGCATGAGTAACTTCTAGCTAACAATTATAGCCCCCAAAGGAGACTAGAAATCTTGGTAAGCTATCCCTCAAAAAATTAGCTCAGTGTGCTGCCAGGGAAATGCTAGGCGTCATTAGGAAGAGAACTAAAGAAAGATAAAAATAAACTTCCCTCTATACAAAACCAAGGTTTGTCTTTGTTTGTGTTACTGTGCATTCTTTGCATCCCTAAGAAATATGGGATGACCAAATGAGATGAAGAGCTGGTGACCAAATGAGATGAAAGCTTTAATGAAGACATGTAAAATGAAAAAAAAAATCTTCAGCTTTTAAAGACAGAGGGAGTATTGTCAAACCCTATCAGGCGATGAGAAGAACATATAGACTTGTTCACCAGTTCTTAGGATCCTGTATTGGATAGAGAGCACCTTTTCAAATTAGAAATGAATTTAGCTTAATTATTGGGTTGCTCTTATCAATAGTAAATAAATAAAATTTGTTAACACTAGAGGTAATAGAAATTTAAAAAAGGGTCTAGGGCTTCCCTGGTGGCGCAGTGGTTGAGAGTCCGCCTGCCGATGCAGGGGACACAGGTTCGTGCCCTGGTCCAGGAAGATCCCACATGCCGCAGAGCGGCTGGGCCCGTGAGCCATGGCCGCTGAGCCTGCGTGTCCGGAGACTGTGCTCCGCAGCGGGAGAGCCACAGCAGTGAGAGGCCCGCATACCGCAAAAAAGAAAGGGGGGTCTAGAAGGTTTTCTTGTGTTTTTTTTAAATTAAAACTTCTTATTTTAAGATAATTGTAGGAGTCTCATGCAGTTGTAAGCATAATACAAAGGAATCCCTTGTACCCTTTACCCAGTTTCCCTCAGTGGTAATGTCATGCAAGTATAGTACAGTGTCACAACCAGATATTGACATTGATACAATCCACCCAGCTTGTTCACATTTCCCCAGTTTTACTTGTACCCATTTATGAGTGTGTATATTTAGTCCTATGCAATTTTATTACCACCAGTCAAGATACAGAACAGTTCCATCACCACCAAGGTATCTCACATTGCCCTTTTATAGCCACACCTGCCTCTTTCTGCTACCCCTCTTCCTATCTCATAAGATTTTTGATAAATTATTGGATTAATATATTTTATAATAACCTGTCAAGGGGATCCAGTAATATTTGGGGGAGTGTATCCTTAACTTTTTATAAAATTATTTTATTTTTTAATTTATTTTTTCAGCATTCCAGTTTACTGTATTTATTGTAATGGAGTAATGACCCCTTTAAAAATCAGTGTCCATTGATGGACAGGAAGTAACTATTACAATGAAACTAAAATATTTGAATGTTACAAATGAAAAATAAAATTAAATATACAATCTCTGTCTGAATAGGAATTGCTTTATGCTTTCTTAGAACTTTGCATCTATTTCTTTTTAATTAATTATATGGAACTATAATAACCATATAAAGTTATTTTAAAATGTTTTATTTATCAGATTAATACATGTACTTTTTTGTTTTTGTCTTCCCATGAACTTTATATTAAAAATCAAATAGTAGTATGGCTTTTAATGAAAATCAGTAATCCACTGTTTACCCCTTCCCATCACCAAGTCTCACTCCCACTAGGCACCTGCTTTAAAATTTTCAGTCTTTTTCTTGTATTTACTCCCATATTTCTAAGTAATAAATAATATACACTCCTATTGCCCTCCCCTTCTTATCAAGTCAAATGTTTGGTTTCATCAGTATCCATTATTTATTGTGTTAAGTAAATATTTATTATTGAACCATTTAGTATACTACTATTATGTTTGTTTGGTTTTTTACATTTTAGTTTGGCTGCATCGGGTCTTAGTTGTGGCACGTGGGATCTTTCATTGCAGCATGCTGGATCTTTTGTTGCGGTGCGCAGGCTTCTCTCTAGTTCTGGCATGCGGGTTTTCTCTTCTCTAGTTGTGGCATATGGGTTTTTTCTCTTCTCTAGTGTGGTGCGCAGGCTCCAGGGCACGTGGGCTCTGTAGTTTGCGGCATGCAGGCTCTCTAGTTGAGGCGCGTGAGCTCAGTAGTTGTGGCGCACGGGCTTAGTTGCCCCACGGCATGTGGGATCTTAGTTCCCCGACCAGGGATCAAACCCGCGTCCCCTGCACTGGAAGGCGGATTCTTTACCATTGGACCACCAGGGAAGTCCCCTGTTATGTTTTCTTATACAACTTATGTTTTTTTCCAGGATTTAATATCATTAAGTACCTCACTGTTTTTGGTTTGTTGTTATTAATTCTTTCAGACTCTCCAACAGATCTATAAATTTCCTCACAATATAGTCAAACACATGGTAATCCTTAAATGTAGTTCCCTTCCTTCCTCCCTCCCTTCCTTCCTTCCTTCCTTCCTTCCTTCCTTCCTTCCATCCTTCCATCCTTCCTTCCTTCCTTCCCTCCCTCCCTCCCTCCCTCCCTCCCTCCCTCCCTCCCTTCTTTCCATCCCCCTAACTATCCTGTGGGGATTGATGGTGTGAATCTCTTTTACCGTGATCACATAAAATGCTATTTTAGGACCAGGACCATGATCCAGTAATACAGTCCTTTTATTCATAGGTGTTTACTATTTTACCTTTTTTTTTAATATAATGTGCATATGATAAAGTGCATAAAGTACACCAATCTTAAGTGTACAGCACAGTTTTTACATGTGTATATAGCCATATAGCTACCATCCAGCTCAAGATAATAGAACACTTCCAGCACCCACAAGGTTCCCTCATGCTTCTTTCCGCTCAGTCACCTCCTCCCAGACATGACCACTTTCCTGACTTCTGTCACCTTTGATTCATAGATGTTTAAAATGTGCTAACTGAACGTTTTAAGTCTGATAGAATGTATCATACATTTAAGTACGAGGCTTCCAAGGGATTGGTTATGTCCAGAACTCCTGATTTGTCGGCTAGCCCTATTTTGGGTAGCAGCTATGCATGGATGAGACTGAAGGCTGAGAATACTCCAGAGCAGTTAGGCATTTTTTAAGAAATGTGGGGACTGGATTGTTTTCTTACTTTTCCCCTAGACTCTTGGTAAATCTGTATCCTTTATCTGTATCTTAGAAGAAAGAGGAATCCACACTCTGTTCTAGTAAGTTCGAAGACTGTTAGGTAATTGAGACAGCTTATAGCTAGTGACAAATCAAGCTCAAGTAAGAATGGAGATGAGAAATGGCAGCCTTGGCAGTGTTATGATTCTGCCCATTGAGGAAAGCAGTGTTCATTCACTCATTTATTGACCAGAATATTTATTGAGGGAGCACTGTGACATAAACACTGTTATTAGGATACAATGGTGAGCAAAAGAGGTACAGCCCCTTGCCCTCAGGATGCGTGCAGTCCAGTGGAGGAAACATGTTAATCAAATCATCACACGCACTGGGAGGTAGGATGTGAGCAGGGAATGTCTAAGGTAAATGCTAAAAGGCAGTAAGGTGGGAATGGGGTGCAGAGGACAGAGTGTGGCCATGAGATGAGGCTGGAGAAGTCAATCTGGCTTAGATATCCTAAGGGATGTGTGTGTGAATTCCACCATTTTTTATGGTTAGTCTAACAGTGTAGATAGTACCTTTTTTTCTTTTGGCCGCCCCACGCAGCATGTGGGATCTTTGTTCCCCGACCAGGGAACAAACCTGTGCACAGTGGAGGCACGGAGCCTTAACCACTGGACTGCCAGGGAAGCCCCTAGATACTATCTTTTGATAGAGAAGTTTTCTTTGTGTGCTTTTTAGAGTTACTATAGGATAGTAGTTAAGTAAGAGACTTAGGAAGGGAGGTGAGGTCTAGAATATAAAAATGAAGGTAATTCCTCATGTTTCCTGAAAAGTGCTTAGGTTTGTTTTGTTTTGTTTTGTTTTAAAATATTTATTTATGTATTTATTTTATTTGGTTGTACTGGGTCTTAGTTGCACCACATGGACTCCTTAGTTTCGGCAGGCAGGCTCCTTAGCTCCAGGGCTCCTTAGTTGTGGCACATGGGCTCCTTAGTTGTGGCATGCGAACTCTTAGTTGCGGCATGCATGTGGGATCTAGTTCCCTGACAAGGGATCGAACCTGGGCCCCCGGCATTGGGAGCACAGAGTCTTATCCACTGTGCCCCCAGGGAAGTCCCTGCTTAGGTTTTTTCCTTTCCCCCATTCCTATGAACTTGACCCATATTATTCCCTGTTTTAGAGGTGAGAAAAGCTCTGCCACAACAGTTCTGTGTGGAGGGCCAATTTCTTAGATCTCCTGATTCCTAAGCTAACTCCACTATTCACTTTTTTCTTGAGAATTTGACATCACCTCTTTCTCTTTAGTACAGAATGTTTACCTCTGGGGAAAAGAACTAAATTATAAAGGGCTACATAGCCCTTCAGTTTTTAGGGGAGGGGGGATGGTAGAGCTTTATTGTTTACTTTAGATGATCTTTGCCTTCTGCTTATACATAGGCCTTGGTAAGGGTTTTCTCTGTGAACCAGTTCCACCAATGAATCCCTATAAGGTTGGGACTGAATTATTTACATGTTTAGTATGCTGTTTAGCCTATTGTGAGATGTATGCTGGCCCAGAGCAGTATTGACAAACACCAAGGCTCTAAACCTGAGCCCTGTTGAATAATTATGTCTAGTGGAAGTGTCATTTGCTTATGTGAAATGAAACAGGTCAAGCCTCATAATCTTACTCTGAGAATAGCAGCCTGTGAGGACCATAAAACTATTCATGAGGTGCAGGTTATAAACACTGAGGGACTGGAAGATGCTACACTTTTGCTCTTCTGTCCTTAGGTGACACATGGTCAGATGAGCCCTGTTGAATTGGATCCATCTTCTCAAATTGGCACTCTTAGTCTGTCTTTATCTGATCCCCATTGGAGATATAAGCTGAGAGGTATGGTACTTGAGGAGATGACACAGTTCCTTTGTTGCAGTAATTAATGTAATAAATTAAGGAAGAGACCCAAAGGAAAGTTGATTGTTTCTTGTTAGAGCCCCAGTTGGAAATTCAGTTGATTAGTGAGCTCTAATGTGGCAGCTGGAGAGGGAGATGCCTGTTCTTCCAGCTGGGTAAGCTCAGAGTCACCACGGATGGTTTACATGTACTAGCCTCACCTGAGGTTGGCTGAGTATGTGATTTCAGGGTAGCATCTGGAATTCAGGGAAGATGGTATAGTTTGGTTTTCTCTCAACTTTGTTTTATCCCACTGCTTTATTGACAATTCCCTGGGGCATCAAACCCTGTGAACCTCACACAATTTAGTTTTGAAGGCCTGTCAGGGGGGGTCAACAACCTACTGGACTGGAACAGTTGGCAAAAGAGATAGTCCAGATGTTAAAACCATGAGCTTTGAGATTGGTACCTTGGCCCTGAGGGGTTTTTGAAGCAAGATGGAGTCTTTTTGTCAGTCACTATAGTGTAGGATTTTATGAGCCACATCTGAAGGTAGGGGTAGCCTAAATGGAAAACCAGAGTAAGTGAAAACCACTGAGTAATTGAAAGAAGAAAGGATTGCCATTTTCTTTCGTAGAACTCAAATGGATATCAGTACTACCTGTAATTTAATTTGTAAAATTTTTTTTAATATTTATTTTTCCTTTATTTTTAAAATACTTTAGGTCTTTATACAGTATATAACCATGAAGCAGGCCTCTTTAACTTGAGACCCTAGAACAGTGTGAGAATATTTGGGTCATTTTATACTTTTGAGTTGTCATATTTTTCAGATTTGGATCCTCATAATATGCTTAGAACCATGATGGATTCTCCCTCCATTTTATAATAAGAAAATTAATATTTAATGAAGCAACTTGGCTAACGTCCTGGCTAGGGTCATTGGAAATCTGAGTCCAGAAATCACATCTCTGTGTTTTTTTTTTTTTTTTTTAGAAATCACATCTCTTGATTCTCAGCTCAGTTATCTGTCTTCTACACCATGCTGCCTTCCTAAAATTGAGTGTAGCATATTTTTCTTTGTCCATATAGCTTTCGGTGAGGACTAGCTAGCCAGACGGATCACCCGCACACCCAAATGTGTGTGACCTGTGTGGTCGCAAGCAGAGTGTACTCACTCAAACACAACTGTCACTTGCTCAGACCAAAGCCTGTAAGAAGATTGATCCAAAAACTGTAACAAGAGGGGAGGACAGATAAATTTACACTGGGAGAGCATTGGACAGTTTGCTACTTAGACCAGATTAGCTATAAGTAATTGGCAGTTAAAGAGATCCTTTCTCTTTGATGCCCTGTAGGATGGATACAGAGCTCTATCTGGGCAGAAGGAGAAGTATTCTTCTTCATATTGTGTTTGGACATAAGTAGGGTCAGTTGTTGCTTATGTCCTCTGGGCAGGGGCAGAGACCTCGCGTGAAGACGCTTTTTCTCATTCTTAGTCTGGAAGAGAGACCTTGCTCATTACTGAGGTAGGGAAGTGGTGTAATCTATGGCATATGCCCTAGTAAAAAGCAATTAATGACCTGAAATGTATGATTACAAACCAACCTGTGGGCTGGGAGTCTGAGAGATGGAGTTGGGTTCCAGAGAGGAAACTGGAATTTGAACTTTCATTGTTATAGATACAGGGTATGAGGAGTGATTGTCATGGCCTATCTTGGTCCCTTAGCTATATCCACGCAGAGAAGAGTTCTTAGTGATCAGGTGCAGAACAAAGCAGAAATGGCACTGGCAAGTAATTCCAGAGTTTGGTGAATCATGGTCCTAAATAGCGAAGTGTAGTACAATTAGAAGAAGAGAGAAGAAAATATATCCAGAAGCTCCTGCAAGTTGAAAGTACTTTGTGGTCTCTGTAAGGTATTGGTTCTCCTGATTCTGCACTTTCTCTGCCATGGAAGCAAGAGGTCAGTGCTTTTCATTTCCAGCTACCATGTTAGTTACCCTACCTCCTGGGGTTAAACATCTCTGCCGTGACCTGTCAGAGAGTTTGATTATTAGCTGTATAAAGCCAGGGATGTGGTAGGGAGCAGATGGAAAGTGGTCTGGCTGCTGTAGCCAGGCTGATTAAAGAATCCTAGGCAATTTTTCAGTATATCTTTGGAAAGGTACCACCAAAGTTACTATGAAACCTGCTGGGTTTGGTAAACTGAATTTCTGAGAAGTCACCTTGTTGAAAAGTGGTACTTACTTAACTCACTCAGAAATTAGAGGACAGTGGCTCTCTATAGAACATCAGGACCACTAAATATCAGTCCTCAGGATATGTTTTCTTTGTTTGCATCCTGGTCATTCAGAAATTCTGGGTAGTTTTCTAGTAGGGAAAGCACTTTAAAAAAAAATTATTTATTTATTTTTGGCTGCATTGGGTCTTCATTGCTGCACGCGGGCCTTCTCCAGTTGCAGCGAGCAGGGGCTACTTTTCGTTGCGGTGTGCAGGCTTCTCATTGCGGTGGCTTCTCCTGTTGTGGAGCATGGGCTCTAGGTGCGCGGCCTCAGTAGTTGCGGCTCACGGGCTGTAGAGCACAGGCTCAGTAATTGTGGCGCATGGGCTTAGTTGCTCCATGGCATGTGGGATCTTCCCGGAACCAGGGCTTGAACGTTGGCAGGCGGATCCTTAACCACTGCACCACCAGGGAAGCCCAGGGAATGCACTTTTTGATAGGTACATTAACAGAATTTCAGATTTGAAAAAGGCCCTGGGCATGTCCAGACTACTCCCTGTCCCACATAGAAGAATTCTGTAATTTGCTTGACAGGTGATTATGGTTTTTCTGGTCACTACTTTCAGTGATAAAGATATGGCTTCATTAAGCATTGTGGGTCATTGTTGGGAATTCCAGGGTATTACATTTTTTCCTGAGTTAAACATCTGTCTTTCTGTAACTTCTACTTACTGGTTCATTTTATATCCTCAGCATCACAGAATAAGTTTCTCTCTTCCACATTGCAACCATCATATATTTGAAGCTAACCAGCCTGTCTCCCTTCAGCTAACTCCTTTCCAGATTAAAGAATACCAGTTTCTAAGACCTTTCCTCTTACGAAATGGCTTTTTGGTGTTTTACTATACTCTAGGATATCCCTCCACTTAATGAATATCTCACTTAAGATGTGGAACTTGAAAATGAGCACAGAGCATCAGATGTTCTTTTCATCTCCAGCTCCCTTTTAAGAAGAAGCACAATTTTAAAAACATGTTAACAGCAATATTTCTTTTTTTTTTTTACATCTTTATTGGAGTATAATTGCTTTACAATGGTGTGTTAGTTTCTGCTTTATAACAATATTTCTTGCTTACTAGAAAAAACAAAACAATTCGCCATGACATATGGAATTGGGACAAAAGGAATTTGAGGAAGTGTCTTTCCTTACTGATGTTAAGGCTGAACGTTCTAGGTTCAGCATTATTACAAGCATTGATTTTGCCTCCTATCTTTTCCAGGATTATCTGCATTGAGTTTACTCTTAAGATTACAAAAATCATTTGGTATTTCTGTTTACAAGAATTATTCAACTTTATGCTACACTGAACTTATTTTAATGCTTCAGATAGTTTTTAACAAGGTGGATATATATATGTTCTTACATAACTGAAAATCTGTTGTTTTTACACGTGACAAACAACTTGACTCAGTGAAAGACTCTTGAAAAATAACCTTTTCTCTTCAAAATTCTTTGTAGATTTTTCATTCTCTTTTAACATTTAATATTGCAGAGCAGTCTGAGGTTGGCCTAAGTTTTGTCCTTTGTAATTCAAATATTTTGTTAGGATGTCTGCAAGTTTGGCTTTTTTTAAATTGATTTTGCTGAAAAGGTAGTGAACTTTTTCAAGATCTTTTTCAGCTCAAGATGTTATTCATATATTATGCCTTGATGGGTTGCTTTTTTCCCGTTTGTTCTAGTCTCTTCAGTTTTGCTTTGAGTATTATTAAATACTTTCTCTGTCTTTCAATTTCCCTCATTGTTTTCTTTTTGCTGTCCTTTGCCTTTGCCTTCTGGAACAGTATCTCAGGTTTTCTTGTAATTTACAGATTCATTTTCCACAGTTTTAGTTCTGTGCTTTTTTGATTTCTGTATGAATTTTAATTGCATTTTTCATTTCCTTGCATCTTCCTTTTTTAAAAAATAAAATCAGATTCTTTTGTCTAAGTTCATATTTTTCCATTTCAGCCTAGTATCTTCTTAATGCTATGTCTTCTTTACTGTCATATTTTGTTTATCCTGCTCCATACGACAGGTCAGCCAGTGCAGAACTGTCAGGAGCTCTCAGTGAGCACAAACACTTTTATGTACTTTATATTCTTGCCTTTATATACCTTTCCAGAGTCTCTCTTCCATTAGCATCCTATTTTCTAGAGGAAGGGTTTTTGTTTATTTGTTTTTTGGAGGAAGGTCTTTTGAAAGTTTTATTGAATAAACAAACATGGGATTGCCCTAATGGTTACATTACATACTGATGATAGTGCAGCTCAAGAGGAAAGTGGGTAAGTGTTAGATGAATGTGGGTTATGCTCTAAGCCTCACCACAATTGCAGAGATTGCAGAGGTGACAAATGATGATGTTGGGAAGAACTATGCTTTAATAATCCTTTGTAGTGCAGATTCAGTTGGCATTCCCATTTCTAGAAATGCCTTTGTCCCTCATAATAGAATTATTTTCAGTATCATGTTCCACTGCCTTATACACTCTCACTTGCTGCTGTATTCCCAGCACCTAGTTTAGTGCCTGGTACTTAGTAGGCAATTAATACACGTTTTTTTGAATGAATTAGTGTATAGTATAGAGAATTCCAAACATTTTACTAAAAATTTCTTCAGAATTCTAGATCATTATCAGAGGTATCATTTCTTTAATTTTTTCAGAGATTATGTTGCCTTTACCTTGTGGGTGGCATTTTTTCATAGTTCTTTTTTTTTTAAATTTATGTATTTATGGCTGCATTGGGTCTTTGTTGCTGCGTGCGGGCTTTCTCTAGTTGTGGTGAGCAGGGGCTACTCCTCATTGCAGTGCGTGGGCTTCTCATTGCGGTGGCTTCTCTTGTTGCCAAGCACGGGCTCTAGGTGCACAGTCTTCAGTAGCTGTTGCACACGGGCTCAGTAGTTGTGGCTCGCAGGTTCTAGAGCACAGGCTTAGTAGTTGTGACGTATGGGCTTAGTTGCTCCGCGGCATGTGGGATCTTCCCGGACCAGTGCTCGAACCCATGTCCCCTGCGTTGACAGGTGGATTCTTAACCTCTGTGCCACCGGGGGTGCCCCATAGTTCTTATGTCATGTTTTCCCCCACACACAGTTTTTGCTCATCGTTTTATGAAGTAAGATCTATGTGGACTCAACGTCAGCAATGGTTGGTTGTTAGCACTAAGCTCTCTACTTGGGTAAAGGATGTATTTTCTTCTCAGATCTATGGCTAAATGGCAGGTTAATGTGCTGCCATTATTAATGCACTGAATTTCTCTCTTACATCCCAGTTGCTATCAAGCATTCACTTGGTATAAGCTCTGCTCTCCTAGGTGACATCTTCTCTTGAACTGCACCCTGGTTCTTTGACACTGCCTTGAGAGAGCAGGTGGAAAAGTACAATGTGTCTTATCTCTGTTAAGAGATATCTATGGCATTTACCTGTTAGATATTTACTTTGTAGGATTCATTGTGCCACCTCTGTTTTACCCTTTCTGCTCTGTCATCTTATGAGAGTTATTTTCTATATGCATATAGAAAGATGGTAAACGGGAGTGAGCAAGAACAGAAATCTTTGGTTTCATCATAAAGTAATAGCTGGGGGCTTCCCTGGTGGCACAGTGGTTGAGAGTCCGCCTGCCGATGCAGGGGATGCGGGTTCGTGCCCCGGTCCGGGAAGATCCCACATGCCGCGGAGCGGCTGGGCCCGTGAGCCATGGCCGCTGAGCCTGCGCATCCGGAGCCTGTGCTCCACAAAGGGAGAGGCCGCAACAGTGAGAGGCCCGCGTACAGCAAAAAATAAAAACAAAATAAAGTAATAGCTGGATGGTGTATGTTGGCTGCCAGGTTTTCTAGATGGTACACTCCCAAAGAGAGGTATAAATTGCCTTTTTTACCACCCACCCCATGCCACCCCCTTTTTTAGCTGTCTCTGTTCCATGTGGTGAGGCCCTGGTATTTATCAGTATAGTGCTATCAGTCTTATAGTATTAGAATGTAGAGACTTCTCCCACATTCTAACATGAGGTTTTTTAGTACTGTTCAGTTATTGATAGGGTAATATTTTTTCTGTGTGTGTGTGTGTGTGTGTCTCTTCCTGGGTATTTTAGTGGGTAGTGAGAAAGACTACATTGAATTCTGCTATTTAGACATAATTTGAAACCTGGAGTTTAATAAGGCTGGCTTAACTGAACTGAAGCTGATTGGTTAAGTCCTCTCTGAGGATTGTCTCCTCTAATTGCAGGTTTTGCCCCTATCTTGATATTGTATTTTTCCCCAGTTCTGTTTGCTTTTCTCTTTTACTTACCCACAATTAGACACCACCACCCCCAGCAGTAGAATGACAAGGAATCTATATTATTTTTAGCAGGGATAGGCCCTGTTAGTAGAGGGATTTAGCCTTTGCTAGACTATGTTCTGAATCTCTGATAGTTCAAGAAGAAGCAAGGAGAAAAGAGGTATGAGTAAAGTTGTGCTAGAGGATGTGCCAGGGCCTGTATTGATTGAGGGAGTATTGCTGCCTGGCAGTGGTAGTAGAAATAAGTCTCTTGGGAATGGGAAACTAACTCTGGAGGATTCCTAGTTAAGACCGCCGAATTTCCGGGCAATTGCAAATACTGTACTCTCCCCTGTGGAGATGGAGTGGGAATTAGCTTTTCCCTTGGTCCAATGTGACTTGGTTAGAAATACAACTGAACCTGTTTGTCTTGTCTATTGTGGTGTGATAGCCACCTAGGAAGGGTCTGTTTTTTGTGGGAGTTTATTTCAGCCTCTTTACCTGTATTGTTTCCTTTAACAGCTCTTTAAATTTTCTTTTTCCAGCAATGATGTTGTCCACTGGGCATATACTGACCAATGTGGCAGGTCTGAGAACATAGCTGAAGCTGAAAATAGGAAAGCTGGGGGCAAGGAAGAGCCTTGAATCTTGAGGTGGGACGTTGACTCTAAGATGTCCTTGAGCAGTGGAGCCTCCGGAGGGAAAGGAGTGGATGCAAACCCGGTTGAGACATACGACAGTGGGGATGAATGGGACATTGGAGTAGGGAATCTCATCATTGACCTGGACGCCGATCTGGAAAAGGACCAGCAGAAACTGGAAATGTCAGGCTCAAAGGAGGTGGGGATACCAGCTCCCAATGCTGTGGCTACACTACCAGACAACATCAAGTTTGTGACCCCAGTGCCAGGTCCTCAAGGGAAGGAAGGCAAATCAAAATCTAAAAGGAATAAGAGTGGCAAAGACACTAGCAAACCCACTCCAGGGACGTCCCTGTTCACTCCAAGTGAGGGGGCAGCTAGCAAGAAAGAGGTGCAGGGACGCTCAGGAGATGGTGCCAATGCAGGAAGCCTGGTTGCTGCTATTGCTCCCAAGGGCTCAGAGAAGGCGGCTAAGGCATCCCGCAGTGTAGCCGGCTCCAAAAAGGAGAAGGAGAACAGCTCATCTAAGAGCAAGAAGGAGAGAAGCGAAGGAGTGGGGACTTGTTCAGAAAAGGATCCTGGGGTCCTCCAGCCAGTTCCCTTGGGAGGACGTGGTGGTCAGTATGATGGAAGCACAGGGGTGGATCCAGGAGCTGTGGAGCCACTTGGGAGTATAGCTATTGAGCCTGGGGCAGCGCTCAACCCTTTGGGAGCTAAACCGGAGCCAGAGGAAGGGGAGAATGAGTGTCGCCCGCTAAAGAAAGTCAAGTCTGAAAAGGTAAGAGGTGGCCAGATCTGGCTGCCCACTGCCAGTCAGAACTGCCCTGGACTAACCGCCAAATGCTATGTGCACTCTGTGGGAGCCTCATTAGTTTGTGGGTAATGACCAATTACAAGGTCAGAGCAGCTGGTAATGATAACGTGGTTTTGTTCCAAATTAGGGGATTCCCTACAGATTCATTAACAGCAGGCCTGGACATTTTGGAGAAGAGTGTCTGTTGTTGGGGGTAGCTGCCTGGTAGAATGAATTTTCCGTAAGTCAAGAACCTCCAGCCTTGTCCTTGTCCCACCTCAGATACTTGTTACTAGAGGCTGGCATCAACCTTTATATGGTTCCCAGCTTGATTGACATTTCATCCTTAGAGTCATTGGTAAACTTAACAAGTTGATAAGCTTAATAGGCTTTCAATTGAATGCTGTTTTTAATGGGATAAATGGTGCTGCTGGGTCTCTGGAAGAGAAAAGGGTTAAGTAACTTTCATTACATGATATCTACCAAGTGTTCTGTTGGTGACTGCCAAAGAGCAAAAGGTCACAGTTTGGGGCAGGTAAACAGTGGAGCAGGAGGTACTGAGGTACTTAATCAGGTCTTATGGATTAGCGTAGTGGCTCTGAAAGTTTGGCCTTGAAAGAGATTCTTTGGCCACTAAAGTATAGTTCTTGGCTGGGTATCTCCCTCAACTATTGGGAATCAAGGTTTCCTGGTGGTTTAATAGCTGCCAAATGGTGTAATGATACCTTGCCTTCTGCTTGACTTGGAAGGACAGGTGCCTGCAGCCCCACAAGGGGTTCTCCTCCTTTGGGAAGATGATATTAGTTCATGTCTCAGTAAATGGAGTTTGCAGGCCTAGACCAGAGTGGGTGTGAATCTAGGGTCAGCTCAGGCTGCCTTAAACTTCTGCAGCTTACAATTTCCTGCAAAGCGGCTGGCCTGGTAATGTGCTGTTCACTGGCTCTTGATTTTCCGCTCTGTGTTCTGCTCACCCTATGCTTTCAACTGATCCCAGCAGATGCAGTATAAATTGATTTCTCTGTAATTGCATCAGCTGCAGCAGGGAATACCTCTTTCCATATGTAAGTGTTAATAGAGGCAGGATGTGTATGTTTGGGTGGTGGTGTCCTCTCAGTGCTAGGTTACGCTTTCTTTGCTGTAGGTGTTTTGGTCCTTGCCTCTGGCACATCTGTGACTCTCAGCAACATCTGGGCTTCCCTGGTAACAGGGCTGTGAATTTTCTTCCACTATAACACAATGGTTTATTCCCTTTTACCAGTGGCAGCTGCCAGAGAGTCTGCCTATGTTTAGGTGGCAGATGCTACAGTCCACCTCAGCAGAGTCAAGTTCCAGCTGGTTACTGGCATGGTGCATCCTGTGCTGGCTGTGATTTACCATTTTCTCTGGGGTGCAGATGGATAATACTGTTTTAAAGAGGCTTAGGAGTACCAGGAGTTCTTGCTTCTATTCCAGGCCCATTAGACTATTCCCTACATCTGGCTCCAGTAAACTCTTGCCGTATATCCGTGTTCATAATCTTTGTTCTTCCTGTGCTGAAAAGTGGCCACTTCTGAGGGTGGCCTTCAGTTTCCTTTCTGTTTAGAACTCTTGACTCATGTTGCAATCTTCTAAGCCCAGTAGTGGTCTGTGGATGAAAGGATTAATGATGCTTATCTTCATATTGGATTTAAGTCTAAATGTCCTTGAGAGTCTCCAACAGAGAAGCAATGGAACCCTTTTTCTTACAGGTTCAGGGACTGGTTGGGTGGCTGCCCTTCAGATTATAATTGGGCTGAAAGATGCAGTATATTCAGCTAAGAATACACCTTGGTGCCAGGGAGGTTTGCTTCTTAATAATATAGCTGTGTTATATGCCTTGTCACCCCAAAAGACTGAGATTGGGGCAGTGGAATGGGAGAGAAAAGGGAAAGAGACTGTGCTTCTGTTTTTGGAGGAAAGGTAAAATTGCTGAGAAGTACTCTTAGAAGAGGAAATTTGCTGTGCAGTTTGATGTCACTCTAATCAAGAACCTGCTTTCTCATTTCTTTTCCCTGTTCCCTCAACCCTCTTGAACAGTCTGGTTCTGTGGGGTGCCATTCTAAAGCATTTGGCCATTGAAATAAATAATTATGTAAATAAATATTTGGAAGTTGCTAGGAGATGAAAACACTGTGCAGAGAGACAGCGTTTCTGGAATGGGAGGAGGGAAAGATGCAAAAGGGAACGCAGGCTAGGAATCTCGGAGTGGAGCAGCTTTTGAGAAACAAGGATCCCAGGGTGCTGGGCATAAGAGGTGTTTGAGTCGGTGTTTGATGATTAATACTATAACTCATAAGCTAAGTCTTTAAAAACTTCCTTAAGATTTTTGTCTCTGAGATATGGGCTTGCCTATGGCTTAACTGGTTTGGAATGTTTCTTCCATGTGGGGGACAACCAACAGAACCAAAACAACAAAACAGATGTTTTGATATAATCTAGGAATTACATACTCTGAGCTGGAAGCTGTCATGAAGAGGGAAAACTCATAAAATTTGGAAAGTGTCTTAGCTGGAGTCTCCTTACCCATACCCACTCCTGTAACCCCTTGGAAACGAGAGAGAAGACAAGTGGAGTTTGTGGTGTAGGACAGAATTGTCACATGTCTCCAACTAGCTAATGAAGGAGATTTGAATATTCTAATTCTCTACCTCAGGACCTCCTCTCTCATCAAGGTGGGTATCTCAGTCTATGGCTGAGCGAATTTCAGTCAGCCAAGAATGTGGATTTCCCTTCATGGGATCCCACTTTTGCTCCACCACACCTCTCTCTGGCAGGCTTCACTGTGCTGTTTCCCAGAGTTCTAGGAGAGACCTAGAGAGTCTTAGCAACTACTGCTGCCCTGAATTGTCATTGAACACTCTTGCCTCATACTTCTGCCAGCTGAAGAGATGGGGGAGGGAATGTTGAGGAATAAACAAGACAGAGCCTTCCAGCTCCTGTCTGTTCCTTGTCTTTGGTTCGATTGATAGGTTGTTGAGTTAGGGATGGAAGGGGAGGTAGGATGAGGGAGAGTGCCTGTCTGAATGTCCCCAGCTTAGTGCTCACATTACCACTCTGACAGGCAAGAAAAAAGAATTTACAAACCACAGAAGGCAGTGATCTATCTGTGTTGACTCTGAGTTGGGGCTTAAACCAGGAGTTTAAGGTGAGACTCCTTTTTTTTCCAGATCGTATAAAGTAAAGCTCTAGTGGCTAAAGGATCTAGAAGTTTGCAGCCAGAAACTCTCCTTGTCTCTTCAGCTGCTGCTTTTGATCTTGGAAGGTAGAAACACTGCACTGTGCTTTCCCCATGTTTGTGTCTCAGCTTCTGCTGCTCTCAGAATGCTGCATACACATATTTACCACTTCCCCCATTAGTTTAGGAGACAAAACTAAAGTGTGCTCTTTGCTCTTTTCCCTTCCGATCATGTTTGCTATCATATCCTGTGTTCTAAGAGCATCTTCCTTTGCCCTTGATTTTGTTTTCTTGCCCTAGTTTATGCCTTCCATCTCATTTCTCTCGTGTTGCAATCCCTCATTGCTCAACCAAGGTCAGGTCTCTTTTATTCCTTCTGATCCAGGGCTTTCTCTCTTAACACCTTCCTCCTTCACAAGCTGTTCTTTCTCAGCTAGTGATGAAATAGCAGTTAGCCTTGCTTCCTGAAGCCAAATGCCCTCAAGCATTTTCCTTCGTGGAAAAAATTAAAAGAAGTTGATATTTATGTGGGACAGAGATGCATTCTCTAACTACAACGAAGTCTGAGCTTAATTTATTTTTTCTTCAGCAGCTCTGTTTTCCATCCGGGTGTTGTAATTCAAGGAGGGCCCTGAGAAAGATTATCTTGTCCAATCTCCTCACTTTATAGAAGAGGGAACTGAGACCAGGGAGGTCATGTGACTTACCTAGACTCTCACAGGTAGTCAGTGGCAAAGCCAGGTTTTTGTTTACCAAGTTCTTCTGGCATATTGTTACTCTGGGATTCTTAACAAATCCTTCATTGTTATGAAGGATTCTATTTTCCCACTTAAAGACTACCTCAGAAACATTGGATGTAAATGCCTAGGTGCTCTTAAGACTGCTTTCATTTGTTTTCTATACCGATTTTAATATTGTAGGCACTCAGTAAACAAAGGATCTTTGAGTTTCACTTTCTTTGGTAAGGTGATGATGTTTACAAAGAACAACCATTTATAGCTGGTGCTGAACCTCCCCTGTTATACATACAGACAGAAAGTTACTTTTTAAACTGCTACTTTGAGTTTGACTTCTTGAGAGAGTGTGTGTGTTCTGGAGTATTGCATTCAGTCAAATTTTCATTGTAATCATTGAGGCATTGCCAGTTCCCACTTTATTTGGCAATTGCAGATATGAAAAAAAAAACAAACCCTGCCCTTGTGCTTCTTGGATATATCACTAACAGGCAGACCGTAAATGTATTGTGGATATTAACTGTTTTGTAAGGAGATGATACTGTTAGATACCATTGTCATCTTTCATTCATTCTGTATATTAACTGAGTGCATTTTACATTCCGGGTATTGTGCTTAGTACTGGGTGTACACTGGTGAACAGAACAGAGATGGTTGCTGCTCTTTGCTTACAGTTTACCATCTAGAGCAGAGTTCCTGAAATTGTGGTCCATAAAACCACGTGCATCATATCATCTGAATGTCAGAAATGCAGAGTCTTAGACCTTACCCCAGATTTGCTAAATAAGTTTTAGGGGTAGGGGCCCAGAAATCTGTACTTCCAGAAGACTCTCCAGATAATTGCTATATACTTTAATGTTTGTGAACTTTCTTTAACCATCATTAACGGTGGACACTTCATAAGTTGGGCATTGGGAGCCACTTCCAACCTAAAACACCAGTCTTGTAAACTTAAACTGCACATGAGCTCTTATGCATAACTTAGTGATTAAGAGTATAAAGTCTGGAGCCAAACTACCGGGGTTTGTATCCCAGCTTTGACACTTATTAACTGAGTGATATTGAACAAATTACTTAACTGAGCTACCTCAGTTTTCTCATCTGCAAAATGAAGAAACAATAGTTCCTTAATAGGATTTTTGTGAAATTCAATTAGTTAATTCATATAAAACACTTAGAACGGTGTTTGGCACATACGGAGCATTTAGTAAATATTACAAAAGAAGAATAACATGATTTGAGTTGAAATATGTCTCAGTTTGCTGTAGGCAATAATGGGTTGAAATATAACAACATACCACCTATACCGGAAGCCCAGTATGAATAGATAAGCATGTTGGCTAAGACGTGCAGCACTGTTCTCAGGAGAAGTTCCAAACCTGGATTGGGAAGCTTGAATGCTGGTAATGTGTTCTAAAGGCCCTGATATTTATAGTGGGGTTTGATGAGGTAGAAACCAGAAATTGGCTTCAAAGGATATTGAAGTGGCCTGTTGAATTTCAGATTTCATATGAATTGAGTTTCCTTTTTGGCCATATCCCTGGTATGGGGTTGAGTATGTTGGATAGATATTACTGTGGGTTTGCCAGCAGGTGCAATTTCATGTATGCTGGAAGAGCACTAAATGTTTCTGTTTCTGCACAAGAGTACATGGAAAATCTAAGTCCTAGTCCTTAATCTTCCTCCCCCAGCGTGAACTTGTATTTTTGCCATTTGTGTATAAGAGCTTTTACCAACAGAGCTCATCCAGGGAGGCAGCAGGGCTTGGGCTTTCAGGCTGGAGATGGCAGTAACATGCACAGCTGAGATCTTGCCACTGCTGGCTGTCTGAGCCCTCCTCTCTGTGGTTTTCACTCTTCAGGCCATGCTTGAGTAACCCGCCTCCAGAGCTGCTGACAGGGCTGTGTTCAGAGGCCTTGGAAATTACACTGTTCATTTCCTTATCATCCCCTGACCTGCAGTGCAGAGCCTTCTGGTGCAGGAACAAGGCAGAAAAAAATCCAGACGGCTCCCAGCCAGCATGTGTCAAGGGCTACAAAGAAGGAAATTGGACTTGCTCACTTAAAAACGTTGGGGTTAGGCTTTGATTTTTGGTTCCTGCCGAGAGTTATTTGTGTGTGTGCGAATGTTCTATCTCAGTGTATATGTATAGAAATGAGTCTGTGCGTGGCAAAGCTGTAGAGGAGGAGCATCTGAAAGTAGAGAGCAGAGAGGAGATTGCTTTTCTCTTCATTTAATTTCCCAGTTGTGCCATTGGGGTGGGCCTGGAAGGATTACCATCAGGAAAGTGCTAGGCCATATTAATATTTTAAAGTATATTTCTCTAGGTACAGTTTAGTCACGGTTGAGACCACCCACCCGAGTAAGAAGCTTCCCAGGCTGGCTGAGGAGACATTTTTAACAAATCCTATTCTCTGAAGTTGTTCATCCTAGGTGACATTGGCATAGTCAATATTTAAGCTTCCTAAGAAAGTATAGAGTTTGGGTCAGTCTTCAGTAAGAGGAATAGCTCTTTTGAGATGGAGAATAGTATGACAAAGGAAAGATAGGGATTCATAGCATTTTGTGATTTTTTACTTATGGAGCAAGATTCTCTTGTTTTCAGAGCCTGTCCTTGTGTTTTTAGTGTTATGAAACAAGCTACTTCTTTCTTCCTTTGGGCATTTCTCTTGCCTTAGGAGACCCAAAGGAAACACTTTTCAGACTGAAGAAGTAATATGTGCCTGGTAAGGTTCTTGAGCAGAGTTTACAATCATTCTGACCTTAATTTTCCTTTTTCTGGATTTCCACTGCTTTAATGTCATTTGTGACATTGGAGCCCTTGTGAAGTGGGGAAAAAAGAAGTCTTTTAGCTTTCAGAACCTGGAGATGTTTTTAAATCCTAAGTGTCTCTGTTGTTGGAAGTGCTCCGTAGAGAAGTGTTTTTACATGAGAAAGGTGACAGCTAAGGTGAGAGAGAATTACTTCCTTTTACCTTCTTATAAAGCTGTTATCCCTATACCAGCAACATCAGCATAGCATCTGGGAACTTGTTAGAAATTCAAGTATCAGGCCCCATCCCAGGCCCCCAAGTCAGAAACTCTAGGCTTAAGGCCCAGCAATTTATGTTTTACCGTTAACTCTCCCATTGATCATGATACACACTAAAGTTTGAGATCCACTGTTGTAGAGCACATTGTCCTCTTAATAGTGAAGATCAAATTCACCAAAAACTTGAAGGGGTAAAAAGTAACTCTGGACAGTAGGTATGATTTTTTTTTTTTTTTATTTCCTGAGTGATGTTCAGATATATCTTTTCTCTTTATGGGCAAACTGACAGGAACCTAAAATTGGAAGCAATCCTAAGGGTTTGGGACTTTGAAAGCAAAAGGGATATTTAACTTTTTTTTGTGTGTGTGGTACGTGGGCCTCTCACTGTTGCGGCCTCTCCCGTTGCGGAGCACAGGCTCCGGACACGCAGGCTCAGCGGCCATGGCTCACGGGCCTAGCCGCTCCGCGGCATGTGGGATCTTCCCGGACCGGGGCACGTGTCCCCTGCATCGGCAGGCGGACTCTCAACCACTGCGCCACCAGGGAAGCCCCTGAATTATTTTTCTAAGCATTGAAATGGCTATAACATGATTGTTTTAGTAAATGTGCTGCCGAAGCGAGCACAACATGATTGTTTTAGTTCGGAAAGTTTTTTTTTCCTTCTGTTAATCTTTGAAGAGTGCAGACTTTAGCCTTTTGAAAGGATTAGAACTACAGGTAGTCTAAACGGTCAAGAGAAGAATAAGGATTGAGATGCTTCTTTTTGTGAATTTGTCACTAGCTGCAGGAAATAAAAAGGCAGTTCTTAGATTTTTAGGAGGTGGTCAGTTTTCAACTTGAAATATTGTCCACTGGGAGAGTACAATTCGACTGTGTGCCTGTGAAAAATACACTAATTGAGTATTTTCAAATTTGAGACCACTGGGTTCCAGCCTTAGTGGCAAATACTAGCTTGGTTTAAATGAGCCAAACCTTTACATTAAATCCGTTCTTGGCCTTTTTTTTTTTGATTGAGGTATAATTGACATAACATTATATTAGTTTTGGGTGCACAATGTAATGATATAATATTTGTATATGTTGCTAAATGATCATTTCAGTAAGTCCAGTTAACATCCTCATTGTTACAAAAAAAATTTTTTTTGCTTGTGATGAGAATTTTCAAGATTTACTTTCCTAGCTACTTTCAAATATGCAATACAGTATTATTAAGTATAGTCACTATGCTTTATGTGATATCCCCATGGCTTACTCATTTTGTAACTGGAAATGTACCTTTTGACCTCCTTCACCCATTTCGCCCACCCCCCACCCCCTACCTCAGGCAGCCACCAATCTGTTCTCTATGTCCATGTCCTCAGGATTTTGTTTACTTGTTTTTAGATTCCACAGATAAGTGGAATCATACGGTATTTATCTTTTTCTGTCTGAATTATTTCACTTAGCATAATGCCCATTCATGCAGTCACAAATGGCAAGATTTCATTCTTTTTATGGTCAAATAATATTGCATTGTGTATATGTGTATATATATATATACACATGCACACCCCACGTTTTCTTTACCCATTTATCCATTGAAGGACATTGAGGTTCTTTCCATGTCTTGGCTATTGTAAATAATACTGCAGTGAACTTGGGGGTGCATATGTGGTTTTTTTTTAATATGTCTTTTCAAATCAGTATTTTTGTTTTCTTCAGATAAATACCCAGGAATGGAATTGCTAGATCATATGGTAGTTCTATTTTAAATTTTTTGAGGAACCTCCAAACTGTTTTCTATAGTGGCTGCACAATTTACATTCCCACCAACAGTGCACAAGGGCTCCCTTTTCTCCACAACCTTGCCAACACATGTTATTTCTTGTCTTTTTAATAGCCGTTTTAACAGGTGTGAGGTACTATCTCATTGTGGTTTTGATTGGCATTTCTCTGATGATTAGTGATATTGAGCATCTTTTTGTGTACCTGTTGGCCATCTCTTTGTATTCCCTTGGCCTCTGTTTTTGTTTAATAATGGGTTCTCTTTACTGTAAAAAATTTTTTGTAAACTGGTACTCCAGCCCACTCAGCTCAGACTTGACATTTCCTATTTGATATGTTTCTTTAGAAGTTAAATACTTAACTCTGCACTGACTGGTACAGAGAGTATTGTAGAAAGGAGGTGTACATATTCATCATATACCAACCAAAGTAGCATGAGGTTAGAGAAATTCTGGATGAAGAGTCTCTTGGCGCTGAGGCTTCTCAAGTGGAGGTGCATGTCAGAATCCCTTCTGGAGCTTCTACAAAGTAAAAGTGCCCTACTGAAGTAAAATCTACAGGGTTGGGGACCCCAAGCATGTACATATTTTTTTTAAAACTTCAGCAGGTACTTTTCGTGTGCCTCTTGGTTAAAAACCACTGTTGTTGCGGAAAGGACTTTGATTTCACTATACAGCCTCTGGAAATCCCTGTTACTCACTCAGCTAGGGAACATTTAAAGTTCTTGCTTTTTGCCATTTGCAGATGGAGCTGTGCACTGCACGTTAGATATCATGTGATCCTCAGGTGTTTTACAGCATGGTCAAGATCTTCCGCCAGCTTTCCTTTTTCATTGCTCATTGTGTTGGGGTCATTTAGGTATAGACATAATGAATCTGACTTCTCATTATCCCCTTAATTAGGAGAACTAATTAATAAATTTTTGATAGTTATAGCCTTTAAGGTAGAGCATCCAGGGCTTCTCTGGTGGCGCAGTGGTTGAGAGTCCACCTGCCGATGCAGGGGACACGGGTTCGTGCCCCTGTCCGGGAAGATCCCACATGCCGCGGAGCGGCTGGGCCCGTGAGCCATGGCCGCTGAGCCTGCGTGTCCGGAGCCTGCGCTCCGCAACGGGAGAGGCCACAACATTGATAGGCCTGCGTATCACAAAAACAAAACAAACAAACAAACAAAAAAAAGTAGAGCATCCATATCAGTGTTACTGATTCATTTTAAAATTATTGTTTCAGATTTTTTAAAGCAAATTTGAACAAAATTCCTATGACTAGATACGTTTTGCCATATATAGGCAACTTGTCATTTTTTTCTATTTAAATTGGAGGGGAGCAGAAGACAGGTTTAGATAATCTAGATTTATTGCTAATCCAAAAGCAGCTTCTTTTCTCTTTGATTTGTTAATGTATTTCTGTGCTTATGTTGGACAATAGGTGGTCTTAATTTTCCAGAAATCCATGACACTCCAATATAAAATAATGCAGCTATCCAATAAAGACCTGTTCCTGAGCCTTCTTCTGGACATATTCAAATTAAACATGCTGTTTTAAGAAGAGACAGCATCACTTCACAAAAGTAGTAGAGGTTCACTGTCTTTCTTTGCTTTCTTTTTGTAAACACATACTATTTCTTTGAAGTCAGGAAGAAAATTAAATGTTTTTGAGTATAAAGTATTTCCCTACTGGGATTTTAAGTCTCATTATAGTTAGAATGCTAATTGTTATCAGAGATGAACACATACTTGAATATGCTGCAAACTTATTGTTAAAATCATTATGGAATGTCATGTTTGGGGCAAAATTATAATCACATAACCTAAAATTTTCATATAATAATTTTTTTTTTTAATTCGGCTGCACTGCACGGCATGTGGGATCTTAGTTCCCTGACCAGGGATCGAACCTGAGCCCCCTGCAGTGGAAGCACGGAGTCTTAACCACTGGACCGCCAGTGAAGTCCCCATATAATAAAATTTAAAACATGGTTTTTAGTACTGATAATTGTATTATCTATGCTGTCAAAATTTACAGTAATCTATACTTACATGGATCTTTTTAGGTTTTTGAGTATGCATATACCATTGCAAAGGAGGAGAAAAAATTGGCAAATGTGGGGAAGAAGTCATCATACAAAGTGACTACACATTTATATACACCATATTAGACTAGATCTTAATTCTATCAGTATGCAGATTCCTAAACATCTGGTAGAGTGTCTGTTTTAGATAAAATATGCCATAAAGCATTTTTCATTTTGCTTATACATATGTTGGAGATTGCCATACTGGCTTCATAAATTCAACATGAACAATTTTTTCTTTAGCATTGAAACAAACCATTATTTCTTCAGTTGCGGTCTCATGTAAAAGCTGGCTTGTGTTTGAGGACTGTATTGATGAAAAATATGTATTTGTAAGCACTAGAATTACCCTAACCCTGGCACAATGCTTACACTATGAGGAGACACATTGCAATGGAAACCAGATAAGTGAACAGCCAGTTCAAGTCTCCCATCTCTGGCTCCCTCCAGAGTGTATACTCAATGGATGGAATAACTGCTAGGCCCAAACCATTCACATTGTTCTTTGTTTTTTTCTTTTTCTTTCTTTTTTTTTTTTTGCCAGTCACATAAAGTTGATTTGGTTATGTTATCTATTTAGTGTACAGAAGTATTTTATGACAGAAGAAATCTTGGGGTCCAGAGTCTCTCTATAGTGGAAATTTACGGGTCGATGGATTGAATCCAGCCCAATATAATGATTATTCTTCTGTAGCATTTACTTTTCAGTTCTGACTTTCTTTTCTTTTTTTAAATTTATTTATTTATTTATTTATGGCTGCATTGGGTCTCCATTGCTGTGTGCAGGCTTCCTCTAGTTGCGGCGAGTGGGGGTACTCTTCATTGTGGTGCGCGGACTTCTCATTGCGGTGGCTTCTCTTGTTGTGGAGCACAGGCTCTAGGCATGCTGGCTTCAGTAGTTGTGGCTGGCGGGCTCAGTAGTTGTGGCTCACGGGCTCTAGAGCTCAGGCTCAGTAGTTGTGGCACACGGGGTTAGTTGCTCCGCGGCATGTGGGATCTTCCCGGACCAGGGCTCGAACCCGTGTCCCCTGCATTGGCAGGTGGATTCTTAAGCACTCTGCCTCTAGGGAAGTCCCAGTTCTGACTTTCTTGTTCCTCACAATACCACAAATTCCTTCTCTTTAAGTTCCCTTGATCACTGAAGAAATAAAGCCATTTGTATATGCTAACATCACATCTTATCCTTGAGTTAAACAAAAACCATCCTATAGGCAAACTGAAGAACAGAGCTGTTCTCGTCCTACCAACATAAATATCCTTGAGCCTAATCTCTCTTTCTTAGGCCCAGTGCCTTTTGTAACCTCCTTCAGCTACTCTTCATTTTCTGTCCTTTTCTGACGTACACTTAGAATCTATATCATGCTTCTTTAATATCCTGTAGTTGTTTTAATTATTTTTTGTTATTTATGATACTCACTTTTACATTTGTTATTGGTCCAGTCCTAACCGTATGGGATTATATTTCATTATGGAGATTTAGAGAGGGGCTTTTCTTCTCCTCTGCAATTGAAAGTAAGTAACCAGGAAAAAGTAGTCATTTTTATATATTCTACCATGGGTATTCATTACAGTCTGGACACAGCATTGGTTGTATGAAGAAAACCACTGTACTACTGACTACAGGTTTTTACCTGCTGTGAATAGGATACCTTATTTGAAGGCTTGGTGCCAGTGCTATGCTTCTATCTGTGTGCTGGTGGCAGCTCTTGGCCAGAACATTGCAGTTGGCCTATAGGACTGGAGAGACAGAAGTTTTCATGTTGAAGAGCTAAGTGAAATGTTTCTGGTTGTAGGCCAATGCATCGCTGAGGAAGAAGGAAAGTACAGTTTGCCACTCCCTGGGAAGCAGTTTGGCTAGAGCAAAGCTACCGGAAATGGAATTCTAAACTTACTGATTTAGGAAGCTTTGGGGTTTTTTCCCTTAGCCTTTGTGAAATGGAGCTTCTTTTCAAAGCAGGGGAAGGGATGGGATAGAGCAGACTTAAAGGCTCAAAATAATGTCACTTTCCAACTCTTCAGTCAGCCCTTTTAGAACTAAGCAGGTAGGTGTCCTTAGATATCGCACAAAGAGGAAAAACTGACTGTTGTTTAGAAACCAAGTTAGTTAGGGCTGTCTCTGGCTTCTTCTGGATTAGTGACCTGAAGTGGCATTCAATGCAGAGAAAAGTCTGGAAAGGTAGTTGGAAAATAATACTCCAATGACATTTTCATATTTGACTAATATTTTCAGATTTTTCATTTGTTTTTATTCCCTAGTCACATTTCATCTTCCATTTCATATCTAATAACCAAAAGCAGGAGCAAAGAGGCAGACAAATCCCACTTTAATCCTTCCCATTCCCTTGCCTGCATAGAGCTTTTTTTTTTTTTTTTTGCGATACCCGGGCCTCTCACTGTTGTGGCCTCTCCTGTTGCGGAGCACAGGCTCTGGACGTGCAGGCTCAGTGGCCATGGCTCACGGGCCCAGCCGCTCCACGGCATGTGGGATCTTCACGGACCGGGTCACGAACCCGCGTCCCCTGCATCAGCAGGAGGACTCTCAACCACTGTGCCACCAGGGAAGCCCCCGCATAGAGCTTTGATGCTGGTGAAAGCTTGTTGAAATGAACTGGGAGCAGCCTGAGAGGTATGTTTGGATGATTGTGGCAGTGACGAAGTAGTGGAGTTGGGCTTTGTGATGGTGGGGTTTGGAATGAGTGCCTAAATATAAACTTTGATGGTTTAGTTTTATTTTTAACAACAACAAATAAATATTAGTACTTTCACTATCACCTGTTTACTTGCTACTGGCAAGAAAAATAGCAAATGGCTGGTTTAATCACCCTTTAGGGATGGTTTTGGGTAGGAATTTGAGATCAGCGTAGTTTAGGACTTGATAGCAAGAGATGATATCTTTGGCCTAAATAATACCTCCCAAGAAACAAACTTTTAAAGGAAACTTAGATTTTATTTATTTATTTATTATTATTTTCTTTTTGGCCAAGCCATGGGGCTTGCGGGAGTTCCCCAACCAGGGATTGAACCCAGACCACGGAAGTGAAAGCACAGAATCCTAATCACTAGACCACCAGGGAACTCCCGGAAACTTAGATTTTAATGTGGTGCTCACTTAGTAAAAATTATCTTTTCTTAAATGTTCTCGTACTGACCTTATCTCAGGAAATGGTTCCTTATCATTGTATTTATCCTGCTTATATTCTTCTACATCTTTCAGAAACATTTCCCAAGTTCAACTTGCAGGCTACTGAATAGTAAATCTAGTAGGAGAGACAGAATGGAATCAAATAATCACATGCATATCAGAGTCACTGTCAGAGAAAATATCCATGAAGAAGTTTGAGTAAATATCTGAAGAATGAGTAGTAGTTAATTTGGAGAAGGGAGTTAAATGAATGAACAACCAAGTGGAAATGTCCCTTAAGGTCTGGAGGTTATGAGAGAGAACTGGAAATCTAAAGATATGGGGATTACTAATGTGAACAAATAAATGATAATTGATGCCATAAAGGTGGGTAGGCTACCTAGGGAGAATGTGACCCTTGAATGAGACAAAAAGGAAGGGGCCCAGGATAGATCCCTGAGGAGCACCAAGAATGTAGCTAACTTAGATGGCATACTGGGCAGTGCTTCCCTGTGTAATGGAGAGTGTACAAACCTACAACAGGGAACACATGTCTACAAAATCATTTTTAAATTCTCTGAAAGGGATTATAGAACTTGCTTAGGGGCTTCCCTGGTGGCACAGTGGTTAAGAATCCGCCTGCCAATGCAGGGGACATGGGTTCCAGCCCTGGTCTGGGAAGATCCCACATGCCGTGGAGCAACTAAGCCCGTGTGCCACAAGTACTGAGCCTGTGCCCTAGAGCCCGCGAGCCACACCACTGAGCCCGCATGCCACAAAGACTGAAGCCCACGCACCTAGAGCTTGTGCTCGGCAACAAGAGAAGCCACCTCAATGAGAAACCTGCGCACCGCAACAGAGTAACCCCCGCTCTGTGCAACTAGAGAAAGGCCATGAGCAGCAACGAAGACCCAACGCATCCAAAAATAAAATAAATAAAATAAATAAGTTTCTTTTAAAAAAAAAAAGAACTTGATTAGTTCTGTAGTTAGATTTGGTTTACTGGATTGAGTCATGCTTTAAGGAAAAGTTCCTTTCCCATGCTACTTGTGAATAATGAAAGTGATCTTTGCTTTTTACTTTAACCACTTTCCCTATTTTTTCTGCCTTTCACAGCCTCTTCCAAATCATTCTGAACTTCCACAATGGAATTAAAATGTAAGCATAGACTTTGTAATTAGACCTGTATTTGAACCCCAGCACTGCCACTGAATATATGTGGAATCTTGCAAACTGCCTCTCTGAATCTCATTTTCCTTAAATTGTTATGGATTAAAAACACACTGTAAGTGCATAGTATGTGGTAGTCTAGTAGTTGTAAGCCAGCAGCAAATGTTTGTTCTGTTTTATTTTTTCTTCCTTGCAACCTCTTCTGTTTTTCCCAGGCAGGTGAGTTTTTTCATCTGTGATCATGGTAACAGCAGCTTTTCTGCTAGAGCAAAGGAGTTTTGCATTTCAGTGGTAAAAGCCCTTACTGGAGAGAAAGTAGAAGGAGGGTTTCTGGAGGGTAATCCAGAAGTTTCAACAACAGCATCATTGGCATTTGGGGCTGAGGGCAGCCCAGTGTATTGTAGGATGTTTAGCAGTATCTTTGCCTTTACCCACTAGGTGCCAATAGCATTCCCCCCAAGCTGAGACAACCAAAAATGTCTCCAGACATTGCCAGATGTCCCCTAGAGGGCAAAATCCCATTTGAGAACTATTTGCTAAAATACTGTTTCTTGATGTGGGTGTTACACGGCTGTGTTTATATAATTTTATGTTTATGAAAATGCAGTGAGTTGCATAATATATGCAGTTTTCTGTTGTTAATGTTATGTTTCCACACACACACACACACACACACACACACAAATCTTTAATCTTTTTTTTACCAAAGGCAATAGAGAACCAGGCTCTAACCAATAGCTATGTCTAACTATGTCTAGGTTTTCACTCTCTCTTAATCCCTAAAAGGTGGGATGGAATTATGGGGGGAAAGGGGTCTATGGTAGGATGGAAAGGCAAAAAATAGTCTAAAAATTTGGCTTCCAAATGTCTCTTTTCAACTCCTAGTCAATAGGATGTGGAATTTCAATGTAGGAAAATTTCTATTACAAGATATCAGAAATAAGCTCTGGGTGCAGGACAGAGTTGAATTATTAGCAAAACAGGTATCTTCTTTCCCATCTTCTCTTCTGTATTGTGACAGCAAAGGAGAGGGTCACCCGATTTTGGGTCATTTCCACTCTTATGACCTCTTTCTTGATGGCCCATTGAAGTTACTTCTGAAAGTGTTTGCTTTTATCTTTGATATAAAATCTTTCAGTTTTTCTCCACTATGTATGGGTGGGTAAATTGTCCTTCCATATTGGATGATGTTGCCTGCTCCCTGAGAAAACTGTCCCCAGAGAAGTCATTGGATAGGACCTAGGCTGGAAGCAGGAGGTCCAGTAAACCACCTCAGTGTCTTAGGAGGAGTCCAAGAAAAGATCGCATTTTGAAGTTTGAAAGATCCTGCAAAGAGAGGGCAGGCCTTGGGCCAAGCAGCCTTTGAGGTAGTAACGGGGCTCATAAACGAGAACTGGCATGTGCCCACGGAATTTCTCATCCTGTCTCCACAGTTGGCTGAGGAGGGAAGTGTGTGGAAGGCTCTGTAAGTGGAAGGATTGTTCTTGGCTTTGGCTGTCGTGTGGCTGGAAACAGCAGGGAGGGAGCTTGGACCTGGTCTCTGGAGTCCAGGCATTGCCCTGAGAAGAAGGGTTTTTTCCCCCTTCCATTTCTTGTTGTTAATGTTTTTTTCCCTCCCCTCCCCAACCCCCGTTAGTACTTAACATTTCAAGGTACAGGAAATGGTTGCATATTGAGTGTTTTACAACTCTTCTAACACAGCCTATTAATATTGTTCTGCCAAGACAAAGCCGGAAGGGATTTAACTAGGTAGAATCAAGGCTCATAACTTTTATGAAAGTACCCCGAGCAAGGTACCCTCGGTTTATTTGGAAGTGTTTAAGTTTTACTGAAATCCCATCATTGCCAGCATGGTTTTTTTTTTTTTTTTTTTTTTTTTTTGCGGTACGCAGGCCTCCCACCGTTGTGGCCTCTCCCATTGCGGAGCACAGGCTCTCCGGACGCGCAGGCCCAGCGGCCACGGCCCACGGGCCCAGCCGCTCCGCGGCACGCGGGATCCTCCCGGACCGGGGCACGAACCCGCGTCCCCTGCATCAGCAGGCGGGCTCTCAACCACTGCGCCACCAGGGAAGCCCTCCAGCATGGTTTTTTAAAAAGGATAGACAGCCATGGGGACTTCCCTGGGGGCGCAGTGGTTAAGAATCCGCCTGCCAATGCAGGGGACACAGGTTTGATCCCTGGTCTGGGAAGATCCCACATGCCGCGGACAGCTAACCCCGTGCGCCACAACTACTGAGCCTATGCTCTAGAGCCCGTGTGCTACAACTAATGAGCCTGCACTCTAGAGCCAGCGTGCCGCAACTACTGAGCCCTTGTGCCTAGAGCTGGTGCTCCGCAACAAGAGAAGCCACTGCAATGAGAAGCCCGAGCCCCGCAACAAAGAGTAGCCCCCGCTCGAAGCAACTAGAGAAAGCCTGTGCGCAGCAACGAAAGACCCAACGGAGCCAAAAAAAAAAAAGACAGCCATGGTGGCTAAACCAAGGAGACCATAAGACCTGAAGTTGGCAGCAACATGAGCCGTCTGAGGACAAAAGGAGAGCGTTGGTATGGGAAAGAAACGTAACTATGTCTCTGGACCCCTGTCCCCTCATTATTTACTGGCCCTGGCAGCTGCCAAAGCTTGCTCAATAGAGTTGTGGGCTGGGGATTGTTTCTTAATCCCTGTAAGGAGTACCAAACCTCAGCTGTGTTATCTAGGCTCTGAGCCTCTGGCACTTGGCTAAGGCACTTGCTGAGGCATCTGGTGACTCTAGACAAAAGCCTATTTTGTCAGTGAGAAGATTGGGGCAAAGTACAAGCATTGTTATCTCTGATGCCCTCAGGGCAAACTGTCTACTTGGCAAGTGGGAGAGTCTTGACCTTGTGAATTACAGCAACCTGTCCACCTGGTTTTAGGTTTCTTTGAGATTATTTTCTACTCCTGAAGTTTCAGCATTCAGGCATTGAAATCCACTATTAATGCTTTTTTTTAAAAAAAAGTTTTAAATACAAAAGTAATAAGTGCTTTATTTTAAAGAATTTGGAAAACGCAGAAAGGTAAAAGGAACAAGAGAAAAATCATGTTTAATTCTACCATATTCATTTTCTTAATGGAAGAATTTTTTTAATATGAAACTGGCTGAGATTATTCGTTCAGGGCTGGCTTGTACATGACCTATATACCTCATAAAGCTCAATCCTGTTCCCTTAAGTTTAAGCATCTTTTATTTTACCATTTGAGAACTGACCTGGTCAGGCTCTGCTTGGCTAGATTTTATTACATTTGATGAAATCGCACCCTGGAGTATGAAACTATCTTCTATATTTAAGTTTTTATAACTTGTTTTAAGCGAAGTTTTTATCTTCATCTGTGATTGTCTGTAGAAGTCTGGGTGTTCCTGTTTTAAATTAGTGATGGTGAATGAATGTGTAGGGGGAAATGGTTTTGTTATTTTTAAAGGCTAAATATTGACCTGCTTTCTCAAACCCTTTTTTGGAAAGAGGTGTCTGTGGTATCAGTTAACATAATTTGCTTTCATTGATGAGCATTGTCAATTTTGTCTTTTGAGATTTCTTGTTGTATAAAAGAAAAGGGCTGTTTTTCATGGAATCTTGAGACAAACTGAGCTACAGGAACTTTTTCTTTTCCCCTAGAGCAACATTTTAGTTAAGGCAACAGCACAGAAACAAATCCTCCCTTTTTCTCTATATAATTTTCTATCTGGATTTATGTTGACCAGTCTGGAGCTTCTGCTTATTAGATATTTACATAGATATTATAGATTTTTGTTTAACTCTTAAAGGTTTATGGTAAAGAAGATGGAAATCTTGGCTTAGTAGGGAAATTATTTTGGTCTTATTTATTATTCCTTATTAACGTTAAAATGAGACAGGAACTTCAAGACACTGGTGTCTAAAAGTACTCTTTGACATTTGCAGTATTAGGTATAGCCATTCCCCAAAGAGACCTTCATTAATATACCCTAAAGATCTTAGGACAGAAATGGGGAGAGATGCTAGTTGGGCCTGTTTTTATTTATATTCTCTGCAAGTGTGCATTCTATACTGGTAGGTTATTATTGTAGATTTTCTTTTCGTTTAACATGGAATCTCTCCATATAATAGGAGAGAGAGAGCTTCCAGTCAAAATAATCACTCTAGCAGCTCTGAGACTAATCTTTGGAACTATCTTTTTACAGTCTTTCAAATTTTGGTTTGAAGAAATCAAATCAGACAGAAATGTAGATCAATGGAACAGGATAGAAAGCCCAGAGATAAACCCACACACCTATGGTCACCTTATCTTTGATAAAGGAGGCAAGAATATACAATGGAGAAAAGACAGGCTCTTCAGTAAGTGGTGCTGGGAAAACTGGGCAGGTACATGTAAAAGAATGAAATTAGAACACTCCCTAATACCATACACAAAAATTAACTCAAAATGGATTAAAGACCTAAATGTAAGGCCAGACACTATAAAACTCTTAGAGAAAAACAGAGGAAGAACACTCTATGACATAGATCACAGCAAGATCCTTTTTGACCCACCTCCTAGAGAAATGGAAATAAAAACAAAAATAAACAAAATGGGACCTAATAAAACTTAAAAGCTTTTGCACAGCAAAGGAAACCATAAACAAGACAAAAAGAATGGGAGAAAATATTTGCAAATGAAGCAACTGACAAAGGATTAATCTCCAAAATTTACAAGCAGCTCATGCAGCTCAATATCAAAAACACAAACAACCCAAACCAAAAATGGGCAGAAGACCTAAATAGACATTTCTCCAAAGAAGATATACAGATTGCCAACAAACACATGAAAAGATGCTCAGCATCACTAATCATTAGAGAAACGTAAATCAAAACTACAATGAGGTATCACCTCACACCAGTCAGAATGGCCATCATCAAAAAATCTAGAAACAATAAATGCTGGAGAGGGTGTGGAGAAAAGAGAACCCTCTTGCACTGTTGGTGGGAATGTAAATTGATACAGCCACTATGGAGAACAGTATGGAGATTCCTTAAAAAACTAAAAATAGAATTACCATATGACCCAGCAATCCCACTACTAGGCATATACCCTGAGAAAACCATAATTCAAAAAGAGTCATGTACCACAATGTTCATTGCAGCTCTATTTACAATAGCCAGGACATGGAAGCAACCTAAGTGTCCATCAACAGATGAATGGATAAAGAAGATGTGGCACATATGTACAATGGAATATTACTCAGCCATAAAAAGAAATGAAATTGAGTTATTTGTAGTGAGGTGGATGGACCTAGAGTCTGTCATACAGAGTGAAGTAAGTCAGAAAGAGAAAAACAGATACTGTATGCTAACACATATATATGGAATCTTTAAAAAAAAATGCTCCTGATGAACCTAGGGGCAGGACGGGAATAAAGACATAGACATAGAGAATGGACTTGAGGACAAGGGGAGGGGGAAGGGTAAGCTGGGATGAAGTGAGAGAGCAACATTAACATATATACACTATCAAATGTAAAATAGATAACTAGTGGAAAGCAGCTGCATAGCAGAGGGAGATCAGCTTGGTGCTTTGTGACCACCTAGAGGGGTGGGATAAGGAGGGTGGGAAGGAGACGCAAGAGGGAGGGGATATGAGGATATACGTATGCATATAGCTGATTCACTGCTTTACAGCAGAAGCTAACACAACACTGTAAAGCAATTATACTCCAATAAAGTTGTTAAAAAAAAAATCAAATCAGGATTGACACCTAATAGTAGGTTTTGACCATGAGATTGATTTAAGAATTTAAGGAAATCTAGGAAAATCTTTGTAAATCTTCCATGTTATTAACTTAAATTTTATATGAATAGAAGGTTGAGAAATTATGTAGCCCAAGCTGTGGGTAGAATTTCTGTTTTTTCCATGTTTATCAGATGGCTTTAATGTTCCTGCCTTTCCTTATTTATTGTCGAAAGGTAGAAATTAACCTATTTCTAGAATCCATTAATGAGTAATAGATAGTTGGAGAATTTGGTTGCAAGAGGTGAGCTAAACAGGTTATAGATGGGGATTTTTTTCCCTTCATACACAATTTAAAAATTTAAGATAGTCGAATTTCCTTTTTTTAAGTGTATATAACTCAGTGGTTTTATATACTGCAACCATCACCAATACTTAATTCCAGAATATTTTCATCACCCTATTAGCAGTCTCTCTCCCCCACACTCACACGCGTGCGTGCGCGCGCGCGCGCACACACACACACACACACACACACACACACACACACACACACACACAGCCATTCTCCCTTTCTCCCACCCCCTGCCAACAACTAGTCTACTTTCTGTCTCTATGGATTTGCCTATTCCGGACATTTCATGTAAATGGAATCACACAGTATGTGACCTTTTTGTGTCTGGCTCCTTTCACTTAGCATAATGTTTTTCAAGGTTCATTCATGTTGTAGCATGTATCAGTACTTCATTTCTTTTTATAGCTGAATAATGTTCCATTATATGGATATATCACATTTGTCTATCCATCCATCATTGATAGACATTTGGGTTGTTTCCACTTTGGGGCTATTATGAATAATGTTGCTGTGCAATTGTGTATAAGTTTTTGTGTAGACATGTATTCTTTTGGGAATATACCTATGTGCAGAATTGCTGGGTCATATGATAGCTTTATATTGAACTTTTAGAGGAACTGCCAAACTTTTTCCTAAATCAGTTGCACCATTTTCCTTTTCCACCAGCAATGTATGAAGATTCCCGTGTCTCCACATCCTCGTCAACACTTGTGATTGTCCATTCTTTGATAATAACTATCCTAGTGAGTGTGGAGTGGTATCTCATGGTTTTGATTGGCATTTCCCTAATGACTAATGGGCATCATTTCATGTGCTTATTGGCCATTTATATATCTTCTTTGGAGATATGTCTATTCAAATTATTTGCCCATATGTTTTTTTCTTAAAAAATTTGTTTTGTTTTTTGTTTTGCCCGTATTTTTAATTGAGTTGTTTGTCTTTTTATTGTTGAGTTGTAAGAGTCTTTATTCTGGATACTAGTCTAGTCTCTTAACAAATATATGGTTGGCAAAATTTTCTGCTGTTTCTGTGGACTGTCTTTTCACTTTCTTGATAGTGTTATCTGAAGCACAGAAGTTTTAAGTTTTGAGGTAGTTTGTTTCATCTTTTTGTCCTTTAGTTGCCTATGCTTTTTGGTGTCTTTTTTTTTTAATTAGTTAATTTATTTGTTTATTGCCATGCCTTGGGGCTTGCGAGATCTTAGTTCCCTGACCAGGGACTGAACCTGGGCAACAGCAGTGAAAGCATCAACTCCTAACCCTGGACCACCAGGGAACTCCCAAGGTGTCATATTTTAAACCATTGTCATGAAGGTTGACATCTGTGCTTTATTCTATTAGTTTTATGGTTTTAGTTGGGTTTTTAAAAATAAATTTATTTATTTATTTTTATCGTTGGCTGTGTTTGGTCCTTGTTGCTGCATGCGGGCTTTCTGTAGTTGCAGCGAGCTGGGGCTACTCTTCGTTGCGGTCCGTGGGCTTCTCATTGCAGCGACTTCTCTTGTTACGGAGCACGGGCTCTAGGTGCGTGGGCTTCAGTAGTTGTGGCACGCGGGCTCAGTAGCTGTGGCTCCTGGGCTCTAGAGCGCAGGCTCAGCAGTTGTGGCACGTGGGCTTAGTTGCTCCGTGGCTTGTGGGATCTTCCCACACCAGGGCTCAAAGACGTGTCCCCTGCATTGGTAGGCGGATTCTTAACCACTGCACCACCAGGGAAGTCCCTGGTTTTAGCTTTTACAGTTAGATCTTTGATCCATTTTGAGTTAATTTTTGTACATGGTGTGAGGTAAGGGTCCAACTTCATTCTTTTACATGTGGATATCCAGTTTTTCCCATCGCCACATATTGAAAGGGGTGTTCTTCCCTATTGGATTGTCTTGACACCCTTGTAGAAAATTAATTAACCATAAATGTATGGGTTTTTATCTGGGCTCTCTGTTCTGTTCCACTAATCTACATGTCTATCCTTATGCCAGTATTACCATCTTGATTACTATAGCTTTGTAGTAAGTTTTGAAACCAAGAATTGTGAGTTTTCTGACCTTGTTCTTCTTCTCAAGAGTTTTTGGATTCTGAGTCCCTTGCCTTACCATAGGAATTTTAGGATCAGGTTGGTAATTTCTGCAAAAAAAAAAAAGGTAGCTAGGACTTTGATAGAGAGTGAGTTGAATCTGTCACATAATTTAGAGAGTACTGCAGCCTTAACAGTTTTCCAATTCATGAACATGGGATGTCTTTCCATTTACTTAGGTCTTTAGTTTCTTTTAGTGATGTTTTGTCGTTTTCAGAGTACAAGGCTTGGACTTTTGTTAAATTTATTCCTAAGTGTTTTATTCTTTTAGATGCTATTTTTTGTTGTTGTTTTGTTTTTCTTTTTCAAATTCTTTTCCCATTTAGGTTATTGCAGAATATTGGGCAGAGTTCCCTGTGCTATACAGTAGGTACCTGTTGGTTACCTATTCTAAATATACCAGTGTGTGCTCGTTAATCCCAAACTCCCAATCTGTCCCTCCCCGCAACCCTCCCCCACTGGTAACCATAAGTTTGTTCTCTAAGTTGCAAGTTTGCTTCTGTTTTGTAAATAAGTTTGTTTGTATCTTTTTTCTTTTTAGACATATAAGCAATATTATGATATTTGTCTTTCTCTGTCAGACTTACTTCACTTAGTATGATAATCTCCAGGTCCATCCATGTTACTGCAAATGGCATTATTTCATTCTTTTTAATGGCTGAGTAGTATTCCATTTTATATATGTACCATATCTTCTTTATCCATTCATCTGTTGATGGACATTGAGGTTGCTTCCATGTCTTGGCTATTGGAAACAGCGCTGCAGTGAACACTGAGGTGCATGTATCCTTTCGAACCATGTTTTTCTTCAGATAATATGCCCAGGAGTGGGATTGCTGGATCATATGGTAGTTCTATTTTTAGTTTCTTAAGGAACCTCTATACTGTTCTCCATAGCGGCTGTACCAATTTACATTCCCACCAACAGTGTAGAAGTGTTCCCTTTTCTCCATACCCTCGCCAGCATTTATTGTTTGTAGATTCTTTTTTTTATATATATGTAAATTTATTTATTTATTTTTGGCTGCGATGGGTCTTCGCTGCGTGTGGTCTGTCTTTAGTTGCATCGAGTGGGGGCTACTCTTCATTGCGGTGTGAGGGCTTATCATTGTGGCGGCTTCTCTTGTTGCAGAACACAGGCTCTAGACACACGGGCTTCAGTAGTTGTGGCACACAGGCTTAGTTTTTCCACGGCGTGTGGGATCTTCCTGGACCAGGGCTCAAACCCTTGTCCCCTGCATTGCCAGGTGGATTCTTAACCACTGTACCACCAGGGAAGCCCTGTAGATTCTTTGATGATGACCATTCTGATTGCTGTGAGGTGATATCTCATTGTAGTTTTGAATTGCATTTTTCTAATAATTAGTGATGTTGAGCATCTTTTCTAGATGCTATTGTAAGTGGAGTTGCTTTCTCACTTTCATACTCGAGTTACTTACTGCTGTGTATAGAAATACAGTTGATTTTCATTTATTGATCTTGTATCTTGCTTCCTTGCTGAACTCATTTACTAGCTCTAATAGTTTTTTCATGCATTCTTAAGGATTTTCTCTGTATCAGATCGTGTCATCTGCAGATAGAGTTACTTTTACTTCCCTTCTAATATGGTTGTCTTTTTTTCTTTTTCCTTGCCTAATTGCCCTGGCTATAACCTTCAGTACAATGTTGGATAGAAATGGCAAGAACAGATATCCTTGGCTTGTTCCTGATTTTAGGGGAAAACATTTAGTATTTTACTATTAAGTATGATGTTAACTGTGATTTTTTTCAGAGGTGTCCTTTATTAAAATGGAGTTTTGAAGGGAACATTTATACTCTTCTTTGAGATTTAAGAGTATTTTTTTTTTTTAATTTTTAAAAATTTTTGGCCACTCTGTGCTTGCGGGATCTCAGTTCCCTGACCAGGGATTGAACCCAGGTCATAGCAGTGAAAGCCTGGAATCCTAACCATTAGGCCACAAGGGAACTTTATTTTTATTTTTCATAACAAATAGTCCTTGAGGTAGGGGCATGTGTGTGAGGGTGGGGTTGGAGAAACCTATGTAATGTAAAGTATAAAAGATTGAGAGTACCTGGATCCTAGTGTCCATTCTACCACTTAAATTGTGTAACTTAGGACATTCTGTTTTATTCTCTGTGCTTCCTTCATTCATGCTTTCCGTTCATCAGATATTTATTTATTTATTTATTTTTAAATAAATTTATTTTATTTATTTTATTTTTGACTGTGTTGGGTCTTTGTTGCTGCACGCGGGCTTTCTTTAGTTGTGGCGAGCGGGGGCTACTCTTTGTTGCGATGCACGGGCTTCTCATTGCGGTGGCTTATCTTGTTGTGAAGCACGGGCTCCAGACACGTGGGCTTCAGTAGTTGAGGCTCGCGGGCTCAATAATTGTGACACACGGGCTTAGTTGCTCTGCAGCATGTGGGATCTTCCTGGACCTGGGCTCGAACCCATGTCCTCTGCATTGGCAGGTGGATTCTAAACCACTGCGCCACTAAGGAAGCCCTATCAGATATTTATTGAACGTCTTTTTTTTTTTATATGAAGATGGAGGTGTTGGGTATATGTTGATTTGTGGGCATGTGTTAAGGCCCTGCTTATTTTCAGAGTTCAGTATGGTTTTGGTGTTAAGACTGGCCTTATATGTAGATAGCATTAGTGCTACTTACGTGTCAATCTCTTATATTTCCATTTTTTCAAACTTCTGTAGTCACAGCAAGGACCCCCAAATCCTTGTCCTCTGCCCTGACCTCTTTCTAAAGTTTGGCCATGGTTTCCAGCTGCCTAAAATTTCCTGGCTTGGTTGTCCCAAATGTACTTCAAACTCACAATGTCCAAAACAAAATTGTCCCTAAAGCCCATCTCATGCTTTCGCAGTTTCAGTAGTGGGAATATTTCCTTCCTTTTAGCCAAACTAGAAACTTCTGAGTCATCCTTACCTTTTCCTCTCTGCTCAGATCTAGTGCATCACAAAGGCCCTTTGAGAGACTATCTGCTGTATGTCTCTTTTTATGTCCCCTCTTCTCTGTACTTGTTACCACTTCTTTTGTTCAGACCCTTATCATTTTGTACCTGGACCAGACTCTACTCTCACCCTCTTTCATTCCCACTTGGTAAATTAATTGTCATTCTGGACCCAGTTTAAACATCACTTCTTCTTTATGGCATATTCTTGTTAGCCAAGCCTTCAGACTTCAAGATGAAATTAAACATCTTTCTATTAATGTTATGGAATATTTGAATATTGTATAGGTATTAATAACGTATGTTGTTAAATCATACAGACTTGAGTTTGGATCCTGGTTATTAATAGCTGTATGACTTTGAGCATATTACTCAGCTTCTCTAAGCCTGTTTCCTATCTTAAAGTAAAGCTAAACTACTTCATAGAGCGGAAGTGAACATTAAATGCAGTATAGATAACCAATGAGAACATACTGCACAGGGAACTCCACTCAGTGCTCTGTGGTGACCTAAATGGGAAGGAAATCCAAAACGGATATATATGTATATCTGATTCACTTTGCTGTACAGCAGAAACTAATACAACATTGTAAAGCAACTATACTCCAGTTACAAAAAAATCTAAGGTATTAAAAACAAAAAGATTAAATGCAGTTATAGAGGTAATTAATGATTATAGTAATCATGGCCACGATACACTGAACATTTGTTATTTGCTAAACATTGAGCTAAATATGATACTCGATACAAATTGCTTATTAAAAGCATCTAGCTTAGTGCCTATTGTATAGCAGACATTCAGTTAAAAAAAGGTAGGGACTTCCCTGGTGGCACAGTGGTTAACAATCCACCTGCCAGTGCAGGGGACATGGGTTCAATGCCTGGTCCAGGAGGATCCCACATACCGTGGAGCAACAAAGCCCATGCGCCACAGGTCCTGAGCCTGCGCTCCACAGCCCGCGAGCCACAACTACAGAAGCCTGTGCTCCGCAACAAGAGAGGCCACCGCAATGAGAAGCCCTCAACGAAGAGCAGCCCCTTCTCGCCGCAACTAGAGAAAGCCCGCGCGCAACAACGAAGACCCAACGTGGCCAATAAATAAATAAATAAATTTATTTTAAAAAAAAATAAAAGTAGTATTTTCTGTGTTGTTTTCTTCCACTGTGCAAGAACCATGCCTTATCTTTATGAAGACAGTATGGTAGATCATCAATAGACGGTTGCTAAATTTGAATTTATTTACTGTGATTTGACGAAATGTTAGGAGGTTTTATAAAATAACATTCCCTGCCAACTTGACTGCACTTCCTTTGGGATTTAAAGGTTTTGAGTTTCCTATTAAAGTATACATACCCCTGGAGAGAGATAATACCTTGTGCTATTTATCAAGAACTGTCCTGTGGGAATTAGTTGTCTATCAGCTGCTTTCTTTTTTTTTTTTAACATCTTTATTGGAGTATAATTGCTTTACAATGGTGTGTTAGTTTCTGCTTTATAACAAAGTGAATCAGCCATACACACACACACACACACGTTCCCATATCTCTTCCCTCTTGCGTCTCCCTCCCTCCCACCCTCCCTATCCCACCCCTCTAGGTGGTCACAATCCAGGTAGCTGATCTCCCTGTGCTATGTGGCTACTTCCCACTAGCTATCTGTTTTACGTTTCATACTGTATATATGTCAATGCCACTCTCTCACTTTGTCACAGCTTACCCTTCCCCCTCCCCATATCCTCAAGGCCATGCTCTAGTAGGTCTGTGTCTTTATTCCCATCTTACCCCTAGGTTCTTCATGACTTTTTTTTTTTTTCTTACATTCCATATATATGTGTTAGTATATGGTATTTGTTTTTCTCTTTCTGACTTACTTCACTCTGTATGACAGACTCTGGGTCCATCCACCTCACTACAAATAACTCAATGTCATTTCTTTTTATGGCTGAGTAATATTCCATTGTATATATGTGCCACATCTTCTTTATCCATTCATCTGTTGATGTACACTTAGGTTGCTTCCATGTCCTGGCTGTTGTAAATAGAGCTGGAATGAACATTTTGGTACATGACTCTTTTTGAATTATGGTTTTCTCAGGGTATATGCCTAGTAGTGGGATTGCTGGGTCATATGGTAATTCTATTTTTAGTTTTTTAAGGAACCTCCATACTGTTCTCCATAGTGGCTGTATCAATTTACATTCCCACCAACAGTGCAAGAGGGTTCTCTTTTCTCCACACCCTCTCCAGCATTTATTGTTTCTAGATTTTTTGATGATGGCCATTCTGACTGGTGTGAGATGATATCTCATTGTAGTTTTGATTTGCATTTCTCTAATGATTAATGATGTTAAGCATTCTTTCATGTGTTTGTTGGCTATCTGTATATCTTCTTTGGAGAAATGTCTACTTAGGCCTTCTGCCCATTTTTGGATTGGATTGTTTTTTTGTTGTTGTTATTGAGCTGCATGAGCTGCTTGTAAATTTTGGAGATTAATCCTTTGTCAGTTGCTTCATTTGCAAATATTTTCTCCCAGTCTGAGGGTTGTCTTTTCGTCTTGTTTATGGTTTCCTTTGCTGTGCAAAAGCTTTTAAGTTTCATTAGGTCCCATTTGTTTATTTTTGTTTTAATTTCCATTTCTCTAGGGTGTGGGTCAAAAAGGATCTTGCTGTGATTTATGTCATTGAGTGTTCTGCCTACGTTTTCCTCTAAGAGTTTTATAGTGTCTGGCCTTACATTTAGGTCTTTAATCCATTTTGAGTTTATTTTTGTGTATGGTGTCAGGGAGTGTTCTAATTTCATACTTTTACATGTACCTGTCCAGTTTTCCCAGCACCAATTACTGAAGAGGCTGTCTTTTCTCCACTGTATATTCTTGCCCCCTTTATCAAAGATAAGGTGACCATGTGCGTGGGTTTATCTCTGGGCTTTCTATCCTGTTCCATTGATCTATCTTTCTGTTTTTGTGCCAGTACCATACTATCTTGATTACTGTAGCTTTGTAGTATAGTCTGAAGTCAGGGAGCCTGATTCCTCCAGCTCCATTTTTCGTTCTCAGGATTGCTTTGGCTATTCAGGGTCTTTTGTGTTTCCATACAAATTGTGAAATTTTTTGTTCTAGTTCTGTGGAAAATGCCAGTGGTAGTTTGATAGGGATTGCATTGAATCTGTAGATTGCTTTGGGTAGTGGAGTCATTTTCACAATGTTGATTCTTCCAATCCAAGAACGTGGTGTAATCTCTCCATCTATTTGTATCATCTTTAATTTCTTTCATCAGTGTCTTATAATTTTCTGCACACGGGTCTTTTGTCTCCTTAGGTAGGTATATTCCTAAATATTTTATTCTTTTTGTTGCAATGGTAAATGGGAGTGTTTTCTTAATTTCAGTTTCAGATTTTTCATCACTAGTGTTTAAGAATGCCAGAGATTTCTGTGCATTAATTTTGTATCCTGCTACTTTACCAAATTCATTGATTAGTTCTAGTAGTTTTCTGGTAGCATCTTTAGGATTCTCTATGTATAGTATCATGTCATCTGCAAACAGTGACAACTTTACTTCTTCTTTTCCCATTTGGATTCCTTTTATTTCTTTTTCTTCTCTGATTGCTGTGGCTAAAACTTCTAAAACTATGTTGAATAAGAGTGGTGAGAGTGGGCAACCTTGTCTTGTTCATGATCTTAGTGGGAATGGTTTCAGTTTTTCACCATTGAGGACGATGTTGGCTGTGGGTTTGTCATATATGGCCTTTATTATGTTGAGGAAAGTTCCCTCCATGCCTACTTTCTGCAGGGTTTTTATCATAAATGGGTGTCAAAAGCTTTCTCTGCATCTATTGAGATGACCATATGGTTTTTCTCCTTCAATTTGTTAATATGGTATATCACATTCATTGATTTGCATATATTGAAGAATCCTTGCATTCCTGGGATAAACCCCCCTTGACCATGGTATATGATCCATTTAATGTGCTGTTGGATTCTGTTTGCTAGTATTTTGTTGAGGATTTTTGCATCTATGTTCATCAGTGATACTGGCCTGTAGTTTTCTTTCTTTGTCTGGTTTTGCTATCAGGGTGATGGTGGCCTCATAGAATGAGTTTGGGAGTGTTCCTCCCTCTGCTATATTTTGGAAGAGTTTGAGAAGCATAGGTGTTAGCTCTTCTCTAAATGTTTGATAGAATTCGCCTGTGAAGCCATCTGGTCCTGGGCTTTTGTTTGTTGGAAGATTTTTAATCACAGTTTCAATTTCAGTGCTTGTGATTGGTCTGTTCATATCTTCTATTTCTTCCTGATTCAGTCTTGGCAGGTTGTGCATTTCTAAGAATTTGTCAATTTTTTCCAGGTTGTCCATTTTATTGGCATAGAGTTGCTTTTAGTAATCTCTCATGATCTTTTGTATTTCTGCAGTGTCAGTTGTTACTTTTCCTTTTTCATTTCTAATTCTATTGATTTGAGTATTCTCCCTTTTTTGCTTGATGAGTCTGGCTAATGGTTTATCAATTTTGTTTATCTTCTCAAAGAACCGGCTTTTAGTTTTATTGATCTTTGCTATTGTTTCCTTCATTTCTTTTTCATTTTTTTTTTGATCTGATCTTTATGATTTCTTTCCTTCTGCTAACTTTGGAGTTTTTTTGTTCTTCTTTGTCTAATTGCTTTAGGTGCAAGGTTAGGTTGTTTATTTGAGATGTTTCCTTTTTCTTAAGGTAGGATCTTATTGCTATAAACTTCCCTCTTAGAACTGCTTTTGCTGCATCCCATAGGTTTTGGGTCGTCGTGTCTCCATTGTCATTTGTTTCTAGGTATTTTTTGATTTCCTCTTTGATTTCTTCAGTGATCACTTCGTTATTAAGTAGTGTATTGTTTAGCCTCCATGTGTTTGTATTTTTTACAGATCTTTTCCTGTAATTGATATCTAGTCTAATAGCATTGCGGTCGGAAAAGATACTTGATATGATTTCAATTTTCCTAAATTTACCAAGGCTTGATTTGTGACCCAAGATATGATCTATCCTGGAGAATGTTCCATGAGCACTTGAGAAAAATGTGTATTGTGTTGCTTTTGGATGGAATGTCCTATAAATATCAATTAAGTCCATCTTGTTTAATGTATCATTTAAAGCTTGTGTTTCCTTATTTATTTCCATTTTGGAAGATCTGTCCACTCATGAAAGTGGGGTGTTAAAGTCCCCTACTATGATTGTGTTACTGTCAATTTCCCCTTTTATGGCTATTAGTATTTGTCTTATGTATTGAGGTGCTCCTGTGTTGGGTGCATAAATATTTACAATTGTTATATCTTCTTCTTGGATCGATCCCTTGATCAGTATGTAGTGTCCTTCTTTGTCTCTTGTAATAGTCTTTAAAGTCTATTTTGTCTGATACGAGAATTCCTACTCCAGCTTTCTTCTGATTTCCATTTGAACGGAATATCTTTTTCCATCCCCTCACTTTTAGTCTGTATGTGTCCCTGGGTCTGAAGTGGGTCTCTTGTAGACAGCATATATACGGGTCTTGTTTTGTATCCATTCAGCCCGTCTGTGTCTTTTGGTGGGAGTATTTAATCCATTTACATTTAAGGTAATTATCGATACGTATATTCCTATTCCCATTTTTTTAATTGTTTTGGGTTTGTTATTGTAGGTCTTTTCCTTCTCTTGTGTTTCTTGCCTAGAGAAGTTCCTTTAGCATTTGTTGTAAAGCTGGTTTGGTGGTGTATCAGCTGCTTTCTAATCTGTGAAAGATCTTGCAGGATGAGACTGGTGGGGAAGAAAGGGGAGAGGAAGAGACCTGAACACACAGTATCATGGGAAACAAAATCACTGTTTCCCATTTACCTGAGAGTTACTGACTCTCTCTCGTAATTTGTAATGCACATCATACCACCTAACATGCAGGGGCAACATTTGGTAGCCTCGGCTCTGCTGTAGAACCATAGGATTAGACCATGTAAAAGTAAGTCATTTCTGTTATTTGAAGGTCTGAATTAGTTATCACTTTGTGATGTTATTAGCATGATTGCAGATTCATTCCCTGTAAAGACAGTTAATAGCTTTATATTGAGTATTGAGAGAGAATATTCTAGACATAGCCCCTAAATTTGGCCAGCTGTTTTGTACATGGTTGTCAGCTATCACCTACCTGATAAGCTGCCCAGAGGATTGTTGAGCACAAGATCGGATGATAAACCTGAAAGCACTGAAAAGGCTGTACAAATGCAAAGTGTATTATTCCAGACTTTAATACAGTACCTGACTTTGGAAAACTCATTTAACTTCCTAGGCCTCAGTTTCCTTATCTCTAAAATGAAAAACTTGGAAAAAGATATTTCCAAGGCTCCTGCCAGTTCTAAAATTCGGGAGACGCCATTCTCTCTTGCCTTCTAACTGGTATCCCTTGCTTCCATGCAGTCTTAACACATCAGCTGTAGTTATTCTTTTAAAACTTGTCTGTCACTCTCATGTCTTTCCTCAGAACCCTCCATTGGCCCTTCATTTCATTCAGAGAAAAAGCTGATGGCCTGTACGTCCTTACATGATCTGTGCTTCTCACTGCCGTGCCTCTATGGCCTTATCTCCTATGTTCCCCCTCTCTCAACTCCTCTGCAGGTGTTCCTTGAACATCTCAGGTGTGCTCCTCTTGCCTTAGGACTCTCACACTGAAAGTTTCGGCTTCTAGAATTCATAGACAGCAGCATTGCCAACTCCCTCATCTCCTTCAAGTTTTTACTCAGATGTCACACTGCTTTTTTTGTTTGTCTGTTTGTTTGCTTTTGGGGGTATGCGGGCCTCTCACTGTTGTGGCCTCTCCCATTGCAGAGCACAGTCTCCAGACGTGCAGGCTCAGCGGCCATGGCTCACGGGCCCAGCCGCTCCACGGCATGTGGGTTTGTCTTTTAGAAAATCCTTCAGTGTAGTTTTAGTGTGTTTTTGTCTACGATATTTATTGTAGCTATTTTCTTCTCTGTCATTTGTCTTTTGTTTTTAATTGACATTTTAACTGAGATAGTCATTTAGAGTCACATGCAGTTAAAAGAAATAATACGAAGGTTCCCTTGTACACTTTACCCATTTTTCCCCAATAGTAACATTTTGCAAAACTATAGTATAAAATCAACCAAGATAAGGACATTGATACAATCCACCAATCTTACTCAGATTTCCTTGGTTTTGCTTGTTGCTTGTTTCTGTGCAGTTTTATCACATGTGTAGGTTTGTTTATCCACCACTATCAAGATTCTGACCCAGTTCTCCACTACAATCAGCATAATTCTCTGGAGATTCATCAAGGTTGTTGTGTGTAGTAGTTTACTGTTTTTTATTGCTGAGTTTCTATGGTATGGGTGTGTATGTGCCACAGTGTAACCAGTCACCTGTTGAAGGACATTTGGACTGTTTCCAGTTTGGAGCTTTAACGAAAAAAATTGCTGTGAACATTCATATACAGGTTTTTGTGCCAACGTAAGGTTTCGTTTCTCTGGGATAAATGGTAATTGTGTGTTTAGTGTTTTAAGAAACTGACGAATTATTTTTTCCAGAGTGTCTGTGCCATTTCACATTCTTACTAGCAATGCATATGAGATCTTTTTCTTTTTTTGTATCCTTCTCAGCATTATCACTGTTTTTACTTCAGTCATTCTGATAAGTGTGTGGTAGTAGTTCATTGTAGTTTTAATTTGTATTTCCTGGGGCTTCCCTGGTGGCGCAGTGGTTGAGAATCTGCCTGCTAATGCAGGGGACATGGGTTCGAGCCCTGGTCCGGGAAGATCCCACATGCTGCGGAGCAACTAGGCCCGTGAGCCACAACTACTGTGCCTGCGCGTCTGGAGCCTGTGCTCCGCAACAAGAGAGGCCGCGATAGTGAGAGGCCCGCGCACCGTGATGAAGAGTGGCCCCCGCTTGCCACAAACAGAGAAAGCCCTCGCACAGAAACGAAGACCCAACACAGCAAAAATAAATAAATTAATTAATAAACTCCTACCCCCAACATCTTAAAAAAAAAAAAATCTTAAAAAAAAATTTGCATTTCCCTAATGACTAACATTGTTGTTCTTTCATGTATACTTGTTTGTCATCAGCATATCCTCTTCTGTGAAATGTCTCTGAATGTCTTTTGCCCATTTTATAATTGTTTGTTTACTGTTGTTTTTAGTGTTCTTTATATATTCTAGATCCAGTCTTTTGTGAAATATTTTCGCCCAGTCTGTAGCTTATATTTTTATTCTCTTTACATGAGCTTTCACAGAGCAAAAGTTTTTAGTTTTGATGAGGTCTAATTATCAATTTTTCCCTTTATAGATTATGTTTTTGGTGTCAAGTCCTAAGAACTCTTTACCTAGCCCTAGATCCTGAATATTTTCTCCAATATTTCTTCTAAAATTTTTATAGTTTTATGTTTTACACTTAAACTGTGATCCATTTTGAGTTAATTCTTATAGAAAGTGTGAGGTTTAGGTTGCAGTTCATATTTTGTGTGTGTGCTTAGGATGTCCAGCTGCCCCAGCACCATTTTCGAAAAGGTTCTCCTTCCTTCATTGGATTGCTTTTGCACCTTTGGCAAAAATCATTTGAGCATACTTGTATATGTCTATTTCTGGGTTCTCTGCACTATTCCATTTATTTATTTATTTATTTACCCTCTGCCAGTAGTACCACATTGTCTTGATTACTGTATAAGCCTTAAATTAGGGTGAGTGATTCCTCCCATTTTATGTTTCTTTGTCAGAGTTGTTTTAGTTATTTATATGGAAAGGCCAAGTCCTTTAGTTTATCTGTATCTACACAAAACCTTGCTAGTATTTTCATAGGAACTGCACTAAGGGGAGAATTGACATCTGTCAATTTTTTTGTTTACTGATACGTTTTTGATCTAATAGAAGTTTATAGTTAATGAAATCTGAGGGTTTTTTTTTAAATGACTCCTGAATTTCACGTTTAATTTAAAAACAACTTCCTTACCCAAGCTTATAACAATATTAACCTGTATTTTTTTCTTGACTCTTTGTTAAGCCATCTGATATTTATTTTGGTATTCTATAGGAATCTAATATTCTGTTTTCTAAAACCCAATTGGTTCGGCTTCCTTGGTGGCGCAATGGTTAAGAATCCGCCTGCCAATGCAGGGGACACGGGTTAAAGCCCTGGCCCGGGAAGATCCCACATGCTGCAAAGCAACTAAGCCTGTGCGCCACAACTACTGAGCTTGCTCTCTAGAGCCCACGAGCCACAACTACTGAAGCCCATGCGCCTAGAGCTTGTGCTCTGCAACAAGAGAAGCCACCGCAATGAGAAGCCCACGCACCGCAACAGAGTAGCCCCCGCTTGCCACAACTAGAGAAGGACCGCGTGCAGCAACGGAGACCCAACACAGCTCAAAATAAATAAATATAATAAAATTAAAAACTAAAAAAACAATTGAAGAGTTAGTTGTCCTCATCATTTACTGATTATTATTCATAGTTTTTCATTGATTTGAGATGCCATGTTTATCATAATCTAATCTATGTATTTGGTCTGTTTCTGGGCTTTCTTGTCAGTCCAGTCATCTATTACATCATCATATCACAGTTTAATGATCTGCTCTAGGCCTATGAGACAATGCAGTGTCTAGGAGGAGGCATAGCATGATAGTTAAGAGCTTAACTCGGAGGTTAGGTTAGACTTGCCTAGTTGAATGGTATTTCCCCCTTTACTAACTAAATGACTTAGTGCGAGTTCTTTAAATTCTCTAGACCTCAGTATCATCTGTAAGATGAGGATTATAGTATTACATACATTAGAGGGTTATTGTGAAGATTAAAAGCATTAATATATGTAAAGCTCTTTTAATGCTGTGAAACATAGGGCCATGTAAGAGTTAGACTGCATAGTTGTTCTCGTATTCCTTCTTTCCAGGATAGCTTTCAAAATGCTTTTTATTCTCCCCCAAATCCAATTCAGCTATTGACTGGAATTACATTGATTTTATAGATTTAGTTTGAGGGAGAAATGGTCTTTATAATAATGTAATAAAGTACTGCATTATCATTATATAATATTTGTTTACCACCTAAGAACATGACATAATCTCTTCATTTACTCAAGTCTAGAGTCTTGTGTCAGTTCTGGCTTAATAGATGGAGAGAGTGTTTTTTGTTCTCATCCAGTCTAAAACACAAAAAGAGAAATATTAGGACCTATGTAAACTTCACAAGTGTGACATTATTGGCTTCCATTTTCCCTAGAATAGCAACACGAGACAAATGTGATGCCATAGACTACATCGTGAGGTGCTATGTAGGTGTTTGTACCTATGTTGGTGGTTTAAGCACATCTTCTCAGTGTTGTCTCACATTTCTTTACCCTAAAGTTAATGAGTGAGTGAATAAAGAAGAAAGACTCAAGGAATGATAACCTTTGGAATGATACTAAAACTCAGACTATATGTGAAAAAATATATATGTGTGTGTGTGTGTATATATATGTGTGTGTGTGTGTGTGTGTGTGTGAATATTGAGTGAATATATGGAAATGAAATATTTAAATACAATTGATTCCTTTGAATTTGACCATTGGAATTTTCCTAAGGGAGAGCCTCCCCCACCAGCCCCCCAAGATCCCTGCTTTAGGAGAGAATGCCTATAAACTCAATCCCTGTCTTCTTTCCTCAATCTTTTTTTTTTTATCTTTTTTATTTTATTTTTTTCCCCTCAATCTTTCATATCATCTGCCAACGAACTCTAGCTAGATTCTTTATATTTTAGATTATTCATTTTTAGAGGAGAAACTACTTTGGATTGTGTGTAAATGAGATGCCTGAAACCAAATTCCCAGCCTGCATGTATCAGTTAACTGCTTCAAGAAAATAGCAAGTAGAGCAAAAGACTCTTTGATTCTAATGAGGGCTACAGGAGATGTCATATACACATGTACTTAAACCATGCTTGTTCCTGTTTTTCTGATTTTTCTCCCAGAATTCTTTAGGTTTGATAGGTGGTTATATTTACACTAGGAAGTGGTGGATTAGGGGTAAACAACAAAATAGCTGTATATTTTGATAAGAAATTTTGAGTTGAAGGACAGATCAGTAGAGATGCCAATCATAATTCACCAATATATACTGTTCTTTCTATATTTGTATATGTTTGAAGTTTTTAATAACATTTGGGAGTACAACAATATATGTAAGTAAATAAAGGTAATAATTATCAATTATATAGAATAAAATATGCTTTAAAAAAACATTTTAGGGGCTTCCCTGCTGGCGCAGTGGTTAAGAATCCGCCTGCCAATGCAGGGGACACGGGTTTGATCGTTGTTCCAGGAAGACCCCACGTAACGCGGAACAACTAAGCCCATGCGCCACAACTACTGAGCCTGTGCTCTAGAGCCTGCACAACTACTGAGCCCACACACCACAACTGCTGAAGCCCACACACTCTAGGGCCCGCGTGCTGCAACTACTGAAGCCCGCGTGTGCGCCTAAAGCCCCGCGCTCCGCAACAAGAGAAGCCACTGCAATGAGAAGCCCCCGCTTGCCGCAACTAGATAAAACCCGCACGCAGCAATGAAGACCCAACACAGCCAAAAAAACCCATTTTATTATACGTACAAAAAGTGCACTAGTTATAAGCTTACAGCTCAATGAATTTTCACAGTTTGAACACACTCATGTAACTAGCCTGGAGATCGAGAAGCAGAATATTGCTCGCCCCTGGAAACTTCCCTTGTGCTGCCTTCTAGTTACGAGCCCCCTAAGGCTAAACACTATTCTGACTTCTAATAGGATATATTAATTTTGCCTATTTTTGATTTTTTTTAAATTGAGGTATATGTGATGTACAGTATTATATAAATTTCAGTTGTACCATATAGAGACTGAAAATTTTTAAAGGTTATACTCCATTTATAGTTATTATAAAATATTGGCTATATTCCCTGTGTTGTACAATATATCACTGTAGCTTATTTATTTTATACATAGTAGTTTGTACCTCTTAATCCCCTGCCCGTATCTTGCCTTCTCCCCCCTCCCCCTTCCCACTATAACTACTAGTTGTTCTCTATGTCTGTGAATCAGTTTGTTTCTTTTTTTAAATAATATTTATTTATTTATTTAGGCTGCTCTGGGTCTTATTTGCGGCATGCATGTGGGATCTAGTTCCCCGACCAGGGGTCGAACCCTGGGTCCCCTGCATGGGAAGCTAAGAGCCTTACCCACTGGACCATCAGGGAAGTCCCTGAATCTATTCCTTTTTTGATATATTCCCTAGTTTATTTTATTTTTTAGATTCCACGTATAAGTGATATCATACAGTATTTGTCTTTGTCTGGCTTATTTCACTTAGTGTAATACCCTCCAAGTCCATATATGTTGTTGCAAATAGCAAAATCTCATTCTTCTTAGTTGTATTCCATTGTGTATATATATGTATATATACCTCATCTTTACCCATTCATCTGCTAATGGACATTTAGGTTGCTTCCATATCTTGGCTATTGTAAATAATGCTGCTATGAACATTGGGGTGTATGTATCAAGTTAGTGTGTTCATTTTTTTCAGATGTGTACCCAGGAGTGGAATTGCTGGTTGATAGTTCTAGTTACAGTTTTTTGAGAAACCTCCGTATTGTTTTCCACAGTGGCTGCACCAATTTACATTCCCACCAACAGTGTATTTTTATATACATGGGGAGTCATACACTTTTTTATCTTTTTATAAATTTATTTATTTGTTTTATTTTTGGCTGTGTTGGGTCTTCATTGTGGCGCGCAGGCTTTCTCTAGTTGTGGCTAGCAGGGGCTACTCTTTTCTTTTTTTTTGCAGTACGCGGGCCTCTCACTGTTGTGGCCTCTCCCGTTGCGGAGCACAGGCTCCGGACGCACAGGCTCAGCGGCCATGGCTCATGGGCCCAGCCGCTCCGCGGCATGTGGGATCTTCCCGGACCGGGGCACGAACCCGTGTCGCCTGCATTAGCAGGCGGACTCTCAACCACTGCACCACCAGAGAAGCCCAGGGGCTACTCTTCATTGCGCTATGCAGGCTTCTCGTTGGGGTGGCTTGTCTTTGTTGAGGAGCCATGGGCTCCAAGTGTGCGGGCTTGGTAGTTATGACTCGTGGGCTCTAGAGCGCAGCAGGCTCAGTAGTTGTGGCACACGGGCTTAGTTTCTCCACAGCACGTGGGATCTTCTCAGACCAGGGCTTGAACCCATGTCTCCTGCATTGGCAGGCGGATTCTCAACCACTGAGCCACCAGGGAAGCCCGGGAAATAATTTTTTACAATCTACCATATCCATATCTTGCATTTGCTTTTAGGAAAATAAATCCCAGTGTTCCAACTTGACTGAGAGCTTCTCTTTCGTTTTTGATATGCATTTATATAAACTTTTATTTTCACCTCTGTTTTAAAACTGTTTGGAGTGATAAGTGGAACTAGGGCATTCTTAGAGTGGTATTTTAATTTTATTTCTTCTTCTCCCCCTGCTTTTTTTTCTGTCCTATCCACCTCATTCAAGATGCTTAAGAACACCTCTTCAACAAAGCCTTGTGTCATTCCACCACACCCCCACTCTGGCATCTTTCCTCAGGAACACCTCATGACAGTATTTAGCATACACAACATTTTATTACATTCAGTTGTTTTCATGTCTGTTTTCTGTTATTAGTCTCTAAGCTTCATTCTGTATCTTCAGAATCTGAGATACAAGTTTTTAAAAATGATGGATGAAATTGTGAGAGAGCTGCTAGACTTTTTTCCTTTACCAGACCTGTCTTTTCCATTTTAGTACAGAATTGTTTATCCCTATGCTTTTGTTTGGGTGTAAATGCTGCTACTTTGACTGGTTGACAGTTAGTATTTAGATTTAGGTTACTGAGAAAGGTCCAATATCACCATTTATATATAAAAATAATTGCTATTACTTTTTTTTGTAATACTTATGTTATTTTGATTAAATATAATTTTTATTTTCTCCTGATATACTATGCTTTTATTTAGAATGTAGTATTTTACATAAATATGCCTGTAATACTTTGGAAGATGGAATAATCCAATACATATAATGACCGTTTGTCTTTTTTTTTTTTTTTTTGTGGTACGTGGGCCTCTCACTGTTGTGGCCTCTCCCATTGCGGAGCACAGGCTCTGGACGCACAGGCTCAGCGTCCATGGCTTACGGACCCAGCTGCTCCGCGGCATGTGGGATCTTCCCGGACCGGGGCACAAACCCGTGTCCCCGGCATTGGCAGGCAGACTCTCAACCACTGCACCACCAGGGAAGCCCCGTTTGTCTTTTTTTAATGCTACCAATTATCTGAGCCTCTGGCCTTTGGGGGATTTCCTCACCTTATAAGTCCAATGTCTACTGTAAAATCAGAAAATACCAGATGCTTACTCTCCCAGCTCTGTTAGCAACAAGGTTTTGAGACCTGACTCAAGCCTCACCAGCTGAACATGTCATCCCTGGTATTTTCAATCAGTCCCTCATGCCAAGGAACAATGGAAAATTGTTTATAGTGGTGGTTACAGCACCATCCAATCTCCAGTGGCATCACTGGTTCAGTGGTGGAGGTAGCAATGTCCTTTGCAGACTGATAGTGTGGCATGATTTATAAGTGGTTCTGGTTGTATAGCCTCTTCCTGTGCCTGCTTGTTTTCTGAGCCTAACTTTTCAGACTTCCTGGGAGTTCTGCACGTCACCCACTTGAATCTTTTGTTCTAATCAGCCACAGTTAGTTTCTGTAAGCAACCATGAACCACGAGAGATATAGTAAGTAGTTGAATTTTGAGAGTAGAAACCACAGTATATATCAAAGAAGTGTACCTCCTATTGAGAGACAAAACTCATGAGATGGTAGATCTATATTACATAGAAATATGGTAGCTTATATAACACAGATTATTGATATAAAGAAAGTAAAAATCAGTGGAGGAGTATTACAAAACAGGTTTATAGAGAAAGTGGGACTCAAATAGTGGGTAGAATTTGGATAGAAAGAATAAATGTTTAGAGAGGTACAAGTCTTATACCTGTATTGTTAATTATTGTCACTGAGAACTTTTGATAGTATTTAGATACCGCTGCTTCAAACTGGGTGAAAACAGGAAAGGAGATGTTAGGAATAGGAAAGGGGGGAATCTTAGGATTATACATTAACTAAGCTAGATAAGTGTGTGCTTTCAGTGTGCTTCTCATGACTCCCACTTCTCATGGGAGTACTTCTCACTCCCCTGTTTCACTGGGAGTGCTACAAGTCTGCCCATGGAAGAATACGTAGACATTTATTTTTGCAGAATTTCTTGTTTTCAAGTTCCCTGAAGGCTATTAATAATTTTTTTTTAAGGGCAGGGAGATTTCGCTGTTTCTCTCTTTCTTTCTCTTAAACTTAAAAAAAAACTGTTTGATATGTGACTTACTTTTGGAGTTCATACTCCCTAAAATCTCTTGATAACCAGTCATCCATTTGTTCATCAGGTATCCTAAGCCTCGGGGAGCATACTGGAACTTTCTCTTTCTTCATTTGGTAAATTAAGTAAATAAATAAATTTAAATTTTATTGGATTATAGTTGATTTACAATGTTGTGTTAGCTTTAGTGATTCAGTTATGCAAATACATATATTTATTCTTTTTCAGATTCTTTTCCCATATAGGTTATTACAGAATATTGAGTAGAGTTCCCTCTGCTATACAGTAGGTCCTTGTTAGTTAATCTATCTTTTTTTTTTTTTTTTTTTTTGCGGTACGCGGGCCTCTCACTGTTGTGGCCTCTCCCGTTGTGGAGCACAGGCTCCAGACGTGCAGGCTCAGCTGCCATGGCCCACGGACCCAGCCGTTCCGTGGCATGTGGGATCTTCCTGGACCGGGACACGAACCCGTGTCCCCTGCATCAGCAGGCGGACTCTCAACCACTGCGCCATCAGGGAAGCCCCCTTAATCTATTTTATATATAGTAGTGTGTGTATGTTAGTCCCAAGCTCCTAATTTATCCCTCCCCCCCCCATGTTTCCCCTTTGGTAACCATAGGTTTGTTTTCGAAATCTGTGAGTCTGTTTCTGTTTTGTAAATAAGTTCATTTATATCATTTCTTAAAATTAGATTCCACATATCGTGATATCATATGATATTTGTCTTTCTCTGTCTGACTTCACTCAATATGATCATCTCTAGGTCCATCCATGTTGCTGCAAATGGCATTATTTTGTTCTTTTTTATGGCTGAGGAATATTCCATTGTATGTACGTACCACATCTTCTTTATCCAGTCCTCTGTCGATGGACATTTAGGTTGCTTCCACGTATTGGCTATTATAAATAGGGCTGCAGTGAACATTGGGGTGCATGTATCTTTTCAAATCCCAGGAGTGGGATTGCTGGATCATATGGTAGTTCTATTTTTAGTTTTTTAAGGAACCTTCATACTGTTCTGCGTAGTGGTTGTACCAATTTACATTCCCACCAACAGTGCAAGAGGGCTCCCTTTTCTCCACACCCTTTCCAGCATTTATTGTTTGTAGACTTTTTGATGATGGCCATTCTGACCGGTGTGAGGTGATACCTCACTGTAGTTTTGATTTGCATTTCTCTGATAATTAGTGATGTTGAGGATTTTGGGTTTTGGCCATCTGTATGTCTTTTTTAGAGAAATGTGTATCTTGATCTTCTGCCCATTTTTTGATTGGGTTGTTTGTTTTTTTGACATAGAACTTCATGAGCTGTTTGTATACTTTGGAGATTAAGTAAATATATTTTATAATTGACTTTGTGCAGGTGAAAGTAAAGCTTAATTGAGGCCTGTTCTTCTCCAGCAAATAGATTGCAAATGAGTATCCTTTTTCTTTGCTCCCATGATTATTTTGCACCCTTTATTGTAGCACTGATTTGTATTATTCTATTGTAATTTTTGTTTTTGTATGATTCCCTCCCCTCCCCAACCTCCCCCCTCCCTGTCTATGGGCTATTTGATAAGGACCAGGACTCTTATCTATCTCTGTAGCTCCAGTGTCTGGCTTCTAACTGGGCTCTATAATTTTTTTTTAAGATATAATAGATTATTTCCTTTAAGTGCTCTTTGGTAGGAGTTATGAGAAGAATTAAGATTTTCTTTAACTCAAAGTTATCATGGACGTTAACATTGTGTATCTGTTCTGGTATGTTTGTTTGTTTTGTTTGTTTGAAAGATTTAAGATACGTTGGTCAAATGTGATTTGTTTTGGGGTCTAGCAATTTCAACATTTCTTTTTTTTTTTAATAGACTATCTTTTAGAACATTTTTAGATATACAGAAAAATTGAGATGATAGTACACAGTACCTATATATCCCACATCCCAGTTCCCCTACTATTACCATCTTACTAATTTGTATGGTACATTTATTACTGTTACTGAACCAGTATTAATATGTTATTATCAACTAACTTTCATACTTCATTCAGATTTCATTAGTTTTTGCCAGATGTCCTTTTTCTGTTCCAGGATCCCATCCAGGAGACCACATTGCATATAGTTTTCATATCTCCTCTAATTCCTCTGGCTGTGAAAGTTTCTCAGATTTTCCTAATTTTTTATGACCTTGACAGTTTTGAGGCATAGTGGTCAGATTTTTGTGGAATGCCTCTCAGCTGGTATTTATCTGATGTTTTTTCTCAAGATTAGCCTGGAGTTAATGGGTTTGGAGAAGAAGGACAGAGAGGTAAAGTAACATTTTCATCCCATTACTTCAAAGGTAATACTGTTTACATGATTTATCACTGTTGATGTTGACCTTTTTCCCCTAGCTGAGATAGTGTTTGTCAGGTTTTTCCACTGTAAAGTTACTCCCCCTGCCCCATTTCTGTAGTCTTTGGAGGGAAGTCACCCTGTGCAGTGCACACTTGAGTCAAGAGTCAAGTGCTCTCCCTCCCTGAAGACAGAGTAGCTACATAAATTATTTGGAATTTTTCAGCATGGGTTATTCTTTTACGCTTTTTAGTAACTGATTTATGATGGTGGAGGAAGGTAAAAAGGTGCAAGGTGTTAACAGAACTCCCTAGCTCCAAGGGTCTTGTCCCTAGGTTCTTGTCTCTGTAGAAAGTCATGATTCTTTGGTTTAGATGGTTTTTGTTTCACCTCCTTTTTTTTTAAAAATAAATTTATTTATTTTGGCTGTGTTGGGTCGTCATTGCTGCATGTGGGTTTTCTCTAGTTGTGGCGAGCGGGGGCTACTCTTTGTTGTGGTGCGTGGGCTTCTCTTTGCGGTGGCTTCTCTTGTTGCGGAGCACAGGCTTTAAGGTGCCCAGGCTTCAGTAGTTGCGGAACTTGACTCAGTAGTTGTGGCTCAAGGGCTCTAGAGCGCAGCCTCAGTAGTTGTGGCGCACGGGCTTAGTTGCTGTGTGGCATGTGGGATCGTCCTGGACCAGGGATCAAACCCGTGTCCCCTGCACTGGCAGGCGGATTCTTAACCACATTAACCACTGCACCACCAGGGAAGTCCCTGTTTCACCTCCTTTTGCTGCGTAGACTTTCTTTGAAAATAATATTAGTAAGCGTCTGGAAAACACTGAGAGCTTTGTCCGTATTCCTGTGTCCAAAAAAATATACCTAGGACACTAATGGTTTCTGAAGAGTCAGCTTCAGTTTTAAGGAAGAGGAGGTTTTATGACTACATACAACCACATTGCATATTGAAAGGCAATGTTTGTTATAGTGCTTTAGGAACCAAAGATCAAGACCCACTGGAGTGGGTCTTGAAGATATATCTTCACTTTCCCTTAAATGTTTATATCTGGTATATGACTCAAATATGACTACAGTAAATATTTCACTGGTATAGTCTGTTCGTTTAGATCAGTGGTTCTCAGAGCGTGGGCCCCAGATCAGCAGCATCACCATCATATGGAAGCCTGTGGGGCATTCAGTTTCCATTTTCATCCCAGACCTACCATCTTGGAAACTCTAGCAGTGAGGCCCAGCAACCCATCTGTCTTAACAAGCCCCTTACCCCTTAATGATTCTGATACCCTCTAAAGTTTGAGTATCTGGTCTGGTTTACTGAGTGTGAATGGTAACCTGGAGAGCAGTTCTTAGGGCATATTGGCTATGAGTAGCATTTGCTTTTCCTACAGGGCCATGAAAAATCTTTCCTCTTTTAATCAGAGTGTCTGATTTCTGAGATGTTAGTTTATATTCTTTTCCCCTAAGATCATATTTGCTGAATTGCTGTATCTACAACAGGGGTTGGCAAACCACAGACTACAGGCCACATCAGAGCCACCTCCTGTTTTTGTACAGTCTGAGCTAAGAATGGTTTTAACCTTTTTAAACAGCAGCTTTACTGAGATATAGTTCACATATCATGAACTTCATCCATGTAAAACATTCAAATCATTGGTTTTTAATAAATTCACAGAGTTCAATCGTTCACCAGTATCTAATTTTAGAATATGTTATCACCCCCACAAAGAAACACAGTACCCTTTAGCAGTCAGACCCTTTCTTCCCCACCCTCACCCCGACCCCACCACCCTAGCCCAAGGTAACCACTATTCTATTGTCTGTCTCTGTAAATTTACCTCTTCTGGACACTTCCTATAAATGAAATTATACCATAAATATGTGGTCTTCTGGGACTAGCTTCTTCCACTTAGCATAATGTTTTCAAGGGTCATTCATGTTATAGTCTCAGCACTTTATTCCTTCTGTTGCTAAATAATATTCCATCATATGGATGGTATCATATTTATCTGTTTGTCAGTTGATGGACATTTGAGTTGATTTTTACATTTTTGAATGGTTGAAAAAAATCAAAAATATTTTATGATGTGAAAATGATAGGAAATTCAAATCTATTGTCCATAAATAATGTTTTGTTGACACACAACCACACTTAACTCCTTTTATGTATCATCTGTGGCTATTTTCATGCTACAGTGGGAGAGTTGAATACTGACAGCCTTCAGCAGAGCCTAGAATATTTACTGTTCGGCCCTTTGGAGAATAGGTTTGCTGACCCCTGTTTCTCAACATTTTTCTTCATGATTGTTTCCTAAGGAGTCTTTTTAGACATTTTTTCCCTACTTGCCTTCCTCTCCATGAAATTTTAATACCAGAGTTATACTGTATATCTCTTTGTGTCCTGATGTCTTGGTGGAACACAAACCATTGTAATATCATAACAACTTTTTTTTTTGTCCCCTCAGGGACGATATCACCCTAATTGAGAGTGACTACTCTAGAGTAGTGTTCTGGTTAGGTTAATCTTCCTTTGTTACATTAGGAGGTGAAAATTATTTTCAGATGGGTTATATTTCCCTCAGAAAAATTTCTGGTGTTGAGGTATTTAAGCAGTATGTTGTGATCTACTGTTAGATCTCAAAGCTAAGAGAAATGACTGTCAGCATAGAACACAAGATATTACCATTTTGGCATTTTTAAATTTTGGGGAATTTTGATGACTGCTCATCAAAATATTTGAGGCTTTTGCTTTAGTTCATAGATTGGTTTATTAGATTATCAGTGTTTATTAGTAAATTTGGCTATAGGAAGAGGCCAGAGAGTTTAATTTTTAAAAATTTTATCTGTAAAGAGAGGTTTTTTTTTTATTACCAGCTGGTTTGTGATGCTAGCTGTCTACATTTCTCCTATGCCTTATAGTTCATTAGAGAAAAGATTCTTTTATCTTCCCTCATCCTCATCTTCTCTTCTTCCCTAGAGTGTATGTTCTTGGAGAGGTAGGAATAGGCAGAGCTTTGTGAGGATTTGAAGGCTGGAGAGAGGAAGGGCTGGTCAAAAGAGGAGATTCTATTCACAATTTACATTGTAAATTGGAACAGCTGCTATGGAGAACAGTATGGAGGGTCCTCAAAAAATTAAAAATAGAGTTGCCATATGATTCTGCAGTCACACTCCTGGGCATATATCCAGACAAAACTCTAATTTGCAAAGATACATGCACCCCAATGTTCATAGCAGCACTATTTACAATAGCCAAGACATGGAAGCAACCTAAATGTCCATTGACAGATGAATGGGTAAAGAAGATGTAGTACAAATGTACAATGGAATATTACTCAGCCATAAAATAGAACAAAATAATGCCATTTGCAGCAACTTGGATGGACCTAGAGATTATCATATTGAGTGAAATAAGTCAGACAAAGGCAAATATATGATATTACTTATATGTGGAATCTAAAAAAATGATACAAATGAACTTATTTACAAAACAGAAATAGACTCACAGACATAGAAAACAAACTTATGGTTACCAAAGGGGAAAGGCAGGGGGGAATAAAGTAGGAGTTTAGGATTAACAGATATACACTACTATATGTCAAAATAGATAAACAACAAGGACTTACTATATAGCACAGGGAACTAACTATATTCAATATCTTATAATAATATAATAATCTATAATGGAAACGAATCTGAAAAAGAACAGATGTGTGTGTGTGTGTGTGTGTGTATAGCTGAATCACTTTGCTGTACAACTGAAACTAACACATTGTAAATTAACTGCAATTTTAAAAAATGGTTAAAAGATTCTAATTTAAAGCAACAGAACACTAATGCTAACTACCTCTTCTTTTTGTCAATTGTTGATGGTTTTGTGTTTAGTAATCTAGAATAGACCATTAATCTTTATGAAAACAGATATGTTTGTTAAATGTAGATTAAAAAACTCAAATCTAGCAGCAAAACAAAATCCATTTTAGTCCCCTTCCTCTTCTTTACCAAATAGGATATATGGAAAAGCAGAAAAGAGTTGCATTTCTTTAAAGGGAGAACACTTGGCAGAATGGAACATTGTAAATGGATTACACTGGGACAATAACTGATTTCATGGAAAGGAATTGTCATCCAGATGGGATCTCTTCTCTTTGCCCTTGCCTTTTGGGTCCTGCTATTTAGTGAACTGAGACTTTTCTTCTCTTCAGTTCGTTTCTTTTCTTCAGTTTAAGTTTCTCTTCTGAGAAAGGTGAACCCAGAACTTAGTCCCCAATGTATATGTTCTATGCTGTATGAGAGTAGGGAGGCTTAAAAAGGGTCTAAAACCATTCTTCCTCAAACTCTGAACTTGCCTTGCAAAATTTAAAATATAATTTTGCCTGAATATTATTAGAATTGATTTACAAGTAGTTATTGTGAGAAATGGAAGAAGAAATGATAACCCCTTTCAGGTACAACTATGAGATGTAATACAGTTTTTCTGTAATTTTATTCGTGACTTAAGATTTCTCTTTGTTATTTTTTCACATCATCAAATGGAACTTCAGCCCTGTAATACTGAAATAGGATTTAAATATTGTCACCTTTCAAGGTTCTGTGCACTATAGTCCAGTACTCACGTTTTAATCAACATATCTAAAATAGTTATCTTTCTACTTAAACTTGATTGTCTAGTAATATTCCATATCTTAGTCATGCTTAATGCACATCCACTCAATTGCTGAAGCTGAAAACGAGAATTGTCCTAGACTCTCTCCTTTTCATTTATCCAGAGGTCAGAAGTCCTGTGAATGATTCCTCTTAAATATATCCTCTCTTTTCCTCTAAGGCACACAGGCCTTCAGAATCCCATCCCAGTCTGCTTTTTCCTAGCTTCCTCTTTACCACACCTTTATTTCAGCCATAAAAGTACTTGCAGTTCTCTAGACATGCCATGGGGTTTCATACTTCCTATTGTTTCATATCATTGTGCCTTTGTATATACTTTTTTTCTCTACCTAGAATACTTTTCCCTGCCATTTTTGATCAGATAACTTCTAATTCTGCTTCACTAATCAGTGGAACTTTTACTCTGGGTTTTTTTTTCCCAAAGACCTCACATGTATTTGTGTCATAGCATTTATCACACCATACGATAAGATCAAATTCTCTCTTTTCCACCTAGACTGTAAGATATTTTTTGAGGGCAAGTGTTGTGTTATCTTTATCTTAGGCTCCATATTACTTAACACAGCACCTGGTTCCAAGTAGCTGCTCCATAAATGCTCATTGACTGAATCTCATTCATGTTAAAAAGAAAAAAATTTCAGTGGAGCAGACAGGTTTTCAACTTGAGCTCTGAACCCATTTATTTTGAGTAATATTAATTAGACCCAAAGTCCAACAAAATCAAAGAATTTGAAAGCACTTTGGGGCCTGTTGAAATATAATTTGATGTGCTCTATATGTTTACTGATTTTTGGTATCCAGATTCATGCAGAATGTGATTAAAGGTAAATTTTGTCAACTAGACAAATGATGCCAAGGTTGAAAGTTCTCGTTTCAGGCTCGCTTGCATTCCTTTGTGTTGAAACAGCAGGCAGTATTCTTTTTTGGATAAAATGAAGGCCTGGTTTCTTCTACAGCTTCATCTGAAACCCCTTTACAGGGCCATGGGTCACTGTCATACTTTGCTCATAGTTTTCTCAACAGCAATGCCGGGACTAATCCCTTCTCATAAATCCTCTAAGCTGTCAGCAAACAAACCCCTTCTTACCAGTCTAGCACGAAAGCCATGAGCTAGGAATACAGAGCAGGTACATAGCTGTTTTAAGGGCAGTTCTTTTTCAGTCTCCAGATTGCCAGTCAGTGCTTTCTCCTCTGCTGTTGGCCCATCAAGTTGTAGGTGTTGTGCTGGGTGTTTCAGGCTGGCCCCTAAATGTTGAACACTTGCAGAAAGCTGCGATTTCCCTATTATGAGAGACCTCTGTACCTGTGGTTTCTGCCGCTCTGATCAGCAAGTAAAAGAGATTGACTGGCTGCTTTCAGGATTATGTGAGACTAGAAATCCACTTCTTTCTTGAACCCTTTGTGTCATTCCTGGAGGTACTTTCAGCCCTTTCTTTTGCAATCAGATCTGCTTGATAAAGGGAAGGAGAAAGGGTTGGTATAGTGAGAAGAGGATCCAGATAATCAGGACTTTAAAAAATCAGTTTGTTGAAGTATAATATTCATACAATAAAAATCATACATTTTGGGCTTCCCTGGTGGCGCAGTGGTTGAGAGTCCGCCTGCCGATGCAGGGGACACGGGTTCGTGCCCCGGTCCGGGAAGATCCCACATGCCGCAGAGCGGCTGGGCCCGTGAGCCATGGCCGCTGAGCCTGCGCATCCGGAGCCTGTGCTCCTCAACGGGAGAGGCCACAACAGTGAGAGGCCTGCGTACTGCAAAAAAAAAAAAATCATACATTTTAAAGATACAGATTGATGATCTTTGACAAATGGGTGCATCTCTTTAACCACCACCCAAACCAAGGTGTAGAGCATTTTAATTTCTTCAGAAAGTTCCTTTGTTTCCCTTTGTAATCAGCCTCCTCCCCCCAGCCCTGTTGCAACCAACTGCTAATCTGATTTCTAGCACTATAGATTAGTTTTGCCTGTAAGGAACCATACAGTACCTATGCTTGTGAGTTCTGCTTCTTTCTCTCAGTATAGTCTTTGAAAATTGTCTTTGTGGTTGGCATGTATTAGCAGTTTCTTTCTTTTTATTGTTGAATACTATTTCATTGTATGGATATACCGCAATTTGTTTTCTCACTAATTGAAGAAATTTGAGTTATTTCTAATGTTGGGCTTTTATTATTATATAAAGCTGTGAATTGCTTTTTGTGATTTTCATTTTTCTTGGATAAATACCTAAGAGTGGAATTAACTGGGTCATATGATAAGTGTATATTTATTTATTTATTTATTTTAATATATTTATTTATTTATTTTTGGTTGTGTTGGGTCCTTGTTGCTGCTTGCGGGCTTTCTCTACTTGCGGTGAGCAGGGGCTACTCTTCGTTGTGGTGTGCGGGCTTCTCATTGCAGTGGCTTCTCTTGTTGCAGAGCACAAGCTCTAGGCATGCGGGCTTCAGTAGTTGTGGCACACGGGCTCAGTAGTTGTGGCTCACAAGCTCTAGAGTGCAGGCTCAGTAGTTGTGGCGCACGGGCTTAGTTGCTCCGCGGCATGTGGGATCTTCCCAGACCAGGGCTCGAACCCGTGTCCCCTGCATTGGCAGGTGGATTCTTAACCACTGTGCCACCAGGGAAGCCCCTGATAAGTGTATATTTAACTTTATAAGAAACTGGCAAATGATTTTCCTGAGTGGTTGCACCATTTTATATTGTGGCCAACAATGTATGAGAGTACTAGTTGCTGCAACTCTTTGCCAAAACTTGGTATCTCTCTTTTTCATTATAGCGTTCTAGTGAGTATGAAGTAGTATTTCATTGTGATTTTAATTTTTGTTGCTGTTCTAATTGGTGTATATATATATATATATATTTACCTTATTTACCTTATATTTACCTTACATTTAAACCTTATTCAACTTTAGTCAGCAAGGATAGGATACACATAATCTGGATTTTTGGCTTGTTTAGTTTTCTGGATATTTGAAAGCCTTATCTTTATAGGCCTTTGCATGCATGTTAGGATGACACAATTGAAGTGTGAACCATGAATATGAATGGATAAATACAGTTGCAGTAATAATTATATATAGAATTGGCATGGCAGATGGTAAAGAAGGCTCTTTTGCCCTTTGGGCTTTTGAAAATTTAGAAAGAAGGCCCTGTATTCTAAAGAACAATAAAATTTAGCTCTGGCCCAAAAGAAGCTCTTCCTAAAACCAGGTTACGTTGAAAGGTATTGGCATTACCTCTGGCCATGTGTAAAGCTGTTTACCAATTCATTCATTGGACAAATATTTAGTGAGTGAGTGCCCACCGAGTACCAGGAACTATTCCGGTACTTGGGATACACTAGAGAACAAAACAGTAAAAAAAAAATCCCTGTTTTGACTACATACTTGTTGGAGAAATACACAATAAAATATTAAGCATTAAAATCTGTCTGTTGGTCTGTTTAGAGTAGACAGGGCTCTGGAGAAAAATGAGGTAGAGAAAGGGGATTGGGGGGATATGGGAAGTATGTTGTTTTTAAGACCCTTATAGACTACTTCATTAAAACTGAAAAGTAGTCAGATTCACCCCAAAAACCAAGTAGCAGGAAAACAGGTTAATTTATAATTAATTATTCAGTCCATGATGATCCTTTGATGAGGATTATCTCAAGTTTAGATACATATTCCCCAGTGGTTTTCTTCTCCAACCTAATTGTCTTATTTTCAAGGAGGAGTTTTCAGAAGAAACGGTTCCAAGCAAACTACACTAATCCCTCACCACAAAACATCCATTTTCACAGAAAAAGATAAGAATTTTTTCAGTGTCTACAAACACAAAATAGGAAACAAAGGTCATAGCCTTACACAGTTGCAGAATTGTTCATTTTACCATCTTGCTTAGAAATGGTCAATATTACGTTTGAGGTCACTGAAGAAAAGGAAATAGAAAAGGTGCCACTTTGGAGTAATTCTACTTGTGGACATTGTAAAACATCAGATGCCATAGAAACAAAACTATACCAGACGGCTATTAAACCTTGCTTTTCATTATAGATTGATGAATAAATAGACATTAGTAAGCATGCCCAGTTAGTAGTACTGGTTAGAGTCCCTAAAGAGAAATTCCTAGAACGTTGTTCTCTGCATATCTACTGAAACAAACTACTTGAAATGAAATATTCAAAATTATAAATGAAACCTTTGAAAAAATAAGGTATTATGGATATATTTCCTCAGTTTGTGTAAATGGTAGTCTGCTTTATATCAAGAGTTCACCTGAAAACCCTGAATACAAGCACACAGATTGTTTTATCCAATTTTGCATAGGGGAAGCTCAATTTTGCCTGTAGACCTGACTGCCATATTAAATTATGTTTTCAAAATGGTGAATCTAAAAACAATAACAAACATTTAAAAATAGTACTCACTGTGTGCTAGGACTGTTGCGAGAAGTTCACATATATTTACTAATTTAATCACCACAACAGGTTAATGATGTAAGTACTATTAATGTCATCCCCTCTATAGCTGAGGAAATGAGGCACAGAGCTGTTAGGTAATTTGCCCACGGTCACGTAGCTAGGAAGTGGCAGAGGGAAGATTCAAAGCCAGATAATCTGGTCCCAGAGTCTATACTCTTAAAAAAATTTTTTAATTAAAAAAAAACATTGTGGTAAAACATACCTAACATAAAATTTAGCCATTATTTAATGTCCACATCAGTCGTGTTAAGTGCACTTTGTTGTGCACCCAGTCTCCAGAACTCTTTTCACCTTGCAAAACTGAAACTATATCCAGTAAATAACTCCAAATTCTTCTCTTCCGCTGCCCATGGCAACTACCATTCTACTTTCTCTTCTGAATTTGACTACCTCATATAAGTGAAATCACACTTTTTGTTTTTTTGTAACTGACTTAGTTTATGTAGCATAATGTCCTCAAGGTGCATCTATGTTATAGCATGTGTCAGAATTTACTTCCTTTTTAAGGCTGAATAATATTTCATTGTATGTATATACCACATTTTGTTTATACGTTCATCTTTTGATGGACACTTGGGTTGCTTTCACCTTTCGGCTGTTGTGAATAGTGCTGCTATGATCGTATTTGTGCAGATCTTAGCTTGAGTCCCTGCTTTAACTTCTTTTGGGTATATACCCAGAAGTGAAATTACTGGCTCATATTGTAATTCTGTGTTTAGTTTTTTGAGGAATTGCTGTATTGTTTTCCATGTTGGCTATAGCATTTTTTATATTCATACTAACAGTGCACAAGGGTTCCAATTTCTCCACATCCTCACCAACATTCGTTATTGTTTCTTGTTTTGTTTTGTTTGATAATAGCTATCCTAATGCGTAAAATGGTATCTCATTGTGGTTTTGATTTGTGTTTCCCAAATGACTCGTGATGTTGAGCATCTTTTCATGTGCTTATTGTCTATTCATATATCTTCTTTGGAGAAGTTATCTATTCAAATCTTTTGCCCATTTTTGAATTGGGTTGGGATTTTTTTTGTTGTTGAGTTGTAGGAGTTCTTTATATATTTTAGATATTAATCCATTATTAGATCTGTGGTCTACAAATATTTTCTCCCATTCACCTCTTGATGCATGAAAGTTTTTTTATGTTTTTAAATTTAATTAATTAATTTATTGGATGTTGGGTCTTTTTTTTTTTTTTTTTTTTGCGGTACGTGGGCCTCTCACTGTTGTGGCCTCTCCCATTGCGGAGCACAGGCTCCGGACACGCAGGCTCAGCGGCCATGACTCACGGGCCCAGCCACTCCACGGCATGTGGGATCTTCCCGGATGGGGGCACGAACCCGTGTCCCCTGCATCGGCAGGCGGACTCTCAACCACTGCGCCACCAGGGAAGCCCATGTTGGGTCTTCATTACTGTGCATGAACTTTCTCTCGTTGCAGCAAACAGGGGCTACTCTTTGTCGCAGTGTACATGCTTCCCTTGTTGCGGAGCACAGGCTCTAGGCACACGGGCTTCAGTAGTGTGGCACACGGGTTCAGTAGTTGTGGCTTGCGGCGTCTAGAGCACAGGCTCAGTAGTTGTGGCACACGGGCTTAGTTGCTCCGTGGCATGTGGGATCTTCCCGGACCAGGGATGGAACACATGTCCCCCGCACTGGCGGGCGGATTCTTAACCACTGAGGCACCAGGGAAGTCCCGATACATGAAAGTTTTTAAAATTTTGATGAAGTCCAATTTATTTTATCTTTTGCTGCTGGTGCTTTTGGGGTCCTAGCCAAGAAATCATTGCCAAATCCAGTATCCCCTATGTTTTCATCAAAGAGCTTTATAGTTTTAGCTCTTATGTTTAGGTCTTTGATCATTTTGAGTTAATTTTTATATATGGTATAAAGTAAAAATCCAACCTTTATTCTATGGCTTAATTTCTGGCCCATTGTTTTTCCCTCCAGGGGTACTTACCCCTCAATTTAAAGAGTTGGCATAAAAGATTTAGGAAAAGGGGGTGGTAAAAAAATGGCAGTAGCAAGTATAGATTACTCGCCTAGAAATTTTAGTAGTTAGAAGGGGGAGGAAAAGAAAAGGATTGCTGTTTGTTAAGGAGAGAGTATTTTTTTTAAAAAACATACTCATTGAAAAAAGGAGAGTTCAAGACAGTATTAAGAAAAAAGGTAAACATCTTGGATAATAATAATATATAATGTATAATTATATATAATAATATATAATAATATATAATGTTTATAGATGTTTATAGATGCATAAATATATAATATGTGCTTAACATGTATGCTTGGCAGTGATAACCCCTGAATTCATGATAGTGGTTTTACTTGGGGTGTGGGAGGGGAACAGGATAAGGGAAGCGTACCTCTGTGTTTTAATTTTTTTTAAAAGGGGATATCTGAAATAATATGACCTAATATTAAGATTCAACAAAACTCATTGATGGGTACAAGTGTGTTTATGTTCTTTATTCTTATCTGTTTGAAATATTTTATATTAAAAATAATCCAAAACAAACAACATAAAAGAATAAAGCCTAGAAAGTTTAGTCATATCAGGGGGAGGATTAGGTCTTCCTTTAAACATAGGAGGGGGCAGAGAAAATAGAAAGGAACTTTGAACTGAAAAGAATAGAAATTTAAAGAAGTCCAGGTCATATAAATCTTAGTCTCATTTTAGTGGCAAAGTCATTTGCTGAGGATAAGGTGGGATTACTAGGATAGTTTGGGGAGTTCCAGGTTGGGTGGTTGACAGATTCAGGATAAGGAGTCATGTAGAAAGAAATAAATTGATTTCTGAGTAGCATTAAAGGACTACCAAAGGATGGTTATCAGGAATTTGTTGTTGGGCGAGATACCACAGTTATGTGGATTTACTAGCATTGCACTGTAGCCCAGGAGAAAAATAAAAGAATGAAAACAAAATAAAAGCAAAAAATTGAATGATAGGGATTGGGTTAAGGTTATTAGGAATAATTGGGTTGCAAGAGAAGTCCTCTCTAACAAAAGTCAGTGGGAGGGTTATTGTAAGGCTTCAGGAGACAATGATAAGGGCAACGAAAGGCAAGAGTACAGCTAGATACCTCTTGAGTACATTTATCTCTGCATCTCTTCTTTCCTCTTTCTTGACTGGCCTACTCTGCACATGGCCCCACATGACTGACATAGAACTTACTTTGCCTGAGTCCCCACCCTTCTCATGAATTGCAGATTTGACTGATTAGTGGATTGTGAAATCGTGTTGGTTGCAATCATCATTTTTTAAAAAAGAAATTCAGTACAGTTAGTAAGGTTAAATTGTATGTGTGTTTGAATGCATACTTATTGCAACATAAAATTAATTCATTCCACTTAGTGAGTAGCTACTCTGTAACACACAGGGATACATTAGTAAATAACCCCAACTCCTTGCCCTGTGCTCCTTCCTACCCAAGAACCTTTTAGAATAGAAGGCAGAGTTCAGTCGCCCCATGGGGAGGGAAGGGGGTCAGTGCAAGGAATAGGGATTGGAAGGATTTCAGGATACCTGCCTGAGCTATATGCTATATTCATCTTGCACTGAGTAGGAAACAGAGGTTGTCTGCCACTGGGGTAGTCTCCATCCCTAAGGTTCAGGTGCACAGGGCCTGCCTAAGACTGAAACTGGAGGAAGAGAATCCTGTTCCCACTACTAGCCTTATACCAAGTAATAAGTACTAGCAGTCTACCACTGGGACAGGGGCAAGGACATGGAGAGACACCTGCTCTATGGCACAGGTGTACAAGTTCTGCTGAAAACTGATGGAGCAAAAATTCTGAGAAAAATTCTCTAGCACTCTACTCCTAGTACTAAAACACAAGGTAAATTGTCAGTTCACCACTGGAAGAATTTGAAGCCTATGATGCACTGAAGCTAATTAAGCAACAATAAAACCCAAACCCAGTTCACCTAATCACTAGATTGATTCAAACCACCACCCTAATGGCCTGGCAGAAACAGGTGTGCTTATTTCAAAGTAAAATATTGTTTTCATCTACTGTTCTTTTAGGCACAGTATCTAGTTCAATAAAAAATTAAGAGATACATAAAAAGGCAAGACAAGCAGTGCAAACATAACCAGACCTAGAGGTTGTCCAGATGTTGAAACATGACATAGTACTTTTAAGTAACTGGTAAAGATTCTAGAGGAAAAATTTCTGCCTTTATGGCATTTATAATCTGGGGAACAGAGACAGACAATAAGCAAAATAAATCTGTGGTGTGTTAGATGGTGATGAGTGCTGTGGAGAAATATAAAGCAAAGGAGAAAGTGTGGGGGATTTGTGAGGGAGAAGGGCAGAGAAGATGACATTTGATAAATGACCTAAAGGAGGTAAGGAAGCAAGCTTAAGAGGACATCTGGAGGGAAAATGTCCTAGGGGGATTTAAAAACAGCAAGTGCAAAGGTACTGAGGTGAGAGGGTACCTGCATATTCAGGGAACAACAAAGGAGTCATTGTGACTTAGAGCTAAGAGAGTTGAGGAGGTAAGTAGTAGGAGGTAAAGTCAAGGAAGTAATGGTTGGGATGGAGTACATTATAAGTATTTAGGTTTCTGATCTGAGATTGGAAGCCATTTTTATTGAATTAAAAAAATTTTTAAGATATTTTAATAGCTTTGTTACAGTACAATTGACATAATATATTGTACATATTTAATGTGTACAGTGATGTTCTTTGATATACAAACATATATACACACACACACCTGTGAAAGTCACCACCGTCAAGATAATGAACGTTATCATCACCCAGAAAAACTTCCCTGTGCCCTTTTGTAATCTCTTCCTCCCACCCCTTTCTGCTCTTCATCTCAGTCTCCAGGTAACCATGGATCTTTTATTACTATACATTAGTTTGCATTTCTAGTATTTTATGTAAACGGAATGTATTCTTTTTTTTTTGTCTAGCTTCTTTCAGCATTAATAATTTGAGATTGCATGTATATATAGTTTATTCCTTTTTATTCCAGAATAATACAGCGTTGTATGAAATGTATACTACGATTTGTTTATCTAGCTTGTTACTGGACATTTGAAATATTTCCAGTTTTTGGCTATTACCAGTTAAGCGACCCTGAACAAGTACAAGCCTTTGTATGGATAGATGCTTCTATTCTCTTAAGTTGTTAGGAGTGGAACGGCTGGGTTACTTGGTAGTACATGTTTAACTTTCTAAGTAACTACCAAATTGGTTTGTGAGGTGGTTATACCATATTACATTCCTACCAGCAATTTATGAGAGTTCCAGTTGCTCCATAACTTTGCTAACACATTGTATGGTCTGGGGTTTTTTTGTTTGTTTTGTTTTTTGGTTATTTATTTATTTATTTTTCAGACAGTGGTTTCTCTTTTTTTTAAAAGACATTCTAATGACATGTAATTGTATTTCTTTGTGGTTTTGATTTGTATTTCCCTTTTGACTAGTGATGGTCTCTTTTCATGAATTTATTTACTGTCTATATAGCTTCTCCAGTGAAATGTCTCTTAAAAACCTATTGCTTATTTTTTTTTAAATTTTATTTATTTATATATTTAGTTATTTACTTATTTATTTACTTTTGGCTGTGTTGGGTCTTCATTGCTGTGTGCGGGCTTTCTTTTTTCTTTTTTGGCAGGCTTTCTTTAGTTGCGGCGAGCGGGGGCTACTCTTCGTGGTGGTGCGCAGGGTTCTCACTGCAGTGACTTCTCTTGTTGTGGAGCACGGGCTCTAAGCACGCAGGCTTCAGTAGTTGTGGCACCTGGGCTCAATAGCTGTGGCTCGCAGAATCCAGAGCGCAGGCTCGGTAGTTGTGGCTCATGGGCTTAGCTGCTCCGTGGCATGTGGGATCTTCCTGGGCCAGGGCTCGAACCTGTGTCCCCTGCATTGGTAGGGAGATGCTTAACCACTGTACCACCAGGGAAGACCTCTATTGCTTATTTTTAAATTAGGTTGTTTTCTTATTATTGAGTTTTGAGAGTTCTTGATATATTCTGGATATCTCTCTATTAGATATGTGGTTTGGAAATATTGTCTCCCAGTCTGGTTTATCTGTTCACTCTCTGATCAGTGATAAGAGAACAGAAGTTCCTAATTTTGGTGAAGTTCAATTCATCAATACTTTCTTTAATGGGTCATGCTTTTGGTGTCATATCTAAAATCTTTGCCTAAACCAAGATTACAAAGATATTCTCCTATTTTTTTCTTCCAGAAGTTTTATAGTTCAGGTTTTATATTTAGATTTGTCATCCATTGTGAGTTAACTTTTGTATATGGTGCGAGGTATGGATCCCAGTATTTGTTTTTAAGCTGGGACAAAGTGAGAGAGTGCATGGACTTACATATACTACCAAATGTAAAATAGCTAGCTAGTGGGAAGCAACCGCATAGCACAGGGAGATCAGCTCGGTGCTTTGTGACCACCTAGAGGGGTGGGATAGGGAGGGTGGGAGGGAGACGCAGAGGGAGGAGATATGGGGATATATGTATACGTATAGCTGATTCACTTTGTTATAAAGCAGAAACTAACACACCATTGTAAAACAATTATACTCCAATAAAGATGTTAAAAAATTTTTTTAAGTATTTGTTTTTGTTTGAGAATCCAGTGCTCTAGCACCATTTGTTAAAAAAGACTATTCTTTTTTTCCACTGAACTATATTTCCACCTTTGTCGAAAATCAATTAACCATTTATCATACATGTGCGGTTCTATTACTTGATTCTGTTTGATTCAATTTGTATATCTTAATGCCAATATTACATTGTCTTAATTACTGTTACTTTATAATAAATCTTTAAGTCAGGTGGTATAAATCCTCCAACTTTGTTGTTCTTTTTTAGAGTTGTTTTGGCTGTTCCAGGTCCTTTGATTTTCTTACACATTTTAGAATCAGTTTGTTCATTTCTTTAAAAAAAAAAAAGTGTTCTGTGGTTTTAATTGGGATTACATTGAATCTATTGATAAATTAGGGGACAACTGACATCTTAACAATACTGTCTTCCGATCCATGAACACAGTATATCTCATTTATTTTAGGTCTTCTGTAATTTCTCTTAGCAGTCTTTTGTTTTCAGTGTATAGATTTTGCACACTTTTTGTCAGTTTTATTCTTATTTCATATTTTTTGTTTTTGTTTTTGTTTTGCGGTACGCGGGCCTCTCACTGTTGTGGCCTCTCCCGTTGCGGAGCACAGGCTCCAGACGTGCAGGCTCAGTGGCCATGGCTTACGGGCGCAGCCGCTCCGCGGCATGTGGGATCTTCCCGGACCGGGGCACAAACCCGTGTCCCCTGCATCGGCAGGCGGACTCTCAACCACTGCGCCACCAGGGAAGCCCCTTATTTCATATTTTGATGCTATTGTAAATTATATTTCTGAAACTCAATTTCTGAGTGTTCATTGATATATAATAGAAATAAAATTTATTTTTGTAAATTGATCTTATTTTCTGTGACCTTGCTGAACTCATATATCAGTTCTTAGTAGCTTTTTTGTAGTTCAGTAGAATTTTCTAGCTAGACAAACATGTCTTCTTCAAATTAAGAGAGTTTTACTCCTTTCCATTTTGAATACCTTTTATTTCTTTTTCTTGCCTTTATTGCACTAACTATAAGCTCTAATATAATGCTCAATAGAAGTGGTGAGAGTAGGCATCTTTCCATTCCTGACCTTAGGGGGAAGGCATTCTGCTTTTAGCACTAAAAACGATGTTATCTGTAGGTTCTTCATAGATGCCCTTTGTCAGATTGAGAAAGTTCCCTTCAATTCCAAGTTTGCTGAGCATTTTATCAGGAATAGTTGTTAGATTTTGCCAGGTACTCTTTCTGCATTTACTGAGATGATCACATACTTTTTTTTTTTTAATATTTAATTTTACTTATTTTTGGCTGTGTTGGGTCATCGTTGCTATGCATGGGCTTTCTCTAGTTGTGGCGAGCAGGGGCTACTCTTCGCTGTGGCAGGTGGGCTTCTCTTGTCACGGAGCATGGGCTCTAGGCGTGCGGGCTTCAGTACTTGTGGTGCATGGGGTTAGTTGTTCCGTGGCATGTGGGATCTTCCCAGACCAGGGATCGAACCCATGTCCCCTGCGTTGTCCGGTGACTCTTATCCACTGCGCCACCAGGGAAGTCCTGATGCTTACATACTTTAAAAACACTTTTAGTCTGTTACTGTTTACTCTGTCAGTGGTGAATTACATTGATTGAATCTCAGATGTTCAAACAATATATCCCTGGGATAAAACTCAATCATGATGTGGTAAGCTTTTTATATATTCTTGGGTTTGATTTGCTAATTTTTATTTTTATTTTTCATTTTAACATCTTTATTGGAGTATAATTGCTTTACAATGGTATGTTAGTTTCAGCTTCACAACAAAATGAATCAGTTATATATATACATATGTTCCCATCTTTCTTCCCGCTTGCGTCTCCCTCCCTCCCACCTTCCCTATCCCACCCCTCTAGGTGGTCACAAAGCACCTAGCTGATCTCCCTGTGCTATGTGGCTGCTTCCCACTAGCTATCTACCTTACGTTTGGTAGTGTATATATGTCCATGCCTCTCTCTCGTTTTGTCACAGTTTACCCTTCCCCCTCCCCATATCCTCAAATCCATTCTCTAGTAAGTCTGTGTCTTTATTCCTGTTTCACCCCTAGGTTCTTCATGACTTTTTTTTTTCTTAAATTCCATATATATGTGTTAGCATACGGTATTTGTCTCTCTCTTTCTGACTTACTTCACTCTGTATGACAGACTCTAGGTCTATCCACCTCATTACAAATAGCTCAATTTCGTTTCTTTTTACGGCTGAGTAATATTCCATTGTATATATGTGACACATCTTCTTTATCCATTCATCCGATGATGGACACTTAGGTTGTTTCCATCTCCGGGCTATTGTAAATAGAGCTGCAATGAACATTTTGGTACATGACTCTTTTTGAATTATGGTTTTCTCAGGGTATGTGCCCAGTAGTGGGATTGCTGGGTCATATGGTAGTTCTATTTGTAGTTTTTTAAGGAACCTCCATACTGTTCTCCACAGTGGCTGTATCAATTTACATTCCCACCAACAGTGTAAGAGGGTTCCCTTTTCTCCACACCCTCTCCAGCATTTATTGTTTCTAGATTTTTTGATGATGGCCATTCTGACTGGTGTGAGATGATATCTCATTGTAGTTTTGATTTGCATTTCTCTAATGATTAGTGATGTTGAGCATTCTTTCATGTGTTTGTTGGCACTCTGTATATCTTCTTTGGAGAAATGTCTATTTAGGTCTTCTGCCCATTTTTGGTTTGGGTTGTTTGTTTTTTTCTTATTAAGCTGCATGAGCTGCTTATAAATTTTGGAGATTAATCCTTTGTCAGTTGCTTCATTTGCAAATATTTTCTCCCATTCTGAGGGTTGCCTTTTGGTCTTGTTTATGGTTTACTTTGCTGCGCAAAAGCTTTTAAGTTTCATTAGGTCCCATTTGTTTATTTTTGTTTTTATTTCCATTTCTCTAGGAGGTGGGTCAAAAAGGACCTTGCTGTGATTTATGTCATAGAGTGTCCTGCCTATGTGTTCCTCTAAGAGTTTGATAGTTTCTGGCCTTACATTTAGGTCTTTAATCCATTTTGAGCTTATTTTTGTGTATGGTGTTAGGGAGTGATCTAATCTCATACTTTTACATGTAGCTGTCCAGTTTTCCCAGCAACACTTATTGAAGAGGCTATCCTTTCTCCACTGTACATTCCTGCCTCCTTTATCAAAGATAAGGTAACCATATGTGCATGGGTTTATCTCTGGGCTTTCTATCCTGTTCCATTGATCTATATTTCTGTTTTTGTGCCAGTACCATACTGTCTTGATTACTGTAGCTTTGTAGTATAGTCTGAAGTCAGGAAGCCTGATTCCTCCAGCTCCGTTTTTCGTTCTCAAGGTTGCTTTGGCTATTTGGGGTCTTTTGTGTTTCCATACAAATTGTGAAATTTTTTGTTCTAGTTCTGTGAAAAATGCCAGTTGTAGTTTGTTAGGGATTGCATTGAATCTGTAGATTGCTTTGGGTAGTCATTTTCACAATGTTGATTCTTCCAATCCAAGAACATGGTATATCTCTCCATCTATTTGTATCATCTTTAATTTCTTTCATCAGTGTCTTATAATTTTCTGCATACAGGTCTTTTGTCTCCTTAGGTAGGTTTATTCCTAGATATTTTATTCTTTTTGTTGCAATGGTAAATGGGAGTGTTTTCTTGATTTCACTTTCAGATTTTTCATCCTTAGTGTATAGGAATGCCAGAGATTTCTGTGCATTAATTTTGTATCCTGCTACTTTACCAAATTCATTGATTAGCTCTAGTAGTTTTCTGGTAGCATCTTTAGGATTCTCTATGTATAGTATCATGTCATCTGCAAACAGTGACAGCTTTACTTCTTCTTTTCCCATTTGGATTCCTTTTATTTCCTTTTCTGCTCTGATTACTGTGGCTAAAACTTCTAAAACTATGTTGAATAAGAGTGGTGATAGTGGGCAACCTTGTCTTGTTCCTGATCTTAGTGGAAATGCTTTCAGTTTTTCACCATTGAGGATGATGTTGGCTGTGGGTTTGTCATATATGGCCTTTATTATGTTGAGGAAAGTTCCCTCTATGCCTACTTTCTACAGGGTTTTTATCATAAATGGGTGTTGAATTTTGTCGAAAGCTTTCTCTGCATCTATTGAGATGATCATATGGTTTTTCTCCTTCAATTTGTTAATATGGTATATCACGTTGATTGATTTGCGTATATTGAAGAATCCTTGCATTCCTGGAATAAACCCCCCTTGATCATGGTGTATGATCCATCTAATGTGCTGTTGGATTCTGTTTGCTAGTATTTTGTTGAGGATTTTTGCATCTATGTTCATCAGTGATATTGGCCTGTAGTTTTCTTTCTTTGTGACATCCTTGTCTGGTTTTGGTATCAGGGTGATGGTGGCTTCGTAGAATGAGTTTGGGAGTGTTCCTCCCTCTGCTGTATTTTGGAAGAGTTTGAGAAGGATAGGTGATAGGTCTTCTCTAGATGTTTGATAGAATTCTCCTATGAAGCCATCTGGTCCTGGGCTTTTGTTTGTTGGAAGATTTTTAATCACAGTTTCAATTTCAGTGCTTGAGATTGGTCTGTTCATATTTTCTATTTATTCCTGATTCAGTCTTGGCAGGCTGTGCCTTTCTAAGAATGTGTCCATTTCTTCCAGGTTGTCCATTTTATTGGCATAGAGTTGCTTGTAGTAATCTCTCATGATCTTTTGTATTTCTGCAGTGTCAGTTGTTACTTCTCCTTTTTCATTTCTAATTCTATTGATTTCAGTCTTCTCCCTTTTTTTCTTGATGAGTCTGGCTAATGGTTTATCAATTTTGTTTATCCTTTCAAAGAACCAGCTTTTAGTTTTATTGATCTTTGCTATCGTTTCCTTCATTTCTTTTTCATTTATTTCTGATCTGATTTTTATGATTTCTTTCCTTCTGCTAACTTTGGGGTTTTTTTGTTCTTCTTTCTCTAATTGCTTTAGGTGCAAGGTTAGGTTGTTTATTCGAGATGTTTCCTGTTTCTTAAGGTAGGATTGTATTGCTATAAACTTCCCTCTTAGAACTACTTTTGCTGCATCCCATAGATTTTGAGTCGTTGTGTCTCCATTGTCATTTGTTTCTAGGTATTTTTTGATTTCCTCTTTGATTTCTTCAGTGATCACTTCGTTATTAAGTAGTGTATTGTTTAGCCTCCATGCGTTTGTATTTTTTACAGATCTTTTCCTGTAATTGATATGTAGTCTCATAGCTTTGTGGTCGGAAAAGATACTTGATACAATTACAATTTTCTTATATTTACCAAGGCTTGATTTGTGACCCAAGATATGATCTATCCTGGAGAATGTTCCATGAGCACTAGAGAAAAATGTGTATTCTGTTGTTTTTGGATGGAATGTCCTATAAATATCAATTAACTCCATCTTGTTTAATGTATCATTTAAAGCTTGTGTTTCCTTATTTATTTTCATTTTGGATGATCTGTCCATTGGTGAAAGTGGGGTGTTAAAGTCCCCTACTATGATTGTGTTACTGTCAATTTCCCCTTTTATGGCTGTTAGTATTTGCCTTATGTATTGAGGTGCTCCTGTGTTGGGTGCATAAATATTTACAATTGTTGTATCTTCTTCTTGGATCAATCCCTTGATCATTATGTAGTGTCCTTCTTTGTCTCTTCTAATAGTCTTTATTTTAAAGTCTATTTTGTCTGATATGAGAATTGCTACTCCAGCTTTCTTTTGGTTTCCATTTGCATGAAATACCTTTTTCCATCCCCTTACTTTCAGTCTGTATGTGTCTCTAGGTCTGAAGTGGGTCTCTTGTAGACAGCAAATATATGCGTCTTGTTTTTGTATCCATTCAGCCAATCTGTGTCTTTTGGTGGGAGCATTTAGTCCATTTACATTTAAGGTAATTATCGATATGTATGTTCCCATTCCCATTTTCTTAATTGTTTTGGGTTCGTTATTGTAGGTCTTTTCCTTCTCTTGTGTTTCTTGCCTAGAGAAGTTCCTTTAGCAGTTGTTGTAGAGCTGGTTTGGTGGTGCTGAACTCTCTCAGCTTTTGCTTGTCTGTAAAGGTTTTAATTTCTCCATCAAATCTGAATGAGATCCTTGCTGGGTAGAGTAATCTTGGTTGCAGGTTTTTCTCCTTCATCACTTTCAATATGTCCTGCCACTCCCTTCTGGCTTGCAGAGTTTCTGCTGAAAGATCAGCTGTTAACCTTATGGGGATTCCCTTGTGTGTTATTTGTTTTTCCCTTGCTGCTTTTAATATGTTTTCTTTGTATTTAATTTTTGACAGTTTGATTAATATGTGTCTTGGCGTATTTCTCCTTGGATTTAGCCTGTATGGGACTCTCTGTGCTTCCTGGACTTGATTAACTATTTCCTTTCCCACATTAGGGAAGTTTTCAACTATAATCTCTTCAAATATTTTCTCAGTCCCTTTCTTTTTCTCTTCTTCTTCTGGAACCCCTATAATTCGAATGTTGGTGCATTTAATGTTGTCCCAGAGATCTCTGAGACTGTCCTCAGTTCTTTTCTTTCTTTTTTCTTTATTCTGCTCTGCAGTAGTTATTTCCACTATTTTATCTTCCAGGTCACTTATCCGTTCTTCTGCCTCAGTTATTCTACTATTGATCCCATCTAGAGTATTTTTCATTTCATTTATTGTGTTGTTCATCATTGTTTGTTTCATCTTTAGTTCTTCTAGGTCCTTGTTAAATGTTTCTTGCATTTTGTCTATTCTATTTCTAAGATTTTGGATCATCTTTACTATCATTCTGAATTCTTTTTCAGGTAGACTGCCTATTTCCTCTTCATTTGTTAGGTCTGGTGGGTTTTTATCTTGCTCCTTCATCTGCTGTGTGTTTCTCTGTCTTTTCATTTTGCTTATCTTACTGTGTTTGGGGTCTCCTTTTTGCAGGCTGAAGGTTCGTAGTTCCTGTTGTTTTTGGTGTCTGTCCCCAGTGGCTAAGGTTGGTTCAGTGGGTTGTGTAGGCTTCCTGGTGGAGGGGACTAGTGCCTGTGTTCTGGTGGATGAGGCTGGATCTTGTCTTTCTGGTGCGCAGGTCCACGTCTGGTGGTGTGTTTTGGGGTGTCTGTAGACTTATTATGATTTTGGCAGCCTCTCTGCTAATGGGTGGGGTTGTGTTCCTGTCTTGCTAGTTGTTTAGCATAGGATGTCCAGCACTGTAGCTTGCTGGTCGTTGCGTGAAGCTGGGTGCTGGCGTTGAGATGGAGGTCTCTGGGAGATTTTCACCGTTTGATATTATGTGCAGCTGGGAGGCCTCTTGTGGACCAGTGTCCTGAAGTTGGCTCTCCCACCTCAGAGGCACTGCACTAACTCCTGGCTACAGCACCAAGAGCCTTTCATCCACATGGCTTAGAAGAAAAGGGAGAAAAAGTAGAAAGAAAGAATTAGTAGAAGCAGAAAGAAAGGAGGGAGGGAGCAAGCAAGGAAGGAGGGAAGGAAGGAAAAAAAGAAAGAAGACAAAGTAAAATAAAATAAAGTAAGATAAAATATAATGAAGTTATTAAAATAAAAAAATAATTATTAAGAGGAGAAAAACAGAAAAACGGATGGATAGAACCCAGAACAGATGGTGGAAGCAAAGCTATACAGACAAAATCTCACACAGAAGCATACACATACACACTCAGAAAAAGAGGAAAAGAGGAAAAAATCATAAATCTTGCTCTCAGTCTACCTCTTCAATTTGGGATGATTCGTTGTCTAAAGGAGGGGAGGCAGGAAAGAAAGAACGAAGATAAAGTAAAATAAAATAAGGTTATTAAAATAAAAAGTAATTATTAAGAAAAAAAACCCAGGACGGCTAGAACCCTTGGACAAAAGGTGGAAGCAAAGCTATACAGACAAAATCTCACACAGAAGCATACACATACACACAAAAAAAGGAAAAGGGGAAAGAATAATAAATCTTGCTCTGAAGTCCACCTCCTTAATTTGGGATGATTCGTTGTCTATTCATGTATTCCACAGATGCAGGGTACATCAAGTTGATTGTGGATATTTAATCCACTGCTTCTGAAGCTGCTGGGAGAGATTTCCCTTTCTCTTCTTTGTTCTCACAGCTCCCAGGGGCTCAGCTTTGGATTTGGCCCCGCCTGTGCGTGTAGGTCACCGGAGGGCGTCTGTTCTTTGCTCAGACAGGACGGGGTTAAAGGAGCTGCTGATTCGGAGGCAGAGGCCGGAGTGACGTTGCGCCAGCCTGAGGCGCGCCGTGCGTTCTCCCGGGGGAGTTGTCCCTGGATCCCGGGACCCTGGCAGTGGCGGGCTGCACAGGCTCCCCGGAAGGGGGGTGTGGATAGTGACCTGGGTTCGCACACAGGCTTCTTGGTGGCGGCAGCAGCGGCCTTAGCGTCTCATGTCTGTCTCTGGGGTCCGCACTTTTAGCCGCAGCTCGCGCCGGTCTCTGGAGCTCCTTTAAGCAGCGTTCTTAATCCCCTCTCCTCGCGCACCAGGAAATAAAGAGGGAAGAAAAAGTCTCTTGCCTCTTTGGCAGGTCCAGACTTTTCCCCCGACTCCCTCCCGGCTAGTCAGTGCACTAACGCCCTGCAGGCTGTGTTCATGCCGCCAACCCCAGTCCTCTCCCAGCGCTCTGACTGAAGCCCGAGCCTCAGCTCCCAGCCCCGCCCGCCCCGGCGGGTGAGCAGACAAGCCTCTCGGGCTGGTGAGTGCCGGTCGGCACCGATCCTCTGCGCTGGAATCTCTCCGCTTTGCCCTCCGCACCCCTGTTGCTGTGCTCTCCTCCGCGGCACCGAATCTCCCCCCCTCCGCCACCCGCAGTCTCCGCCCGTGAAGGGGCTTCCTAGTGTGTGGACACTTTTCCTCCTTCACAGCTCCCTCCCGCTGGTGCAGGACCCGTCCCTATCCTTTTGTCTCTGTTTATTCTTTTTTCTTTTGCCCTACCCAGGTACGTGGGGGGTTTCTTGCCTTTTGGGAGGTCTGAGGTCTTCTGCCAGCGTTCAGTAGGTGTTCTGTAGGAGTTGTTCCACGTGTAGATGTATTTCTGGTGTATCTGTGGGGAGGAAGGTGATCTCCGCGTCTTACTCTAACGCCATCTTCCCGGAAGTCCTCTGATTTGCTAATTTTTAAAGAATTTTTACATCCATAATCATTAGTATATTGATCTAAAGCTTTCATATAATGTCTTTGGTTTGGGTACTAGAGTAATTCTGGCCTCATAGAATGTGTCAGCAAGTATTCCCACCTCTTGAATTTCATGGAAGAGTTTGTGCAGAACTGGTATTATTTCTTCCTTTAATGTTTAGTAGAATTTACCAGAGAAGCCATCTGGGCCTAGAATTTTTCAGGGAGTGGAGGACTGGGAAAATAGGAGTGGTAATGCTTTTAACTAAAAATTCTATTTCTTTAACAGAGGGAGGACTATTCAGATTATCTTTCTGCTTGAGTGAGATTTGGTAGTTTGTGTCTTTCAAGGCTTGCATTGTTTCTGTCCAGTCTGTGGTCACCCTTATATTTGTTTCTGTATGTGAGTCTGCTTTTAAATTTTAAATAAAATTTAAGTAAATTTAGTGATTAAAATATTTTAGGCTTGGTTGCTTTAAAATTTTTTCTATCACTCATTTTAATGTGGTTGATTTTGATGTGCCGTGATTTAATTTTCTTCATGCTTCTGTGCTTGGGGTTTGTTGTGATTCTTGTTGCTGTGAACTTATGGTTTTCATCAACTTTGAAAATTTTTCAGCTATCATTCAAATGTTTTTCTTCTCCTCTTTGCAGACCTGAATTACATGCTTATTATTCTACTTGAAGTTGTCTCTTTTATTCAGACTTGTTTTCACTGTATTTTATTTTGGATCATTTCTGTTGCTGTGTTTTCAAGTTCACCAGCCTATCTTTTGAATTGTCTAATCTGCCATTAATCTCCAACAGTGTCTGTTTCATCTTAGACATTATAGTTTCATCTCTGGAAGTTTTATATAGATCTGTTGTATTTACAAAACTCCACTTAACATTTTTTTTAAGATTTATTTTTTATTTATTTATTTATTTATTTTTGGCTGCCTCAGATCTTAGTTGCAGCATGTGGGATCTTCGTTGAGGCATGCGGGATCTTTCGTTGGGGGCGTGCGGGCTCTTCATTGCGGTGCGGAGGCTTCTCTCTAGTTGTGGTGTGAGGGTTTTCTCTCTCTAGTTGTGGTGCGCAGGCCCCAGGGCACGTGGGCTCTGTAGTTGTGGCGCATGGGTTCCAGAGCACGTGGGCTCTGTTGTTTGTGGCACGCAGGCTCTAGTTGAGGCAGGTGAGCTCAGTAGTTGTGGCGCGTAGGCTTAGTTGCCCCACTGCATGTGGGATCTTAGTTCCTGACCAGGAATCGAACCTGCCTCCCTTGCATTGCAAGGTGGTTTCTTTACCACTGGACCACCAGGGAAGTCCCTCCACTTAACATTTTTAATCTTTCCTCAAGCTTCTTGAATATATGGAATATTAAAATGATTGTTTTAATGTTCTGTCTGTTCTATCATCTGTGTCATTTCTGGGTTGATTTTGATAGATTAATTTTTCTTCTCATTCTAGGTCATATTTTCCTGCTTCTTTGCATGCCTGGGAGTTCAATGCCAGACATTGTGCTGGATATTTTTTTTATTACTTTAAATATTCTTGAGCTTTATTCTGAGTTGTGGTTAGATTTCTCAGAAATACTTTATTCTTTTAAACTTCCTTAGTAGGACCAAAGCAGTGCTCAAGAAGGGCTGATTTTCTCCACTACTAAAGCTGAACCCTAATGTGGATCCTATCTGATGCCCTGTGAATTATGAGGTTTTCCTCCCTGGTGGTAGGAACAGGCACTCTTCCCTGTCCTATGTGAGCTACAGGTATTTTTCCCTTCTAATTCTTTTGGGTGGTTCTCTTCCTAGCCTTGGGTAGTTTCCTCACAGACAAGTGCTCACTGGCACTCAGCTGACAGCCTGAAGGGACCTTCTGAAGATCTCCACAATTGGGGCAGCACTTTCCTTTGTTGTACTCTGCCCTGCAAACTTGAGCTGCTTTGACCTCTCCAGACTTCCAGCTCTGTCATCTCTGGACGACTGCTGGGTTATGATTGGGTTCCTCCTTCCTATACAGCTGCTTAGAAATTCTCTCAGGCAGAGCTGGGGCATTTGGAGAGCTTACCTCATTTGTTTCTAATCTCTCAGGAATCACTGTTTTCATTTCCTGATGTCCAGGGTCTTGAAAAGTGTTTCATATATTTTTATTGTTTTTTTTTTCCTCATTTTTTGGCAGGAGGATAAATCTGATCTCTGTTATTCGTTGGAAGTGAAAGTCTCACCACTTAGTTCTTAATGGGATCCCTCTAGCCTGTCCTGAGAATAGACTGAGGGCTGTCAAGGGTAGAAGCAAGGAGACCATTTGGGAGAGAAATGTATAACAGTCTGAGAGAGATGATTAAATAAAATGTAATTTTCATTATATGTTACAGTCAGAGAGGTTGTAAGCCATTGATCTAACTCACTCTCCATCTCTTGTTTTAAATTTTCAAACATTTAACTCTGATCTTTTAGTGGTTCTCCTCTGAGTTAGATCTTCAATACCTCCTATCCTCCTACTCCCACACAGTCCATTCATTTATTAGAAGTGTCCCTGGAAGAGGTTGGTGTGGATAGGGGCAGATTTCTTAAAGGAGAGGGGAAAGGAAGAATCAATACTGAAGTGGAGAAAATATCTTCTAAGAAGAACTTCCAAAAGATGTATTCTAAAACAAAGTATCCATGCGTATTTTTTAGTGGTCTTTACATTCTTTTGCCGTATATATTTTGTCATCTTCATGTTGAGTGATGGAAGGTGGCCCTGCAGTCTTTTCCAGACCTAGTCTGCTATCCCGAGCCCTTCAGGGAAAAGTCCAAGTACTGCTGAAGGGCAGACACTGATGTCCCTTAACTGCCTTCTGTTCTGTTCTGAAAATTCAGAAGTGACATCCACGCTTCAGTTCTGGTGGCACTAGACATCCTTATGTAAAGAAAATGATTACACAGAAAAAAATATTATAAAGGAAATTTTTAAAATTTGAAAATTAGAAATATTTTACAGCTGAAAAAATTTAATTCTTTTTGTCTTTTTTCTTTTCTTCCTGGGAAGGCACTGTCCTTTATTTTGAAATTGCCTTTCCTACTTTTGGTATTTAAATGCCGTTTTATGAAATTATGATGGTAGATGATGGTGTTTGGGGTTTTATTTTGGTATCCTTTTTTGACTAAATACAAAGTTATCAATCGTATATTAGTCTCGTAATTTTTTTTTTCGTAGTTAGTTGTGGTTTATGAAATCCACCATAGTAAGATCCTAATTTAAATGGTCTTGAAGTCAAGCCAAGTGCAAGGGAAGTGTTGGTGAGGATCAGGGTAAACCTGGAATATGACCAAAAAATCGAAGTGCTGGAGTTCTCCAATGGCTCACAGTAACCGATCGTAGAGACCTGTAGGACCAGGAGCCTAGAGAGAAGGGATTAGAATTAAGATCAGAGGGCATTTGTCATTTAATATCCTAGAGGTGAGGCAGTTCAGAGTGATGATGAAATCCATAGGGTAGCAATGTTTGTGGGGATAAAAGTCATTGTGAAAATTTCATTTTATACCTTGGTCATTTTTTTCTTTATTTGGTGAGGCTATAGACTGTTGGGGCTAACCCAAGTATGTTTAGTACATGTCTAAAACAAGAAAAGATCTCTTTACTTACTACTGACTTTTGATGAAATCTGAACTCAGAATGAAGTATTTGTTTTCTCTCCACTGTCATCTCATCCTTGTTACCTGCTTGTTCTTCTTAAAAAGATATTTTTATTTGAAGTGTGCTGCATGTGATTTGCAAAACAAGTAAAAACTGTCACTTCTACTTACTGCCAGCCATACAGTTGTAGGTCCTAATTGACTTTGGTACAATCTTTCTTTCTTTCTTTCTTTCTTTTTTTTTTTTACACAACTTTGCAATAATAGCTTTGGAATTATTTAGTAGGGATTCTAATTGGGTTTCCAGTTCTTTGCATAGTGGAACCCAAAGATTCAGTGTTTTCCTAACATGTAGCAATAACCACTTGTAACAGTGCCTACATTTCTCTTATTATATACGTTTTGCTTTGTACCACTGAACTCCTACTGCTTTTTCAACTTCTTTATTTCATTTAAAATTTTCTGTAAACATTTTTAGTTGTTGCTAAATACTCCAGAGTCAAGGTATATCATAAATTATGGAACAATTTCCTTAACTCCCTAATGTTAAACTTTTAGAGCTTTTTCAGCTTTTTACTTATAAATAAAATTTCAGATTCTTTTACTATATAGTTTAATCTACATTTATTTTGTGGATAGATTCTTAGATATTAATACGCCTACAGTGGACATTTTCATGTATACATTTTCATTTGCATCTTTTTTCTTGGGTAAATTCTTAGAAGTAAAATAATAGGGTTAAATAATTTTTCAAATGTTTGATACCTATTTCTATATATTTTTTGTAAATTCTGTTTTGATTTTTTTGGGTTTTTTTTGTTTGTTTGATCTTTGGGACTTTGTGGATCTCAGTTTGTTTTAATTATTTGTATGAGCCCTTTGTTAAAACCACTAATCTGCTGTCAATAATAAGCACAGCACTTATTAATTGCCAGGTGTTATTCAAAATGCTTCGTATACGTTAACTTGTTTAGCCGTCATGATGATCAGATATTGTTTTATGGACAAGTTAAATAAGTGATCAGTTTCCTAAGTAAAAATTTAACACAGAAATCTTTGTCCTTCTCTCGTAGCCACTAATAACACTGCTAGTCTTTGGCATTGTACCAGTGTGTTTAATCTGACTAGATTAAACCTCATGATATCATATTCACAAGTACACAATTGTTATCGTATACATTGTGTTTTAACAGTTGTAACATTAGCTAGGTCTTTTGAGATTTTTTTCATGACTAAGATTTAGTATATATTTAAAGTTATTCACCACTTCCAAGGATTTTTAAATTTTTATTTATATTCTACCTGCTTTGAAAAAGGATTTAATATAACTTACAATAAATGAGACATGCAATAGGACTTTTAAACATTAAAGATCCAAAACCTTAAAGAGGAAACAGGATAATTATACCCCAAAATCCAGGCTCATTTGGTATTAAATTTCATTGTTTTTCCTGACATTTCTGGTAAGAATGAAATTCTGGCTCTTGAGGATAGCCCAAATTTATTCACTTAAAATTATGGTGTTCTGTATGTCAGATGCTACTCTGAATGCTAAAATATCTGCCACTGAACAAACCTGAAATGTAGTTTTTTACATACTTTCCATTAGCTGGAGGTAAAAGATTTTTTTATACATGTAATGATTTTAAGGAGCATTGAGAAATATTAAGGTACTGTTGCACAAATTCTTTTCCCTCCTCTGTGCACCCATTCAAAATTGTGAAACTGTGCAAGTGTGATAAATATATTGTTTATAGGTTGAAGTATGATACAAAGTGTGAAATTGAAATATTTCTTCCAGATTTTTATTCAGCAGAGTGTTTGTTCCAAGGGCAAAAAAATAGTTATATCTGGGGCTGAAATTTGTGATTGAGATTGGTAGAAAACAAAGTTTAGAAGAGTGACGGAGGCTGTTTTACAAAGGCTCAATAACTTGGAATGAATCCTATAGTCAATGGAGTGCTACTAAAGACTTTTTGAGCAGGGTAGTGATATCATGAAAATGATGTTTCAGGAAGTTGAATTCTGATGGTTGTATAAGGAAGATTGTCCCAAAGGAAGAGACACCAAGAAATCACTTAATAAGCTCATTGCTGTAATATACACACTGATGATTCTTGGATTTGATACTGACTGCCTTAATCCAAGGTGTAAGGAACCCCAGCTTAATCTGGTTTCTCTTACATTTCCATTCTTAACCTTTCCCAACAGCCCACCATACTGAGCTTCCTTCAATTCTTGCTGTATCTTTTCTCCTCTCCAAGTTTTAACGCATACATTCCTCTGTCTATCACACTTTCATTTTCCCTTTCCTTAACATCTCTTTCCAACTCTCCCCATCACCTCCTATCTTGATGTAGAGATAGAGGCTCTAGAGTACATTGGTTCTAATCCTGGTTTCTGCCCCTACTTAGCAGTGTGACCTTGGCAAATTACTTAATCTCTCAAAGCCTCCGTTTCTTCATCTATACAAGGTAGACAATAAAAATAGTTCCTACTTCATGAGGTAGTTGAGAGAATCAATGGGTAAATATATGGAATATATATAGTACTTGGCGCTTAAAAAGCACTGTATAACTATTGCTGTTATTGTTGTCTGGCTCGTATTCATTTTTCTGATCTCAGCTTAGATTTTACTTCTGGGAAGTCTTTCCTGACCCTAAAACTGGGTTAGATACTCCTTTGTGTTCCCTTAGATTCCTGTATTTCCCTCGCCATGTTATATCATCATTGCCTAGCTGTTTGACTGCTACACATTCTTTTTCTGCTACCATCACATCATCATATCCTTCTTGACTGGCACATAGTAACTGCTCAATAAAAATTTGTTGTCTAGCACACACATACAGTTCAAATAGAAAATTAAAACTGATTACAGTGTGGGGAAATTTTGGTATTTAAACTAAACTATTGAGGTTTATTTCAAAGAGTTTTATAGATTCATTTGTATAGCTTTGAAAGTCCAAAACATTCCTTCCTTCTTTCTTTCTTCCTTCCTTCCTTCCTTCCTTCCTCTCTCTCTCTCCCTCCCTCCTTCCCTCCCTCCCTCCCTTCCTCTCTCTCTCTCTCTCTCTCTTTTTCTCACTTTCTCTTTCTTCTTTCCACCCCATTTTCTTTTAGTCAGCAAATCTTTCATTTGGACGTTGACCCAAGAAGTAAAGGTTTTTCAATTTTACCCTATTTCCATCCCCCAGTTTGAAATTGAGCTATTATACTAAGTGACCTTTTTAGTATCTGTAGGAATTCATGCATTTGCAGTTAAATTCACCCCTTTAGCCTTGGCTGGAATATGAAGAAATGCCCAGAGAGGATAATTCAGTCTGGGCCCTAACCTCGTGAACTATTTAATGTGGAGCCTCAAAGATATAAATTTTTCATTTTAGACTGTGGAGGTGCTTGTTACTCTGCCTTAATTGCAGTGTCTGTTTGGAAAGAAACGATACCTCTGCTTAAAGATGGAATAAAAAAGTGATGACGGGGAGATTCGATTCCTGGAGATAAAAAGTGGAGAGCCAAAAGCTGACCTGACTTTCTTGGTTAGTCAGCCAGGGATGGGGTGGAGGAAACCTCAAAGATTAAAGTGGCTGAGTGACAACAACCACTGAGGCTCTGGGGTCTGATATAAGAGGGAAACTGACCACTGGTAGCCAGGTGAGGACCTCTTAGAAGGGGCCCTGCGGCTGAGCACTAGAAAAGCTTTTATGTGAAGTATTCCCAGTTCTGACATTTATTTATCATCTTGCTGTAGTGGTCATAGTTTGGGGGAATTAAAAAATGACATAGTCTCCTAGAGAATTTCAGAATCTGATAGGAAAGATGGACATATAATGAATTAATTATATTAATAACTGCTAACATTCCCCACCACTTCCAAGGATATAAACTCCTGCTTCATGAGGTAGTTGAGAGAATCAATGGGTAAATATATGGAAAATATAGAGTATTTGGCACTTAAAAATCACTATATAATTATTACTGTTATTGTCTGGCTCGTATTCATTTTTCTGATCTCAGTTTAGATTTTACTTCTGGCACATAGTAGCTGCTCAATAAATATTAACTGAATAAATTAATTTGTTTAATCCTTCCCAATTTACAGATATCTCATTTAGTATTCCACCTTTCTCTCCTGTTCACCCCCTTTGTGGTATAAACAAGATGGATAATAGTATCCATAAGAATAGTAGTGTAGCATAAGACAAAATAATTTTGAGTTAAATAGAACTTCAAATATGAGACTGTAAAGGAGAAAAAATGAATTCTGGCTTGGTAGGGTCACAGAAAGCCTCTCTAAGGGCACAGTCTTTTTACCAGGTCTTTAAGTAGAATAAGGTTTTGATAAACAGAGTAGAGGAAAATAGGAGCTTGTGTAGCCATATCTTACACCAGATGGGTTGCTATACATCTGTCCTGGATCTAGAGTAACCACATACTTTCAATTTCATTTGCTCTTCCTGGTGTATCCCTAGTTTTTTGTTTCATCTTTATCAACAAAGGATCTTTTGGCTTTCTACAACCCATCAGGTGCTGTTCATCTAGATAGAGTTTATACATTCCTTGTTCATATTCCTCTCTTACCCAGTGAATCCCTTATTTCCTCTTCCTGGAAATGAAATACTGTTTCATACTCATTTAGATTCTAACAAAGAAAACTGAGGGACCTCCCTATAAAATTACCTCGTACATTGGGCTTCCCTGGTGGCACAGTGGTTGAGAGTCCGCCTGTCAATGCAGGGGACACCGGTTCGTGCCCCGGTCTGGGAAGATCCCACATGCCGCGGAGTGGCTAGGCCTGTGAGCCATGGCCGCTGAGACTGCGCGTCCGGAGCCTGTGCTCCGCAACGGGAGAGGCCACAACAGTGAGAGGCCCATGTACCGCAAAAAAAAAAAAAAAAATTACCTTGTATATTTTCTGTGCATTCATGCACATGAGCGCATGATTGGGAAAAGGGGGAAAAGAACAGAGATGGAAAAGATTTTAAAGTGTGATGCTTGGCAGAAGGAATAAATAAATGATGATTTTGAAGGAGATATTGGCAAGACTAAACTGACTGGATTAGGGAAGCAAGGAATAGAAACAGGTCAAAGATGGCCGAAATCCATAGACTTTGTACTTTAATTTAAGTGCTTAACTTGCTCCATACATTTCTCATGAACATTGAAAGGCTTTATATGAACCTGTGAACTTTATCAGAAAACAGCATCTTTAGATTTCAGTCAGTCTCAATGTCCCTAATTTCTCTGCTTAGAAATCCTCTGACTCATCAAATTAGGATAAAATCCAAATTCTTTTACCAAAGCCAAGAAGTCCCGCATATCTGACTATGACTGCCTATTTATGTGATCTTAATCACTGTTGCCCATTCATATACCAGTCACACAAGATTTGTTTCTGGTTTTGCCTCAGAGTTTTTGCTCCTGCTGATCTCTCAACCCGGTTGCTCCTCCCTAATAGCTGATTTACTCACCATTCAGCCATCAGTTCTTCCAGAACCACTTCCTTCCCCAGTTATTCTTAATCTAACCCATTACCTTCTTTTATTTTTGTAATAACGCTTACCACTTTATTTTCTTGTTTGTCAGTCTGTCTATTCTAGAGTAATCTTTGTGGGAATTGGTCCTTGTCTGTTCTTCACTGATTGCTGGAGTCCCATTGCCCAACCTTTATACTATATCAGTCTTAACATAACAAACCAAAACGGAATAGATCTTAATTTCAAAAAAATAATAATGCTATTTATTGAGATTTGATTGCTTAAGACTTAAGGTTTGTGTATTCTAACTTCCTTTTTATAATGCAAAACGGATTTTCTTATAATAGTTTTCATGTCTTTCAGAGCTGATCTCTAGAGAGAAACTTGTACCAACTAAGGTCTTATGGCCAAAAACCAATGCTAGGCAACAGATCAACTGTTAACATTATGTTTCCTCTCCTCTGAGGACTAGGAACTAAACAGTGTTGTGTTGCGGTATTATGAGGATGAAAGTCATTCAATTAGTATTTTTCAGAGTGGCTTAATGCGTGCCATTTGTTAAGCTACCTTAAGAGCTGGAGTTCGTGCTCAAATTTAAGTGAGATAAGGATGTACCTACTGCTGCCTGTGAAAATTTTGATATTATGTTTAATAATGTAGCATCTGGCATCTGAATTATCTTTTTGAATTTTACAGGTCACCAAACTTCTTGCAAACTCCTGAGAATAAATCCCAGATCCTGGTATAAAACCTAATAATTTCACTTCAATCTTTTCATTCTCCAAGATCCACTTTTCATTCTTTTAAGTACAAGCCTGTCTATCAGTTTGGCATAATACCAAGGATATTGATGAATGTTGGTTGCCAAATAAATGTAAAAAGTCTGTTCACTGAAAGTCATTGTAATTAGTAATAATGGCTATCATTTATTTTGAGTGCCTTCAAAGTAGACCGTGCTAGGCAATAATTTATCTTGATAATCCCACAACAGCCTTGACAAGTAGGGGGTCACTATTCTCATTTTACATTTGAAGGCACTTTGGCTTAGAAACATTTACTTCCCCAAGGTCACACAGCTAGAAAGGAGCAGAAGTTGATTTATCACCTGGGTCTGTGTGTAAATTTAAAGCTGGTCATCTTGCCACAATGCTTGGCTGCCTATATCGTTTCATTTGAGGGAGGCACTAATACAACATCCACCCTGGGTTCATATGTTACTAATAATCCCTCTGTATCACAGCCACACACATTCTTAGAGTTCCTGGTTGAGATGACTCTATTGAATTCTGTTAAATTTCTTAGATTTAACTAATGGTGCTAGACAGATAGGAAGTAGGCTTTATTTGCAATAATATCATAATTGTTATAATTAAACAATAACCTGAGTTTATGGTTCAGAAGCAGAAGCCAGCAAAAATTTAATCTTAATATTAGCGGTAGCTTCGTGTGTGCTTCCATGTATGTGCACGCGTGCATGCGCGTAAGGAGGGAGAGAGTAGTTACTATGCCAAGTAAGAAGTCTGAAGTGTAATTGGCGGGGCGGGGGGAGACCTATACTTATAAAAAGGATTAAGACGATAACTAAGTATATACCAAACAGTAGATGAGCCAGATGAGTGATAGCCACGATAATCACCCCGGTGGCTCAGAGAAGAGAGAGCTGTTGTGGTAAGGGAAGTTGCTTGTTATGAAATCCAGTATAGTGCAAGATAATCAGATGAGAGGAGATGTAAGCATACTGAGTGTTGTAGCTTCTCTGGTCTTAGGGGGCGTGGTATAAGGGAGAGGTTAACATTTAGAAGTTGAGAGCAAACAGTGAAGGTTTATTTTTACTTTTACAGAACTTGAAATAAAATGCATTTTGATTTGTTTTCAGGCATAATGATATCAATCCCGTAGTTAGAATTTATTCTCCATGGTATTTTGTCATACCAGAGGTATGTTTTGTTGTAGAGCAAGTGAAAAGAAGAGTACCCATTTCAGTATGGCTTCAATCTGTGATCTAAGTTTAATTAAACTGGCTGTATATAGGGCATGTCAAACTCAGCTACTTCCCTTCAACCCACTTAGATTACAGTGAATGACAGCATTGTCACTGATCCATTGCTATGCCTATTGCTACCTAAACATATCCTTTTATCCACTATAGTCCTTGCTTTTTTAAGTCCTTGTTTCTTTAGTAGGATAAAGTAAGTTCTTTGTTGATAATTTATAAAACTGTGCCATATTTACCATTAATGTCTGCTTAGGCTACTAAGAATGCCCAGTAAGTTACATAAGCATTTTAGTAAATGAATTTAATGTCTTTAATTTTAGCAGCACTGAATGCAAGAAGGAAAACCAGGAAATTAAGGTTTGGCTAAAAGGCATTTGAAGTTATCACTGTGGTGATTCTGATCATCTCTTAAGAGAACCAAGTTAGGAAGGATACTAGAATAAGCATCCTTAATATTAAGATAAGTTTCTTTTTTGTGTGCCTTAAAATTCACCACAAATTTTGGTTAAAGTAAGGAGGGCAGTAAGTATCCACTTGACACTGACCTATATATTCATTTAAGGACCTTTCTATTGTCGTATTTTTTTAAATAAATTTATTTATTTATTTATCTATTTTTGGCTGCGTTGAGTCTTTGTTGCTGCTCATGGGCTTTTCTCTAGTTGCGGGGAGCAGGGGCTCCTCTTCATTGCAGTGTGTGGGCTTCTCATTGCGGTGGCTTTTCTTGTTGCGGAGCACAGGCTCTAGGCGTGCACAGGCTTCAGTAGTTGTGGCTCACAGACTCTAGAGTGCAGGCTCAGTAGTTGTGGCTCACGGGCTTAGTCGCTCCACGGCATGTGGGATCTTCCCAGGCCAGGGCTAGAACCCATGTCCCCTGCATTGGCAGGTGGATTCTTAACCACTGCGCCACCAGGGAAGCCCCTATTGTTGTATTTTAAATGAGTCTCCTGGGGTAGTCATGGAGAGAGAAGTAAGCATGACCAGTCAATGGCTGACGTTTGAATTGTCTGAAAAGTGGAGTTGGTTTTATAGGATCTTCAAACAAGACTGCATAGGTGGATACTTGAGATTATGTGTATATGTAATAGATATCAGGGTAGGTGGCCATGATATGATTTGCAGAGACTCTAAGAGCCAAAAACTCTAGCCATTTCTTAAAAGGCCAGTTAGTGAAACATATTTAATTAGGATGAATTTATTTAGTTGACTCACAGTTTAAAATTAAACCTGAGTAAAGGAACAGGTACAGAAGAGATGGGGAAAGGTTTAGAATTGGAGGGTCCTAAGCTGTCAGTGAGGGAAGTGGTAGAGACAGTGTGGCCTACTTTCCCGGTTTTACCTTGGGTGACCCAAGTTACAGTTTACCAGTTCTGAGCTGCTTTTGAGAGCTAGTAGAAAGAGACTATTACAGCCTTGTAGTATGTTATTCGGTTCTGCTGGAGGCCACCATCCTCTTCCAGGTCCTGGGTGGTATCACTGAGAGTCATTCAGAGGTGAGGACTATTTCATGGCAGGCAGCCTGAAGCTGCTGATAGCACAGAAGTCTTCAGTGGCAAGCTTTGGGAAATCTTGATTCCCAGAAAGAGTAAACATCATAAACTCTGAAGAGTGTGTAAGTTTCCCCTGTTATGCAGTGAAAAGGAAATAATGGGCTAAAAAGGATCTGGCTCAGTAGAATGAGAAGAAATATTTATAAACAGACTAAATATTTTAAAAGCAGGTTTTTATGTTATACTTTCAATTGAGATAGTGCAATCTGGCATTCTATCTAAAAAAATTACCAAAATAGCTTTTCAAACATAATAATATTGTGGCAGGAGATTTCCCCTCCCCCAACCTTTTATTATGAACAGAAGAGTTCAGAGGAGTAAAATGATCACCTACCACCTGGATTCAATAATTGTTCAAGGTTTGCCATATTCACTTTGTCTATGTATATGTATTTCATTTATTTGTTTTGCTGAACAGTTTATAAGTTTGAGGCATTATGATGTTTCTCTCCTAAATACTTCAACACGCATTTCCAAAAAATGAGGGCATTTGCTTATGTGACGAAAATACCATTATTATACTACACAATAATTCCTTAATATCATCTGTTATCCATGTGTAGCAAGATATTTTATTTAACTCCTTACTTAAGTATATTTCTCCTTGCTCAAATAACCCTACTCGCCCCAGGGCCGTATTTTTCCTTATGACTTTGCCGTGGATCTGATGCCCAGCAGCAATTGATGAAATTGTTTGCATGTTCATATGGTTTTAAATTTGAGAATGTCTAGGGCAGTGGTTCTCAACTTGGGATGCACATTAGAATAACTTGGGTAGCTTTTAAAAATTCGAATCCCCCTTCATCCCAGACCACATATGTCCTAATTTCTGGGGCTAGGGGACTCAGGCATCAGTGTTTGTTAGTTTCCCAGGTAATTTCCAGTGCATGGCCAAGATTGAGAATCACAACTATGTAGATCCTACTAATTTTCAGTGAGACTGTTCAGAAGTGTTTGGATGGACAGTTGACATTTTTCTAACCAGTAAAGAAATGAAGAGTGGTACGTGGAGGTCTTTAGGCTTTTTCTTTTTCTTTTTCTTTTTCTTTCAATAAACATTTACTAAACATCGACAGTATTTAAAGCACTGAGCTAAGAATAAGATACGTTAACTGTGATGTCCTAGAAAGATATTGGACTTGAGGGTCATACTTCTGTGGAGTTCAGCTGTAGCTTTACCGGGGAACAAGTTGTGTAACTTAGTAGCTAAGTCCTGAACATCAATGAGACTTTAATATGACCTAGCTTTTCTTTCAGAGGATAACTCTACCACTTCTACCACCTCTCTCTATGCTCCAGCCACACTGGCCTTCTTTCGGTTCCTCAAACATATGAAGCTCATTCCTGCTCTAGGACCTTTTTACTAGCTCCCCCACACCCACCCCACAGCCTGTAACACAGTTTGGCCCTTAATAGTCATTTAGGTTTCAATTTATTTATTTTTTTGTTTGTTTTTAATCTTTTTTTAAAAATAAATTTATTTATTTTTGTCTGTGTTGGGTCTTCATTGCTGCACACGGGCTTTCTCTAGTTGCAGCAAGTGGGGGCTACTCTTCGTTGCGGTGTGCGGGCTTCTCATTGAGGTGGCTTCTCTTGTTGCAGAGCACAGGCTCTAGGCACGCGGACTTCAGTAGTTGTGGCACGTGGGCTCAGTAGTTGTGGCTCACAGGCTCTAGAGCGCAGGCTCAGTAGTTGTGGTGCACGGGCTTAGTTGCTCCACAGCATGTGGGATCTTCCCGGACCAGGGCTCGAACCTGTGTCCCCTGCATTGGCAGGCAGATTCTTAACCACTGCGCCACCAGGAAAGTCCTGGGTTTCAGTTGAAATATCATCTCCTTAGTGAGGCTTCCCCAATCACCTAATCTAAAGTAACCTCCCAGATAGTCCATATCGTATAATCATGTTTATTTTCATTTGGCACTTACCCTTCTTGAAATTTTCTTGTTTTGTTTGTTATGGACTCTCTCCCTCTTCTGTAATGTAAGGACACCATGAGAGCTGCGACCTCATCTTTTTTGTTTCCTGTATTCCCAGTAACTGTAGGAAAATACCTGAGATAAAGAGGATGCGTAATAAATGTTTGTAGAATAAATGAATAAGTAAAGTGGTGACAGTAATCCTACCTTACATTTGAGATAACTTGTGAAAAGCTCCTGGGGATAATCTCCTATCAATCCTCACGTGTCCGTTCCCCAAGGAGCATCTTTTCTTATGCTGAAAGTTTAGAAAATCTAAGCAGCGGGGGAGTTTGTGCTGAATGTGTAACAGAGTGTGTTGGCTCTGTCGTTTCAGTAGCCCCCTCCCCAGACTGGGGTTTTAGGGTTTCTTCTTGCTCTCACCGTGAGTCTCCTTGCGAAAAGGCATCAAGAGTAATTGTGCTAATCTTAATACTTCTCCCTCTGAACAGGAATTTGTTGTTTAGCCTTTGGGTAATGCTAGAGAAACAGAATGTGTTGATAAGTCAGTCTTTCCTTGTGTATCGCTAAGAGTCAAGAAGGAGGCAGCATTGGTCAGCTAGTTAACTTTCTTTGTTGTCTTTTACAATCTAAAAAGCAAGTGTGTTAAATGCATACAGAATGTTCTTGACTTTTCTCTTTCTTCCTGGTGTAATTTTTTTAAGCCTTAATTTATGGTCTTGTATTATATGCCAGGCACTGAACGATTAGAACCCATCTTGCAATATCTCTGTGAGGTAGGCACTATTTCTTATTCTCATTTTATTCATGAATCTTAGGAAGTTGTAGAAACTTGCCCTAGTTGGAGATTTGTGGAATCAGGATTAAAATCCAGGTAGTTTGACTTTATATTCCACAATTTTAACTACACTACCTCCCATTATATCCTTTTCTCAACTTGTCTTTATCATTTACAGATTTCTGTAAAATGCATTTGAGATGGCTCATGGTGAATTTATGTCTCAAAGCAACAAATACCAGGAAAACAGTTTTCAGGGGCCTTGCTCAGAAATCTTGTTCTGTTCCATCAAGATTTTTTTTTTTCTCCTGTTAAGGATCAATTTTTATTTACTTCTTTCAGAAATCTTTTTCTCAAATTCTCTTACCAGGTTGATTATTCACATTACATATGAACTGAGTTGCCAATTCTTTATTTTCTTTCCCTCTTCCCTTCTTCCCTTCCTTCCTTGCTTCCTTTTTCTTTTCCCATTCTCTTTATTTATTTTTTATTGGAGCATAATTGCTTTACAGTGTTGCGTTAGTTTCTGCTATACAGCAAAGTGACTCAGTTATATGTATACATATATCCCCTCTTTTTTAGATTTCCTTCCCATTTAGGTCACCACAGATCATTGAGTAGAGTTCCCTGTGCTATACAGTAGGTTCTCACTGGTTATATATTTTATACATAGTAGTGTATATATGTCAATCCCAATCTCCTAATTCGTCCCACCCCACCTTCCCCTTGGTAACCATAAGTTTGTTCTCTACATCTGCAACTCTATTTCTGCTTTGCAAATAAGTTCATCTGTAACATTTTTCTAGATTCCACATATAAGCGATATTATATGATATTTGTTTTTCTCTTTCTGACTTATTTCACTCTGTCTGACGGTCCTAGGTATATCCACGTCTCTGCAAATGGCACTATTTCATTCCTTTTTATAGCTAAGTAATATTCCATTGTATATATGTACCACATCTTCTTCATCCATTCCTGTCGATGGACGTTTAGGTTGCTTCCATGTCCTGGCTATTGTACATAGTGCTGCACTGAATATCAGAGTGCATGCATCCTTTCAAATTATGGTTTTCTCTGATATATGCCTAAGATTGGGATTGCTGGGTCATGTGGTAGCTCTATTTTTAGTTTTTTAAGGAACCCCCATACTGTTCTTAGTGACTGTACCAATTTACATTCCCACCAACAGTGTAGGAGGGTTACCTTTTCTCCACACCCTCTCCAGCATTTATTGTTTGTAGATTTTTTTTTCTTTTGGCTGCATTGGGTCTTTGTTGCTATGCGGGGGCTTTCTTTAGTTGTGGCTAGTGGGGGCTACTTTGTTGTGGTACGCCAGCTTCTCATTGCGGCGGCTTCTCTTGTTGCAGAGCATGGGCTCTAGGTGCGCAGGCTTCAGTAGTTGCAGCACGCGGGCTCCGTAGTTGTGGTATGAGGGCCCTAGAGCACACAGGCTTCAGTAGTTTTGGCGCACAGGCTTAGTTTCTCTGCGGTATGTGGGATCTTCCCAGACCAGGGATCGAACACACATCCCCTGCATTGGCAGGCGGATTCTTAACCACTGTGCCACTGGGGAAGTCGTGGTAGATTTTTGATGATGGCCATTCTGACAGGTGTGAGGTGATACCTCATTTTGATTTTGATTTGATTTGATTTGCATTTCTCTAATAATTAGTGATATTGAGCATCTTTTCATGTGTTTGTTGGCAGTCTGTATATCTTCTTTGGAGAAATGTCTATTTAGGTCTTCTGCCCATTTTTGGATTGGGTTGTTTGTTTTTTTGATATTGAGCTACATAAGCTGTATATTTTGGAGATTAATCCCTTGTCAATTGCTTCATTTGCAAATATTTTCTCCCATTCTGAGGGTTGTCTTTTCATTTTGTTTATGGTTTCCTTTGCCATGCAAAAGTAGATCCCATTTGTTTATTTTTGTTTTTATTTTCATTACTCTAGGCAGTGGATTGAAAAAGATCTTGCTGTGATTTATGTCAAAGAGTGTTCTGCCTATATTTTCCTCTAAAAATTTTACAGTATCCAGCCTTACATTTAGGTCTTTAATCCATTTTGAGTTTATTTTTGTGTATGGTGTTAGGGAGTGTTCTAATTTCATTCTTTTTCATATAGCTGTCCAATTTTCCCAGCACCACTTATTGAAGAGACTGTCTTTTCTCCATTATATATATTCTTGCCTCCTTTGTCATAGATTAGGTGGCCATAGATGTGTGGGTTTATCTCTGGACTTTCTATCCTGTTCCATTGATCTATATTTCTGTTTTTGCCAGTACCCTACTGTTTTGTTTTGTTTTTGTTTTTGAGGTATGCGGGCCTCTCACTGTTGTGGCCTCTCCCGTTGCGGAGCACAGGCTCTGGACGCGCAGGCTCAGTGGCCATGGCTCACGGGCCCAGCCACTCCGTGGCATGTGGGATCTTCCCGGACCGGGACATGAACCTGTGTCCCCTGCATTGGCAGGCGGACTCTCAACCACTGCGCCACCAGGGAAGCCCAGCAGTGCCTTTTTAAGTTTGTTATACTGCCCCAGGGCACCTCAACACACAATTGGTAAACACAGCTCTTTACCAAAAAAAAAAAAAAAGCTCCTGTATACCTAATTTTATTTTGAAGCTCTCCCCTGCTGAAACTTTCTACTTCAGTCCCCCCAAAATTAAAAAAATAAATAAATATTTGCCTTTCTTTATGTACAGCTCACCCATTTTTACCTCTGGTATACACCATTCTTTCCCTCTCACACTAACCCTTCTTCCTCAATCTCCTGTCCCCTTCTTTTCTTCCAAACCATATTTCTTCCCTCCCAAACTCTACTTTAAGATCTATCTCTTGTGACTCTGGCTTCCACTCTGTCACCATTTTTCATACTCTACTGTGGGAGGCTGGAAGAAATGTTCCCCCCAAGAGAGATCCACATCCTAATCCCTGGAACCTGTAAAATCCCTTTACTTTATATGGAGAAAGTGCCTTTGTGAATGTGATTAAGGATCTTGAGTCAGGAAGATTATCCTTGATTATCTAGGTGGGCTCTGAAGGCAATCACATGTATCCTTACAAGAGAGAGGCAGAGGGAGATTTGAACACACAGAAGAGAAGGCGATGTGAAGATGGAGCAGAGAGAGATTTGAAAATGCTGGCCTTGAGAATTGGAGTAATGCAGCAACAAGCCAAGGAATGCTGGCAGCCACCAGAAGCTGGAAAGGTCAAGGAACAGATTCCCCCCATAGAGCTTCCAGAGGGAGTTTGGCCCTGCCGACACTTGATTTCAGCCCACTGAAACTGATTTTGGACTCTGGCCTTCTTAAATATGAGAATGTTATGTTGTTTTAAGCCACTAAGTTTGTGGCAGTTTGTTACAGCAGCCACAGGAAACTAGTACATCCACCTTCTATATTAATTAGCACTTTTGTATATGGTGTATCTGGTGTATTTATTCTTTATAGAGCCAAAGTCTGAGAAGTTCAGTTCCATGCCATCAAAAGTTCTCTTTGATCAGCTTGACCTGCCTGAAAAAATAAACTTATATCTAATTGGCTAATTACTTCATTTATTTACATATTCATTCAGTGAATTTTTGAGAATTTGCTATGTGCCAAGCACTGTGCCAGCTATCATTTTCATGATTAAGTAGTTCCTGAAAAAGACATCCACTCATAAGTTCATTATCGTACTTATTTGTTGTAAATCATAATTAAGCCTTAGTAATCAACTATCCAAGCTGTTCATTTCCCTCTCTTTTCCCTTTTTTCAAACTGATAGCAAGCTGACCTTACTAGAGTTTGTTTAGAAGGAAAATCATGTTGCTAATCTAAAAGGATGTAATGTTCTGTTCTGTATTTGGCTTCAAATCCTATATTGTTAATGTTGAAAGGCACCTTAAAAATAATTAGCCTAACCCTCTCATTTTCTGTGTATAGGAACTGAGTTATAAAGAAGAAAAGTAATTTGCTTGAAGTCATAAAAATAATGGCAGATCTAGAATTCTATCCCAGTTTATCCTTCTTTCCACTATGGGCAGAACCTAGTTTACTTTAACACAGTCTTAGAATTTATGTTTAAATCTGGGAATTTTGCACTGTAGGGTGTTTCCCGCCAAATGGGGAGATTATTTCATTACAGCTTTTATTTTATTTTTTTATAAATTTATTTAGTTATTTTTGGCTGCGTCTGGTCTTCGTTGCTGTGTGTGGGCTTTCTCTAGTTGCGGCGAGCGGGGGCCACTCTTTGTTGCGGTGCGCGGGCTTCTCATTGCGGTGGCTTCTCTTGTTGCGGAGCGTGGGCTCTAGGCACGTGGGCTTCGGTAGTTGGAGCATGCAGGCTCAGTAGTTGTGGCTCGTGGGCTCTAGAGCGCAGGCTCAGTAGTTGTGGCACACAGGCTTAGTTGCTCTGCAGCATGTGGGATCTTACTGGACCAGGGCTCGAACCTGTATCCCCTGCATTGGCAGGCAGATTATTTTTTTTTTTTTTTTTTTTTTTTTTTTGCAGTACGCGGGCCTCTCACTGCTGTGGCCTCTCCCGTTGCGGAGCACAGGCTCCGGACGCGCAGGCTCAGCGGCCATGGCTCACGGGCCCAGCCGCTCCGCGGCATGTGGGATCTTCCCAGACCGGGGCACGAACCCGCGTCCCCTGCATCGGCAGGCAGACTCTCAACCACTGTGCCACCAGGGAAGCCCGGCAGGCAGATTCTTAACCACTGCACCACCAGGGAAGTCTTCATTACCGCTTTTAAATATCACACCTATACACTCAAGCACTTAACTCCTCTGGATTCAATCCTTTTGCCTTCTAAACTTTAATGTAGTGTTAAAAGCCTAAGATTTCCCCAAATTGAAAGTTTGTATTTATCTCTTTCTTGGTTTCATTCCTATTAGAATCACAGTATTAGAACAGATTGAGGAGAGACCTGTATGATGAACAAATTCAGTTCCCTTGTTCTCCAGATGGCCATTTTGAACTAGTGGTTCTACGCAGTAATGGAAAAGGTGCTGGACTGGGAGTAAGAGATTTAGATTCTGGTTCCAGGTTCATATTGAACTACCTATAAATAACAAGGCAAGTTGGCAAATAACTTCCTTTCTCTGAACCTCATTTCATTCGTGTGTAAAATGAACGATTAAACTGGATAGCCTCTAGCATTCTGTGAATCAGTGAATCCAGGGATTTTGGCGTCCAGTTCCACACTACCTTACTACTTGCCCTCTAGAGACTTTTAAAGCATATGATGCGGGCTTCCCTGGTGGCTCAGTGGTTAAGAATCCACCTTCCAGTACGGGGGACACGGGTTCGAGCTCTGGTCCAGGAAGATCCCACATGCCGCGGAGTAACTAAGTCCCTGCGCCACAACTACTGAGCCTGCGCTCTAGAGCCCACGTGCCACAACTACTGAAGCCCATGCACCTAGAGCCCATGCTCCGCAACAAGAGAAGACACCATAGTGAGAAGCCCACACATCACAACAAAGAGTAGCCCCCACTCAGTGCAACTAGAGAAAGCCCGCGCACAGCAATGAAGACTCAAAGCAGCCAAAAATAAATAAATTTTAAAAAAAATTTTAAGCATATGATGCATAAGGACGGGCTTATGTCTTTTCCCTTTTTTAAGTCCATGACATTGCCAGGAATGAGAAATGACATTGCCAGGAATGAGAAATTATTTTTCACAGAGTGAGTGTTGAGGTTGATACATAAATTCCTTCTTTAGACTGTTAATCCTGAAAGGGAAAGAAGGAACTTTGGAGCATAGATCCTTTAGTGGAGCAGAAAGTCCAGCAGAGTGCTTAAAATACTTCAGTAGAGGAGCTCATAATGCGGCCACTGATGATGGTGGTAATGAGAATGACAGCCAGCGTTTCTTTCCTGTGTGCTGAATACCATGCTAGGTGTTTAAAATGTATTAATTGAATGGATTAAAGTGGGTTAATAAAAGTAGAACACACAGAATAATGCCTGGTATGTGGTAAGAGCTATATAAGTAGTCATTGGTATTGTCATTTTTATTGTTATGTTATTGTGGTGGTGGTGGTTGTAATTAGTCTTCCTAGCATCCCTGTAAGGCAGGTACTATTTTTATCCATTTTTCAGATGGGGAAGCTAAATCAGGCGTTAAACCAAGAAATAGAATAGAATTTAAACTCTAGCCTATGTAGTTAAGTTTGGATAGCTGTTTTACTTAGAGCAGCCCCTTCCCTCAAAGGGAAGGCCCCTTTGAGGAGGTGACATTTAGGCTGAAATTGAAAGATAAAAAGCTAGCCATTCAAAAATAAGGGTAGGGGTACACCAGGAGGCCTTCTATGCAGATAGTAAGGCAAGTGCAAAGGCCTATATTCACCTTCTTAGTGAATACTCTAAAATTACATGCCGGCACAAACTTTCTATCCCTTCCTCTCTGTTTTATTTTCTCCCTAACCCTTCTCACTGTCTCACATACTGTATAATTTATTTTGGTTTTGTCCATCTTCCCCAACAGCAGGATAGAAGGTCCATGAGGGCAGGGATCTTTGTCTGATTTGTTTTGTCATTATACCTAGGGCCTCTTTTAGGCCATGGGGCTTCTTTCAGCAAATTAGGAAAAAAGCCTCCTTTCTAAGAGGTGGCAGCCCCACACCAGGACAAGCAGCTTAGCTAGCATAACATGATCTGGACTTCAACTTCCTCCTGCCTCCTCAGCCAGGAGCCCTTGTGTAAGACATAATTGAACAAGCATCACATGAGAGTCCTACATGCATCCATAGTACCTCCAGCAGCGCCAGCATGTAGGAGGCACTGAATAAATATTCATAGAATGACAGCATAGTTTAGAATGAAGCGGGTGAGTGGTTATGAGATGAGCAGGTAGGCAGAAACCAGATCTGGTAGGGACTTGTAAGGAGTTTGATTTTTTTTTTTTTTCCCCTAATAGCAGTCAGCTAAGAACTACTTTTTTTTTTTCTTTTTGGCTGCGTTGGGTCTTTGTTGCTGTGTGCAGGCTTTCCCTTGTTGTGGCGAGCAAGGGCTACTCTTAGTTGCGGTGTGCGGGCTTCTCATTGCAGTGGCTTCTCTTGTTGTGGAGCACGAGCTCTAGGCGCACAGGCTTCAGTAGTTGTGGTGCACAGACTCAGTAGTTGTAGCTCGCAGGCTCTAGAGCGCAGGCTCAGTAGTTGTGGCGCACGGGCTTAGTTGTTCCGCGGCATGTGGGATCTTCCCAGGCCAGGAATCGAACCCATGTCCCCTGCATTGGCAGGCGGATTCTTAAGCCACCAGAGAAGTCCAGAACTACTTTTCAATGAATCATAATCTTCTGTATTTTTAGTAAGCAATGCAAGTAATTCTGTAGTACAGAAAGGCATAGGCCAAGTTAATTGAAGTCCAACTTTCAATACTTTTGGACCTTGGCTTTAGGAATCTGTCTCCTTCCTACTTTATCCTTATCGATTTGGCATTGCATTTTGCCTGCATATGTTGGTTTATCATGTTCTATCAAGATCTGTGTGGGCATTGGGGTAAGCTATATATAAAATGATCATTTTTCTTGCAACCTCAAATCCAGACACAGTAGGGTAGAATTTTTCAATGAGGGCTGTTGCAGAAAACCCAGGACATCTGGTCCTTGTGTTTGAATAATGACTGAGCAGAGAGAGGAGAGCATCTGGATATTATTCTCTTTAGGAACTTCTTGTATGAATTAGTCAAGAACCTCTAATTTTTTATCAGCTCCCACCCTCACTCCCCCCAAAACACCAACCTTCACTGATGTAATTTAGGGTTCCCAGTTCACTGAGGAGATGACAGCTGGAATCTTGGCATTAAATGACTGTTTGTTTGAGCTTTTGTTTCTCTTTCGTGCTGATGTTTTTTTGGCACCCAAGGCCACATTTGAGAATTCACTTTCTCTCTGAGAGGTTTTTGTTGGCAGTTTTTATCTTATTTCGTTTCTTTTCTGTGATAGGTTAAGGTTACAGCTTGGAAAAAACAGAAAAACTGAAACTGCAGGGTTTATTGATGAGTTCCTGCCCCACCATGCCCTAGGCCTAGTACGTGCATGCTTCTGATGAATCACTGCTGTTAGTATTTAGTATTTACTGATCCTCATATCCCAGTATTGTGCAAAGCATAGAATCTGCCCAAGGGACTTAATAGCTGAATAGCCTACTCGATCTGTTGGTTTCTCCCTCCCTCATCTCTGTTGGTGGCTACAGGGAGGAATATGGGAGACATGAAACTGTAAGCAAGAGGAAATCTAGACTCTGTAGCTTTATTGCTGCCTGGGAAGTGGCCTGAGAGATCAGATGCAAGAATTTGATGCTCTGTGCAGCTGCCATAAATAACCTCCTCTCATTGGGGGTGAGGATGAAGTATTTCCACATGGTTGCTCAGGTCTCTTCTCTTTGCCCTGATGCTTCTTCCCTCTTTCTTTCATTAATTGCTTAGCAGTTGCTGATGCAATTAAAATGAGATGTGTCTGCAGTCTCTGTGGTTTGCTGTCAGGGCCCTCTCTCTAAGGTCTTCATCTTGTTGCTAGGGATGGGTGAACATCTGATGTTGAAGCAAGAGGAGGGAGGGACCTGTGGCTGCAGTTAAATGCATTTTTCTAAACGCAGCAGCTTGCAGAGCTAGATTTCTCCTGACACTGTAATCCTTTTACCAAACCAAGTGCTAGTCCCTTGTGCTGTTCATTAATGGAGCTTATATTTGGCAGCACAGTATATAGAAATGAATTCTGCTGAATTGCTTTTGTTGGTGATATAGAAAGTGCTTTTCATTTTTAAATAGGCAAGAGCAAGATGGAAACAGCAATCTCAAAGTTCAGAATTCTGAGTCAAAACCTATAATCCCCAGGTTTCTATGAAAAGCAAGAACCTGGAGATGTTAAGAGGGCTGGATTGCAACACTTAATCTGTTTTGGGTCACTGGGTGGAATATACACTACACCTGCTATTATGTGTCTCCCTACTGGCCAGCATTTTCAGCCTGCTTCTGACTTCTGTTCCTTTTTTGCTTGTCTTCAGAATTGCCAGGAGACGCTCAGAGGACCTAACCATTGTGTTTCTACTCAGTTTCTGGTAGAGGAGGGCTGACTGCTCTTTACCAGTGCTGCTTGGTAATCATGTGGCAGGTGGATGGCTGTGAGACATGAATTCTCCATCTGCTTACCTGCACCCCAGACCACTGTATGCATTTGCCACATTCGCCAAGGGATCACACTGCCTACTCAAACTTCAGCATGCATGAAAATCACCTGGAGAGCATGTTAAAACACAGATTTCTGGGTTGAATCCACCAGAGATTGTGATTGAGTAAATCTGGGGTGAGGCCATTTGGCATTTTTAATAAGTTCCCAGGAAACGCTGATGCTCATGCTCCCAGTCTGGAGACGATACAGAGTAATACTGGCCTAGGGATGATGCTTTACACATAAATAAGACCCAGTATTTGCTGATTTGATTTGATTTTTCTAGTATTTCAATCTTAGGATGTGATAGATTCCAAAGATTTTTATCTGCTTTTACCTTCAAATGTTAGTCAGTTGAAATTATCTGAGTTTTTTACTTTCAGCAATCCTCCTACACAGATCTCTTGTCAGATCATCCATGTTCGTTGCTGGCTATATATCTGTTAGGGTGCTTGATTCTGTTACGCAAAGATGTAGTTACTTTGCAACTTAAATGTCTTATATGTGTTTATGATTAGACATCTGATCTGATATTATGCGCCTGGATGACAGGTTCCAAATTTTTTCCTAAGGTAAGGGAAATATGCAATGTATGTTTCCTTGTGTACTCTAATTTATTAAATTCCTTTACTGTTTTAGAACAGTTATAGAGTTGCAGAAAAGTTAGTTTAGACAATTCCCATATACCCCCACACCCAGTTTTCCTTGTTGTTAACATCCTGTATTATTAGATGATCTACGCCTTACAATAATGCACCAGTATTGATTTGTTATTATTAAGTCTGGATCTTATTTAGATTAACTTTTCCTTTTTCTGTTCAAGTCTAATCTAGGATACCACGTTACTTTTAGTTGTCATGTCTCTTTAGGCTCTTCTTGGTGGTAGCAGTTTCTCAGACTTTTCCTTGTTTTTGATGACTTTGGCAGTTTTGAGGAGTACTGGTCAGGTATTTTGTAGGAGGTCCCACTGTAAGAATTTGTCTTAGGTTTTTCTCATGATAAAACGAAGGTTATGGGTTATTGATAGGATAACCACAGAGGTAAAGGGCTATTTTCATCACATCTTATCAAGCACACATACTGTTAACATGATTTATGACTGTTGATGTTGGCCTTGATCACCTGGCTGTGGCTTGTCAGGTTCTTCACTATAAAGTTACTCTCTTTTCTTCTCCTCTTTCCATTTGTATTCTCTGGAGGAGAGTCACTAGACATTGTCTACAGCCTGAGGAGTGGGGAGTTACACTCCCGCTCCTTGAGGCCACACTATCTATATAAATTATTTCAAATCTTCTCCATGGGAACTTTTGATTCTTCTTCCCCATTTACTTGTTTATCCAGTTATTTATTTATATCAGAATGGATTCATGGATATTTGTTTTATATTTTGGGTTGTATTCCAATATCACTTAATTTTGGTTCTCAAATAGTTCCAGCTTCGGCCATTGGGAGCCCTTTCAGTTGGTTTCCACATTCCTTTGCATAGCATCCTTAATGTGTGTGTATGTCCCCATGCATACTCGCTTGTGTGCATTGTTACTGTTGCACTTCCTTGCCTTCTGGTGCTATAAGATGTGGTATACTCATCTTGTATATTTCATACTCCAGCCCTAGAATGAGCCATTTCTCCAAGAAGCCCTGATCCCTTTTATTAGAGAATGGTACTAGAAAATAAGATCTAGGCAGTAGTCATGCCCCTTGCTACTGGAGTGGGGCCATTATTTATTTTTATAAATTTATTTATTTTTAGTTGCGTTGGGTCTTCGTTGCTGCGTGCAGTCTTTCTCTATTTGTGGCAAGCGGGGGCTACTCTTCGTTGCCGTGCGTGGGCTTCTCATTTCGGTGGCTTCTCGTTGTGGAGCACGGGCTCAGTAGTTGTGGCTTGCGGGCTCTAGAGTGCGGGCTCAGTAGTTGTGGCACATGGGCTTAGTTGCTCCGCGGCATGTGGGATCTTTCCAGACCAGGGCTTGAATCCGTGCCCCCTGCGTTGGAAGGCGGATTCTTAACCACTGCGCCACCAGGGAAGTCCCGGTACTTTTTTTTTTTTTTTTGCGGTACGCGGGCCTCTCACTGCTGTGGCCTCTCCCATTGCGGAGCACAGGCTCCAGACACGCAGGCTCAGCGGCCATGGTTCACGGGCCCAGCCGCTCTGAGGCATGTGGGATCCTCCCAGACCGGGACACGAACCCGTGTTCCCTGCATCGGCAGGCGGACTCAACCACCGCGCCACCAGGGAAGGCCCCTAGGCCATTATTTTTTAAACAAACATACTCTAGGGAGTAGAAGTGGGACAGCAATGGGGGTGAGGGCAACTTTTTTTTTTTAACAAACTTTGTTAAACTCTTATTCTTTAAACAATGTGTATGTTTAACTTTAATATTTGAAAAATAGTTGTGGGGACTTCCCTGGCGGTCCAATGGTTAAGACTTCGCCTTCCAATGCAGGGGGTGCGGGTTCAATCCCTGGTCAGGGAATTAAGATCCCACATGCCTCAGGGCCAAAAAAATCCAAAACAAAACAGAAGCAATATTGTAAAAAATTCAATAAAGACTTTAAAAATGGTCCACATCAAAAAGTCTTTTTTTAAAAATAGTTGTGTATAGCTAATCATCAGGAAATGCAAATCAAACTAGGAGATAACACCTCACATCTGTCAGAATGGCCATCATCAAAAAGAACACAAATAGCAAATGTTGGTGAGGATGTGGAGAAAAGGAAACCCTAGTACACTGTTGCTGGGAATGTGAATTGGTGCAGCCACTGTGGAAAACTATGGAAGTTTCTCAAAAAACTAAAAATAGAACTATCATATGATCCAGCAATTCGATTACTGGCTATCTAACCAAAAAAACACAAACATTAATTCGAAAAGATACATGCACCCCAATGTTCATAGCAGCATTATTTACAGTTGCCAAGATATGGAAGCAACCTAAGTGTACATCAAGAGAGGAATGGATAAAGAAGATGTTGTGTATATATGCAGTGGAATAGTACTCAGCTATAAAAAGGAATGAATTATGCCATTTGCAGCAACATCGAAGGGCTAGGAGAGCATTATGCTAAGTGAAATAAGTCAGAGAAAGACAAATACATTATGATATCATTTATATGTGAAATCTAAAAAATACAACAAACTAGTGAATAAAACAAAAAAGAAAGACTCACGGATATAGAGAACAAAGCAGTGGTTACCAGTGGGGAAAGGGGGGGGCATGATAGAGGTGGGGGGAAGGGTGTTATTAAAGTATTATATGAAATCACATGTGTGAAACTTTTGAAAATTGTAAAGCACTATAGAATTTAAAGAATCTTTCATTCAATTAAAAAAATAGTTGTGTGCCTAGGAGGAAAATGTTAAAGGAAAAAGACGAATTTAAAACACAATTAGTTACACTCTAAACAATAAATTTTACTGTGGTGAGAATCCTAGTTCAGTACATAAATCTTTGTCCACATTTCTGATTTATCAGTTAATATGCTTTTGCTAACCCTGTTTTTATTTTTTAAATGTGTGTTTTGTTTTGTTTTTTAATTTATTTTGGCTGCGTTGGGTCTTTGTTGCTTAGCGCGGGCTTTCTCTAGTTGCAGTGAGCAGGGGCTACTCTTTGTTGCGGTGCGTGGGCTTCTCATTGCAGTGGCCTCTCGTTGCAGAGCACTGGCTCTAGGTGCATGGGCTTCAGTAGTTGTGGCACGTGGGCTCAGTAGTTGTGCCTCGCAGGCTCTAGGGCGCAGGCTCAGTAGTTGTGGCTCATGGGCTTAGTTGCTCCGCGGCATGTGGGATCTTCCTGGACCAGGGCTTGAACCTGTGTCCCCTGCATTGGCAGGCAGATTCTTAACCACTGTGCCACCAGGGAAGTCCCACAAACCCTGTTTTTAAATAGCATTAGGAAATTTCTTATCGCTCAGAATTTCAGAAGTAGGTCAGGTTTGGGTTTTTTGTTTGTTTGCTTTGGATAACGTGATGACTCCAGCTTTTTAAGGATTTCATTCAAATACCACAACATGAGGTTAAGAAGGGAAATTTCTATTTCTTAGGAGAAAGGAAGCCTTTCCCAGAAGCTCCCAGCAGACTTTTATTCTCACATCTGTGACCATAACTGGGCCATAAGCCCTCTTTTAAACTAGTTGCTGACAAGGGGAATGGGATTTCAATAATTGTCTTTGATGTTCTCAGGTGAAATGGATGTTGGAAGCCAACCACATCTGCTACCCCAGTCATTACCTGTTAAGTACTTTTTGAGAAACCTCCTCCTCTTTCAAGAAGCTTTACTGTTTAGTTAAAGGTAAAATATGAGTGGATAAAACAGTTGATCATCAATATGGACAGTGTCATAGGTCCATATTTATTGAATTAATTAGGTGAATGTAAGTAAAACTTTTTGACATAGATGTGCTTTAGGAGTTCTTAATTAGGGGGAAATACATGAAAACAGTTTAATAACTAGACCAGGAAGCTTCTTGAAGAAGAGAGAAGACTTAAACTACTGTTTACTCATCAGCTAGTCACAGTGCTGTCCTACTTCTGTCCAGTGTTGTGCTGGTAAATGTTTAACCAGCTGGGAGAAGGGGACAGGGCTTTTTGTAGTGTTTACCAATTTTCAGAGTGTAAATAAAACCCTGGCCTATTTTAATCTATCAGTGTGGAGTCAGCTGCCTTGCACACCACTGCTTATTTCTAAGAGGATTGTTTAATTTTCTAATTAATCTACTGAGACCACGTATTGACAAAAGCAACATTTCACTTTTTTTTTTTTTTTTTTTTTTTTTTTTTGCAGGACGTGGGCCTCTCACTGTTGCGGCCTCTCCCGTTGCGGAGCACAGGCTCCGGACGCGCAGGCTCAGCGGCCATGGCTCACGGGCCCAGCCGTTCTGCGGCATGTGGGATCTTCCCGGACCGGGGCACGAACCCGTGTCCCCTGCATAGGCAGGCGGACTCTCAACCACTGCGCCACCAGGGAAGCCCAACATTTCACTTTTTTAGCCTTGTAAATCATCAATAATAAAACCTAGATTACCAATATAAGGTAGTTTGGTTGTGGTGTTTTGGACAGTGGTGTGTTAGAGAATTGTAATTTTAAGGTAATATAAAATACTGGTCTTTGTAGACTTTGAGAAATGAAAGAAACCTTATTGTTAGCTTTAGGTGGTAGGTGAAATGTTACTAATTCAGTTTTTATGGAGCACCAACTATGTGCTCCGTGCTGTAAAAACAAAAATAAATAAGACTAGAATCTCAAGAGCCTCTCTCCTCAGTCTATTAGAAAGACAAAAAATTATCAACAGATAACTTGAAGTGGAAGCGTGATAAGGGCCCTTGAGCTTTAAAATGCTATAAGAACACAAAGGGGAAGTCAGCTAAATTTGGGGACATCATGGAAGAGGGTGTTTGAATTATATCTTGAAAGGAAATACGGCATTTGCATTGAGGAGATGAAAGGAAAGGATCATTTCAGGCAGTAGGAAGAACATGTCCCTAATTGTTGAGGGATGAAAAATCTGATACGTTTCATGCCTTTTTTGGGTGACATGCAGGTAAAACCCAGGGTGAGTAGAGGATAGAGAAGAGAAAGGAGAGATAAGCCAAGGCCATATTGTGAAAGGTCTTAAGTCATATTATGGAGTTTGGATTTACTTATTATTAAGTATGAAACTTCTTAATATAAATAAGATTTTAATACAAAAGTTTCTGCTTCTCCATATCTTTAACCAAACTGGGTGTTTATGATTCTTTATAATTAATGCTAATTTGATGGGGGAGATGCTTTGTCATTTTAATCTGTGCCTTCCTAATTATTAGTGTGGTTGAATGTAATTTTTAAAATATATCTATTGGTCATTTGTATTTCTTCTGTGTATTGCTTGTTCATATCCTTTACTCATTTTTCTGTTGAATTGTTTGTTTTTCCTAATGATTTGTAGGAACAATTTATATGAACTATAGATATGAATCCTTCATTTTAAGGCTTTTTTAAGACAGTAATTCTAGCCTTTGTGGTGGATGGATTGGAAAAAGGAGAGACTGTTGTCAATTTGGCCAATTGGGAGATATTACAATAACCTATAGCCATAGAGCAGAGATGATGTGTTGTTAAACTGTGGCAGTGGGGGAAGAGGGCTGCAGATATAGAGATCAAGCTGCCACCCAGTGGCTTTGTAGTGGAGCTTGGATTAAATGTCAGTACTACTGCCTTTTAATTTAGTGATTTTTCTAGAATACATTGTCTCCTTTACACTCTTTTCCTTCTGATTCTAGGAAAGAAAAATAAGGGAGTTTTATACAGCAGAGTCTACAGTAAGGTTAAAATGAACGGAGGCTCTAATTTAGGAATCTTGTATATAAAAGAGAAAACAGATGAATATTTTTTATCTGTTCTCAGGATATGATGGACTTTTTAAGCATGAATCCTAAGGGAAGAAACATAAAGGAAAATATTGATAAATTTTTACTTAAAACTTTAAATTTCTTTATCAAAAAAGATCATAAACATCTCCACAGGATCCTGCTGCAGTGCAGTCCTCTGGAGCGGTATCTGTCCTCTCATGTTCCATATATCAGTGGACTTAAAAGTGGGTGTCCTCTTTTTTCTTTCTTGCCACTTGCAGATCATTATCTCTCCTTTTTCTCTAAAACCTCCTAGGTTTGTAAGTCTTGTCATTTGTCTGTTTTAGTAATTTTATAGACACTGGGTTACTTCCCCTCATTCTTTAATTGGAATGTTTAATTTGATTACATTTAACATAATTACTGATGAGATTTATGTCTGCCATTTGCTGTTTATTCTCTATATGTTTTTAATATAAATTTATTTATTTGTGGCTGCGTTGGGTCTTCATTGCTGCACGCAGGCTTTTTCTAGTTGTGGCGAGCAGGGCCTACTCTTCATTGCAGTGCACGGGCTTCTCGTTGCGCGGGTGGCGTGTTGCGGAGCACGGGCTCTAGGCGCGTGGGCTTCAGTAGTTGTGGCATGCGGGGTCAGTAGTTGTGGCTCACGGGCTTAGTTGCTCCCTGGCATGTGGGATCTCCCTGGACCAGGGCTCAAACCTGTGACCCCTGCAGGCGGATTCTTTACCACTGTGCCACCAGGGAAGCCCCTATTTTCTATATGTTTTATGTCTTTCCTGTTCCTCTATTCCTCCACAAAGTCTTCTTTTGTGTTAAGTGGAGATATTCTAGTATACCATTTAAATTCCCTGATTGTTTCTTTTAATATAGTGTTTAGAGTTATTTTCTTAGTGGTTGCCCCAGGGATTACAATTAACATCTTAATTTATAATAATCTAGTTTGGGTTAATGCCAATTTAATTTCAGTAGTATGCAAAAAGTGTGTATGTGATAGGCAGAATAATGACCCCCTAAAAAAATCCTATAACTCCTAGAACCTATGAGTGTTACCTTTCGTAGCAGAAGGGATTTTCTAGATGTGATTAAGGATTTTGAGATGGAGAGAGTAGCCTGGATTATCCAGGTTGGGCCCAGTGTAATTACAAGGGTCTTTATAAGGGAAAATGGGATGCAGAAAAGTAGGAGTCAGAGATTTAAGGATGTTATACTGCTGGCTTTGAAGATGGAGGAAGGGGCCATGAGCTGAGGAATGCAGGCAGCCTCTAAAAGCTGGAAAAGGCAAGAGAACGAAGTTTCCCCTAGAGCCTCTACAAGGAAATGTAGCCCTACCAACATCTTGAATTTAGCCCAGTGAGACCTATTTCAGACTTGCAACTTCCAGAACTATAATAAATTTGTGTTGTTTTACGGCTGTAAATTTGTGGTAGTATGTTGCAGCAGTAGTAGAAAACTAATATAATCACGGGGCTACCTTTACTGGTGTTCTTTATTTCTTCATGCGAATTCAAGTGACTGCCTAGTATTCTTTCATTTCAACCTGAAGGATTCCTTTTAAAATATTTCTTATAGTGCAGGTCTGCTAACAATGAATTCTCTCAATTTTTGTTTACCTGGGAATATCTTAATTTCTCCTAGTTTTTGTTTTTTTTTTTTTTTTTTTTTTTGCGGTACGCGGGCCTCTCACTGTTGTGGCCTCTTCCGTTGCAGAGCACAGGCTCCAGACGCGCAGGCCCAGCGGCCATGGCTCACGGGCCCAGCTGCTCCACGGCATGTGGGATCTTCCCGGACCGGGGCACGAACCCGCGTCCTCTGCATCGGCAGGCGGACTCTCAACCACTGCGCCACCAGGGAAGCCCGCTCCTAGTTTTTTAAGAATAGTATTGGTAGATGTAGAATTGAATGCTCACCCAGGCAGTTGACAGCTCTTCACTTTCTGCGTGGCAGAGCCTCAAGGTCAACCAGAGATGAGAGCTTAGAGCCTCCTCAGGCCTTTTCTGAGCAAGTAGTGGTCAGCCCTGGGCATGTGGGTGCCTTCTAGATTCCCAGGAACACATCAGAACTTTTCAAAGCCTCTGTGGACAGCTGCTTTCCTATCTTTCCTTTTAAGCTTTTTGGTTAGCCTATTATTTGCCCCAACTGTTCCCTACTGTCTTAGGCAGCCACAAAGTTAAACACTTGGCAGTGAATATTTTTGTCCATGTTTCCATCCTCAGGGAGAAGGCTTTTCACACTGGGCAAGCTCTAAATCTGGTCAAATATAGACAACCTTGCAAGTGGGGTTTTCCAAGAAGCCACTAGAAAGGTCAAATAATGACAATTCTTTAGGAACAAAGCTTGTTCTGCCCTTTCCAGTAGTTGTCAGGCTGCTGCTTTTCACTGTGATTGTAGGCAATTGATTTTCAGAGCTGGGGATGGGAATAGGGTAAATTCAGATGCCACAGAGCTCACTTTTCTTATTGAGATTCGGCTTATTTCTTGAGTAAATGCTTCCCTGATTGCTGCAAGCCTTCGGCTAATTTCCAGAATTCTGAAAAACTTAATTCTGACGATTTTTGTGTGTGTGTGCGGTACGCGGGCCTCTCACTTTTGCGGCCTCTGCCGTCGCGGAGCACAGGCTCAGCGGCCATGGCTCACGGGCCCAGCCGGTCTACGGCATGTGGGATCTTCCGGACCGGGGCACGAACCCGCGTCCCCTGCATCGGCAGGCGGACTCTCAACCACTGCGCCACCAGGGAAGCCCCCTGACGATTTTTTTTTTTAGTTTTCCTACTTCTTTTATGGAGGAGAGAATTTTCAGAGATCTCCGCCATTTTTGAGGATGTGTCCCCTCATTCTTTAAAGGTTTTAGTTCCTGGCTCACAGTCACTCTCTCCAGTACTACTCCTGGCTTAATTCTTCTTAAACTCAATGTTCATACTCATGATCTTACTAATGCCTTTGCTTCTTAGTTCTTGGCCACATCTCTCCCAGTGATTTTATTCTCCATCCTGTCTCAGCTACTAATCCTAGGTCATATCCTAAACCAGTGCCCCCGGCGGTGCCTCTGCCAAACTATGTATTTTTGTAAATAAAGTTTATTTAAATACAGCCTTGCTCCTTCATTTATGTGTTGAATACAGTTTCTTTCACACTATAGTAGCAGAATTGAGTATTGCAGCAGAGACCAGTGGCTCTCAAAACCTAAAATATTTACTGTCTGACCCTTTGCAGGAAAAGTTTGCAAGGCTTCTGTCCTAGACCTACTCATTTAGAGCTGCATCTCCTCTATTATCCCAATTTCAAGCATCCTGTTCTTCATCCAGCCCCTCGTTTTTAAAAACTTCTTAAAATTTGTTTATTTTTGCAGTTCCCTTCCTCTAGAATCCATCAATGCTTTGACCTCACCACCTTCTGTACTGTGCATCTCACTTTTTTCACATATTTACTTCCCTCCTTACCCTTACCTCCTTACATTATTGATTACTTCCTTCTATACACTCTTAACTTGCTCATTGATAAAACCCCAACCAAGGTTAAAACCATCTTTTGGCTTACTCCATGCCTACACCTTTGCATCTAAATGTGGCTAGAGAAAACTATGCAACTGTTCTGCCTGTTCTCATATTAAGTTCATGGTTATTACCCTTACGTAGGCCTTTAATACTTCATGGCAATCCTACTACATTTCCCTATCTATTCACTCTTTCCTACCTTCTTTTCTCTTCAAACTTCCTGCATCCCTCTCTCATCTTCAGTCTCACCTTGCTTACTGTTTCACTGAAAAAATAGAAGCAAGAGCTTCTACCCATTCTACACACATCTTCCCATTTATTTTTTTACTGGCATATACCCATTTATCTGCGTGTTTGCTCATGGGCTGCTTGTGAACCTATCTAGAGCTAATCGCTCCTCTCATACAAAAGATCTCTTCCTCCTGTCTCTCAAGGGCTTCACTCCAACATATCACCTTTTTCTCTATTGCAGAATTACTATTTTTTCCTGTATATAGATTATTCCCATCAGCAGCACACATGCACTAATTTTTTCTAATCTTTTAAAAACAACCTCTCTTGATCCCACGTCCTCATCCAGAAAGTGCCCTATTTCTCTGCTCCCTTTAGCAAAACTTCTCAAAGAGCAGTCTATACTCCAGTTACAGTATAGACTCAAATTATAGTCTTCACAATCATCTCCATTCTTCTCCTTTCTCTCCTAAACCAACTTCAGTTTGGCTTTTTCCTCTGCCATTCTACAAAGTCACCAGTGACCTGTACATTGGTAAATCCAATGATCCATTCTCAGTATTTTTTTAAGTAGGAGTCTTCTTGAGACACAATTCACATGCCATATAATTCACATTTTGAAAGTATGAAATTTAGGGGATTTTAGTATATTCATAGTTACGCAGCTATCACTATTATCTAATTTTAGATCATTTACATCGCCCCAGAAAGAAACCCTGTGCCCATTAGTAGTCACTATACATTCCTGCCTTCCTGTAGCCCTTGGAAACCATTACTCTGCTTCAGACGGTATGAATTTGCCTATTCTGGACATTCATATCAGAGGAATCATACAATATATGGCCCTTTGTGTCTGGCTTCTTTCACTTGGAATAATGTTTTTAAGGATCATCCGTGTTATATAGTGTGTATCCATACTTTGTTTTATTTATTTATTTATTTATTTTTGGCTGCGTTGGGTCTTCGTTGATGCGTGCAGGCCTTCTCTAGTTGCGGCGAGCGGGGACTACTCTTTGTTGTGGTGCGCGGGCTTCTTATTGCAGTGGCTTCTCTTGTTGTGCAGCACGGGTTCTAGGCACGCGGGCTTCGGTAGTTTTGGCACGTGTGCTCAGTAGTTGTGGCTTACGGGCTCTAGAGCGCAGGCTCAGTAGTTGTGGCGCACAAGCTGAGTTGCTCCATGGCATGTGGGATCTTCCCGGACCAGGGACTGAACCTGCACTGCGTGTTTGCACTGGCAGGCAGATTCTTATCCACTGCACCACCAGGGAAGCCCCATACTTTGTTCTTTTTTATAGCCATATATTCCATTGTATGGATATATATACACCACATTTTGTTTATCCATTCATCAGTTGATGGACAAATTAGAGTTGATTCCCCTTTCTGGATACTGTGAATAATGTTGCTGTGAACATTCATGTGCACATTTTGTGTAGACATATGTGTTCAGTTCACTTGGTTTTATACCTAGGAGTGGAATTGCTAAGTCGTATGATAACTCTGTTTAGCATCTTGAGGAACTGCCAAACTTTTCCAAAGTGGGTGCAGTCCCACCAGCAATGTAAGAAGGTTACAAGTTCTCCACATCCTCATCAACACTTGTTATTGTCTTGTTGTCTGTTTCATTTGAGCCATCTTGGTGGGTGTGAAGTGGGATCACATTGTGATTTTAATTTGCATTTCCCTAACGATTAGTGGTTCTGAGAGTCTTTTCATTTGCTTATTGGTCATTTGTAAGTATATGTGTATGTGTATGTATATATATTTTTTTTTTTTTTGAAAAATGTCTATTCAGATCCTTTTCCTATTTTTAATTGGGTTGTTTGTCTTTTTATTGTTGAGTCATGAGAATGTGTGTGTGTGTGTTTGTATTCTGGATACAAGTCCCTTATCAGATATGTGATTTGCAAATATTTTCTCCCATTCCGTAATGGGTTGTCTTTTCACTTTCCTGATAGTTCTCAGTTCTCAATCCTTATCTTTCAGCAGATTTGATTACTTTCTCCTTCATATACTTTCTTTACTTGATTTCCAGAATACCACATTCTCCCGATTTTTTTTCTCACCTTACTGGATTCTTCACCTGTCTCCTTTGCTGCTTATTTTTAATCTCTCCAACCTCTAAACATTGAAGTGCCCCCGGGCTCAGTCCTCAGACTGCTTATTCTGTCACACCACTCTTTGTTATCTCTTCTGCTCTCATTTATATGCTGACAACTTCACATTTACTATCAGTCTCATATATTCATCTGCCTACCTGACAATTTTTTTTTAAATTTATTTTTGGCTGTGCTGGGTCTTCGTTGCTGTGCACGGGCTTTAGTTGTGGAGAGCGGGGGCTACTCTTCGTTGAGGTGCACGGGCTTCTCATTGCGGTGGCTTCTCTTGCTGCAGAGCACGGGCTCTAGGCGCGCGGGCTTCAGTAGTTGCAGCACGCGGGCTCAGTAGCTGTGGGTCACAGGCTCTAGAGCACAGCCTCAGTAGTTGTGTCACACGGGCTTAGTTGCTCTGCGTCATGTGGGATCTTCCCAGACCAGGGATTGAACCTGTGTCCCCTGCACTGGCAGGCAAATTCTTATCCACTGCACCACCAGGGAAGCCCCTACCTGACATTTTGACTTAGATATCTGATAGGCATTTCAAATGTAAAATGTCCAAAGCCAGACTTTTGAATTTTTTCTCCAAAACCTGATCCTTCCTCAGTCTTCATCATCTCAGTAAATAGCAGTTCCATTTCTCTAATTGCTTGGGCCAAGGAGTCATTCTTCTCAATCCACCAACAAATTATACTGGCTTTATCTTCAGTATATTTAGAATCCAACTCTTCTTACCACTTTCACTGCTACCATCTGGTCTAAACCACTGTTTAACCTCTTCTGGATTATTGTAATAACCTTTAATTAGTCTTCCTATCTTTAGTGCCTTATAATTTTTTCTCAACATAGCAGAGTGATCCTTTTTAAGCATGTCAGATTATTTTACTCCTCTACTTAAAACCATGTAGTGGCTTCCCATATCATTCTTAAAAAACTCAAAGAGTTCTTATAGTCACTTAGATCATCTAGCCCCTATTTTCATTTTGACCTCCTTTACTCTCTTCTCTCCCTGTCTCACTCTTTTCCTTAATATTCCTCAAATGCTCCAGGCACATCCCTACCTTATGGCCTTTATGCATGTTGTTCCTTCTGTCTACAATGCCCACCCTTCTGTTATTCTCATGGCTTCAGTAACAGTACTTATGCAGAGCCATATTGAAGCCAGAAGGAAAAGGAAAAATCAATGAGGTCAATCTAATCTTTATTTAAATTTCAGTATTTTGTTCATTGTGGATTTTTGCATTACATTTGACTTTTTAAAAATACTGCATTAAAATATCATTTATCTTTATTACTGAGGTTTTTGGTGCCCCCTTAAATTTTGCACCTGCGGTTGATACTTCCCATGCCTCATTTGCCTCACCCTGTTCAAGAAAAAGGAATAGAAGCCAATCTCTTCCTGATAGAGAGTATCTACCATAAACCTACAGCTAATATCATAGTTAATGTTGAAAAACTGAATGCTCTTGCCTTAGGATAAAGACCAAGGTAAAGATGTCCTCTCTTACTACTTCTATCCATCATTACACTGGAGGTTCTAGCTAGTCCAGTAAGTCCAGGAAAAGAAATAAAAGGCATCCAAGTTGGAAAGGAAGAAATAAAACTGTCTTTTTTTAATAGATGTTATGATCGTCTATGTGGAAAATGCTAAGAAAAAAAACCCAGATAACATGAGACTTTAATAAAGAAATATTTATTAGAATCATACAAAAAGAAACTGCTAAGGAAGCTACAAAAAAGCTATTAGACTGATAGTAATAAGTGAATTTAGCAATAGTGCAGGACAGAAGTTCATTGTATGACAATCGATTGAATTTCTATATTCTGGCAATCACATTGAAATTTTAAAAACATAATTTATAATGACATTAAAGTATAAAATAGTGAGGGATAAACCTGACAAAAGATGTGTAAAACCTGTACACTGAAAACTACAAAACATTGCTGAAAGGAATTTAACAAGACTTTAAATAAATGGAGAGATTTACCATGTTCATGGATTGAAAGACTCAACAGTATTACAGTGTCAGTTGTCCTCAGATTGATTGATAGATTCGGTGAATCCTAATTCTCAGCAGTCTTTTTAATAGAAATTGACAAACAGATTTTAAAATTCATATGGAAATGCACTTACACTACCTGACTTCGGTTCTTATTATAAATCTATCTATTATAGATCTTCTGGTAACTGTCTACTTGGTGCTATACATGTCAAAACTTATTAAATTATATACTTGAAATTTGTATGGTTTATTGTTTGTCAGTTATACTTTAACAAAGTTGGTAAACTAACTAACTAACTAGACTCCCATTGTAATCAGAATGTGAAGCATCTCATGTCCTGTTACTAGGAAAGTTCACTGATGTAAACTTATAAAAGATAGTTTAAGAATATGTGTTGAAAACCCTACAATTTCACTTGTAACCAGTTTACGCTTATAAGAAGTAACTGGAAACATTTTACAATAACTTATGGACAAGTATGCTTAAAACACAAATTCAGGGCTTCCCTGGTGGCACAGTGGTTGAGAGCCCGCCTGACGATGCAGGGGACCACGGGTTCGTGCCCCGGTCCGGGAAGATCCCACATGCCGCGGAGCAGCTGGGCCCGTGGGCCATGGCCACTGAGCCTGCGCGTCCAGAGCCTGTGCTCCGCAACGGGAGAGGCCACAACAGTGAGAGGCCCGCGTACCACAAAAACAAAACAACAACAACAAAAAAAAATTGAAGCAACCCAAAATTCTGATTATAGGAAGCAAGTTAAGAAAAATTTCAACATATATATATATATATATAATGACATTATGCAGCCATCAAAAACTATATTCTCAATGGCATAGGCAAATATTCCTGTGAAAGTGAAAAAATGCTTAAAAATAAGTATACTGGGTATGCCCAGCTTTTTTTTTTTAAGATAAGTATTAAAATATTTATAATGATTTTCTTTGGAAATGAAGCTTTTACTTTCTTTATACCTTCCTGTATTTTAAAATATTTTTTTACCACAAACAGGATTTATTATGCAAATATAACCTTAAATTTTTAAGTAAAAATTTAAAAATAAATATTGGCTCTAATATGGTTTGGAAGAATCTATAAGGTACCTTGTGGGAAGGGAGATTTTTTTTCATTCTTGGACAGAAAGAAACTCTACAGCTTCATAAACTACCCAGAAGAAGTGGTTGATTTTTAGGAAGAGAGTCTTATCAAAGACCTTGCATACCTATAAGCACATTGTTTTCAGAATGTAAAATCCTTTCTAATTTGAATGGTAATCAACTTTATAGTTGATTCTTAGGTGGGACTATTTCCCAAGAAAAGATTCAGCTAAGGTATTTAATTTTGTATTCTCTAGTGGTATTTAGTTTTTGTCTTTGTCTAACCCCACCTCAAAAACAAACAGAAAAACCCCAACACCCCAGAATTGGGAATAAAATAGTATAGTTCCAGAAATCGGCTCAGCAAAGTGCATTTTGTCATGGACTCATCAGCTAGGCATATCAAATTCATCTAAGGAAAAACCCCATCAATCAAATTTTTGACATCCATACTCTTATGTGTATTTCTGTAGGTCATGCAAATTAATTTGATTGGTGTTTTATATGGAATCTCTTGATGTGTAATTTTGTGTGTGTGTGTGTGTGTGTTACGCGGGCCTGTCACTGTTGTGGCCTCTCCCGTTGCGGAGCACAGGCTCCGGACACGCAGGCTCAGCGGCCATGGCTCACGGGCCCAGCCGCTCCGCAGCATGTGGGATCTTCCCGCACTGGGGCACGAACCGGCGTCCCCTGCATCGGCAGTTAGACTCCCAACCACTGCGCCACCAGGGAAGCCCTTGATGTGTAATTTTGAAGTGATTAATTTAGATGACTTTCTAAAAGGATTAGTTTATTGTAACTAAGGGCTTTATATGCAGGTTATTTAATGAGATTATATTTAATTTGGCATACTGCCTTGAGCTATCTAGTTATTAAAGTAGTATCTGTATATAGTTTTTTTTAATCTTTTCTTTTTTTAATTTATTTGTTTTATTTATTTATTTTTGGCTGCATTGGGTCTTCGTTGCTACCCACGGGCTTTCTCTAGTTGCGGTGAGCAGGGGCTACTCTTTGTTGTGGTGCGCAGGCTTCTCATTGAGGTGGCTTCTCTCGTTGCTGAGCACGGGCTCTAGGTGCGTGGGCTTGTGGCACGGGGGCTCAGTAGTTGTGGCTTGCAGGCTCTAGAGCACAGGCTCAGTAGTTGTGGCACACAGGCTTAGTTGCTCCGCAGCATGTGGGATCTTCCTGGACCAGGGCTTGAACCTGTGTCCCCTGCAATGGCAGGCAGATTCTTAACCATCACCCCACCAGGGAAGCCCTGTATATAGTTTTAAAAATTAAAAGTGCAGGGCTTCCCTGGTGGCACAGTGGTTGAGAGTCCGCCTGCCGATGCAGGGGACACGGGTTCATGCCACGGTCCAGGAAGATCCCAGATGCCGCGGAGCGGCTGGGCCCGTGAGCCATGGCCTGTGCTCCGCAACGGGAGAGGCCACAACCGTGAGAGGCCTGCGTACCGCAAAAAAAATAAGTTAAAAATGCAACTTGGCTTATAATAGAACAGTCCCATGCCCTATCTCTCCACACTCTAGGTTCTTGCTCCTCAGAGGCAACACTTTCAAGTCTTTTATTTGTTTCTTCTGGTATTAACTTCCATAGTTCAAAAAATATGCTTATTCTGCTATTTATTTTAATATTTCAAATTTATTAAATTATCTATTAACTTACTATGATGAAGGATGAAATTTAATTCTCTTACCCTTCCCACCTCACTGCGTGCACACTACCTCTCTTATGCTTCCTTTCTTGCACAGCCTTTTGTCTTCCTTGGATTTCTTTTTTGTTTGTTTGCTGATAGTTTTATGTATCCATCAATAATTCATGTCCAGGGACTTCCCTGGCAGTCCAGTGGTTAAGACTCTGTACTTCCAATACAGGGGGCCTGGGTTCAGTGCCTGGTCAGGAAACTAAGATCCCACATGCCACACAGTGTAGCCAAAAAATTAAAGAAAAAAAAAAGTCATCTCCAAACTCTTCAATAGAACTGAAAATCTTTTCTTGATATGTTATAAACATATTTGATTTTTTTTTTTTAGGTTTTTTTTTTCCCCTTAGAGACATTACTCCTTCAGTGCTCTTTCTCTAACTGTGAACTGGTGGCTTTCCAGGCCAGCTCAATAGCTTTTGTCCTTGGAATTTCCTTCTGTGTTGGATCCTTGCCTTTCTGGATGCCACATCTTCCTCTTTCTCAGTTTATTTCCTTATGATGCTGGAGCATATCCTTCAGGAGTAGCTTTCTGAGAAAAGGAGTATGGGAGGTAAATATTTTAAGACCTTACAAGCCCAAAAAGTTTGTCTAAGTATTAAACAATTGGGACTTATTAGGTTCCTAATATTGGAAATATTAGGTTGAACTATGAGAAACTGCTGTTAGTTAATAATTTTTGGCATACAAAAATGGTACTTTGATGTGTTTGACCTAATAATTTTACCTGATGTGCTTTGGTGTGGGTTTCATTTCATCTCTACTACTAGTAGCTAAGTTCTAGATAGCCATTTCAATCTAGAAATTTATGTGTGGACAACTTTTGGTTTCTTTTCTTTTCTTCTTTTAAATAAATTTTCTTTCCCTTCCTTATTCTTTCTACAACTCTACTAGTTGCATTTCAGCCCTACTATACTGCTCTTCTCAATTTTTTATTTTTTCACAATTTTTCATCTCTTTGTGTTTTTTCTAGATTTCTTCAACTTTATCCTCCAACTTCCTACTTTATAAATATATATATATATATTTTTTTAATTTCTACAATATCCTTCTTATACTCTGAATGCTTTTTCATAATCTCTTGTTCTTGTTCCATGGATGCAGTGTCTTATGTATGATATGATAATTTTTTCATTTTGTTTATTTCTGCCCCCTACATTATCTCTACTTGCTACAAGTTCATTCATTGTTTAGTTTAGACTCATATTGGAGTGTTTTTAAATCAAATGTCTTGCCATTCTTGATTATCCACTTGTATTTAAAAGCAAAACAGTACAGTCCTTTTTTAGACGCTTTGTTTTCATTGGTGGAGCTTGTCAATTGGTGGGCTTTACTCTAGTGGTGATTGACTATTTAGGTGAGGGTCACCCAGTTGCCAGCATCCGGTCTTTTGACTTAGGCAAGTCATTTTTCACTCAGAGGAATGAACCAATCTTTTGCCTGCTTTCACAGAGCCCAGCAAAGGGAAAGGAGTTTTGTGTTTTACTGTTGCTGTCAGTGTTGTACTTTATCTCTGTTCTCAGTTGTGCTTGGCGTGGGTGAGTATGGAGCCTGTCTGTTCAACATATCCAGAGAATAAACCTTCAGACTTCTATAGAATTGTGAGGGGTAGGGGGTGGGGAGATGGGAAAGCTGCATTGTTGATGAAGATGGTCTAGAGTTCTGATGTATCTTTTAAAGATTTGGAACTGATCTTTCTGCTTTTAGCCCTGTCCTCTTTTCAGGAGTACCTGAGGCCACTGAGCTTTTCCTAGGTTTTGAATGTTTGCTAGTATAGTTCCTTCACTTCCACTTTACAGGCTGAGGTCTCTCACAGGCTTATGTTTCAGCTTCCTTTGGTCTGCTAGGTTAACATTTGTCCATCTGTTTTCTAGTTTCTTAAATGTTTTTGATATCTCATGCCTGCTCTTCTCTTCTCTCTTGCTCTCGTAGTCCTCAGAGATTTGTGCCTCTTCTTCTGTTGACATGTTTTCATTTTAATTAGGTTTTGGAAGAGGAAGAAGAAAAACACATATATAGGGCATTCACCCTCAGTTGTACAGGGTGTGCCCTTCAGGAGGGTCCCCTCCTGAGAGGGGTTGAATAAAGAGTTGAAATCCAGCCTGAGCTTGGCTCACAGTATCTTGAACCTGGTCAATATCTTGAAGGCAGCTTCTCTCTAATTCACAAAGGTCTTACGCTGTTGGTAGCCCTGGGTGTTTTATTTGTTGCTCTTGTCTTTAGGTAATCTGAATCTGACATACAGTTCTGCTTTATTTTTTCACTTCTACAGCAAGTTACCCAGTTTTTTGGTAAATATCCCTATGTATTCCCTTTGAATACAGTAATAAATAAATTTTATTTCTTTCTTTCTTTTTTTTTTTTTGGCTACGTAGCGCAGCATGTGGGATCTTAGTTCCCCGACCAGGGATCGAACCCATGCCCCCTGCAGTGGAAGCTCGGAATTTTAACCACTGGACCGCCAGGGAAGTCCCAATTCGTAAATTTTCTTGACTAGTTTCCAGTATAGCTACCTAGCACCTAATTCGGTGTTCAGTATCCTTAGTTAATGCTCATTTGCCTTTGGCCTCATTGACCCATGTGCCAACCATTCTCAGTAGATTGAGGCATGAATGAATTACTTCAACATTATGAGTGCTAAATTCTTGTTCCATAAACAGTGATTCACAGAGATGAAAACTGAATGTAAGATATTTTGAAATGCATACTTTTATTTATTTATTTATTTTTTTTTTTTTTTTTTGCGGTACGCGGGCCTCTCACTGTTGTGGCCTCTCCCGTTCCGGAGCACAGGCTCCGGACGCACAGGCTCAGCGGCCATGGCTCACGGGCCCAGCCGCTCCGCGGCATGTGGGATCTTCCTGGACCGGGGCAAGAACCCGTGTCCCCTGCATCGGCAGGTGGACTCTCAACCACTGCGCCACCAGGGAAGCCCTGGCAGGCAGATTCTTAACCACTGCGCCACGCGGGAAGTCCCTGATTCTTTTCTTGATTTAAGTAGAATCACAGTGTCATGCCTTTTTCTGTGACTTGCTTTTTCCTTGTCTGTGTTGATATATGCAGTGTCGTTAGTTTATTTTTACTGCCTTTAGCGTGCCACTGTATGAGTATATGAAAATATATCATCCATCTGTTGATGGGCACTTAGGCTCTTTCCAGTATTTTTGCTATTACCAACATTGCTGCTTTGAACATTGTTATGTCTCTGGGGCACAAGTGCCAAGGTTTCTCTAGTGTACACACCTAAGGGTGGAGTTGCTAGGTAGTTGGATGTGCACATGTTCTACCTCACTAGGTAAGGCCAGTTTATGAAAGTGGTTGTACCAGTAGTTTATGCCTCCACCAGTTTTACTTAATCAGTACTTGGTACTGTCAACTTTAAAAATTCTTGCCAGGGCTTCTCTGGTGGCGCAGTGGTTAAGAATCCGCCTGCCAATGCAGGGGACACGGGTTCGAGCCCTGGTCCGTGAAGATCCCACATGCTGTGGAGCAATTAAGTCCATGCCCCACAGCTACTGAGCCTGTGCTCTAGATCCCTTGAGCCACGTGCCTAGAGCCTGTGCTCCACCACAAGAGAAGCCACCTCAATGAGAAGCCCACACACAGCAGCGAAGACCCAGCACAGCCAAAAAATAAATTAAAAAAAAAAAATTTTTTTTTTTTGCCAGAACGGTGGGTGCCTAATACTGTTTTAAATATGGCCAGTAAGGGATTAAGGACAATGTGAGCATCTATCAGTATGTTGTGTACTAAAGTCTGTCTTGTCTTTCCCTTAATCTCATTCTTTGAAAGAAACAAACCCAAAGAGGGATACAGCGGTAGAAATTTTAAAATTCTCAGGGCATACCCTTAGATTTATAGGGGAAAAGTCTTGCTTCCTCTGAGTGCTGTGAAACAAGGCCAATGTACTAAGATAACATCCTTCTAAATATATGTGTCTATAGACTTTCCCTCTGAATGGAATTCTTGTCTTCCTCATCCTACTCTTACTAGGTTGGTATTGAAATAACTTGGTACTTTGCCACATGGCTTGGAATATGCTGTATATGAAATGAGAACTTCTTGGAATGTGACTTTATTTTTACTTTTTTTTCCTATTTCTCCAGGAGATTAGAAATTTTTTGGTATACTATTAGGCAAAACCTTAGTGTGAGGGAGAACAGAAAGACCTGCTTTGGGTCTGTTGGTGTGATACTACTAAGGCACAGGATGGTGCCCATTGTGAAATTTTACTAGGAGTTTCTCTTTAGACCAGTGGAATTAATTGGATGCTGATTAAGGACGTGAGGTAAACAACAATAAAGTTAAAAAGTGTGTGTTTCTGCCACGTGCATTTGTTAGAAATATAAATGCAATACATCTCTTCTGTACTGATCCCTTCCTCCCTTCTGGCAGTTGTGACTTGGTTTATTTCATTTCTTGATAATTCTTGTGTGTGTGTGCCTGCTCGCTCACTCTAATCTTTTGCTCGATCAGATCAGCCCAGCTTTGAGGCTAGAAATCCATAGAATCTCTTCTAGCAACCCAAGCAAAACCTATCAAGGAAAAAAAGTAAAATATGTTTAGAACTAGACTGTAGAATACTAGAGGTGTGAAAACCATACCAAAGTAGGCCATTTTAATATTTTATAGATTGAAAGAAAATATTGCCTGAGAGGTAAATGCATCTCAACTTTTTCATCGTTTATTATATTTGAAATACACATATCTCTATGGAGCTCTAAAATTGTGTTTCTTCCAACACCTGTCATGCTTGGACCCTAAGCCTGATGTTAGTCCAAAGCCACTGTGGTTTAGGTGCTGCCTTTATCTCATTTATATCATTTTGAAGAGGTTCCTGGTTGGCAGTGTTTTATTTTTGTACTGAAAATGTGTGTCTGAATGTAGAGGTCTTCATTTTGATGAATACCCTTGTAAGAAAGCTGAAGTTAATAGCAGTGGTATTAAGGATAGCTCCATCTGACAGTTAACACCAGTTTGGAATTTAAGCAAGATTAGAATTTAGGAGAATAAAATCCTAGCTTTTTTTTTTTAATCTCATAAGGAAACTGAGGCCAAGCAAGCTTAAATGACCACAGCTATTACCTAGAAATCTTTTTGTTTTTAATTGGATTATTACTGCTTTACAGTGTTGTGTGAGTTTCTGCTGTACAATGAAGTGAATCAGGTATATGTATACCTATATCCCTTCCCTCTTGGACCTCCCTCCCACCCATCCCACATCCCACCCATCTAGGTCATCACAGAGCACGGAGCTGAGGAGCTGAGCTTCCTGTGCTCTATAGCATGTTCCCGCTACCTGTCTATTTTATGCATGGTAGTGTATACATGTCAATCCTAATCTCCCAATTCGTCCCACCCTTCCCTTCACCCCCTGTGTCCACATGTCCGTTCTCTACATCTGCATCTCTATTCCTGCCCTGCAAATAGGTTCATCTGTACCATTTTTCTAGATTCCACATATATACGTTAGTATATGATATTTGTTTTTCTCTTTCTGGCTTACTTCACTCTGTATGACAGACTCTAGGTCCATCCACATCTCTACAAATGACCCAATTTCGTTCCTTTTTATGGCTGAGTAATATTCCATTGTATATACGTACCACATCTTCTTTATCCATTCATCTGATATTGGACATTTAGGTTGTAGAAATCTTGAGGGTGCTAGAAAACAGTACTAGAAGCCAGGAAAGCTTCCTTTGCAAAATTAAGGCCTGCTTGTTATAAAGGACTCAGAGCAGATGAGGGAGGGCCTCTCTGACCTTTGTAAAGACAGCTAAAGCATTTGTGCTGTAGGCATTTTTCCCTTATTAGAAGATGGCCTACTCATTTGTTTTTCCAAAGGTTCCTTCTCCAGCAAGTGATTAGCCAAATGCCTCATTGAAGTGAAGATTAAGTGCTTTCTCTCTAACTCCTTAGAGAATTAGAAGATTATTACCATTTGTCATCTGCTGACCAGTTTTATCTGCTTGGGGAGATTGTGTGCTGGTAGGTTATACAGTTTCTTCTACAAGAAGGAGACAGATGTACAGACTACTGGAGATTATGGCAACCTCTTTCTCAGTCTTCGTGGTACAACAAGGACGATGTTTCAGCTACCCATATAAGGCAAATCGTTTAACTACACATCAGAATGTCATTTTGGGACTTTCTCTCCTGGGTTGCTCAGATGGACACTAGTGAGTTCCATTTTAACTCTTCTGATGGAGCCCAGTGTAGAGTAGTACAAGAATTATGGAAGGGGTATTCACCTTATGTACACATCTTCCAACCTGAAATAAGAATGAGCTTGAAAAACTAAAAAAAAAGAAAAACTCATTTGATTTTTTAAATTGCTGATTTAGTAGCCAGCTCCTGACCTGCTTTTAGCCTGAAAAGAGAATGCTGCTATTTGACTTGTGAGCCTTCTAACCTTTATTCTGTAGTAAAGGCCAGTGGATGATGCCCCTTTGGAGGATCCCTAGGACACATTTCATAATAACAGAAACTGCAGCAGCAGCATTTAACATTTATCAGAGTATGTGCCAGGCAACAAGGCTGAATGCTTTTTATATGATATTTCATTTAACTCTCGCTGTAGTTCTTTGAGACATGTATTATTATGATTTCCATTTTATTAATGGGAAAACTGGCTAAAAAAGGTTAGATGACTTGCCTAATGTTGCACAGCCAATAGTGGAGGATCTGTTTGAACCCAAGTTGACTATCTTCAAAGTCCATTTCTCTTAATCATCTCTTTTTACTTATCTTCACCCTTTTCTCCTGTTTGAAGAAGTCTTTCAAACCCTTATCACATTCATTCTTAAACCAGAATCCTCCTCTACTACTTTCTAAAATAGGCCATATCTATGTAATTTTTCAGGGATATTCTTTTAGAATATTCTACAAGGTACAGATTATATTAGTTTGGCCAAAAAGTTCCTTCGATTTTTAAGGAAAAATAAAAGACATTTTTCATTTTCACCAAGAACTCTATTGAACAACGTATTCACCGTTTTGTTCCCCTACGTTCTGCCATTTTTCAGGTAACTTCATAATTCCATCTTCCCAAAACTTTTTATCTTTTTGAGCAAAGAACTATTCCAGGTGCCTTTTACAGTCTTCCAGGGAATTGAAATTTTTTCCATTAAGAGAATTTTGTAAAGACCGAAATAAATGGAAATCCGAAGGTGCAATGTCTGGTGAATATGCCAGATGAATCAGAACTTCCCAGCCAGGCTCTAACAGTTTTTGCCTGGTCGTCAAAGAAACGTGGTCTTGCGTTATCCTGATGGAAGATTATGCGTTTTCTGTTGACTAATTCCAGACGCTTTTCATCAAGTGCTGCTTTCAGTTGGTCTAATTGGGAGCAGTACTTGTTAGAATTAATCGTTTGGGTTTCCGGAAGGAGCTCATAATAGAGGACTCCCTTCCAATCCCACCATATACACAACATCACCTTCTTTGGATGAAGACTGGCCTTTGGTGTGGTTGCTAGTGGTTCATTTCACTTGCCCCACAATCTCTTCTGTTCCACATTATTGTACAGTATCCACTTTTCATCACCCGTCACAATTTGTTTTAAAAACAGAACGTTTTCGTTACACTAAATTAGAGAATAGCATTTGGAAATACGGTCAAGAAGGTTTTTTTCCACTTAATTTATGTGGAACCCAAACATCAAAGCGACTAACATAACCAAGCTGGTGCAAATGATTTTCATCGCTTGCTTTGGATCTTTTGAGTATGCTGGCTATCTCATGCGTGGTATAACGTTGATTGTTCTCAGTGTCTCTATTTGATCGCTATCAGTTTCAACTGGTCTACCCGCCTGTGGAGCATCTCCAGAACGAAACTTCGCAGACCACTTTTTATTTATTTGTTTGTTTGTTTAGGCTGCGTTGGGTCTTTGCCACTGCGTGTGGGCTTTCTGTAGTTGCGGTGAGCAGGGGCTACTCTTCGTTGTGGTGCGCGGGCTTCTCATTGTGGTGGCTTCTCTTGTTGCGGAGCATGAGCTCTAGGCACGCAGGCTTCAGTAGTTGTGGCGTGCGGGCTCTAGAGAGCAGGTTCAGTAGTTGTGGTGCATGGACTTAGTTGCTCCGCGGCATGTGGGATCTTCCCAGACAAGGGCTTGAACCCATCTCCCATTCATTGGCAGGTGGATTCTTAACCGCTGCGCCACCAGGGAAGTCCGCAAACCACTTTTGACACGTTCGATCAGTCACAACACCTTCTCCGTACGCTGCAAAAATCTTTTTTTGCGTTTTAGTTACATTTTTACCTTTCTTGAAATAATGAAGCATCATATGCCAAAAATGTTGCTTTTTCTTCCACCTTCAATATTAAAATGGCTACACAAGAATTCACCAATTTTGATAAGGTTTTTTTAAATGCACGCTAATATGAAAGCTGTCACAATACAGTCTAACAAAATTGTTTCAAATGAAGTTAAAGACAGCTAAGCACTACTAGAGCCCTCTTAGGGAAAAAACCGAACGAATCTTTTGGCCAACCCAATAAATAAAGTGGTTAAGAAATTTTACATGTTGGACACAGACCCAGAAACTTAAGAGGTTTGTTCATTATGGAGACTTCTCAAGAAAAACTCTATCCTTTTAAAAAGCTCTCAGTTGCATTCACAGATAAGTGACAGAAAACTGAGACTGATAGATGCTGGTAAAATATTAGATGGTATGGTTGATCCTACTGGTTATGGTAAAAGCTAAAACATTATCCTAGTTTACTAGAAAGTTGAAGAGCTGCCAGAAGAAGTTGGAGAGAGGAAGAAGAAACACGTGCTACTCATGGCCCCCATTTCGTTTATGAACTTAAGTCTTTCCTGTCTGCCAGCTACTTGCCAAGTAGAAATTTCAACCCCCAACCTGTACTCTACGAAATCTAGCCTTTTATTGTCCTGGCTTAAGAGGGACTCAGACTCTGCCCAGTGTTCAAGCTCTTGGGCCTGAACTGTTTGAATATTACCTATGTATAAATATAACATCATGTATATAGGAGGGGGCATGAGATAAATGGAGATAGATATAGATATAGATAGATAGATAGATAGATAATGCATATTGTATGTTGTATGTTTTGTGTTATATTTTAAATACATCTGGGCTTTGGATAGTCATTTGTAACCCAGGAAAGGAGTCAAGAATTAGTGTAGATCTCCTTAAGTGAAAGCAAGAACAGTGGCTATAAATGTCAGTTTACAGGGTTATAGTCAGGAAGACATTAAAAACAAACAGAAAATGTTATAATCCTTTGGGAATAACAACAAATAAGTTTAAAAGTAGAATACTTTGTATAGTCTTGGTAATACCTAAGGAAGGTCCTGAGAAGGGTAAATAAATTACCCTGGAAATGTAAGCAGTACTATAGACTTTTTTTTTTTAAGCTCTAGAGAGCCTGAAAGTTGATGGAATAGTGTGTATCAAAAAACTGTAAAATATGCATAGCCTTTTATTCACTAATCTCATATATAGGATGTTAGCCTGTGAAAATCGTAAAACAGGTACAAGATATGTAGCCATTAAGATACTCCTCTCGGCCTTGTTTATACAAGTGAAAATTGGGACAACCTAAATATCCACCTGTAGTAAATTGGCCAAATAAATTATGCTTTATTTGTTCAAAAGGATTCTATTCAAACATTTAAAATTATGTTTTAAATTAATCGACACAAAAATGTTTGTGGTACAGTGAAATTCTGATAAAATGGTTTTTGCAATCTGAAAATTCCATTTGGTCTTCAAGAAAGTTCCCATATTTAATAATAATCCAACTATAACTCATTTCTGTAGTATAATTGAGTAGATAAGAAGGATTGATGTTTGCCGTCTGGCCATATTAATACTTTTGTGATGAAATGCCTCGACTATCATTCAAGTGTTTTGTTTGAGGCAGTTGCAGAAATTTAACGCTTTTAAGAGCAGGAGAGATTTGAAGGGTTTTATATCTTAAACAGGCATATTAAGGATGAAGCATGACTCTACCTTCTAAAAAACATGAAATAAATATTCCATCAACAGATTATTTTAGAAGAAATAAATAGATTGATGCCGAACCCACTCCAGAGACAGGCGACTGGAGAGACACTGTGATTGCCTGTCTTACTAGAGCACAAGGACTGGGGAAGGGACAGTTTTCTATGAAAGATGGATGCTGGGCAGACAAAAACTACATATACACTATGGTTTTAAAAATTAAAACTTGAAAAGGTAAAGACTTGGAGGGAATATGCTTAAATATTTACAAAATATAAAGATTATAAAAATTGTAAGGAACATCAACTCTTAAATTCCAGAAGCTGGTCCAATCAGAAGGAACTTCAGGATTTTTGTTAGGTGGCTAGAAAAGAACCTGTCTGTCCACTGAGCCTGGAATTAAGAGCTTGTAAAGCTTGAACTGCCGCAGCTACCTTGCCACCCAGGAGGAGAGCCTGTCTGAAAATGAAGCAGAACCGAAAAGACACCACCAAGGGAGGAAGGGATAGAAACTAGGCCTCCATGACATCATGTGAGCCTTTATATCAGGCCATGCCTAATTTGGACTTTTTAAGTTATATGATAGCCTAATTTGGACTTTTTGTTTAAGCCAGTCTGGTGTGCTCTTCTGTCACTTGAAAAAGTCCTAATACGGTCTCCTTAGAGATCATAAAGTCCAACTACTTCATTTCATAAGGTCAAAGTTTGGAGAAGTGAAATGACTTGTCTAAGGTTATACAGCTAAGTGGTGGAAAACTGAGACTAAAACCTGGCCCTGCTGCCTCCTTTGTAAGCTCATTACTGCAACATAAATCAGTTTAAGTAGGTTTGGGGTGAAGTCTTTGATGGGTTTGAGGATGCCATTTAAGATAAAACTAAATTAGCCCTACACAGTGTGTCTTTTGGAATGACAGTGACTGCTATTGGCAGAGAACTGACTCCAGTATTGTAGCTCTTACTTGTTCAAAGTATTAGATAAGAGTTCTGTCTGTACACCATAGCATTTCATGACTGATAACTTAATGACTCATTCATCTGTGAACTTAGTGGATAATATTCGGCTGACTGTTCTCATGTTGCCCATTTCCTGGGCCTCCTTAAGCTTCTAGAATAAGCAGACTCAAACATTTTTCCATGGGCTTGTGTAGTAATACGAAATGAAATATGGACCTCAAATATATACCAAGCTCTTTCCTGCCTTAGGGATTTACATATGCTGTTCCCTCTGCCTGCATTGCTCATTCCTAGGTTCTTCATGTCTTCTCATCTTTTAGGATCAGCTTAAATCCATCCTCTTCAGAGAGGCCATCCCCAACTATACCAGAGATAGCTCACATTGTCCAAGAACCTCTTACCACTTGCCCTATTTGTGCCTTAGTAGGTTTCTATTATAGTTATTTACCAGTCTCTTTCATTTCCCGCTGCATACCCAGTGTCTAGGACAAGACCTACACATAGGGGTACTCAATAATTCTTTGTTAAGTGATTGAATTTTAAAGGTATTCAGGGCTTAAAGAAAAACAATAAAAAGCACTAAGTGTTTGGGCCCTTCCCTAGCCCTGTCCCAAGTACCTTAATTGCCCTCATACCTCCACTGACTGAGCATATGGCACGAATCCTGAATAGAGAGGAAACTAAAAGCTGTACTTAACCACTGTACTGATAATTGTCTCAGGCATTTTTGAGTTAATATTTTATTGCCTCTGTTCTTCAGCTTTTCGTGCCTTGTTTTTTCTCTTCTCTGTGACTTCTCACCTACCCACTTGACTCTGACTCACATTCCTCACACTGAAAGGGAGTATCAGAGAAGTGAGGTGGCCCTGAGAGCAGGGGAGGAAGGATGGAATGATGAGGGCCACGAGAAATCTCTTTCGGGCCTCTAATTGCTCTAAGGTCACCGTTTGGAGTCTAGAATGAGGAGGACTTTGAGTGCCTCTTTTTCTTGTTCAGTGCCCTCAACTTGAGTGCTTAGCTGGCAGGCGGGCACCTTTTCCTCCTCAGTTACTGTCAGAACAACATAAAGGTCAGACAGAGAAAGACAAATGAGAGCAGCTCAGGGAAGGGAGGTTACCACAGTAACAAGCAGGCCAGACTGCTATTTGGAAACAGGCCTAATCTTTCTCCTCCTCCTCCCTCCTTCTCAGCACAAGAAGATGGGTATTGTCTAGCTGACCTGCATCCTTGGGGTGGGCACCATAATCCTTTTCTGACACTTCCCAGTGACACTGGAATGAGCTGCTTTGCATTTTAATTTGATAAGCAGCAGCCACAGTTTTCTCAGAAGTGCTGGAGACATGGCTTTTTCTGGCCCTGTTCCAGGTAGGATTCTGGTCGCCACAGAGAGGGGTTTGGGATTGTTGTTTATTTCTTAACAAAGAGTTTGCATACTTGCACATGATGGACGATGCCACTCAGTTCTTGGCAATTAGAATAAATGAATATGGGCAGTGGCTGGTTTATGAATATCTGCCTTACGAAGATCACAGAAATGTTCGTGTAGTACTGCCCATATCCCCAGCTCTTAGGTGCCACCCAGCTGTTTGGGGCCAGTCCTATGGCCCGTTGTCCCAGTGACCTATGCAATGGAAGTACTGACTTAATGTCATTACCCTTCTGCCTCCCCCCCTTCTACTTACGTGCCCCAGTATTCTTAACTCTTTTCACCTGCCTGCCTATTTCCTCATTAACCTAGGTCCCTTTTCTTACAATAAACGTAAACCTTCACATATGTAAACATCGCTCCCTTTTCCATTAAAAGTAGCTTTTTTAAAAACTAAATTTTTAAAAAGTTCTCAATATAATGAAGAAATCAAATACTGAAAAATATAAAAGAGAAACTAAATATCATCCAGAGTCTCACTACCCAAAGATGATTGCAAGAACATCCTTCTAAATCTCAACTTCTGTTTCTCACTTCTGATCTGCATAGTGTATAAGAATTGTACATAGGGACTTCCCTGGCGGGCTAGTGGTTAAGACTCTGAGCTTCCATCCCACGTGCCACACGGTGCAGCCAAAAAAAAAAAAAAAAAATTGTATATAGTTACATAAAGATCAGTTTAACATTAATGGGCTAATTTAAAACATACTGTATTATAAACTTTTTTTCACTCAAAAATATGCTGTGGATCTCTGTACTTGTTGGTAGTTATAGATCTATGCTATAATGGACATTCAGATTGTTTCTGGGTTTTTGTTTGACTATTAAAAACTAATACTGAAGCAAACTGTACGCGATACATTTTTGTGCACTTGTCCTTTTATCTTCTTAATATAAATTCTAAAAGTGGAATTTTTGGACAAAAGAGCATGTACATTTTACATGTTAATACCTATTGCCAAATCGCCCTCTCCAGAGTTTCTACCAATTCATATTCCCACCAACTAATACTGCGTTAACAGTGTCTGTTTTTTTTCCGTATTCTTGCCAGATTGGATATCGTTCAACTGTTTCATCTTTACCAGTCAGATAGGTGAAAAATTATATTGTGTTTTTATTTGTATTTATGTATTATTCTGAAGTCCTTAAAAAATACTCAGAAGACCCCTCCAGATTGTGCACTGATGACCCACCTCTTCCTTGTAACACACTTCCAGTCTTCTTTTCCTGGAATGCTGGCAATTAAGCAAAGTAGAAGCAATATAAAACTAATCTCACTCCTCTTTCTCCAGTCTCCCCAAATCAAAACTGAAACCTGTTCCTCCTCTTTTTTCTTTCTTTTTCTTTCAGTAATAGAATACCATTCCACTTGAATTTAAGCTCCAGAGACTGGGATTTTGATCTGTTTTGTTCATTGCATATCCTCTGCACTTAGAATAGTGCCCAGCATATATTAGGTGCTTATTAAATATTTGTGGAATGAATCATCTTCTAACCATCTGAATTAGAAATTCTAGTCATACCTGACTCCTGTACTGATTACCTACATGTCTCATATGTCGTGAAGTCAAACTGCTTGTATGTCCTGAATGTCTCTTGAGGCCTTCTCCTACTTCTTACTTACTGGGTTTGTTGCAACAGGCATCTAGCTAGGTGCCCTCCTTTTCAATCTCTTTTAGTCTACCCTCTTCCATTAATTTTACTTTTAATTATACAAACCTGATATCACTCCTTTGCTTTAATTCCTCAGAAGTTTCTTAATACCTGCAAAGTTAAGTCCAAATTTTACTCTCCCTGTACTACTCTTTCCTCCAACCAAACCAAACGACCTGCAGTTCTTTGAATATACTAATTGTGTTTGTTCATGCCTGTGCACCTTTGAACAGGCTGTTCCCTCTGCTTAGAGTATGCTTTCTTTTTCCTTTTCATTTTTTTTAAATTGAAGTATAGTTGATTTACAGTGTTGTGTTGGTTTCTGGTGTGTGGCAAAGTGATTCAGATAGATATATAGATAGATAGATAGATAGATATTCTTTTTCATATTCTTTTCTATTACGGCTTATTACAGGATATTGAATATAGTTGTCTGTTGCTGTACAATAAGATCTTGCTGTTTATCCATTCTATATATAATAGTTTGTATCTGCTAGTCCTAACCCCCCAATTCAACTCTCTCCCACCCCCCAACCCCTTGACAACCACAAGTCTGTTCTCTATGTCTGTGAGTCTGTTTCTGTTTCATACATAAGTTCATTTGTGTCATATTTTAGATTCCACATGTAAGTGATATCATATGGTATTTGTCTTTCTTTTTCTGACTTATTTCACTTGGTATGATAATCTCTAGGTCCATCCATGACACTGCAAATGGCATTATTTCATTCTTTTTTTATGGGCAAGAAATATTTCATTGTATATGTGTACCACATCTTCTTCATCCATTCATATGTTGATGGACATTTAGGTTGTTTCCAAGTCTTGGCTATTGTAAGTAGTGCTTCTATGAACATAGGAGTGCATGTATCTTTTCAAATTATAGTTTTGTCTGGATATATGCCCAGGAATGGGATTGCTGGATCATATGGCAACTCTATTTTTAGTTTTTTGAGGAACCTCCATACTGTTCTCCATAGTGGCTGCGCCAATTTACATTCCCACCAACAGTGTAGGAGGGTTCCCTTTTCTCCACACCCTGTCCAGCCTTTGTTATTTGTAAACTTTTTAATGATGGCCATTCTGACCAGTGTGGGTGGTACCTTGTAGTTTTGATTTGCATTTCTCTGATAATTAGCGATTTTGAGCAACTTTTCATGTGCCTATTGGCCATCTGTGCGTCTTCTTTGGAGAAATGTTTGTTTAGGTCTTCTGCCCATATTTTGATTGGGTGGTTTGGTTTTTTTGTTTCTGAATTGCATGAGCTATTTATATGTTTTGGAAGTTAAGCCCTTGTCATCACATCATTTGCAAATATTTTCCCCCAGTCTGTAGATTGTCTTTTCCTTTTGTGTATGGTTTCCTTTGCTGTGCAAATGGAGTATGCTTTCTATTCTTTTCTTGGGGAACTCCTTTAGGTCCACTCCGCTATGAAGTCTTCCCTGTTGCCTCTTGGCAGTCACTCCCTGGGCAGGGTACTTGCAGCCCTCTGTTCACCTCTGTTATGATTATTTGTTTAACAGTTGTCTCCTAATATAAAATGAAGTTTTGCAAGCTAGGATATAAACTTTGTGTTGACTCTGCAAATACAGGATATCTGTTTTTTCTGAGCCTTATAGAGTTCTTCATTTTATTACACTGTTGAATGGATTTGTGAGTATTACAATAAGGACCATGTTTAGTAATGAAGGCTGTAAAAATCTGTTACCTAGAATATAGCAACTCTTATTTACATTGTTGGATTTGCCTACTGCTCTACCTTGGTGAGAGATTTTTAAGGCCAGAGTTTTTTCCAATATTGAATGCTCTGATGCCTTTCTAAGTTACTCTGTTTTGGAAGCTTAACTTTACTGGCCCTTGAAAGATGAAGTGCCCTTCTCAATTTCTATAAGATTTTGTGAGCCCTGTATGTTAAGTATGTTGTACAAAATTCTAAATTTCATATAGTGTTGTTATTTGGTATTTTCACTTTTGTTGGTCTATATTAGAAGAGCTAAGCTAAGGAATTGTTGAAAAGTGAAACATAGTTTAGCAAGGCTTAACTGCCTTATTGATAGGTGTTTCAGTTCCACTTCAAAGGATATTTGTACTGGAAAATCAGAACCATATTATGATGCCACTTGAAGCAAAAAAATCATTGTATGAAACCAAGGATTTACCAAAACAAATGTGCAAATTCAGATCTAAAAAACAGATTAAAAACTCTTGAACAACCTTTGTTCTCTTTATAAAAGATGAGTTTGCTTTACCAAATTCTAAATAGCAACCACCTCCTTTCCTCTTTCACAAAGCGTCTCAATTTTTGACAGAGTTCAGTGTCTAAATCCAAATTAATCACATTGGAAATTATTGAAAGAGTTTGCACATGTAGTCAGAGATCCTTTCGTCTAGGGAATCCTGGTAGATGGGAGAGAACTATAAGACTGCAGACAGGCAAATGTCCAAATTTTCAAAATTGTAGACCATCAAACATAACTTTGAACTTTAGCTAAGTCCTAGAACAAAATGTTAAACAGATAGTTTGTGAAGTACTTGCACTCTTCTTCCTGGTCATGCCGAAGGTTTTTTGGAGTAGCATGTATAATGGAAAAGAGCACAAGCTCTAGAGTTAGGCATACCTTTGTTCAAATCCTGGCCCTGCCACTTAGTAACTGGTCATTATGGACAAATCAATTAACCTTCATGGGGCTTTGTTTATTTTCTGTCAAACAAAGCATCATCTGCTTCATAGGAGTGTAGGAGATTTACTAAGATAACTCTGGTGCACAGTAGACACACAGTAACTTCTGATTATCTTTCCTTCACCTCTTGATGCTTTCCCTTACCCAGTGCAATTTAGCTTCTGTGCCTTACCCTTTCCTGCAATTTCAGCTTGCACAACGGCAGCCCATTTTCTTCTTGAAACTTCATTTTCCCTTGACTTCTTGTGACACCATTCAGTTTGGGTTCTCACTTCTTTATTATTGCATGGGTTCTAGAGCCAAATTGCCTGAGTTTGAATCCCAGTTTTATCACTTGGTAGCTATATGACCTTGGCCAACTTACCTAGCCCATATAGCTTTAGTATATTCATCTTTAAAAGGAGATACAATGTTAATTACCTCAGAGGGTCATTTTGAGGAATACATATGAAATGCTTTGAAAAGTGCTTGACACACACACACACAGTAAGCAGTAATTGAAGTTTGCTTCTATCATTTAAAAACCTTATTGGATCAGATCACTTTCCTGCTTAAAACTCCACAGTGACCTTCTTTAGTATGACATGTAATCTCCCACCACTTGACCATTCCCTCCAAACTATTGTGGTTCCCTCTCAGGCCATGTATTTGGTGTTACATCTGACTAAAATAACCTAATTTTCCTTATCTTCCTGTTGAACTTACTTCTAAGACTCAGCTGAAACGTCAGCTGCCTCTCTCCCAGGTGTACACAAGTGATCTTGCCACCTTTGTACTTCTTTTACATCCTTTATGATATTTCTTTAATTACTTGTTCACATTTGTTTACCTGCCCAGACCTAGGGACAGGGATCATATTAAGATTCATCACTTGCCATAATACAGTGCTTAGATTATAGTAAGTATTTAATGTTTCTGAATGAAGAAAGGAATCCGGAAAAATAATGCTTATTAGAAACCAAATTAATTTCTAAAACATGACACTCTAAACTTTCTCTCTCTTCCCAATAGAGTTTTTGGGTGGGTAGATTGGAGTGCCTTGATTTCTTCAAGATATTTGAAAAAACCTTTTATGATATTCTTGATGACATGTCAGTGAAATGTAGACTGGATGGTGATACAGTTGGGTGACTTTATAGTTGGCTGAAGAGCTATATTTAAAGAGTATTGATCACTAGATGTTAGCTAGGTTAGTATACCACAAGTCTCTGCCATTGATCCAGTCCTGTTCAACATTTTCATTATAACTTGTGACTAAATAGAAAGTATGCATATAAATTTGTGGGTGATATATAGTGGTCAGGACTTTTTCAGTTGTGATGGAAACCTGGCTCAAGCTAGTTTAAGCAAACAAGGAATTTGTAGGTTCTCACCAGTGGAGTTCATTAGTTTCCGGCAGGGGCTCAAATAATGTCTTTGGGATTCTATCTTTGCTCATTTCTATTCTACTTTCCCCTGAATTGGCTTTTTTCTTAGACAAGCCTTCTCAAGTGTTAGGGAAAATGGCCACTAGCAGTTCCAGGTTTAGTTAGTCCTTCCAGCTTAAGGGACCAGGGGAAGAAAGAATCTCTGTAGCCTGTGGAGAACCTATTCCATGTAGTCTGAGTAAAGTTGGGCCCACTCCTATAGTGGAATGAAGTTGGGGGAATGGATTTCCCACAGGAAAGAGAAATTCCTCTACCAGAAGAAGGGAAGACATAATGAAGTCAAAACTATACTAGAATGAACCACTGCAGATGGACAGTTCAAGTACTGAATGTCTGAATAGAGATTGACAATGTCATAAAAGACTGAAAGATAGAATTAAATTGTAAGATATTGTTGTTGTTACTATTATTATCATCATTATTGTTATTGGCTAATATTTATTGAACTTTTACTGTGTCTTGGGCACTATGCACTAAGCACTTCATATTCAGTTAATTGCTACAATGACTGTATGAAATATAGGTACCCCTGATGTTTTTACAGAGCTGAGATTTCATCCAGTCTGTCTTTTAGGATGATGAGCATTTAAAGTTTAAAACAGTTACCTCCATTTTTATTACATGAAGAAATAAGGTACAGAACAGCGTATGTAGTACACTGTCATTTGTGTAAAAAGAATGAAGGGAAGGTACATATAAACAAGCAAATACATATGCATTGGGTTGATTGCTTCTGGGAAAGGAAACTGGTGGTGGTGGGTGGGGGTCAGAGGTGGAAGAGAATGTTTTCAAAGTTTGGGTAGAAAAGATCTAGGGAGTTTTAATGGCTATGAAATTCAGTATGAGCTTTCAAGAGTGACTTGACTCTTAGAATAACTAATAATGGCTACCATTTGAGATTGCCAGAATACTGTAGACATATTGCTAGGCCCTTGACATACGTTAAAGAATTTAATCTTTTAAGCCATCCAGTAAAGTAAGGGTTATTTTCTCACCACAGGGTTGGGGCGGGGTGGATAAAGTTCAGATAGGGGTTTTATTTTTATTTTATTTTTTTTTAAACTTATGTATTTATTTATTTATTTTTGGTTGCATTGGGTCTTTGTTGCTTGCGCAAGCTTTTCTCTACTTGTGGCGAGCGGGGACTACGCTTCATTGTGGTGCACAGGCTTCTCATTGCGGTGGCTTCTCTTGTTGCAGAGCATGACTTCTCGTTGCAGAGCATGGCCTCCAGGTGCACGAGCTTCAGTAGTTGTGGCACGTGGGCTCAGTTGTTGTGGCTCACAGGCTGTAAGCGCAGGCTCAGTAGTTGTGGCGCACAGGCTTAGTTGCTCCGCGGCATGTGCGATCCTCCTGGACCAGGGCTCGAACCCGTGTCTCCTGCACTAGCAGGCAGATTCTTAACCACCGTGCCACCAGGGAAGCCCTATTTTTATTTTTTATTTATTTTTTAAATATCTATTTATTTGTTTATTTGGTTGTGCTGGGTCTTAGTAATGGCACGTGGGCTCCTTAGTTGTGACATGTGAACTCTTAGTTGCAGCATGCATGTGGGATCTAGTTCCCTGACCAGGGATCGAACCCTGGCCCCCTGCATTGGGAGCGCGGAGTCTTAACCACTGTGCCACCAGGAAAGTCCCCAAATAGGGGTTTTATGACTACCTATTATAGAAAAGATTTCACCCTTGAGCGGTTAGGTTAGTTAGATGATCTTGAAGGTTTTTCCACACTATGATGTGATTTTATAATTTTGTCTTGCACATGCTCTCTAGGAACCCAAGTAGCTTTGCTGCCTAAGGTGCTTTGTTTAGACAGAATGACCTCTCATTGGAATCACCCATTGTTTCCTGTCAAATCTGTAGGTCTTATGTGGAAGTTATAAAGAATCAGTTGATATTCTGTGACCTTATATTATAGAACACAAAGTCACCTAGGAGACACTTGGGCATTGAAGCATATCTAAGCAGATGGCCATTTCCCACTTGGTTCAGTAGTGCTAAGGTGTCCATAATCAGGAGTTAACTCAGACTGTACAACACCCTTCATACCACTTTGAAGTTTTATCTCTATACCTTTAGCTTAAGTAGCAAAGACAAGGAAGACTTCTGTAGGAAAGGATGGCTTCTGGTTAATTAAGGGACCCATTTTAAAATTTCTTTTAGATAAGCCATGTTTAATTTCTGAACTACTAAATTACAATTTCAGAGAAGTCTTATACTTAGCAATTTGAGAACAAATAGGCACTAGAGGAGTGATTCCCCCTCTGCCCACAAGGGTAAGGATCAATTTTATTAGTAGTTAATGACCATCATTCTTTTGTCCGTTTTAGAAACAATTAACTGAGTGCTTTATTCTCCCATATTTTTAAAATACTCATTACTCAATTGCTGAAGTTTATTAATACCTAACTTATGAACATCCCTTACTTAAAAAATCCTTAGTCTGGATCTTAGGAGCTGTCTTACCTACTCCACTCTTGCTAATAATTTTCCCTGCCTTTGTGTCTCTTTTTCCTTCACTGTCTTTCCAAACTGTGTGGCAGACACTGTTGTTTGCCTACTGAACAGGCAGCCTCCCTCAACTTCCTTGCTACCAGAATCCCAGTTTTGTATAGGAATCAGATGGCATATGCTTCTGGAGAAGCTGAGCACTTACCCAATCCCAGAACATGAAACTTGATTAATTCTCAAAATATAGCACTCAGACCCCTAAGTATCTCTCATACCTTTTCAGAGGTCCTGCCACGTCAAAACTATTTTCATAATAATACTAAGACATTACTTGCCTTTTTCACTCTGTTGACATTTGCACTGATGGTGCAAAAGCAATGGTAGGTAAAATGGCTGACATCTTGGCAGGAGTCAAATCAGTGGCTCCAAATTGTACTAGTAATAACATTCTTAACTGCTGTGCCCTCACAGTAAAAGGTAAACATTTTTATATAGCTAGTTTCACTTTAAAATATCTTTAATAAAGCAGTAACAATTATTAGCTTATTAAATCTTGACCTTTGAGTACATGTCATTTTATATTCTATGTAGCAAAATGGGAAGTACATATAAAGCACTTCTTCTGCATCCTGTTTGTCTCTAGGAACAGCGCTTGTGCAACTGAGTCCCAAGCTGAACTAGCCAGTTTTTTCATGAAATGCCATTTTTACTTGAGAGAACAACTAACAAATTATAGTTATTCAGACTTGGGTATTTAGCAGACATTTTCTTGAAAATGAATGAAATAAGCCTGAGACAGGCTGGGACCAGGGACCCTTTGCTGCAGTGCTTGCACCTGTCTCCTCCAGCAACAAAATACCAAGAAACTATATGGGACTAAAAATAGCTTCGTGCATGCCCAGTTGGGGCAAATTATGGACAACAAGATACAAAAAGACCAAAAACTCAACTGCCACTTCTGAAGAGCCAAGAGCAAAAAAACAGGGTACCAGGAGCAAAAGCAAGATATTGTGCATGCCCCCTGCACACACCACCACCAAAGTGGTGGACAAACCACCTAAACTATCCCTCTGGCCCAAACCCCGGACCCACCCCTACCGTTACCCCATATAAAGAACCAGCTCGCCCTGCCTCAGTGAGCAAGCCAGGGAACTTGCTACTTGTTTTTGCTCTCTCCTGCTGCAGCAGGAGCCCCAGTGAAGCCTTGCCTGAATTCCTTGTCTTGCATCTTATCAATTTCTACTGATTAGAGAAGGCCAAGAACCCTGGTTGGTAACAAGCCTATTATTCCAAGGACAACAACTGACAGTTATTTGTTGTTAATGATAAAATTTGAGCTTTCAAACTAACATTACAATTTTGGAAAATTTGTATCTACCCCCCTATGAGTTTGACACCTTACCAGTATTTTAAAGACTTTCCTGATAAGCTCAGAGACAATATTAACAAATAACACTTTTCAATATTAATGGACTATGTCAACATTTGAAAGAGCTGTCTAACTCAGTGAACCTGTATTTTCCAAATGACCAATGCATGATGTTAAAAAAAAAAAAAATCATGCACTTAAAGAAACATTCCAAGTGCAAGCTAGACCAATGGATTGTAATCTAACAGAGTACAAAAAGTTTCAGATTCCACATTGTCAATAACCTTTAAGAACTATCACTCATTGGGACTTCCCTGGTGGTCTAGTGGCTAAGACTCCGTGCTTCCCAGTGCAGGGGCCCTGGGTTCGATCCCTGGTCAGGGAACTAGATCCCACATCCCGCAACTAAAAGATCCTGTGTGCCACAACTAAAAGATCCCACATGCTACAACGAAGATCCCACGTGCCACAACTAAGACCCCATGCAGCCAAGTAAATAAAATAAATATTAAAAAATAAAAAGAACTATTACTCTTTGCATTTTGGGGTCACATCAAAGGAGAATATCCACAATTATCTGAAAACGACATACAAATCTGTGTGAGACCAGCTTTCTTTTTTTTTTTTCTTTTCTTTAAAATAAATTTATTTATTTTTTGGCTGCGTTGGGTCTTCGTTATCAATGTTATCACATGTCTAGTCTGGGTATCTACCACATAGTCAAGATACAGTTCAATCACTGCAGGGATCCCTGTGTTGCCCTTTCCTCTCTACACCCACCTTCCTTCCTCCTCCCACCAAGTGTCTCGTGTCACTTCAAAATTGTTAGCTGTTAGTTGTTTTAAATTAATTAGTACATACTAAAATCTTTCAGTTTTAATTCTGACACAGTAAATATCAACAAATATAGCCTACATAAATAAAAGCTGTGTAAGGTTCTCAATTTTTAAATCTGTAAAGGTTTCCCAAGACCTGGAAGGTGAAGAACAGCTGGCTTAAAGCAGGGAGAATCATTCCCATTTCTCCTTCCCAAGCTGCTGCAGAGCAAGATGTGGTTTGTGATGTCACAATTACAATGCTTGTGTTTTCTCATAGGACCATCAATATAAATGATGATTAGGTTCTTAAGTACAGTTAGTCATCCATGTTGGAGGATACGTTGAGACTTTTCTTTTGACATCTGTGATTCTGAATGATTCAGAGAAAGGCTTTAGCTTTCGGTTGTGTTTACTTTCCTTAAGGGGAAAGAGGATGGAGTAGAGAAGACACGTTCCAGCCGTGATGTTTTTAGGAAATGAGTATGTAAAAGGAGGTAAGAAGCGTGTTCAGGAGAGGAAGTAGTTGCAGCCAAACAGAATTTTTCTCAAATTCTTTATTCTTGAGAGCTAATTCTAGTGCTTCCTTTGGAAGCATGTAGGAATGGGAGGAGGGATCATCAACCTTGCGTGAAAAAAAATGTAGTCAGTTTCAGAGGTAGGTAGTACTTAGGTCCCTATGGTTACTCATCAGCTACAAAGTTAATAGTTTTGCTGAAGGAAAATGTGGTGCATTTCAAGCAGGCAGGAGACTGTAGAGTGAGAAGATTTGGAAGAGCAAAAGAGATGCTTCATTCAGCAAAAACCTTTGCACAGTATTGGACACTGCCATGTGATTTGTGTTATGCATTGATTTTGCTTATGAGATTTTTTCCTTTGTTCAATTTCCAGCATAATTTACTCAGTGCCACACATTGGGAGTTTTAGACAGGCTTGAATATTAGGATCGTTTGATCTGCCATCTCCTTCTCTTTACCAGAAGAGTCTTTAGGGTCTGAGCCTGAGACTCTATAGGGATCATCTCGGAGAACTCCCTATGGCTAATCTGTAGCCTTTAAATTATGTGTTCACTGCACTTGCATTTTCTAGTACACACTGGAACAGCCTTCACTGCTGACCTTGACCAGGTGATGATTGGTTAAAATTGAATGCTAAAGTAAGTCTTCTTTGAATAATAGAATATGTAGCTTTTAAGAACTGTTTGATGTTTGGCTGTGGTGCCAGCTACCACATCTTTCTTTTTCTCTTTTACCTCCTTGTCTTCTACTACAAAATGTCTGGGAAATTAACCAGAGTTACAACCAAATTCTTCTTCAAAGCAGCCCAAGTGAAATCTGGAAGCTCAGGAAACCGGCAAGCCTCGTTTTCCCCCTCTCCCCTCCTCTCCCCTCTCCTTCTTTCCTTCCTCCCTCCCTCCCTCCCTTCCTTCCTTTTTTCTTGGAGAGGCACTTGGAAAGGTACTTAGTGTTTGAAAAGGGACTGATTTCCTCCTTCACTAGTAGTTAAATGTTAAGCTCTTTGGGGATTTACTCGGAATATTCTGTTGCTTTCTGACAAGAGCTTCATGGAGAGGAAGAATTCAGATTCCTGCCTCCATCTTCAGTTATTCCATGATTTCCACCCTCCAGCCTCTCATAATAAAGATATTTCAGAATAAGCAAAAATAATCCTAAATTATTAAACAAGAATACAGTGAACTTATTTTTGTCTCAAATTGCCAATCGACAGAAGGCAGTTCAAACAATTGAGGGTTTTAGCCCCTGTGTTTTAATTTGAGAGAAATATAAATAACACAATAAACTGATAAATGGGATTTTTTAAATTACCTTTTTTTTTAATAACCCACAATAAAAACTTTGTGAGCAAATCAAGTTTACTATAATACATCAGGGTGAGTACTTATATGTTGTCCATCAATCAAGATCGTATATTACTGTTAGTGTTGCTGATGCCGAGTCACTATAAAATCTTGAAGGATCTCTGGAATTATTGAAGAAAGAGAACTTCTTATTAATATAGTATTTAGTATATTTAATGACATTCTACTTTCTGCACAGTCTTTCCTGATAAATGTGAACATTCATCTAACCATGATCCCCAGTAATCTTTCACTCTTGAATAAAAGGGAGTTTCTTAGAGCTACTGCAGTTATCAGTCGAACCAGCTCCTTTTCTGCCTTTTGACTGTGAAGGTAAAGATATCAGACTCATATTTGTGAAGGGGAGAGTCTGTCCCAAATATTTCTTTGCTACATTTTCTACCCCTAAAATTATGTTGCCGCCTTGAAATTTTTTCCCTCCATTAGTGCCTCTCAAGTGTGGGAGTGCTATTAGACTAATATCTAAAGGTGAATTGAAAAGAAGTATCATTAAAAAAATAAAGGACATGAAATATTGGGAAACTTCAGAGAGCTCCATCTTTAAATTCTCTGTCTCTTTTCAGGTTTTGTTTTGTTTTGTTGTTTACCTTCCCATGTCAGTGAAGCCCCAGGAGCCATGGTGGCACTTCTTAGCATTTCAGAATCTGAGAATTGGCCCAGCTTTTTTCATTGTCATAGTTGTTAAGGTATTTAATGACCTTAACTTTTCATATTTCTATTCCTTATTTTCCCTGCTGGCATCAGTCTCTTGACAATCCCTGCTCTTATATCCTAGGCATACAGGAAACATGGCAAAACGAGTCCTTTTTTTATTTTTATCCTCTCCTGGAGAGTGTTAAATGAAACTATGTTTGTTCCGATGAATAGTAGAATTTGAAATCCCACAAAGCCACCTAGGTTATTAGATGAATATCACAGAGCTGTTTATTATGCACTATGGCTTAATGTAGATTATAAATGTGACCAAACAGTAATTAGCAGAGCTAGATCTGTAATTAAACATTATTGCGCTGCTCCTTAGATTTCTTTTGCAAAGTAGAAGGAAACTGAACAGTAGTTCCACATCCATAGGTGGATTTCCTCACTTCTCCTCACCCTCAGAAATCTCGTTTAACTAATCAGATAGTTAAATAAAGTCATCCTCACACAAACAGAGATCCTGAACTCTACTTAGTAACTTAACTCTGATCAGTAAGTGTGGTTTGATGCATACACACATTAATCAGCTCCTCGTGTGTATTAGTTCTGTTATTCTTAGTGATCAGTTCAGCTAAGTTTCTTCTCTTCAGATGTTTTCCCGCAGGGTTTAATTTGGCAAGCTGCTTGAATGCAACAGTGGTGTTTTGTACTTATATCTTAGACGTTGTTTTCTGGGTCTGCTAGTATAGAATTGGGAGCTTAGCTTTGTCTAGATGTTAGTAGCTTATCTTTTCCCTGGCCTCCCAGCAGCACTGAATAACCTAACAGGAAATGAAACCACTTACAGAAAAGAGCTGTCTTTGATGGCAGAGTGTGTAGGTGACTCCCTGGGGACTTACCGCCTTCTCTGATTAGGATTGCTGCCTCAACCATGGGACAGGTTGGCAATAGGACTTGCTCAAGCGAGGCAATCAGAAAGTTCACAGGAGTGACCTAAAAGGTGCAGGCCAATTTCTTTGTCCAAGAAAGAGGACTTGGCAGGAATTTCTCTTGCTAGTAGAAGAAAGGTATAGAAAAGAGAACAAACTCTTAAGCAAAGGAAATGCACATACTAACTGTGAAGTTGCTTCTGTCTTAGTGCTTCCCCAAGAGAAAGAGCCAAGAAACAGAGGTGAGGCTAAGAGTAAAGATGGTCTGTATACTCTGTCTCTGATTTCCCCTTTCTAGCAACTCTCACAGGTAAAATCTCCAGGAAACTTCCTTTCCAAAGAGTTAATGAACCACCTTCTTATAATTCCTGAGAGGGCTTAATGATAGAGCCAGAGTCCAGCACTACACAGGAGTAGTAGGAAATCCAGTTCATTTTTTCTGTTGTTTTCGCCTTCATATCTGTGCTTAGAAATTTTAAAGGGTTTTTCAGGCATCTACCACATCCCAAGAAGTTTGCCAAATTGGATTATAAATGCCTGATTTTCAAGAGTACAAAAGACCAAAAATGCCTTTTGGCATTTGCCATTATGCAGAAGATTCATTAGACAGGCTTCCACTTCCATTTTATGAAAAGGGTGGAGTTAGGGAAGTACAGGGTGGATGTGTGTAACAACAAACAGATAAGGATAAGGTTTTGGCAGCTTTTCAGGGACCAGAATTGATCAGAATCAGTGTTCTAGCATTCTGTGAACTCTGATAGTGACGGTCTGCAAATACCATCACTTGACTTGTAAGCCAAGAAGTCAGAGAGCTCCCTGAAGAGAATGGATGCAGTAGCCAGATCTCAGCTTCCAGGGTAGTGTTCGAGGCCAGGAAGGTGTAGGGGTGTGTGTGTGTGTGTGTGTGTGTGTGCGCGCGCACGTGCATATATGTGTTTAAAAGGAGGGAGATGGATTACAGATAGAGTGGTGGTCATGCAGTAAACTATTTCAGAACCAGAGTTCTGTTGCAGAGCTGTCCAGCAGCTTGGATTATGGGTGCGTGTGTGCCTTGCTTTCAGTGTGGGTCTGTTGAAGGAGTACGTTCAACCTGGTCTTTCACAAGGGAAAGAGGGTCCCAATCCTTGACTCTTATTTTCTAGGTCTTCTGATTGGTATCATACTTAATCTTTAGGGAAGATCAGTCAGTTTGTGTATTGAGTGCCTTTGCATATCCCAGACACTGTTTAGTTAGGGTGTAGGCAGTATTGACTCAGAGTTGGTACTTTGTCAACCTGATAAATGCTAGGGTTTAAAGAATTAAGGGATTATTGCTTTTTATTACAATTTTTCTTTTAACTCTAGATGCGTTGCTTTCTTCTTGGCGTCTAAGTAATTGCATTCTTGTGGGAGGGTCTAGTTTTTTGAGGTAGATTGCTGGTTCTTGTGTTTGACGATAGACTGCTATAGATTGGTTTCTGGATAGTAACAGTACCTCCTGTTTCTTACATGTACACTTGATGTCAGATTCACACTCCGAAAGGCCATTCTCATTAACCAATCGCTGTTATAATCTCTGTGGGTTAGAAACCCCCGACAGGTTGCTCCCAGCCCTCCTGTAACTTTTAAGTAGATTTCCTTCTACCCAAAGATGGATTAAAGCTCTAGTCTTCCTGAAGTGGCATTCCTAGGATCTGGATATTTCTCCCTTTCTTTAATCCCACCTGTATTCTTGGATTTTATACCTGATTAATGTATTATTTGTTGAATGATAGATGGGAGGGAAGCAAAGTGGTAGCAATAGAACATGCCTCAGAAGCTGAGCCTTTTCTTTCTCATCAATCTGTGTGCTCCCTTGCTGTTGAAGTCTGGCCCTGATTCTCTTTCACTAGAGATTTTTAAATGAGACAAGTTTTTTAATACACTTTTAGCCAAGCACAGTTTATGAGGAGGGTTGTTAATAAGAAATAGAGCTTCTCCTAGTCCAGGGTGCACTCATCTAAACCACTTAGATTTGTAATGGTGTCATGAGCTAGAACTTGGAAGTGAGGACCAAAGTCTTACATTTAAAGCCCTCTGCACTCTGGCAGGAAAGGATGTAGGACTAGATTAAATACAGAGAAGTTATTTCCTATAAATATCCTCCTTGTAACTCAGCTACTACTTTCTCTTCCCCCACAGATGGAGTCCCCTGTCTCCACACCAGCAGTGCTGCCACTGCACCTTTTGGTGCCAGTGGTCAATAATGACATCGCATCCCCCTGTGAGCAGATCATGGTTCGTACCCGATCAGTTGGGGTCAACACATGTGATGTGGCTCTGGCCACAGAGCCCGAGTGCCTGGGCCCCTGCGAACCTGGGACAAGCGTCAACCTTGAGGGCATCGTGTGGCAGGAAACAGAAGATGGTAAGTGCTATGTGTGGCTTTTCCATCCCTTCTCAACCTGCTTCTGTCAACAGGGGGCTTATTGTTATAAATAATACCTAGTATTTATTAGGAGTCTCAAGTGACCATAGTTTGCTGGTGATACCTACCCAGAGGATTACAGCAAACTTGTCTGTAAAATTGCCTAGCTTCTAGGGATTGCCAGTTTTTTAAATTAATTATCTCCCCTTCATAGCTATTCAACGGTGTCGGCCCTGGTACTTAAGCAGTCATTTGATAGGTGCTGGCCATGCGGTAATTCAAACTGTGTCTATACTCTCCATTTCCCTTTCATTTTATATGGGAGAATATGAATATAAATGAACTTTTGGGTCAGGCTTGAAGAGAAAAATTAATAAAAGGGCAGCCGTGGGAGTCAAGGAAATGGAAAACAGTCACCCCTAAGTTGACTTAGTGTTGGCTCATTGGATTTGCAACTCTTGCCTTTTTTAGCACCTGGAAGTGCAGCCAGCTCCTTCCCACTGGTTGCCTCGTTGCCCAGCCACCCACGCCACTTTACGCATCTGTCACTTAGTACAGATTTTATAGGCCTAGGCAACAGGGAACTGTTTACATGGTCTTGTTTTCAGGCATCCACTCAGCAGTTGGCTCACTGTAGGGCGCTGCTGCCCAAGGCTACCATCCAGACTTCTTGTATGTTCTACTTGCCCCTGAGAACAGAATCTCTTCTGCTTTGAAAGTTTGTAAACCTGAAAAATTAGGGGTGCAAAGGGACTTAACCAGGTATTTCAGATCCCTTGGTACCATCCGCGGCAATTTGATTTCAGTATACCTTCTTTTTATAAAGAATCCAAGTCCTTGTGAAAGAATGTGTGGTTAGAGAGGCTGGCCCTCAGAGTCGCATCATGTCTCTGCATTAGTAACCGGGCTTTCAAAGCATCCCCACTCTGAGGAGTTTAGAGGCCCAGAGGAGCACAGCTAATTATCTCTGATGATCATAAGCAATCTTATCAGCCTGCCTGTGGAAATTCAGGCATTTCATTCTAGTCATTTCAATAAAAACCAGTCTGCCTCTCTGAATATTTTGCTGTGATCCAGTATTTATTTAAGGTTTTCCATGCAGTAGGTGCTGATGTGATACAGGGTGATACAGGTTAAGAACTCTGTGTTCTTGGCTCTCTCGTTGTTAGCAATATAGTAAAGTTTCAGCCTTCAGAATAACGTTGCTGATAAGGTTTTATTGTGTGCCTGAGACCATAATGCAAAAAGAAAAAGAAAATAATCCTATTGTGTTAGAAACTGATGCAGAGGCAGTGAAGAGACAGGTTGACCTAGAGGTTGACTCTGTATGTGTGTATGCAATATACAATCTGGAAATCACAAGTGGCTGTCTCTGATTTTAAAAATGTCATCTGCCTATGGCCAAATATCTAAACAGCCAGAGTCTGTTGGAATGACAAACATATCCAGATCACAGCTCTGCGCCACCAAGCAAACTTCAGGGCCTCTTGCTTCAATATATTGAAGATAGAAAACATCAATTTTCTGCCAATTTACTGTATTCTTCCCATCTTTATGGTAGTGACTCTCTCCAAGGGCAGTATGCTTTTTATGTATGTGAACCTGATAAAAACTCTGAGAGTGAGGCTAATAACCCTTTCACTCTCCTGAGAACAATGGTTACCTTTTTATCTGAGGATTCCTGTTCTCCCTCCCTGCCAGGGGGATGTTAGCACAGATTTTTCTTTTTTTTTTTTTTTTTTAATCGTTTGCTCTGAAAGAGTCTCTGGTTGTCACTGGCGGCCTATCACCAAGTTCCCCTGTTACACACTTTCAATGCACCGTGTACTTTATTTCACAGCACTTATCACAATTTGCAATTGTGTATATAATTGTATTTTTCTGTTAATGTCTATCTCTTCCACTGTTCCAAAAGTTCTATGAGCTCAGAGACTGTGTTTTGCTCACCATTATATCCCCAGTACTTAATGGTTGGCGTCTATAGTAGGCCCTCACAAATATTTATTTGAATGAATGGATGCTTACACCATCTCATTGTCATTTCTGGATCTATGTTAATATATATCTAATAGATACTATAAAATCAGATACTTTCCAGAATTCTATACCTTCTCTGAAACTCAGAATAAATATTACTTTCACCAAGTTTAAGATCACTCTAACTTATTTAAACCTGTAAGATGTTAGTCCTCTACGTTTAATACCATATTTTCTCCCACTTATCATGTTGTATTTCAGGGCTTATTACCTCTCTTTTCTTTTTCTTTCATCCCAAGGGAAAGAGAACTGTTCTGCAGTGATATATACTCTGCTTTCTGGCCGTCCCAGAGGGCCTTCACCGGAACTGTCTGTGGGCAAAGGTCTGAATTAGGATCAGAACTGGTTCACATTCCTTTTCATCTTTAAACAGAGATTTCCTGCAAAGATCATCCTCTGCAGATCTATAAGATCTAGTGTACTGAGTCAATTTTCAAGTTAATGATAAGAACTATATACAGATACTTTTTTTAAAAATCCTTCCAGCTTTCTAGGTTTTTTTGTCTGCTACCCCAACTTTTTATACTTTCTTGTCTCTTTGCCTGGCAAACTACTGTCTTCAAACTGAAAAACCCGTACGGCTTAGAGAGAAGCTATGAATGCTTGGCCTCTCAGGGGAATGGAGGATCCTGCGGTTCCTATAGAACTGAGACACCTTGCTGAGAACAGGTGTAGGGGTCATGACCTCAATTCTTCCTGATTTCTGTGCTTACCTGTCCTGCGTTGTTGCTTTCTTTCCTATCTCTCACTGTAAACCTTGCCTTGGAGGCATTTTGAAAGTCCTGCAGATCCCATCTCCTTTTTAGGCTGTTTGTGATTCAGCCAGCACTACAAAGATCCTCCTTAACTAGGCTCAACCTTAGGACTATTAAGAAGACCCAAGTATAACCTGGAGTGTCTTCCTTGGCTTTTTTAAGACGTATTCTTATTATGCAGAGGTCTGATTCCCCTGATTTCACTTTGTCCCACCTCACTTCAAATCAAAATAACAGGTTCCAAGTCTATTTCTGGTTCACAGATCTTACCTTAACCCATGGTCCTGGAAACACATACTTTTGTTGAGGCAAAATTGCTTACTGGCTTCCACGGCATTTTAAAGAAAGGCAAAGCTGACTTATTAGATAAGAATTCCAGGAAATGCTACAGGTTCTCCTTTCTAGACTACAGCACTAAGTCGAAGGCCATCACTAGTGATATATTTTACTTCAGCAAATGTGCTTTCTAGACAGAATTTGTGGTATAGTGGAAAGAGCCCTAGAGTGAAAATCAGGAGACCTCTATATCTCTGCCACTATTGTTGTGTGACCTTGGGCAAATTCCTTAACTTTTTTGGACTGTAGTTACCTCATCTCTTAAGTATAGTTGAACTAGATGACCAATAAGGACATATCCAGCTTTTAAGTTAATAGAATCTATGGCTTAAATCTTGGAGTCAGCGTGGATCCAATACTAGTTGACTATGGCATCTTGAAAATGAATCGTTTCAGAGCTTCCCTGGTGGTGCAGTGGTTAAGAATCCGCCTGCCAGTGCAGGCGACACGGGTTCGAGCCCTGGTCCGGGAAGATCCCACATGCCGTGAAGCAACTAAGCCCGTGCACCACAACTACTGAGCCCATGTGCCACAGCTACTGAAGCCTGCATCTCTGCTACCCAACCAGATGCAACCCAGAGCAGTTCTACTTTTGGGTGATTTATATGTTAAGCTCCTTTGTAAAACTATATTTGAAGAGGATTCTGCTGTTAAAAAAAAAAAAGCTTTGATAATCATTTATCTAGGTTCACCATCCCACTCCATGTAGAAATCCCTCTTACAACATCTCTAAAATTCTTCTTCTCCAGTCTTCTTTACCAAAATATTAGAAAGACAGAAGTTGTAGTGCTATAAGACCACATTTTTGAAGCTGAAATGAGTGCAACTACGTTGTATTCCAGAGGGTATGAAAAGCTCTGTGATAAGCTTGGCCTTATCCTCCACAGCTGAATTATAGCTTAATGATTTGGTGAGGAGGAGAAAGTTTTCAGTTTTTGCACTTGGTAAAGGTTTTGTCATATATGTGCACAAAAAAACATGGAAAGGCTATGCGTCCCCATCTCCACATCAGGGTATACATTTTTAGTCCAACAACTAGGAGTGTCTGCAGCTGTTTGAGATGAATTGTTTTAAGGAATAATAGTGCCCTAAAGCCATAGTAGTACAGGACAAATATCTCTGAACTAGAGTCTGGAGAGTTGAATTCCAGAACAGATTGTGCATTAAGCTACCCATGTGATCTTGGATAAGTCTCTGAACTTCTCCTGGCCTTAGATTTCTAATTTATGGGGGCTTGGGTTAGATCTGTCCTGTCCAGTAGAACGTTTTGTGGTGGAAATATACTCTCCAAAATGATAGTCTAGTGACACATGATATTGAGCGCCTGAAATGTGGCACGTGGAACTGAGGGACTGAATTTTAAATTTTATTAAATTTAAATATTCATATATAGCTAGTGGTTTACCATATTGAATATCATAGGGGCTAGGTGGTATTGAAATTACATATACTCTAAAAGTGTATATTTGCTCTGAGATGGAAAGAGTAATCTATGGGAGAAGGATGAGGGTGGTAAATAGCTGAGATGGAAAGAGTAATCTATGGGAGAAGGATGAGGGTGGTAAATAGCTGACATCTACACAGAGCCAGGGTGACTTCTGTGTACTCTGGCCCCTGTTACCTAGCAGAACAGTTGGCCCTGCTTCAAACTCTGTGGTTGAGCCCTGTACTTTTGGTCTGTGGGACAAAGTTTTCTCATTATCGGAGTAATAGGCAGTGGTTTTGCTTAGCAGGAAGTTAGTTAGCCTGTGGTAGCTCCGCGAGAACCTGCCTCAGCGGTTCTTATCCTCATCTGATTACAGATCCCGACTGTGGGTGTCTTTGTCCTTCTCACTAACAGGAAGAGGCTATCCATTAATCTTTCATGGAAATGGTAACCTTGATAGTTACCCTTGGTTTATTCTGTGTGGTTCTGATGTAGGAAAGTACTTGTGTGAACTATGAAATATCTAATTTTAGGTATTTGTACTGGAAAGCTAAGATGGTTCTCAGCTACTGATTTTTCTTTTTCCTTGGCTATAATTAACACTCCTTCACCTTCAGTCTTGCCTCAGGCAGCACTTACCTGGAGAGGGATGGTGCACAGTGACCAGGGTTTCTCCACTGCGTAGCCAATTGCTTACTAGTCTGACTCCTGCAGAAACAGCTCAACCTAATAGCACAGTCATAGAGAGCCAGCAGCCATTGTCTGGCACCACAAATCTCATAGCAACAGACCACCACATGGCAACGGCAGCCACACAAAGGAAACATTGGGGAAATCAACACTTACTTTCTCCTAGCCCCTCCTCTACACAGAACAACAGCCAACACATTCTTTCCACCTAGCAGTTTACTCCCAGGGGGTGCTTTAGGGCAGTTACGTGTCTGAACACCCCTGTGGATTACGTTACCTGTCCACTGTCATAGATTTAAATCCCGAAGCCCTAAAGAAAAAGTTCAGTTACAGCCTTTTTTGAGTTTCATTTTGCAAATTGCAAAATAAACTAAGAGATTCTTCTGTGCACTCTTACCCACGTCCTCCCTGCCTGCCAGCAAAGGACTGTCCGGCAGTTAAGTTGTCCAGGCTGCAGGCTTGCCAGATAGGTAAGGGATGTTTCAAATGAGATTCTTTTGGTATTTCAGTAACAAAACCCTCTCATATGGGCTCAAAGACAGACCTATGTTGTTATTAACGCCATCCTCTAACAAATAATTTAGTTCCTGATACTTATGTATGAACCCCGGAAGTGATACCTAGGCAATAAATATAGTTCTGGTATAAACTGGATCTAATCACTAGCCCCGGCTGATTGAGCTTTGGCACATGATTCCAAGGGGAAAAGGCTCCATTAGAGACCTTCGAATTTCCTTGACCTGTCGATAAGGGTATTTAACTGGTCTGATATTTAGTTTGCTCATTTGTAAAATGAGGAGATTGGACTGCATATCTCTGTGGTCCTTCCAGCTCTGATATTTGTGATTCTGTGATCATTTGTGTGGGACAGAAGAGGGAACTGTCTTTGTTAATCATTGGTTGTGGCGAGATCTGCTGGAAGATGTTGTACCCTCCCATTTCAGTGCTTACACTGCTAAGAACAGGTCCTGGGGCTTCTCACAGTGGTTAAGAATCCGCCTGCCAATGCAGGGGACACGGGTTCGAGCCCTGGTCCGGGAAAATCCCACATGCGGTGGAGCAACTAAGCCCGTGCGCCACAACTACTGAGCCTGTGCCCTAGAGCCCGCGAGCCACAACTGCTGAGCCCGCGTGCCACAACTACTGAAGCTCGCGTACCTAGAGCCCGTGCTCCACAAGAGAAGCCACCACAATGAGAAGCCTGCGCACTGCAAAGAAGAGTAGCCTCCGCTCGCCACAACTAGAGAAAGCCCGCACGCAGCAACCAAGACCCAACGCAGCCATAAATAAATTTATTTATTAAAAAAAGAAAACAGGTCCTGGCCCTGCCCTGATGGGTAAAGCTGCTATAACAATGATGGGCAGACGCTGTTAACAAACTTGGCAACTAGCCTTTTTCTCCCACAGCAGGAGTCACAGGCAGAGCTTTGCTTGCAGGTTGCTGCTGCTGCCTCTTGATACCAGTGAGATTTTCTCTCTCGCTCGCTCTCTCTCTTTCTCTCTTTCTCTCTCTCTTTCTCTCTCTCTTTCTCTTTCTCTCTCTCTTTCTCTTTCTCTTTCTCTCTCTCCACACCCCCTCTGTGTCTCTGACTATTCTGTGAAACGAGAGGCTGTTCTCTACCTCTTCTGCTACTTCATTATCCCATCTCCCTTAGGCTTTACAGAACAAAGAAATCATAGGGCATCAACTTTATAATTTAGGCAGCTGGAGATAATTTCCTCAGGATAGGATGGGTAGGTAGCTGATTCCCCCTGGCATGAGGCAGCAGTGCTAAATGGCCATGTGTTTTGTCTGCCAGCCTTAGGCTTTGTTAGGCCCTTTTAGGCTTCTCTGTATTTGAGTTAAATTATAGTGGCAAACCAGGCCCATGTACTTTTAGAGGGTTAGGGGTTAGGAAAAAATGGGAAGTGGGTGATTTATAGGCCCTGCTACTTGCTAATTACATAAGGAATTTTTGTTTAAACCGCTGTCCCTATGCTTACTCCTGCCAGAGCCTTTATTTCCCTTAGTTGCTGCCTTCATGGCCTTCTCCATAGCAACAAGGTCTATGACAAAAAAGCTGCGGGGAGAAATTGAGTAGCTCCCCTCCCACAAATTGTACTCTATTTTCTTTTTAGGATGTCTAAAAAAAGCCTGAAAGACTGCTATCAAATAATTTTCTACCCCCATTGAACTCATAATCAAATGAAACTTTTTACCCTTAACTAATTTAATGAACAACCTGCTTTCTTCTTATTTGACTCTGATTATTCCCATCTTTTGAAAAATTTCCCATATCATTCAGTACACTTGAAATACAGTGCATCTTCCCATTAAGCAATCTCCCCTCTGCTTTTTAGTTTTTACCCTGCTCCTTAGAATTGTTATATTTTAAAAATCTCCCAGAATTGAGTATCAATATGGAGAAAGAATGGATGAAGAAAGTAGGAACGCCCCCCCCCCCGCCACCCCCAGATGCTGTTGCATTAGATATTAGACTGGTCTGCCACCCTGGAGGTAGCACAGACTGCCTAAAGTATAGAACTAGTCTGCATTTCAGCTGCTCCTGGCACTGATCGACAGGAGTCACAAACCCAAAGTTTTTCTTTTTCGTTACTAGGTCTTATTTAACAATAATATAAATATAAGTATGTGCACAAATCATAGGTATACAGGTCCTTGAATTTTCAAGCGTGGTGTTACACATTTTGAACATAAATAGTGTATGTACTTGCTTATGTGTTTGTATACCCTTATAGCTATTCAACATTAGGCCAGTGAAATTCATCCGTGTTGTTGCATGTAGTTGTACTTTGTTTATTCTCATTATTTTACAGTATTTCATGAATATAATGTGAATATAACACTACTTACTTTCAGTTGTTGATGGACATTTGGGTTGTTTTTAGTTTGGGGCTGTTGTGAAAAATGTCGCTGTGAGAAAAATTTTTTTATTATTATTTATTTACTTACTTTTGGCTGCATTGGGTCTTCATTGCTGCACATGGGCTTTCTCTAGTTGCAGGGAGCAGGGGGTACTCTTCATTGCGGTGCGCGGGCTTCTCATTGCAGTGGCTCCTCTGGCTGCGGAGCACGGGCTCTAGGCCCGCGGGCTTCAGTAGTTGTGCCTCACAGGCTCTAGAGCGCAGGCTCAGTAGTTGTGGCACACGGGCTTAGTTGCTCTGCAGCATGTGGGATCTTCCTGGACCAGGGCTCGAACCCGTGTCCCCTGCATTGGCAGGCAGATTCTTAACCACTGCGCCACCAGGGAAGTCCCTCCGTGAACATTTTTGTACACATCTTTTGGGGAAATATATTCTTTTCTGTGTATTTCTATTATAGAAATATAAATATATTTCTATTTTGTGTATACTTAGGAATGGAATTCCTAGATCATGAGGTAGGTATATGATCAGCTTTAATAGATGTTGCCAGTTTCCCAAAGTATCTGAACCAATTTATACTCCTACTTCCAATTAGAATCCTGGTTGCTCTGCATCCTTGTCAACACTTGACCTTATGTCTTTTTCATTTTAGCCTTTCTGGTTGGTGTGTAGTGGTATCTCATTGTGGTGTTAGTTTGCATTTCCATGATAAGTCATGAAACTAAGCATCTTTTCATGTACTTATTGGACATTTGGAAATCTCATTTTATAAGTACATGTTCAAATCTTTTACCTATTTTTGGACTGGGTTGTATGTTTTCTTCTTACTGATTTGTTAGGAGTTCTTTATATAGTATGGTTAAGAGTACTTTGTCAGATTTATGTATCATAAATATCTTCTGTTTCCTACTTTTTCATGAATGGAAGTTCTTTGTTTTTATAAAGTCTGGTTTATCATTTTTTTCTTTTATAGTTAGTGCTTTTTTGTGTCCTGTTTAAGAAAACTTTGCCTTTCCCAAAATAATGATGATATTCTCCTATATTTTTTTTCTGAGAACTTTATTGTTTTTCATTTCATATTTAGATCTGTAGTGTATCTGAATTTGATTTTTTTTAGGATGTGAATTTAGAGTCAAGATTCTATTTTTTTTCATATGGATACATAATTGACCCAGCACTTTATTGAAAAGACCATCCTTTCCCCCACTGAAGTTCAGTGTCACATAAGTCATAAATCAAGTGACATATGAATGGGTTTATTTCTGGGCTCTCTCTTCTGTTCCAGTCATCCATCCGTCTAGTCTTGTGTCAATTCTATACTGTCTTAATAACTATAGCTTTATACGTCTTCATATCTCGTAGTGTAAGTCCTCCAACTTTATCATACTTCAAGATTGCCTTGGCTATTCTTGACCTTGTGCATTTCCATATAGATTTTAGGATCAGCTTGTAAATTTTTACTTGGGGAAAAAAGAAGAACCTGCTGAGATTTTGATTACATTGAGTCTACAGATCAATTTGGGAAAGACCTGAAGTTTTATCCTTTTATTTAAGCTTAGGATTACTCAGTTGGGGGGTGGTACAAAATCAGAGCAAGTCAGTGATATCACTTGAGGAGCTTGTTTAAAATACATGTTCGCTATCCCACACTCATATTCTGAATCATCAGGTTCAGGATGGAGCTTGGGCATGTTTATTGTGAAATAGCTCCCCAAGATTTATGATTTGCTTCCATCACCACTGTTTTCCACCCACCCTACTGGTGAACCACTGACCTAGACTGTAATCTCCTTGGCTAGTGGCAGTAATTCACTGAGGCTGAAGTAAAATCTGACTTGTTTAATCATTACCAGTCTGCTTTTGAGGCTGTATTAGTGGGCCGCCATAACAAAGTACCAAAAATTGGATGGCTTAAAACAACAAATTTATCGTCTCATGGCTCTGGAGGCCAGAAGTCAGAAATCGAGGTGTTGGCAGAGCTGTGTTCTCTCTGATGGTTTGAGGGAAGAATTCTTCCTTGCCTCTTCTAGCATCTGGTGTTTGCCAGCAGCCCTTGGTGTCCCTTGGCTTGTAGGTGCCATCACTCCAGTCGCATGACTTTCTTTTTCCTGTGTGCCTTCACATTTTCTTCTCTCTGAGTGAGTCTGTCACTGTGTTCAAATTTATCCTTTTTATTATGACACCAGTCATATTGGATTAGAGCCCACTTAAATGACCTCATTTTAACTTGACTGTCTGTGTAAGGACCCTATTTCAAAGTAAGATCACATTCTGAAGTACTGGGAGTTTGGACTTAAATATATCTTTTTGGGGAGGGACACAATTCAACCCATAACAGAGGCCATCAAAAATTTCAGAATACTTATTGTCACAAGTTAGAGAAAGGAAGGAAATCAAGAACTGCACAAAATAAAGAGAGGCATTGCTTCCCAAGCCAGTCTGAGCAGAAGAGGATCCACCCTCTGATCCCAGCTGGTCCTCTCCTACATTACTATTTCCCATCTCCTTGGCACCGAGAGCCTCAGTGTGGTTCAGTTCTACTCTGTTAACAAACCCTGAAAATGCCAAGTGGAGATTACCGGAAAGAAAAAGAAGCTTCAGTGTTTACCTACGTCTCTCAGCTTCTAGCTGAAGAAGGCTGAAAGGGAAAGTACCTCTTGTAGGCTAGCCCCTAGCTATATTCTTATCCTGATTCTTCCTGCTAGGTCATAAAGCAGTAAAACTGTGGACAAGTATGATTCCATCTCAACCCCAGGCAAGTATTTCCTCAGAGCTGTCCCATTGAGATGATACCTTCCTTCTTACTCCTGGTTTTCAGACAAGGACTGTAGCTGGACAGGCGAAGGCATGATGGCCTCTGCTGAGCCACCTCTCACTATGGGTATACACTGTGCGGTTACCTTACCAAGAGGAAAGGGAGGATGTGAGATTTCAGGGTGTGGTAAACCAGCCTTTGTTACACTTACACAGTTTCCATGGTGTGAGAACTTGTAGGTGGGAGGAGGAGCTATATCAGATCTTTAGCTTTCCTCCCCAGCCTCCTGGTCCCCGCAGTCTGGGGGTGGAGTGGTTTACATTTGGTGGACGTTCCACTTTGGCCTTACATCTCTAACCTGTACTAGGATATAGCTTTCTTTTCCTGCTTAGAGTTTTAGCAGCATCAGATCTACCTAGCCTACTCCCCAAATTGGTACTTGCCTAATAATGGTTTCAGCTGGGGTCTATTATATTTGTACCTGAATATCTGTGGAGAGAGAAGACAATAGTCATGGGAAAATGGTTCCAGGATGATGGGTGTTGCCTTTGTGCTTTCTTTGGCTCGTTCTGCCCCAAAAGATCCCAGAAATAAGGGTTTAGGATTTTTGTTTCCTGTCATTCCCAGAACGTTTTTGCTGCACATTAGAAAGTGGGGCGGGGATTTAAAAAGCCATGATGCTCAGGTCCCACCTAGCTAAATGAAATCAGAGTGGCTGTAGGTGGGAGCCAGGTGTCAGTAGTTTTTAAAGATCTCCAGGTGCATCCAGTGTGCAGCAAGTTGGGAACCACTGCTCCATAGGTTTCAAACATTTCTGGAGAAGACTTTATCCCAAATTGTTTTTTGGATAACCTCACAGATTTCTACTTAGAATGTTAGTAAAGGGCTCCTGGGAAGCCCTTTACCAGGAGCCCTTTACTAAGATTCTCTTTGGAAGTATTCTCTCTAAAGGAATAATAATTACATTTCTGCCTTTGGGTTTCTGGTTTTGAAAGGTCCATGCATGATTTCATCCTTCCCTACAGTCAAATCCATGACTTGTAGATGAATGGATTGCCAGGGTAAGTGAGATAAAAACCTGGAAATGTTGCTGTTAAGCCGATTTTAGGTTCTGCCTGCATGAGGTTTGTTAAGACATAAGAATTTATAGCATAGCAAAACATTCTCTCTAATAATTGTCACTGAAGTAGGCAGATTTGGGACTAGAGTTTTCCTTGAAATACGGCACTCTTTACCAAAGTTCCTGATATTACTACGTGGCAAACCCATAAAAAAATAGTTTTCAGATAACATCCAATTTAGGGGAAAAAAATCTTAGTTGGTAGATGAACCACAGATGGTCCTAATTTTCCCTAGTCTTTTCAAAATCTCTGAATGCTACCCACTCTTGTGAATTTCTGATTATGTGCACCCTCTCCCTGTATCTGTGATTTGAACTTTTGTCCTGGAAGAAACAGTGCTCAGAAATTTGCATAATCTCTAATCACTTGGCAAGACTAAATATTAGACAATAACATACCAGAGATCAGCTATGGGAAGTGAGCAATTCCTGCATTCCCCTAGTTGGGGCTTCCACAGAGGTAGTAGTACCCACAGTTCCAAACCAGCTTTCCTCACAGACATCCTTTTATAACTCCCTCCTCTCTCAGTCCTAGCCAGTTTCCTGCACTGTATTGCTGCAGGCCAAGCTGCAGCTATGCTTACAGGTTTCCAGAAACTGTGACTTATTTATTTTCTTATGATCTCTTCCTCTACCCCTATCTCTAGAGAGGACTAGAAAACCTGAAACTAGTATTGACTGGGAGCTGAGATTCGTTGCAGATGCATCCTCCTCCTTCTTGCCCTCACCCCTAACGTCAGTAAACAAGCATGTCTGTCTTTCCCCTTTAGAAAGAACTTGAAACTACACAGATCCCACTAGCAGGCTCTTGATCATTTAGTGGTGGCTGAAAGGACCTTTGGCCTGTAAAGAGGCTTGGGAAGAGTAAAGAGGACTCTACCAGGAAAGCAAAGAAAAGAGCACGGCTGAAGGTATATTCAGCTTCTATAGAACAGGACTAAATTGAGCAACAATTAGGCACCAGTGTAAAAAGTGTCAGCAAGAACCATTAGTGTTTATTCTTAACCACTCCCATTAGCACTGGACATTAGGCTTAGCTCTTTTTCTAAGGTGACAAGCTTTTTAAAAAAGAAGAGAGGGCTTCCCTGGTGGTGCAGTGGTTAAGAATCCGCCTGCCAATGCAGGGGACACAGGTTCGAGCCCTGGTCCGGGAAGATCCCACATGCCGTGGAGCAGCTAAGCTCGTGTGCCACAACTACCGAGTCTGCGCTCTAGAGCCCACGTGCCACAACTGCTGAAGCCCACGCACCTAGAGCCCGTACTCCGCAACAAGAGAAGCCACTGCAATGAGAAGCCCACACACTGCAACAAAGAGTAGCCCCGGCTCGCTGCAACTAGAGAAAGCCCGTGTGCAGCAACGAAGACCCAACACAGCCAAAAATAAATGAATAAATAAAGTTTTTTAAAAAAGAGAGAGAATAACAAAGAATAGAAACAGGGGTCTTTTTAAAATAACAGATGGTAGAACTGGTGTTTACACACCCAGGAATAAATCTCTTTACCAGAGCTTCTCTTAAGATGTGAGTCTTAGGGGTCGATTGTAAATTGCATAAAATGTATAAAACTATTTAATACCAAAGGGCTGTTGTCAAGTGTACTAGTTTTTAAATCCAAAGTAGACACTGTACACTGACATGCCATCTGTAGTTGGTGAGCCAAAATGATGAGCTCTTTATCCAGTGGGTAGCTTTGTTTTCATTATGAAAGTTGGTAAGTTGAAAGTTTGAAGTAAAGAAGCTTTTTTTTTTTTAGAAACAGCATATAGATTTATTCTTGTTTCTACAACTTTTCGTTAAACAGATTAATTATATTCTTCATGATCTTAATCTGTTTTTAGTAATCTTTTTTACAAAAGCATAAGTAATCCTTATTATGGTGATTTTCATAGTATTCCCCAGAACATATTTTAATGTTGATTTGAATTATTTTTATTTATTCAGGTATAGTTGATTTATGATGTAGCGAAGCTTTTATACATACCTTTGGACCAAGAGCTCCTCTACCAGGTCATATTCTAGTAAGAGGAGGAATTTGGACACTTAAAACAATCTTTGTTTTAAGCTGTATTATAATGTGCTTTGTATTCAGAATGAGAGGCAATAAACTATACCTCCTCCTACATTTTCTACCCCACTTACTAGCAACTACTTTTTCCCCCTGATGTTTTTTAAAAATTACATTTTTTAAAAACTGATTTAAAAAGTAATGCTTGGTTCCTTGGATATGACACCAAAAGCACAGGCAACAAAAGAAAAAATAGATAAATTGGATTCCATTAAAATTACAACATTTTGTTCATCAAAAAGACAGTATCAAGAGAATGAAAAAGACAACTCACAGAATGGGAAAAAATGTTTGCAAATCATATATCCAATAATGAATTAATATCCAGAATATATAAAGAACTCCTACCTCTCAACAACAAAAAAACAGAACGACCCAATTCAAAACTGAGCAAAGGACTTGAATAGATATTTTGCCAGAGAAGATATACAGATGATCAATAAGCACATGAAAAGATGCTCAGCATCATTAATCATAAGAGAAATGCAAATCAAAACCACAATGAGAAGAAGACGTGGCACATATATACAATTACTCAGCCATAAAAAGAAATGAAATTGAGTTATTTGTAGTGAGGTGGGTGGACCTAGAGTCTGTCATACAGAGTTAAGTAAGTCAGAAAGAGAAAAACAAATATCGTATGCTAACACATACATATGGAATCTAAAAAAAAAAAATGGTTCTGATGAACATAGGGGCAGGACAGGAATAAAGACATAGATGTAGAGAATGGACTTGAGGACACGGGCAGGGGGAAGTGTAAGTTGGGACAAAGTGAGAGAGCAACATTGACATATATACACTACCAAATGTAAAATAGATGGCTAGTGGGAAACAGCCGCATAGCACAGGGAGATCAGCTCAGTGCTTTGTGACCACCTAGAGGGGTGGGATAGGGAGGGTGGGAGAGAGACACAAGAGGGAGGGGATATGGGAATATATGTATACGTATAGCTGATTCACTTTGTTATACAGCAGAAACGAACACAACATTGTAAAGCAATTATATGCCAATAAAGATGTTAAAAAAAAAAACCACACAATGAGATACCACTTTACACCCCACTAGGGTGACCTTATTTTAAAAATGGAGAAATAAGTGTTGGAGAGGGTGTGGAGAAATTGGAACCTTTGTGGACTGCAGGTGGGAGCGTAAAATGTTGCAGCCATTGTGGAAAACAGTTTGATGGCTCATCAAAAAGTTAAACATAGAATTAACAAACGATCTAGCAATTCTGCTCCTAGGTATGTACCCAAAAGAGTTGAAAACAGGTGTTTAAACAAAACTTGTACACGAATATTCATAGCAGCATTATTCATAATAGCCAAAAGATGGAAACAACCCAGTGTCCATCAACAGATGAATGCATAAACAAAATGTGGTACATACTTACAGTGGAATAGCAATAGAAGGGAATGAAATTCTGATACATGCTACAATGTGGATAAACCTTGAAAATATTTTGCTAAGTGAAATAAGCCAGACACAAAAGAACAAATATTGTATGATTTCATTTATATCAAGTTATCTAGAATAGACAAATTTATAGAAACTGAAAGGAGAGAATAGAGTTACTAGGTGCTATGGGGCAGAGGGAATAGTTAGAGAGTTTCTGTTTCAGGTGATGAAAAAGTTTTGGAAACAGTAGTGATGGTTCCCCAAAAAAGTAACAGCTTTTTATTGTTGGAAATTTGGGAATAGAATAAAAAGGAGAAATCCTAAATCACAAAGAAGAAAATCATAAATCACCCAGAGATAAAACTCCTATTGTGATTTCGTTATGTTATACATACACTTTTTCTTTTTTTTTTTTCCTGGTACGCGGGCCTCTCACTGCTGCGGCCGCTTCCGCCGCGGAGCACAGGCTCCGGACGCGCAGGCCCAGCGGCCATGGCTCACGGGCCCAGCCGCTCCGCGGCACACGGGATCCTCCCAAACCAGGGCACGAACCCGCGTCCCCCGCATCGGCAGGCGGACCCCCCACCACTGCGCCACCAGGGAAGCCCCACTTTTTCTTTTTTTTAACAAATTGGTACCTGTCTCTGTATATTTGTAATCTTCTCTGTTTATAGAGGAAAATACCATGAACATTCTACCATGACATTAAATGGTCTCCTATAACATTTTAAATAACTACACATTATTCCATGTTAAGGATGTATCATGATTGATTTAGGTTAAGTTACATTCTTTTTTTTAATGGCTTATAAAAAGATACTTATGAAATTTTGCAGCTCTTTAAGAACCAAGCTTTGTTTCTCATATCATCAACAAAATACTCACAAAGGAAACACATTACAGATGGCCCTCCATATCCATGGGTTCTGAATCCACAGATTCAACCAAGCATGGAACAAAAATATTCAGGAAAATAAATTCCAGGAAATTCCAAAAAGCAAAACTTGAATTTGCCACTCACTGGCAACTGTGAACATTTTATTTACAACTATTTATATAGCTTTTACATTGTATTAGGTATTATAAGTAATCTAGGGGTGATTTAAGGTATGTGGAAGGATGTACATAGGTTATATGCAAATACTATGCCATTTTATAAAAGGGACTTGAGCATCCTTGGATTTTAGTATTGGGCGGGCGGTGGGTGGGGATGTGTTTTAGAACCAAGCCCCTGAAGATACTGAGGGATGACTGTATGTGTTTCATAATAGCCTTGAAGCTTTGGACTTTTGAGTTTCTGTCCCCTACTCTTGTTCTGTTTCTATCCTCTTGGTGCCTTTTGCTTACTTTGACATTTTCTTTTTGCTTCTTGCCTCTTCTGCTCCATATATTTTCCCCTTTGCCACCAGCATGCAGTTTTATTGCTGCTTCTGTTTCTTCTCTGGTAGAGAGAGGGCAAACATAAAATCAATAACCTGCTTCTCAGCCAGAAATAAACCTACAGGTGTTGATATCTTTCACTCTAGTCCACAATTTTATTCTCAAGTACAGTACATGGACTATTTAGTGTTTTACACCTGGAAATGTGAGCTGCTGAGAACCAAGAAAGTGTATCCTCATCTTGCGAGACAGCACAGTTAAAAATACAGGCTTTAGTTTAGAGCCAGACTGATTTGGATTCAGATCCTGGCTTTGCATCTTATTTAGCTATGTAACATTGGAACAAATTGCTCTAAGTTTCCATTTCTTCATCTGTACAATGGGAATGATAATACTTTGGGGGTTGTTCAGAGGATTAAATATGAAATAATATATGGAAGACTCTTAAACACAGTAAATGGAAACTATTATCTTAAAAGCCATCAAGGCTTCACCGAAATAATGTACACCCCACTCCCCCCGCCGAAAGAAAAATATATCAGAGAAAGCAACAAAGGATTTAACCCATTGTGTGTGGGACTAAGCATCTTTTTGTATCATTAGGATTTGGGAAACCTCTTCAACAACTTTAGTGAGATTATATTGGAGTCTGGGCATATTCAGTGTGTCATGATGGTTAAGGTCTAGGGTGCTGCTGATGGTTCATCTCATACGTGGAAGGGGAAGATGGTTACTTATTGCAAAACCTACAACAAATTTTGTCTGACAGCAGGACATAAAAGGCAAGAGTTTGAACTGACTGCAGCTTTGGTTGGACAAATTCAGATATTTGCTTCTAAATATGAGCCCAATGTAATAAAACGTGTCGGATTTTTACAGTCAATGTTTAACCCTTAGATGATTTTGAAAAAGTAGAATTTTAACTTGAAATGAAGCATCAGAAATATAAGACCCCCTTTTGTTGTATTTGTTGTTCAAAAAAAATCTAAATCTTTACACTACATTTTAATACCATAAACTCATTATTGCTATATAGGATGTTGTCACTTAGGCTTCCCAACACTCCTTCCCTGAACCCTAACCTGCATGTGCATGCACACGTACCCATGCTGCTGGAAATTTGGTGAACCACACGGGGTAGATAATCAGGAAGTGAAATTTTTAAGTAAGTAGTTGAGGAGTTCCTATTCTGCTGTCATCTCATCAGCCGGAGGTGAGATCTGATGTCTATCCAAACCCTGCCTTGATGGGTTGAACCAGTATTGGGGTTATTTATTCTGTTCAGTAGTTACCAAGTACCTGCTAAGTATTTATGTAGGGAAAAGGAAAAGATGTAGATGTTATTACCTCTTCTAATACAGCATCATTGGGGTTTGAGGGGGGAACACGGGTTACTTTTCATTTTTTACATGCATATATAGCGGCTCAGTAGAACCAATTTGACAGTCCAGAAACAGGCCCTAATTTATAATCAAACTAAGGGAAATGGAAAGGATTTTTTAGTAATAGCTATTGGCAAAACCCTATGTGAGGGAAAAAAGTTGATTTACAGACCCATCTTACACTATCTAACATAAATTTGTATAAAACTATACATATCCTGAATCATCACGTTGTAAACTTTAAATATCTGACAATTTTATTTGTCAATTATATGTTAATTTAAAAAAGAATTTAAAAATAAAAATAAATAAATAATTTCCAAAGTAGAAAAAATAAGTTTTTATGTGTGTACATGTATGTGTATATAAATACACACACACATATATTCAGGATTCTTAGGTATGTGGTTTTTTTAAAATTTTTGTAAAGCCATTCAGTTAAAATAATACATAATATCCAAATTTCTAGATAAAAAGGCTTAGCATAAAAGTAATGGAAGAAATCACAAAGAAGATTGATGGATTTTGGTTACTTCAGAAATGTAAACCTTCACTAAGTCAAAGAACATCTTAAACAACTTGGCCTAACGCTAGTCCTGTTTACTTTCAATGGGCTGGAATGAAAAGAAATTTATACCTTGACACATTTTTGCCATATAATGCCAAAAAGACAGCTTTGGTTCTTAAGTTTGTGGAGTTGTTTTTTCACATTTGCTTTGTATATGGGAGCTCGTTTTCAGGAAATCTTGTAGCTGAAGTATCTTCAAATAAATAATATGCAAATAACTAGCCCACCAAATAGCATGTACTAAGAGGTCTGCAGACCACAGCAGCTCTTCTTCAGCCTAGTTATTTTTAACTAGGAGACCAGGTAACTACTATAGGTGCCTGTTATTATGAAGGATTAGTTAGGAGCAGTGAGCCGTTGCTCAGCTTCTTTTCAGTTTGGGGGAGGGGGTGCCCAGCCAGTTAATCACTAACATTGGAGGGGAAAGAATGTAACACGAGCTTTTAATCTTGGACTATATGAGGAGAAAGCATCATTGACACATCAAGGACATAAGATGACCTAAAGGTTTGTGAGCTGCTTTGGCAGTGATAACTGATAGAGAGGGCCTGGTTAGAAGTTTGTCACAAGTGTTCTCCAGACACCAACACTGTAGTTTTGTACAGATGCTGCCCTCACAAGGAGGAAGTAGAAACTGTTCCACTTCTATTCACATGTTACATATTAGCTTTCTCACCTTACTCTCTGATTAACCACTGCCATCACCACCATCCCAAGCTCTCTGTATACTAGAAGTACGGTTCAAACAATTTTTTAAAAACAAACAAAAAATCCTTATAACATGAAATCTTGGAGCTCAGTTCACATCTCTCTATCATTATAGCCCATATTACATGAGATACTGAAAGTCTGTACGGAATGCACACTATGGCTGTTCCTAGACAGGGCTTCGATCTGGATATATCAGATGCCTGATGTAACAGTTTTGGGGAGCTACGATATGTATATCCAACAATAACTTTATTTTAAGCCAATTTTTAAAAACTTATTACTAATCTTTAAAGAACCCATTATTTCCTTAGGCAAGTTAGAATATTCATTACCTACCCTTGTTATTTCTGTGATCTTTCAGATTAGTAGTGGTAAACATTGCTGGTGATAATGTCTTCTGCTTTATATTAGGAATTCTGTCCCTTCATTCTAAATTATAAGTTTTCTGGAAGCAGAGGCTGAAAATTACTCAACCCTACTTCTCCACCCCAAACACACACAAATAGTACATTGCTTTGAATTAATAGTTCTTTGTAGATTGGATGAGAAACCATTGGGGTTTAAGTTGTCTGTGATTTAAATTTCTCAGCAGTGTCCAGGATTTCCCACTATCCAAGATGTAAGCCAAAAGGCAGTAAAATTAGTAGAGGAGCCATCAAGTTGTTAATGAGTCATAAATTACCTCTTACTCTTTATAATGTTAAAGGAAACTTGAGTTATAAAAGACAATGTGGTTGTTCTAGCACCATCTAGAGGAAAGCGTAAAAATGATTAACAACATTTTACAACTGCACCATATCAGTTCATTTAAATCCAAATACCACATCCTTCCTATCTCTCCTTTTTCACTAAATATGTCATATTTTCACTAAATATATAGTAAGATATAGTTCATTTGGCCATTCAACCAAACTTTATTCTGTCTTTATCAGCTGCTGCCTGTTATCTTTTTGTGTGTTTATCTGTTCCACCTGGATTGGTAAGACAGGATAGGGACCATGGCTTTTATTTCTGTATATTTCCATAGCTCCTAACTACTGATAAGAACTCATTAAATATTGATTATCAAATGATAGGTATGGATATTACAAATAACCTTATGGGTTAGATACAGTATAGCAAAATATAGATGATTCTTTTTTATTTTTTTACATCTTTATTGGAGTATAATTGCTCTACAATGGTGTGCCAGTTTCTGCTTTATAACAAAGTGAATCAGCCATACACATGTTCCCATATCTCTTCCCTCTTGCGTCTCCCTCCCTCCCACCCTCCCTATCCCACCCCTCTAGGTGGTCACAAAGCACTGAGCTGATCTCCCTGTGCTATGTGGCTACTTCCCACTAGCTACCTATTTTACGTCCGGTAGTGTATACATGTCCATGCCACTCTCTCGCTTTGTCACAGCTTACCCTTCCCCCTCCCCATATCCTCAAGTCCATTCTCTAGTAGGTCTGTGTCTTTATTCCTGTCTTACCCCTAGGTTCTTCATGACATTTTTTTTCTTATATTCCATATATATGTGCTAGCATACGGTATTTGTCTTTCTCTTTCTGACTTACTTCACTCTGTATGACAGACTCTAGGTCCATCCACCTCATTACAAATAGGTCAATTTCATTTCTTTTTATGGCTGAGTAATATTCCATTGTATATATGTGCCACATCTTCTTTATCCATTCATCCGATGATGGACACTTAGGTTGTTTCCATCTCCTGGCTATTGTAAATAGAGCTGCAATGAACATTTTGGTACATGACTCTTTTTGAATTATGGTTTTCTCAGGGTATGTGCCCAGTAGTGGGATTGCTGGGTCATATGGTAGTTCTATTTGTAGTTTTTTAAGGAACCTCCATACTGTTCTCCATAGTGGCTGTATCAATTCTACATTCCCACCAGCAGTGCAAGAGTGTTCCCTTTTCTCCACACCCTCTCCAGCATTTGTTGTTTCTAGATTTTTTGATGATGGCCATTCTGACTGGTGTGAGATGATACCTCATTGTAGTTTTGATTTGCATTTCTCTAATGATTAATGCTGTTGAGCATTCTTTCATGTGTTTGTTGGCAGTCTGTATATCTTCTTTGGAGAAATGTCTATTTAGGTCTTCTGCCCATTGTTGGATTGGGTTGTTTGTTTTTTTGTTATTGAGCTGCATGAGCTGCTTGTAAATTTTGGAAATTAATCCTTTGTCAGTTGCTTCCTTTGCAAATATTTTCTCCCATTCTGAGGGTTGTCTTTTGGTCTTGTTTATGGTTTCCTTTGCTGTGCAAAAGCTTTGAAGTTTCATTAGGTCCCATTTGTTTATTTTTGTTTTAATTTCCATTTCTCTAGGAGGTGGGTCAAAAAGGACCTTGCTGTGATTTATGTCATAGAGTGTTCTTCCTGTGTTTTCCTCTAAGAGTTTGATAGTTTCTGGCCTTACATTTAGGTCTTTAATCCATTTTGAGCTTATTTTTGTGTATGGTGTTAGGGAGTGATCTAATCTCATACTTTTACATGTACCTGTCCAGTTTTCCCAGCACCACTTATTGAAGAGGCTGTCCTTTCTCCACTGTACATTCCTACCTCCTTTATCAAAGATAAGGTGACCATATGTGCATGGGTTTATCTCTGGGCTTTCTATCCTGTTCCATTGATCTATATTTCTGTTTTTGTGCCAGTACCATACTGTCTTGATTACTGTAGCTTTGTAGTATAGTCTGAAGTCAGGGAGCCTGATTCCTCCAGCTCCATTTTTCGTTCTCAAGATTGCTTTGGCTATTCGGGGTCTTTTGTGTTTCCATACAAAGTGTGAAATTTTTTGTTCTAGTTCTGTGAAAAATGCCAGTGGTAGTTTGATAGGGATTGCATTGAGTCTGTAGATTGCTTTGGGTAGTAGAGTCATTTTCACAATGTTGATTCTTCCAATCCAAGAACATGGTATGTCTCTCCATCTATTTGTGTCATCTTTACTTTCTTTCATCAGTGTCTTATAATTTTCTGCATACAGGTCTTTTGTCTCCTTAGGTAGGTTTATTCCTAGATATTTTATTCTTTTTGTTGCAATGGTAGATGGGAGTGTTTTCTTGATTTCACTTTCAGATTTTTCATCATTAATGTATAGGAATGCCAGAGATTTCTGTGCATTAATTTTGTACCCTGCTACTTTACCAAATTCATTGATTAGCTCTAGTAGTTTTCTGGTAGCATCTTTAGGATTCTCTATGTATAGTATCATGTCATCTGCAAACAGTGACAGCTTTACTTCTTCTTTTCTGATTTGGATTCCTTTTGTTTCCTTTTCTTCTCTGATTGCTGTGGCTAAAACTTCCAAAACTATGTTGAATAAGAGTGGTGAGAGTGGGCAACCTTGTCTTGTTCCTGATCTTGGTGGAAATGCTTTCAGTTTTTCACCATTGAAGACGATGTTGGCTGTGGGTTTGTCATATATGGCCTTTATTATGTTGAGGAAATGTCCCTCTATGGCTCCTTTCTGGAGGGTTTTTATCATAAATGGGTGTTGAATTTTGTCAAAAGCTTTCTCTGCATCTATTGAGGTGATCATATGGTTTTTCTCCTTCAGTTTGTTAATATGGTGTATCACGTTGATTGATTTGCATATATTGAAGAATCCTTGCATTCCTGGGATAAACCCCCCTTGACCATGGTGTATGATCCTTTTAATGTGCTGTTGGATTCTGTTTGCTAGTATTTTGTTGAGGATTTTTGCATCTATGTTCATCAGTGATATTGGCCTGTGGTTTTCTTTCTTTGTGACATCCTTGTCTGGTTTTGGTATCAGGGTGATGGTGGCCTCATAGAATGAGTTTGGGAGTGTTCCTCCCTCTGCTATATTTTGGAAGAGTTTGAGAAGGATAGGTGTTAGCTCTTCTCTAAATGTTTGATAGAATTCACCTGTGAAGCCATCTGGTCCTGGGCTTTTGTTTGTTGGAAGATTTTTAGTCACAGTTTCAATTTCAGTGCTTGTGATTGGTCTGTTCATATTTTCTATTTCTTCCTGATTCAGTCTTGGCAGGTTGTGCCTTTCTAAGAATGTGTCCATTTCTTCCAGGTTGTCCATTTTATTGGCATAGAGTTGCTTGTAGTAAGTTGTAGTAACTCTAACAAAGAGTAGCCCCCGCTCGCCACAACTAGGGAAAGCCTGTGCACAGCAACCAAGACCCAATAAATAAATAAATAAATTTATTTATTTATTTTAAAAAACCTGAAAACCATAACCTTCATTCTTAACCATATTTAGAAAACAGAGTGGTGAGCAGCAGCTGTTGGGGGAGGGCAAATTAAGCCACCCAGCACACCAATCAAAAGTTTTTATCTTGTTTTCTATCTATAATTTAATTAATTAATTTTTGTTTTTTGCGGGGGCTGCATTGGGTCTTCATTGCTGTGCACAGGCTTTCTCTAGTTGCAGCGAGCAGGGGCTACTCTTCATTGCAGTGCACGGGCTTCTCATTGCAGTGGCTTCTCTTATTGTGGAGCACGGGCTCTAGGCACGCGGGAGTCAGTAGTTGCAGCACGCGGGCTCAGTAGTTGTGGCTCTCAGGCTCTAGAGCGCAGGCTCAGTAGTTGTGGCTCACAGGCTTAGTTGCTCCGCGGGATGTGGGATCTTCCCAGACCAGGGCTTGAACCCGTGTACCCTGCATTGGCAGGCGGATTCTTAACCACTATGCCACCAGGGAAGCCCTATAATTTATTTTAATGCATTAGTGTACCAATCAGTAATTAACAAGTATTTTTTTTAGCATGAAGTATTAGACTGTCTTCTTCAGATCTTCTTCCTGCTCTCCAACACGTAGCCTCAGCTCATTATCACATGGTTTCACTCTTCCTTATGTGTACCAAGCTCATCCCGGATCCTCTTAAGAGTTACCAAAATCCTATTCTTTCTCTGATCTGTCACACTGCATGTCTATACCACAGTATGTGTAGCATATTTTTTTAGTAATGATTTGATACATATTCATTTCCCTCCCCCCAAATAGAATAAGATTTTCAGTTAAGTGAAAGTTTTGAATCTCTACTAGCACTTGGCACAGTGATGGAGTATAATAAGTAAGATATATTTGCTGGCTTATTGCATGAAAGCACTGTTTGAGGTACACTAATCTGACAGTAGTTTACTGGCTGGATTGACAGAAAGAATTAAAGATTGGAGTTAGGAGCATAATTCAAAGTCTGTTAGAATAATCTAGAGGTGAGTTAACGAGGACCTGGATTCTGATGGTTGTGGTTGGGGATGGGGAAGAAGATATTATTCAGAGAGAGTTCAAAGGCAGAACGTACAGGCCGTGGTGACTGGCTCGTATCCAGATGCCACAGAAAGCCAGCTCTGCTTCCTCCTTTTTCAGCCCATGATCCCTTTTCGTTATGCCCCAAATTCCCTGCTTCCTTTAGAGATCATCAGTTGCCTCTCTTCAGGGTCCCAAATTCTCATAACTTAGGAGAATTCCAACTGGGCAAGTGGATCCCCACAAGGCAGAACTGACAGCAGTGGTAGAACTGGCTGGTCCCCAACTTTCTGTCTTCCAGCATGAAGATAGCAGCAGCTTAGTTAACATCTTTATAAAAAGGCAGAAGTAAAATAATGCTTGGGTTGTATCCCTTAAGTCAGCAGTTTTAAAACTTTTTAAACTTAGGACTCCTTTCCATCCTTAAAAATTATTAAGGACCTCTAAGAGCTTTTGTTTATATCTATTGATATTATAGTTATTGATATTTGCCCTAACAGAAATTAAAACTGAGAACCTATTAAAAATAGAATAGACTTGAGGACATGGAGAGGGGGAAGGGTAAGCTGGGACGAAGTGAGAGAGTGGCACGGACTTATATATACTGCCAAATGGAAAATAGATAGCTAGTGCGAAGCAGCCGCATAGCACAGGGAGATCAGCTTGGTGCTTTGTGACCGCCTAGAGGGGTGGGATAGGGAGGGTGGGAGGGAGATGCAAGAGGGAGGGAATATGGGGATATATGTATACGTATAGCTGATTCACTTTCTTATACAGCAGAAACTAACACAACATTGTAAAGCAATTATACTCCAATAAAGATTAAAAAATACATGTATTTATTAATCTATTTAAAAATAACAATAATAAACGTTTTACATGTTACCATATTTATGAAAATAACTACAGTTTCTAAAACAAAAATATTTAGTAAGAAGAGTAGCATTATTTTACATTTTTACAAATCTTTTTAGTGTTCGGCTTAATAGGAGACACTGGATTCTCATGTGTACTTCTATATCCAATTTGTCGAAATATCACGTCATGCCTCTGGAAAACTCTTATGTACACTCATGAGAGAATGAAAATAAAAAGCCAAATTTGTCTTAGTATTATTATGAAAATAGTTTTGACTTTGCAAAACCCCTTGAAACTGTCTTTGGGACTGCCAGACATCCCTGAACCATACTTTGAGAATCACTGCCTTAAGCAATGTTTTTTAGTTTCTCTGTCTAAGAGAGTCTTAAAGATGTATGTTTCATTTTATTGCCATGTCTTAGCATTCTTGGCACCTATACTGAGACCCTCATTACCTGTTGGTAGAAATAACACACTTAAAAGAGGAATAAAAACAAGTCTTCAATTTTTAAAAATTTGTTTATTGGACATTGATCACATACACCCCACACTGCATTCAAAGCTCACTGACAAATTAGTTGTAGGGAGTTACCAAAAATGGTTTTGTCTGACTAACTGATTCCTTTGGCTAATATCTATAGAATTTTTCCCCATGGACTTTGTATTCCAAATATAACAGACTCTTAAGAGAATCGTGGAATTAATGCACGTGGAATGTATATGGCCGTGAAGTCAGATAAGAGGACCTATAGGGCCTGATGATAGACCTACGTTAGTATTGACTCCCTGATTTCCTCATCTAAAGTAGATTATAAGAAGCAAGTTGGATGTGATACAGAGGTTGGGAATATGGAAATGACTACTACTGCAAAAGGTAGACATGTTAATGACAAAAAGTGACTGCTGACAACCAGGTAGGAGACCGAAAAGCAAAACACAAAAACTCAACAGAGAAGTCTGATCACAGTTAATGGAGTCATTAACCCTTAAGGCCTCGGTAACCTTTGAAAGGACATTCGTTTACCACACCACAGGAGAATCATATCTAGAATAATGCCCCCGAGTCATGAAGAAAAATTAAAATATCCTCTGTATATTGAGTCCTCAATTTATGAATGGCTTGTGTTCCAAAGTTAATTTTATTGTCAGAACATTTATTGGGCTTCCCTGGTGGCACAGTGGTTAAGAATCCGCCTGCCAACTCCGGGAACACAGGTTCAAGCCCTGGTCCGAGAAGATCCCACATTCCGTGGAGCAGCTAAGCCCATGCACCACACCTACTGAGCCCTAGTGCCTAGAGCCCACGAGCCACAGCTACTGAAGCCCGAGCGCCTAGAGCCCGTGCTCTGTGACAAGAGAAACCACTGCGATGAGAAGCCCACGCACCGCAACGAAGAGTAGCCCACGCTCGCCACAACTAGAGAAAGCCCGCGCATGGCAACGAAGACCCAACGCAGCCAAAAATAAATAAAACAAATTTTAAAAAAAACATTTGTTTATAGAAACAGATAAATAATTGTTATTTTGGGTTGCAGACAATCTGCTTTTTCAGTTTATCTATTCAACAAACAACCTTTGAGTGCTTAATGTCAATAGAAGTGTTTCAGTTAACTCTCATTTATAGCTTTGTTTCAGTGAAGGATACATTCTGAGGCCAAAGCCTGGGCATACATATACTGTTCCCCTCTGGCCTCCATTATTTGTCTTATAAGGTGCTACACTGTTGATATCAGGGGCCTGCAAATTACAGTCAAAGTACCAAATCCAGTCCACTGCCTGTTTTTGTAATTTCATTGGTACACAGCCATAACCCATTCATTTATGTATTGTCTGTGACTCTTTGTGCTGCAAGGGTTGAGAAGTTACCACAGAGATTGTGTGGCCTGCAAAGGCTAAAATATTTACAATGGGTTCCTTACATTAAAAGTGTGTAAACCCCTGGTCTGCATGATCTGGGCTGCCCTCATCTCTGACCTCGTCTCTTCCTACTCTTCCTCTCACTTACTCCACCATAGTCTCACTCCACTTTGCGCTTCCTGAGAACATGCCAAGCACATTCCCACTACAGCGCCTTTGTACCTGGTTTTTCCTCTGCCTCAAATATTCTTCCTTCTAATTTCCTCATGGCTCACGCAGGTTTCTCTGCTTAAATGTCACCTGCTCAATAAGGCTTCTCTTGACTGCCCTTTATAAAATAGCAACATCCCATCCCTCACATTCTTTATTCATTTGCTCCTGCTTCGTTTATCTCCATAGGGCTTACCACTGTCTGACATATATTTACTTGTTGTCTGTCTCCCACCACTTGAGTATAAGTTGTATAAGAGCAAGAGCTGTCAGTTTTGTGCATTGCTATATCTCAGATACTCTGAGCCAAAGTAGGTATTCATTTGTTGAAGGGAGGGAGGGAGGGAGAAAGGTATGAGGGAGGGAGGAAGGGAAAGAGGGCAAGGGAGACTTGCATGCTAACCTGCCCTTTATTCAGTGGGTAGTTGTCAGCATCAACCAGGATTGGCAGTTGGGATTGAAACAAGATTTAAAAGCAGCATATAGGTAAATACTGATGTTTCCATTTTAAAACTCAAAGCTACTGGCATATTCAGTCACCTGTGACCTCTTGCCCCTAACCTATTTTTCAGTCCCTTATGTTGAGAGCAAGCAGCTGGCCTTGTTTATCTTTGTTCTCCAGTACCTAGTCCAGCGTAGGCTCTTAATAAATATTTGCTCCCAGCCCAGAAATGGACCTTGGTATCTTCTTAGTTGTTTTTTATAACTTCAATACTTACCATAATGCCTGGCAAATAATAGAGGCTCAGTAAATATTTGCTCCAGGAAGGAATAAGTTGAATGAATTCTTTGTCGGCTTAGGATAAAACGCTATTCTAGGTTATCTGTTGTTGTATAACAAATTATTCTCAAAATATAGCATTCTAAAACTTATAGTTTCTGGGGGTCAGCAATTCAAGAGTGGCTTAAGTAGCTGATTCTGTCTCAAGATCGCTCATGAAGTTGCAGTCAAAATGTCAACTGGGCTGCTATCATCTGAAAGCTTATTTGAGGATCACTTCCAAGTTGGCTCACTTACGTGTCTGTTAGCAGGAGGCCTCAGTCTCTGGCCTCATGCACCTCTCCATAGGGTAGGCTACTTCAGTGTCCTCATAACACAGCAGCTAACTTCCCCAAGAGAAGTAATCCAAGAGGAAAAACTAGGAGGAACCCATGTTGCCTTTTATCACCTAGTCTGAGAAGGCTACTTTCACCACATTCTGTTTATTAGAACCAAGTTGCTAATTGTAACCCACAGTCAGGGTGCGGGGAATTAGCCCTCTCCATTTTGAGGGAAGAATATCGAAGAATCTGTGGACATATTTTAAAACTGCCACAATCACCTTGATACTCTGAACTGAATAAAGAGAAATTACCCATTTACAAGAAGTGAGACAGGGTTTCAGAGATGGTATTCATCCTGCCACTTATTTGCCCTCTTCAATTATAATATTTTCCTTTCCTAAAAGGAAAAAAAATTAGCATTTTGTCCTACCAAAATTAACTACTATTTTTACCTTTTTTTTTTTTTGAATAGGTAACACATGTATATGGTGTAAAAATTCAACAGTAAAATGAATATACAATGAAAAACAAGTTTCCTTCCACTGAATTCCAGCCACCCAGTTTCCCTCCCTAGGGAAGACCACTAATACTAGTTTATTTATCCTTTCAGAGACCTTCTGTGCACTTATAAGTAGATACTTATAAGGTTATTTTTACACAGATGGTAGCATACTGTAATTACTGTTCTGTACCTTGCGCTTTTTTTCCATTTGCCTGTATATCTCAGAATTTGTTCCATATCAGTTTATTTATAGTTGTTTTTTAACAGCTGCATAGTATTCCATCGTGTGGATATGCAGAAATGTATTTGATTGCTTCTTCATTGAAGGACATTTAGTTTCCCATCTTTTTCTATAATAAACACTGCTGCAGTAGGTACCTTGTTCATTTTGTACACTGAGAATATTTGTGGATAAATACCTTCAAGTGGATTTGTTGGGTCAAAGAGAATGTGCTTTTTGAAAGATAATGCCCGATTGCCACCAGAGGTTGGACCAGCTTTATACACCCACCAGCAATATATGAATTTCCTGTGCCCTCTCTAGGCATAGTAGCAGTAGAAACATTTAGAAGTGTTGCCAGTAAATAAAGAATTATTATATGTATTTTACACTATGCCCAACACAATCCCCTGATACATGTTGATACCAAAAAGTTGTTCATTTTTGTTTGTTTGTTTTGGGGGTTTTTTAACTGAAGTATAGTTGATTTGCAATGTTGTGTTAGTTTCTGGTGTTAAAAAATTGTTGGTTAACCTCAGGGGAGATAGACTTTCTCTGTGAAAGTTTACTGAGTTGGTCACTATATTCCAGAGAGTTTTTTAACTCTTTGATAGAGTAGAATGCTACTGAGAGAGAACCTACTGCCTGCTGTAGATTGCTTTAATGTTTTATTATTTTTTTTAATTTATTCATTTATTTTTGGCTGTGTTGGGTCTTCGTTGGCTGCGTGCGGGCTTTCTCTAGTTGTGGCGAGCAGGGGCTACTCTTCGTTGCGGTGCTCGGGCTTCTCATTGCGGTGGCTTCTCTTGTTGTGGAGTGCAGGCTCTAGGTGCACAGGCTTCAGCAGTTGTGGCACGAGGGCTCAGTAGTTGTGGCACACGGGCTTAGTTGCTCCACAGCATGTGGGATCTTCCTGGACCAGGGATCGAACCCGTGTCCCCTGCATTGGCAGGTGGATTCTCAACCACTGTGCCACCAGGGAAGTCCCTGCTTCAATGTTGTATTGAAGTATAACATAAATAAAATGAACAAATACTAAGTACATGGTTTGATGAATTTTTATATATGTATATAACTGTGTGACTACTACCTACATCCAGAACTAGAACATTACCAGTACCCCTAGAAGATTCTCTCATGCCCTCTGCAGTCAATACCACCCCAAAAGGTAACCACTGTTCTGATTTGTATCATTATAGATGAGTTTTCCTACCTTGAAATGTGATCACATGGTATGTACTCTTGTTTGGCTTCTTTCACTTAACATTATGTCTGTGAGATTCATCCATTTTGTAATGTATAGCAGTAGTTCATTCTTCAGAGCATTATAATATTACATTATGAATATACCACAATTTATCCATTCTACTTTTTACAGACATTTTGAGTTGTTTCTGGTTTGGGACTATTATGAGTGAAGCTGCTATAAACATTCTTTTACATGTCTTTTGTTGGATGTAAGTTCTTGTTTCTGAGAATTGCTGGGTCATAGGGTAGATGTATGTTTAGCTTTAGAAGATCTGCTTAGAAATACATGAGTTTGGTAGAAACAAAGTAGTTTTCCAGAGTGCTTTTACCAATTTATACTCCCACTCAGATAAAAATTTTTTCTACCAGGTAAACAATATCTGAAATGACATGCCTTATATTTCATGCCTTGTATTTTGTTTAGCTTAAGCCTTTGATCATTGTTAAAACTCCATGGGAAATAGCATTTTATTAGTCATTTATACGTTTAAGTGCTTGAGTTTCATGGCCTTTCATAGAATCACAGAATTCTAGAGGTCTAGTCCAACAAAGGAGGATAAAGTAGCTTGCCCAGAATCATACAGCAGGTTACTGACTCAGTTGGGCAAAGTAGATGCCTATTCAACTCACAAAATAAACTATATTACTGTATTCAGACACTAGTAAGAGTCCCATGATGTATAAGCCCCATTATGTATAAGAATGGAACTACTTGGAAATTTTTCTTTGATTGACTTAAATAAAACTGCCAAATATTTCTCCAGCAGAGATGGTTTTATTCAGGATAGGCAGAGAATTGCAATTTGGGGTCTGCAACCATGGTAAGCCACATGCAAGTCCCTACATGGCAAGGGAAGGAGAACACTTTTATAGATGGGAAAGGGAAGCTGGGAGTGCTAAAGTAAACAAAGAAACCACGATTGAGTCCTTGCCAGGAAAGAAGAGGAGTCATTCTTCTTCCTGTTGGGCTCTGCTGTTATCACAGGGCATGAGAGCTCCTTCTTCTGGTCTCCCAGCTCTATTTAATTGAGGTTTCTGTTTATTTATTTTTTACATTTCCCCCTTTTAATCAAGATCTTTCTCTGAAAACGTCACTGACCAAAAGTTAGTTTTTCTAGTTTCAGCAGCTTTTTGTCCCTCAGTGCCAAGAAGGACCTTTCCTAGGTGTAATGTCTCAAGGCAGAGGAAAAGTGCATAGATTAGAAACCTATTGAGGTCACGTTCGAGTGAAAAGGGAGGGTAGAAGGCAGAATTCTCAAGCACTTTTTATCTGAAGTCCGTATGTTATCAAGATCATAAACATTTGAGATCATCTGAAGTGTTATATCATCATCAGAGGTTTGGCAACAAACTTCCAACAGGGCTGGTCTAGATATGTTCGGAAAGGTGTCTCATCAGATGTTGCTGCTTCTCTTCTGGGAAATCTTCACTTTCAGGTAACCCAGATAATGTGCAGGTCCAGTCAGGGTTTGGTGCTTTCTTTACTTGTATCACATGACTCGCCAAGAATCTGTTTCTTGGAGTTTGGTGGTACAAGGGTTGGCTAGCAGTACCCGATAGGGGCCTTTCCAGTGAGGTATAAGAGAATTCTTTCCCAATAGATGAAATCTCCAGGTTACAAGGTGTGATGCTTAAGGTCTTCGTCTCCCAAGGGTATACTGTGAAAAGACTGCTTTACCAAAGCATGGTTATTTTTTTTTTAACATCTTTATTGGAGTATAACTGCTTTACAGTGTTGTTAGTTTCTGCTGTATAACAAAGTGAATCAGCTATATGCATACGTATATCCCCATATCCCCTCCCTCTGCGTCTCCCTCCCACCATCCTTATTCCACCCCTCTAGGTGGTTGCAAAGCACCGAGCTGATCTCCCTGTGCTATGCGGCTGCTTCCCACTAGCTATCTATTTTACATTTGGTAGTGTATATATGTCAATGCTACTCTCTCACTTCATCCCAGCTTACCCTTCCCCCTCCCCTTGTCCTCAAGTCCATTCTCTACGTCTGTGTCTTTATTCCTGTCCTTCCCCTAGGTTAATCAGAACCTTTTTTTTTTTTTTAGATTCCATATATATGTATTAGTGTATGGTATTTGTTTTTCTCTTCCTGACTTACTTCACTCTGTATGACAGACTAGGTCCATCCGCCTCACTACGAACAACTCAATTTCATTTCTTTTTATGGCTGAGTAATATTCCATTGTACATATGTGCCACATCTTCTTTATCCATTCATCTCTTGATGGACACTTAGGTGCTTCCATGTCCTGGCTATTGTAAATAGAGCTGCAATGAACATTGTGGTACATGACTCTTCTTGAATTATGGTTTTCTCAGGGTATATGCCCAGTAGTGGGATTGCTGGGTCATATGGTAGTTCTGTTTTTAGTTTTTCAAGGAACTTCCATACTGTTCTCCATAGTGGCTGAAAGCATGGTTATTTTTAATAGAAGCAGTTAGGCCTTTGCAGTATTAGAGTATCTCTCCTTTTATCACTTGTGGGTCAAAAGAAGCAGAAGCCAAGTGCATTGGACATCTTATGACTATCTCAAAGGGGAGAGTTTATGAGTTCTAAAAGGAGTAGATCTGAGATTTGGAAGGACCAACAGCAATGCTTTTGGCCAGGGTATTTGGAGGGCCTCTACCAGTTTTGCCAATTCAGTCTTAAAAACACGGTTGGTGTGTTCCACAAGGAAACCAGAGGATTGAGGGTGGTAAGCACAGTGAAACTTGTAAAACTGGATAAACAGCACAGGCTCGTTGAAGTACCTGGCCAGTAAAATGGGTTCCTCGATCACTGTAAAGTTTGAGAGGAGTTCCCCAGGTAGGGTTAATCTTTTCTAAAAAGACCTTAGCCACAGAAGAGGCAGTAGCCTGTCTGCAAGAGAAGGCTTCAGTTCATTGTGAAAACATACAGACTGTGACTAAAATATATTCACATCCATGAGATGGAGGAAGTTGTATGACATCCATTTGCCAAACCTCAAATTAATCAGTTTAGTAGCATTTTTTAAATTTTATTTATTTATTTGGCTGCATCGGGTCCTCGTTGCGGCATGCGGGATCTAGTTGTGGCATGCAGGTTTTCTCTTCTCTAGTTGTGGCTTGGGCTCTGTAGTTGTAGTGCGTGGGCTCTGTAGTTGTGGTATGCAGGCTCAGTAGTTGTGGCACGTGGGCTTTGTTGCCCTGCGGCATGTGGGATCTTAGTTCCCCAACCAGGGATTGAACCAGTGTCCCCTGCATTGGAAGGCAGATTCTCTACCACCGGACCACCAGGGAAGTCCCAAATTAAGTAGTTTAAAATGTCCAGGAGCAGTACAAACCAGGCTTCCCTGGGTTGTACTTTGGACAAGTGGGACAAGTGAGGTAGTCACTTTTTGTAGCTTTCTTAATGTTTCCCCACTCATATTGATTCATGAATGCGATCATTTTGTCAGTACACCAGTAGTTTAATGCATGGACAGTGGTGGGGAGTGGGAATTTTAGAGTCCTCTGTAAGACTGGGTTGTTATTTGGTCCAAACCAGAGCTTTCTCTTTTTATCAAACCAAAAATGGTTGAATTTCCAACCTTGCTTTTCCTTTTCTGAGGCCACTTGTTGGGCTTCTCTAGCCAGTTTCTCTAAGTCATCATTTGGGGAAATATCCCTTTGAGCCATGACAGAGATTTGGCTGCTTTCGTTTGGCATTGAGTGTGATGAGAATTCAGGAGAACTTCTACTGCGTCAGGTATAAAAATGGCTAAAGGGCATCCCATAGTGATTTTCCTGGTTGCTTTAACTAAAATGGCAGTGGCTGTAATGGCTCTAAGGCAAGGACGGGAGGTGTTCCCATGCCACAGAGTCCAGTTACTGGCTATAATATCCTATGGGTTGTTGGTGGTCCCTTGTTTTTGGGTAAGTACCCCAAGGGCATTCCCTTCCTTTTCATAAACAAAAAAGGAAAAGGGGAATTTGATAATTGTGATGCCCAAGAGCAGGTGGATTCATAAAACTCCCCTTTAAGGCCTTAAAGGCCGTGTTGTCCAGTTCTTCCCATAAAATTGGGTCAGGATTGTTACTGTTGAGTAAGACATACAGAGGTTTGGCCATAGGGAGAAATTTAGAATGCAATTTAAGCAATAACCAGTAGCTCAGGAATACCTCTCGGCACCTAGTTTTGGGTTTGGGGAAACTTAGGACAACATGAAGTCTATCTGGATCTGATTGTAGCCCTTATTTTGAGATCAGATGCTCTAAATATTGAAACTAGGTTTGGGCAAACTGCAGTTTTTGTTTGGTGACCTTGTGTCCCTTTAAGCCTAAATGTTTGTTTGTTTTTTAATTTTATTGAAGTATAGTTGATTTACGGTGTTGCCTTTAATTTCTGTTGTACAACAAAGTGACTCAGTTATGCATATATATATTCTTTTCCATTGTGGTTTTTCACAGGATATTGAATATAGTTCCCTGTGCTATACAGTAGGACCTTGTTGTTTATCCATCCTATATATAATAGTTTTAAACCTGAAAGTTTTAGCAAGTGGTTGCTGTCTTCCTGTGAAGAGAAAAGGAGAGCAAAGAAGCAAATCATCTACTTACTGCAACAAAGTAGAACCCCTGAACTTTATATCATCCAGATCAGCCTTCAGGGTTGGTGAGAAATGAAGGGCTCTCAATAAAGCCCTTGAGACATTACTGTCCTGGTGAATTGTTTTTCTTCCCAAATGAAGGCAAACAGGTGTTGGCTAGCTTCGTCAACTGGAATACTAAAGAGTGAACTCATAAATCAGTTACAGTAAAGAATTTACTTCTGATAGGAATAGATGTTAGTAACCTATGAAAGTTAGGAACAACAATATATTGAGGGATAACAATGTTTTGTTTGTTTGTTTTTGGCCGTGCTGCGCAGCTTACGGGATCTTATTTCCCCAGCCAGGGATTGAACTTGGGCCACAACAGTGAAAGTGCCAAATCCTAACCACTGGACCACCAGGGAACTCCCAACAGTGTTGTTTTTTTTGCTCAGAGGTCCTGGGCCTCCACCCTTGGCCCTTAGGTTTTCTCACTGGGAAAATGGAAGTGTTACAGGGCTAGTACAAGGGGTAAAGAGGCCTCAAGCCTTGTAATCTTCTATTATGAGCTTTGTGCCTTGAAGGGCTGCTTTACTTTATATGATATTGATTAATTCCGGGAAGAGGTTTTGAGGAATCTATGTGAAACTTGATGGGAGATGCACTATTAATTTTGCCAGTATCAGTTGGAGATTTTGCCCATAAGGAAAGTGGTAGCTGATTCAATAGGGGCAAATGATCAGTGTTTCCAGAATCAGCTCTAGAACAAAAAAAAGATGTCAAAGGATCATTTAATTCACCTGGCTGGTTACTTTGATGACTACTGTCAAATTCTATAATTAACTCCTCCTTTTGGGAGAAAGAAATTTTGGCATGATACTTCTCTAAGAAGTCTCGGCCTAATAAATGAGTAGGGACAGAGAAACTAAGGAGAAAAGGGTGTATGTATCTGAAAGGGCCTAAACAAAAGGGAATTGGTCAGAGATAGGAACCTTTTGAGGTTCATTAGAGATCCCCACTATTTGAACTGGGGTATTTTGGAGGTTTTTTTGGCCACGTCTCGTGGCATGTTGGGATCTTAGTTCCCTGACCAGGAATTGAACCCGAGCCCCCTGCATTGGAAGCTCAGAGTCTTAACCACTGGACTGCCAGGGCAGTCCTGAAATGTTTTAATATTCCCAGGCAGGGGCTGCTTTATATTAGTTGGGTTGAGCACTGAGAGTTTAGCTCCAGCATCATTTAGGACTGGAAGAGATCCATTCCCAATCTGGAGAAATGTTTCTCCAAGTTGATTAAGAGGGAGAATTGGGAAAATCCCTGGTAGTTCCTCAGAGCCCCATAATTGAGAGTTGGGAGGACGTTGGAAAGGCTGGTTAGAGAGCTGAAGATGCCTAAAGTACTTAAATTTGTAGCAGTCTCTTTTCCAATGTCCTAGCTCTTGGCAATAATAGCAGAAACTAGGAGGGTTTGGGTTTTGTTTAGGAGCCTTCATTTGCTGGACTTGAAGATTAAGAATTTTGGTGGTCTCCCATTTAGGTGACTCATCTAGAGTGCAAGAGAGCTGGTTTGTCAGATTAATTAAGTCTGGGATGGACATAGTTTCCCATTCCATCCTGGTCTTTTTTACTAGATGGGAAAGATCCCAGTTCAGCCCATTAATACAAATAGAGTTAAAAACTACCAGGTAGAATCAACACATGAAGGAAGACCAGAATTTTTTTTTTAATCTGAAGTCGATTATAATAGTTATGAACAGTTTCATCAGATTTTTATATGCAAGCCTGAAGTTTGTTCCAATCAACAGGCTTTGGAAAATTGCTCAATGAAGTCGCTTAGCCATATCTCTAACCTGATCATGTAGTAAGTTAGTGGGCTGGTCTCCCAGTTGTAATTCTAGAGACATTTCAGGATTTTCCCAATTAGCAGTTTTCATCAAATGCTGTGCCTGGCCTTCACGGAACTAGATCCCACACGCATGCCGCGACTAAGAGTTCACATGTAGCAACTAAGGAGCCCATGAGGGTGGGATAGGGAGGGTGGGAGGGAGGCTCAAGAGGGAGGGGATATGGGGATATATGTATACTTATAGCTGATTCACTTTGTTGTACAACAGAAACTAACACAACATTGTAAAGCAATTGTAAAGCTTTGTAAAGCAATACTCCAATAAAGATATTAAAAAAGAAGAGCCCACGAGCCACAACTGAGACCCTGTGCAACCAAGTAAAAATCAATCAATCAATCAATTAATCAATAAAAGTTTAACAAATAAACACCTCAGAAAATCTGTGAGGATCTTCAGTTACTTTGGGAAAATATTTGACAATGGCTGACAGTTCAATATAAGGGAATATAAGAAATTAAGGGTTTAACATCTGGATCCTCAGAAAGCTTAATTTTTTTTTTTTTAGGATTTTTTTTGGCTGCATTGGCTCTTCGTTGTTGCACGCAGGCTTTCTCTAGTTGTGGCGAGCGGGGGTTACTCTTGGTTGCGGTGCACAGGCTTCTCATTGCAGTGTCTTCTCTTGTGGAGCATGGGCTCTAGGTGCGTGTGCTTCAGTAGTTGTAGCACGCAGGCTCAGTAGTTGTGGCTCACGGGCTCAGTAGTTGTGGCTCGCAGGCTCTAGAGTACAGGCTCAGTAGTTGTGGCACACTGGCTTAGTTGCTCCGTGGCATGTGGGATCTTCCCAGACCAGGGCTTGAACCCGTGTCCCCTGCATTGGCCAGCGGATTCTTAACCACTGTGCCACCAGGGAAGCCCAGAAGGCTTAATTTTTAAGGGACAGGCTCTAACAAGTTGAGAGGAAAAGGGAGCTGGGAGAGTTTCAGAGAGGGAGTAGGTTCTGGGAGAGAATTTGTATGAGGGAATTGAGGGTAAAGAGGAGGCATAGGCAGTATAGAAGGAAGGATTGAAATGGTGCTGGAGGCAGAGTCTGGCCACAAGAAGCCAAGGGAGAGAAAGGTGGTGCCAGAGGTGGAGCCTGAGACAAAGAAGCCAAGAAGAAGAGCCTGAGACTTCAGGAGCCATTTTATCTTTCTTTAATCATTTATTTGCCTCAGTTAATCTTAAAATCTTATTTTGCAGAGAAGCAGTTTTAGGTTCCTGATAATGTTTGGAAGCCTTAAAATGCCAGTTGAAATAGGCATACCATTCAGCTCTATTTCTGAGCTATTGTAGTCCAGTTCAGTTTTAAGGAAATTAAGTTTGGGGATTTTAAAAGTTCCCCAAAATGGCCATTGAGGGCTTCCCTGGTGGCGCAGTGGTTGAGAGCCCGCCTGCCGATGCAGGGGACACGGGTTCGTGCCCCGGTCCGGGAAGATCCCACATGCCACGGAGCGGCTGGGCCCGTGAGCCATGGCCGCTGAGCCTGCGCGTCCGGAGCCTGTGCTCCGCGATGGGAGAGGCCACAACAGTGAGAGGCCCGCGTACTGCGGAAAAAAAAGAAAAAAAAAAAATGGCCATTGATATTCTAAATTGCCTTTGGACAGGTTGGTCCATTTAGTTAGAAATGTGCATGAGGAAGGACCACAGTTTTTAAACATAAAATTGGCCAAAGTCCCAGGGTGTGGGGGCCACAGATAACTGGGATCCCATTTCTCAGAGGATTTCCTCTAGAGTAAAAGAACAATTTTCAAACAGCTTGAACAGCTTACAGTTCAAACAGCTCAATTCAAACAGCCTGCAAGCTAACACCAGCCATTTCTTCATACACAAAGAGGGCATGAGCTTGGATCCAGGAGAAAGACCCTCCAAATTCCACGGTCAGCAAGAAAAGCAGTGAGCTCAGTGGGCTCAATTATGGGTACCTCACCTGTTTGCTCACCAGTCCTGGAGTCTTCAGTGGTCTCCTCTGGTCCCCGTATGGGCCACCAAAATGTTGACCTAAATCAAATAGATGACCAGACATTTCTCCAGCAAAGATGGGCTTATTTGAGATCAGCAGAGAATTGCAATTCAGCGTCTGCAACCATGGTGAGCCACATGCGAGTTCCTGCACAGCAAGGGAAGAACACTTTTATAGAGGGGAAAGGGAAATTGGGAACACTATAGTAAACAGAGTCCATAGCTTCTCATTGGCTGAGTCCTTGCCAGGAAAGAAGAGGAGTCTTTCTTCCTCCTGTTTGGGCTCTGCTACCATCACAGGGCATGAGAGCTCCTTCTTGTGGTCCCTCAAAACTATTTAATTGAGGTTTCTGTTTATCAGTTTTTTATACCTTACTTGAACAGAGTTTCTGGAGAGAAACAAGGAGCATTCATTCATTCAACATATACTTATTGAGCATCTACTATATGCCAAAAATGTTTCTAGTTCTTATAGATACAGCAGTCCAAAAAAACTGACAAAAACCTTGCTCTTCATAGAGCTTACATTCTAATAGGACTGAACAGACAATAAGCAAGATGAATAAATAAAATTTCTGCTATGTTACATACTGATAAGTATTATGGGGAGGAAGGGAGGAAGGGGAACTAGAAAGTATATAAGTGGGGAGTGCGAATGAGGGATGGCCTCACTGAGATGACTTTTGAGAAAATATTTGAAAGAAATGAAGGGAAAGTACCTTTGAGAATATGGGGGATGGGGGGAAGGGATGTTACTGATAGATGAAATGGCAAGTTCAAGGTCTTAAGATGAGAACATGCCTCTTGTGTTCAAGGAACAAGTAACTCACAGGCCAGAACAGAGTGTGAGGGGCAGAGTAGTAGATGATGTTGATCAGAGAGGTAATGAGGGCCGAGATCACATGAATCCTTTAAGATCACAATAAGAATTTTGCCCTTTAATCTGGGTGAAATGGAAAGAAGCCTTTGGAAGGTTTTGAGTAGAGGAATGATAGGATATGACTTGGATTTTAACAGGATCTCTCTGGCTCCTGTGTTGAGAATGGGTCAGAGAGGGATAGGATGGCTGTTGCAATAATTAGAGGAGTACCTGGAGCCAGAGAAGTGGAGATAGTGAGATATGATCAAAATCTGGATATATTTTGAAGGTGGAGCCAACAAGATTTGCTGACTGTCGGATGTGGGGTGGTGTGAGAGTAAGAGAGGAGTCAAGCAGAACTCCCAAGGTTTTTGACCTGAACACCTGAAAGGATGGAAATGCCATTACCTGAAATAGGGAAAACTCAGAGCCAAGTTGTTATTGGGAGCAGGGGGCAAGGGAGTGGTCAAGGGACAGGTGGGTATCAGGAGCTCAGTTTGGGTCATGTTAAGTTTGAAATCTCTTTTGAGACATCAAATGGAAATGTCAAATTTGCAATTAGATATATGAATCTGGAGTTCAGGGAAAAGGTAGGTGCTGGAGATAGAAGTTTGAGTCATTAGTTAGATATGAAGAAGTAACAGCAAAAGGTGCTGAGAAGGAGCGAGCAGAACAATAAGAAGAAAATCAGGCCTGTGTGGTGTCCTTGTCCTGGAAGCCAAATGAAGGAAGTGTTTTCAAGAAGGAAAGTGGAAGCTAGGAAGCAAGGAAGCACATGGCATACAAGAAGGAAAGTGGTCAACTGAGCATTAGTTTATTAGATCCCTGAGAGAAAGCATGTACTAAGTGGAAATGGTAAAAATGAGGGCTCTGGAGGTCAAATTTACTCTTTCCACTATTGTGCTTGTATCAGTCTTGACTGCATGACTGTTTTTTTTTTCAATATTTACTTATTTGGCTGCATCGGGTCTTAGTCACGGCACGCAGGTTCTTTTTTATTTTTTTAATGTTTATTTATTTATTTATTTTCTTATTAGTCATCCATTTTATACACATCAGTGTATACATGTCAATCCCAATCGCCCAATTCATCACACCCCCACCCCCACCCCCAGCCGCTTTCCCGCCTTGGTGTCCATACGTTTGTTCTCTACTTCTGTGTCTCAATTTCTCCTCTGCAAACCGGTTCATCTGTACCATTTTCTAAGGTTCCACATATATGGGTACGCAGGTTCTTCGTTGCAGCACGTGGGCTTCTCATTGTGGCAGCAGAGTGCATGGGCTCAGTAGTTGCGGCATGCGGGCTCTCTTAGTTGTGGCCCACAGGCTGTAGAGCACGTGGGCTCAATAGTTGTGATGCGTGGGCTTAGCTGCCCCACTGCACGTGGGATCTTAGTTCCCCATCCAGGGGTCAAACCCGTGTCCCCTGCATTGGAAGGCAGATTCTTACCACTGGACCACCAGGGAAGTCCCTGCACAACTGTTTTGAATTGTCCTTGAAACAAAGCAGTGCTGCTTTGGGAATGGGTTTTGTCTTAACACTGCACTCCTCCTGTTACCTGGGGGAACCTGATTGCTGCCTCATACCTAAGTCATTTCCCCTTTACCATGTTCTGGTGTTGATCGCCTTTAAGAAGGGAGAATACTTAACTCAGCACTCTAAAATTTAGTAATGTTTAATGAGATTATGTCTGTGATGCCCTTGGTAAATATGAAAATAACCACCTAGAGAAACACAAAGCACTACTTTTACTACTACTTTTAGCATATTATTATTTTTATTATCTTCAAACATGCCAACCCTTTCCTTATTTTGTGAACACTTATTCAAAATAGAAAGCTTTCTAAAATGAAAACTAACTTTTCTCTTTCTCTTCAGCCTACTTGCTGCCTTAAAGCTAGCCCTTAATAGAGAAACTAGGTCTGTTAAGTGTTATTTTCTGCTTTTTCCTTCCTGTCTTCTTAATCTCCCAGCTGTCTCAACTCAGAACCTTGTAGGAAGAGAGTTATACTTCAGAAAACTGTTTGCTTTGACATTTAAACAAGCCTCCATTTTGTTTTTCCATATTAGAATTTTTCCTCTTCCCCTCTCCCATTTCCAGCACTCTGAACTGTCATCTTTTCAGCTCATTCATTATTGTTAACGTTTGCAGATTATACCAGAGGAGGGAGACAGATTTATAAACACGTGTTCCTACCCAGCTGTTTCAAGAGTAGGAATAACATTCCTCTTTGAATTGTATACCTGCTGTCTATATACAGCTATGCTCATCTGCCCTTGTAAATGAGGTGCCTACTTCTAAGTCTTACCTTGTCTAGAAATAAATGTACCCTGTTCCTATTCAAATTGGTTATACAGTAATCAGAGCAGCCCATCACTGGGAGGAGACATCCATGTGAATTCACTTTGCTAACAGCCAGAGAGAATTTAGCCCAATTGCTTTCTTAGGAGGTTTGTCATTTCCCTTAAGATGCCAGGGCTCTAGAAAGGGATAGAAATCCTGTCCTCTTTCCCCCTGGATGCCTCCCTACAGTCCTTTATGTATCTTTTATGTAAGATGAAGATAAGGGGACATATTAAGGAAGTTGTGTAAAAAGAATCAGAACCCATTAAGAGATAGCTGTGTAATGCCTTGAAGATCTGACCACTCATCAATAATGAGTAATAAGTGAATTACTTAACCTTTCTGGGCTTCCATTTCCTTATTTACAAAGTAGCTTTTTTTTTTTAATGTATTTATTTATTTATTTTTGGCTGCGTTGGGTCTTAGTTGTGGCATGCAGGCTCTTAGTTTGTGGCATGCGGGATCCAGTTCCCTGACCAGGGATCGAACCTGGGCCCCCTGCATTGCGAGCGCTGAGTCTTAACCACTGGACCACCAGGGAAGTCCCAGAGCAAGGATTTGGACTAAGGTTTTCTGACTGCAAGTTCAGTGATCTTTAGACAGCATTCTACATCAAAGAAGAATATAGTTGAGTTATTACAGATAGGCCCTGGGAGTGCTTAATCAAATAGTATTTTATTAGTCTATGACCAAAGACAAACAAAAGACTAATTTTGGAGCCTTTTAAGTTGTTTTTTTTCTTTTCTGCTCAGTTTTTTTTTTTTTTTCATATTTTATTTTTGGCTGTGTTGGGTCTTCGTTGCTGCACACGGGCTTTCTCCAGTTGTGGCAGGAAGGGGCCACTCTTCATTGTGGTGCATGGGTTTCTCATTGCAGTGGCTTCTCTTGTTGCGGAGCATGGGCTGTAGGCGCGCGGGCTTCAGTAGTTGTGGCTCGCGGGCTCTAGAGTGCAGGCTCAGCAGTTGTGGCACAGAGGCCTAGTTGCTCTGCGGCATGTGGGATCCACCCAGACCAGGGCTCGAACCCGTGTCCCCTGCATTGGCAGGCAAATTCTTAACCACGGCGCCACCAGGGAAGTCCAAATTCTAGAGTCTTATTCTCTAGATACATTACATAGAAAATGTGCCTTTGGGCACATTGAATTACTGTATTCAAACTTTCGACACATCCCTTTTGTTCTGAACACATAGCAAGAAGTAAAATATATAAAGTGAAAATCAGAGAACATGTTTGGGCTCACAAACAAAATAATCTTATCCATGGACCAAAAACAGAAGAGATGCAAGTCACTGAGTGAGGCTGAAACTGTGGGCCTGCTGGCCTCCAGGTATGGGACCAGAGAACGGTGCCTGAGAGGTGAGTTCCTGGTACTGAAAATATCTATAGAGATAGTTCATAAATAGAGAGAACTTGAGGCCAGGGGAGTAGGATGCCACCCCCCCCAACCAGTTTCATGGAAGGAGACTTTTAAAAAGTTAACTGAACTTAGCAACAAAAAGAAATGAACTACTTACTGATACATGCAACAACATGGTGAATCTCAAAAGCATTATGTTAAGTAAGTGAAAGAAGCCAGATGTGGAAGACTACAAGCTGTCTGATTCATTTTATATGAAATTCTGGAAAAGGCAAAGCTATAGGAATATAAACCAGATTAGTCATTGTCTGGGGCTGGGGATGGTGAAATAAGATTGATTGCACAAGGGCTGAGTACTTTTTGACTAATGGAAATGTTCTATAAATTGATCATGGTAGTAATTATACAACTGTAAATATTAATCACACATCAAATTATATATTTTAAAATGAATGGATGTTATTGTATATAAATTATAACTATAAAGCGGATTTTTTTTTAAAGGGTATATAGGTATAGGGCTTCACAACAGAGTGACAAGTGGCAAGTTAGTTGCATGGCAAATTGTGTAGATTCAGACAAAGGTGAAGAATTGGAGCAACTAATGAAATCAATCTACTGTATTAGGTTTGATTATAATAGAACCTACCTGTTGTTGGAGCTTTAAAAAAAATTGCCCTTGATAAAGAATTTGTTACTTAAAAAAGAAAAAAAGTTAATTGAGTGGAGGAGGAGGGAAGCCTAAGGAGTTGTGAAGAAGCTGCCTTCTGGTTCAATGATTAGAACTGTGATATCTTCTAATGGCTCAGGCCATTAGAAGACCTCTTCAGACTAGGTCCTTAGGGGGCTAGATGGAAGAAATTGCAAAACTATTAAACAGAGAAGGGGGGACATTAGTAACAAAAACATCTCTTTCAAAAAAGAGACTGCAAACCAAAATTATATATAATAGAAATCTAATGCTAAGAAAGATAACCACCAAAAATTAACCAGGACTTCCATTTTCAGGAAGATGGAGTAGACATACCTTTCCTGATTTCTCCCACTAAATACAACTAAAACACCTTTACATTATATATATATATATATATATATATATATATATATATAAAATATATAGAAATATCCAACAGAGGACTAGTATCTGAATACATAAAGAGTTCTCAAAACTCAACAGTAGAAAACAATCCAGTCAGAAAATGAGCTAAAATATGAACAGATATTTCACCAAAGAGGATATACAGATGGCAGATAAGCACATGAAAAAGATGTTTAACATCATTAGCCTGAGGGAAATGCAAATTAAAAATCACAATATGAGATATTACTATACAACTATTAGAATGGCTAAGATTAAAAAGAGAGAGAGAGGACTTCCCTGGTGGTGCAGTGATTAAGAATCCGCCTGCCGGGCTTCCCTGGTGGCGCAGTGGTTGAGAGTCCGCCTGCCGATGCAGGGGACATGGGTTCGTGCCCTGGTCCGGGAAGATCCCACATGCCGCGGAGCGGCTGGGCCCCTGAGCCATGGCCGCTGAGCCTGCGCGTCCGGAGCCTGTTGCTCCGCAACGGGAGAAGCCACAACAGTGAGAGGCCCGCGTACCGCAAAAAAAAAAAAAAAAAAAAAAAAAAGAATCCGCCTGCCAATGCAGGGGACATGGGTTCGATCTGTGGTCTGGGAAGATCCCATATTGCGGCAGAGCAACTAAGCCCATGAGCCACAACTATTGAGCCCATGCACCTAGAGCCCGTGCTCCGCAACAAGAGAAGCCACAAAATGAGAAGCCCGCTCACCGCAACGAAGACTAGCCCCCACTCACTACAACTAGAGAAAGCCCGCATGCAGCAACAAAGACCCAGCACAGCCAAAAATAAATAAATGAATAAATATTTTTTAAAAGTTAAAAAAAAACTAAATGCGGCTACAATATGACCCAGTAAATGCATTCTTGGGTATTTATTTGGGAGAGATGAAAAACTTAAGTTCAGGGGACTTCCTTTGTGGTCCACTGGTGAAGACTTCACGCTTCCACTGCAGGGGGTGGAGGTTTGATCCCTGATCAGGGAACTAAGATCCCACATGCCATGCTGTGCAACACAGCCAAAACAAAACCAATAAATAAATCTTATTTTTAAAAAACAAAAGAACTTAAGTTCACACAAAAACCTGTACACAAATGTGTATAGCAGCTTATTCATAATAGCCAAATACTGGAAACAACCCAGATGTCCTTCAGCAGGTGAGTGGTAGGACAAACTATGGTATCTCCATACCAAACCACCAATAAAAAGGACTATTATAAACTTTTTTTTATAGTTTATAGACCGGGGCACGAACCTGTGTCCCCTGCATCGGCAGGCGGACTCTCAACCGCCGCGCCACCAGGGAAGCCCAGGACTAAACTATTGATACATACAACAACCTGGATAAATCTCCAGAGAACTATATGCTGGTAGAAAAAAAAAAAACAGCCCCAGAAGGTTATATACTATATGATTCCATTTATATAATATTTTTGAAATGACAAAATTATAGAAATGAGAAACAGATTACTAGTTGCCAGGAATTGAGGAGGGGTGGGGATGGGAGGGAAATGAGTGTAGCTAGGAAAGGACAACATGAGGTACCCTTGTGTTGATGGAAATATTTTGTGTCTTCATTATATCAATGGCAGAATCTCAGTTGGGATATTATACTATAGTTTTGTTGCAAAATGTTACCATTAAAGGGCATGTGGGATCTCTTTATTATTTCTTACAACTGTATGTGAATCTATAATTATCTCAAAAATTTTAAATTAGTTTTAAAAATTTAACCATCAGGAATTGAACGCACACCTAATGAAATTAACATATGGTATAAAGACTGTAATAAGTATGTTTAGAATTCTTAAAGAGAAACAGAATAATAAACTCTTTTAAAAATAAAACTATGAAAAAAATAAAACTGTGAACCAAACAGCCAGTAATTAAATAATGTCATGTAGATATGAAAAATTAACCAGTTTAAAATTTTGGAAATGAGAAAAAGTCATTTAAATATAATTATATATTATAGTCATTGAAATTTTTTAAAAACCTCAATACAGGGCTTCCCTGGTGGCACAGTGGTTGAGAGTCCGCCTGCCGATGCAGGGGACACGGGTTCGTGCCCCAGTCCGGGAAGATCCCACATGCCGCGGAGCGGCTGGGCCCGTGAGCCATGGCTGCTAGGCCTGTGTGTCCGGAGCCTGTGCTCTGCAATGGGAGAGGTCACATCAGTGAGAGGCCCGCGTACCGCAAAAACAAAAAACAAACAAACAAAAAAAAAACTCAATACATTGGATAAATTCTAGGCTGCATGTAGTCAAAGAAAAGATTATAAATTGAAAGAATCAAGCACAAAGAAAAAATATATGAGAGATCAACGTGAGTCCTAGAAAAAAAAAGAATGGCAGAAAGACAGTAAATTAATATACAACAGGTAATGACTTTCCTGAATTAGAGAAATTCTAATTAGAAACTTAACTAGGTAGGTTGTACACTCCAAGTACTGTATACCAAACAGATAAATAAAAGTAAATTCAGGGAGACTTCCCCAGTGGCACAGTGGTTAAGAATCCGCTTGGCAATGCAGGGGACACGGGTTCCACCTCTGGTCCAGGAATATCCCACATGCCGCAGAGCAACTAAGCCCGTGCACCACAACTACTGAGCCTGCGCTTTAGAGCCCACGAGCCACAACTACTGAGCCCGCACGCCACAACTACTGAAGCCCGCACGCCTAGAGCCCGTGCTTTGCAACAAGAGAAGCCACTGCAATGAGAAGCCTGCAACGAAGAGCAGCCCCCGCTCATCGCAACTAGAGAAAGCCCTCAGGCAGCAACGAAGACCCAACACAGCCAAAAATAAATAATTTATTTATCTTTTAAAAAAGTAAATTCAGTATTCTGGTTAAATATGGTAGATTGAAAGTACATGTTTACCTCCTACCTTCCCCCTAAAACCCATTCAAATGTCAGTAAAGGGATTTTGTTTTTAAGATACAAACTCACAAGGTAAAGAAGACAGACAGGTATAAATCAGTAAAACTTGGGACACTAGAAAGCAGATGCACAATGCTGATTTAAGAGACCTGAAAAAACAGAAGCTTGTTTGTTTCTTTGTTTACCTGAGGTTGGGAGGAAGGAGAGCCAAGAATAAGGAGTTTGTACCACAGATTTCTAGAAATATTCAGAAACTGGAAATATCAGTACCTTTGAACACAGGGAATATGGGGTGAAGCTGAAAACAGAAGACTGGCTGAAGGTCTAGAGAAGAGGCAAAGGCTGTGCATTATTATCCCCATCCTACACAGCCCCTCTGCCATTACAGAAAACTGATGTTCACTCTTCGGAGAGTTTCAACCAGAGCAGGGACACTGGGCATAGAGGAAGGCAGGGTGCTGTACCAAGGACCAAGTGAAAATCCATATAACATAGAGAAACTGGCAGGCAGGTAAGAAATTAAAGAGTTCTTCTCTGGGGGAATCTGACAAGTCCTGGAAAGGAGGAAAAATCTCTACCAGTATTCATGGCTTAATGGAAAGGCCCACACATAGTGCTTCCAGTCCAATTTTTATTACCTTTCATTTAAATATGAACAAGATCCGAAGATCACCAAACTTTTTGAGGAAAACCTGAAAAACAAGAGAATGTAGGACAAAACAAACAAAAAAAGGAGTTAGAGGGAAAAAACTACTGAGAGAGCAAAAGACTATTCAGAGAAAAAAATATATAATGAAATATCTTCAGAGATAAAACACTGTATCCCATGAAACAAGGATACTTTTTTTTAATTAAAAATGGTAAAAATGACAATTTCAGTATGTAGCCTAGAAGATGAAGGAAATCCCTTATAATATACAACCAGAAGACAAAGAAATGGGAAATAGGCTAGAAAGATAAGAGGATTAGTCTAGAAGGTCCAAATAGGAGTTCCATTAAGCAAGAACAAGTGGCAAGTATAATTGATAAGAAGATAGAAAATTAATAAGGATATAGAAGATTTGAAAAACATTATCAATCAACTTGATCTATCATTTATAGGCTACCCAACAACTGCAGAGTATACATTTTGAAATATTCTTTTCAGGTGCACATGGGATGTTCTTCAAGATAGACCATATTTTATACCATAAATTAATTCTCAATAAATTTAAAAGAATTGAAATCATATATAGTATGTTTTCTAATCACAATAGAATTATATTAGAAATCAGGAACAAAAAGATAGTTGGAAAATTCCCAGGTATTTGAAAATTTGACAACACTCTTCTAAATAAATCCAGAATCAAAAAAAAACAAAAAAAAGCCAGGAAAACTAAATGTTTTGACCTGAATGATAATGAAAACATATCAAAACTTGTGGACTGCAACTAAAGTGGGCTATGAGGGAAATTTATACCTTAAATGCTTATATTAGAAAAAAAGATCTAAAACAGGGGTTGGTGAACCTTTTCTCTAAAGGGCCAAATAGTAAACATTTTAGGCTTTGAGGGCCATATAGCCTCTATTACACATACTCAACTCTGTCTGCCTTGAGGCGTGTAATTGGGCATAGGCAATGGGCAAATGAATAAATGTGGCTATATTCCAATAAAACTTTATTTCTGAGCAGTATTTGAATTTCATATAATTTCACATGACAAAATATTATTCTCCTTTTCATTTTTTTCTACCACTAAAAATGTAAAAAACAGTCTTAGCTTGTTAAAGATACCTATAAAATATTTCATGGTAGAATGTTTATGACCTTGTGATTAGACATAAAAAGCACAAACAATAAAGGAAAAGCTGGGCTTCCCTGGTGGCGCAGTGGTTGAGAGTCCGCCTGCCGATGCAGGGGACACGGGTTCGTGCCCCGGTCCGGGAAGATCCCACATGCCACGGAGCGGCTAGGCCCATTAGCCATGGCCACTGAGCCTGTGCGTCCAGAGCCTGTGCTCCGCAACAGGAGAGGCCACAACAGTGAGAGGCCCGCGTACCGCAAAAAAAAAATAAATAAAGGAAAAGCTTAATATATTTGACTTCATTCAATGTAAAACTAACCAAAAATAATTTAGAATTAAGGCAAAAAAAAAAACAAAATTAAAAAGTCCATGTCAGGGAATTCCCTGGAGTTCCAGTGGTTAGGACTCTGTGCTCTCACTGCCTAGGGCCAGGTTCAATCCCTAGTCGGGGAATTAAGATCCCACAAGCTGTGCGGTGCCTCCAAAAAAAAAAAAGTCCATGTCAGACATTTTATACCATATTAAATTCCAGGTGCATCAAAGATTAAAATATTAAAAAATCAAACCATAAAAATACTAGAAGAAACCATAAGAAAAAAAACTATTAATAAAGTGATGGAATGGGGAAAGCCTTTTGAAATATGATAAAAATTCTGAAGCCATAAAAGATTGATAAATGTAACAACCTAAAAGTAAGTAATTTCTGCATAGCATTAATCACCGTTGGCAAATGACAAACTGAGGGAAATATCTGATTTGTAGTACAGTCAAAAGGCTTACTGTGGTATATAAACAGTCACAAATAAGAAAAAGACTATAATTCAGTAGAAAAATGAGAAAAGGATATGAACAGACAGTTCATTAGAACGTAAATACAAATGTCTCATAATGGTATCTTGTAATGAAATGCTATACGAACTCATAATAAGAAACATGACATTAAAACTACATAAAACACCATTTTTCTCCAGTCAGATTGGCAAAACCAGAAAGTTTGAGAATACTATGTTGCCACAGGGAAGGGACAACAGGTGTTCTCATGAACTACTGGTGGGTTTATAAATTAGTACATCCTCTCTGCGGGCAAATTGGCAGTATTTATGAAAAATCCAAATACAAATGCTCTGTGATTAGCAGTTTTACTTATAGGAATTTATCTTACAGATATATTCTGTGATATGTAAGATAAGACATTTGTACTAGGTTATTTATTCAGCGTTATTTGTAACAGCAGAAGAATGAAGCAACCTAAATGTTCATCAACAGGGGACTGGATAAATAAATGTTGGTACGGTTTGAAATCATTCATATGCAGCCATTGAAAAGAATGAAGTAGTTCTATGTTTACTCATGTGGAATGATCCAAAATATATGGTTATGTGGAAAATGTGCAGAACATTGGTGTACATTGCTACCATTTGAGGAAGAATGTATAAACATATTTGCTTATAAATATATAAAATACCTCTGGAGGAGTACATGGATATCCATGGGTGTTTCTGAGTATGGGACCTGCAAAGCTGAAGAACAGTGACAGGAGGGACACTTCATTTTATGTTGGGGTTTGTCTGCATTTTTTTTTTTTTGCTACCTTTTAAATTTTGGAGTGTGACTATGGTATCTGTTCAAAACCATTTTTAAATAAAATGAACATGTCAGGAATGTTCACTGTGATGTCATTTAAGAGTGAAAATGTGCAAGAAACATCTAAATTTCCATCAACAGTATGTATAAATTGTGGTCAAATCATGCAATGACATACTTGAGCACCATTAAAATAAATAGGTTAAGCTCTTCATGTCAACATTGATAAATCTCAAATTTGTAATGTTACGTGAGAAAGGTAAGTTATATACCCAGCATGATCCTATCAATGGCAAGTTTGAAAATATAGTAAACAATGGTTTTCAACTATGATGTTTTATTCTTTAAAAAATAAATCTGTTGCAAGTATAGCACAAAATTTTATAAATCCATTGAGCTGGGTGGTGGGTACATGAGTTTTTGTTTAGTTATCCTTTGTATTTTTTTAGTGTATTTGAAATACTGTGTAATTTTTTAAAAGTTAGGAAAATGTGCCTTAACTGGACCATGGAATCTTTGCAACCATTGCCCATCCTAAGGGGCCCTGTTAGTGTTGTAGGCAGTTCCCGTGGAACTATTCCAGCCTAATGCTGTTAGGCCCACTGGGACCTAGAGCACCCCCTAAACCCTCCTACTGGAGCCAGAATGCTACTCAGATGGAAAATACTCTTCTCAGTGGCCAACAGCATTTCTCTTGTCTATATCTGAGTCTTCTTGTCTTTCAGGGATGTTGGTGGTGAATGTAACATGGAGGAACAAGACTTACGTAGGTACACTTCTTGACTGCACACGACATGACTGGGCACCCCCCAGGTAAGCACTCTGCAGCTTTTTAGCTTATGTTAATCTGAACCACCCTCATCAGTGATCCCTTATACCTTTATCCTGTTAGAATTGGACAGCTTTTAAAAGACACCCAGCTTTTAAAGGACAGTTATGTTATAGAAACAAGGGAAGGCATTATGTTCATCTGGCATTCAAGAAGAATAAATCAATGGGTAGGAATGGTGAGAAGATCCTATTTAAGCCTTTATCTGGAATGACTGAATTCTGGCTTCTACCTACAGTCACCTTGAGACCAAGGCCAGAATCTGACTACAGGTGAATAAGCATTCATTGATGATGCTTTTTGATAGTAGCTATCTCTCAGAAGTTTAAACTCGAAAACATTTTCAGTTTCATAAACTCCACTAGACAGTCTGGGTTTCACAAGGACCTTTTCAAAGTTGCAGTTGGCCGTAAGACTGATATTTCAGGGAATAGCACTTTACGGCTGGTTCCTAATATTAATTTCCAGTTTGTCAGGGTTAGGGGAACCCAAATCTTGGGGAATAATTTATAGTTAGTATGCAGATAACATTCTAGGAGCTCACCAGTTAATGCAGTTACCATGCTTTCAGAAGTTCCTTTAACAAATCATATTCACTGAAAATGATAGTTACCATATGGACAGTTCTTCTGGAGGCTGCAGCTAAACTGGTTTGAAGATAGCTTTTTTTCTTAATAATATTCTGTTGTGTTTGTCATTTGCCAAGGTTCTGTGACTCTCCCACCAGTGACTTGGAAATGCGCAATGGTCGGGGTAGAGGCAAACGCATGCGTCCCAACAGTAACACACCTGTCAATGAGACAGCCACAGCCTCTGACAGCAAAGGGACCAGCAGTAGCAGCAAAACCCGAGCAGGAGCCAATAGCAAAGGCCGTCGGGGCAGCCAGAATTCTTCGGAACATCGCCCAGCTGCCAGCAGCACCTCTGAGGATGTCAAGGCCAGCCCTTCCTCAGCTACTAAGCGGAAAAACAAACCCCTTTCAGACATGGAGCTGAATTCTAGCTCAGAGGACTCCAAAGGGAGCAAGCGTGTCCGTACTAATTCCATGGGCTCAGCCACTGGCCCCCTCCCTGGGACCAAAGTGGAACCCACTGTTCTAGACAGAAATTGTCCTTCCCCAGTCCTGATTGACTGTCCCCACCCAAACTGCAACAAAAAGTACAAGCACATCAATGGACTTAAGTACCACCAAGCTCATGCCCATACAGATGACGACAGCAAGCCAGAAGCAGATGGAGACAGTGAGTACGGAGAGGAGCCCACCCTACATGCAGACCTCGGGAGCTGCAATGGTGCATCTGTCTCACAAAAAGGTTCCTTGTCCCCTGCCCGCTCCGCTACCCCCAAAGTTCGGCTCATAGAGCCCCATAGCCCTTCTCCTTCAAGCAAATTCAGCACAAAAGGCCTCTGTAAGAAAAAGCTGAGTGGGGAAGGGGACCCAGATCTCGGGGCCTTATCCAATGATGGCTCTGATGATGGACCCTCAGTAATGGATGAAACAAGCAATGACGCCTTTGAATCTTTGGAAAGGAAGTGTATGGAAAAAGAAAAATGTAAAAAGCCCTCTAGTTTGAAACCTGAAAAGATTCCTTCCAAAAGTTTAAAGTCAGCCCGGCCCATTGCCCCTGCCATCCCCCCACAGCAGATTTACACCTTCCAGACAGCCACCTTCACAGCAGCAAGCCCAGGCTCCTCCTCAGGCTTGACCACCACAGTGGTCCAGGCCATGCCCAACAGCCCCCAGCTGAAGCCCATTCAGCCCAAGCCCACTGTGATGGGAGAACCTTTCACAGTCAACCCTGCCTTGACTCCAGCCAAGGACAAGAAAAAGAAAGACAAAAAAAAGAAGGAATCTTCAAAGGAACTTGAAAGTCCTCTGACCCCTGGGAAGGTGTGTCGAGCAGAAGAAGGCAAAAGCCCATTCAGGGAATCATCAGGAGATGGGATGAAGATGGAGGTGCTCCTAAATGGCTCCTCAGACCCCCACCAGAGCCGACTGGCTAGCATCAAGGCGGAAGCTGACAAGATCTACAGCTTCACGGACAATGCTCCCAGCCCTTCAATTGGAGGCTGTAGCCGCCTAGATAGCACTACCCCTACCCAGCCCATGACCCCCTTACATGTAGTGACCCAGAATGGGGCTGAAGCCAGCTCAGTCAAAACCAACAGCCCTGCATACTCCGACATCTCTGATGCGGGGGAGGATGGGGAGGGCAAAGTGGAAAGCGTCAAATCAAAGGACCCTGAACAGTTGGCTAAGGACGGGGCCAAGAAAACCCTTTTCCCCCCTCAGCCACAGAGCAAAGACTCACCATATTACCAAGGCTTTGAGAGTTACTACTCTCCAAGTTACACACAATCCAGCCCAGGGGCTCTGAACCCCAGCAGCCAGGCAGGAGTGGAGAGCCAGGCCCTGAAGACAAAAAAGGATGAGGAGCCTGAGAGCATAGAGGGTAAAGTGAAGAACGATGCCTGTGAGGAAAAGAAACCAGAGCTGAGCAGTTCCAGTCAGCAGCCCTCCGTCATCCAGCAACGTCCCAACATGTACATGCAGTCCCTGTACTACAACCAGTATGCCTATGTGCCCCCCTATGGCTACAGCGACCAGAGCTACCACACCCACCTCCTGAGCACTAACACAGCCTACCGGCAGCAGTATGAAGAACAGCAGAAACGGCAGAGCTTGGAGCAGCAGCAGCGGGGACTGGATAAGAAGGCAGAGATGGGCCTGAAGGAGCGGGAGGCAGCACTCAAGGAAGAATGGAAGCAAAAGCCGTCAGTTCCACCAAGTCTCACCAAGGCCCCCAGCCTGACAGACCTGGTGAAGTCAGGACCCGGGAAGGCCAAGGAGCAAGGGGCTGACCCTGCCAAATCAGTCATTATTCCCAAGTTGGATGACTCTTCCAAGCTCCCCAGCCAGGCCCCGGAAGGACTTAAAGTAAAGCTGAGTGAGGCCAGCCACCTAGGCAAGGAGGCCTCTGAGGCGAAGACAGGTGCCGAGTGTGGCCGACAGGCAGAGGTGGATCCAATACTCTGGTACCGACAGGTAACTGTTCTGGAAGGAAATAGAAATACCGTTTGATAGTTTTTCTGTCTTCCTCACAAATCAGGGCTGTCCTTTTGTAGGGAAGCAACAGAATACAGATTTGCAGAATAAATCTATAATTTTACGGATTCTTTACTTTGGTAAATCATTTTAACTTTTTTTGTTTGTTTCTTATTTATCTTTGGCTGCGTTGGGTCTTTGTTGCTGTACGCAGGCTTTCTCTAGTTGCATCAAGCAGGGTCTACTCTTTGTTGCAGTGCGCGGGCTTCTCATTGCGGTCGCTTCTCTTGTTGCGGAGCACGGGCTCTAGGTGCGCGGGCTTCAGTAGTTGTGGCACGTGGGCTGTAGAGCGCAGGCTCAGTAGTTGTGGCGCACGGGCTTAGTTGCTTCATGGCATGTGGGATCTTCCCGGACCAGGGCTTGAACCTGTGTCCTCTGTGTTGGCAGGCGGATTCTTAACCACTGCGCCACCAGGGAAGCCCTAACATTTTTTTTTAAAAAAGCACTTTTTACACCAGTAAAAGGTGTTTTTCGCATTTGACAAGAGAGGCCCAGGCAAGTTAGCTTGATTTGTCTGGAATTACTTGAGGCTTAACTGGCAGAGCCAGAACTGGAACCCAGGTATCTAGTGATTCCTAGTCCAGTGTTTCTTCCACTGTGTGGTTCCTATGGAATGAGTTAATGGTGGTCTCTCCATTTTTTAAAGTACACAATTCACAGTGAGTTACTCTCAAAAAGGTTTTCTAGGGGCTTCCCTGGTGGTGCAGTGGTTGAGAGTCCGCCTGCTGATGCAGGGGACATGGGTTCGTGCCCCGGTCCGGGAAGATCCCACATGCCGTGGAGCAGCTGCGCCCGTGAGCCATGGCTGCTGAGCCTGTGCGTCCGGAGCCTGTGCTCCGCAACGGGAGAGGCCACAACAGTGAGAGGCCTGCGTACCGCAAAAAAAAAAAAAAAGGTTTTCTAGGCAGAGTTAGAACTAAGAACTTGGTCTTACATTTTGCTCTGTTCCTCAGACTTAGAAAGTCTCCCCTTCCCTCTTTGTGCCACAGTTAGACCACCCTCCTCTGAGCGGGGCAGCACCTGTAGCTCTCTGCCCCTGAGTTTGCTCTGAAGAAGGGAAACCACCTAAATATCCTTGGAAAGGGAACGGCTTCTTCTAGTCAAGGAGTCCTTTCCCCAGAATGCTTGTTCTCGCCTAGAGAAGACCCACTGGTAGATTTTCCCTTTCTTTCACCACATCTTATTTCCTTTTATGGGGGGAGGAGACAGGCATTTAAGCAGGAGGGACCAGAGGTGATTTTAAACAAAGGTCAGTAGAGGCCAAGATCCTGCTGTGCCCCAGATGTCTAGTATTATCTGCTCTGGTGTTTCTACGGGGACATTGGGCTTGAAATCTGTAAAACGCTCAGAGCTCATTCTGTGATTGTTGTAGGAAGCAGAGCCCCGGATGTGGACATATGTTTATCCTGCTAAGTACTCAGACATCAAGTCAGAGGATGAGCGGTGGAAGGAGGAGCGGGACCGCAAACTGAAGGAGGAAAGGAGTCGGAGTAAGGACTCTGTGCCCAAGGAGGACGGGAAGGAAAGCACAAGTAGTGACTGCAAGCTGCCCACGTCTGAGGAATCCCGCCTCGGGAGCAAGGAGCCCCGACCAGGTGTCCACGTGCCTGTGTCCTCTCCCCTCACCCAGCACCAGTCCTACATCCCCTACATGCACGGCTACTCCTACAGCCAGTCCTATGACCCCAACCACCCCAGCTACCGGGGTATGCCTGCCGTGATGATGCAGAACTACCCAGGTACGGCACCAAATTCCAGCTGCTGTTCCATTCAGTGGGAAGGTAAATGAGGCACAGATTTCGAATCCAGAGTTTTCTTGCTCAGCTCTAAGGCTTACTGAGGCTCAGGTAGATGACAGCTCTGATTTGAATGTGGCCTTCTGTGAAGTGGGCACTAATCCTGAGCTCCTTGAATGACCTCTACTTACAGTCTGTGGGACCACTTCTCCCTCCCTTGCACCAGCTAGAGGGTTGACTCTACAGTCAATTTTTATGGATAACTAAAGGCAAAACCCCCTCTCTACCAGAGCCGTCTTCCCTCAGCTGGGATTTTCTAAACACATACTCTAGGGACTCCCCTGGTGGTCCCAGCCGGTACAGGTTCAATCCTTGGTCAGGGAACTAAGATCCCACATGCCTCGGGGCATGGCCAGAAGAACAAACAAACAAAAACACAGACTCTACATTTTGCAATGTGCTAGGCACTGTGGGGAATACAAAAGAAATAGCGGAAGACTAGCTCAATCCCCTCAAGGAGCTTACAACTTAATTGTAGCAGGAGAGAACCGTGGAACAAATAAAATTCAACCCAGGAGAGTGCATGTATTCATTTGCAAAATTGTGTTTAGCTGTAAGGTCAGGAGGCAGTTGGTGAGGGGAAAAGCAGTTTGAAGTCATACTGGGGGTAAGTCCAGCTAGAAAGATTCAGTCTGGGACAGATAAACTCTTTATACTGCCATCCATGAGTTCTTGGGGAGGGAGGCACAAGGTAGGAGTTAAAGTGTTTTTTAACTTGTTAGAAGAAAAGGCTCACTTTACTCACTGATCTCTGTTGCCTGAAGAGCCATGTGGGATGCTTCTGGGGTGGAAGACTCTTTCTTTCACTTCTTGGAGCTCCCACCTCCCTATAGGAGAGCAGCTGAAATAGGCTTGATATTGACATTATAAGGCAAATACTAAGTAGGACACTTAAGCTTTTCAAACTGAGATAGGAAATTGTCTCATCCTGTAGTATTCCCTTCTCCTGTTACCCCAATCCTTCTATATAAAAACAGTTGTTCTATTTGATGAGCACCTGCTCTGTGCCAGGCACTGGACTAGGTGATTTATGTACATTATCTTATTTAATCTTCTCTGTCATCCTATGAAATAAGTATTGGTATCTTTATTTTGATGGTCAAGAAACTGAAGCTCAGAAGGTTAATTTGAGCTAATTAATTTGTTAATTTTGTTCAGGGTTACCTAACTGGTAAGTAGAGGAAGGATTTGAGCCCAAGGACATCTCCATATCCAATATCTTTCGAATCCTATGACTGTATCACCTCTCCAAGATGAATCTGAGATTGGGGCTCTAAGGAAGTTGGTTCCCCAGAAATTGAGGGCCATGTTCCTAATATCCCTTAGCTGTTTGCCTCTAGAGCTCAGTGAAGGAAGTACACACTGAGTCTCAGCCCGAAGACACTGCAGTAGAAAATATCTCAGCCTGAGCCTCACCAGGCTCACTGAAGCAGAGTTTCTTCTCCCTCTCCCATTTCTTTGACTGCTTTATTTCTCTTCCCCAGGTTCCTACCTGCCTTCCAGCTACTCTTTCTCCCCGTATGGCAGCAAGGTCTCAGGGGGTGAAGATGCTGACAAGGCACGAGCCAGCCCCAGTGTCAGTTGTAAATCCAGCTCAGAGTCCAAAGCCCTGGACCTCTTGCAGCAGCATGCCAGTCATTACAAGAGCAAGTCTCCCACGGTGAGGGAAGTGCAGTGACACTGACTGTTGTCAGAGACAAATAAGGCCAGATCCAGGGTCTGGGAGAGGATGGACTAGTTCAAGTCCTAACCACAGTGTGGTTTGGCTGACTTGACAATAGCTCTGCCAGGCACCTCCTTGATTCTTAGGTGACCTGCATCTTTAAGGAGCTGTAATGTGGGCTCTGGGCATCTTGCTTTCATGTATGTGTCTCACAGTAGAGCTTTTGTGTCTGCTTTCCTTTCCAGATAAGTGATAAAACTTCTCAGGAGAGAGATCGGGGAGGCTGTGGGGCGGTTGGGGGTGGTGGCAGCTGTAGCAGCGTCGGGGGAGCAGGCGGGGGTGAAAGGAGTGTTGACCGGCCCCGAACCTCCCCTTCTCAGCGCCTGATGTCCACACACCACCACCACCACCACTTGGGGTACTCACTGCTCCCAGCACAGTACAACTTACCCTATGCAGCAGGTAAGCCTCACTTCCCCACTTCCTATCCTTTCTACTCCATCCCAGTAGCACTGCCCATAGCAGGGGGCCCCTGGCAAGAACCGCCCCCCCCCTTTTTTCCGTTGAGCGTCTCATCTGTCCATAGTCCTAGCCTCCTGCAGACAATCAGTAAAATCATGACATTTGTTTCATCCCTTGGAGCTTGGGGATTCTCAAACTCCTCCGGAAAATTGGCTTTGATATTCAGAAGAATAAGGAGCAGGTGTTCCCACAGCCAAAGAGTAACAAGCAACTGAAAAACAGAGCCTGACTATCTATCCCAAGCCGCTGTATCTATCCAAGTATCAGATTTTCTTCTGTCAGCACCCCAGAACTCAGTGGAGCTAGGAATTTAAGGAGAAGCTCTTCCCAATACCCACTCAGCTGGCAAAAAGGGAGAGTGCTTAAGGGGAGGGTCTGGGAGTCCCACACTAACACATCCTCCTTCTCACTCAGGGCTTTCTTCTACAGCCATTGTTGCCAGCCAGCAAGGCTCCACTCCTTCACTCTACCCACCCCCCCGGAGGTGAGAATGGTAAGTAACTTTTTAATTTGGGGCAACACCTAGAGAGCAGGGATAGGTGATACCTGGATCACAGAATCCCTGCAGAGCCACAGTGAAGGATAGCTCTGTGGGCTGTGGTCTGGAAATGGCAGAACCCTGGGCAAGCCTCTTGTATAAGTCTCCCATGAAGCCATCTGCCTCTGAGAGGAGCTGTGGAACACGTCTTCCCTAGCGACCAGGACTGGCCTCCTCTGCAGTTCATTTTCTTGGAGCACCACCCTGTGGTTCTTTTTACCAGCGGGCTGAATGCCTGGTTATCTGTCCATGTTTCCCTTGCAGAAAGAACACCAAGTGCCCGGATAAAGTCAGCTTCACGGGCCCAGACTGGCTCACCCAAGGAGGTGCTGGAGGTGCCATTTAGACATCAGTTAAATGGTATTGATCATCCTGTTTGCCGCTCCCACCATGACTGAAGGCAGACCCTTGGTTATCTCGCCTCCACCAGACCCCCGGACTCCCTGACCCTCCCTCTTCCTCAGGAGCTGGAGAGCCGGTACTTAGCAAAAATATTTATTCTCTTGGCCACAGTAGTGACTCTTGTGGCCTCTGTGGAGGTGAAGGCACGGGGAGCAACCAGGGGAACAGGGCCTCAGCCCAGAGAAGTCACTGGTCTGTTCCCCAAGCCCCTGGTCAGCTGCCGGAGCAGTACCAAGCCCCCCAGGGAGGGACCCCCGAGCACTGGGTAAGGTCTGAAGACAGCACAGCAGCCATACCCCTCTCACCATCATTACCACCATCACCAGACCCTGCATCTCCCCAGTGGTTTGGGCCCTGGGAACTGGCAGCACATGGAGGGATTAGAATCTCAGGAAAGAAATTGGGGGCTGTTTTCTCTGCAGTTGTGAAAACAAGGTCTTCAAACATGAAGACTTCTCCCGTCTCACATGAGCACATGTAAACGCTCAGAGCCCAGCCTGGAAAGGGAGACCTAGGCATTTGCCCCACCATGGCCTTGGGCTGCCTGTCAGGCAGAGGGCCAGGGGTCCCAACACCAGCACAGAGCTCCCCGGGGATTCCGGGCGAGAGCTTGAGCTGGAGCACGAATTGGAGTCTGTGAACTAGAAGCTGCAACCCCACTAAGCCCTGCTGCTGCTCAGCCCCCACTCCTTGCCCTTTTCTCACCTCCCTCCCGACCCCTTGGTGCCTTTCCCAGGGGGATCCCCACACTGATCTTTCCTCTTCTTTTCCACTGCTTGGCTCTTAAGGCTCAGGCAGGTAAAATAGTCTCCCCCAGCATGGGGAGCTTTGGAGTCTGCCAGGTCACCTGAGCGCAAGCCAGGAGGCAGGCCCTGGTAGCACCCAGCCCTTCTAGGAGATGTCCTGTCCAAGCAGCCATCTGAGTATCCTCCTCATCTAGGGCCACAAGTCTATACAGCCCAATTTCTCTGTACACAACTACAAGACTTTATGTAGCTCAACCTGTAACCCCATGTGTGCCAATATAAGCCGTGTTTTTTTTGTAAAACACTTTTTTGTTTTAGGGGCTACTGACCATGGGAGATTATCTATTCCTTAGACCCTGGGATAACACATGCGAGCCATTACTCCTTGGAGCCACAGAGTGTAGTCATGGAGCTGTGCTTTGAGGCAGAGACGTTTCTCTGCTCTCCTTAGAAATGCAGTCCCAGTCCAGGCTCTATGCTGTGTCACTGGGAAAGTGACAGTGATTTGGTAGCTTTATTGGAGTCACTTCTTCCCCAAGGTGTGGGGAGCTTTAGCTCTTAGTTTTTGACGTATCATCCCTTTGTCTTCTTCCTCTCCTGTCTTTCGTTGACCTTGTGGATTGAGAGAGAGATGAAGACTGACAGACACCAACCTAGGTTAGAGATGGGTGTTTGTGACCAGAGTGCCAAAAATGACCATTTAAGAGCAGGGACTTGGCTCTGACAGTTTGGGGCATGGAGATGAAAGACAGTAAGCACAATGCCCAGTGGAAGCTGCGTTCCAAGATCCCCAGAGCCCTGTTCTAGAGAGGCTTAGGGTCTTTTGCCCAAGAGGAGCCCCTCTGACCTATAGACCTTTCCTCTAGGTTTCCATGTCCTTGTTTTTGTTCAAGTTGGGTTCTGAGCCCTCCCCAAAACCCCACTGATTTAGACCTCTTAACAGGCCCCAGGCAGCCTCCCTTCCCCATTCAGTCCTTCTGCCTCCTGATGCCCCAGCAGGCAGTGCTCTGAGCAGTGACTTCCCTTTTACCCATGGAGGTCGTTGGTGTGGACACCTTAATCCCACCTGAATTTCAGCCTGATTTTGCCCTCCCAGACTCTGTCGGGTGGAGCCAAGGCCCATCTCTGTTCCTGTTTGTTTTTAAATATTGTTGTGTGTTTTGTATCTGGCGCTGGCTTTTACAGCGTGCTCTGTACATATTGTGAAGAAACGGTTTGGAGTCATTTTCTTTCCTGTTGGGCAGGCATGGCCCCTTTCCACTTTGTTCTATAACAGAGAAGAAGAGCTTCTGTATTAGCAGGGCATCCTTGGGTTCTGCAGAAGGGAACAGTTTTTTCTTTTTTTTCCTTAAAAAACATTTGGCTCTTTGATCCTTATATCCAAGTCTCCCTTGAAAGGCAGGAGCTGAGCTGCCCAGAAGAGCAGGTAAAAGGAGCAGTGGCAGAATGGCACTGCCTTCGCCTGATCCCTGATCCTCCTGGTCCCCGATCCTTGCCAGGTCCAGTCTTCCCTCCCTGAAGTAACACAGAACAGCAGCACTGATGGATGAAATAGAGACCCTTAACGAGTACTGAGTGAAGGGTTTGCTGTCCGCCCCTAACCTCTCTCCGTGGGGAGAAAGAACACAGAGGGGGAAACTGTGGCACCCATGACCTGGTCATAGGGATGAGACACTCAAGGATTCCCACCCACCTTACCCCAGCAAAGGCTGGAAGTGTTGGCTGCTAAGGGCCGAGCCCACCAGGCCAAGGCTCTCTCTGAGCTACCCCTGCCCAGTTCTTTTGACAGACATTGCTCCTTCAGGCCCCACAGAGAAGCTGGAGGGAAGAAGCCTTGTCCCCAGGTAGGACAGCCATGGCCTGGAGAGCTGCTCTTTAGGATTCACATCTGCTTCTTCCTCATTTAAGCTGTGCCAGTTCCCCTCATCCCCTTTCCCTGCCTGTACATGTATGTATACATGTGTATTTCCTTCTCTTACCTCAACCTCTCCACACATCTCAAGGTCAAAGGACCACATGCAGAAGGGTTAAGACGGCACCCCATGAAGTGAAATGATGCTTCTTGAACCTCTTCTCTCCAGGCTCCAAGGTGGGGGTGGAAGGGCTTGGTCTCGGGAGTGGGAGGGTAAGACTACAGAAGGGCTAGAGTGTTACTGTATACGGGCTTTGAGGTCACCCACGCCACTTATTATCCCATGTACCCTACCACCATCTCAGTGTCTACTCTGATGCCCCCAAGATTCAACTGGGCAGCTAGCTGGCCCCATAATTCTGGGCCTTTGTTATCTGTTTTATTATTAGGGCATCCCAGGAAGCTTTCCGATGATCCTCTGCCATGGGCCCCTCCTGGGATCAAGCCCCTCCCAGGCCCCGTCCCCAGCCCCTCCTGCCCCAGCCCACCCGCTTGCCTTGGTGCTCAGCCCCCCATTGGGAGCAGGTTGGGGCGAGCTGGAGGCCCGGGCTGGAGGGGCAGTGTTGCTGTTCATAGCTTTTGTTCCACTGGCATTGCTCTGTTGGATTTAATTTTAGTCTTCCTGATTCTTCCCTTCTGTAAAGTGTACATTACCAAGTTCCTTGTTTTTTTATATATATATATATAAATATATATATATACATACAAACTGTACTCTTTTTGCCTTTGTACATTCAGGCAAGAAGAGAAAATAAATCTTTTTAAGAGACAATCACAAACCTGTGAGGGCTGCTGGTTATTTCTCCTGGAGTTTGCTGCTGAGCTGCCTCCTCTTTCCTCCTCACTTTTCTCCCTCAGCTTTCCTGATCTTCCTGGTCCTGCTCCATATGCATCCTCAGCTCCACCTTCCCTGGCTGATGGCAAGCTGTTGAATCAGTGTCCAGATTACCTGCCCTGCAGCTCTTTCCTGCCCAGCAGTATTTTCCAGCTTGGCCGCGGGCTTACCCAGGAGCTTTATCCTGTGCCCTGGCCTCTCCTGTCTTCTCCCATAGATCCCATTCACCAAAGTGGCTTTGGACCCCTGGGTACTCTGGGACCTGTCTCCCAGAGGCCCTGGCTTTGGACACTCACCTGTGAAACTATGCAGCTGGGAGCTCTTTGCCTAAGAGTTTGCACTACTTCTTAAACCTGCCTGGGCATTAGATCAGATGGTTTTTAGGACTGAGTGGGAAACTAGCCTCTAACACTCCCCCAGATGCCAGCCTCCAGAGTTGCTCTGATCCACAGCCCAGAGAATCATTCCTGGCCGCTGAACTCCTGTGGCTACCCCATCAGAACAAGGGCTAAGGGCTTATGGGTCAAGAGCATTTGATCAAATTTCAAAGGGTGGTACATTCGGAAACACAGCCCAACCAAAACCATTGTTCCACCTCTTGAACTTTCTCCTTTTCCTCTGACTTCCTCCTCCCCCCTTTTTTTCCCCCTATCTCTCTACTTCCTTTTCTTAATTGGCTTTGGACTTGAAGTATATTTTTAAATTATTATTTGTTGTATTTATTGAATAAAGTTTTTAATGTCCCTGTTCTTAAATTTAGACTTAGTTTGCCTTTCACATACCTCCCCTATCCTACTCCACCCTCCCACTCCCAAAATATTTCCCCTTCTAAGTTGCTTTTTTAATTGCAGATTTTGGGTACCATATTTCTTTCCTGACAGTGGTCTTACCCTAGCAGAAGTTTTTTCTTTTTGAAAGAGAAATCTTAGCTGAGTGCCTGGGTTTCCAATTCAGCCTTTCTAACTCTGGCTGTGTTAAAGAGGAGCCACCAGCAGATGGCAGCAAAGTCTCAGGCACGTTTGCTGTCCACTCGCTAGCTTTGCAGATGAGAACTGTTTTTCTTGGTTCCTTATCCCTCCCTGCCTTATAGATTCCTTGGGTTTGAATTTAACATCAGAATCTTAAACTGCCTACATTAACTTGGCCATTGTCAGCATTCATGTGGACCTCTGTTGTAAATATCTCACTGTAATGACCACTTTTCAGTCACGGACTTTATAATACCTCTAAGGATTATGTGCTCAGTGGAAGACATCTTCAAAGCCCTTCATATTTCAGTTGAATCATCTCTAGGCCCAAAGTTTTTTTTTTTTTTGGCCGCAATGCACGGCATGTGGGATCAGATCTCCGACCAGAGATTGAACCTGTGCTGCCTGCAGTGGAAGCATGGATTGATTCCTAACCACTGGACCGTCAGGGACGTCCCCAGGCCCAGACTTTCTACTAATACCGTGTGGGGTAGAGGTGCTGAACTCCTTTTCATGAGTATTAGGTAGAGTCCAAGATTAATGACTTGTCCAGGGTGAAAACACAGGTAAGCTCCACACAGAACAATGTGAAAATAGGCCAAAGACTCAGAGGATGTAAAGACAGCCACAGCTCAAAAGTAAGTAAACAGTTCTAAAGCTGTAGGAGGTGGAAAAACATGCCCAGCACTTCATTTGGGAAAACAGAAAAGCAAAAGGGAAAAAAAATACTGGCGAGAAATTAAAAAACAAAACATAGGTGAAGAGGATTCTAGCCCCCTCCAATGCCACTGAGAGCTTATCCATCAGGCTGGCGGTACAGGGGAAGGGCAGCCATGCCTTACGGCACTGGGCTCCAAAAGGAGAAAACTACCTTCCTAGGGAAGGTGTGTTCCGCTTCCTTCAGACACCCCAGGAATGGGAATGTCGGGCAGCTCCATGTGAAAGCCAAAACCCAGTTTCAGGACCCAGCCTTCTACACAAAAACTAAGAAGGGCTTGGATCCTGGTATGTATAGCCCCTATTCTGGATGAAGCTCTGTGTACATACCTGTCTCTAGGGGGCTCCAGCATTCTGTCCCAGACTCCTAGCAACCCCGAGTTTTGCGTTGTAACGTGGCCCCAGAGACCTCAGCCGTTCATCTGTCCTGATGCACTGCTGCTTTTTTCCTGAGAAGCATGTATCACACCCCTGCTGGGCTGGGCTCTAGACTCAAAAGACAGCAGTAGAGGAAGCTGGCCCTGGTACAGGAATAAAGGACAGACCAACCACAACTTTTAATCAGTTTATTGACACAGTAACACAACACACTTGCCTCCCTGACACCCCCACCCCCTCGCCCAGTCTAGACCTCTCCCCCTTCCTCCCCCCTTAGAACAAGCTGTTCAGTGAAAACAGAAAAGGGCAGGCCACTTCTACACCCTCAGTGCCACTGCCAAGCCCTGGGGAGCAGGGTCTCAGGCACTACTCAGAAACTGTCAGAGAGGGGCGCCGTTAGCACTAGACTTAGCCAGGCAGAGGCGTCCCGTCCCTCGGAGCAGATTCTCCCACAACCCCCAGGCCCTGAGCTGCTCTTCCTCTTGCCCTCTGCTGTCTGTGACCCTAGGAAGGACATACCTTGGGCCTGCGGCCAAGAGCGAGAACTCCTGGCCGTAATTTGAGAATTGGAGTTTGGCTAGTGTTTTTTAAGGCCCAGGCACCCCAAAAAAAGCCCTGGTGGTGGGTGTGAACTTCAATGCCCCTATTTTAAATGCACTGATAACGTGAAACAGATTAAGCCAGCTTAACCAAATGCCAGAATAACACGAAGCTGTAAAGGAGGGGTCAGACCTGCTTTCTCCAGGCCAGACACAAATGCACAGAGAGAAGCCCAGGTGGAGTGTCAAAAACAACTGAAGGACACTGCCCAGGGGCTGAAAAGCCTATACTCCGGAGTCCCCAGGGTGACAGGAAGCAAGGAAAGAAAATACACAGGTCTTAAAAACCAAAAAAGAAAGCCCAACAGCAGGGGAACCTCAGCCTGACAGTGCTGTCCACCAGCTCTCCAGGCCTTGCCCCTGGACCCAGACAGTCCCTCCCCCTCTAGGCAATGTCCTCCCCTAGGCTAGATAGAGCACATCACACAGCGCAGTTTAAAAAGCTTCTAATGCCAGTTCATAAACATCTTCATTTACTATTGGTGATTACATGTGAATAATATGTTTATACTGTTCTTTATGGAAAACAATTTCAATGAGTCAACTCTGAGAACACAACAGGCAACCCTCACCCTGAGCCCCTCAGCGTCCTTCCCTAGACAGCAAGAAGCTCCCTCCTCTGTCCCAGGGCTGCCTAACTTCCCCTCTTCCCCCACTGTGGCTCTTGGGCAAAGCATCCTCTATGACCATTAGTCCTCATCGGACAAGTTCTGGTCCAGGGGGTAAACCATGAACATCACATCTGGTCGAGAGGGGACACAGGGATGGCCTGGACGCACAATCTCAAAGCCCAAGAAGCTGAAGGTCTTCAGGAGTGGAGCTGCAGAGAAGAGTGTAAAAAAGGATTCTGGTAAGAAACAACAAGGGTAGGCTCAAATCAAGGGAAAACCCAGAACAAAGATGGAATAAGTAAGCACTAGGCCTTTCCTAAATTTGGACACTCTCAATCCCATGATCTCCCAGGGTTTGTATGTCAAACTCAGGAGCCCCACCTTACTAAGAGCCCCCTTTTCCCCTCCCCAGCCTGGGCAGTAGGTCTCAAGCTGCTCTGCCCCGTCACCTCTGTCTTCCCGGCCCTTCCTGAAGCAGATGAAGACGTAGTTCACTTTCATCTTCTCTTCAGCAAACTCTAGCAGTGCTAACAATCTGCAAGAAGCAAGGAAAACAACTCAGGCCCACCGCCCCCTCTAAACTTCGGCCTCACCCCTCTACACCCCACCCAAGGCTTTCCTGAGGCTTACAGCCAGCACTGTAAATAGGGAAGCTTCAGGAAGAGGGTTCCTATTTCAAGACCTCAGGAGCCCTGAGTTCAGAAAAAAATAAACCACAATCCCTAAGAAAAATGTCACTGAATTCTCTCTTCCTGGAATAAAGGTTCTTCATCTGAAATTAATACCAACCAACTTAACTAATGCAGTTCACAAGAAAGTATGGGACCTAGGAAGAGAACCCAGTTTCTCAGAGGTCCTCCAAAGTTGTCAAGTTTAATGGTGACCACCTGCTGCTGAGAGGGACTTTGGGCCCTAACACTTCCTAAGAGGATTTGCTCAAGAGGCTGGAGCCACTCAAGAGAACTCCATTCTCAGGACTGTTTCTTCCACAGCTGGGTGCTTGGAGGGCCTTGCCCAATCCGGTGAAATCCCACTGTATCTCTGAGCTCCTGGCCTTTGAACTGCACCATTATACGATGGCTCAAGGGGAATTTGATGTCCACTGGGGTGATTAAATGACAGGAATTTGGTTAATGTGATAATGATCTGCTTTCATTATAACAGGCCTGTTTTACTGGCTGAAACTAACCTGTTACAAAATGGTATCTGCTTGGGCAGCCGAGAGCTAGGGGGAAGGCTAGCCATCTGTTGTCTCTAGTAAGCATACGCCCTTCTCTAGAGCAGGCTTCCTGCCCTTCCCCAGCACTTGCTCCTTACCCTTCTTTGCTCCCATCAGCTAATAATCCATCTGGGATTTCTACAAACAGGCTCTGGCTGGACAGGACTGCATCCCAGGAAGAGACCTTCACCTCGGTGACCTCATACTGGAAGTGGACGATGTGAGGTTTTCCATCGTTCACAGGGAGGTCCTGGGTCACAGTGAGCTTCTCGTCCTGGGAGGAGATCAGGTCAGAGGACCAGGTCACTACTGCTTCTGGCCACATCAGAGGCTCCCTAACCTAGGTGGTGTAAGGAGTCCTCTTGGGCCAACCTCAGGGTAGCACGGGATAGAGGGCACGCTGAAGATGTAGAGCAGCATGCTGGCTAAATGGAGCCATCGGGCACTGAGACCACTTGGTGTCACAGCTAAAAGCCAGCATGATGGGAAGGGAATATTTACCAAGAATCCACCAGATGCCGAGTCCTGTACAAAGTACTTTCCCATTTTTCAATCACCACAACAAGCACTTGAGGTAGGCATCAGTATCCCCACTTTAAACGTAAGATACTGGGGGCCCAGAACAATTAAGCAACTGACTCAAGGCACCACAGTGAGTAAATGGCAGAGTTGAGATTCAAATCAGGTCTCCCTGACTAAAAGCCCATGCTTATCCCGCCAACACCATGTTCTTTCCCTTCCTTCTCTGAAAGAGAAACATTAGAAACAAATGAGGATGTTCATGAGGGCTTAGCTGGAGCACAGGTCAACCCAAGCTGGCTTCCAGGTGGCTGCAGAGTCCATGTTGTCTCCCCTGCCACAGTCTCAAGAGACCAGGACTCAGCTGCCCTGCTACCCTTCAATGCCAGTCTTAGAAGTTAAACCACTTCTGGCCTCACAGGAGATTAAAAGGCAGCAAAGGGCTAGCTGCCCCAGCCCAGATCACTCTCGGGACAGACTCCCAGGGTTCTCTATAGCTCCTGTGCTGTGCCCTATGCTGCCAGGGTGATGGATGACTGAGATGCAAGGTGCCCTCTCCTTACCACCCACCCCCACCACTGCCCTGCCCCATGCCCCCCAGACTGGTAAGGGACAGAAGTCAGAATGCCCGAGAGTCGAGGCCAATGGGAAAACTCCTCCTGGCCCTTGGTACTCCTCAAGAGAAAACTGAGGAGCAGCACCAGGCAAGAGCTCTTGCATTCTTCCTCTCACTGTTCCCCCTCCCCCACCTTTTTCTTCCGCCTCCCACTCAGGGCCCAGAACCAGCACTAAAGTGCTGACCTAAGCTGAGAAGATGGCAGGGTGTTTGCTTGGTGCTGATATCCTCCTGGTACTCCCCAAAAGCCTCATAGCAGCCTCAGTTGAAAAAGTCCTCCCCAGTCCCCCTACTGGCCTGGCCTAAGACTAAAGACTAAGGAGAGTGATCACTGCCCTTAAGCAGATGCTCAGCAGTGTCTGAGAAGCGCTGCTCCAAGCCTTCCACCCCACAGTCCTTACCTTATATATTAGAGCTGAGAGAGAAGGATCCCTGCCGCCCCCTCGCCCACCGGGGATCTTCGACAGTGGGTGAGGGGCATCAGGAGCACCACAGAGGCCCCGGAACAATGTGCCTGCAGCACTGGAGCTGGGGACAGTTACTCAAAGGCAAAATACTACTGCAAGAGATAAAGTTGAGACAGTAAACACAAAGTCTTGAAGATTTAACTCAGCATCCTGCCCCACCCCTGCCCTGGCTCTCCCTAAACAAGTACTCCCTAAACAAGTACTCCCTCAACAACTGCCCCAGTCCTTCCAGCTACAGCTCTCAGAACTACTTCTCTCTCAAAGGGCAGGAACCCACCATCCTACAGAGGCACAGAGAGTCCCAGAAGGGCTCAGGGTCAAGGGGATAGGTCTGACCAAAGGAGCCCCTGTCAAACATCAAACAAATCTCTGTGGTACCGGCAGACCTTGGGAAGAACCAGATGCTGGCTTGCCTAGTAGGCCTAGAGGCCCAGACCCCTACCAGCCCCTTTTCTTACCCTAACAATGTCTCAACAACCTCTGTGGAAGAATCACAAAGCCTACACAATCACTTCGGGCTGGAGAGGCGTATGGGCCTCAGGAAGTCACATGGGCTGGATACGGAGTCCCTGAGGAACTCCCAAGGCCACTTTTCCAATGATGGCCTCCCTGATCTGAACAATGGAACTAAACAAGAAATCACTTACCCAAATCCCTCTAGGGTCAAGAACTGAATCAAATCCAGGGATTTGGCTCCCGGAGAGGAGATGCACTATAGTACAGAGTATTATGATGGCATCTTAGTCCCTGGTGTGCCACCAGACACAAGGTTGCCCTTCTTTGCTGGAATCTGACCTGGGCGTGGGAGTTCAGGTAATCCTGATGCGATTAGAATGGACACTCAACACGTATATATTGCCAGCATGGTGGTTGCTAGGAGGAAGTATACATGCCAGGACCTGAGTAAGGAAGCCAGTTATCAGATGGATCACAGAGGGTGAAAAGCTCCTAAAGGAGCTCCCTGTCACCTTCAGGTGTGTCCCCTTTACTGGCCACCAGGATTTTCAGGTGGACCAAACAGGGCTCCAAATCTACTCCACTCCTTCTTTGAATCCAATTTACTGGCTCTTTAGGCTGAGATGTAGCTCACTCCAGAGGCGAAGAGCAAGTGAAGCAAGGAAAGAGGAAAACTGTGCATTTAACACCATGACTCAGCAGCAAGGCCTGGCCCCAGCACACCAGCCTCAGGGCAGATGGAATGCAGTGGGTAACATATATGGGAGGGCGCTACAGTGGGGTGCTGGGGCCAGCTCACCTAATTGTGCACATCTCTTCCCAGCTATAGTTGCATTTAGTGATGGCATGTTGGTTAGCTTGAATCAGCCATAGGGGGAATATTTAAACCACAGAAAACAGCAAATGCTATAAATCAAGACCTTTTTTCCCTGAAAACCCTTTGTAAAATGTTGAGAGGCACCATTCTGCACACTGTCCTTTGCTTTATGTGGCATGGCGTGCCAGATTTGGATTTTTCGCTTAGGCTCAGAACAACAGAACTAAACTCACACCTAACGTGGCAATGGTACAGTAACCAGAGGCGCAGCCCACTGAGACCCTCCGTACTAAGAGACCTACATGAGCATTCCACCTGAGACAGGAAGTCCAAACCCATCACTGCTATAGCTCAGCTCCTCTGTTCTCTCAAGGACTTCAACCAGGGGCCTGAAATCACACTTGGAAATTTCACTTGGAGATGGAATTCCCAGGCAGTGTCAGTGGGCCCGGAGAAGCACCAGCACCTGGGGATTAACCATGTGCCCCGCCTTAGGCCTCCTCTGGAAAGCCTCAGGGCATCCCATCTCCCCTACTGGGCCTCGCCTCACCGACAGCTAGAGCATTAGGAGCATGAGAGAGGACTGTAATACAGACTGTTCTTAAGAACAGGACTTATTTTCTGCTGGGGGAAATGAGCTGTTAACCCCTTCCAAGGGGTGGGGTGGGAGGAACTGGGAGACTGGGATTGACACATACACATTATTGATACTATGTATAAAACAGACAACTGATGGGAACATACTGTATAACACAGGGAACTCTACCTAATGCACTCTGGTAACCTAAATGGGAGGGGAAGCCCAAAAGGGAGGGGATATGTGTATGGCTGATTCATTTTGTTGTGCACTGGAGGTTATTAACACAACATTGTAAAGCAACCATACTCCAATAAAAATTTTAAAAAAAAAAGAAGAAGAAGAAGAAGGGCTTTCCTGGTGGCGCAGTGGATAAGAATCCGCCTGCCAATGCAGGGGACACGGGTTCGATCCCTGGTCCGGGAACAGCGCACAGGCCACGGAGCATCTAAGCCTGTGCACCACAACTACTGAGCCTGCACTCTAGAGCCCGCGAGCCACAACTACTGGAGCCTGCACACCTAGAGCCCGTGCTCCACAAGAGAAGCCACCGCAATGAGAAGCCCGAGCACCACAATGAAGAGTAGCCCCCGCTCACCACAACTAGAGAAAGCCCACCTGCAGCAACGAAGACCCAACACAGCCAAAAATAAAGATTAAAAAATTAAAAAAAAAAATCCCCCCCTTCCAGTGTGCTAAGGGACAGAATAATAAGACTGTCCAGGCCAGAAAAAAAGGAAAACGAAAGTGGGAGTTTCCCCAAGTAAAGGCACCCACACACACCCCACATGGGACAGTTCCCTTCCCATTCCCTAGTGACCACCTTCAGGCCTCTGTTGAGGTTGCTGCAGGAGCACCAGGAAGGCTGCGCTGCTGGAGAAAGCTGCCTTGCTTGTATTAGTCAGTGGAGCTACCCAAGGACTGGGCAAACCTCTGGGGTAGATAGATGAGATGTAGCCTTGTATACCAGGAGAATTGCATGGGTTCACAAAACAACCAGATCACCAAGGCCCTAGCAGTTCTAAAATTCTGGTGCTAACTCACTTCCAAAGAAATTACTCCTCAATGGTCTCTAGATGGGAGAGCTACATTCAACTCCTGAACTGCATTCCAAACACCATCTTGATTCTGAACTAATTTTCACTTGCAAATAGCAGAAGCAATGGGGCCAACCCACTGAAAAGATCAGAATGAGGTGGAGTTTTGTGTTTTTTTTGATCCAGAATCCCCTTTGTCTTCCTAGAAATAATCCCTAGGGCCTGCCCGGCGTCTAGCACTAATCTATGAGGTCATGATATTTCTGATGTCATGATCTCACTCCTCCTTCAAATAAAAATGCAAGTAGTCTATCCCACGGTAACAAATTATTTACTTCCCCACTCACACAAGGATCCTGGAAGCTCTTTCCTCCCCCACAAAGTCTGCACAGAAAGCAAGTGTGTGTGTGTTTGTGTGCGTGTGTGTGAGAGAGTGGGGGGTGGAAGGGTGTTTCAGGTCCCCAACCTGGCATCCAGTTCCAGTTCCCCAAGAGAAACAGCTGGTGTTTGGGATAAGCTTAGTAGACAGTAGATCACAATCAATAGTTACTTTAATCATCCATCATAATAAATCTGTTTTTAGTTACTTGCTATGCGAATGGCAAATTGCTCTCTTTCAAAAAAACCTGGCTGTCATTTCTGACATGAAAAGGGAAGGGATATGGGTACATATGTGGTGGTTAAAGTAATTCAGGGGCATAAAATTGCCCAGCAACGGCCTTCTCGTATCAGCTTTAGTGTTCAAAATGGTATTATGGCAAAATATGCCACCAACCTCAATAGGAATAGTGAATCCTGGAGGAACTTAAGCACAAGAGAAAGTGGCTTTTAAACACAAGTCTCCCTGTCACAAGATCCAAGTCAGGTTAGGTTTCATATTCAGTTCAGTCATGTTTCTACTGGCTCCAATGCCCAGCTTCTTCCATTCCTCCCTCATATCCTGTTCACTCCATTGTGGGGCAGGCATGGTTTAATCTCTACCACCAAAGGATGATTTAAGAAGCTCAGTCTGGAGGCTGAAAAGATCAGGCTGATTAAGGAGAATCAAATGTTATCAGACTGAACTCAAACATCCAGCTGGGCTGGCCTTGCTTCTGGAGAAGAAGAAAAAAAATACCATGCTGGAAATGAGGGTGTCAGGTATCCAAGTCAATTCGGAAGATAGATGGGAGATTAGAGCCGACGTGTTAGTGCCTTTTATTTTCTCAGTTGCTATCAGACATGCCCTTGGAAACACTCCTCAGGATACATATGAATGCTACCAACTTATCACATCCTGCTGCCTCTAATTTAAAGTGTTCTGTGAAACTGCTGTCTGAAATGTCCTTAGCAGGTTATAATTTCATACGCTGGCTACAGACAGGCAGCGTATGCCACAGATGTATTCCTGGGGAACGTTGCTGGTAAATCATATTTTTATAATTCAAATCCCATTTTTAAATCTCTAGGTGCTTACTATTTAAAGGAGGTAACCTAAAATCTCTTGAGAAAATAAAAGATCTCCTGTTAAAGAAGCACTTCCAGTTGACTTTATGTCAGTTTTGATTTTTATATTTAGTTTGCTCAAAGCAGAGTACAGCCTGCTACACAGAGCAGAGATTTAATATAAAAGTAATTCTGTGGCTAACTTCCATTCAGCTACATTCAACAAATACTTGAATTCATATTCTCCTTGATATACTTTTGATCATGTTTCACTTGAATAAGTGGCCTGAGCTCATTATTCAAGTCTACACCCTTTCTCTCTGGTTTCCATTACCTGTTAGAGGAGGATCAGGCAGCCTTAGTATTACCTACCTTGTGGTATCAAGTGAAAAGACATAAAAACCACATTCCCAAGCATTCTATATTCATTCCCCTCTTTCAACCTCTTCTGACCCATTCCTGTCTCAGCCCTCCCTCACAGAACACTTTCTAGGGTGCCCTGACTTCCCTCACACGGGCTGCTTTTACTCTGAGACTAGGAAGGTCTCTGATGACTAATCCCTACGCAGCAAAGAGGGACCAATCCAGGGCTGCCATTGCAATTAGCTAAAAAGAAACAGGAAGAAAGGTGGGAGGTGAATGGCCACCTTCAGTCTAGTGTGAGCATACAGGCTGATCTCCAGCTGCCAATTCCCCTTCCATATGAGAAGGGGGCCTTGGTCAGATGCCAGGCATAAGTCATTTCACTAGGGCTGTTTGGTGTGCCAAAGGGTGTCTACTTGCTAAGCACGATTATAAAATTATGATTGTAAAATTATAAAATGACATCACCACTCTGAATCACAGACTGAAAGCGAAATTGGGTTTTGGTTGATTTTCCACAAGAAACACACTTATGGTAGCAGCTAGATAGAATATCTGTGCCTCTGAGATTTGCTTATCTTGTTACACAGCTGATATTGGTAGATCTTCAGCCAAAGGTAGGCACAATCACATATGCTATCAGAGATGGGTAGATACCTAGGTGATCATGCTTTAAAATAGGACCTTGGGACTTCCCTGGTGGCGCAGTGGTTGAGAGTCTGCCTGCCAATGCAGGGGACACGGGTTCGATCCCTGGTCTGGGCGGATCCCACATGCCGCGAAGCAGCTATGCCCGTGCGTCACAACTACCGGGCCTGCGCTCTAGATCCCACGAGCCACAACCGCTGAGGCCCACGTGCCTGTAGTCCGCGCTCCGCAACGGGACAGGCCACCGCAATGAGAGGCCCGTGCACCGCAGTGAGGAGTGGCCCTCGCTCGCTGCAACTGGAGAGAGCCCGCATGCGGCGACGAGGACCCAACACAGCCATAAATAAATTAATTAAAAAATAAAATAAAATAGGACCTTAATTTTTCATTTCTAGTACCTCAATCTAGTTTGTACAGTAAGCTCATCACCCAGTTCCAGCCTCTCTTCCCAGGACAGAATTACTTCATTGTTTATACAATATCAAAGACCTAGAAAATTTTCTTAAGGCTTATCTTATACAAAGCATTTTACTATGCCGCTGCTAACCAGAAACTACCTTGTTTTGTTCACTTCAAGTAACAAAATTCTTGCTCACCTACCTGGCCGTTTCTGGTCTATAGATTTCAATTAGGCTTCACAGCCTTCCGAATCATGGCGCCAACTTGAATCAACACTGTGTATTGTTCTGTATCCCATTCAAAAAAGGGATGAATTACTCTTTTTTTTTTCCTAGAAATATACATACATAACATCCCTCTACCCCACTCCTCAGTCCCCTTTTTTTATATTTCTAAGCTGCTCTGGGGCTAAATTTGGATTTCCTGCCAGTGAGGAATTACTATTATTAGTCCACACAGCTTTCTGACGCATACCTCCAATTTGGGGGGATTCCTGACTATGCTAGGAGTGTCTCTCTCTATGGGATGGCCTTGAAGGCACATCAAAGGAAAATCTGTTCTCCCTACCACTCCACAACGACAAACCATAGTGCCAGTAAATAAGGAATAACCAAAACCAAATTCTTAGGGGGAGAGACAGAAATTCCATTACCCAGGGAACCATTCAGTGAAGATGCTCAGAGTAGCTATGATGTGCCATTGTACCCTGGCTTCCCCTCGCCCAGGAAAACCACCGGTGGAACCAAATACTTCTCCTCAAAGCCCATCAGACACAGACTAATTATAATTAAGGGTATCAAGCCAGAGCAAACTCTTCTCCACATACTGTACTGTCACAAGGTACTAAGCAAGCCCTAGACAGAGACTATCTTCCTGACCCTACAAATCCAGGGAGAGAAAAGGCATGAAGCTTGATTTACTTGGATTTAAACCTGTTGTTCAAAAACCATAATAAAAGTTCTGGTACTGTGTCTTCTTCCCTCCCCCACCATTAGTAATTTTGACATTTTGCAAGTACTAATCAGAACAAAACTGGAAAGGAAGACCCTTGTTTTCAAAACATACTGCAGGCTCCTCTGCAACTATTTCTTCCAGGAAACCAAGCTTCCACCTCTTGAGTATTTCACTGGAGCCAGGGAAGCTGGAAAGCCCATCCCCCACCGAATGGGCCCTAAACTCCCAGCCAGCTCACCCCTCTGTGGATACAAAACATCAAGAACACTGACTGGGAAGAACATCCGGCTCTTAATCGAAATCCTTAGTTAGGGCCCTACTAGGATTCCTTTTAGAAAGTTAGGTGCAGGCCAGAGGAGGCTCGGAAACATGCTGTGGAAACAAGATTGCCATAACTCAAAGAAACCAGACACCCTGCACACCCCACCCCACCCCCAGGCCAAAGTGGAGGAGCCTGATCCCAGGCCTTGCTCCTGCCCAGGCCCTGGCAGGTCAGCTGGCTCCTCCCTTCACCTGCCTTTCATACAGCCAAGCCCCTCAAATTACCAACACAGTAAGCAGAAAGAAAAAAAAAAAAAAAAAAAAGCAAGGGCTCTGGAGACAAGCAAGCCTGTTTTGCCACTTAGGAATCTGGAAGGAATCTTCATAGTTAAGCGAACCCAACTCTCTCTTTTTCACATGTAAGCAAACTGGCAAGGCCAGAACTAGAATTCAGGTCTCACACTCACAGTCGGTGAAAAGACCCTTACGTGTTGGTCCTAAGTGCTCAACTCTCAGGGCTCGGCCTGCAAATGACTTGGCACCTAGACCAGTTCAGTCTGGAGGACTCCAGAGAAGGCCTGCTGAGACCACACCACTTTCCAAACCCCACTGCAGAGACAAAAACATAAGACTAGAAAAGAAAAATCCTTCTCACACTGCCCTGGGATTTCCTGTAGGTTCCTCTGCTTCCCTCCACCCCTGCACTTCATCATGCCCCCCCTCATACCTGCACTCTATCCTCAGCACACCCAGCCTTCTTTACCACAAGTAACACCTTTTGCATCCAGTACCATCCAAGTATCTAGCCACCTCCACCTCCTCAGCTCCAGAGGGACTGGTTTAGAGAAGATGAAATAAGTGGGGACTGCAAAGGGGGATGGACATGGAGAGTCTTGGAAAAGGAAAAGAGAGCAGCAGAATACGGCTGCAGGTAAAGAGGGCTTGGGAGGTGGGGTTAACGGGTCAAACAGGACTATAACAAACCAGGAAATGAGCAGTGAATTTTCTTTCTGCATGTAAGGAAGAAACAGGTGTGGAAGAAACAGGTGTGGGAGCTAGATAAGAGTGTTAAGAAGTAAGGGAAGAAAATGGTTAATGGCTGAGAACAGAGTTACTTGAGGTAGGAGAACTGAAGAGGCTGTTGCAGGTATTTTGGGTATTTCTGGATCGTTCCTGGGAGAGAAAGACTAAGACAACACCCTTTTCCACAGAAAAAGGGCTGACACCCACTAAAGGAATATGATGGGAAGGGTCTTCTGGCAGGAAGGGAGGGGAGGCAGTGTTTCTCAACCCTGGTTGCCCATTAGAGAGAGCTTCGAAAATGTATACTAATAACCGGCCCTACCCTAGGCTAATTACACCAGATCTGTTGAAGGGAGGCCCAGGTGATTGATTTTTCACATGTGTATCTAGGGTTGAGAAACAAGAAAAGCTGAAAACCCAGCTGGAATATTTAAGAATGGTGCTGTTAAAGGAATGGGAAATGGCAAGTTAAAAACCATTTTTGTGAGAAGGGAGCCCAAGTTTGAGAGGAACCTTGAGTGGTACTTAGAGCTCTGTGCGAAGAAAAGCAATTAGGAGGGCTATCTTTGTAAGAGGAACCAAAACCCAGTTTTGGATAGGCCATGGCACAATTTAAGGAGGATTTTCAGGGAATGGATCTGCTTGCAAAACAATGTGGCCCAAGTGAGAGGCAGAGGCCATAAGGCCAAATCTGGAGACAAAGGGTCTGGTGTGGGGAACTAATGAGCTTCAGACTCATTTTGGAGGGAGCAGCAACAAGTCTTGGGAAACAACGAGGAAGAGAATTAGAACCCAAATTCCAAATAAAAGCCATTCTGATGTATAAGCAGCAGCTGGGGTTAAAAATTATGGGGAATCAGGAAATTAGGAAACAGTTTCACAGAAGAGTTTGGGGCAGAAATATGGGATATGTTGGAGGGAAAGATGCATGACGAGGACTGCCTCAGAGAAAACGAGGAGAGGTGGAGAGAGGAAAATTGAATCATGAATTCTGCCTAGTTTGGGCAGCGGGGAAGTATATATGAAGTAAGTTTAGAAAACTACTGGTGCTTAGTTTCAGAAAGATGTGCAGCTTTTCTCTCCAATTAATGGGGGAAAGCTGGGGTCAGGTTTTGAGGAAGGACACTTGCAAAGGCCCGGTAAGCCGAGTATGGGGACTAATTTGAAAGCACTGGAGGTTCAGGGAAAGAGGGTAGGTCTTCAACAGAAGCAGAGTGGGCTGAACTCTGTGATCTAATAGTCTAGAGATGGGGCTCAGTTAAGATGGGAGGAGTAGAGTATAGATGAGAGAAAGTGTTTAAAGGGGTAGGAATGTTTAGAAGTGCGTTGGGGGGAACATCATGGAGGGCAGGAATCAAGCCCAAAGTGAGAAATAAAAAGGATGATGTTGGCAGACCGGGAAAATGGGGCCTAATTGGGAAAGGGGTGCCGGGGGTGGGGGAACGGGAGGGAAAAGATGAAGCTGGAGTGAGGGACCAAGGGGAGCACTAAGCGTCACGGCAAAGACTATTAGGCCTGACTGGGGGGGGGCGAGGGTGACAGGTGGGGGTAATGGGTCCAATTGAGAACTGAAGGACGGAGTCTGACCTGGGGCGGGGGGGGGGAAGTGATAAAAGAAGCTTCTGGTTGGAAGGTGCAGTTTAAATTAGAGGAGGGATTCAAAGGGAAGAATTTTAAGTGACTTAAACGAGCAGGAAGAAAGATTCGGGGAAGACGGGAAACAATTTGGGGAATCTGGATGAGAGCGAAAGCACAGTTTCGGGAAGGGGCCACCGTTCGGCGGGGCTGAAAGGAACTGGGGACTGGATTGGAAGACTGGGTCCCGGTCTTTGGGGGCTTCACCGGGCTGCACGCTCGGACGAGGGGGATGGGCCAGGCTGGAGGAAGGGGCGCTAAAGGACGGAGGGAGGCCCAGCTGCGGGGCTGCGGCTCGGACTGGGGTGGCTGAAGTAGGGAAGGGACCCAGTGGGGGCCGGATGGGGCCCCTTAGGAGGGGCGAGAACCGGCTGGGGGATGGGGAGGAGGCCCTCTGGAGCAGAGGAGGGGAGGATGGGGGCGGGGAGCCTAAACCGGGCCGTTACCTGTCCTGGGTGTTTATCATCCTCGGCGGCTCTGCTCAGGGTGGGAAGAGGCGGCGCAGGGAGTGGGTAGGTGGATGAGTGGGCGGGTGTGGGGTCGCGCGCGCACGCGGGGCCGAGCTCTGCGGGCTAAGTCCCTGTCAGGCAGCGGGCCCAGAACCCTCCTCCTGCCTCAGCGAGCGCCTGCCTCCAACTGACCCTCCCCGGCCGCCGCCGACGCCGCTGCAACCGCCCCGCCCCCGAGTGCCTTATCTGCATAGCCCCACCCCAGCGCCGCGCGGTGTCCTGGGAAACTGGGGCCCACAACAAAGGGAAAAGCACCGCCCCACCGCCGCGCAGGCGCACCAGGGGCGGTAGGGGCCAGGGGCCAGGGGCGGTAGGGGCGGTAGGGGCGGTAGGGGCGAGGGGCCGTAGGGGAGGGGGCCGGGCGGGGGTCCAGATGAAAAGCGGCATGTGGGGGTGGTCGTGGTCGTGGCCCTGGTGGTGTCGTGGCCGTGGCGGCAGCCTAGCGGCCCGAACGATGCGTTGACTTTCAGGTACCGTTTACTGAGCATTGACCTGACAGTCCTGGTCTCTAGCCCTTGTTTGCATGGGGCCGAGTAGGGCTGTGTCATTTGTAGGCCCTGGGAGGATATTTTATTAAACAAATTCGTAAATCTAGAAGTACTACACATATTAAAAAAAAAAAAGAAGTACTACACGTATTATATTAGCGCCATTCGAGGCTAAGCCCAGGCCAACAGATCTGTTACCTTAGCTAATATGCAGATCAGTACCTCAGCTATCAGCTGAGATCAACAATCTCTGCACCTTACAGACATATCTCAGGGCAACAGTCAAGGCCTGCTACTGGCTGGGGTCATCCGAAGCCAAATGGCTGTGAGTGAGGATCACAGTCACCTGACAGCAGTGGTGGACGGCATCAACGCTGACTTGTTTACAAGCGCTTCAGATCACAATAATGCAAGGTTACTAGTTAACAGTCACTATCCCTGCTGGTCCTTATCACAGATCAGTGTCAACAGGTCACAATCACTGATGCACAGACCCCTCAGATGACAGGCACTTCAACACAATCATCAGAGCTCTGACCCTGTTCATGGTCAACCCAGACTGCAAAGAAGAGGGGTCATGTTATCTCAGAGCACAATGGGTAGCTGTCATCTCAAATCCCATTCATTCATTTATTCAACAAATACTTATTGAGCAGCTACTTACTCCATGCTCCAGGCATGTGCAAAAGTCCAGGAACACTCAAGGATCAACTAGGCAAAGTTCCTGCCTTGGATGTCACATTCTGATCAGAGGGAGGGACACAGACAGGCCATCATAATATGAGGTAAGTGCTCAATCTGAGGGAGGCCACAGAGAAAGTAACTAGGGAATTAGAGATGGTTTCACAGAAAGGATGATCACAATCACTCCAGATCAAAGGTCACTATGACCCCCAGTGGATAATAGCCACAAGTCACAAATGTCCCACATTAAAGCCATCCAGGACACTACAACTCCACAAACATGCTTATGGTTTTTAGATGATGGGAATTCAGGGATGGAAGAAAGCTTGGAGCTGCCAAACTAAGGCTTTTTCAGCAGAAGTTGAAGTGGTAAACGATACCAGAACTGCCCAGATTATCATTAGATATTAAGCACGACTGGTCCCATACTCTGGCTCACTTTAGATCTCTACCTTGTCTCCATGACTATGCCTACCTGCTTTTCCAAGTTCAAGCCAGGTATGTTCTGACCTTAGTGCATAGCAGAATTGAACAATTAAACCCACCCCTGATCTACATCATGTCATAGTCCCAGAGACTTGGGCAATCCTCCTGCTCCCCAAAGGGAGCTGGGGTGGTTCATTTCTGCCAGACAATCAATCCCTGGATAAGTAACCCCTTGGCCTAAAGGACAGTTTTTGAACAACCAGCAGATATTAACTATGTCAATAATAGCCACCATTTATTGAGCATCATGCTAAAGTGCTAATTTTTACAACAGCTCTCCACTCCTGTTTTACAGATGAAATGAATTGAACCTCAGGGAGCTTTTGCCAGCTAATATTTTTGAGGACCCATATAAATGAGGCAAGTTAATTTATTTGCTCTAATCTGAAGCTAGTAAGTGGTAGCATTAGAATTTGGGCCCAGAGTTGCCTGATCCTGTGCTTGGTCTGTATTCACATGGTGGAGGAGTGAGGAGGGGTCTCGCACAACTTGCTGCTTGAAGGAGTGACCACCCTGATGGCTGCCTGACCAGCAAGTGAAAAATTCACAAAAACGGGGAGCCACCTTCCTCTAATCTGTACTGTCTGATATGTCAGCCACTAGCCACTAGTGGCTATTTAAACTTAAATTAATTAAAATGAAATAAAGTTAGGGACTTCTCTGGTGGCACAGTGGTTAAGAAGCCACCTGCCAATGCAGGGGACATGGGTTCGATCCCTGGTCCGGGAAGATCCCCCATGCCACGGAGCAACTAAGCCCGTGTGCCACAACTACTGAGCCCGCGCTCTAGAGCTGGCGAGCCACAACTACTGAGCCCACGCACCATAACTACTGAAGCCCGTACGCTCTAGGGCCCACGTGCCGCAACTACTGAGCCGGCATGCTGCAACTACTGAAGCCCGCGTGCCTAGAGCCCGTGTTCCGCAACAAGGGAAGCCACTGCAATGAGAAGCCCATGCACTGCAACAAAGAGTAGCCCCCGCTCGCCACGAGAGAAAGCCCGCGCACAGCAACAAAGACCCAGACGCAGCCAAAAAAAAAGACATAAAGTTACAAATTCAGTTCCTCAGTCCCATTAGCCACATTTCATGTGCTTCACAGCCACATATGGCTAGCGCTTACAGTACTGCACAGTGCAGGTTTTCCATCCACACAGAAAGTTCCAGAGAGCGCTGTATCCCATCATTCCCCTATCCCTATTTACCACAGTCACCACCACAGGTTCTAGCTCCCTCTCATCCATTATCACCTCTATCCTTGTCCTCGCACTGGCTCCCAGCTTCTTGCCCCCAGCCATATCTTTCCCCCCACCGTGCCTTCGGCAACCTGTGATCAGCAATTCTTCCACATCAGCTTTTCTCAGGATGCTGCCTTCACCTCCTTGCCTTACCTGAAACCTGGCTCTCCCCTGAAGACACTGCTTCTTTAGCAGCCCTCTTAGATGAATGCTATTTTCTTCTCAGTCTTGTGTACCTCAGGGTCAGGAAGTAAGTCTATTCCTCTTCCACCCCCAATGCTATTTCTAAACCCCTCCCTCCTACAGTGCTTCCCCTCCCTCCTACAAAACCCCTGTTCCTTGGAAGCTTCACCATCTGGACATACCATTTTGGTTGATGTCATCAATCAACCTCCCGGTCGATGCCCCTCACTTAGCTCTTAGCTCGCTGCCTCTCTCCCCCCCAATTTTGTTATATTTGGTGAGCTCAACGTCCATGTGATGGCCCCTCCAACATCCTGACCTCCTCGTCTCCAGCACTATTTCCCACACTCCACAGCAGTTGCCCACTCCTGCAGTCACACCCTCAACTTTTTCACCAAACATCATACCACTTGCAAAATACAGACCCTCTGGCCACATTTTCCTTAAGCCTTCCTCAACAATTCATGAGCTCTGATCCCTTGACCTCACTAACTTCTCACTATTCATGAGCCCCAGCTTCCACATTCCTTCTTTTCTAGCTCTGTTTCCATCATCATGATAAACACTCTCTCGCCCTGTCTCCTTTGGTGCTTGCTGGCAACACCCCTACTCTGGATCAATCCACCATTTGCCTTCTCAGTGCTTTTGCTGGAGCAAAATCACACTGCCAGGCAGATTATCTTCTGTTCACAAATCCTAACCTCAAATGGTTCTCAACACTGCCTGGGACTTCCTACTATATTTCCCCAATTTTTCCATTCTCTAAGATGGATTTTATACCTATTCTCTCTCTACAAAACCTCTACGCCTCTCATCTTAGCTGATGACTAGCCTCTTAAGTTTTTTTCCCCAGTTTTGTTGAGCTATAATGGACATATAACATTATATTAGTTTTAGGTGTACAACATGGTGATTGAATATGTATAAATACATACATAGGGACTTCCCTGACGGTCCAGTGGTTAAGACTCCGTGCTTCCAATGCAGGGGGCTTGGGTTCGATCCCTGGTTGGCGATCCCACATGCCATGCAGCATGGCCAAAAATAAATAACACCATACGTGTGTATTATATATATATATATATATATATATATATATATATATACACACACACATCTCCTTAACCTCTTTATTTTTTAATATTTTTATTTTTATTTTTTTTGTCTGCGTTGGGTCTTAGTTGCGGCATGCGGGATTTTCACTGAGGCATGCGAGATCTTTCCTTGAGGCATGTGGGCTCTTCGCAGCGGCACACGGGCTTCTCTCTAGTTGTAGCGTGCGGGTTTTCTCTTCTCTAGTTGTGGCACGTGGGTTCCAGAGCACGTGGGCTCCGTAGTTTGCGGCACGTGGCTCTCCAGTTGAAGCATGCAAGCTCAGTAGTTGTGGCGTGCGAGCTTAGTTGCCTGGAGGCTATGTGGGATCTTAATTCCCCGACCAGGGATCAAACCCACCTCCCCTGCTTTGGAAGGCAGATTCTTTACCACTGGACCACCAGGGAAGTCCCCTTAACCTCTCATGTTACTGAGGAAATAGAAGCAAAGAGAAACTCCCTCTCATTCCTGATACAACCTGCAAAACAATCTGCCTCTCCACCCACCTGTATCCCCTTCTGGTACTCTGAGAAGTGCCCCCTCCCTTACAAAAGACCAGACAACCCCTCCACAGGAGACACGGAGCCCACCCTCTCTCCCCCTTTTTTTAAAAATAAATTTATCTATTTATTTATTCATTCATTTATTTATTTTATTTTTGGCTGCATTGGGTCTTCGTTGCTGCACACGGTCTTTCTCTAGTTGTGGCGAGCGGGGGCTACTCTTTGTTGCGGTGCACGGCCTTCTCATTGCTGTGGCTTCTCTTGTTGTGGAGCACAAGCTCTAGGCATGCGGGCTTCAGTAGTTGTGGCTCGTGGGCTCTAGAGCGCAGACTCAGTAGTTGTGGCACAGGGGCTTAGTTGCTCTGCAGCATGTGGGATCTTCCCGGACTAGGGCTCAAACCCATGTCTCCTGCATTGGCAGGCGGATTCTTAACCACTGCACCACAAGGGAAGCCCTCCCCTTTTCAAAGACCTGGCTCAAGCAATCTAATCTCGGCCTTCAGCACACAAACATGCTCTCCAATCCTTAAAAAATAACAACACAGCCATTCTGGAAAACAGTTTGGCAGTTCCTTAGAAAACTAGCCATGCAACTATCAGATGACCCAGGAATTGCACTCCTGGGCATTTATTCTGGAGACATGAAAACTTATGTTCACATAAAAACTTGTACATGTATGTTCCTAGCAGCTTTATTCATAATAGCCCAAAACTGGAATCAGCCCACATGTCCTTCAGCAGGTGAATAGTTAAACAAACTGGTACATCCAAACTGTGGAATATAATTCAGCAATAAAAAGGACTGAACTATTGATTGATACATGCAACAACCAGGATGACTCTCCTGGGAATTAGGCTGATTTTAAAAAGGTCACATACTGTACTATTCCATTTATATAACATTTTGAAATGACAAAAATTTTAGAAATAGAAGACAGATTAGTGGTTGCCAGGGGTTTGGGATGGGGTGGAGGAAGGCGGGGAGGGAGTGGGTGTGATTACACAAGGACAACACTGGGGGATCCTGGTGGTGATGGAACTGTTCAGTATCTGACAGTGGTGGTGGAAACATGAACCTACTCAGGTGCTAAAATTGTATAGAACTAAACACACACAGGCACATGCAAATGAGTACAAGAAAAACTGGGATAACCTGCATGAGATAGGTGGATTGCATGAATGTTGATATCCTGATTATGAGGTTACACTACAGTTAGTTTTGCGAAATATTGCCATTGGGACAAACTGGACAAAGTGTATCAGTGTATACTATTTCTTACAAGTGCATGTGACTCTACAATTATCTGATCAAATTTTTAAAAATTATATATATATTATATTATATATTATATATAATATTAATATATAATATAATAATTATATAATATATATATTATATATATAATGTGATAAGTTTGCACTCAGGTAAAATCATATATGTAAATATAACAAAAATGTATTTAACAAGAACAACAAAAGCTATGAACTAGGTTACAGGACAGAGTATTCTAGTCCCTGGAACTGCTCCTGCAAGTATGACAGTGACAAACTCAAGGGAACAAAAATAGGTAAGTAAGGAGAATATAGGACAAGATGTAAGAAGGAGGCTAGAGGGGTAATCAGTGGACCTTAGTGTCTGTAGGATCTCATTCAAGAAAGCTATATGGTTGATATCACTTATATGTGGAATCTAAAAATACGACACAAATGAACATATCTACGAAACAGAAACAGACTCACAGATACAGAGAAGAGACTTGTGGTTGCCAAGGGGGAGCAGGGGTGGGGGGAGGGAAGTACAGGAGTTTGGGATTAGCAGATAAACAACAAGGTCCTACTGTATAGCACAGAGAACTATATTTGATATCCTATGATAAACCATAATGGAAAATATGGAAAAGAATCACTTTTCTGTACAGCAGAAATTAACACGACATTGTAAATCAATTATACTCCAATAAAATTTTAAATAAAGAAAGCAAGCTATATGCCATGTGGCTCAGACAAATCTGAGCTTGGCCACTGCCTGGCAATATGACTTTGGACAAGTCACATGGCTACTAAGGCCCACCTCCTCCTCAGTGAAAAACAGGGTCATGGCACTTGCCCTCCAAGACTACCATGGGATTAAATAAAATAGTGTATGTGGAAATACCTAGCCCAGCGTGTAGAAGATGTTCCATAAGTGTAAATTCAGTCCTACCTCCCTCTGAATAAACATCTCTCCAGAGGGAATTCCCTGGTGGCGCAGTGGTTAAGACTCTGTGCTCCCAATGCAGGGAGCCCAAGTTCGATCCCTGGCCATGGAACTAGATCCCACACACACGCCACAACTAAGAGTTCACATGCCACAACTAAGGAGCTCACGAGTCACAACTAAGGATCCTGCCTGCCAGAAATAAGACCCAGCACAACCAAATAAATAAATATTTTTTTAAAAACTCTCCAGAAGGGGGCTTCCCTGGTGGCGCAGTGGTTGAGAGTCCGCCTGCCGATGCAGGGGGCACGGGTTCGTGTCCGGGAGGATCCGGGAGGATCCCACATGCCGCGGAGCAGCTGGGCCCGTGAGCCATGGCCGCTGAGCCTGCGCGTCCGGAGCCTGTGCTCCGCAACGGGAGAGGCCACAACAGTGAGAGGCCCGCGTACCGCAAAAAAAAAAAAAAAAAAACTCTCCAGAAAAGATCTAGTAAAAACTAATTTATAATGATAAAATTCATAAGTGCTTATTGATGCTCAAAAGGAAAGAGAAAGAGAGAAAAAAGAGAAGTTAAAGGAAGAAAACCCATCATTGACCACCTTTAGAGAATTCAAAGGAACCAACTCATTTTCTGAAAACTGGTAGATAAAGGGAGAGAATTCAAGTCAAGCATTTAACTTGCCTTTCTTATCTGAACTATATTTCAGGTTAACAAAATTATTGATGGGAGGTGATTCTGAAAACTGGCAAGAGTAAGAAACAAGCATTCAATCTGATTTTCTTTACAAACGTGCCTCAAGACAACCAATTAGATAATAAATGAAGAAGGAATAATAGAACATCACCATTTTGCAAACCCTTAATGAGATCATGATCACCAACAGCTGTTAATATGACAAAGGAGAGAAACACATGAAGGCTATGTGCCTCCTGATGAAAGGATACGTCAGACCTATGAAGTATTTTTGAAAAAGAACTTGAACCTGAATCAGGGCAAGACTTTATATCTAACTACAGTTTACAGTTCTGTAAAAGGAGACAAAGGATGGCATCACAAGAATGTTCAACGCAATCAGCAAAATCCCAAATGCTGGAAGTTTCTAAAGGACAGAAATCTCTATTTCTTCACCAAAAAATAAAGAGGAGAAACCGGTAGATTAAAAGAGATTGAAGAGACTTACCACCAAATGTAACCAGTGGCCCTTTTTAGATAGTGATTCAAACAAACCAACTGTTTAGAATATACATACAGGGACTTCCCTGATGGTACAGTGGTTAAGAATCCACCTGCCAATGCAGGGGACACGAGTTCGTTCCTAGTCCGGGAAGATCCCACATGCTGCGGAGCAACTAAGCCCACACGCCACAACTACTGAGCCTGCGCTCTAGAGCCCGCGAGCCACGACTACTGAGCCCATGCACCTAGAGCCCCTGCTCTGCAATGAGACAAGCCACCACAATGAGAAGCCCATGCACTGCAATGAAGAGTAGCCCCCACTCGCTGCAACTAGAGAAAGCCTACGCTCAAAAATGAAGACCCAATGCAGCCAAAAATAATAAATAAAAATTTTTTTAATATATGTTAAAAAAAAGAATATATAAAATAGTGAAAATAAAATAAAATATACATACATACACACACACACCCCTGACAGTGCACCCTGCGGGGAATTCAGGAATGAGAAAAACAGGATACTGGCCCTAGATAGTTGAGATGCGTTATCTAAAGAATAATTTCAATGAGCCCAGACTCTTACATCTTCCCATATGCAGAAAAATACTAAAATAATTAACTTGAGACACCTTTTTTTTTTTTTATGATTAGCAGTAATCCTTTGACATTCAACAACATGGTTCAGGTTTTTTTTTTTTAATTAATTAATTTATGTTTGGCTGCATTGGGTCTTCGTTGCTGTGCACGGGCTTTCTCCAGTTGCGGCGAGCGGGGGCTACTCTTCACTCTTAGTTGCGGTGCACGGGCTTCTCGTTGCGGTGGCTTCTCTTGTTGCAGAGCACGGGCTCTAGGCACGCGGGCTTCAGTAGTTGTAGCTCGCAGGCTTAGTTGCTCCGCAGCATGTGGGATCTTCCCGGACCAGGGCTTGAACCCATGTCCCCTGCACTGGCAGGAGGATTCTTAACCACTGCGCCATCAGGGAAGTCCCTACATGGGTTTTTGTTTTTTGGTCCCTCCCCGCCCCCCACCGCCAGCAAAACTCCTATATATCCTGGCTCCTCCCTCACCCCTTTGGAACAGTTTTTCAGAGCCATCTCAGAGGCTGGCTCCCAGGCTATAGTCCTTAGTAGGCCCCCAAATAAAACATAACTCACAACTTTTAGGTTGTATTTTTTCTTCAGTCAGCAGCAACGGTGACTACAGTTAACAATAATGTATTGTATATTTGAAAGTTGCTAAGAGAGTTCTCATCACAAGAAAAAAAATTTTAACTATGTGTGGTGATAGATGTTAACTTATTCTGGTAATCATTTCCCACTTTATACATATATCAAATCATTATGTTGTACACCTAAAACCAATACAACATTTTATGTCAATTATGTCTCAATTAAAAAGATAATTATTAGATATTTTTTAGATCTGATAATCATATTTTTTTCTTTTTTCTTTCTTCTTTTTTTAAAAAATTTTTTGGCCGTGCTCTGCGGCATGTGGGATCTTAGTTCCCCGACAAGGAATCGAACCCATGCCCCCTGCAGTGGAAGCACAGAGTTTTAACCACTGGACCACCAGGGAAGTCCCAATTGTATTCTTTTTAAAAGAATCTGGGTCTTTTAGTCTTTTAGTGAAATACACTGAAATATTTATGGATGAAATGATATGCCTGAGATTAGCTTCAAAAGAATATGAGGGGAGAGGATAGCTATGATAGTTAATCAAGTCATAGCTAACCAATAGCTATGACTTGATAACTGCGGAATCATGCTTTTAACGTGAATGTTTGCCATTTTCCATAATAATTTTTTTTTAATTTAAAAAGCAAAACAGGGGGGGAATACCCTGGTGGTCCAGTGGTTAGGACTCCGAGCTTTCACTGCCAGGGCCGGGGTTCAATCACTGGTCGAGGAACTAAGATCGCCGCATGGTGCGGCCAAAAAATAAATAAATAAAAAACTGGGGGCTTCCCTGGTGGTGCAGTGGTTGGGAGTCCGCCTGCCAATGCAGGGGACACGGGTTCGTGCCCCGGTCTGGAAGGATCCCACGTGTCGTGGAGCGGCTCTGTCTGTGAGCCATGGCCACTGAGCCTGCGCATCCGGAGCCTGTGCTCCAGAACGGGAGAGGCCACAGCAGTGAGAGGCCCGCGTACCGCAAAAAAAAAAAAAAAAAAAAAAAATTGAGAAAAAATTAAAAAACAAAACAAATAATAATAATAGCAACAAAAACAATAAATCTCAAACCACACCAATCTGACATCGACCCCACCACTCCGCAAAGACTGCTCATGTGTAGGTCCCCTCTGATCTCTAAGAGGCCAGATCCAGAGTTGGCTTTCTGTCCTGTGGACTTCAGGAATGCTTAAGAGTTGACTTCTCCTTCCCTCCTGGGACACTCTCCTCTCTTCCATGACACTCTCCCAAGTGGCTCTCTGGCTGATTCGTCTAAATGTCCTTTTCAGTTTCACCAACTCTACCTGTCCTCTAAAGGTTGAATTTCCCCAGGATCCAGTTCTGGACCCTCTTCCCTATATCCCTAGGTAATCTCATTCATTCCCATGGATTTCAATATCATCCTAGTCTGCTGGCTCCCAAATCCGTGTCTCTAGCCTACAATCCTCCTTTAAGTTACAGACATATGGTCATATGACATGACATGACAAGACTAGCCTGACATCTCTTTTAAATGGCTTTAACCTTACATGCCCAAACCCTTAATTCTACCTGCCACCTCAAACCTGGTCCTTCCCAGGGCTTCCCCATCTTTTCCATCTACTTTTTTTTTTTTTTTGGCCACACAGCACAGCATGTGGGATCATAGTTCCCTGACCAGGGATTGAACCCGCACCCCCTGCAGTGGAAGCGTGGAGTCTTAACCACCAGACCACCAGGGAAGCCTCATTTCCATCTCTTTAAATGACCCCACTACCATCCAATTACTCAGGCAGGTACCAAGGTGTTGTTACAAGTCCTCTCTTTTCCTCACTGGCCCCCTCTTGTCATCCAACTCATCATAACAAGTCCTGTCAGGCTTCCCTGGTGGCACAGTGGTTAAGAATCCACCTGCCACTGCAAGGGACACTGGTTCGAGCCCTCGTCCGGGAAGATCCCGCATGCCCGTGGGAGCAACTAAGCCCATGAGCCACAACTACTGAGCCTGTGAGCCACAACTACTGAGCCCACATGCCACAACTACTGAAGCCCGCACGCCTAGAGTCCGTGCTCCGCAACAAGAGAAGCCACTGCAATGAGAAGCCCGCACATCGCAAAGAAGAGCAGCCCCTGCTCGCCGCAACTAGAAGAAAGCTTGTGCGCAGCAACAAAGACCCAACACAGCCAAAAATAAATAAATAAAACATTTAAAAATCAAGTCCTGTCATTTCTGTCTCCAAAAGGAGTATATGTATCCTCCATCTCTTCAACCCTGAGCCAATTCACCACCATCTTTTGCGCAGATTACTGCAGCCCCCTAAAAGTCTCGTTGTCTCCTTTCTTGCCATCTTCCAATCCATTCCCCTCAAAACAGCCAGCGTAATTAATATTTTAAGTATTTAAAAATTATAGGGACTTCCCTGGTGGTCCAGTGGTAGAGAATCTGCCTTACAATGCAGGGGACGTGGGTTTGATCCCCGGTCAGGGAACTAAGATCCCACATGCCGCGGGGCAACTAAGCCCGCATGCCACAACTACTGAGCTCGCGCACCTCAGCTAGAGCCCACGTGTTGCAAACTACAGAGCCCACGCGCTCTGGAACCCATGCACGACAACTAGAGAAGAGAAAACCCGCATACCACAACTAGAGAAAAGCCTGCTCACCACAACGAAGAGCCCACATGCCATAATGAAAGATCCCGCATGCCTCAGCGAAGATCCCACGTGCTGCAACTAAAACCCGATGCAAACTAACACACCATTGTAAAGCAATTATACCCCAATAAAGATGTTTAAAAAAAAAAAAACCCGATGCAGCCAAAAATAAATTAAATAATTAAAAATCGTTTTTAAAATTAAAAAATTAATAAAAATATAGATTGTGTCACTACTGTACTTTAAACCCTCCAACGGCTTCCTATCTCACTTGTAATAAAAATCCAAATTCCTCACCTCTCCTACACAGGAGACTGTTCAGGATCTGAGCCCTCCTACCCTCCAGCTGCATCCCATGCCCTCTCCTTCCCGGAGTGACTCTGGCTCTTTTTCAAGGTCTTAAACATGGCACACTGCTTTTTGGCTCAGGCCATTTATTCCTACTACTCCTTGGCCTGGACCACACTCCCCGCAGATCTCCACCAGGCTGGCTCCCCATCCTTGAGACCGCACCTGAAACACAACCTCCTCAGAGAGCCCTTGGGAGCATCACTGTACCCTGGGCATTTCCTTCACAGCAACTATCACATCTGTAATCATTTAGTCAGTTGTTTCCTTGTGCAAAGTGTCTTGTGTCCTTTCAACTGAAAACTCCATAAGGGTGAGAAGCAAAGAGCCTGGGCCATAGTAGGCACTCAGTGAATTTCTTTTATCATGGTAGAATTCCATGAATCTTTTGTGAAGCACAAAAGCTTACAGTCTGATTGGAGAGACATGGTTTATAAGTATGAAACAATTAGGAAGCAAATGCAGACACCATAATCAATGCAAAAGTGAGGGCTTCCCTGGTGGCGCAGTGGTTGAGAGTCCGCCTGCCGATGCAGGGGACGCGGGTTCGTGCCCCCGTCTGGGAAGATCCCACATGCCGCGGAGCGGCTGGGCCCGTGAGCCATGGCCGCTGAGCCTGCGTGTCCGGAGCCTGTGCTCCGCAACGGGAGAGGCCACAACAGTGAGAGGCCCGCGTGCCGCAAATAAAAAAAAAAAAGAGTGAGTTACCCAGCTTGTGAGTGCAGGAGTGCAGAAGAATTCACATCAGGTTCTCTGCTAAGAACAAAGACAATTCACATACCACTTTTTCAAGGTGGAAATAGAGCCTGAGGCACTGAAAAATGCAACCAAAAGAAAGGGTCGGAAAAGCCCAAGCAAGACGATCAGGATACCAAGAGACTGGCATTTCTCTTCCGTCCCCTCCCAGGGTTATGCCAAAACTGCCTTAGAAAGTCGTAGAAGATTGCAGAGAGACTTTGCCTAAGAGTCAGAAAACCTGAGGACCCCAATCCCCACCTTTAGCTGGTTGTTGACCTTGGGCAGGGCACCCGTGCTCTTTGTGGCTCCATTTCTCACCTAACATTCAAGGCTGGGAGTGGGCTCTTGAGGGCTCTCTCCTGCTCTCAAGACAGTTTAGGTTTCCAAGCGAACACGTGTAGCTGGGTGAGCTACACAGGGGCAGAAATCACTTTACAGGGTGAAACCAACTGTCAAGGGAAAGCCACTGGGATTCAGGGCTCATCTCACCATGTTCTGGAACCACACTGGGTGTGGCAGGAGATCAGCCTATTGTCACCTACTCAGTAGCTGCTTCCATCCCACTCCCGGAGTCAGGATCCAGGGAAGAGAGGGGAGGCTGGCTTTCAGACGCAGCAAAAGATTTGTGAGGAACCCTTCCCCTTGGCTCCCAGGCCAGGAAATGCCTGGCGGAAGGCGAGGCAGTTGAAAGCACTAGGACGGGAGCCAGGCAGCAAGGAGCAGGGCTGCCTGGGGCGTGGGGTTTCGGGCCCAGGCAGAACATTATTTTACACCAACAGGAAAAAAAAAGTCGTGGTTCCCACCAACTTCCCAGCCCCTGGAAACTGGAAATCCACAGGCCTGCGAACACTTCCACCCTCTTCCGCCCAGCAGAGATGGCTCTGTCTGGAGGGGAGAATGAGACCTCAGGGCGCACGGTTCCAGTACAGTCTCCATTTGCAGGACTTGCTTCCACGTCTGGAGAAAAACTTGAGAAAAAAAATGACCTTTTCTTCCCACCCACCCCCGCTGGCCAAAATCTCTCTCAAAGCTTGGCTTCAGCCCCTCCTACTAGGAATTATACCCAAGTGGGAGGGTGACAACCAGTGGCTACCACACAGTGGGGAAGGAGAGAGAGTTGTCAGCCACCTGAAGTTCCATGGGGATGGGGAGAAGGTGGGGAGAAAGGTCTGAGGAAGGCCAGCCTTCAGGGAAACCAGCTGAGGGGGCAGGGTGTGAGGTGGAGAAGGGCAGCCAGGGTTGGGAGTCCACAGCCTGCCAAGGACCAGTCCTGGGCACTGGGCCTGGTGCCCATTCTCTGATCTGCCGCATTGTTCAGCTATTTCCTTCCCAGGAAGTAGTAAGCGGGTGGAGGGGGCCGGGGCTTGCATGGCGGGAGTGAATGGAGCAGGATGGAGCTTCCACTGGGGGAGGGGACCGCGGGTCCATTCCCATGACCAGCTGCCCTTCCGGCTGCCCTGGAGCTGCGTGGGAAAAGGTCTTGGAAGTGCTGGGGACAGTGTGTGTGTGCGCGCACGCGTGTGTGTGTGTGTGTGTGTGTGTTTTCATTTTTGTCTGACTGCCTTGCTTGGCTTTAGTCACAGGACAAAGCCCTTTGAGAAACAGTCACCAGTCTACATTCCCACTGGGCTGTGTCTTGGGAGAGGTGTAAGAACCTGCCCCAGCGCCTGAGAGAAGGACACTGGAGGCCTTAGGTCCAACTCCCTGGAGGAGTCTTGGCTTCTAGTGAGTCTAGATTGGCTGACTTCCTGGATTTACAAGGATGCTTCTGGAAGCTTCTGCTAAGCTCCCAGCTTCCTGGCAGGGCTCTGTTACTAGCTTGATGTTGGAAAGGGGGTGGGAACTGGACATGGAAAGTGAGGTCAACCATTCCCACAGCATCCCCCTAAGAAGCCCAGAACCCTTCATGACCACTTAGATCTTAGCGCCAAGCGGCATGCTAAGAGATTATATGACAGGCCAGTGCTCTGCCTTCCAGCAAGACGCCGTAAAGCAGAGATCACAAACTAGCAGCCCACAAGCCAAATGCATCCTGCAGACACATGCCTTGTTTGGTAAGCACAGCGCTTAAGAAGGTTTTGAGCCAATACTGAGAGATTTCACAAAAAAAAACTCCATTTCTGGCCTTTTGAAAAAGAAAATTGAAGCCATAGTCTCCCGAGACAGCAGTTGCTGCTGATCCCATGACAAAGCTGAATGAAACTCCTCGGTCTAGGTGTTGTCTCATGAAGAGACTTGCCGCATGTGAGTGCAAATCCATGGAAACACAGCTGAGAAAGCCAACACCAAACTGAAAGCGAAAGGTCACCTCTGGGGAGGTAGGGAGGGGACCAGAAATGGAAGAGATGGCCCCAAGTCTGACCATAAAGTTTTACTTTTGTATAAGGAGATTATAATCATACAAAACTTGCATAATTAAAATGAACAAGAAATAGAAATGGGGCTTCCCTGGTGGCGCAGTGGTTGAGAGTCCGCCTGCCGATGCAGGGGACGCGGGTTCGTGCCCCGGTCCGGGAAGATCCCACGTGCCGCGGAGCGGCTGGGCCCGTGAGCCATGGCCGCTGAGCCTGCGCGTCCGGAGCCTGTGCTCCGCAACGGGAGAGGCCACAACAGTGAGAGGCCCGCGTACCGCAAAAAAAAAAAAAAAAAAAAAATAGAAATAGAAATGCCTTAGCCTAGTAACTGTTAGTCTGACCTCAGTTTACCTTCCCAGTTTACCTCAGATTACTCTCCTCCAGTCACAGTGTCCTGAACACACCCTCTTTCTGCTTGGGTACCTTTTCTCTCTTCTTCCTACCCACAATGCCTTTCTCTTCCTCCTCCTCCTGCTCTACGAAGCCAAATCCAGCCCATCCTTCAAGACAGTAGTCTTTCAATAATTTAGCTCACGTACACTCTAAACAAAATTTTAAATGATGTACCCCACAATAAAGCTGTTTTTTAAAAAAACTATGTATTCTCTTGAAATTTTTAAATAAGAAAAAAAATGTTTTTTTCCAACCGGGTTTAAATAGTTGCAAAGGATGCGATTTCTGGTATATTGGAAATATTAACATTTAAAAATAAAACTTGTATTAAATGTACCCAGTGGAATCACAGTGGTTTGATACCCATCATCAAGCATTTGCAAAATACATAAGTAAGCTCTTCTTTAACAAAGGAAAATTTACATCATTGATTTTTCTCCTTGAATTCATATTTTCTTTCCATTCCCCCCCCATAATGCTATCCTAATGTAATATATAGTTTATGTTTGAAAATCTCTTATTGATCATCAAACCACACTTTGCTACCATAAATAAATATATATATAATATAAAACTGTGGTATATACATCCAATGGTATATTTTTCAGCCATAAAAAAGAGTGAAGTACTGATACATGCTATAAACATTATACTGACTGGATGAATCTCAAAAACATTATGCTAAGTGTAAGAATCCAAGCACAAAAGGTCACATTATTGTATGATTCCATCTATAGGAAATGTTCAGAAGAGATAAATCTAGAGACAGAGCACAGATTATTGGTTGCCAGGAGTTGAGCAGAAGAAGGAATGGGGGTGACTGTTTAATGGGTATGAGGTTTTTCTTTGGAGTGATGGAAATGCTTTGGAACTAGATAGAAGCAGTGATTGCACAACATTGTGAATATACTAAATGCCACTGAATTGTTCACTTTAAAATGGTTACTTTTAGTTATGGGAATTTTACCTCAATAAATTATGTTTTAAGAGCTTAAAAAATTAAATTTGTATCCTTTTCTTCTTTTTTGTGACCATAAGGCTCTAGATTTGAAAGTTTTCTTCTGGATTGACTTATCATTATAATGATCATTAGTTCACTGTCAAAACAACAAATATATATTGCAAATGTTGATGGGGAATTATTAAACATTAGAAGTAGAATTTTATAGGAACTACAACTCATACTGAGATAGATGTATACATGCTGGGATGAGACAGTGATCAGCACCAATTTTATTTCCACATTTCATTTTTATAGATGTAAATGCTGAGAAATCTTGTTCACATAAATAAGTACGTGGGAGTGGGAGAAGTTCCAGCCGAGCCACTCAGTAGCACCTAATCATCCAGCAGGTGACAACTGAATTTGTTTCACCTCCTTCAACTGTTAAAAGCAAAATATTGCAACATCTTTGATTTGCAAAAGGATTTATTTGCCCAGTCATTTTGAGTCATTTACCTTCTCAATATTGAAATCACTTATTTATTTTTAAATTTTATTTATTTTTTTGCCTGAACTGTGTGGCATGTGGAACTTCCCCGACCAGGGATCAAACCCACGCCCCTGCAATGCAAGCACAGAGTCTTAACCACTGGACCACCAGGGAAGTCCTGAAATCACTATTTTAAATTTTGGAGCCTCAGAGAATTTTACGCACCGAGGCAACATACCAAAATAAGATTTAGGATGGGCGGGAGATAAGTCCTTTACGTAGTATAGGCGAAGTTATGCTAAGCAACCTCAAAATCTCAGTTCCTTAAACCAATAAAGGCTCTCTTCTTCTCCACCCCAACCCCCAACTCACGATACATGTCCATTGCAGGTCAGCTGGAGGTTCTGATCTATGCCATCATCCCTCAGGGATCCAGATTCCACCATCTGAAATGTCATCGGTCACCATGGCAGAGAGAAAGTAAGAAGAAGAATCACACACTGGCTCTTAAATGCTTCCACCCAGAAGAGACTCACTTTTGCTCCTATTTCACTGGCCGAAGCAAGTCACATGGCCACAACTAACTTCTAAAAGGTGGAAAAGGACCTGGAAGGAGGAAAACAGGGAAAGTGGGTGAACAGCACAACGATCACACCTTTCTTCTGTGAAGTGGGAGGCAAGACATCGGGAAAAGGAAACGGGGCGGGGCATTCTCAGGTGTGGAACAGTACTTCTTGATGATGTGTTTCTGGAAATGGATTCCCTTCAACACAATCCCGCCACCTACCCTTAGAAAAGCCTTTTTGTGTCTCTAGGCGTACACATGCCCAAGCGTGAAGATCACTGCTGCCTTTGCAAAGCCTTCCCACCTTTTAGGTGCAGGGACCTCTCTCTGAGCTCTTGCTGTTATTATCGCCTGTACTATCCATTTGGAAGCTTCTGAGAATGAGTTACCTTTTGTACATGTGTATCGTGTTTTCCTAACAAGCTGTAGTCTCTTTGAAGATGGGGACCGTATCTTCAAGTTTTTATATCCCTTTTACTACCTAGCAAGGATGGTCAGAAAATATGAGTTCTGCTTTATGGCTGAATTGGTCACTTTCTCTCTGTGCTTCAATCTCCTCATCTGTGAAACTGGAATTCCAAGGCTTGCCCTTATGATTACAATTAAGATGACAGGAAAGCTCCTTCCACTCTCCTTTACTTAACAAGGATCCGCATCTTGACACAGCACATCTGAAAGCTGTATATGATGATGAGCCATTGAGGGCTCTTGAGAAAGCCTGTGCAAAGTGGGTTTAGGCACATCAATCTGACACCAGCGATTGTTGGGGGGATTGTGGTACATGGGAAGCAGCTTGGGCAGAGAGCTAAGGGCAGGAGGTGCAGGTAGAACATTTCTCCAATGATACACAGGTGAGGCCATAGTACCCACTGGGAGGTGAGGCAGGAAGCAGCTTGGGCAGGGTGCTGAGGGCAGGAAGCCCAGGTAGAACATTTCTCCAATGATACACAGGTGGGGCTATAGCACCCACTGGGAGGTGAGGCAGGGAATGGCGAGCTACCCTGCATCCCCAGGGAACGACCCCAGATGCCTTCCTGAACACCCAAACCTGGATTCAAGACAGACCTGCAACCTTGGCAGAATGTGATCACAACCCTCACTCGCCCGCCAAAACAAATCATTTTCTGCACCCTGTCCCTGCCCCCTGGTGGCCTCTGGAGGCACTGCCGATACAGTGTCACAACAAAGCTGAATTCTAGTTCCCCACAGGGAGATTCCGGATTGATGTTGTACAGGGAAAGATGCCCAAAGCTGCTTCTGTAGTAAAAGAAGAGAACAAGGGAGGGAGAGGAGGGGGCCAAACACATGGATAACCGCGAACCTGGGGGCAGTTTTTGTCCCTAGACTCACTTCGCAAAGTGAAAACAATTGAATAGAAGGTCTTTGACTTGCAACCCGACAGCACATGGGCCATGGTTTAGCCTATGCAACAGTTTTAAATTTTGGTTAGTTGCCAACATCCAGAATCATGAATTTTCACATTAAAGTCTTAATATCCAGTTTCTCTTGAAAAATCAAAACATCAAGCCACATGGGGTCCCCATCCTGCTGACCAGAAGCTGACTGGAGCTGAGGAGAAGCCCCGGCCCCTTTCAGTGGGGCGTGAGCTCTCCGGCCACCCAGTCATCCAGGCTGCCTCCCTCAGTCCCATCACCCCCTGCTGGAAGCTCCTAAAGTGGGCACGTCACGATGGAGAACAAAGTCAAAAAATATCAGGACATGGGCCAACCAGCCATCCAGTGCTTGACTCACCTCCGGAACATCCCCACCAGCAAACATATGCCTAAAGACCTTTGGAGACAAGAAAGTCACCACCTGTTATATATGGCAGCACACAGCACCTTCAGAGAGCTCTGACTGCTTTCACAGGGTGGGAACCTTTGTTGAGGCTGCATTCCCACGAGGACACATGTCCAGAGAGAAGAGACTTGCCTGCTATGTGTCCCAAAAGTGAAGGAGCCAGTTAGCAGGCTTGTGTCAGGTACCACCAGGTGCCCTAGACTATGCTGGTGAGTGAGGGCTGCATGACCTAGGCCCTACAGAAACACCCCATCTGGGCAAGGACCAGCAAGGTCCACACAGATGAGATCAACGCCTGGCAGTGCGGATAGAGCAACATCTGGGAAGAGTGCACTGAAAGGAAACCATCTAAATCAGAACTCCCAGGGAGGTCTAGCCCTGCCATTCCAGTGGGTAAAAAGTGTCTCAGATATATAAGCTCTGAAAATATCAACTGTGGTTATTAAACTCTGTGCCATTCCTGGCTTATGACTATGGACATATTGGGATTTTAATCAGTGAGATGGAAAGGGATGCAGGTAACTGACTGTATCGTCTATGAAACTGAGTCAGGACACCTGAGTTTTATGTCAGGTCTGCATAACTGAATGAACTTGGGCACATCTCTTTGCTTCTGAGTGCTGAGGTTTCTCCATCCGTGAACTAAGTGGGGGGTGAATCCAATTTCTTCGGACCTCATACTCACTTTCTATCCCCAGTGCCAGTGCAGGGACTGGCTATCTAGAATATAAACTAGGTACGAATGGAATAGGTGCTCCATACATGTCTGTGACTGACTGCTGACTCTGCCTCTGAGAGCACTGGTCAGAACAGAGGCTCCCAGACAGCCCAGAGCAAATGGACCCTAGAGAGCTCTGCCGGGCAGTTCCCCCTGGAAGACCAAAAGAGGAAAATATCTGTGCGATGCTTGTGAGCATTTTTGACCACAAGAGGGCGCCGGAGCCTCACTCCACCCACATAGCACCTGGGAAGAGAGAGGCCCCATCAGGGGCCAACTGTATAGGGTTGTCTTCAGTGAGCAGAAGCCTCACCTGGCGTACCACTGGGCCAAGATGAGAAGCCTGAGATGTAAAAACAGGAGGACACAGGACAAAGGAGCAATGGAGGATGCAGGGAAGGCAGGACCAGCGAGGGGCCAAAGAGAGAAAAAGGGACTTACTGGGGTCATAGAGAATGTCTAGACCTGGGGTGAGGTCACAACGAGGCCCCCCACTTGAGAATGCATGCAGTGCTCAATTTCATAGGGAAAAACCTCTCCCTGTATCTCAGAGCCTGTGCAGTGGTCAGCACATGTCCTGACTTGAATGCACAGGGAAGAAGGGGCCCAAAGCCAGACTGGGGTGGGTCCTGAATGCCTGACTCTGGCCATCAGCCCACAGGCTCTAGAGAACCATGAAAGAAAGCTCTTTGAAACCGTGAAAGTGTGTTTTGGCACAATTCATCCGGCGGCTGTAGACAAGAGAGATTTAAATATATATATGTCCATGGAAAGTATAAGCAAAGAAATATTTGGGAGTATGGTCTTCGGGGAAAATCCTAGTGGAGATCATTGCTCTGGGGGCTGTTGCTCCTTGTTCCCCTTCTATGGTGCTTCTCCCTGCATCTCTTCTGAGCTAGTTTCCAGGACACACTCTTGTTGGTTCCAGGAATCAGAACCTGGGTCTGGAGAAGCAGGCACAGCTGAGAAGCCTCTATTGTGAGAGCCTGTCTTCTCCAGGGGCCTGCATCTGAATGTCCTGCTCTGGAAGCTGAGGAGAGCCCTGGGGGTGAGAAATGGGGCATCTCCCGCTCACCTCTTAAGCCGCCCACATAGCTGTTCTGAGAAGCCAAGCACAGAACCACAAGACAGGCCCACAGTAGGGTCTGGACTCACACAGGGGAAGGCAATAGGACAGCATCCGGGAGAAAAAGGGCAACAGCCATCTGCAACCACTGACTCCTAAATCTTCCCCTGCCCAGTTAAGTACCCATTGAAGTACCTCCACAGCTCAGACCCTCAGACCCCAGGCTGGGCTCTGAGAACAGTGCCTACACCTCATCTTCCACCTCAGCACCAAACACAATACAAGCTCCAGAGAGCAGACGCTCAGCAAGTGTTTGCCATAAGAAAGAATGAATGGCTGAAGAGAGAATGAATGGGTAGGTGGTGTGCTGCTCCCCCAGGGGTGACAAGAACCCAGAGCTCAGTCCTTACAGCCAAACGTGACTTTAACACCTCTCCACACTTGAACTTCCTGTCCTCGAAATGGAGATGGCCGTTCCCCAGGCCACGTCCCAGGGCAACTGTGAGGATCAGAGACGAGAAGACTCGTGGCTAAGCCTGTGGACTTCGGTCCCCTCATCCCCATGATGGTACAGTATTGAAACCAACAAACTCAAGCAATTCATCATGAGTACTTAACAACTACTCATTCAGGCAGCACAGTCGCTCATGGACCCTAATGAGATAATCAAATATTGGCAACTACCTGTATAATCCTGCTCCGGCCAAATTAGGAAACAAGTCCACTGTAAATTTTTGAGCTCTGCTCACCCTTGTCCAGGTGACTTTTTCCCTCCCACATACTTTAATGGTTGTAGCCTTTGTTTTTTGCTTGTTAGTCTATTTCTTAGCCAGGTTACTAGAGAGGTTTGGGTAACTGCTGGCCCTTCTACCTGCCCAAGTGGGGCTTTTCTGTTCCCCATGAGGCCCTCCCAGAGTCCCCCCCCAGAGCCCTGGCCTTCATGGGACCCTGTGGCCCAGAGTCCAGAGAATTAACTCTGGATGGCAATACCAGAAAACCAGGGTCTTAAGCCTCGTGCTTGCTGTGGGACCTTCTTAACTTCGGTTTCCATAACTGCAAAAAATAGGTAATAGTGCCTTTCTTGCTTATCTCATAGGGCTTTTGAGGATCAGAGATGGCATATGAGAACATGTTTTGTAAACTACACAGCAGTATATGAATGTATTTACTATTACTACTGTTCCTACTGCTACTATTGTCAAGAACTCTGAAATCCTAAATAGTTTGATCAAAAAGCTAGAGTTAGATCCAAAGGTGCCTAAGTGCCAACAGCTAGCTCTGGGCGCTTGTAGACGGTCTCTGTAATTCCTGGGCCCCTGCGCTCTCCTTCCTCCACCTCTTCTCCCAGTAGGGGAAGGGTTAAACACCTTTCGAGGACTAATGCACCACTAGAAAAATAACCGAGGAGAGTATAAATTAGAATCAACTCAATTTCATTCTCGTTAAGGATGAAAGAGGAAACTGTGCTCTTCTCAAGATATCTACAGCAAATATTTATTGAGTATCCCCCCTGCATGAGGCACATTCCTGCGTTTTCATTAAACCTTACAATAGCCCTGTGAGAAAAGGGCACAGATTTGCAAAGAAATAGATATACCTTGAGAGAGGGAAAGATGGGCTTTCATGGAACTATGTAGTCATTCTTTATCTCTTAGACTCCGCCTACTAAATTGAGTTGCATTTTCTCTACCATGGGCAGAAATGGCGATACACAGTCTTGGCTCCTGCATGCCCAGATGGGTCCTGCAGGCCCAATGACTCTACCCCCAGGTTAAAAGGCCAGAGAGACTGCACAGGGCTGGGCTGAAGCTAGATTAGTCACTGAGGGCTTCTCTTTGTCCCTTAATCAGGGAGCGGCTCCCAGATGCCCGGAACAGATCAGGCCAGAGTGTGGCAGGGAGGAGACCCGAGTTCTAGTCCTGGTTCTGGAACTGCAGGAAGAGGCCTCCAAGCCTGCAGCCACCCTGCATCTGCTGCCTCTCTGCCCCTGTGCTGGAGGGGGTGTGTGTGGTTCTGGAACGGCCGTGTGGGGCGGTGGAAGGCGATGGACTGGGAGTCAGGAGACATACGTGGAGCACACCTCGGCCACTGTCTTCATGACCTTAGAGCAAAGCGCTTCACCCTCCTCATCTGTAAAACGGGAGAGGAGACTGGACTAGAGCCTCCATGATGACATTCTGATGCCGATGCCCAGAAGCCCTTCTGATGGTTTGCTCTAAGGTCATGAAGACAATGCCCCGGGGCACCTGACCTCACTCACCGACCTCCCTTCAGACGGCTGCTGGCACTCCCACTCACCCAGCCCAACCAGACGCCAGAGGGCGAGGGAGCCCATGCATGCTGCCCACACTGACCAGAGCGTGTGGGTGAGCTGGGTGACGAGCAAGGAGGTCCGGGGAGAACAGGAGCTCAGGCCCCTTTCCTGTCGGCCCAGGAACACTGCTGGGGCAGTGCCCAACCTCTCTCCTCACAAGGGTGGGCTCTCAGCTCCTACAGCCCCACCTCTGTTCCCGAGGGAGCACATCAGGGACCAGGGCCTGCTCTCCCGGAGACGGCCCGCCCGGTGCAGGCCCTGATGGATGGACAGAGGCAGGGGAGGCTGCAGCTGGGTGGAGAGGTTTTTGCTGCCTCCTCCTGATACTTCGCAAGAAAGTCTTTCTCACTCCACTGGTACTTCTCCCTTCCAGGGTCCCCTTCTGGCACCTTCCCTAATCCTATCCTGAGGGGCTTTGCCCTGTTTCTCAGGGATATCTGTATTCTGTCAGAGAGCTCCTGGAGATCAGAAAGGCTTCATTCCAGACCTCAGCAAATGAGGCGATGCAGGGCATGACAGGCAGGACAGAGTGCAAAGGGTGAAGGGCGAGAGCCTGATCCCTTCTGAGACCTCTGGGCCCCTTGGAGCCCGAGCATTTACCGGCACTGAGTCCCACGGAAGCTCAGTGTCAGGGCTTGGGAAAATGCTCACCTGGGAAGGCTCCAAGCTAAGTCACATTCCTAATGCTGGCCAGGCAGCAGTGCCCAAGAATGGCCCAGTCTGGGGTGACAAGCATCATCTCTGTCCTAGGAAGTACAGAGCTGGCTGCAGGCCAAGGTGCAGGGTGCAGCCCGGGCTCCCCAGGGCCTCAACAATCATCCGCTTACCACCAGCCTCATCTATGTGTGAAGCAGGGTGGGAGGCACTGATGAAGACGGCCTCCTCTGCCCTGGGGGAGATTTCAGTGCTACTAGGAAGGGACCCCTGAGCAAAAGAACCCTGGTTATTTCAAGGCCTAAAATCCTTTCAGAAAGGAAAGAAGCCTTTCACCCGTAATCAGATCAGGATTAAACACCTGGAAAGGAATAAGGTGCTTTCTGAATGGGGAGTCAGGACCTGGCAGCTTCTGACCCCAGCTTACTGTGTCCTTGCCAGGAAGCCCTTTAACTACTCCAAGCTTGTCACCTCCACACTCAGTCCAACCATGACTGTCCACTAAGGCCTCTCTGCAAAGGCCTCACCCTGAAAAAGGCCCCCAACCAGCTGGAGAGCCCCCTCTGGGATGGCTTCGGGGCCTCCCTCCCCTTCCCAGCTCCTGCTCTCGGATGCGGGCTCTGCTCGGTAAAGCGTGAAGGAGGCCCCCCAGGGAAGCCGGAGGAGCGGGGGCCTTTGAATTATGAAGCAGCGTTCTTAGCCCCTCTCAGAAAGGCCCAGGTGCCCCAGCTAAATAATTCACCACCTCAGGAGGACCCAGCGGTTCCTGCCACAGCTGAAGTAGGTCAGGCGTCGGCTTGGCCCTGGGTGGGGCGGTGGGTCTCAGGGCCGCTTCCCCACCAGCGCTAGGAGGGGCGGCAGGCTGGGAAGGCCTCGCTTGCTTGGCAAGTGCTTAGCTGGTCCAAATACTTCAGTGAGGCGAGGGGTTCAAGGCAGGAAAAGCATCAAGCCTCCTCCTCCCAGAGCCTCCCCCTGGATCCCAGATAACCCACCCACCTGCCACCCAGTTACCTCCAGGGCCGGCGCCTGGCCAGGCTCCTCCGCCCTCAAAGCACAGTTCTCTCTTCACATGCAGGTACCAGCTGGGGCTGCAAATGTCACCCATGAGCCTTTTACAGCCAACACAGTCATCAGCAGAACACCTTAGATACAAGCTGCCCAGTGCAGGCCTGGGATTCGGGGGGTGGGGGGCTGGGGGAGTGAGGCAGGGAGTGGAGAGGGACACCAGGGTCCCCAAGGTGCAGGCGAGGAAGTGACCAGGGCTAGCCACTGCCACTTCAGCTTTGCTCAGAGCAAGGCTGGGAGGAAAGCCGGCAGGAGGGAGGCTCTAGGGCCTCTCCTGCCCTCCCTTTCTAGGCTGGCTTTGAGTCAGGCTTGGAAGGGCATGGGGGCTGGGGGTGGGGGCATAGACGCTAAAGACAAATAGCAAAGCCATCAGGTCAGTGCTCCAACCCTCCAGAAGGAGCTGGAAAGAACTTCAAACCACCATTTCACAGATGAGGAAACTGAGGCCCCAAATCACAAAAGGGAAGAGTCAGGGTCAGCTGCTGGCATCCTGACTGGGTCCAGGGCAGCCCGGGGGGTCTTAGCAGCATACCATTTCCCTGACCTTTGTACTCATTTGCGCTGGCTCCCAGAAAAACCCATCTCAGGAATCAGAGCTGCAGCTGGGAGCCTACAGGGTGGGTGGTCTTAACCCTTTCCAGGCCAAACTGCTGGGTCCTCTGCTTCCCTCTAGCACAGCCTCACATGACACACACCGAGGATACTACAGGCAGGAACCCAACCTCCCAAATCACAGTCCTTCTCTACTCAAGGGCCTGAAAAGGCCACAGGCCACAGGGTTGGGGCAGCCAGATGACACCATCCAGAGAAAACCAAGGTCCCATTTAGGTGCTTACTCTGGGTGCAGGGAATCTCCGCCCCCATCTTCAGAACAGAAAACAAAGAATGAGTTAAACCCAGGCAGCCCCGCTGCTCGGCCCTTGGCAGGTCACTTCCTCTCCAGCCTCAAGTCACACAAAAGAGGGCAGGAGGGAGAGGCCACGTGAGCTCTGAGGCCCGGGCCCACTTCGCCTCCTTCCCCCTTTAACTCCCAACACCTGTCCTCTAGCTGTGCCCTCCCGACGGCAACCTACAACCCAAGGAAGCAAAGGTCGGAGAGCAGTTACTTTGGATGATTTTTTATTTTGCATTTCATATATTATCCAGTTTCACATTCTCACAGGATCAGCAATTACAACAGCCTCCTCGTCTCCCAAGTCTGAAAACGGCAAGACAGCCACAGCTGCGGCCAAAGGCAATGCACTGATGTGCACACGAAACAAAAAATTGCACAATTTTTCCTTCATTTTTCTTAAACTAACGGCTGACGCTAAGGCTCACTGCTGGAGAACGGAAACCCTTTTCTTCTTCATGCCTCAAACTAAAATGTTAAACTTATCTGACAGGGCGGACAAGGTCTCTTCAATAATTAATTGCACACACACACGAAAAATCTTTCATGTTGCATAAATATTTTGTTACACAGGGTACAAAAATACTTTCACTTTTTGGTTGGTTTTGAAGTTTGGAAAGCATGAGGAACCATGGCAGGGGTGGGGTGCGCCGCGGAGAGGTAAGCGAAAAACTGGGCAGAGAAAGGGTTTTCTTAATGGCTGTTGGCTCATCTGAGGGGGAGGAAGCAGAGGACCCCAATTTGAAATGACCAAGAAAACGCTCTACCTTGGCTGGGTGGTCCTTCCTGTTCAGCCTGGAAGTGTGTGGGGTGGTGGAGGCTGCCAGCCGCAGGGCGGAACTGGCTGCAGGGCTTGGTCCTCACTGAAGCAGGGTGGGTGCAGGGGAGGGGGGTGTGGGGAGAGGGACCGGGAATGATGAACCATTAGTGGTCAGGACTTGTTGCTATGGTGACACAATGTGAGAACAAACTGTACACTCACATATATACAAGTTTAAGTGTCTTAATTCATGCCAGGAAAACATGCAAAATTAAACGCCTCATTTCTTTGAGGTGGGGCTACGGAAGCAAATTTGGACTGGAGGTCAGGCCTTGCTCAGTCCCAGTGAGACCTCCGAGCTGGGTCTGGGTGTCCCAGTGAGAAGGCCCCTGAATCCTGCCGTGAGGCCTTGGAGAGGGGCTTTGGGGCAGGACAGGGCTGAGGAAAAGGAGAGAAAGGAAACAAGAGTCCACTGAGTCAGGCTTAAAATTCACAGTCTTTGGAGGGAAGCAGCAGCTCTGCACGGGCCACCTGGGGGCAGTGGAAGCTCAGGGTGGCTCCCTCCCCAGTGAGGCGGGCGGGGGCTTCGAGCTGTGGTGACCAGACCTGGAGGGAGGGGAAAGAGGTGGCCATGAGCAGATGCATGGGACTGGAGCTGAACCCAGGCCCTCCCCTTGCGAGGAGGCTGCAAGATGTGGGGTGGGGGGCAGGGTGGGAGGAGAGGGGAAAACCAGCCAGAGTGCCCCAGGCGCAAGCTCAGGTTGGGGTAGCACCAGCGAGCTCCTGGACTCAGGCAGAGGAACCAAGGCCCTGCAGGGAGCCAGGCTCTAGGACACTTTCCGTCCCAGGCCTCTGAGCCAGCACTTACTGAAGAACTAACAGAACTGACGATATTTCCATCCTTGCTGGGTGGTATCAGAGGAAGGGTACCAGCGCACCTGCAAGAGAAGCCAACGTCAGGAGCTAGCTGTGCAGTCCCTTCGCTTGACGGGGGAGCCTGGGAAACACGGCCTTCAGTGCCCCTGTCGGAGTCCTGGTTCTGTCACTGACGGCGGAGGTCGGGGCAGTTACTCACCTCTGGGCGTCAGTTTCTTCATCCTGAAAATGGGAGAGCGCCACCTGACCTGCCTCCTCTGCAGGACAGAGGTTCAAATGAGAGAAGGGTTACGAAGGCGTTCACGCTCCACTGAGCCCGACTGTACCGGGTGGAGTGCTGGCAGCCGGGGGCACTGGCCCAACAGTCTGCCCTGCCCCCTTAACCGGGAGAGTGCGGAATTCCTAACATCAGGAGAATGCACCTAACACATTTTTGCTCAACTTCTTTTGAGTCTCAGTGTCCTCAACAGCTACAGGATAGAGATGATTAAAAGTCACAGGGTATCCACGAGGATCAGATAAGACAGAATGTAAAAACACATTAGAAACCAAAGTCAGTGTGGTCTCCAAGAGGCAGGACTCCCAGAAGTTGGTCCTGTCCTTGCAGGATCCCAGGAAGTCACAGATAAGACCCAGCTGATGCTCCCCGCCTCCGCCGCTGCCCCGTTTCAGCTTCTGCACCACCCCCACCCCCGTTCCCTTCATTACAAAAGCCCCCTAATTTTAGAGATTTGTAACCTACCAGCTGAGCCCTCTAGTGGGAGCCTGGCAGCTACCTCAACCCTGGTACTTGCTAGAAGGCCCCACAGAGCGATGGCCCCAAAGCATGATTCCCAGAAACAGGCCAGGAAATGACATGCACCCCATTCCCCATGGGCCAGTCTGGACGGTGAGCCGTGCTGGGTGCCAAGCCAAGATTGCAGGGAGGCCGCCTGCCCCAGTTACAGACAGCACGTCCGCCCGGGCCTGACCCGTGGCCACCTGGGAGGGGTGGCGGCAGGGCATCACAGGGCCCCGAGTGAGGGGGTGGGAAGAGAACTCAGAGATGGGAGCCGGGGTTCTCTTAGGAAAGAAAGGGATGGCACAGGAGAGCCGATGAGGAAACCAAGTAGCAGCTGGGCATACAGACAAAACTCTTGAAGCACAAGCAGTCAGACCCAGTTACCCACTTGGCTGCCAGGAATCCCTGCCTCTGTAAGTAGGGAAGATATCGAGCAACGCCAGGCTATCTGGTGGCTGATGAAAGCTTCCTGAGAACTTGCTCCTGTGCCCCCTCCAAATTCTAGGTGCTGTCTTGTACAGCGCAGGACTCTGACCACCCCGTGTTCAGCAGGAAGTCGGCAGCTGGTTCCTCTGAGATGCCAGGACACTTGGCACATGGCAGGACCAGGGCCTAGGCCACCTGACCAATGTCGGGATGGCCCCTGGGCTCCAAGGATGTGGCACTGCTGTCATCGGCACACAGTTGACCCCTGGCTGCCAGGACCACCTTGATTAAGCCCCACACCACACAGAAAGGGCCAAGAGCCTCTTTGAGCCATCCAGCCTCAGAGGCCATCTTATTTTCTCTCGTGTCTTCTGAACATCTGGAAACAGTTCCCTCCCTTCCTAACTGACAGCTGAGTGGGAGGAAGCCTCTCCTCCCCTTCGCCGAGCCGTGGGCTGCCCTCTCAGCTGCAAGCCCGGCTGGACACCAGAGCTCATTCCCTAAGAGAGGGACGATGAGGAAACCAGCACCGCTGCCACCGGACAAGGCTGCGGCCGGTCCAGCTCCGGGAAGCCTTAGTGGACCCTGACCACCGCACTTCACCCAGCCTCCAGCTGGAGCGGCCCCACGGCAAGGAAGCGCCTGACAGGCTGGGTGCCCTGCAGGGCTGGACAAGGGGAGAGCGTCGGACGAGAGTGGGAGGGACCCTGGAGGCCTCCGACCTGCCCTCCTCCACCACCGGCTGCTTAGGGGCCCCCACAACAAGCCTGCTCCATCCAGCCCCACCCTCTCCACTAGGTGCTGCAGCTTGGACTCCAGAGCAGCAGCTTTCCCTCCAGCCTGAGATGAGCCACCACCTTCTTGGGGAGGAAGCAGAGGAAAGCCCTAATTTCTGAGCTCGGGATGGTCGTGCAACCCAACTAGACAGAACGTACTTGGAGGGCTGCATTTCCACTCTCCTCAGATGCCTGGGATAGGCCAGTGGTCCAGGTTCTCTAAAGAAGCACGGTCTCTTCCTGCCCCAGCTCAGAACAAGACCCCAGGCCCAGAGGTCACGGCCAGCACAGCAGCGAGCAAGTGGCCAGTCCCCTGTCAGGGCCTCCACTCGTTCACAGGGCGGGGTTGGAGGTCCTAAGAGGCCACCCCACAGGGACAGCCCATGGGCATCTAGAATGGCTACAGCTCCAAGAGGGGCAGCACCCAAAGGAGTGGGGGGCACACGGTCCTCTCTCAGACCCTCAGACCGACTAACGGAGAAGATACACCAAAAAGTGGGCAAAGGGATGAATCCACACAAGAAGAAATAGAAACAGCCAACAAGTAAGGGAGCCTCACTCATCACAAAGTCAAAACAATACAATTAACTCAGACCGGCAAGTCTACACTCTGACCTTGCAATAGCTCTAGGAATTTATGATAAGGAAAGCAGGCAGGACAGGTGCCCAGAGAGGTGTGAACAAGGGCATCCATGGCAGCACAGCCTAACAGAGCAAAAGAAAAGTGTGTAAACAACCTCACTGCCATCTACAGGGAGGCAGACACACTTATACACTGGTAGGCTAGCCAGGCACCCAGAATGCAGACCTATACTTACTTACATAGAAGCATGTCCTAATATTTAAGTTTTAAAAAGATTAAATGTGTAATTTTTGTAAAAGGTTCATACCCATGGATTTACTTATACACCTGTGTCCAACTACCTACCAAGTCTAAGGACTAAACGTAGTGATATTTGGGGGAACAGGATGACAAGCAAAGGCAAAAAAGAGAAAAAAAACCCGTCTTTTTCTTCCCATGAACGCAGACCTCTAATAGCTAATGTTCGTGAAGCACCTGGCATGTGCCAGATGCTGGTCTAAGCAGTTTTCATATACGAAGTTCATTTAATCCTCAGAAAAGCCCTATAAAGTTGATGCTATTAGCATTTCCATTAAACAGACAAGAAAACAGAGGCAGGGGAATTCCTGTAACTTTAAGGTCATCGGTAAGTGGCTGAGCCAGTGTAAGGGGGGCAAAGGGCTGCAGTGAAAGACCCCCATACCCTCAGGTCGAAATGGAAAAAGCAGTCCAAACTGGGAGGACCCTGGGGTGCAAGGGGACATGCAGAATCCCTGCTTTTAGGTCACCATCTTCATGTACCAGACCCCAGTGTGCCCCTGCCACCCATATCCTCTGAAAGGAGAAGATTCTATCAAAAGGATCAGAAGGTCCAGCAACACAGCCTTGTGCCGAGATACAGCAGGACTGAACCATCTCCAAGCCCCTTTCTTCCTGCAGGTCTCGTCCCTGCAGCCACATGAGGATGCCTCGCTCAGGCCAAGCTACTGGCAGAGGGTGTGAGGTCAGGATGCATATGGTGGGGTACAGAAAGGAAGGACCGGTCTGCATCCCTTTTTGTCTATCAGCTGCTGCCTTTCTCTCCAAGTCACCTCCTTACCCCCAGGCACAGAAAAACGCGGCTACGGGTCCTCTGGGTTCAGAATAACCTCCTGAGGACCACCAGGGTCCACCTCCCTCATTTAGGCATTTTCAGCCTCCACCTCTGGGGCAGTACTATCGGGGGCAGGGAGGGGGCTCTTGGAAGGAATAGAGCAAGTGATACTACTTCGAAAATGCTTTCATGCCTATTACTACATTTGGTCCTAACAGTGTGTTTTACTGTCGAGGAAACAACTATCCAGAGAACTCGAGTAGCGGGACAGAACCAGTCACCACCTGATCCGATCGCTTGTCATCAGGCGGCCTCCCGAAAAAAGCCACTATCCTTTGAGGGGGCCCTCATCCCCTTCCCAGGGAGACCAGAAGACAGGAACTCAGGCACAGAGAGGCCTGGAGGGAACTAGACAATAATGACATGAAATAATAAGCATGCAGTGCTCCCTCTATGCTAATAGGCTACCAACCACCCTCTAAAGTAGCTACGACTATCATCATACCACAAAGAAATCGAGACACAGAGAGGTCAAGAAACTTGCCCAAGGTCACACAGTGTTGAAAGAGAGAGCCAGGACTTGGACCAAGGTAGCTGGACTGGAGTTGGATGGCCACAGGGCATGGGGAAGGAGGGAGGAAGCTGGAAAGGAAGACAAGAGGAGGGCACACCGTCCTGTGTACGAAGCTTAGGGACCCGCAGCGGCGCACCACTCCCAGCCGGCTGGAGGGGGCCACCCCAAAAAGGGCAGAGATATCGCTCCTGAATAATCTGACATCCTGACTGTCCCTGGCTCCCAACCTCTGCCTCACATTGTCACGGCCTAGCATCTCAGAGCAGACGGGGTAGAACCTCTCCATCCGATCTGGTCCTGCCCTCTCGTTTTACAGATGGGGACAAGACGGAGGCCCAGAGGTGAAGTCACTTGCTGAAGATCAGGTCGCTAACTGGTGGCACAGCTGGGATCAGAGGACTCACAGGGCCCCTGCAGTTAAACTCGCCCCCGCACCAGCTGCCTTCCACACTCCGCCGGGTCACAGAGGACCGCCTTCACTCACCACAGAACTGGTCTGCGGTAAGTCCCCCAAACGTCGCCCCAGAGAGGAAGAGCCCCGCCACCTCCCTACGCCGATCAATTTTCCAGCCGTCTGTGGTGTGCCGCCGGGGTGAGCGCCAAGCGGAACCACGCGTCTGCCCTCGGTACAACCCAAGTTGCCGCGGCCGGGGGAACGCCTTGCGAGGGTGGCAGTCAGGGAATCTGAACCTTCCACCTTGGAACTGGGCGAACCCAGGTCACTAAGCCCTTCAGAGGGATGGACACGCACTTGACCCTCCCACTGGCAGAGCTGCCCACTCCTCCTGCCTCAGCTTCTAGTTTCTGGGAACTCTCCCTCCTGGCTTCTCACACCCTTTAACTCCTCATCCCCTTCTACTGCCCCAGCCAGGAGACCCCTGTTCTCTCCCTCTCAGCAGCCAGGTCACTCTTCATGAGCCTCAGCTCTCGGTCACTTCACTGACGAGAGGCCCAGGTGGGCTCACCGCTCACCACAGCCCTCCCACGCTGCCTGGCGGTGCCCTGTCACTGCCGCGCAGAGGCCTGGCTGTAACCTGCGAGGTGCTCGTGCCCCTCTCGGGCACCTGGCGCGGCATTCGGCAAGCACAGAGCCCTCCCAGCCCAGCCATGCCCTCTCCACCTCTCGCCTAGAGGCGTGGGCTGCATCTTTCCCGCCCCAGCCCAGGTCACAATGCAGGGTGCCCACGTTCCTTGAACAAAAGAGCAAACACTCACTGGGCACCCCGGATGTTCCAGGTACAATTCTAGCCCCTCACATGGCTTAACATTTAATTCTCACAACAACCTGAGGCAGATACTACTATTCTTATCTTTCCAGATGAGTGAAAAAGAACAACCCAGACACAGAAATCTTTCAGAGCTTTCTGAAGTTCACAAAGACAGGAGGAAGCAGAGGCAGGCGGGCTGCCTCCGGCGACCACACTCAGGTCTGTCACCACAGGCAGAATCGGCACAGCCTGCCCACGTGTGTCCAGGGGCAGTGGACCCACGGTGGGTCTCTCACACTTCGCCTTTGCAGTGTATCCTCGAGGCGGCCTCACAGCGTTTCCTCTCCTTCCCCTCTGTGGGACCCCAAACCCCAAAGGTACTGTTGTTACAAGACAGCAGTTCTGCAGCAGCTCTGGGGACCTGGGTGGCCCGTGGCCGGGTAGGAATGAAGCCCGGCCAACTCAGAGCCTTTGTTCTCCCCTTTCCTACTTCTCCCCCCGACAGGCTTACCTGAGCATGTAGGGCGGCAGCGGCAGCAGCAGTGGCGGCTGGGTAGGTAAACGCAGCATGTGAGATGGCTGGGGTCAGCTCTGTGGTGTACAGAGGGTAGGGGGCCCAGGCCTCTGGGGATGCGGGGATCAGAGCGGCCCCCATCAGGTCATCTGCGACGGGAGATAACAGCCCCCCCTTGTCAGAACGCGGGTCCCCCTTTGCGCCACCCCATTCCAAACACAGAAGGGGACCCAGCACTATCACTGAGCATAAGCTCCCTTCTCAGGCTCCCCTGAAGGATCCCGAGACTGGGAAAGAAGCCACGGTAACTTGGCCCGGCTTGGTGAGCATCCTGTCTGCTTCCAGAAGCCCTCAGATGGGTCTCTGCTCATCTCAACCAAGAGGGATCAGAGAAGGCTTCAGGGAAGCTGGGCGACACCAACAGCTCAGGAGCTCAGCCTGAGGTCCAGCAAAGGCTGCAGGGGAGGAAGGAAGCATGGGACCCGCAGGGATGGGTAATGGTGGCCGCAAGAAGCTCCTGGAAAAGGGGCGGGCAGGCAGGACTGATGCCCTCAGGGATGCCCTCTGCACGCAACTCCATCCACGAGGGCCCCCCAGCTCTGCCAGGTAAAGGGCAGCAGATGGCCACTCTGAGTGCCACTCACAGGGGTCTCGTGCGATGAAGTGTGCTCCTAGGGCGGGGTGAGCGTTGGTGGGATTTGGTGTAGCCATTAGCTTGTTCTTGGCCATCTTGGTGTTGGCTTTGGCAAACTCTAGCCTCAGGGTCTGAGGGTTCTCAGGATCAAAGCGAATACCCTACGTGAGAAGGAAAGGAAGGGAAAGGCGTTACACTGTAGGACCCAGCCTGTCCACTGCAGTGGGGACGGAAGGGCCCCAGAAATGATCCAGCCTGAAAGACTCGCCCACACGGGGGCCAAGACAGCGGACACACTGCTCGGGCCTTGCGAGTAGTGGCGTTTGGCACAGACAGTGCAGCCAAAGACTCTGCCCCAGGATGTTGGGGAAGGTACATCTGTGGGCCCTTTCCTTGGGTGTGGAGTGGGGGAAGGTTTGCAGAAGACGGGAACAGGAATACCCATTGCCTAGAAGTCTGTGGGTCAGAGAAAGGCCTGTTCTCTGTCTACTCACGTTCAATGCATTCTTGGCCGCTTCTGCTCCTGCCCGGCTGTCAAAGATCACAAAACCAACAGGCTAGTAGGAAAAAGAGAGAATACCCTTGCATCTCTCCCAACACTCCATCTCCCCTTCAAGCATACAAAACAAAACAACAAAGAACAAAAATATATATAATTCTTGTCCATATCCCCCCTATGTTCAGCTAGAACACAGGGAGGATACGGCCAAGAATTATATATTTATATAATTATATATGGACAAGAATTATGTATTTTTGGTTTGGGGCACTAAAACTCTCCCATCCAGGTACCACATTCTGGGAAACAATGCCAATACAGCTTTATCCCACTGCATTAAACATCACCCTTTCAGTAAAAGTCTTTTTTTTTTTTTAACGTATGCAGGTAATTAAGTGTAAGTTCTAGTGTTTTCCCCAGCACGAAAGGGGACACTAATGTATCAAGGGCACGGAAAGGCTTCAGGTTCACTCAAGGGGCAACAGGTTTTATATATATATAAAAATTTATTTTATTTATTTATTTATTTTTGGCTGCGTTGGTTCTTCGTTGCTGCGCACGGTCTTTCTCTAGTTGCGGCGAGCGGGGGCTACTCTTCATTGCGGTGCACAGGCTTCTCATTGCGGTGGCTTCTCTTGTTGTGGAGCACGGGTTCTAGGCACATGGGCTTCAGTAGTTGTGTCACACGGGCTCTAGAGCGCAGGTTCAGTAGTTTGGGCCCACAGGCTTAGTTGTTCCGCAGCACGTGGGATCTTCCCAGACCAGGGCTCGAACCCGTGTCCCCTGCATTGGCAAGAGGATTCTTAACTACTGAGCCACCAGGGAAGTCGCATAAACTTGTTGCCCCGGGCTTCCCTGGTGGTGCAGTGGTTAAGAATCCACCTGCCAATGCAGGGGACACGGGTTCGAGCCCTGGTCCAGGAAGATCCCACATGCCACGGAGCAACTAAGCCCATGCACCACAACTACTGAGCCTGTGCTCTAGAGCCCGCAAGCCACAACTACTGAGCTCGTGTGCCACAACTACTGAAGCCCGCACACCTAGAGCCCGTACTCTGCAACAAGAGAAGCCACCACAATGAGAAGGCTGTGCACCGCAACGAAGAGTAGCCCCTGCTCGCCGCAACTAGAGAAAGCCCGTGCACAGCAACGAAGACCCAACGCAGCCAATAAATAAATAAATTTATTTATTTAAAAGGGGGGTCGGGGTGGGAGGAACAACAGGTTTAAAACTTCTCCGACTTCATTTTGCCTGGGCTCAGTCCAGCCCCCAAATGGCTCCTGAAGGCTCTGGACCTGGGACCCCTGGCATCAGGAACCAGAGCACAGCCACCACCTCTATGGTCCTCAGCCTCCGGGTCCCACTGTGGCTTCTCAAGGGCCAGAGAGTGAGGACCAGGAGCTGACTGGTAAGAAGAGGGGACCTGTGGAGGCTACTCTTTCGTCAGCCTAGGACAGGATAGGGGTGGCAGGGGGCAGGTCTCAGCTGCCAGATGCCTCAAGACTGAGGAAAAGAGAACAGGCTCAGTTCCAATTTCAGCAGTCGGTCTGGGCTGGGAGGAAGAAAAACCTTGGAGAGAAATTACCTGTCTCGATGTGAGCTTGATCAGGGACCCTTCATACCCCTGCAGAGAGAGGTGGTCATTAACAGGAAGGTCGGAAGCTTCTGTTGTGCTACCCTGGCCACCCCCCAGCCCTGCCTTTCCCCAGCTCACACTCTTCTCCCCCCAAAGGTGACCCACTCTGATCTCCACCACCGCTGAGTGCCCTCAGTCTTCGTGTCCCATATCACACAGCCTAGCACATGGGATGGCCATCATGCGGTAGCATTCATCATTTCATGCGGAAATTCCCCTTTGCTCCCGTAGCCTGTCATCTGGAAGCACAGACCTCACCTTTTTAAGTTTTCTTATCTGCAAATTGAAAACGCTATGCTGAATCTCAAAGATTCCTTATACGGCAAAGTCTACTGAGATTCTACTGTCTCCACTTTACAGATGAGAAATCGGAGGCTCAGAAAGGCTAATAAGCAATTGACAGAAAGCAACATATGAGTTAGCAGAACCGGGACCGAGAACCAGGGCTGCCAGCACAGTTTCTAGTCTTCCTGCTGCCCAATCCCGGTCTGCGATTCATTCCTGATGCTTCTCCTCCATCCTAGGCTCTGCCCATGGGTGGCTGGGTCCAGACTCACCTTGAACGGCCTGAAGAGCAGGTAGAGTTCTCTGGGTTTAATATCCACAGGGAGCCCACTGACGAACAGTGTCCGGACCTGGGGAAGAGACCACAGTGGTCAGGGCCGGGCTGACAGAAGAACAAGGATGATGGCTCTTCCTTCAGGAAGGAACTGGAATCCTTCCAGGACTGAAGGAAGAATTCAGGATTTCCTGAGCCTTCTTTGGAGGCTGAGGCAAATGAGCATCCAAAGTTTCACAGCATTTAACTTTTCAAAACCCTTTCTGGGGGCTTCCCTGGTGCTGCAGTGGCTGAGAGTCCGCCTGCCGATGCAGGGGACACGGGTTCGTGCCCCGGTCTGGGAGGATCCCACATGCCACAGAGCGGCTGGGCCCGTGAGCCATGGCCGCTGAGCCTGCGCGTCCGGAGCCTGTGCTCCGCAACGGGAGAGGCCACAACAGTGAGAGGCCTGCGTACCGCAAAAAAAAAAAAAAAAAAAAAAAACCTTTCTGGACCCTTTCCTTTCCCTGGGTTCATCCTGCAGGTGTCACATCAAGCACTAGCTGAGCACTTCTGCACAGACAGCATCAAGGAGAGAGTCCTGTTTAACAAGATAGATGAAGGACCCCTCTGAGTCTTGAAGAAAGCTATGGTGTCTTACCTCCAAAAAATGCACAAGTAGAAACGTATACATATTTCAGAATATTCCCATGGACTCCTGGTAGAAAGGCTCCATCTGGTCTAGCGGGGAGGCAAAGATGTAAACTCTGTGCCTTGGAGCCATTTCATCAGAGGGCCCAGCACTTTCACATCCATCTCCTCCTGCTTCCCATGCTAGATGTAGGCTCTTCAGTGGCCGGCAATGTATTATATTCTTGCTTCTCTGCCCAGCTCTTAGCATGGTGCTGGTACTAAATGTTTACTGAATAAGGGACTTGAGGAAGGAGTCAGAGATGGAACAATGGTGCTGGGTTTTGAAGAATGAGTAGGATCTTGACAACTTCAAGTGAGGCAGAGGATGGTGTAAGTTATGAGCCTTGCCCTCAACAAAGTTACAAGTTGGCACTGAAGCCAGGTCTAGTAGACACCAGGTGTCCATCCTGTGACTCCTGCCAAACCTGACCTCCCGAACAGTGGGTGAGGTCCAGGAGAGGGCTGGCAGGAACACTTCCCTAATTCACCATTGCTGGTTAAATGCTGCTGGCCTCCAATGCTCAACTAGCAAAGCCAGATCAGCCAATAATTATAATGGGAGAAGGAGGGTTTTCCATAGTGTAGATCCATTAGAAATACACCTTGAAACTGTGCTTTCTGAGTAACGAAAAATCCAAAAGAGCAGAGCTTCCCCACACACTTGACTCCTGCTGTTTTTGTTTTTTTTGTTTTTTTTTTTTTTTGGCTACATGGCTTTGAGGATCTTAGTTCCCCGACCAGGGATGGAACCCTTGCCCTCAACAGTGAAAGCGCACAGTCCTAACCACTGAACTGCCAGGGAATTCCCTTGACTCCTGTTTCAAGGCGCATGTCATACCACTAAGCCAAACGAAAGTCTTCTCAACTTGTCACTGACGACTTAAGAACAAGTTCACATGCCTCAGCCCATCCAACACGTGGCTATTCTTGAAAACATTTAGTGGGCCACGTTCCCCCCCAGAGGCACCAAAGAACTTCTTCCATGCTCTAGTGATGGCCTGCTGAAGGAACTGAGGCAACAGCCTTCTTGGAGACAATGGCTTGAATCAGGAACCCAGGGCAGTCAGGCAAAGTTACACACACACACACACACACACACACACACACACACACACTCTCTCTCTCTCTCTCTCTCCCCCTCCCCTCCCCCCTCCCCCTCCCCCCCCCCTCCAATGAACACACATGTCAACAACAGAGCCAGGAGTGGCAAAGGAAACCAGCCCCCATAGCTGCCCGTGACAAGTGTCGCCACCCCTAGCCACACAGGAATGACTCCAAGCCCATGGCTGATAAAATAGGTAAGGACAGCTTCTTCTCTCACGTGAGTTTTCGCCAAGAAGCAAACCCAGGGGAATTCCTTGCCAGTTAGGACACCTCCACCCCCTCTGGCGATGCCTTTCCTCGCCACACACACTTCTGCTCCTGGGCCTGGGGTAAAGGTTCTGTACATCTCACAGCCCTTGGCAGCTGTGTCCCTATACACGCAGCTCTCAAGCACTGCCCTGTCCCAGAAGCATCTGGGAGAAACTGGACAGCCCAGGCTCCAGAGTGGGCTGAACTGAGTTCCTGGACTCCAGAGGGCAGCCATCCTCTGCACCCCTCTGCCCTTTGACGGAAGGCCTTTCATTTACATGTAAACCCCCAAAGAGAAGTGCCTCGCTCAGGCCACGCAGCTTGTTTTTAAAAGGCAGCAGACCTGGGACTTAAAACCCAGGTCTCCCTCCCAACCACTCACCCAGGCTGGTAGAGATGATGCTTGCTTTTTGGTGCCAGGACTTGGGTGCCCAGCCCACCACAGACGATGGACTGAAAGAGTACAAGCCAGCCGGGGTCCTACTGGATCGGCCTGGACCAGCGCTACTCCCTCCTCCCTGGGATGAGGGGACATGCTTTGGGTCAAAGATGCAAAGCCAGAGCCGCCCACAGAAACCTCTACCTCAGTTCTCCCCAGGGGCCACCCATTTCACCCCGGCTAATTTTAAACCCTTCCTCAAATGGCTCCTTTCTGGCCAGACCTCCCCAGAGGCCCCCTTAAATAGAAAGTTCTCAGCACAAAGTTTCCTGCTTAGCGGAGGGGAGGGGAGTGAGTATAGGGGAACTTTCCTTCATTCCCAGCTCAGATTCTGGTTCCCAGCCTTCTCTGGGCCAGATGACTCTTTTCCCTGGCTTCCCATCTTTTAGATTCTAAAGGCTACAATACAGGTTGCGTCCTGTGCCTGGTCATTCCTTAGGAAACAAGCTGACATCAAGGCAGTTATGGGTTAGGTGGTGGGTCCCCGTCTGCCAGTTCACAGACCCTTTGCTGGGAGGCTAAGTCACAGGAAGCCTGACCTGAATGCTCTCCTTGGTTCCTACTTGACCCTGGACACCCTGGCAGATGATGTGCCCTCTGCCTATCCCCCCCGTGCAGACATGGAAACTGAGGCCCAGAAAGGGCTCAGGCAAGCTTGGCTCAGCAAGGAGCAAAGCTGGGTAAGATCCAGGAACACTGATTCAGCCATCTGTGCCATTCTTCTGGCTGTGGGGACGGAGGCAGCCACACCTGGGCAGCCCTGTTAGCCCCATGGATGGGTAAAGTTCTGCCACACATCCGTTCAGTAGCCAGTCCCTTCTCTGGGTGCCTGTTTAGAATGATGGCAAAGCTGGAGTGACAGGAAGTATGCGCTTAGCAGGCTGGCCGGCCACATGTCGAGAGAACAAGAGTTTCCAGAGCCCACCTACCCACCATGCTACTTCCAACTCCATCAGGTCCTGCCCCGGCCCACAGACTCCGGGTCCCCGACAAGCACCCACATAGGGCATGGCAGCTGCTCACACTGCCCCTCAGACCACCCCTTCCTCATTCCTTAACTGAAGGGCATCCATCCCTCAGGGCCCTCTATTTCCTCACCCCTCTTTCCTTCCTTTGAAGTCTTCTGGGGCCCTTAGGACCCCTTATCTTTTACTGGTCCCACCATCTGAGCTCACCTGGACTCTAAAACCCAGAGATAGGAGGCAAGTCTCAAAACTTTCCTGTCCTCCAAGGTGCCTAGAGCCAGGCTCAACATCTGAGACCTCCCCCGTCTCTACACACCTTGGTCCCTCCAAAGAAGGGACTCACAGCCAAAAACTGTGATGTGGTCCAGGACGGCAGAGTGATGCCATAAATGGGAAAGGCTTTGGTTAGTTAGACCAGAGTTTGCATCCCAGCTTTATGCTTGGCTTGGCGAAGCTGCTTCATCTCTCTGAATGTCAGCTTCTTTACCTGTACAACACAGGTACCCTCTACCTCCAGGATGAAGAGCACACTTTATGCCCAGCACACAGGAGAGGCTCAACCATATGCTTGTTCACTTCAGGGTCCCATAATCTCAACACTGACCTGCACAAAAACCTCACCTATCAGGTACCACGAGCCATTTAGTTATAAGGTTGCCTAGTCAGGCTGGGTCAGGTCCAGATCAGCCTGGAGCTGGGAACACAGGTGAGACAACCTTACACGGTCGCTGGATTCTTTAGTGTTCCTCTTCCCCAGGGAGGCCATGTCTGAGGTGGAAGGCACCGTGGAGATCAGCTAGTTAAACACCCTCATTTTACAGATGACGGGGGCTTCCCTGGTGGCACAGTGGTTAGGGATCCGCCTGCCAGTGCAGGGGACACAGGTTCGAGCCCTGGTCCGGGAAGATCCCACATGCCACAGAGCAACTAAGCCCGTGCGCCACAACTACTGAGCCTGTGCTCTAGTGCCCACGAGCCACAACTACTGAGCCCGTGAGCCACAACTACTAGAGCCTGCAGGCCTAAAACCCGTGCTCCGCAGCAAGAGAAGATGAGAAGCCCACACACTGCAACAAAGAATAGCCCCTGCTCGCCGCAACTAGAGAAAGCCTGCACGCAGCAACAAAGACCCAATGCAGCCATAAATAAATAAATAGATAGATAGATAAATAAATAGATGAATAAATACTGATGAGGGAACTGAGGCTCAGAATAGAAAGGTGACAAGGCAACCTAATGGCACAGTCGGGATCCTTAGGGATGGCAGGGACAGAGACATGTGGTTACTTCTGCAAGGCCTGGCCAATGAGTCCTGTGTCCCAGGCCAGCACTGGCAACCACTCCTCCCATGCCACTTGCTGGTGCCAGCCTCACAGCCATAGGGTGCAGCATTCAGCAGAGAGGCTGGGCGCAGACAAGGATTCGGGGACCAACCACCACTGACGCCAAGATGGAAAGACCAGCCAAAGATCCCACCGCCTATTCCACAAGTTTACTACAAGAACTCAACACGAAACTATTTTAAGATACTTGGAGGAAGCAGAAGGGGTGGCTCACACAATCCCAGGCTGCTAGAAGGAACCAAACTTGTTTACCTAGGCCCTTCTTCCATATACTCACTCCTTCTCCAAAAGCATCCACACAGCCCAAGAGAATATCTCCCTCCTGCCCTGAAACATTGAAAGCAACCACGGTCCTGTTAAAATGGTCATCTTCATGGCAAGTACCAGCAGACTGTGCTGGACCACAGCCATGTCCCTGGCACAGATGGAAGGCAAGTTTGGAACAGGCTGGAGAAGGTACTGGGGAGAGGTGGGAAAAGGATAGGGAATCCTTTGGAATTCCCTGGCAGTCCAGTGGTTAGGACTTGGCGCTTTCACTGCCATGGGCCTGGGGTCAATCCCTGGTCAGGGAACAAAGATCCCACAAGCTGCACAGCCAAAAAAAAAAAAAAAAAAAAAAAATAGGGGGGATGGGGAATCCTTAGAGGCCAGTAAAAGACACACGTTGAGGAACCACTGGAAGCACCGAATTCAACGTGGACAAGGAACTTGGCCAGAGAGGTGTCCCCATACAGGACATCGCAGACATGGTGTGTAGCCTTCATGATGGTCAGGAGCAGACTTGGCCTCGCTGGCGGTCCCAGCCAGTGCCAGGCCTGCCTAGGGCAGCAAACTGGCCTTCAGCACGACGGTGTCCCTGGCCAGCAAAGCTTGGGGACTCCCGAGGCTGCTCGTCCCTCAAGCAAGCCCTGCTGCCTATCCTTCCCTGGGGGTGCTGGGAACAAGAGGGTGGGAAAGTCCAGCCCCTTCTAGGAAGTCCACACCACAGGCTATCACTGGTAGGCAGGCTTCCTGGGGTTGGCTAGGTATTTGCTGTGTGATCGTGGGCCCTTTCCCTCCAGCTACTGCTGGACCTCGAGTGCCTGGGGCTCCCAACGACCTCTTGCCTGCTCCTCCCTCCTCCACGGGAGGCCACCCATCTCATTCCCAGTGCTACGGGGAGGGGCAGAGAAGGGCACAGGAAGTGGTGGCCCCCATCCTCAGCCTTATTCTTGAGGCCCCTGGGGAGGGAACGCCCCCTTCAAGGAGCCTCTCCAGCACCTTCTGTAATCCCAGCAGGACAGAGGACCCGAGCCCCCGGGTGGTGCAGCCCTTTCCCTCAGTAAAGGTGAAAACTGCAGCCCTCCCCAGCCCAGAGGGAAGACAACTTTTTAGAGAGAAGTAGGAAGAAGGGGCTCTGACAAACTCATTCCTGTTTGTGTGTCAGTAATGATCTTCCTTCAGACAAACAAACCAACAGTTGTTTACAGATCTTCAGAAAAAATGAAAGTAAACAGAAGCTTCCAGGAGCAAGGTGACAGTGATACCCAAGGCATCAGCCTAATAGCAGAAATTCAGGCTTCTGCCTAAAAGGCTTCGAGGCAGGACTCGACCTCTTTCCATCAGCCCAGGTGGACATCTCTGTCAGCCTGGACACCTGCACAGGCACACCTGTCATTCCAGTGCCCCCAGGCCAAGGCCAGCTCCCCCAACAGGGGCTGCTTAGAGGTCTCTGTCCTCCCCTGGGCACACACAGGGCCCAGCACGTGGGGGCCCTGCAGAAGTCAAGGGAAGGGAGCTGTGGGGGGAGGCGGGGCAGGGGGCGTTCCCCCCAGAGGAAAGCCTCCATGTGGGACAGGACTCAGGTGTGGGGTCCGAGGGGCCACACCACGAGGCCCTCCCTCCCTAGTGGGGGGATGCCACACTCAATCAGCCCAGGCTGGGGCCTGGCCACACTCCACCTTCATACCAAGAATTGAACACTCAACTTCTCAGGTTAAGGGTGGCAGCAGGATACTGTGGCTGAGAGGATGAGCGCCGTAAATACCAGTTTTTATTAGAGACGGAAGGGGTAAACACTGCTGTCAAAAACAGTCGTATGTCCATGGATATTAAACCCCCTACCCTTTAACTCCAAAGGACAACCACGGCCTCCTTCCAAACCCCAGCCCTGTACTCTCCAAGACAGCACCCTAGACTTGGACTCCAGGGACCTCCCATCTAGGGCACAAAGGATGCTGAGGTAGGAGAACATCAGGGTCATCCCCACCCTTCCCCCACCCCCAAATAAATCCCAGTGGTCCACCAGAAACACTCCCCACTAGAAGACAACTCCTGCCTTCTAGGTGAATCTCTGCCTCACGAGGCTAAGAAACTTGACTCTGGGCAATAGAAACATCATACCAAAGAGATAAAAATGATACTTGAAAATTGATTCTTTGTGGCAATCCAACATCTCTGAAGTTAGAATTCAATCTGGAAAGGGAACTGTTTCAACCAACCACTTCATCAAAATGTTCAAGTAACTCGCTTACTTTGAACCCTGCCTCTTAGCATGGGGAGCCCTGCTGGTGTCATCTGGATGGAAAACACCCCTTACAAAAGTGGGTGGGGGAGGAGGGAAATCCAAACAGGGAAAAACAAGCCTCTCATAAGCCCCTCCCACATCCTTCCCCAATTCCCAGCCCTCTCCAGGAACTGAAATGCAGAACATCTGAGCTGGAAGAAACCTTATTTTTAGCTGAGGTCCAGTGAGTTGCTCCAAGTCACCGAGCGTATCAGAAGCAGCCCCAGTGTCCCCAGGTGCCCGGCTCACAAGTCAATGCTCTTTTGCAAACCTTGATCTCACACCACCAACCCACTCAGAGCCCAGTGGGGGTCAGCCTTAGGTGCCCAGAACAAATGACCTTCAGCTTCTGAGCTAAGAGGGCAGCAACAGTCCTTAGCAGAAGGTTGACCGGGGGTGCACGGGGTTCCACTAGATGATCCCATGGCTAGTCCTAAACAGTTAGGTATAGGGAAGTCAGAGGGAAGACTGACAGACTGCCAACTCCCAGAGCAGCCTTCTGCAGCGGGGAAGGGGTGGGGTAGAGCAGGGCCCCTCACAGCCCCAGGAAGCCCCGAGTCCAAACAGAAGCCCAAGCCACCCCATCTCGGTGTCCCACTACCGCCCCACCAGCCAGATCATGGGAGTTTATGAGCTGCAGCCTGCGTTATATAAAGCTTGCCGCGTTCCCGCTGTAAAGATACTGAAGGTCCTTTTTAAACTTCATCACGCCCAGTTCGGCCCTGGCTTCTGCAAGGGGAAAAGGGTCATTGAGAACCAAGACACAGGACTCAGGCTCAGCCTCCTGCTCAGACAACAGACCAGACACAGAAACAAAAGAACAAGAGCCTCAAAGCAATTGTCAAGGAGCCCGATTGAAGTCCCAGCCCTGCCACCGGCCAGGCAAGTGGCTCCGTGGCCTTCACCACTGCCTCAGCAATAAAGAGGAGGGGTGGACTCGCCTCAGGGCCCTTCACACTCTGACCTTCCAAGAAACCAGGGAAGTGGGAGACCGTGATGGAGTCTCGGAGTAATGCTCGGGCACTGTCCTCCATGGGCTCAGAGCTCCAGTGCTTTCGTTTTGCCCACAAGACGGCAAAGAAAGCAGTAAAGAAGGGGTAGAGGTTGAGAGGGTGAGAAAGCAGGATGTCAGAAGCCAGGCCCTTGGGGTCTGAGAGGGGTCTCTCTGCTGGGGCAATACCGGAGCTGCCAAACAGAAACCACAGAGCAAGTCACTGTACCTCTGCAGAGATCTCAGCGGCCTGGCCTTTTTCTTCTGGATACATATGTAGGGGGCGGGGTGAGAGTTGGGTTCTGCCTGGGTCCTGTGCTTAGGCTTGGCACTGGCAGGTCGCTCTTACGCCTCCCCGGGGGAAAGAAGTCCCTCTCAGTGGGGCCACTTGACGAGAGGTGGATGGAATGTGGTGACATGGCCCGCAGACCCAGGACTTATAAGGGCTGAACAAGGACACAGGGAAAAAGAGCAAGCAGATACAGCCAGACAGTACAGCGAGCAGATACAAACACACATGCTCCCAGAACGCCAGCGCCTCCTGTTTCCTCCAAGGAGCTCTGGGCTGCTCAGCTCCCAGGCTAGGACAGCGCCCAGCCTCCCTCCAAGCAGTGCCCACCTAGGACACCGCCAACGTCATCACAGTCTGACCTGGCGGGGAGAAGTCCAGGTTTAGGGGCTGTTCCACAGTGCTTTGCCTGCCCCTGCTAATTCCAGCCCCGAATCACATGTATCAGGGCTTGGCTCTAAGGCCCCACGCTGGGCAGCACTTTGTAGGTTCCACTTCTTTCACACCTACCATCGGAGTGTGAGCCTGACAGGCCTCTGAGGTAACGGGCAGAGTGGTACAGGCCCATTTTACAGTTGAGGAAACCAGCTCAGGAGTTAGGTGCCTGGCCAGCCACTGGCAGAGCCGGGGGTCAAGTCCAAGTTGCCTGGGAAGTTGGGGCTCTTCCTTTAGGGCCTGCAATGTGCCCTAGAGCTCCACCTGTGTGTGTGTGTAGGGGTGGGAGGAACTAAGCTGGATTAAATAAGGCTTCGGACCTTATGCTCCAAGCTACTTCTACCCCCAGGAAGGGAAGGCTTCACATCTTGGGAACACACCTGGTCAAAGTCTGCTGCGAGCCCTGCGCTACACCTCATTAGGGAACCCAACCAAATAGCGTGAACTGTGCTATGCAGACTCCTTGACTAGGCTGCCTGGAGGCAGGGTGGGGGTGGGGTGGGTGGCCTGCTTTCCACTTGGTTCCAGACAGAGCCAGGGACAAGGCTTTCAGAGGCAACTCAGAAAGACAGGCTCAACCTGGGACAAAGTGAGAGAGTGGCATGGACATATATACATTACCAAATGTAAAACAGATAGCTAGTGGGAAGCAGCCGCATAGCACAGGGAGATTAGCACGGGGAGATCCGCACGGTGCTTTGTGACCACCCAGAGGGGTGGGATAGGGAGGGTGGGAGGGAGACGCAAGAGGGAGGGGATATGGGGATATATGTAAATGTATAGCTGATCCACTTTGTTACACAGCAGAAACTAACACACCATTGTGAAGCAATTATACTCCAATAAAGATGTTAAAAAAAAAAAAAGAAAGGCTCACAGGGTCTCCAGCATGAAGCTTCTGGGCAAGGCTCCCTTCCCTCCTGTGCCATCAGCCTCCCCTGTCCCTCCTACTGCTGTGTGGTCAGCCAATGCCAATCTATTGCCTGACCCTTGTGGCTGGCAAAGGTTGCAGCTGTCACCACTGCTATATGCTACCCTATAGATTCAAGGCATTGTCCTAGGGGAATCCCACGCACTTCCCCTAGCTCCAAAATCAGTACCTCCAACCCTTAAACCATGTGATGTTAATCCAGTGTGAACACACGGCACCGTGCACAGGAACACAAAGCGCCAAGCACGCCACACCTGTGCACCACCTGACTGAGGCAGATGAAGTCTGACGAGAGATGTTTCCCAAAGGGACACTCCTGTTGGGAGAGGGTCTCTGTTCAGGGATGGAAACTACTTCTAGGACCTAGATTCTGGTTTGGAGCTCCCCTGTCACCAACACAGAAGAACCCCTCCATCCCAAGTTGTGCCCGCATATGGCTACAATTACACACAAGAACAGGGACCAGTCTGGGTGGAAGCTCTTCACAGCCTTGATCGCAACAAAGGTTCCCCAAACTGGTCTCAGGTCCTATTCCAGTAATTTCTTCTTACCTCTCCCAGTTAAAGCCCAAAACTCACTTGGGAAAGGGTAGGTTGGCTAACCACAAAAAGGGGGTAGGGGGCTTCCCTGGTGGCACAGTGGTTGAGAGTCCGCCTGCCAATGCAGGGGACATGGGTTCGTGCCCCGGTCCGGGAGAATCCCACATGTCGTGGAGAGGCTGGGCCCGTGAACCATGGCCACTGAGCCTGCGCGTCCGGAGCCTGTGCTCCGCAACGGGACAGGCCACAACAGTGAGAGGCCCGCGTACCGCAAAAAAAAAAAAAAGGAGGTAGGGACTCCAGACACTCATACCATGGGCTCGTCCAGGTCAGACCCTGCCCTTTCTCCCTGAGGGTCCTAGGCCTGTTCAGAACTATACAGGTGGCCTTGATGACTTGTGACAGCCAAGAGCCTTTCCTCAGTCGGCTGTAAATGACTGAAGGCCATGACAGATGGGCCAAGGCAGACCCTCCTGCTACACCCAGCTCCTGCTACATTCTGGAGGCGCCTGGCATGGATGGATCCACCAGTGGACTCTTCAGGAATGGAGGACCCAACGATCTTGCCACCTGTCTAGCCTTGGCACACCTCAGGTAATCTTATTCTTTCCATCCAAGGACGGAATAGGGGAAAAAGCAGAAAGCAAGGAGGCCGTGCTGGTCCCTGGGCAGGCAGTAGATGGGGTTCGGCATAGGAAGCTTCGTGGGCTGTCTGCAGTTCCCACCTCACAGCAACATGGTTTCTGAAGTATGGGAGACGGGCTCTGCCCCACTGCCTCACAGCTTTGCCTGGGGTGTGAGGACCCCTCTGAGGCAGCCATGGTCAGCGGACAGCAGAGGAACTGACAAGGCATCAAATGTTGCTGCTACCCAAAATCAACGGCTGAGCAGAGGCTGGAGGCCACCAGGTGCTGCTAGAACCTAGCACTCTAGCTCGGGTCTGGGTAACCAGAGGTGGGTGGCCTTGGACCAGGAACTCAGCACTCAGGGCAGGTGGGAGGACTCCTCTCCTCTACCTCTCAGGACTGTCTGGAGAACCAGTGGGATAAATGGGTGGAGAGCATGAAAACAGAGCAAAGCATCCCACAGTTCATGTGTTGCCTCTAGTTACAATACTCGCCAGGCTCCTCCCCCAGCCCCACCCCAGAGACGGCGATGAGAAATCAGAATGTCCAAACACTGAATGATACTTAGAAGTTGGTTCTTACTGGGGCAAACTAGCCAGGCTGCCCACTTACAGGGAAGGAGGAGGTAAGGAGACCCAAGAGAATGGACCCCCAAAACGACAGGCAGTCACTTTAGAGTAAGTACAATTTTTTTAGTTAAGATGCCCAAAGCAACAGGGAATCAGGGGTGGGGGTGGGGTGTGAAGGCAGTCAGCCCCAGCCCAGGCTACAAGGGGGATGTACTGTCTGTAGAGAATTCACTTGTTCTGGTTTTTATCACCGCAATAACAATTCTAAACATTATCTGTGATAAAATGCTCCTCCTGCAGGGGCTGACAGCTCCCACCACCCAGTCTTGGGATGCCACCAACCCAAAGAGAACTAGCCTGGAGCCAGTCCCTGAGCTTCTGCTTGGGATGCTGTCATCACCTAAAGCTCAGCCCTAAAAAACTTCAGTTGCAGATCGTCTCCCCTCCCCACCCCCCAGTCTCATCCAAACCCCCAATATAAAACAGAACAGTGGGTACAGTATGTTGTTAAGAGCAAACTCTGGGTCCAAACCCCAACCTACCCAATTACTAGCTACATGAAAGCTATTTAACCTCTCTGTGTCTCAGTTTCCTCACTTATAAAATAGTAATAAGTACTTCACAGTGCTGTTGTGGAAGTTAAATGAGTTAAAACGGTAAAGTGCTCAAAACAATGCCTGGTACAAAGACTGTGTATGGGTTTGCTACGCCTAGAACAGCCTTACCATTAGGTTATTTGAGCAGAGAAGACACATTCACAACAACCGCCAGGGAGGAGGGGAGTCTGATCTACCAGATCTGTCTGGATCTACCTACTTGGGTCCTGTTTCCAGGTAAAAGCCCGGAAGCATAGATGCTTCCCTCCCCTTATACCAAAAAAAAGTCTGCAGACAGAGCACCAAGATGTCCCAGATTCTGTCAAATATTTTTGATGGCAGAGAAAAGGGGCAGTGCCCAAGTCACACACTGGACCCTGAAATTCCCTCACTCATGTGAGTGCTAACCTTGGCCATCCTGCCAGGGGCCAGGGACCTAGCTGGATCCTCAGAGACCCCTAGAGGACACATGATGGACCGTGGGGTACCAGACGTGCAAGAAGCGATCTTGGCCCGGCTTTGGTGGACGCCATGGACAGGCAAAGACGGGCATGGAGGGCAGTGGGGGGCCAAGACGCTCAGGTCAAGCTGTAGTTCCCTTCGCTACCGTTAATCTCTGCCTTTCTAGAGCTTACCATTAGGTTGGCATAAAACTTCTTTAACTCTTAGAAACTTGAACCGCACTCCCCACCCCAAGATTCCAAACACCACCCTCCTCTCAGGGGGCCCCCAACGAGTCATTACTGTAACTTAACACTGCCTTGTATTAAAATATGTCTCCATTTTCAAAATAAAATATTCTTTCAAACCACATATACCCTTCCCCAGAAACACTGTAACTCTCCAGCCATCTCTCAAGAATCACTAAGACAGGAGATGCTTGAATCTGGGATTGGACAACACCAGAGGCAAGCCTGCCCTGAGCAGGGCTCGGGTGCTGTACTGCCTCACTCTGGAGCTCAGGCACCAGCCAAGACGCACCTCGGGGTGGGGGGGTATGGCTTCTAGATTGAAAGGGACACGTAGCTGTTCCCCTTAACTCCTCGCTGCCCTCCTTAGCTTTCAAAGGGTTAAAGGGTTAGAAGTTTTCAAAGCTTCTAACACACCTTCTTCTTAAGCAGCAGAAAAATGCCAATTTCCTCCCAAGCCTGCATTGATCTCAGGCTGTTCATAACGTGGCCTCCAATATTACTGCAACATAGCAAATTCCTGGTAGTCACCCAAACAAGCCATGTTGCTCCACAATCCACCCCCCACTTTTATACATGCTATTCCCTCTTCTTGGAATGCCTTTTCCATCCCTACAGGTCTAACCACCTCCTACTCAGCCACATCTCAGGGAGGGCTGACCTCTAACTTCTTCCTTGGCTTCCTAGGTTTGCTTTAGCTAATCTCCAAGAGCCAGCCTGGGTCAACCACGAGAGTAAACCACCACTGCTAATGCGGATTTCCCCAGTGGTGGCTCTTGGGGGTTGCAGAACTGCCTACCTAGGGGGCATCTAAGCTAAAGAGAATACGTCTAGTTCCTGCTCAAACCACCCATCCAAGATGGAACCCTGGCTGAAGAGCTCTTGGCCCACTGTTCAGAAAGCTAATGAGGAGAAGGGGCCGATTCTTGTGCTTACCGGACCAGAGCAGACTCTGGGCTCCAAGAAATCACTGGGGCCCTTAGTTTTAGACCTCTGTTAAACAGGAGCCCATGCTCCCCACCCTCCCCAGCACCAGTTGCACTGAACTCCTTGAAGCACTACAGGGCTGTAGCCCACCTCTGCCCACAAGGAGGGAGAGCAGGGATTCCACTTCTTGATGATTCTGCCCTCTCTCTCAAAAAGCTAGTTAGAAAAAAGTGACCAATACCTCAAACGATTCCTCCAAGACTTTAGACTGGCCACGTGGTTCACCCTTCCCATTTCAAACGGGTGGGTCTGAGGGTCTCTTCGGCGAGGTAAGTCCCTGCTGAAGTCAACCCTCTAGCAGAAGTGGTTCCGGGTCCTTGCCCAGCTTCACAGGAGATGGCTTCCCTCCCTCAATTTCAGCAGAGACCACACACACACTAGCAACCCTGTCAGCCTCCCCCAACTCTCAGGGGAGATTCTGAACAACCAGGTAGAGTCAGGATGGGGTCCCCAAAGCCAAGGGCCTGTCAGCATCAAGGTCCAAGAAGGACAAGGACTTTAGGAGCCAAATGAACCCCAGCCCACTAGAGCCCACACCGCACTCGTGGACATATGTCAGGCCTTCCTTCGCCACTCTTCAGAGTGAAGCGTTGTAGATTCCTCCTTTCCTTCCCCACAGAAAGCGGGATCTAGACCTAGATTCTCAAGCTGTCATGCCATTGGTGGACTGGGGCTGGCAGCAGGCCTCTGAATTGCTAAGAGTGGGAACTGGCAGTGTGACCCTCCCATCATCCCTCCCACAGTGAGGAGCCCAGCCCAGCCGTGGGCCAGTGCCGCCATTCTGCACCAAACCTATAGCACGGCGGGCGGGCACCCGCCACTGGATAGGAGGGAGGCAGCAACGCCAGCCCCCATCAGGGGCTCTGCGGTTTCTCCCCCAGACCAAGGGGAAGGGAGCTCAGGGTGGATAACTGGCCCTTGGTTTCCTGGGCAAGAGCATGCCAGGGCGCGGCAGGAAGGGTCTAGGGTCTCTTGGCCCTAGAGTGACACAGCAGAGGCCCCTTCAGAGAGAGAGCTGCGAAGGCTGCCCCCTTTCCACACCAGTTTTTGTCTCTGCGGGCCGAGCTTCTGGTCTCCATTCACTGATAGCCTTAAGGCTATATCCACCCCCACACACATACACCCTCCCGGATTTTGCCACATCCAATTAGCCACTCAGCTGTTGGTGATTGCACGAAGCCGCCCCAGACTCCCTCCTCTTAGCACATGGCCGGTGGACATTCCTAGCAGAATCCCACTAGGGCCAGCTTTGGGGTCCTGGCTTGTCTGCCACGGCAAAACCCGAGAGACGAGAACTGCGAACTGAGTGTCTTTAGGCATCTCCTTCCCAACTCAGTCAGCTGACATCTTTGCCAAAGCCCAAGCTCTGGGGCCGTGAAGAAAGCCGTCTACCCCCATGACTACAACTCTAGCGAACCAAGGTGCCGCGCAGCCGGCCCAGGCCTCCAAGGTCACGGGGAGGGGTCAGGGCGGAAAGTACAAGGGAGTGTGGGTGCCGCCCGCCCGCCGTGCTAATCCCGCTCAGTTCCTCCCAGCCGAGGCGGGAGTCCCGGCCACGCGGGAGGAGCGCCTCGGAAGAGGGCAGCGAGCGGGGCGGAGTGGAGAACGAAGGACGCGCGGGCAGCAGGCGTGGGGCGGACACGGCGCAGCTCGCCCACCGCGGGACGCACTGACGGCCGCCGGCGCACGGTCGGCCCCGAGCCTGGGAGGGCGGGGAGACAATGCCCGCCCGGCGGGGTAGTCCAGGCCGCACGCCCCCGCCCGCCGGACACGGGCTGCTCCTCCCCGGCCGAAGGGCAACGGCGGAAAGGCGCCGGGAGCGACTGCCAGATCGCGCGCGGGGCCCCGCGCGCCCCGTCCCCCGCCCACCTCCGCGTGTACTTCACCCAACAAGTCCCGGGGGCGCAGACCCACCTCCTCCTCCAGGGTGCCGCTGGAGCCCGAGCCCGTGCCCGTGCCGGTGCCGGTGCCCGTGCTGGTGCCGTGCTCGCCGTCCGGCTTCAGGTTGCTCATGGTGCGGGGGGTGGGGTGGGGGTGGCTAGGGGAAGGGAACGCGGAGGGCTAGCGCGGCGCCCGGCCCCGGCAAGGAGGTGGGAAGGGGCGAGGTGAGCGGTGCGCTCCGGGGGTGAGGGGCTGGGTGGCGGTGGGGAGCGCGCGGGGCGGTGAGAGGGGCAGCCGCAGCGTCGGGCTGGGGTCACATCAAGTTTGGCGGGTGCAGGAGGCGGGGAGGGGGTGCGGCGGGGGAGGCACTGGGAACCGGAGCCGAGCCGGAGCGGCCGCCGCCTCCGCCTTTTCACTGCGACCCGCGAGTGCGCCCGCGGCGGCGGCGGCGGCGGCGGCGGGGGGCGGGCGCCGGGGGAGGGGGCGGGCGCCGGGCGGCGGCGGGGGGCGGGGGCCGGAACCGGCCTCAGCTGGGGCCCGGCCAGCCCCCTCCCCCTCCCTCTCCGCGGTCTCCGGGGGAACGCGCAGCCAATCCTCGCCGCCCGCTGCGGGCTCGCCCCGGCCCGGGCCGCTGCGCGCCAGTCTCCGGCGGGGCTTTTCCCTTCTCTCCCTCGTCCTTTCTCTCCCTCTCTCTTTCCCCTTTCCCTTCTCCACTGAGAGTTTTTAAACTTTGATGAACTCACCCAGCGAACTTTCTTAAAGGGGCCGCGCACACCGCGCCGTCCCAGCCCGCCGGAGGTGGGACTGGGTGCTGAGCACCCCGCGCTCCCTCGTCCCTCATCATCCCCACCCCGGCGGCCCCACGCGAGGGGGCGCCCGAAGCGGGACTCCTGGATGGTCGGCTTCAGGAAGGAGTCTCCGCCTTGTACTTTGATCTGGGGTTATAGGGTGTCCGGCGCAATTTCACCCCCAAAGCCAGCCATCCAGTCCCCGTCCACCCTCTGCTTCCTCCCTCCCAGCGTAGGGCTGTTGGGGGCTCGGTTCTGGGGTTGATGGCCGAGGCGAGCCGGACACCTGGGCTTCGGCCTCGGCTGGGCGCCGTTTGCTGCGTGACCTTGAGGAAATCACTTCCCCTCTCTGGCCTCAGGCTTTCAGCCCAGAGGGTGGGACTTAGGTCTCAAATTCCCCTGGGCGGGGAGACGACTGTTGGGGATCCAAATGGTTATTAGCCCCTGGAGGCGTGGGGGGAGGGTGTGCACCTCGAATGACCGAGAAGGTTTCATTCGTGCCCTCCACCCCCAGCTTCTGGGGTCCTCTCCTCCCTCAGCTTAAAAACACACACACACACACACACCACACACACACCCCTTTCCCCCTCCTCCTCTTCAGAGCCCGAGGTTTGGGCGGGGCTGTGGTGACTCCCCTCCGCGGGTCTCAAGGGCGTGGTCCCGTGTTGGGTTTTCCTCAGAATTTTGAAAACCCGCGCCGACTGGGACCGACCCCTGACGCCACCTTGTAAAAGCCCGCGCCCACGTCTGGTCGTGCTTAAAGCGCAGCAGCTCTGAGCCCCGCGGAGCTGCTCGAGGACTGGGCTCCTCCCCAGCGCCCCGGTCCGCGCCCTCGAGCCCTGGGGCATCCTGGCCAGAGGCTCTGTCGGGACTGGGAAAGACACTGCCGAGAGGTGAGGGGAGTCCTGCGGGACCCCGCCCAGAACCAGGCGTCTCTGGGTGTGATCTGTCACCTTGCGCCTGGTTCCTGTTCTGACTTTCCCTGCTAAACCTGGTAGTGGTACCTGGATTTTAAGGTTGGAAGCGACGCACAGCGTCGGTGGAGTGAGATAAGCTAGGTTTGCAGTCATGAACCAGTTAGGACCCCAGACCTTGGACAAGTGACTCAACCCTTCAGAGCCCCAGTGTGTCTACCTCTAAATGGAGCCGGCACTACCCTACAGGAGTATGGAGTATGGAAGTATACACTGTTCCTGTGACTAAGTCTCCCCAATTATAATCTTTCCTAACCTGCCATTTCACAGATGAGTAAATTGAGGTCTATAGGTAAGCAATATCTTTTCCAATGACATTCATCTAGTAAATAATTGTTGAGCAACCGCTGTGTGCTGTGGCAAGGCCAGGAACACCCTGGCTTCCCACTACCTCCACTGCCAACACTCTGTTCAGGCCCTAATATGAGGGCAACTGCTTCCTGTAGGAATCGGGCATTGCCATGAATGATGGTGCTTCACTCTACCCAGAGCTTTCTAGGTACTTCTCGCCTCTGGCACCTCCAGATAGAGCCAACCTGTGAACCCCCAGATATCCTGACCATCCTGCACAGGCCTCTGTCCAGTCTGGCTCTTTTCCCCACCCCTTCTCCCTGCCCCTAGTATAGATATTCCCATTAGGTGTGTCTCCAACTTTGGCCGAGCAATGTTCTTCCTCGTTTACCTCCTCCTCCTGACCCTCCCCCCGCCATATCAATCCAAATACTCCCTTCCCTCAAGATTCATCCTACTCAGTCCTACTTGTTCCAGGAAGAGTAGCCTGGCCCATTTTCAAAACTCCGGTATCCTCTAGAAGTTAGTTTGAATTTTTCAAAGAGGAAGGATTTCTCATCTTGTCCTTCAGGTCTACATTTTATAGATGAGGAAGCTGAGGCCCAAAGAGGTGACAAATAGGGACTTCCCTGCTGGTCCAGCGGCTGAGACTCCACACTCCCAATGCAGGTGGCCTGCGTTTGATCCCTGGTCAGGGAACTAGATCCCACATGCTGCAACTAAGAGTTCATATGCCGCAACTTAAAAAAAAAAAGATCCCGCATGTCGCAATGAGACCTCGTGCAGATAAATAAATTAATTAATTAAGTGCTTTAAAAAAAAAGTGGTGACAAATAATGCAGGGTCCACAGTTGACTCCCATCACTGTATTTTTCCATACATGAAGCTGATATTTATTGCTATTCTGATGATATAGCAATTCACGCTTATTGTTGAATATTTGGAAGATTATAAAATAGTTTAGAAAATAATCTACCATGTAGAGAGCAAGGTTATTAATATTTCCTCCTAGTCTTTTTGTCTGTGCATATTTTAAAAAACAAAATTGCCAAACAGTTTAAATAGTCCTTTTTTTTTCTTAAATCTATCATGAAAATTTCTTTTTAAGTTCTCGAGTCATAAATTTTAATGATTGCCTAACCCCCATTAGATGTGCCATAATTCAACTTACCTCTTATTGTTAGGCATTTGCATTATTTTTTCTTTTTTGCCTTCATAAGAAACACCTTATATAAGGATGCTTAATGCCTCGGACAGCTTCCTGTATGTGACCAGCCCTAAGCACTTTGAAGGCAGCAACTGTCTTATTCCTTCCTGTACTTTTTTTTTTTCTTTTCTTCTTCCTGGCTGCACCACATGGCTTGTGGGATCTTAGTTCCCCAACCAGGGATTGAACCCGTGCCCTCGGCAGTGAAAGCACAGAATCCTAACCACTGGACCGCCAGTGAAAGCGCAGAATCCTAACCACTGGACTGCCCGACTGTGACCTAGTAACCTAGCCTCTAACAGCCTCTTCAGTGTCACCCCCTACCCCCAGAGCCAGGCTCCATGTCACCTCTGAGCTTCTGACATATCTGTTCCCTTTGCCGAGAACCGCCCCCTCCCCAGACACCCACTCCCTTTCCAGAATGCTCTCAGAGTGCCTTCTCTATGTTCTCTTGAGCCTGGAAATACCGTGTCTTGGAGTCTCAGCTACCAGATAGGAAAATCTCTGACTCTGTGACATGTCCACAAACCCTGCTAGTGAATACAGCCTCACCCCTCAATCTCTGTAGCCCCCTAGCCTCCAGCAAAGAGCTTGATGGTTTGCAGGTGTTCAGTGAACCATTCCTGGGGCCTCTGGGTTATCTGGTGCCTGTGGCCCTTTCTCTTTGATTTCCTGTACATATTGATAAATTATCCTTTGGTGTTTCATTCTTGGGGTAAGGAAAAGAGTCAGATGGCTTCACTCCTAAGAAATGCTACCCTGGGACCCAGCATCCTGAGGGTGTGCCTGGCTACTTCAAGGCAGGCCCCCCATTCTAACCCGGGTCCCCCACCATCAGGAAAGTCTGGGCAACAAAAAGGCAGGTAGATAGGGTGACCTTGAGGCCCAAAGGCTGGTGTGTATCTGAGTTGTATTTTCTTGGCACATAAGGTTTAAGCTGCTCTTGAGTGCAAGAGGTTTCAGGAAGGGAAGGGGGCAGGATGCTGGCATTTATAAAGTACCTACTCCTTCCTGCCCCAGGCAGGTAATATGCCTTCTCCTGTAATCCATTGTTCTTGCTATCCCTAGTTATAGATTAGAGAACAGGCTCAGAAGAACTAGGAGAACTCGCCTAGCTACTGGTGGATGGCATGGATGGTGGGGAAAGCATGGAACAGCCCTGTTGTGAGATTATCAGTTCATCTCTAAAATGGGAATACTAGCACACAACTTCAGGGGTGTGTTATATAAGAGTTCACGGTAAGCTCTTGATGGCTGTGATTATTGCCTGTGGTCCTACTTCTAGTTTAAAGGTCAAGGTCAGAGTGGTTGCAGGTCAAGATCAGAGACTGGGTCATTTCAGTCCAGAGTTCCTGAGCTCTCTCCTCTCCTCTTGCCTTCCTTACTCTGGGCCACGTAGTTACCAAATTCGCAGGTTCAAATCCAAGGCAAACAGTGTTTCTAAAATAGCTGCGCCAGGATATCTGGGTTTGAGTCCAGGTGACCCTGGCAACCTGTATGACGATGGGCAGGTAGTTTAATTTCTCTAAGGCTTTGTTTTCTCATAGTAAAACTAGAGATGCCTTTCAGGCTTTCACAAGTTACCTAGGTTTTTGCAAGTGTTGAGTGAGATCCTGGCACTCAGAATTCTCTGCTGGCCTCAAAGCTCTAGGGCAGCTGGAGGGGTGATTATAAAATCAGCAAAGGAGTAGAACCAAGAACTTCACTTCAATTCCAACCTTCCCAAGAGGCAGTGTCTCCCCCTTGATGCCCCCTCCCCAAAGATGTTATTTCTTCTGTCCCCACATGGCTGAAAACTAGGGGAGGACCCTCAGGTCAGGGATGGTGTCTTTTTTCATCTTTCACAATCTTCTTGTGCCTGGCCCACGTCCTGGTAGAGGGAGTTCAGTAAATAACAGTGAATGAATGAAAGGCTTGGGTGTCCATGGAAAGAGCTCTGAGAGAAGTATTTTTATACTAACATGTCAATGACTGCATTTCCCCTCTCCCTACATGGGAGAGAGCATAGGATACCAGGAACCTGAAAGGGAAGCAGAAGATTGTTTCTGACAATGGTCAGAAACCCATGAGGGGTGTCTGGGCAGGCCAGAGGTTTCTGGTCTGGACTCCAGGATCCCAACTTACACCTCCCTCTCAGCAGCCAAAGACCCTGCCCCACTGCGAGTTCCTACCCAACCACTGGGCCAGTGGCCTTTGCAGATGGGAAAACTGAAGTTCAGCAGCTGAAATCAACTCACCTGAGGTCACACACAAGGTACTGGGTTCATTTCATACTTTCTATGGAATTTTACAAGCAAGTGGCTTGGAAATTTTCTTTCTAATTAAAAACAAAACTAATCAAAGATCTTTTCATATGGAGTCCTCAAATGATCTTTTACTCCCCAGAAAGTCTATGTGTTTAAAAAAAGAAGAAAAAAAGAGTTTTAAGTTCTGGCAACGATTAAATGGCACTTGCTAAACTTTTACTGGTTTTGAGTCCTTCCTAGGGAGCCAAAGGTCATTGAGAATGGCTCTCTGGCCTGATTCCCTGCCTGAGTTGCTGGTCTCCCAGAGCCTGGGAGAGGGCTCTCCAGGCCAGACAAACTTCAGAATTGCCTGGCATGGCCGGGAAGTTGGTCCCACAGGGCAGAGTTTCCGAGAAAGACCAAGGGGCTGAAAGCAGGAATGGTTGCACTTGACCGGGGTCCGGTGGGGCAAGTGACAGTCTTTTGGGGACTGGGGCTCTAAATGGAGTGGGATGGAGCAGGGTGAGGAGGGAAGATGGCTCTACCCTCACCACTGAAGGTGGCAGTGAGGCTCCTGTGGCCTCCATCTTAACAGTCTTCTTTGCCTTCCAAAAAGCTTATTGTTCAAAAGAGGAGGGGTGCAGGTGCAGTCACTCTAAGGCCTTAGGGATTTAAGGAGGCAGCTGGGGGGAAAGGGCGACGCCTAACCCGAAGGAGTGCTTCCCCCAAGGTGTGCTTCCCCCAAGGTGGGCGTTAGAGCACGCAGATCACAGAATCTGTGTTAGAAGGGGCCCTAGAGGTCAATCCAAGCCAGTGGACCTCACACTTGGCTACAGACCAGAATTATCTTTTGAAAAAGACAGATTCCTGGGGCCCATCTGAAAACAACTACATCCATATCTCTGAAGGCAGACCTTGGGAATCTCCTTGTACCCCAGCAGCTAGAACCCCAGTACCAGAATCCAACCCCCTGCATCAAACACTTGAATCTCCACCAAAAGCTAATCCAGCCTCTCCCCGAATTTGGGGAGAAGCAACTCCACCCCCACCCCCAAACTGCTCATTCTACTGCTACAGCTAGCTATAGCTCTACTTACAGCAGTATCATTATCAGATAATGACTAGTGATAATTAACATTTGTCTAATACTTGGCCATTGACCTCTTAGCACAGAGGCTAAGCTGCCGTATTCTAGACTGAGACAGGCCTGGATTCAAACCTTGCTGCACTTTATTTTTGTGACTTTGGGTAAAGTGACTAAGGACTCTGAGCTTCAATTTCCTCATCTGTGAAATGGGGATAGCTTGTGTGGAATCACACAACAGTGCTTAACACAGTGCTTGGCATTGTGTCCTGTCAGTTAAAAGTTTAAGTTGTTCTTCCGTTTAAACCCAAATCTGTCTCCCTGTGCCTCCACCCAACTCCTCCCTGCATTTGGCCCTGGGTTCCATAGCTCCATAGAGCAAGCAGTGCTTCCTGCCCTAGGGCAGTCCTTACAGACAGCAGGCCCCTTTCCCAGCATCTGATCCTGGTTCCTGTACCCTCACACCCTGGCTGGCCCCTCTTCTGGACTGATTGGCATTAGGGGTAGTAAAATATTATAGGAGGGGGACTTTGCTCAGCAGGTCCAGACGTCCAGCAGTTCCTTGAGCATGTGGAGAACCAGAGCAGCTTATGTGAAAAGGGCTGCAGAGAACAGTGATCCCAGCAGAGAAGAGGGTGGCTCCCCCAACCTGCTAGTGTAAAGCTGCTAACCTAGGCTGCCAACCATGTGCCAGTGTGCCAGGCACGGGCTGAGCATAACACGTCCCTGAGCTCATTTACCTTTCATAGCTGGCTAAGGAGATGATTTTTCCTTATTTTACATTTGAGGTGCAGAGAGGTTAAGTAACCTGAGCAATAATGCACTGCTGTAACGGACAGGACTGGGATTTGAACCCAGCTCTCCCTATATTCAACTCCTAGAACTAGAATGAAACAAAGGAGTTGAATCTGAATCGAGGTCCAAGTCCAAAATACAGTTTTCTTCCAGGAATCATCTAGTGAGATATTTACTATTTTTTTAAATTAATTAATTATATTTATTTTATGGCTGCTTTGGGTCTTTGTTGCTGCCCAGGCTTTCTCTAGTTGCGGCGAACGTCGTTGCGACTACTCGTCGTTGCGGTGTGCGGGCTGCTCCTTGTGGTGGCTTCTCTTGTTGTAGAGCATGGGCTCTAGGCACATGGGCTTCAGTAGTTGTGGCACGAGGGCTCAGTAGTTGTGGCTCGTGGGTTCTAGAGCGCAGGCTCAGTAGTTGTGGCACACAGGCTTAGTTGCTCCGTGGCATGTGGGATCTTCCCAGACCAGGGCTCGAACCTCTGTCCCCTATTGGCAGGCGGATTCTTAACCACTGCGCCACCAGGGAAGTCCTGAATGGTATACTTTTAAATGGTTAAAATGATTCACGTTATGTGGATTTTACCTCAATTTTATAAAAAGAATATTGAATATTAACCCCAACCCCATCCCATAGCAATTGGTACTAGTTCCAGAAGATATTCTGAGCATTTATAAACATTTGTGTGTATAGTTTTTTATATAAATGGTAGCACCCTGTATATATTGTCGTGTACCTTGTTTCCTTCACTTGGCAGAAATCTTGGAGATTATTCAACATCTGCATTTAGCAGACCTGCTGTGTTCTTTTTTTTTTTCTTGATTGAGTTTTTATTTATTTATTTATTTGGCTGCGTTGGATCTTAGTTGCAACATGCGTGATCTTCGTTGCAGCATGCAGGATCTTTTGTTGCAACACGGGCTCTTTGTTGCAGTGCTCCGGCTTCTCTCCAGTTGTGGCTCTCGGGCTCCAGAGCATGGGGGCTCAGTAGTTGAGGTGCGGGGGCTTAGTTGCCCCGTGGCATGTGGGATCTTATTTCCCTGACCAGGGATCAAACCCGAGTCCCCTGCATTGGAAGGTGGATTCTTAACCACTGGACCACCAGGGAAGTCCTGCTATGTTCTTTTTAATGTCTCTATACTCTTCCATGTCATGGATGTACCCTGATTTGTCAAGCCTGTCCCCTTTTGATGGACATTTAGATTGTTTCCAGTCTTTTGCTCTTTCAAACAAGGCTGCTCCCTGTGTGTGTCTCGTGAAAGGCTCATTGGAAGTCTGCTGTAGCCTTATCCCACTTAGAAACAGGCCTGAGGGGTCGGGTGTCCTGAAAAAGTGCACCGGAAAGAGGGCCAGGAGCGCTTTGGTCCGGCCTTTTTTAGATATGCAAGCGAGAGCAATGACTGATGAATAGGATTCCTGCTGGATTAATGGGCCAAAATGGAGGCTTTGGGACTGTGAGGCTGGAGAGGAAACTACCAATCTGCCTGATGGACCTAATATGTTTTGTAAATCTCCCAGCAACCTCAGGTTAAACTGACAAGAAAGGCCTTTCGTTTTACACTATGATGAGAACTCAGACATTCTGGTTTATTAAGCATTCCCTGCCCACCCCCCACTTCCAATGAAAGGTCACATGAGAGGCCTAGGTCAAGGGATTAACACGATATATTTAGTTGAAAAACGGTGCCCCAGCTGGTACAGAGAATGAAAGTGCCAACTCAAAATACGATACTGGTGGACAAGAAGGCAAACTAAAGGATGTAAATAGCTTAGTTTTGTCCTGGTTATGAGTTGCTGGCAGGATGAGGGAATCTAAACCTTGTGCATATCATGCACCACTTAAGTCTGTCGTAAGTGCTAAAGGCACAGACCAGGACAAAGACCTGCTTCGAAGGGGTGGAAGATTGAAAGTTTGGTGCTGCTGGGAAGAAAAATCAAGCCAGCAGAGGGACATCCTCTGATCAGGCAAACCTAAAAACTAAAATGAACCATTGGAGAGTATACTGTGTAGCTCAGGGAACTCTACTCAATGCTCTGTGGTGACCTAAACGGGAAGGAAATCCAAAAAGGAGGGGATGTATGTATACGTATAGCTGATTCACTTTGCTGTACGGTAGAAACTAACACAATATTGTAAAGCAACTATACTCTGATAAAAATTAAAAACAAAATAATAAAATGAAAAAAAAAAACAAGGCTGCTGTGAATCGCCTTGTACATGGGTCATTTCACACATGCCTCTATCTGTGGAGAAATTCCTACAAGTGGAATTGCTGGGTCAAAGGGCATGTACATTTTAATTTTTCCAGTTGCAAAAATAATGCATACTTGTTGCACGAATTTCAAACAACTCTGAAGCTTATTGGTTAAAAAGTGAAAGAAGCCCTCCCCACAACCCTAATCCCACGCCTCTGGTGGAGTTGCTCCTTCTTTCTCTGCCTCCCTTTTGGGGGCACTTGCTCCCTGGCCCTGGCCTGCAGCTCTCAGAGCCATCCCTGCCTGCCTGATTCTGGGTCACCCCTCCTCCTACTGCCCCGCCTCTTCCTTCTCTCATCCCTCAGTAGAGACTTTCCCATCAATCCCCAGAGCCTGGGCTGGGATTGAGGCTCACAGTCAAATATAACCTATTCCCCACCAAACCTACCAATGTCAGGCCTCTGGCAAGTGCTTTCAAATCACAGAATATTCAAACCAAAAGGTTAGGGGCTTCTCATCCAACTCACATTCTGCCTTACATAGTTTTACACAGGAGGCAACTGAGGCCCAGAGAAAAGTATTTCACATGGTAGTAAGTGCCCTGTAAGGATAAACAGTGACTTGGGTCCAGGAGTCTTAACTGGGTGGTGATATCTGAGCTGGGACCTAAATGACAGGAAAGAGCCAGGTAAACCAGCATATGCAAAGGGCCTGAGGTAGGAAGAAAATTTGTATATTTGACAGACAAGAAGAAGGCCAATGGACTGGAGCAAACAAGGTGGCAAAGGTACCCAGGGCTAATCACTTAGGTCCCTGGAGGCAGAGTGAGGTCATTCTGCAATGCCATAAGGTCAGCTTCTCTCCCGCTCCTGTGCCCCCAGTAGCTCAGCCTGAAGAATACAGCAGGGGCTCCCTGAACCTTGCTGAATGAATGAATAAATGAGCACTGTGTGTTAAAGTGTGTGAAGAAGAGGGGCAGAAAGGTGTGTTACAGAATCCTTGAACAGAGACATAGATTCAGACCCCAGGTTACTAATGGTATGGCTTGGGACCTGCTGTTTTTCATAAGTATAATCATCATCATAATGGTAGCCAACCCTCAGAGAGCTTTGTAGGCCATATAGTTAACATCTGTGTGGCAGCAACTCAATTCTGCCCTGGTAGCTGTAGTAGGGAAGCAACCGTAGACAATGCAAAAACATGGGTTGGCTGTGTTCCAATAAAGCTTTATTTACAAAAGCAGGCTTTGGGCCAACCCATGCCTTAGAGAGCATTTAAAAAGTGCCAGATACAGCTGTAAGAGCCTTAAGTGTATTAACACATTTATAATGAGAGGCTCAACAGCTCATTGTTCTGTATCTCATTTGGGTCTTGGACCCCCTTTAAGTCTCAGGTGGTGTCTCTGGATGTTTGCTCCAGAAATCTACACATACTCAGATACAGAGTTGTGCACACAGTTGCGGAGCGGGGGGTGGGGGGAGGCGTTAAGGACCTTTTGAGGCCTTTGTGGGCCTCCTGAATGGATAATCCCTACGGCCTCTTCTGCCTCAGTGACCAGGTCAGGGAACGCCGGGGTGGCGGGTGGGTCTGAGAGGTAGAGTGGGAACCAGGGACTTCTGGGATGGACACTACAGTCTGGGACAGTAGTTGAGGGGTTGGCTGACAAGAGGCCACCCAACCTCTCTGCTAGAATCTGTAGTGTTAGCTCTAGATGGTTGTCTCCCACCCCAAAATGTGCCCACTTGGTCGCTGGAGGAGTTCCTTCCCAACTCAATGGCAGAAAAAGCCTAGGTTGGGGCGGAGCCCTGCAGGAGACCCCCTTAGTCCTGTCTCCTGGCGGCGATGGTGGGTCAAGCACAGCTCTGTGCCTCTACTGTAAAATGAAGGAGTTGGATTAGACTCATTCTTTCCAACTACAGACATTTATGGGCACCTACTGCATACCAAAGACTACACTGGAAAATTGTGAGCCATTATGTTGTACACCTGAAACTTATATAATATTATACATCAACTAAACCTAAAAAAAAAAAAAAGAGTACATTGGACCCCACCAGTGATGAAATAGCCTCAAGTACAAAGAACTACGCCCAAGAGGAATGAGAGGCCACTTGCAGCCTTCAGCCAGGTCAGCTGGGAAGGTCCGTGGGAGGCCCTGCACTGGAGCCAGACCCTGAAGATGGGTAGTTAGGGGCCTTCCCGGCAGAGGGAAGGGTGTGGGAAAACTCAGGGTGTGCAGGGCCTGCTTTGGCTGGAGTGTCAGGTGAATAGAGAGGAGCTCTCTCAGGAGCAAAGCAAGAAGGAGAATTGGGTCCACAGGTGGTTCGGGCCCTGCCTGGTGGGAGCTAGACCAAGGGTCATCAGGAGGTGACAACTGCAGGGCCTTAGGGTTGGAGAAAGGGGCAAGCACTGCACCTCCCCAAGCTTTGTGGGAGGGGAATGGTGGGGGACAGAGACACTGGAAGGGGGACACGTGGGCAGAGGGCACTGGTGGCAGGACACAGAAGAGAGTTGGTTATGGAGCTTCCCTGGTGGCGCAGTGGTTAAGAATCCACCTGCCAATGCAGGGGACACGGGTTCGAGCCCTGGGCCAGGAAGATCCCACATGCCGTGGAGCAACTAAGCCCGTGCACCACAACTACTGAGCCTGTGCTCTAGAGCCCGCAAGCCACAACTACTGAGCCCACGTGCCACAACTACTGAACCCCGTGTGCCTAGAGCCCGTGCTCCGCAACAAGAGAAGCCACCACAATGAAGCCTGTGCACCACAACGAAGAGTAGCCCTCGCTCGCCGCAACTAGAGAAAGCCCGCACACAGCAACAAACACCCAATGCAGCCAAAAATAAATAAAAATAAATATATATTTTTTTAAAAAAAAAGAAAGTTGGATTTGGTAGGATATTTTTCTCTCAGGCGATTGGAAATGGAAGGCTGGAGCTAGGGAGAGATTAGGGAAAAGACTGCCCAAGGTTAAAGGCAGGCAGTGGCCGCCTTCTCAGACGAGAGACGTTGGTAAGTGCTTTCAGAAGTTAAGTCTGGGAGGCTCCGTTGCTCCCCTTCCACCACCGTCTCTGGGAGGTTCACAAAGCGCATTAGCATGTGAAAGGCTCAGGAAGAAGTGGGGTTGGGGAGAAGAGAGTGGTTTAGCTCCATTCTACTCCCTGTGACGTTGCTGTGGGTCTGGGGGCTCGTGCAGGATCACACATGGACTTCCTGGAAGAACATTTCAGACAAATAAATAAACTTAAACAGGGGGCAAAAAGATTTAGTTGTCTGTCAAAGTATTTATTAGTTTGCTTCTTTGTTTATTAACGTTTTGAAGTAAACTGGCTTCAGCTCGAGGTCTGGATGGAGTCAGTGTGGTTAGCAGGTGTGCCCTGAGACTTGTCCATCTCTACCAGAACCAGCTCCCCTTACAACGTTTTAACCCACGAGGGTGGAATGACTATGTCTCTTCCAGATAGGGAAGCTACGGTTCAGATAGGTTCAGAAGTTGTCCTAAGATCACAGAGCAAGAAAGTGGGGAAGCCAGGACTGGGCTGGAACCAAGTGTCTCTCACCTCAGATTCCTTGCTCTTAACCTCCAGGGCTTACAACGTGGCAATTAAATTTAACTCTTAAAAAGTTGAAATTTAAAACTTTGTAGCAACATTAAATCCGTGGTTAGAAGATGAAGCAGCCAAGCTCCCCTCTCCCTCCCACCATGTCAGTGCGGACCGCCTGCCAGCTTGCTGCCTGAGCCTCCAGCTGTCTCAGGGTTACTGGTTGTCCTGAGACACAGAAGGTAGAGGAAATGGCAGAGTCTCACCAGACCTGGGGATTTGGTGGTACTGCTGGTAGAAAGGGGCAGGCTGAGAAGAGGAAACAATTTTGCAGGATGATGATAGTTCATTTGTCACCAGATAGACTTGGATCACCACTTATCAGCTATGGGACCTGGGACAAGGAATAAACTGAACCTCAGTTTCCCCAAGTTGTAAAATGAGGATGGTCATAGTATATGTGAAGATGAAACACACTACCATGTGTAACATACTCAGCTTAAGGCCCGTGTGTGTAGATGGTAGCAGCCATATATGTGAATTTTATTATTGGTGCTTTCCTCGTCAGGTGGTTGAGATGGGTCCTGAGGTTTCTTTAACATTCTGCAGGACTCTAATGAATTCCCATTTTGAGTCCTGTTAGAGCTGCAAGACTAGGAGTCAAGAGAGAGGTCTGGAGTGGAAACTCTGATCTGAGAGTCTGCAGCACAAACAAAGGTGGTCTCTGGGTATCCGGAGCCAGGGTGGGGGTGGGGCATCTTCTGGAGGACAGCAGGCACAGGAGCTTGAAGATTCTACCTGAGCTTCTCTCCTTCAGTCCCTGCTGAACACTCACAGACCGACTGCCCCTCCCCTGCCTCGTTGTCATCATCCTTGGATAGGGAACAAGTCAGGGCTCTGGGGTCAAAACCCTGGAGCTTGCCCTGCCAAGCTGTGTGAACTTGAGCAAGTCACTCAACGTCCCCAGTAGGCAGTTTTCCCAGGTGCAAAGGGGTATATAATAATGTTAACCCTAGAGGAGAAGTTGAGAGAATGGGTCTAGACTCTAAAAAGAGGATATGAAAGCACTTAGTAAGCTTCAAAGGCCACACGAATGCAGGGCATAACTTTTCTCACAGGCCTGATACCAGTGGCACCTCTTCCACAAGGCCTTCCCAGATTGCCCAATTGGAAATGCTGCCCCCATCTAGAGGCACAATTATGAGCACAGGAGAGGGCAGATCTTCTGAATTCTGGCTAGTATCTTGGTAGTATCTCCTGACAGCCCTCTTGTCTGTCCACCAAGCACTTTCCTAGCACTTGTCCTGTCCTCCATCTGTAGGATGCAAGACCAGCCAGGTTCATACTATGTGGCCCTGCCCTCCGACCACACACCTTGGTGCATGGGGGAGTCCTTAACCCAAGTGCACCAGTAAGGTCTTTCCCTAAGGATTTACACATGGGCTTAGGATTGACAGGGAGACAATTCAGCATCTCTCTGAGTAATTAAACCTGTACCATGCAAAACTCAGAAGCTGGTAGCTTTCCATCTGACGTAGATGGGGAAACAGGGGAAGCTGTGATCAGGGAAGCAAAGACGGGGGATGAACAGAGAAGACTTCCTGGGACCCTGCAGGGCTCTGTCACTTTCTGAAACTTCCTTCCAATGAAGTCCCTTTTTGGCTTAAACTAGCACTTACAGGTTCTAGTACTTTCTTTTTTTTTTTGAATTAATTTATTTATTTAATTAATTTTTTGGCTGGGTTGGGTCTTCATTGCTGCACGAAAGCTTTTTCTTGCAGTGAGTGGGGGCTACTCTTCATTGCGGTGCACAGGCTTCTCATTGCGGTGGCTCCTCTTGTTGCGGAGCATGGGCTCTAGGCAAGTGGGCTTCAGTAGTTGTGGCACGCGGGCTCAGTAGATGTGGCTCACAGGCTCAGTAGTTGTGGTACACAGGCTTAGTTGCTCCATGGCACGTGGGATCTTCCTGGACCAGGGATCGAACCTGTGTCCCCTGCATTGGCAGGTGGATTCTTAACCACTGCGCCACCAGGGGAGGCCTCTGGTACTTTCTAACCTTTTACAGAAAAAGAAACTTAAGTCTCAGAAAAGCTTACCAGTGTGTCTGGGGTCCCATAGCAAATTAGCAGAGATACCATATCACATATACATCCTTTTAATCAGGTTTTGAACAGATTGAGGTGTAATTGGCATATAATAAACTGCACCTATGTAAAGTGTGCAATTTGATGAGCTTTGACATAGGTATATATTTGTGAAACCATCATCACATTCAAGATAATGAACATATCATCACCCACAGAGGTTTCCTCCAGCCCCTTCTTTTTTTTTTTTTGTGGTACGCGGGCCTCTCACTGTTGTGGCCTCTCCCGTTGCAGAGCACAGGCTCCGGATGCGCAGGCTCAGTGGCCATGGCTCACGGACCCAGCCGCTCCGCAGCATGTGGGAGCTTCCCAGACCGGGGCATGAACCTGTATCCCCTGCATTGGCAGACGGAATCTCAACCACTGCGCCACCAGGGAAGGCCCTCCTTCAGCCCCTTCTTTTGTTTTGTTTTTTTGTTTGTTTTTTCTTTTTTTTTTTTTCCAGCCCCTTCTTAATCCCTCCAGCTCCTCCCTGACCCTTACCCCAGGGAACCACTGAACTGCTTTCAGTCGCTGTAGATTAGTTTGCGTTTTCCAGAATATTATATAAATGGAGCCATATAATATATACTCTTTTTGTCTTCTTTCAGTCAGCATAATTATTTTGATATTCATCCATGTTGTTGTATAACTTAATAGATCCATTTTTGTTGCTGAGTAGCAATCAATTTCATGGACATGCAACAATCTGTTTACCATTCACCTCTTGCTGAACATTTGGGTTGTTAGCAGGTTTTGGTTATTACAAGTAAAGCTACTATGAACATTCATGTGTAAGTCTTTATAAGGCTCTGTGCTTTTTTTTTTTTCGGCCACTTGGCATGCGGGGGTGGGTGTGGGGTGGGAGGTGTTCCCCCTGCAGTGGAAGCTCGGAGTCTTAACCACTAGACCGCCAGGGAAGTCCCTATGGCTATGTGCTTTTATTTCTTATACAGAAATACCTAGGAGTAGAATGGCTCGGTCGTATGAAGGGTGGTCATATGGAAGTTATGTTATGTTTAACTTCTTAAAAAACTGCCAAGCTGTTTTCCAAAGTGGTTACACTGTTTGACATTCCCACCAGTAGGGTAGGAAAAGTCTAGTTACTTCACATCCTCACCAAACACTTGACTTCAGTCTTTATAATTTTAGAAATTCTAATAAGTGTCCATAGTTTTAAGTTTTACCTTTAGGTCTGTCATCTATTTTGAGTTAATTTTGGTGTATATATATGAGGTATCGATCAAATTTAATTTTTGTGTGTGTGTATGAGTATCTAATTGTTCAAGCATCATTTGTGGAAAAGATTTTCCTGTTTACAATGAATTCACTTTCTTTAATAAATACAGGGCTATTTAAATTATTTCTTACTTTCTGAGTTAGCTTTCACACTTTGTATCTTTTGTTATGGAATTTGTCCATTTCATCTAAGTTGTCAAATTTGTTGGCAAAACGTTTTTATGAATGATATCAAGCATCTTTTCATGTGCTTATTGGCCATTTATATACGTTATTTGGAGTAATGTCTATTCAGATCTTTGGCCCAAGTTTTTAGTTATTTATTTGTCTTTTTATTGTCTATTTATTTGAATACTTGCGTCGTAAGAATTCTTTATGTATTCTATATACAAGTCCCTTAACAGATTTATAATTTGCAAACCTTTTCTCCCATTCTGTGAGTTATCTTTTCCCTTTCTATTTTTTTTTCTTTTCCCTTTCTTGAGAGTGTTCTTTGAAGTGCAAAATTTTTTAATTTGATAAAGTCTATTTTATCTAATTGTTCTTCTGCTGCTTGTGCATTTGGTGTCATATCTAAGAATCCATTGTCTAATTCAAGGTTTACTACTGTGTTTTCTTCTAAGAGTTTTATAATTTTACCTCTTACATTAAGGCATTTGATCTATTTTGAGTTACTTTCTGTATATGATATGAGCTAAGAGTTTCAACTTTGTTTTTTTGCATGTGAATATCCAACTGTCTCAGCACAATTTGTTGAAAAGACTATTCTCTAACAATAGAGTGGTCTTTGCACCCTTGCTGAAAGTCAATTGACCACAGACACACAGGGTTTATTTATGGATTCTCAATTCTATTCCATTGATCTATTTGTCTGTCCTTATGCTGCCACCACACTGTCTTCATTACTGTTGGCTGCTTTGTAGTAAGTTTTGAAGTGAGGAAGTATGGATCCCCCAACTTTGTTCTTCTTTTTCAAGATTGTTTTGGCTATTCTGGGTCCCTTGCAATTCCATATGAATTATAGGATCAGCTTGTCAATTTCTACAAAGGTCTTAGCTGGGATTCTGATACGGGTTGTGTTGAATATGTAGATCAAATGGCGAGTGTCGCTATCCTAACAATATTAAGTCTCCTGGAACTTCCTTGGTGGTCCAGTGGTTAAGACTCCATACTCCCAATGCAGGGGGCTTGGGTTCGTTCCCTGGTCAGGGAACTAGATCCCACATGCCGCAACAGAGATCCCGCACTTGGCAATGAAGATCTCATGTGCCACAACTAAAACCCGGCCCAGCCAAATAAATAAATAAATATTTAAAAAATATATATATATTAAGTCTCCTGATCCATGAACATGGGATGTTTTCCCATTTATTTAGACCTTCTTTAATTTCTTTCAACACCGTTTTCTAATGTTTCTCATTTCTTCTGTTAAATTTATTCTTAAGCATTTTATTCTTTTTGATACTATTGTAAATGGAATTGTTTTCTTAATTTTATTTTCAGATTGTTGATTAGTATATAGAAATACAATTGATTTTTGCATATTTATCTTTTACCCTGAAACCTTCCTGAACTTGCTTATTAGTTCTAATAGTATTTTTGTGGATGTGTGTGTGGATATCTTAGGACTTTCTATATACAAAATGATGTCATCTGCAAATACAGGTACTTTTATTTCTTCCTTTCTAATCTTGATGCCTTTTATTTCTGTTTCTAATTGCCCTGACTAGAACTTCTAGTACAATTCTGAGTAGAAATAGTGAGAGCAGACATCCTGATCTTAGGAAGAAAGCACCAACTATGAAAGTATTAACATCATATTAAGGATGTGAGCTGTGGGTTTTTTGTAGATGTCCTTGATTGGGTTGAGGAAATTCCCTTCTATTCCTAGTTTGTTTGTTTGTTTTTAAATTACAAATGGGTTTTAGATTGTGTCAAATGCTTTTTTTTGTTTTGTTTTGTTCTGCATCTTTTGAGATAATCATGTGCTTCTTAAAAATGCTATTGATAAAGTATATTACATTAATTGATATTTGGATATTTAACCAACCTTGCAACGTTCCTGGGATAAATCCCACTTGGTCATGGTCATGGTGTAATTCTTTTTATATGTTGCTGGATTCAGTTTGCTAATATTTTGTTAAGAATTTTTGCGTCCATATTCCTAAGAGATATGGGTCTGTAGTTTTCTTGTGATTTCTTTGGTTTTGGTATCAGGGTAATTCTACCTGATAGAATGAATTGAGAAGTGTTCCCTCCTTTTCTACTTTCTGGAAGAGTTTATGAAAACATTGATATTAGTTCTTTTTTAAATGTTTGGTAGAATTCATCAGTGAAGACATCTGAGCCTGTAGGTAATTTTTTAAGTTAATATTTCGATGTCTTTACTTGTTATAGGTCTTTACAGATTGTTTCTTCTTAAGTCAGTTTCAATGGTTTGTTTCTTTCTAGGAATTTGTCCATTTATTGGTATCTAATTTATTGGTATATAATGTTCATAATATTTCTTTTTAATCTTTTTTATTTCTGTAATGTCAGTAAGAATGTTACCTCTTTCATTTCTGATTCTAGTAATTGAGTCTTTTTTTTGTCTTTTTAAATTTATTTATTTATGGCTGCATTGGGTCATTGGGTCTTCGTCACTGCGCACAGGGCTTTCTCTAGCTGTGGCGAGTGGGAGCTACTCTTCGTTGCGGTGTGCAGGCTTCTCATTGTGGTGGCTTCCCTTGCTGCTGAACATGGGCTCCAGACACGTGGGCTTCAGTAGTTGTGGCACGCAGGCTCAGTTGTTCCGCAGCATGTAGGATTTTCCCAGACCAGGGCTCGAACCCCTGTCTCCCACACTGGAGGGTGGATTCTTAACCACTGCACCACCCGGGAAGTCCCCCTTTTTTTTTCTTGATAGTTCTAACTAAAGGTTTGTCAATTTTGTTGATCTTTAAAAAAAAACAAAACAGCTTTTGGTTTATTGATTTTCTCTGTTTTTCTATCCTCTATTTCACTAATTTACACTCTAATTTTTATTATTTCCTTACCACTGCTTGTTTTAGACTTAGTTTGCTCTTCCTTTTCCAGTGTCTTAAGGTGGAAGGTTAGGTTATTGATTTGAGATCTTTCTTGTTTTATAATATAGGTATTTACAGCTATAAATGTCCCTGTAAACACTGGTATAGCTGCATCCCATAAGTTTTGGTATGTTGTGTATTCATTTTCATTTATTTCAAGTTATTTTCTAACTTCCCTTGTGATTTCTTCTTTATTTTCTTGTTTTGCATTGTTTTGTTTTCTTTTTTTGTGTGTGTGATTTCTGCTGTGATTTCAGAGTTGTTGCTTAATTTCTACATATCTGTGAATTTTCTAAATTTCTTTTTGTCATTGATCTCTAATTATATCCCATGTGGGTTAGTTTTCATTTCTGAAAGTTATTTTTCCTGGGTAAAACATTTTAGGTTGATATTTATTTTTCCTTTCTGTATTTTAAAGACTTGGCTCCACTGTCTTCTTGCTTGCATTGTTTCTTTTTTCTTTCCTTCTCATTTTATAAATCAATACTCCTAAGAGGTTAGTAAATGTTTCACATGAGAGATACTTAAGTTTTATGTAGGAGTATAATTTGCCTTTAGTCACAGTTAATAAGTCATAAATCATGGATATTACTTGCCTTGTGATGAGCCTAGTTTCACTTGAAAAACTTGGAGAGAAGAGGTTAGTTATATATATTCTCAAATTCAAATTTTGTGGTCACCAATTCTCTTGATTTCCTTTTTGACTCAGTGGTTAAGATTGTGTTACTTAGTTTCCACATATTTGTGGATTCTCCTATTTTTGTGATTCAGTTGATTTCTAGTTTCATTTTGTTCAGAAAATCTTGGTGTGATTTCCATATTCTTCAATTCATTAAGACTCTACTGTGACATACATGTCATCTATCCTGGAGAAAGTTCTGTGATTGCTTGAGAAAAATGTAAATTATTCTGCTATTGGGCAAAAAGTTTTGTATATATCTTTTAGATCCATTTTTTATAATGTTGTCCAGATCCACAGATGTTTTAAATTGATATCTGTCTCAATGTTTTTTGTTTTTGTTTTTTTAAAACGCAGATTTTATTTATTTATTAATTTTTGGCTGCATTGGGTCTTTGTTGCTGCGCGCGGGCTTTCTCTAGTTGCGGCAAGCGGGGGCTACTCTTCATTGTGGTGCGCTGGCTTCTCATTGCGGTGGCTTCTCTTGTTGCAGAGCATGGGCTTAGTTGTGGCACACGGGCTTAGTTGCTCCGTGGCATGTGGGATCTTCCTAGACCAGGGCTCGAACCCGCATCCCCTGCATTGGCAGGTGAATTCTTAACCACTGTGCCACCAGGGAAGTCCTCAATGTTTTATCTATTATTGCAAGTCCTGTATTAAAGTCTCCTACTATTATTGTGTTTCTCTCAATTTCTCCTTTCAGATCTGCCAATATTTGATTTACATACTTTGGTGATTTGATGCTGGGTGCATATATGTTTACAATTGCTCTATCTTCCTATTGAATGACCCTTTTATCATTACGTAATGATCTTCTTTGTCTCTAGTGACAGTTTCTGGCTAAAAGTCAGCTTTGTGTGCTTTAAATATAGGCACTTCTGCTTTGTTTTGGTTAACATTTGCATGAAATATCTTTTTTCATCACTTCACTTTCAGCCTATGTGTGTCCTTGAATCTAAAGTGAGTTTCTGGTAGACAACAGATCTTGGCTTTTTATCCATTCAGCCACTATGTATCTTTTTGAAGGTCTAATTGTCTTTATTAGGTGATTCATGAGTCAGGTAGCATTCTGTCTAGGAACTAGAAGGAGGCCCAGAGGGGAAGGCTTTTAGAGGCAAAAGGACGGTGGGGCAAGGAGGTTACTAGCAAAATGAAAAAAAGAATTGTTTCAGGCCAGGTCATCTTCTTTGGCCGGGAAAGGAAGGGTGGGGTTGGGGGGTCTCATTATGCAGATTGCCTCACTGATTAGTGCTAATTAGGAAATTTAAGGTATTTATTTAAAAACCACATTCCTGGGAGAGGTTGAAAGTACAATTAAGTCTTGGTTTGCTGTCCTGGGGGCAAATAACTCCATTTTGGGCTTGTTACTTCTTTTTAACAATTCCCCCCTTTTGATCAAACTCTCACCCTGAGAGATGTGATCAAAATTTAAGGTATTAGTGCCACTCTGAGCTATGTATCTATGGATGCTTGGTGTGGTATCCACAGATCATAATGTTTTGTTTAATCCCTGTGACATTCACAGGTCATGGTTCCAGTTTCCTAATCCTTAAAGTGGTCATTCTCCTTGTTCCTTTTCTGACATCCCAGTCTTAGGGAGATCATTTGCTTGACATTTAACAGCTGTGAACACGCATTTCAAAGCTTTTGAGAGAATATAATGCACCAGGGGGATTTTTATGATAACTATAAGCAGGAGAATTCCCAGTGTTTGGAGTGTACTTTGAAGCCATGGTCCCCAAGACCCAAACCAATCAGAATCAAATAAGTCAAAGAAAGACCCTATTGAAAGAGTCATCTTCTTAAGTCAAGTTTGCTCAATACTGTTACGTAACTGAATTTCAACTTTCCCAGAAGTATTAACCCAGGTATAACAGGTACACTTGCATTGTTTCTGACAAAAAAAAATCTGCTATCCTTATTTTTGTCTGTTTGTATGTAGTGTGTCTTTTTTTCTTAGGCTGCTTTTAAGTCTTTCTCTTTATCACTTTTTTTTTTTTTTTTTTTGGAAACTAGTATTTTATTAAGGAATCCACTTCTATGACTTATGAAGTCCAGGCTGAGTTAATAGTGATGAGTTCTGGAGATAATGACACCCAACTCTGACTTTCTGGTTATAACCACTGTCTTCTCTCTCTATCCCAACTGAAATCCCAGACTCATGAGGCCTCAATCCCTGCCCTCTTATTCCTGGAAGATGCCAAAGCCAACTATGTAAGAGCCTTTTTCAGAGGAAAAGACGACTTTTGTCTTCCCAGAAGACAAACCCTCTACTTTGCTTTATGAGGCAGACAGCAACCCCAAACCACAGAAAGGTTGAGAATTCTCCTTATCACTTTTTAAAAACAATTTTGATATACTTTGGTATAGGTTTTTTTTTCCTTTTTCTTTTTTTTTTTTGGCTGAGTAGAGAGTACTTTATTGATGGTACATGACAAAGTAGGGGTCCTCCAAAGTAGGGCTTGGGAGAGCCCCAACTCTGATGGGGTCACAGTTTCTTGTTCTTGGAAACTGTCAAGAACGAGAGATTCTCAGAGTCTTGGGAGACTGAGTTGAGGCAAGGACTCCCCAGCAGCTGAGGACCTCTCTCTTCCTCTCGCGTTCTTAGTAGGGCTGATGGTCCAGGGACTCTTACTCCTTGGAGGCCATGTGGACCATAAGGTTCATCACCCTGTTGCTATAGTCAGATGCATTGTCATACCAGAAAATGAGCTTGATAAAGTGGTCGTTGAGAGCAGTGCCAGCCCTAGCATCAAAGGTGGAAGAGTGGGTGTCACTGTTAAAGACTCAGGAGACAATCTGGTCCTTAATGTAGCCCAGGATGCCCTTAACCGACCCTTTGATACCTGCTTTACCACCTTCTTGATGTCATCATATTTGGCAACTTTCTCCAAATGCAGGTCAGATCCAGAACCAACACACTGTGGGTGGGGACATGAGAGGCCACGCCAGTGAGCTTCCCGTTCAGCTCAGGGATGACCTTGCCTACAGCCTTGGCAGCACCAGTAGAAGCTGGGATAATGTGCTGGGCAGCCCCATGACCATCACACCACAGCTTCCCAGAGGAGCTATCCACTGTCTTCTGGGGAGCAGTGATGGCATAGACTGTGGGTGTGAGTCCCTCCATGATGCCAAAGTTGTCATGAATGATGTTGGCTGAGGGGAGCGGGGGCAAGCAATTGGTGATGCAGTAGGCATTGCTGACAATCTTGAGTGAGTTGTCATATTTCTCATGGTTCATGCCCATGACATACATGGGGGCATCAGCAGAAGGAGCAGAAATGATGACCCTTCTGGCTCCACCCTTAAAATGAGCCCCAGCCTTCTCCATGATAATGAAGACACCAGTGGACTCCACAACATATTTGGCACCAGTATCATCCTATTTGATGTTGGTGGGATCTTAGTCCTGAAAGATGGAGATGAGCCTTCCATTGATGACAAGCTTCCCATTCTCATCTTTCTGCCATTGAATTTGCCATGGGTGGAATCATACTGGAACATGTTGACCATGTAGTTGAGGTCAATGAAGGGGTCATTGATGGAGACATTATCTACTTTGCCAGAGTTAAAAGTAGTCCTGGTGGGACTTCCCTGGTGGCTCAGTGGTTGGGAATCCGCCTGCTAATGCAGGGGACACAGGTTCAAGCCCTGGTCCGGGAAGATCCCACATGCCAAGGAGCAGCTAAGCCCGTGAGCCACAACTACGGAAGCCCGAGCGCCTGGAGCCCATGCTCTGCAACAAGAGAAGGCCCCGCTCGCCACAACTAGAGAAAGCCCACGCACAGGAACAAAGACCCAAAGCAGCCAAAAATAAATTAATTAATTTATTTATTAAAAAAAAAAAGTAGTCCTGGTGACCAGGCACCCAATACAGCTGTATTCGTTTACTCCAGCCTTCACCATCATGTCTCAGTGACACGGCTGGCACTGCACAAGAAGATGCAGCTGTCTTGGGAATTCCCTGGTGGTCCAGTGGTTAGGACTCTGTGCTTTCACTGCCGAGGGCCCAGGTTCAATCTTGGTCTCTCTTGTGCTTTCTGTTGGATGGGGAAGACCAGAGAGCTTGGTATAGTTTCTTTATGTTTATAGTGCTTGGGGTTAATTATCTTAGATCTATGGATTTATCATTTTTATCAAAGTTAGAAATGTTTCAGTTAATTTTTTCCTTCAAATATTTTTTCCTGTCTTCTTCCCTCAGGTTACATATATAGAAATATTAGGTCGCTTGACGTCATCTCACAGCTCACTGATGCCATGTTATTATTATTAGTCTTTTTTCTCTAGGTGTTTTATTTTGGATAGTTTCTATTACTATGTATTAAAATTCACTAATCTTCTGCCATGTCTAGTGTTCTATTAATCCATCTAGTGTATTTTTATCTCAGACATTATAGTTTTCATAATTTCAACTTGGGTCTTTTAAAAAATACCTTCTATATCTCTATTTAACATGGTCAGTCTTTTCTTTATCTTCTTGAACATATGGAATATAGTTAGAATAACTGTTTTAATGTCTGTGATAGGGACTTCCCTGGCGATCCAGTGGTTAAGACTCTGTGCTTCCACTGTAGGGAGAATGGGTTTGCTCCCTGGTTGGGGAACTAAGATCCTGCATGCTGTGCAGCCAAAAAAAAAAAAAAAAAATCTGTAATAACTCTATCATCTGGGTAATTTCTAGGTAGGTTTCAATTGATTGGTTTTTCTTTTCATTATGAGTCATATTTTCCTGTTTCTTTTTTACCTGCTAATTTTTATTGGTTGCCAGGCATTAAGAATTTTATTTTATCAATTGCTGGATTTGTGTGTGTGTGTATTCTTTTTTTTTTTTTTTTGCGGTTCGCGGGCCCCTCACTGCTGCCGCCACCCCCCAGCCCCCACGCGCAGAGCACAGGCTCCAGACGCGCAGGCTCAGTGGCCATGGCCCACGGGCCCAGCCACTCCGCGGCACGCAGGATCCTCCCAGACCGGGGCACGAACCCGCGCCCCCTGCACCGGCAGGCGGACCCCCAACCACTGCGCCACCAGGGAAGCCCTGTGTGTGTGTATTCTTATAAATGTCCTTGAGCTTTGTCCTGGCGTGCAAAAGTTACTTGAAAACAGTTTGGTCCTTTCAGATCTTACTTTTGTTAGAGGGGGCCAGAGCAGTGTCTAGTTTTTTCCCACTTCCGAGCCAAAACTTCTGACGCTGGCTCTACTCAGTGTCCCGTTAATTGTGTGGTTTCTACTCTGGTTTGTGGGAACCAGCGCTATTCGCAGCTCTCTGTGAGCTCCAAGGATTATCCTCTCTCATCCTTTTGGGTGGTGCGCACCGTGCTTTCTGGTGGTTTCCTCACATGCATGCACTGAGCAGAATGACTGCAGAGGTACCCAGTGTAGAGCTCTAGAGTTCTCTGTGTGCAGCTCTTGCCCTTTTGGTTCTCTGCCTCGTGTTCCGTACTCCCAGCTTTTCAGTGTCTTCTCAGTGTGGGGAGGCTGCCAGGCTTCACCTGCCTTCCTCTCGCTGCGCTCTGGTCTGGAAACTTTCTTCAGGCGGTGAGGTGGGGCATTTCTAGGGCTCACCTCATTTGTGTCCTCACTCCCAGAAGTCACTATTTTTCCCTGTCTGGCACCCGATGTCTTGATAACCACCGTTGCACATATTTTGCGGGGTATTTTAGTTGTCTTAGGTGGGGATGTAAATCCAGTCCCTGTTACTCCGTCTCAGCTGGATGCAGAAATCCTTATGATCTTTGGTTGATTTGTTCAACTGGCATTTACTGAGGGCAAGCTCGCTGTGTGCCCACCTCACAGCAGGCTTGCTCATCTCCAAACACTCCAAATTTTCCTGTCTCAGGGCCTTTGCGTGGGCCCTCTTCTCTGTCCAGAATGCTCTTTCTAGCTGTACTTCCCTCCCTCAGCTCAAAGGCCTTCTCAGACTAACCTGTGTAAAGCGAATTGCTCTCTTTTATTTCCACCACACTTATGCTTTCCTTTACAGCTTCTTTTACTAGAATGTAGGCGGGAATTTTTGTCCAATACCCCACAGCCAGCTCAGGGCCAGGCACACTGTCAGTGTTCAATAAATATTTATTGAATGAGTGCGGTCTCTGCATATTTCAGGGTACCTGTCATATAACAGAGCCCAGTCAACTTGGAGGTGCTTGGCCGGTGGGAACACAGCTCCCTGCCTGAAGGTGCCCAGCAAGGAAGGGAGACCAGGCCCCTGAACTGAGGCCCCCCTCAGCCGCGCTCTCCTTAGTGATAACCGAAGGCCCCACGTGCCTGCCTGGGAGGGCTGACAGGTGGGGCTGATGAATTGCAGACCCAGGTCTCCGCCCAGCACAGAACCAGATGCTGGGCAGGAGCCAGACATGACACTGTTGTCTTCAAAGCCCCTGTCCCACCCTAGGCCCTGGGTGGGGATTTCAGGCCTCACCAAACCCCTCAGAGTGTCTGCCACCAGCCTCTGGGGAAAGATGGAGCCGTCCCCTGGTTCTAGTCCCAGATCTAGTCGTGTGACCGTTGACAACTATTAGAATGCTCACAGGATGAGAGGTTGGCTCTATAAAGTAAACAGTACTTTGTAAACTGCAGACCTTCTACAAGTACTCACTGAGCCTTAGGAAATTTCCCCTACTTTTGAGAGAGGAAGGGACTGTTTAAATGAGATGATGTATATAGACTGCTTAGCGCCAGGCTTGGGACTTTGTGTTTGTATTCTCGCTACTAACCAGCTGCCTACCTCTGGCTGAACAACCAACAGCCTGCACCCCCTCAGCTGGGGGCCTTGATCCATCTGTCCTCAATAAGGATTATAGCTACCATTTTTCGAGCATTTACGAGGTGTCAGGCCGTGAGCTCAGCACTTTGCGTGCATCATCTAATTCTCTCATCATAGGATGAAATAGTTGTTATTACTTCCCAATGAGGAAACTGAGGCTCAGAGACATTAGGTAATTTTCCCAAGACCCTGAAACTAGTAAGTGGCTGAAGCAGTGTTCAAACCCCAGGGTGGGAGGTCTCCAAGCTTCTAGGTCCTGGCTTCTCTTCCCTTAGCATTCTCTTCTAATAAGTGGTATTTCCTGCCAGCTACTCCTTCCTGGGCCTTTGGGGAAGGCTTCTGAGAGTCCATTTGGCCAGTCACTGGATCAGGGCAAGACAGGGTCTAAAACCTCCAGCTGAGAGTCTGCCCCGAGGCCCAGCTATGAGCTTGTGGAGCTGGGAGTGAGGAAGTCTCTGAGAGTCAAAGAAAATCCCATGTTAAAAACACCGCCCTGGGGCTTCCCTGGTGGCGCAGTGGTTGAGAGTCCGCTTGCCGATGCAGGGGACACGGGTTCGTGCCCCGGTCCGGGAAGATCCCACGTGCCGCGGAGCGGCTGGGCCCGTGAGCCATGGCCGCTGAGCCTGCGCGCCCGGAGCCTGTGCTCTGCAACGGGAGAGGCCACAACAGTGAGAGACCCGCGTACTGCAAAAAAAAAAAAACAAAAAACAAAAAAACACCTCCCTGGGGGAAGGAGAGGGGTTTGGGCAGGAACCCACAGACCCAAGGATTCACTCAACAAGTGCCTGCCAGCTGGTTCTCCAGGAGCGGCCAGTTGTACCTTCCCCACAGGATGGCAGGAGCTGCAGATACAGGCAGGCGAGTGAATCTGGCCCGTGGGAGCTCCACATGGGCAAGGTCACTCTGATGGGGCCACCCAGGGGGCCTGGCCTCTCTAGGAGGGGATGGAGCTTGAATCAGCCTTGGAGCACCTCACCAATTTGGATGAAGGAGTGGGGGTGGGATGGGCAGCCTTTTCAGCACAGAGAAGCCCTGAGTGCCACTCAGGCCATCCCACCTTTCCTGGGCTCCTGGCCTGTGCCCCACTATGTGTCTACACCACAGTCCCTAAGTGAGGGGTCGTTAGTGCTTGGTAGATGAAGAAACTGAGCCCAGGGTCCAAGGCTGCGGGTGGGATGTGCTGAATGCCAGGTGATGAGTTGGATTACTCTTAGGGAGGCCGTGGAGGGCCATCATGGGAGATTCCTAAGCATCAGTAGGTTACCTGGGCAATGTCTGGGGCAGCTTATTGCAGGGGACGAGAGCGGAGGCTAGAGACAGTATAGAGGCTGTTGGAGCAATGTTTTTTTTTTTGGCCGTGCCGCACAGCATGCGGGATCTTAGTTCCCTGACTAGGGATCGAACCTGCACCCCCTGCCGTGGAAGTGCCGAGTCCCAACCACAGGGAATTCCCTGTTGGAGCAATCTTGAGGGGCTATGAGGCAGACCTGGGCCTGGGCGAGAGCTGGAAAAAGGCCTGGGCGATGGGGCTGGACTGATGGGAGGTGCAGAAGATGTAAACAGTAAGGGATCTTAAAGACCATCTACCCAACCCACTTGTTTTACACAAGAAAACTGAGGCCCAAAGAGGGAAAGGGGATTGTCCAAGGGCAAACAAGAGGTAAAAGGTAGAACCAAGCTAGAAAGACCCTGAAAAGTTCAAGGACACCCCACCCCGATTAAACACTGAGCCGAGTTTCCTCCTATAATTGACCCTTCTTCCCCTGGGATCAAGCCCCACCTGAGGTTACCAGGGGTCCCAGTAAGACCCAGCTCAGCTTCTGTCTCACTGTGAGCCCCCGGGGCCTCTCCTCCTCTTCCCTGGGCCACAGTTGCTCATCTGTGAAATGAGGCCATTGGACCAGCTGACCACATTGGCCCCTATCTGCTCTATGTGCCCAGAGGAAGACAAGGCTAGGGCTTCTTCCTCTCTCTGGTCCCCCACCCCCTAGTCCAGCATGACACTGACACGCGGGTGGGGCTGGCTTCTTGGGGCTTACATGCCTGGGGAGGCAACATGATCTGTAAAGGATCCCTGACCCTCTCCTTTTGAACCCCAAAGAGGGCGTCTCCGTCATGTGAGGACCACAGGGGGATTAGCCACTCTGAGATGGGAGGCTGCGGAGGCGGCCAGGACACCTGGGGGAAAGAGGAAGAGAAGGAAGCGGGAGAGGGAGGGCCTCCGGGGAGGAACAGAGTGGCTGGGAAGGGCCCTGCGGGGGGTCCTGCAGTGGGAAGGAGCCTAGCCTCGCTGCTTCACTCCTTCGGAGGAGTGTGGGACATGCCACTTTCTGGCTGTAAGTTTCTGAGTACGTGACCAAGTTAAGGTGAGCTAATCTGGGGGCCAGGCCAGAAGCAGGGGGATGCCTGGGCCAGGAACCTGGGAGGAGGGGAAGGAGAGGTGTGGTTGGCCTGGAGAAAAGAAGAGGGAGGCAGAAGCAAAGGAGTCAGGGTCCCTGCCTGAGAGCTATGCAGGCAGTAAGAGTGGGGGGGGGACTTGGTTTTCGTTTTCGTTTTTTTAAATTTATTTTTTATTTATTTATTTTTGGCTGCGTTGAGTCTTCGTTGCTGCACGCGGGCTTTCTCTAGTTGCAGTGAGCAGGGGCTACTCTTCGTTGTGGTGCGCGGGCTTCTCATTGCAGTGGCTTCTCTTGTTGTGGAGCACAGGCTCTAGGCACACGGGTATCAGTAGTTGTGGCTCGCGGGCTCTACAGCGCAGGCTCAGTAGTTGTGGCGCACGGGCTTAGTTGCTCCGTGGCATGTGGGATCTTCCTGGACCAGGGCTCGAACCCATGTCCCCTGCATTGGTAGGTGGATTCCGGACCACTGTGCCACCAGGGAAGTCCCGTGTGGGGGACTTTGAATGATGCCTGGTCCCTGATGAGTCACTGCCTGGTGTCACATACAGCCCCAGACACAAGGACACCTGGCATGGAGGGGCAGAAAGCATAAATTTGGAGCAGAGCGAGGCCTAGATTTCAGACCTTTCCACTCACTAGTTGTGTGGCCCTGGGCTGGTCTCTTGGCCTCTCTGAGCCTCTGATTCTAGAAGGGAATAGCAGTTGTTTCATCCTTACTGGCAGGCTGTGAGATCAGATGTCAGTCTTACCCCAGACCCTCCCACTCCCCTTGCTGGTCAAATGCCACTTCTTCACCCAAGCACGCCACCCCCCAGGCCTTGGGAGTGGCATTATTCCTCAGTCTCCCACACCACCACAGTCCCTGGGGCTACAGGAAGCCTTCTGGGAGTGCCCCAGTCCCTCTAAAGGGGTTGGAGCCAATCCAGGGCCTGTGCAGTGAGGGGACCAAATGGGAGGCTGGGGTAGGGAGTGCAAGGACCCTCCCAAACCTGCTTCACCACCGTGTTCCCCCCACTCTCTGATGGGATATTTGCAACTCCCTCCCCTTTTTCTAAGCTCAGGCCCTGCTTGTCTGTTCCACAACAAGGAGTGAATGTTATTTAAAAGGAGATCAGGAGATTTGCCTTAAATAGGCATGGAGTGCAGTGCCAGGGCCCAGGGTGCAGGGCGGGGGAGGAGGCCACCCTGGGTGTTGGAGAGAAAGGACTGGAGCTGAACAGAGAGAACACCCTCCCTAAGGGTGTGCACAGCCCTTCACAGTTTACCCAGATTAGTCCTGGGCTGTGGTGGATCGGTTACACGGGGCTTATTCTCACCCTACCCCCATTCTGAGGATGGGGAAACTGAGGCCTAGCTGACGGGTGTGCTAGTTGCCAGGTGGCATCTGAGGAGGATGCCATGGTCTTTCTGCTTCAGTCCCCAGGAGCTGGGGCCTCCAGCAGCAGGGAGGAGGCCCCTGCAGGGTTGGGGGGTAGGTCCTGAGGCCTCCCCCTGACACCTACCCCCACCACCAGGTCCCAGGCCTTTGGCTCCTGCCCCTGGGTTGCCCCTGCTTGCCCTCCCAGCCCCAGCTTGTAACTGGACGCCCTCCTCACTCGACACCTTCCCAGGTGAGCTGGGGCTCTGCTTACTGAACCCAACACCAGCTGGGGGAGGGGAGTGAGGGGGCACCCCTGGCGCGGGCATCTGCCGGGAGGCTGCGAGGCTGCAGGAGGGAGCTGGAGGTGGTGGGAGTCCAAGGAGTGGAAGGTGGGCTGACTATCAGCCTCCTCCCCGCAGGGCTAGTCTGGCACCCGGGTTCACTGCCCCATTCAGGGTCTCCTACCAAGCCCCTCCCCTTCCATCTCATCCCCTCCCAGCCTTTTATGTCTCAGCAGGTGATGCTCTTGGAATCCTAAAGAAATGGAGTCTTGAGTGTGGGGTTTCAGGAACAAAGCTAGGGGAAAGGAAGCAGCGCCTGCTTCCTCCTTTTTGCAAAGGTCCTGAACACCAAGGTGAGGCTTCAGACACCTGGGTGCCATCCTGGCTCTGCCATTTACAGCCCTGTGACCTTGAGCTGCCCACCTTCTGTGAGCCTCCTCTGTAAACTAGGTCTAAAGATCCCCCTCATAGAGTCATCAAAGATGCTCAGATAAGAAGGTGGACAGAGGCAAGAAGAGGGGCAGTTATGATACACACAGTCACCGACCAGGGCTGGGACTCAAGTTTGTTTTGGGAAGGAGAGGGGACAAGACCTCATTCTCCCCTTCCCCTTAGAGGCTGGGCACAGCCTGGGTCCTCCAGGAGGGAAGACTGAAAGAGAGTTTACTCTGGGCTCCTGCTAATTCTCTTTGTTATTCTCTGGCCACCCTAGAGGCTGGGGGACAGGGGGAGGGAGAGATGAGGAGGGTTGCAGGGTGGCCTCTTCAGGTAAGTGCAATAAAGGCCACTAGGAACTAACCATGAGGGTTTACCACATGCCTGTCCCCACCCCAGCTCTTTACCTGTCCTAACTCCATGGCTAATGATGAAATTTGGGCTGAGGTTTTAGGCAGCATGTCCAAGGTTACACAGCAAGTTGTGGAGCCAGTATCTGGCTTCAGTGCCCTCTGCTGACCTTGCAAATATCCCAGGACCCTGGGACTTGGGTTCCAGACCCAGCCTGCAGTGTGACCTTGGCCAAGTCACCTAACCTTACAGGGGATTAGTTTCATTTCCCCATAAGGTGGGGATAATGTCCCACTCTCCTCTTGGGGTTATTGTGGAAAAACAAGGGGGCTAATGAACTCAAACCATGAGACACTCAACAGATACCTGGTACTAGCTTCTCAACAAAGAAGCTTCCCTATGCCTACTGGCCGCCCCAGCTCCTGAGGTGGCCCACCCAGGCACAGAGACTGGAAGACAAAGGACCCGGACAGGTCTCTGGGCAGAGACCGACTGACAACTTGGCGCCACCTAGTGGTGTCTGGTGTGTGGTGCTTGGGGAGCAGGAGGCCCACTACTCTGGGATGCAGCGGTCTGAGCACCACCATTGGCCCTGTAGGGGTGAGCAAACTGTGCCAGGATCTCAGAAAGGAGCAGCTCATGCCTCGCTAAACCCTCCCCATGCCTCCGACTGAGGGTAGGGTGAAGGTGGGCCCTCCACCAGTCCCTCTGTCTCAGCCCCACCTCTTACTCCCTTTGGACAGCTCTGTGAACACCAAGTGGAGTGCACAGGGTTCCAGTTCCAGCTCTGCCACTGCCTAGCTCCCCAGGCCTCACCTACCTCCTCTGCAAAATGGGAGTAAAAATCCCCACCTCTCAGGGGATGGCACTGTCCCTGAATTCTTTAAATATCAAACATTTTATGAAGTGTCTCCTTTCTAAAGTAATTGTGCTCAGTGCTTTGGTGCACAAAGACATCTAAGCCAGGTCTCTTGCTACTGTGGGGTCTCCAGTGTCTAGCCAGCACCTGGATAAATATTTGTGAAATGAATGAATGAATAAATGAACGCACAAGACGGGCAGGAGGTCTCCTTTATCCCAGTGTGACAGGATATTACTGAGGATGTTTTCTTGGTTCTGTCGGTCCTTATCCCTCCACCCCACCCCCAAATTCTAAGTGGGGTCACCAGGCTTCTTTGTCTCAAATCTGGAAGCTATCTGAGGACACAGTGTTTCCTGGCTTTTGCATCCTAGGTCCACTTCCTTGAGGGGATTACGTTGGGGGTAAGGAGAATCAGAGAGGAAGGTCTCCAAGACAGGGGAGGGTCCAGTGATCAGAGGGTCCCCTGGGAGTACCACAGGGAGATGCAGGGTTCCAGAGGGCATGGTGTGAGGCCCCCAGAGAGGTTATGGCTCTGGGAACGCCCTCCCCCACCCTGCCCCCGGGCCTGGGCAGAGTTATGGCCTGTGGATGCTGGTCACTGCGGGTGTCAGCAGCTACCACGAGGCCCTGGAGCTGAGAGGCCTGCTCCTATGAGGCCTACTCCTGCCTGTATGACCCTGAGGGTGGGGAGCCCCCAATCCTGACTGAGATAGGGGTTTCCCTACACCCCCCAGGGATTCAGGTTTAAAGTTAGATTAAATGAGATGCCAAGAAAATAAAGAACTGGGAGGTTCCTTGCACACCTCCCTCATGAGGCAGTCTACTCTCATGATCTGGCCTGAGGGGCAGGGATGTCTGGAGCTCCCCCTCCTATGAACATGTTTGCCCTCCTCCAGGGGCCTTCAGGAGAGCATCCTCACCTTGAGAGAGGATTGCTAAGGACAGGACTTTCTGGTGCCCAGACGGTCTCATGAGGAAGACATCTTTAAGCAGGGTGAGTTCATCTGAGAGCAGGGAAAGCTGAAATCAGTCCCTGGGGAAGGGAAAGGGGCTGGAGGTGGTGGGGATGCCTCAGCAGTGTAAGTTGAGGGGCGGGGTCAGAGAGGAGAGTCCCAGGAGAGTGTACAGAAGAAATAACTGCATCTCCAAGACATCTTCAAGAGCCTGGCTCTGGAGGATGATGGGAGATTCATCTCTGGGCAGAAGCCCTGGTCCTTCTTGCACCCTGAGAGCATATTCAGCCTCTTGTCAGTGGCTGCAGGCTCTGCAGGAGACCAAGCTCAACCAGAGACATGCCCACCTGTGTAGCTCAGGACTCCTTCCCTGGTGGCTGTGCTCGCTGTCCAGGGGTGGCCACAGAGGTCCTCCTGGCCAGCTGCTCCCAGCTCCACCTTCAGTGACTAGCCTCCCTGGTTCCCACTGGTTCCCAAGCCTGGGTTTCTGGGCTTCATATCAGTTCTTTGCGCTAGGCTTCTGTTCTGCCACCTTCCTTTCCCACTCAAGTTATCTTGACTTGGGAACACCCTGATCCTTGAATGGTACCGCATTTAAAAGCCCCCATGGTTGCCCACTTGTGTGTGTGGGGTCACCCTGATGGGCTTGGCTTCTCCTAAGACTGTCTTGTATTTGGGGCAGAGGAAAGGGTTCATGCCACAGAAAAACAGTTGATTCCTCAGGGTCAGGAAGGGTGGTGGCAAGTGCAAGGCAGGCAGGGGTCATCCAGGGGGCCCGGCTGGCACCCCTCTAAGCCCCCACATCTTGTTTGCCAAAGGAGCCAGTGTAGGAACAGGCAGGACTGTGCTCTACGGACACCACGGTGATGATAACCATTAGTCATCATAAATTTTATTTATTTATTTTGGCTGCGTTGGGTTTTCGTTGCTGCACGTGGGCTTTCTCTAGTTGCGGTGAGCGGGGGCTACTCTTCGTTGTGGTGCGCAGGGTTCTCATTGCAGTGGCTTCTCTTGTTGTGGAGCACAGGCTCTAGGCGCGCAGGCTTCAGTAGTTGCGGCACGTGGGCTCAGTAGTCGTGGCGCACGGGCTTAGTTGCTCTGCGGCATGTGGGATCTTCCTGGACCAGGGCTCGAACCCGTGTCCCCTGCATTGGCAGGCGGATTCTAAACCACTGCGCCACCAGGGAAGTCCCATAAATGTTAATAACAGCTACTGATTGACCTCCTGCCATGTGGCTGGCCTTTCTCCCAACAAACCTATGTGGATGTCAGTTACCACCTGCACTTTATAGGTAAGGAAACCCTCTCAGAGAGGTTGTGTAACATGCCTAAAGTTGCACAGCTGGTGAGTGGTAAAACCAGGATGGAAAGCCAGGTCTCTCCCCAATCTATAACCATCAGTCAAATTCTCCACAGGCTGTGCCTCCTCCACGAAGCCCACCGTGAATGTCTGAGGCCCTGTAGCCCCTCTGAAACACCATGGCACTGAGCCCCCATTTAAGCAGACACTCCCTGAGCACACAATCTTCATGTGCTGGAGCCTCTGCTGGCTTTTGGGAGACAAAGACAAACACCTTCAAGCACCCGAGATTTCATATCCCCTAGCAACCAGCATGGTTTCCGCCTTCTTAAGCTCTCCCACCATTGGCAATTTTACATTTAACTAACCATTGCTCTCTAGAGCTGCCACTGCACGCTTCCACTATAACCTGTATTTATCAGCCAGAACTGATAACCTTTTCACTCATAAGCAGTGAACCTTAATAGTCTTTGCCAGCCTATGAGGGCCCCTGAGCAATTTACATATCAGCTGAAGCTATGATGGTCAGAACATCCAAGCTGGAGCCCCAGTAAGGCACAAAGTGAGAAAGTTTCAACCGAGGCCCCCAGCATTTGGACATTGTGACAGGCCCATTTCCCATCGTGTGAATTCTCTAGTGTGTCCTTTTCAGACTGTTGGGTGACGGCAATTCGCTATGAGTCACCAACCTCAGGTAACTCAGCTTTGCCAAATAACCAGTGATACTAACAAAAGCTCATATAAGGGTGCTCTGAGCTCAGCCATCAAGGCGTTAACAGACACCTCTGTGTGACCAGGTATGCGGGGTGGGGTAGGGGTAGCACCCCGGAAAGGGTCAGCCAGTGCCCCAGGTAGGGGTTCTTAAAGGGACCATAAGACTCAACTCACAGTCCTCACACAGTTCACAGGTTTATTTGTCCAAAATAAATACAGTCTGAGAACATCCATTTCAATACTCCTACACACGACTTCTTCACCAAAAGAGCAGCGTAAGATACAGACACACAGTTTGCAGTGCATATTCTCAGGTTAGGCTCAGGAGGGTGTTTGCCCTGGCTTGTGCTGGGCTGGGTCTAGCTGTGAAGATCCCCCCCCCCCCAGCAAGGTTCCCTTCTCTGCTTGGGACCTGAGTCCCCTGCCAGGACCCCTACAGCCTGTTCCTGCTCCTGAAGGACCTGCCACCTCTCCTCTCTGCAGCCTAAAGAGAGCGGCATTCACAACTGTGTGGCCCTGTGGCCAGCCCCTCGCAGAGAGCTCTGTCCTATAACACCAGCTACCGCTGCAGGCCCATTGCCGACTCCTGACCCCGGAAGCAGCTCACCCCGGGCAAGGGGAAAAACTGAGGCACAGCTGGCAAATGGATGGGAAGCACTCTCTCCTGAGCCCTGCCAGGAGACTGAGAGCCCCTGATGAAGGGAGAAAGGGACATTCACTACCCTCCCCCAGGTATCCCCTGGGGCCTGGCCCACCAGGGAGCAGGAAGAGGGGGAGACCACCCTTTGTCTTCTCTTTGCAGATCAAAGGTTCGGGTCCACGTTCTCCTGGTCTGAGGCTGCCTCATCATCATCTGGGGACTCCTATATCAGAGCCAGAGAAACCCAGTCATGGGCTTGTGCCACCCCCGGGTCGTAGCCTGGGGGCCAGCATCTCCTTCCTCTCGGCCCTGCTGCCAACGGAGCCAGAGGAGGCTCTGCCACCCCCTCCCCATGGTCCTTTGGCCTTCCCTCTGTCCTAGCTCCCAGGCTGCCCACGGCCACATGGCCCACCATTGGGTGACTCCCTCTTACCAGGCTGAGGCCCCTGTCCTGCCGCAGGGTAGCATAGAAGCTCAGCACACGGGGGTCACAGCGAATCACCATGGGGTCAAAGTCCAACACACATAGGCCCTGCAGGCTGCGGGCCCGGGAAAGGGCCACATAGGCCTGGCCGCTGGCAAACACACGGCCCAGAGAGATCTCCACGCAATCCAAGGACATGCCCTGGGGGATGGAGGGACAGGGCTGGAGCCAGCTCAGCCTGAATTCACTTGTGCCCAGGAACCTGACCCCACCTCCACCAGCCCAGCTATTGCCCCTGATCTCCTTGCCCAGTCCAGAGATTCTGAGTCAGAGAGACAGGATGATGGGTGTCTGAGTAGGGAGGTGTCCAGGAAATACAGATCCAAGATAAGAGTAGAGGGATAAGGGTGAAAGGAAAGAGCTCAGGTCTGGGTCAGACAGGCATAGAAATGAATCTTGGCTCTGCAGGGCACTAGCTGTGTGACCTTGGACAAGTTACTTAACCTCCCTGAGCCTTGGTTTCCCCTTCTGTAAAACAAGAACAATTATTACAACTATACCTCCTACAGTTGTCGTAATATGTTAAAATTAACATATCCAATAGTGGCTCAGAAAATGGCAGGGCCCAAGATGACAGAGGGGAAGTGTATGTGTCTAGGAAAGAGAGAGGAAGTGGGATGGGAAATGCACGAAAGAAAGGTTTATTCTACAGCTGGTCTGGAACTTTCCATCCAGGGCAAGTTCAACCCTCACAAAGCCTCGAAGACCCCCCCGCCCTTCAACATGCCCCAGGCCTATCCTGCCCCCGTCCCCACACTCACCTGGCTCTTGTGGATGGATATGGCCCAGGCCAGCTGGAGGGGCAGCTGCTGCCGGCTGAGAAGCCGGCCCCCAGTGGCCTGCACCACCCAGCGGTCTGCACGGATGACCTCGGTGACTCCACACAGGAACCGCACCTGGGGCAGCCCTGAGGGAGGCGTGGAGAAGTCCCACCTTTCAGTCCCGCTCCAGGGCTCCAAGGTGAGGACAGGCCTCACCTTTCCATGCTAGCCTTTTCCTCTGCACACAAACCCCAGGGCCCTGCTGCAAACCCCCCGAGCAGTAGGACTGCTCCCCTATCACTTACCTCTCCCCTCGGCTTCAAACCCAACTACTACCCCTCGGGCACCATTTACCAGGCCCCGAGACACTGCCAAGTTCTTCACCAGCATCACCTGCGAGAGAAGGAAAACTGGAGGCATGGACAGCAGGGCATCCCTACGCCTGGCCTCAGCTCCAGGGGTCGCTTTGGCAGATCTCTGAGGCTGGGGTCTGTCACAGACGGGCACTGAGTCTGCTGGGGCCCCTGCGACAAACTGCTTTATTTCCTTAGGTCTCAGTTTCCCCTTGTGCCAAAGGGGAATGACATTTGCTCAGTTTGCCTCAGAAGGAGGGGGTAAAGAACAATAAGGTGACAGGGCACAATGACCATGTCTATTAGAGGGAATGTGTATGGACCTCAATCTTGAGGGATAGCCCTCTTCCAACCACTGTGCCTGCATTTCCCCCTAGGTGCCCTTTGGAACCTGAGAAAAGGATCCCACCCTCACCATTGTGGAAGGAAGGAGGACGCTCACAGTAGAGGCTACACTACAGAAGACAACTGAGTGCGGTAGGTATTTTACTCTGAATTTAGAGATGGGGAAAACCAGCTTCAGCAAAGGAAAAGGATTTGTCTAAAGCAACACTGCCTGGAGCTTCAGGTGGAGGAAGAGGAGGGCAGTGGAAAATGGAAAGCAGGAAGGTGACTGGGAACAGGAGGAAAGAAGTTTGCTATGGTCACATCTGGGCCCTCTGGCTGTGGAGCAGCCCGTGCAGAGGGGCTAGGATCAGGGAGGCCGATGCTCACAGGGTCTAGGCCCTGCTTCCCACTCACCTGAGCCCCCAGCTTTAGCTGAAGGAGCTGGCTAACGGGACATTGGGCATCCAGGGTCCGGGCTTGCTCAGGGTCACTGTCCATGGCCTCAAAGCTGTGTACCTCACCTGGGAAAAGAGAGTTGGGCAAACAGATTACAAGTCACTGACTTGTGGCTCAATTTCCGAAAAAACACATATTAGACCAGGGCATGGAGAGAGGTAGTGAGCACAGCTCAAACCTAGCTGGGGCTTTGGAATCAGAGGCCTGGGTTCAAGTCTCATTTTTAGTGTTTACTGGCTGAATGACTTTGACCCAGGAAAGGTCACATCTCTCAAAGACACAATTACATCTGCAAATGTAAGGGACTTTATGGTCACAGGGGCTGGGACCGAGATATCTAAATGACACCAAGGGCCCAGGCTGCCTGGGGGGCCACGCCTGCCTGATGGCCTCTCCCAGCTGGTCTGGCCCAGCCCCAGCTCCCTGCTCACCTGGTAGTTTCTGCAGCTGCCTCTCGTTGGTAAGGGCCACATCATCCTGGTGGGTGCAGAGCCTCGTGGCCACAATCCCATCTCGCCCCACCCTGTGGGCAGCCGTGGCCCGGAGCTGGCGGGTGACCTCATCTGAGCACCTGCAGAGGCCAGGCTATCAGGGCGGAGCCTACCTGAACACCAGGGAAGGCGGGGCACGTGGGTGATACGGCCCATGCAGCAGGCCGTGGACCAGGCTTGGGGACTGGATGGGGCACCAGGGCAAGATTTGCTGGTTCCCCAAGCTGGCCAACTTGTTCCTTCCTCACTTGGACCCCAGACATGGAGAATAAGCACGGGGGTGGTGCTTGGCTGTGATCATGGGCAGGCACCCTTCCCTGTGTCTGCCCCCAGGTTGGAGCTAGCCGCTCCCCTGAGGAAGTTAGATATGAGGAGTGAGCATAGGCCAGAGATTTAGAGACTGAGGTGAGGCTCTGATGTTGATACCCTGTAATACTGGTACCCTATAATCAGATTGGCCTCCAAGCTACAATTTTCTAGCCCCTTGCCTGCTGCCTTAGGGGAAAAAAAAATCTAGCCTGTGTTTCTATTTTCCCCAAAGCCTTCCTCCAGGGAAGCCTGGGTGCTGCAGCAACTCAAGTGAGAGGAGGGGGAAGAAGTTGGGAACACCTCTCACTGCTCTGCCACTCAGCCTTTCTCTTGTCCCCCACACTTGCTGGTGTATGCTGTGCACCTTCCTACCTGCCTCCTGTCCCCAGGCATAGAAAGCCCCTCACCACCACCACCTGCTTCCTTCATCCCATCCCAATCTGACCTGGGTCCCAAGACCCAGCTGCGGTCCATATCTTCTGCCCTCCTGGCCTCCTTTCCACTCCCAAGTTAGAGTACCTGTAGCATTTCAACCTTTTGTCCTAGCTGGGGTGGGATCATGTCTGCAACCTCCTCTCCCCCACCAAGTGGCCGCACAGGCTCAAAGAGTAGAAGGAACTTGGGTTTTAGAGTCAGACCTGAGTTCAAATCCTAGCTCAGCCACGTACTAGCCATGACTTTGGACAAGTCACTTCACCTCTTTGAACCCCAGTTTCTGCATCTGTAAAATGGGAGTGTTAACATCTCTGAATAACTCTTGTGTCTCCATCTGCCCATAATTCCCTGAGATGTACTCTGTGCCAGGCCCTGTGCTGGATGATAGGGACCCAACCCTGGGGGGGGGCTGGGCCCCAGTGCTCACAGAGTGACCATCCCCAATGGGGCCATGAAGCATTTCTCTCCCTTCTCTGGGTTCCTGTGCTCCTCTCTGACCCACGCTTGGATCCGCATCCCATGGCCCCTTCTCTATTCACCAGGGCCCACCTGCCCAGCCGCACAGCTTGCAGCAGAGAGATGAAGGTCTTGTCTGTCTGCCTCCACACCTCAGTCAGCTCCAGGGTCACTGTGACACATCTCCTCCAGCTCTTGGCCTGGTGGGGGCAAGATGGGGTGTCAGGGAGCAGAGCAGACCCCTATGGGGGTTAGGGCCAGAGGGTGAGTGCTACCTGGAAGCAGAACTGTGGGGGCTGGGATCCCTTGGTTACAGGCGGCAGCTGCAGGAAGTCCCCACAGATGATGAGCTGGATCCCTCCAAATGGCTTGTTCTGCTGCCGGACAGCTCTGGAGAGGAGCATGTGGTGCTTTAGGAGCTGGGGTGAGCGAGTTCCACAAGGAAGACCACCAGAACCCAGTCCTCACTGCCCATACTGACCTGGCCACGGCCTCCAGCTTATCAAATAGGTCCGCTTCCACCATGGAGATCTCATCAATGACTAGCCGCTGGCAGTTCAGCCAGCCCTGCCGTACACCTGGCCGCTGGGCCAGGGCCACACACTGGGCCAGGGGAGCCTGACCCGAGCCAATGCCTGTGAGTGACACTATTCAGCCTGGGCTGAGATCCCAGCCCTGTCTCAACCCTGACCTCCCCTCTCTTCCCACCTGCCTGGCTTGCTCCCAGCTTAAGTCCCAGAGGCTCTCACTTACCTGCAAAGGCATGGAGGGTAGTACCCCCGATGTGGCAGGCTGCCACCCCAGTGCTGGCAGTGGCCACAGTGCCTGTGGGAGGCAGTGAGCCCAGGATACGCTTCAGCAGATAAGACTTCCCCGTCCCTGGGCAGAAGGCAAAGTCAGGGCCACTTCTCCTCCATCCTAGCACACCACTGTTCTCCCCACACCCACTCTGCCCCCCACTACCTGCACTCCCAGTGAAGAAAATGCTCTGGCCTTTCAGGACAACCCTCAGCACAGCAGCCTGTTCCCTGGAAAGCTCTGGTTTGGTGGGGGGCAAGCTCAGCTTCTTCACAGGCAGGGGCCACCTTGGGACTTCCTGGGGGGATAGGGCTGTCTCAGGGCCTCCCCACATTCCCTAGGCATTGCCCCCTCCCTTCTTGGCCTGGTAGCCCTTTGTGTCTCTGCTGGCTTCTCTCCTTGGAGCCCTTGGGCAGCCTCGGTTCACCTGGAGATCTTGCCAGTAACCACAGGGATCCAGGTCTCTCCTTGAGGAAGGGACCGAGGCTGGATCTCCACTGACTCCTGGTGCCCTGAAGACCCCAGTGTGCAGGTCCAGATTCTCCTTCAGCTTTCTCCCCTGGGTTCCCTAACTCTCCTGGTTCTCTTACCCATCCTTCCTTCTCACTACCCTTCCTGTCACAGATGTGTCTCTCTTGCCTCAAAACACCCAAGCAAAACCCTGCCTAGCCAGGGCGCCTTCTTGCCGCATCTCCTTCTTCTCACCAGCTTGTCTCAAACCTCTGTGGTCTGTGATCCATTTGTTCCAGTTCCCGAACACTGTCAGACCCACCAGACTTTGTCCCCCTATCTGATTGGACCTGTTGGCTGCCCCTACACAGCTGACCACTTCGTTCTCTCCAAAACCTCCTCTCCTCCTCCAGGGCGACCAAGTTCCCACTTTTCTTCTGAAGCACCTTCTCTGCTTTCTCTTTTAATGTGACCTTGGCCCCCTTTTCCTAGTCTCCTTACTCAGTCTCAGGGATTGCACCATGAGAAACATGCACAATTCCCATATTCCTGTCATTCTCATAAGTCTGATGAGCATCTCGTCTGAGATAACCAGTAGCCACCTGAATACCTCCACCATCTTCCCCCCACACTTGGGCTTTCTCGGTCTCTTCCGTCTCAGTGGCACACCCACTCCCCAAGGCGTCCCCCCTATCCTGTCCTCACGGTGCTGGGCTTGGCCCCGGACCGGGGCTCCGTGGGCTGCTTCACCGGCGTGGAGTCCGTGACCCAGGTGGCCGCCGCGCGCCGCAGCTCCTCGGGCTGCACCGGGCTGATGGTGACGAAGTCGCGGGGCCGCGGGCCAAGCAGCTGCGTGCGGGCGGAGGCCGGCCCGGGACCCGGGGCCGCGGCCAGCTTGAGGCGCAGAGTGCGCAGGAAGCGGCGCAGGCGGTCAGGGGGGCAGTCGGAGAGCAGCAGCTGCACCGCGCCGGTCCGGGGAGCGCCGTCGGCGGGAAGCCGCAGAGTGCTGCGCCCGGACGCGGCGAAGCGCGTGAAGAGGCGCGCGGCGCGCAGGGGAAAGCACCGCGGCCGCCCCGCGGGCCCGGGCGCCTGCAGCCTCAGCATCAACTCGCGGCGCTCGTTACGACCCAGTCTCAGCTCCGCGGTGCGTAGGGCCTGGCGCCTTCGCGGCTGCCCGCCCGGGCTCAACTCCTCCACAGCAACACGGCACCGCAGCTCCGCGTCCGCGCATTCCGCTGCCACTGCCTGGGTGCCCGACAGCATCGCCACCAACCCTGCAGGTCTGCAAAAAGACCGGAGCGCAGGGGTCATCACAGGTGGTATAGAGGTCAGGACGGAGAGCCGGGTCATGGCCACAAAGGGTCCCGGGGCTGTCACTGGTAACACAAAGAGTTCACGGAGAAGGTAAAAAGGGTCCTGGGGCGAACCGGAAATTCTCTTAGAAATTACTCTCCTACACAATAATTTCCAGAGCGGCGGATGGGCAGCGTCAAGTACACCCAGGGTTGGAGAACCTCGGCTGTCCGACAAGGGCCACAGAAGGGATCCCCTGAGCAGAAAAGAAGCCTGCTTCCAAGAGACCCAGGGCGGGCACGAGAATCCTGAGTGTCCCCCCCCCCCCAGGAAGCAGGGGACGTGTGGAGGTAAGCAGGGGACTGACATGTAATCAGTGCCTTCTGTCTTCCAGGTACGTTCACTGGTTTATATGCAGCCAAGCAGGTCTCACTATTCCCCGTGTACAGAAGTGGAAAACAGGCTGAGAGAGGCCACAACGGCTGGTGGGAGTCAGGGCTTGTGTGATTCTGAAGCCCCGGCGCTTCCCATCTCCAAGGTGGGATGGGGTAGAAAATATTTGGCTAGGGAAATCGCGGAGGGACCCTGGCGTCCGGCTTTCCGTTCACCCTCCGTCTGACCCATTCGTACGCACCCTCCCGGCAGGGACCCCTTGAAGAGGCAGGCGCTCTGCCTCCCACCTCTAGGATCGGGTGAACACTCACTTGCGCCAGCACTCGGGCGAACAAGCTGAACAAGGTCGGCATGTAGTCAAAAGTAGGGACACTAGAAACTTTCAAATACTGGGTGTAGAGAATCACCCTATCACCGGCCGGATCTTTAAATTTTCCAGCCAATCAGAGACACCGGGCGTGACAACGGGAGTGTCTTTCTTTGGGTTTCAACTCGCGGGGCTTGGGCTGTACCAATAGCACGCCGGAGGAAGGAGGCTTATTGTGGTGGCGGAGCATACCAAGTCGCGCGGACTAGTGGGTGTGGTGGGAGGGGGCGGGGACTGCAGCGGGGCCGCGCGTGGTGTTGTGTCACCAATCGCGTCTTTGAAGGTTTACTTTCAGAACCATACCTCCAACGCACACTCCCTCCTCTCTAGCCTTCGCACTAAGGCTGAACTTGGCCTTGCGGAAGAGCTGCCTCTGATCCCTCTCATCTCTGTTTACACTCACTGGACCTTTGCCCATTTTTGGGCAGACCCCCCCAAACCCTCGCGCGCGCGCGCGCGCGCGCGCACACACACACACACACACCCATGGCCTACTGCTGTCGCTGCCCACCCCGCCCCCAACAGCTCTTTACACGCTTATCTGTCTCTGTAACCATCATTTTAGGCATTTGTCTTTCCCATGTGTCTGAGACCCGTCAGTGAGGAACTCTTGAGACCTGTGTACAAGGGAAGTGTGTGGGCCGCTGTCTTCGGGAATTCGCATCCCTCTCATTGAACTGAATGCTTAGGGAATTCATTTTTAATTATCTTTTTCCTCCCTCATTAAATCTTGGAATGACATAGCTAGAAGGCATCTTACAGGTGAGTCAGCCTGCTCATTTATTGAATTGCCCCCATTTTTCAAATGAGGAAACCAAGGCTCCAAGAAGTTTTACCAGATGTCACATAGCTTGTAGATAGCAAAACAAAGCCTTGAACCCAAGTCTAAGCCTGCTAGTTTAACTGCTACACCACACTGCTCCCAGGTGACTGGTCTAACTTGGTGAAGGGAGTCCAGCCCTGGACTGGAATCTCAGCTCGACAGCCAGTGCATTGCCCCAGGCCTGCCAGTCAGATGTTACTCTAAGCAAGTTTCCTTAATGTCTCAAGCCTTTGTTTCCTCATATTTAAAAATGGAGAAAGATGAAGATGTGATGATTGCACAACTCTGTGACTATACTAAAAAGCATTAAATTATTTGCTTTAAATTGTATGGTATGTGAATTATATCTCAATAAGACTGTTAGGAAAAAATCATGAGAAATATTTTTCCTCTTAAGTGTTGTCTTGACATATGAGTACTAGTGGCACAGGAAAATTTTTAATGTCACTGTGGTAGGCAGAATAATGACCCCCTGCCCCGCAAACTGCAAAGATGTCTGCATCCTAATCCCCAGATTCCTTTTGTGAATATGTTACCTTACATGGCAAAAGGGACTTTGCAGATGTGATAAATTAAGGATCTTGAGATGGGGAGATTACCCTGGGTTGTCTGGGTAGGCCCAACTAGGATTCTTATAAGGGAGGCTAGAGAGTCAGAGAAGGAGATGTGATGAGGAGGAAGCAGAAGTGCATGCGTGTGTGTGTGTGTGTGTGTAAGAGGGAGAGACAGAGAGAGAAAGATTGATTTGAAGATGTTACTGCTGGCCTAGAAAAGGGAAGAAAGGGCCATGAGACAAGCCATGGAATACAGGAGGTTTCTAGAAGCTGGAAAAGGTGAGGAAGTGGGTATCCCCCTCTAGGTTCTCCAGAAGGAACACAGCTCTTGATTTTAGTCTAGTGAGACACATTTTAGGCCTCCAGAACTGTAAGATAATAAATTTGTGTTGTTTTAAGCCACTAAATATGTGATAATTTGTTACAGCAGCTATAGCAATAAGAAACAAATACAATCATAAGCTAGAAAGCGAAAGCTGGGATTATGAACCCATGTCTGTTTATTTCCAAAGCCTGTGTTCTCTCTTTCCACTACCCTCTGCTCAGTGGGCCTAGCACACTCACACTGTCGGCTACCTTCTCCCTTCTCTCTGTGTAGTACCCCAGACCAGTTCTAGAGAAAGCATGGAGGCTTCCACATGAATTTTCCCCTAACATTTTCTTTCTTTTGGCTTTCAATTTTTTTTTTTTTTTTTTGGCCTCGCCACTCGGCTTGCGGGATGTTAGCTCCCGACCAGGAATCGAAACCCGCCCCCCGCAGTGAAAACCCCGAGTCCTAACCCCTGGACCGCCAGGGAATTCCCTCAAGTTTTTTTTTTTTCCCGGTACGCGGGCCTCTCACTGTTGTGACCTCTCCCGCTGCGGAGCACAGGCTCCAGACGCGCAGGTTCAGCGGCCATGGCTCACGGGCCCAGCCGCTCCGCGGCATGTGGGATCCTCCCGGACCGGGGCACGAACCCGCGTCCCCTGCATCGGCAGGCGGACCCTCAACCACTGCGCCACCAGGGAAGCCCCCAAGGTTCTTTAAATTGTAAAATATACATAACGTAAAATTTACCACGTTGACTATTTTTACGTGTACAATTCATTGCCATTAAGTACATTCAAATGTTGTATAACCATCACCTCTATTTCTAGAAAAGTTTCATTATTCCGAAACAGAAACTTTGTACCCATTAGACAATGGTTAGACAACCATTAGACAACTCCCCATTCCTCTCTCCTCTCAGCCCCTGGTACCCCAAACATTTTATTCTGAAAATATTCCAACATATACAGAAAGATAGAAAGACTTTCACAGTGAACACCATATACCTACCACCAAGATTCTACAATTAATATTTTGCTGTATTTGTTTTAACACATCTAACCATCTATCCATCTCCCCATTCATCAATCCATTTTTTAAAACATCTTTATTGGAGTATAATTGCTTTACAATGTGTGTTAGTTTCTGCTTTATAACAAAGCGAATCAGCTATACATATACATATATCTCCATATCTCCTCCCTCTTGCGTCTCCCTCCCACCCTCCCTATCCCACCCCTCTAGGTGGTCACAAAGCACCGAGTGTCAATCCATTTTTTTGTTATTCATTTCAAAGTTGCAGACAACAGTTCATTTCACGTCTGAACACTTCAACATGCATAGAATTAACTAGAGTTTATGCTTACCTTTTAAAAAAAGAATTTATTTATTTATTTGGCTGCACCGGGTCTTAGTTGCAGCAGGCGGGTTGTAGTTCCCTGACCAGGGGTCCAACCCTGGCCCCCTGCATTGGGAGTGCAGTCTTAACCACTGGACCACTAGGGAAGTCCCTATGCTTACCTTTTTTTTTTTCTTCTTAAATAAATTTATTTATTTATTTTTGGCTGCATTGGGTCTTCGTTGTTGGGTCTTCGTTGCTGCCCGCGGGCTTTCTCTAGGCGCAGCGAGCGGGGGATACTCTTCATTGCGGTGCTCGGGCTTCTCATTGCGGTGGCTTCTCTTGTTGCAGAGCTCAGGCTCTAGGCATGTGGACTTCAGTAGTTGTGGCTCGCGGGCTCTAGAGCGTAGGCTCAGTAGTTGTGGCACATGGGCTCAGTTGCTCCGTGGCATGTGGGATCTTTCCGGACCAGAGCTCAAACCTGTGTCCCCTGCATTGGCAGGCGGATTCTTAACCACTGAGCCACCAGGGACGTCCCAGTTGGTTCCTTTTTAATGCTGAGTAATACTGCATTGTATGGATATACTACAGTTTACCCATTTTCCTATTGATGGAGATCTGGGATTTATGCTTTAATTTCTCTTGAATAAGTTCCTAGGTGAGAAATTGCTGGTCGTGGGGTTTATAATTTAGTTTTATATGAAGCTGCAAGAGCTTTTTCCAAAGTGGTTTTCTGCCCACCAGGTTAACAGTGAGTCTTTGGAGCGAAAGAAATCGGAGGAAAGCTAGATACCGCCTGGCTATAGATTAACGGTCCTCAGACTCCGCCCTCCTCCCCGCCCCAGCGCCACCGGCCGTCAGCTGGATCTTGATTGGCCGATGGAGGAGGGAGGCGGAGGCAGAGGGACTCCTCAAATCTGGGGCCGGACTTCCTCACATCTGGGGCTGGACTTCCTCACATCTGGGGCCGGACTTCCTCCCTCTGGGCTTTGGGCCCTCTTCGCATCCGCGGGGCTTTTGCTCGCTGCTGCCGCGAGCGGTCAATTCCGAGTGAAGCGCAACACTGCTCCCGATCTCCTCGCCGAATCCAAAGCCTGGTTTTAACGCAAGCTGTCAGGAGGAACGGGTTTTCTTCGCTATGAAATTTCCTCCTCCAGAGCTCTTTCTATACGTCTTACCTGCTTTCTCCCACTGGCGGTCTCAGTCCAATCCCCCGCTCGCTAATAATAACGACGACATCAGCACAGGACTAGGTGGTTTACTAATTGCACTCTCGGCGTTTTCTCATTTGATACTTGAAAGAGCCAGCCCCTTCCTTCCTCTCCCCCTGCGGTCCTTTCTCGCTGTGCTTTTGCCCTCTCCACCTTTACAGCCCTCAGCTTACAACAGTCTGGCAGAGGAGCTGAAAGGGTGTTTCGCGGTCTTCCAGCTTCCAGAGCACTTCACCTCGTGTAGCTTCTTCTTTGGACAGCTGACACTCATTTTATTGAACCTCTGATTTATTGAACCTCTGAGCTGATTATACCTCATTGAAATACTCTCTTAACTTCCACAACATACTCGCCTCGTTTTTCCTACATATTGGCTGCTTCATGTCTGTATCCTTTGCTAATCCCTTTCCCTCAACCAGACCTCTCAATGTGGGAGGACTTTCTTTTTTCCTATCTTTTCCAATCTCATGGCTTAATTATCAGCTACATGCTGATTCTCAATATTATAACCCCAGCCTGCCCTTCTCCCCTGAACTCCAGACTGTATTGCCATTTGTCCTCCTGATGATATCTCCATACAGATGCCTAAATGGCATGGTTTTTTTAAAATTAATTTATTTATTTACTTATTTTTGGCTGTGTTGGGTCTTTGTTGCTGTGCATGGGCTTTCTTTGTAGTTGCGGTGAGGGCGGGGGGCTACTCTTCATTGCAGTGCGTGGGCTTCTCATTGGGTGGCTTCTCTTGTCGCGGAGCACCGGCTCTAGGCGTAAGGGCTCTAGAGCGCAGGCTCAGTAGTTGTGGCGCACGGGCCTAGCTGCTTTGCAGCATGTGGGATCTTCCTGAACCAGGGCTCGAACCCTTGTCCCCTGCATTGACAGGCAGATTCTTAACCACTGCGCCACCAGGGAAGCCCCTAAATGGCATGTTAAACTCACTCTCTCCAAAACAGAGCTTTTAATCTCCTTCTCCAATACCATATAGATCTGTTTTTCTCCTGTCTTCATCATCTCTGTAAATGGCACCTCCATTTTTGGCTCAAGTTAAAAACCCATACCATATCCTTGATTCCTTCTTCACCTACCACGTCCAATCCACCATCGAAACCTGTTGTTTCTGCCTCCAAAATGTTTTGTTTTTTAGAATTGTAGTATAGTTGACATGAAAAGACAATCTATGGACTGGGAGAAAATATTTGCAAAGAATGCGACTGACAAGGGCTTAATTTCCAAAATATACAAACAGCTCATACAACTCAGTAATAACAACAACAACAAAAAAAGCAACCCAATCAAAAAATTGGCAGAAGACCTAAATAGACATTTCTCCAAAGAAGACATATACAAATGGCCAATAGGCACATGAAAAGATGCTCAACATCGCTAATTATCAGAGAAATGCAAATCAAAACTACAATGAGGTATCACCTCACACCGGTCAGAAAGGCCATCATTGAAAAGTCCACAAACAACAAATGCTGGAGCAGGTGTGGAGAATGCACACTGTTGGAGGGAATGTAAATTTGGTGCAGCCACTGTGGAAAACAGTATGGAGGTTCTCTACAAAACTAAAAATAGGGCTTCCCTGGTGGCGCAGTGGTTGAGGGTCCACCTGCCGATGCAGGGGACGCGGGTTCGTGCCCCGGTCTGGGAAGATCCCACATGCTGCGGAGCGGCTAGGCCCGTGAGCCATGGCCGCTGAGCCTGCGCGTCCGGAGCCTGTGCTCCGCAATGAGAGAGGCCACAACAGTGAGAGGTCTGCGTACCGCAAAAAAAAAACAAAACTAAAAATAAACTTACCAAATGATCCAGCAATCCCACTCCTGGGCATGTATCAGGAGAAAACTCTGATGCAAAAAGATACATGCACCCCAGTGTTCATAGCAGCACTATTTACAATAGCCAAGACATGGAAGCAACCTAAATGGCCACCAACAGATACATGGATAAGGAAAAAATTGAAATATAGTTGATTTAAAATGTGTTTCAGGTGTATACCAAAGTGATTTATATATAAATCATATCCTTTTTTCAGATTCTTTTCCATTATAGGTTATCAAAATGTATTTTGAATCTATTCACTTCCCTCAACCTCCACCCCACAACCTAGAACTAGCAACCTGTCAGCTCTCCCCTGGATTACAGCAGTAGTCTCATAATCTCACTGGATTCCTAGATTCCACTCTGGTCCTCCTACAATCTCTTCTCCGAACAGCAGTAGGTGGGATCTTTTCAAACACATAAATCAGATTTTGCTACTGCTCTAGTTAAAAGCTCTCAATGCCTCCCCAGGCTATTCCTTTTAGAATAAAATCCACAGTTCTTACCATAGCCTGAGGCCAACTCCCTCCCCTTTTTCCTCTGTGATCTCAAATCTACCACTTTCTTCTTTACTCACTATACTTCTGTCACACTGGCCTCCTTGGTGTTCCTTGAAGACCCTACGCCGGAGGCTTTGCATTTGCTCTTTCTTCTGCATGAAATATCTTCCGCCTTTCACTGTGACTGTCTGCCTCTTTTTGGTGACTGTCTCTTTCTCATCTTTCAGGTTTCAGCTGAAATTTCCACTCTGTGGAAAAGCTCCACCCCACCACTCACACCATATCTAAAATTGGCTCCCCAATTATTATTTTATTACCTGTTTACTTTCCTTAGAGGACTTATCACATTCTGTTGTTATCGTGGTCATTTGTTTATTTGCCTATCATCTCTCTCTTCCGGCTTCAAGAGGGCAGAGATCACCCCTGTCATGTTTATGGCTTTGTGCCCTGTGTTTAGAACAGTGCCTGAGACATGGTAGCCTCTCAACAGATATTTATTGAATGGATATTTATCAATGAATAATGAAACCATTCTCTCCAAGTCCCGACCCCTCTATCTCTACTATCTCTTGAATCTGCTCCTGCCATCCTTATAACCACTGGCTTGGTTCAAGCTCCGTCACCTCCAACCTGGATTTCTGAAACAATCTCTGACCCAATGGGTCTCCATGTCTCTCTTGCCCTGTCACCGTTCTTCACACAGCAGTTATGAAAATGAGGTTTCAGAATGAAAATGATGTCAGGCCCTGCTTCACTGCTTCAGTGGCCCCCAGCTCTTTGCAGGAGGAATTTAAAATCTCTCAGGTCAGCACTCAAAGCCCTTAGTGCCCTAGCTCCTGCTGCCTCCTTGGTGCCATCTTTCCGAACTCCCCACCAACATCACATGCATATGACCACAGAAATCTGCCTACAGTCCCCTAACAAGTCAGGGTCTTCTACAAGTTCTTACTTTTGTGAGATGTTCCCACTTCCTAAATTCCCGCTGCACCCCCTCTCCCCCATCCATAGAACCCTGCTAGAATACAACTTAGTTACTCCAGCCCCTCTGGGAACCAGCTCTCAGCACACACCGTGTACCCTTCTCAGGACGTGTCTACCCTCCTATTGGTTCATCAGCTCTACAAGCCAGGGCCTGGGCCTTTCTGTGGCCTGGTCACACAGTGCTGCCCAAACACGTCATTTAGAGAGAGCACTGGAGTCAGGAGAGGTTTGAATCCTTGGGCCACCACTTACCAGTCAAGAGACCTTAAACAGGTCCAAGCCTTGGATTCTTGATCTGTAAAATGAGGATAAAAATTCTATTTATTTCATGGATGGGTACCTACTTTTGTGAGGAGTTTAGTACAGTGAGCAGATAACAGAGGTGCCCCAAATTCTTTTGAGTGAACAGATAAATGCCAGGATGAAGTATTGGAAAACACCTCACTTCAGAGGCACTCAATAAACTTTGTTGATTAAATGGTACATATGCAAAATAGACTCCATCCCTTCCACAGCCCCAGACTTTCAGTGACTTCCCATTGGCCTGAGGTTGAAATGTAGTCTCCTCAACACAGCTTCAAGGTCCTCTCTACACTGAGCTCTGTCTGCTTCTCCAGCCTGGCCTCCCTACACGCGCGCACACACACACACACACACACACACACACACACACACACACACACACAATACTCTTTCATGCCTCCATGTTGTTCACACTGTCTCCTCTGCCTGGAATGCCTGTTCCTTCTGTCCCGGTTTTAGTGCCCTTCCTTCCTCTATGCCTTTATCCTCACATTTAACACGTAGTTTTCTCTGTTTACATGCCTTTCTCTCCTGAAAAAGGACAGGGACCCTGGGTCCTGCCATTATCTTCCAGCCATTAGTGTAGGGCCTGACGAATAATCAAGGCAAATAAAATATTTGTGATGAAAAAAATGCATGTGGTGTGGAGGCAACAACCAGAGGGCCAGTATGGGCTGAGTGGGGAAACTGAGACCCAAGTGGTTATCAGTGGCTCACTCTCAAGGGACAGAGCTGCCCGGATATCAAAACTGACCTCACCCCCAACCCACCATGAGTTGCTTCTGTGAACAGCATGAATTCCCCAGGGGCTCTGGTCTCCAGCAGGTGGAACATGAGTTTCCAGATACAGGATCTTCTGAGTCCTCAGGCACAGGGTACAACGGCTGCACAGCTCTGCAAGTTGAGGGAATAAAACCGTGTGGTGGCCACAAGAGGTGGTTGTCATGTATACTGATTTTCTCAGTTTCCCAGGCTGGATTTTCTTCATCCTTTTAGATAAAGGAACCCAGGCCCAGGTATGAAGAAAAAGTCTGACTCCATCTTCTTTCCCCTTGGCCCTGGAGCTCCAGGCTGCCCTTTTCCATGCTGACTGGAAGTGACTTGGAAGCCTGAGGGCCAGCAGAAGGCAGTGAAAGGGGAGCTGGGTCAACTGGTACAGCCGCTGCTATGGCAACCAGAGCCAAAGGAGGTCACCATTGATTCCACACGCACTTAATTCTTCCTGCAGAGGCATTGGGCAGGGTTGACCCAGAGAGCTAAGAGGGAAGAGGTGTGTGTGTGGAGGGAACAGGACCGTGATGGAGGTTGGGATGTAGCCAGTCACTTTCTCTCCCTAAGCCTCTGATTCTCTAAGTGTAAAGTGAGAGTACAAGGTATAACTAACACCATTATCTGGTCCCTACATTTCACTCCTCGGCAAGGTTGTCAAGGCTGCAAGATTCACTGCTGGATGGGGTGGGGGCGGGGCCCTCAGATATAGGAACCAGAGGAGGACGGCTCTGAGCAATGCCCAACGAGGGCAGGAGAACACTGCATTTGGGGACCCCCGAGAGTCAGAGGCAGACCTCCTCCCCCAAAGGGACCCTGGAGTCCAGACTCTCAGCCCCAGGTCTTCCCGTTAAACGACTCTCCGGACGGGATCCGAGCTCCAGGCGCCGCCCTGCCAGGAGGTTCTAGGGAGAAGAGGACCAGGTAGTCACCACTACCCTAGCGTCAGGTAGGAAAGAAGGACTCTCTGGATGCCCCCATTTCTGGGCCGCCCAGGCCGGCTTGGCCCGGTCAGGCAACCCCAGCCCACTCGGTCAGGAGACCTGAAATGCAGAAGCCGCCACCTCCTCGGGCGCTCTCTCGGTCTTGCCCCACCCCGGCCCCGCCCTCGGACCCCGCCCGCTTCCCTCGCCTCTGCCTCTGGCCGGAAGCCCCCTCCCCTCCCCCTGCCGGTGCCCCACACCCTTTATCCCTTTCCAGTCCCACTCCTTCCGCGAGTCAGGGAAACCTCTCTCCGCTCGGTTCCCCACCCCACCCCCGTCTTCCTCCAGCCCCGGCTCCTCCATCCAGTCCCCGAGCCCCCGCCCGGCCCCGCCCAGGCTCCTCCCTCAGCCCGGCCCCGGCCCTAGTTTCCCGCCCCAGACCAGGGCCTCGGGGCCCCGCTAGTCCCCTCCTCGGGCCCCGCCCCCGGCCCCCGGAAGCCTCTCCCCGCCCTCGGCCCCGCCCCCCCGAAGTTTCTTGGGCCCCCGGCAGCCAGCGGGACAGAACGCACTGAGCCGCCGCCCGGCCGGCGGTGGATGGAGGTAACGGAGACCGCGCGGCGCTGGGAGTGAGCGGCCGAGCGGTCGAGCGGCCGGACCTCAGCGGACTCGTCATGGAAGAGGAGGTGAGGACCGGGCCAGTCGGGGGACCTGGGCTGGGGTCTTCGAGACCCTCGCGGCGGTTGGGGTCCCTGGCTCAGGCCCTTGTTCCAGCCAGCCCCTCTCCCGCGGGTCTCCAGGCAAAGCCTAGGCAAATGAGATGAGCAGGGGCGGGGGTAGGGATAGCAGACCCATCCTCCTTCATTATTTCTGTCTTCTCTCACCAACTATGGGCATGGGGGTTGTTATTGTTCCCATTGGATTGATGGGGAGACTGAGGCTCTGGTCAGTTTGATGACTTGCTGAAAGTGTCCTAGGTTGCTGGGCTCGAACCCTGGTTACCACTGACTCCCTGTGCCGTCCACGTCGGATCCTTAGGGCACACTGTGTGTGTGTGTGTGTGTGTGTGTGTGTGTGTGTGTGTGTGTGTGTGTGTTTTGTGGTGGGTCTGTGGGTTCTGGAGTCCCTGTCTCAAGGAATTTTGAGGTTTTGACCCTGTCTGGTGGCCGCAGGACTGGAAAAGTTGCGTTTTCTCCCCTGTTTAAGTCCCTGTGAGTCTACCTTCTCCCCTGCTTGGGTGTCAGGCCCTTGTAGGGGCTGATTCCTGCCCCTGCCTTTCCCACATCCCTGGAGGGCTGACTCCCTGGAGGGGCTGGGCAGCTGGACCAGCAATGCCCCTTGAGCCTCCCTCTTCCCCCTCAGGACCCTCTTGGTCTGGGGTGGGGTCAGACACTCTGTGACCCCTGCCCTTTAGTTGCAGACTCAGTTCTCTCAGTAGCCCCCTCATCCAGGCACACTGCCAGCACTTAATGTGTGACTGTGGAATGCATAAACTAGGGAGGGGCCTGCTGTGGCTAGAGGATTTTGCTTCTGGTCCCCCAAGGGGTCTCAGCTTCTGCCCCTCCCAGACCGAGGGGAGGGGATGTGTCTTTGCCTGGATAAGTGGGGAGGAAATATGAAACTTCACTCTTGGGGCAACCTTGGCTAGCTGGGGACCAGGCTGCCTGTGTCCCCATCAGTGCTCGTCTCCCTGCTTCCTGGGACCACTGCCCAGGGACAGCTGGTGTATCCGTCAGAGTTCTCTCCAGGCTAGGCCCTGCATTTCTGTGGGATGGTAGATAAGTCACTTCCCCTCTAAGCCTGCATTTCCTCTTCTATAAAATATAGGGCCTGGTCTCCTCCCCGGGTCCTGATTGTAGCCCCTTCTCTCAGAATGGGTGGAAATAGGGGGCAAAGTCAGGCCACTATGATTGGCTGTTTTCTTGCTGACAGGGGTGGGGCTTCCCCAGCCCTGCTGTGAGGGCTGGGCTGTCTGGCTGTGGCCCCTCTCCTTCTCCCAGGGGATTTGGGACAGGATTACTCCATCTCCTGATCTGCTCTGGCCCCCAATTAAGGGAAGTTCTCCTGGGGCCTCCTGGGCCAATGGCTTGTCTGGAGATCCGCCCAGCCCTGTACTCCCTCTGGTCTTGAGTCTCTAACATTGCCACTTACTGACTCCCAGATGCCGAAAGCTCCCCGCACATCTGGGCTATCTACGGTCTTGCCCACCACCTCCCCACACAGCCGGGAGCTCCCTGTTCCCTACCCCGCCCCCCCTTTGACATCCCTCTTTTCCTCTCATTTCTTTTCCCCTTAACTTCCTCTTGTTTCTCCAGGCCTCAGTGCCCATCCTCCTTTCTCTAAAACACCTCTTAGATCTTAGTCGTCTGCTCTGCCCCATGACCCCAGGCTGGCCTCATCACCTCACTCCCAAATGGCTGCTTTTAGTCCTCCCCTGGCTTTGAACTTCCTCCCCATGCCCCAGGAACCCTGATGCCAAGCCCCCTCAGCCTCAGTGACCTCCTCCATGCAATGGGTTGGTAGTCCCCATCAGCCTGAGATTTGGTGCAGAAGTGCAGGTCTGGGCATGGGGCATCTAACCATTTGTGTTCTCAGGGCCTCAGTTTCCCCATCTATAAAATGAGGGAGGTGGGCAGTCCAGAAATGCGATGGTTTATGTGCAAAAGCTTTGAAAGCTTCAGTTATCAGTGTGAGGTATTGTTGCAACTGGACTCAGGCTTTTCTATCTCTGCCCTGGGGTTCTGCCCCTCTTCCTCTCAGTCATGCCTTTCCCTGGCTTGACCTCCAGTGGCACCAGGCTGCTCCTTTGCCCTAACACATCTAGAGAGTGGCAGGGCAGTGTCCTGTCGCAACACTGGTTTTGTGACCTTAAGCTAATCTTCGACCCTTTCTGGCCTGCACTTTCTCATCCTGTAGTGAAAGGGTTGAGAGTATAGGGTCTTTGGTACCTTCTGTGCCTTTCCTTCTTCTGTGGGCCAAGATGTGTGTCTCTTTCCCTCCTCACAGTCTTACCAAGACCCTTCCTTCTGCAAGGGCTTCCCAAACTAACCCCAAGTCCTTCCCCTACCAGAGAGCCAAGACCGGGGTATCCGTCTGGGTCAGTGCTAGAGCCCTCCCAGTGGGCTGGGATCCTCTCAAGCAGGGGATGCCTACCCAACCCCCAGACTGGGGATTTCCCTTGTTCAGGGTCTGTGTTGCCCCCATCAGACTGGAAGTTCTTCAGGTCAGAGCCTGTGCTTCCTCTCTCTGATTGCCGCATCACAGGGCTCTGACATGGTAGGTTCTTAGCAGAGTTTGGTCAGGGCATCATGGGGTTTAGTCAAAGGGCAAAGGTCATTATCCTAAGCTCCCTGTGATGTAAGGTGCCAACAAGTTCTCTTCTGCTGGTCTCTATCTCCCTGTCATGGCCTGTGTTGTGGCTTTCCACGTGCTCCTTTCTGTGCACAGTGTTGGGCTGACTGACCTGGTGTCTTTTTCCTTTTTTTTTATTTTTATTTTTAATGAATGACCCAGAGGCCCTCCCATCTCAGGCAAAGCAGAGCCAGGCTGGTGCCCAGAGGTGCCTCAGGAGCTGCTCGCGGTGGGCGGGGGGAGGGCCTGAGTGAGGATGGGTGGGAGAAGAGAGAACGAAACAGGAAGAACAGTGGTCAGCTGGTCAATAAGAGGAGAGGAGGCCGAGAAACCGGGCTGAGCAGGACAAAACCTCCCCTGTGAGTCCTGCCAAGGGGAGGGCCCGCTTATTAAAACTTACTGGGGCATCTCCGGCCCCCTGGTGGGAGAGTGTCTGAGGGGCAGGGAGAGGGGCTGGTGAAGGATGGCAGGACTCTGACCTCCAGCCAGGCCTGTCTTCTGGTGGCTCTTGCTGTGGCTGATTCCTGGCAAGGAGACCTTCTCCTGGGCTTCGGTTCATGCCACCTCCAGCCCCTCAGCTGTCACTCCCCCCATCCTCAAGTGCGTTCTCTCCTCAGTGCCATCCTGGTACTCCCATCCCTGAAGGCTCTGGACTGGCTTCCCTAGCTAATTCAGTCATGGCATTCACCAGGCACTTCTCTGCTCCATGCGGAGAGGATGGTGGTCAGGGTACCAGGTTCCAGCCCGGCCCCCGGGAGCTTCCAGCTGGCAGGAAGTTATCATGTCTCAGGCTGTGGGTGAGGCAAGTAGGGGAGGTCACAAGTGGAGGGGGATGTGAGATCCCATGGGGTCATGGGTGGGCCTCTGCAAACAGGAGGCGAGCTTGGAGCTCAAAAGTAGATCTGGGCAGCATGCTCCGCGGTCTTGTTTGAGAGAAGCCTAGAGTCTGCAGGCCTAGGGGATGGCCATCTGCTGTAGTTGCTAATGGAGGGGTGTGACATGTCAGATGTTGAGGTGGGGTTTCCCATTTCCCACTTCTACCCCTCCAGCCCTGGTGGAGGCCAGCATAGAGGGGTCTCTGTGTGGATGAGGCCCCAGCGGGTCACACAGCCCATGGGGCTGAACACAGGGTCTCTGGTGATGGGGTGGGCGGGCATTGGGTGCATGGTAGGATGCTAGAGCCTCCCCCTTCTTGTCAAAGGGCCCTGAAGTCCCCTCTTTCCCTGATCAGGGTGGCTCATAACTGGCCTGTCAGCAAGCCTCTCACTTCCTCATTTCTCCATCCAGGAAGACCATTTGGGACCATTCCACTTCTCCATTTCTCTTGCCATCTACAAGTTAGGGAGAGACCCTGAGGGGGCATCTCGTATTCCTGGAGCTCCTGGGAGCATTGAGGCCCAGCAGCTAAGCCCAGAAAGGCCTTGTCCTGAATTCTGAACCAGGCCCAGGGAAAGGGTTCCAGAGAGCCAGAGGGGATGGCAGTGACAACAGTAACAATAATGACAGCTGCCATTTACTAAGTTTAGGGTATCTTAGGCATTGCTTTGTATGTCGTATCTTTTTATTCAGCAACAAACATTTATTGAGCACCTATTGTGTGCCAGACACTGCCTAGGCATTGGGGATACAGCAGTAATCAAAACAAAAAACCCTGCCCTCACGGAGTTATAATCCTTGCAACTTCTGTTAATATCATTTCACAAATGAAGAAACTGAGGCTTAGAGAGACCAAGTGACCTGCCTCTGGTCTGTGTGACTTGGGCTTCAGAGCTCAGACTCCTGACCACTGGAGTATGCAGTTCAGAGGGGGAGGGGGCCACAGTAAGAACCAGACTGGGGATTCCCTGCCATGATGGAGCACAGGGAAGCCATGCCCTGTCCAGCCCCTGACAGCCTACCACACTTCTGTCTGGACTTGTCCTTCCAAAGGCAGCTGTGGCCACAGGGTATCCCTGGGGAGAGGTATGCTCCTTTTAACTAGAGCCCCATTTTTTTTTTTTTTTTGTGGTACACAAGCATGTGGGATCTTCCTGGACCGGGGCACAAACCCGTGTCCCTGCATCGGCAGGCGGACTCTCAATCACTGCGCCACCAGGGAAGCCCTGGAGCCCCATTTTTAAGCTTTATGTAAATTATAAAGCAGTCAGAATTAGTCAGTGCTGATTTCCTTCTAGCATCCTGTGGATTCTGACATGCTCTTAGCCCTCCTCTCCTGCACTCTCCCCTTCACACTCACCACTGTGGGTACCAGTCATTGAAGCAAAGTGGTTAGCAAATTGGGTGTATTTTTATTTTCATTTCACAGATATTTCTTGAGCACCCATTATGTGTAAAGGAACGGTGCTGGGTTCTGGGGACCAAATGTGAATTCGACCCCATCTGGTAGGTATATACCTGGCGCCCAGCTACTTAAGCAGGTAATCAAGAGGCACAAGATGTCAGTGACTGGCCTGGAGACTCCAGGGTGGCTGCCATGTCCTAGAGAAGGGTTTGAGTTTACCTCCTGTACCTGCCTGTGGTCGAAGGCAGTGTCCTTGGAGCCCTCGCCAGACAAGGTGGCTACCCTAAAGTCCTGGCCTGGGGCAGGGATGAGGGCAGCGGAACCTCCTGTTTTGGGGTAGGATGCAGGGGCCGCAGAGTGGGCTCTCTAGAAGGGCAGGGGTAGGGAGGAAAATTACCACTCTGCCTGCCTGCCTCCTTCCATCCTTCGGATCCTGCATGAACGTCCTTTCCTCTGGGAGGCCTTCCTGAGCCACACGGACCTGAGCCAGGTCCCCCGCTGTCCTCTCGCACTCCCTCCTCTTCACTTCCCCTTCACTGATTCCTTCATAGCATTTCATGGTTGTTAATGTATTTATGTCTGGTGTTTATTTGTTCAGCTCCTCCTTCCCCACATTGCCAGCCCCATGAGGGCAAAGATGTGTTCTTTTTATTCTTCCCTGCCTACTCCAGCATCTGTGACATTGTAGGTGCTCAGTACAGCGTGTGTTGACGAGGTTGAATGAATGCACGGGAGGCAGAATGGTGGAGGGGAGAACATGGGGTCAGAGAGACCCAGTTTGAATTCTGGTTTTGTCCTTCCAGCGGTGTGACTCTGGCGAGTCACCTCCCCTCTCGGAGCTTCAGTCTGCTGTGACATGTGGATAATGATGCTACCACCTGGGAGGGTGGTCGCGTGGGTTAAATGAGACAGTTTGGGTAAAACATAATACAGTGGTTCAGTATAAGGTGACTGCAGCTGTTATCGTTGTGGCTGCTGTTATTAACTGTTATTTCTGATATTGGATTGAGAATATCTGCCTCAGGGGTTGTGGGGAAGCTCAAATGGGGTGATATCAGTAGGTACCAGCAGAGGGACACATCCCTGTGTGGCCTCACGACAGCAACCCTCATGACAGCAACCCTCATGGCGCGTCCGGATGCTGTGTTACAGGGCGTGAAGGAAGGGGGCCAGAAGCCTCGGGGAGCGCAGACAGCGGACAAGGCTGGCTGGATCAAGAAGAGCAGCGGGGGCTTCCTGGGCCTCTGGAAAGACCGCTACCTGCTCCTCTGCCAGGCCCAGCTGCTGGTCTATGAGAACGAGGTAAGGACCTGCCTGGTCCTGAGTTTGGGGGTGCCGGGTCAGGGAGCAAAGTGAGGGCAGCCCAGGCCACAAGAGGATTCCAGAACCCGGACTGGAAGGCCTGCTTCGCTTTTGACCCGCTGTGCAACCTTGGGCGATTGCCTGGTCTTCTCTGGGTCAGTGTGGTACAAGGACGATACCTCTAGGTGCGAGCGTAGGACTCCTGGATGAGGGGCTCTTTGAAGCATATGTGCACAGGGATGTGTGTGTCTCCTCAGCTGTCCACCTACACTGCAGCTCCCTGTCCCGGGGCTAGGTTCCACATCTGTGAAGTTTCCAGAAAACTGAAGCTTGCTCCACTCAGTAATGATAGTAGAAATAATACTTATTGCTCATGCTTGTTTGGAGGTCTTACATACCTCTTGGAGGATGCTCACAATAGTCCCTTAAGAGTGGTCATCATGGGGACTTCCCTGGTGGTCCAGTGGTTAAGACTCCGTGCTCCCAATGCAGGGGGCCCGGGTTCAATCCCTGGTCAGGGAACTAGATCTCACATGCCGCAACTAAGAGCCCACATGCCGCAACTAAAGATCCTGCACACGGCAACGAAGATCCTGCATGCCTCAGCTGAGATCTGGCACAGCCAAATAAATAAATAAATATTAAAAAAAAAAGAGTGGTCATCATGTCACATTCTACAGAGGAGCACCCTGAGGCCCAAGGTGCTCAAATCCTGTTCAGCATCTCAGTGAATGAAGGTCAGGTCTAGAACCAAAGCCAGGGATCTCTCCACCCAGCTATGTCAGCAAGTAAACTCTAAAACTTATTCTTGGTGGAAGTCCTCTAAAATACGTTGGATATTGTCTGCCTTTCAACAGAAGGTACTGGCCTAAACGGAGTCTTTCCTTGGTGGCTCAGAGTCACTGAGGATCAGGCTGTTCCGTACTGCCAGACTGTGCTTTTCAGCTTTGCATTCTCCTCTAACATCAAGCTGACAGTTGCCGCTTTTGCCGTCCTTGTGCCTCTCACAGTCCTCATATCTTCCCACTTCAGACTTGTGCCCCTTTTCATTTCAGCAGCTTTGGAACTTGGACAACCCAGGATGTGGAAGTTGTGTGTTAACTAAGTGTCAGTAAAGTTCTGGGTGAAGACCTGAGGCCAAAAGGTGGCCTTTACTTAGAGATGCTGTTTATGTTCTGGGGTTGAGGCTCTCAGAGGGCCTGTCCACTGCAACTGGGCTATTACTGTATGACTCTGACAGACGGAGTACACGGGGAAGAACTGGCCTGGGGGCAGAGGAAGGGGGATCCTGCCTGTTCCCCATCAGCCTCTGTCATCATGCCTCAGGCCGTCTTGGCAAATTCATAACTGTCGCAGACCAAGAAAGATCTAGGTGTTCAAAGGAGCTGCCTTTGAGAAGCATCTCACCTTTCCTGACCAAGATCCCAGGCTCATGGAGTTGGGGTGTCAGAGAAGCAGCCGGAGGAGGCCAAGGGGGTGAATGGTGCAGACAGCCCCCCAGATGTTCTCTACTGCTGCTGTCCCCAAATTAGGATGTGCTGTGGCAGCAGCAGGGGGCTATTTTTATAAATAAAGGGGGCTGTCGCAGCTTCCTCCAGTCCCAGCTGCCATAAGAGTTCAGTGACAGGCCCCCCACCTGTCAGCCCATCAGGCGCTACCAGACTTGTCCTGGGTCACCTCTCTACATCTGGCCCACGTCTGGGAAGCAGGAAGGATTTCATATCCCCTAAACACAAAAAAGTCTAAATCATGCTTTAAAAAAAAAAAAATCACTATTCAAAACCTCAGGGCAGTTTTAAGAACTTAGCACTCGGGGGTGGGGGAGCTTGGCACAGGAGAAGGAGTTGAGAAATGCTTACTAGTTCAATTCCTCTTTCTGATGTAAGGAACTAGGCGAGTGCGAATGACTCTTGGCTGTTTCTTTGCTGTCAGTGAGGCTGACATTCCAAAAATGCTGCCCCCGCCCAGTGCCTGCTGGTTTATCCGACTTTTCTGAGATGCAGAAGGGCCGGATGATTCAGCGTTTCAGGTTGAGAGGAGACCCAGGTCAGGCAGCCGTGGGGAGCTGGGTGGTGGAGATGGAGTGACTTTTGTTTCCAGACAGAGGAGGGTATGTTTGGGCCGGTAGCTGCCTAGTCGGGGGAGACCTGTGCCCATGGAGTAGGTGAACCTCTCTCTGGGATGGGGGTCGGGGGGACGTCCTTTCTGGAGTCTCACTCTGAGTCAGGCATTCAGTTCAGCAAACTTTTCCTCTTGAGGGCTGCCCCTTGTAGGGTGCTGTAGGGGGAACAGAAAGGAGAGCAGACACATGCAGCAGAGGGTAGAGAGAGATGGCTCAGCAGGGAGTTAGGACCATTCTTCCCCATGACAGGGTGTCCCTAGCACCTAGTAAGATGCCTGCAGAAGTGCCCTCTGATGGGGACCCTTAGAGGAGGGAGAGAGCACCGAGGCTTAGGCTCTTGCAGGTGAGCAGGGCAGCTTCCTGGAGCAGGTGGATTTTACCAGCCCTTGTGTTGAGTGCAGGAACCTGGAAGGGACTGGAGACTAAGGATTGGAAAGAGGTGCGTGGAGGCAAAAATGGGAAAAGACACCTGTTTGAATCTAGATGGGAAAGATCAGGCCACCCTGGCCACCTGTTCCTCTTTCCCTGAAAGGCTGAAGAGAGAGTAGGTCAGTGGTTACTCACCTTAGCTGTACAATCATCTGCTTTGAAAAATACTTATGTCTGAGCTCTGTCCCCCGGGGATCCTGATGTAATTGGTCTGGGATGTTGCCTGGGCACTGGGGTTTTTTTAAGCTACCAGGTGCCGCCAAGGTTGAGAATCTCTGGTATAGAGCAGAGGTTCGCAAACTTTTGTATAAGGGCTTGTTAAAACTCAGATTGCCAGGCCCATTCCCCCAAGATTATGATTCAGTAGGGATGGGCCTTGAGAATTTGCATTTCTTTTTTTTTTTCCAATTATCCAATTTTTTATTATTAGATCTAACAGACAGAAAATTATATTTCAATAACTTTAACTAGAACAAACGTAACATAGGGGTAAAAAAAGATTACAAAAACTTAAACTACATCTTGACGAAGACCTGTAGGAAATAATGTGCAAACCAGCGCTGGTCCCCAGATACACTTTGCATTAACTTTTTTTTTTTTCACACACACTGTATTTTATTTTTACAAGACATAAATAACCTGACACCAAGCATTGTAAATGGATGACCACAACAAAAGCAACAATGATTGCAATTACCAAACACGAAACACACTCACACTATGTCATAATATTGACATTCAGTCCAGGTATCCTCCACTGTAACAACAGCTCCTTTACTTTGCAGTGAAAATTGATTTGTATATTTTTTGCCTCTGACTCCTTGTGGGATATATATATATATATTTTTTATTCAAGAGAATTTGCATTTCTAACAAGTCCTCAGGTGATGCTGTGGCTGCTGGCCCAGGTACCACACCTGGGGGACCACTGGTGCAGAGCAGCCTGCAGCTAGGGCACTGTCCAGCTTCTGGCTCTGCCTGGAAGGAGTCTGATATGCTACAAAGGGCTCTGGCTTGGGAGTCAGAGGATGGGTGTTTGCGTTTGGCCCTGCTCCTTACATTTGGGTCTCTGCCCAAGGGTAAATCTCTTCGCCTCCAGGTCTCATTCTCTTCCTCTATAAAATGAGACAAATACTGGGGCTCTAGGATTTCAGGGTGCTTGAGGGACTCAGGAGAATCGGGGATGCAAAAGTGCTCGCTAAGTGTCAGGGTTTCTTAGTATATGCGACTTATCATGGAGGGAAATTGGGGCATTTCCTCTGCAAATAATCGAGTCACTGCCTCCCGGATATTCCACCCCAAACTGTGGAGCACTGAGGCGGTCCCTGGTTGGATGCTCTGCATGATGTCCAACAGCAGGAGTTGGCTTAACTTGCGTGCCTGTCTCCAGGGCCTGCATCTGCTTCCCTCGAGTCTCCAGGGGGCGAGTGTGCCACACCCAGGAAGCTGTTCCAGCTGGGTGTCCCCTGGAAGTGGAACCAACTGACCAACACTGAGGGAGGAGGGTGTCCCAGACAGCTGGCTGGAGAGGCACCTGGTGGGTAGAGCCCATGAGGAGAAAACACTCAAGGGCCAGGGCTGGCAGGCAGAAAGGCAGCCCAGCCAGTGTCCAGGGGTGGCCGAGAAGAGGCTGGCCACTGTCCTGGCCACCAGCCTTACTAGTGATGAGGCCTCACGGTGGCAGACTCAGGGGGCACTCTAGAGGGAACCCTTGCCTTCTCCATTGTGCAGGCCATGGAGAGTGGCCTCTCACCCCAAGCCAAGGGTCAGCAGAGGAAGATGCCAAGTGGGGAAGTCAACTCCGGATCACTGTGGTGAAGGCGGGTTGTGTAACCTCAAACAGCCTTATTCACGCTTCTCTCTGTGGCTCTGCCTGGAAAGCCTTTTTTTCCCCTCGTTTGTGACAACTTGCTCCTCCTTCCAGACCACCTCTTTCACAGGTCTCTGCCTGGCTTCTGGGCCTGCGTGGACTCCCTGGCACACTTTCCTAAGCCTTTCTAGCTTCCCCGTTTCCTCCTTTGACCTTAGGCGCATTTGAGTCAGCCCTGCCGCCCGCCTTCGGGCTGTGAGCCCCATTTCTCCTATGGATGGTGAGCCTGGAGGGCATCCCTCCAACTGGCGTGGACTGAACACCGTCTCCTTGCCAGGGTCTGAATGCTGCATCTTGGTGGTTGATTGGCAGCCCGAGGGCCCCCTCTGACCAAGCAGTGCCCTCACTGAGTGGGATCAGGGTCTGGGGCGGGGCCTGGGTGTTTGAGGGTCTAGGGCATCTAGCTCTCACCATGTCCCCTGTGTCTCCCTCCCCAGGATGAGCAGAAGTGTGTGGAGACAGTGGAGCTGGGCAGCTATGAGAAGTGCCAGGACCTTCGTGCCCTCCTCAAGCGGAAACACCGCTTTATCCTGCTGCGGTCCCCAGGGAACAAGGTAGGGCAAGGCCTGCTGCTGACTGACCTCGCTCCAGGCCAGGGTCTGCTGGGCAAGGTCACCCCTGGAAGGCTCTCTAAGGCAGGCTGGGCCCCTGGATGCAAGTCTGCAGGTTCTCTGTTGAATGTGGCTGAGGCTCAGACCCAGGGGCTGCCACAGGTTGGACCTTTGGCTTGCTTTTAACTTGAAGTTGCCCCAGCCCCTGGTTGATAGGAGGTGCATTTAGAGCTCTGCTGAGAGCTCTGCTCCCCTCTCCCCTTCTAGGCCCTGGGGCCTCCTTCCCAGGCTGTAGTTGGAAAGTAGTCTTTGGGAGGTGGGGCCCTTGGCCATCTCCCGGACCCAGGAGGCCCAGGACTGAGGCAAGAAAGCTGGGGATGAGGCCTTCACCCCACCAGGCCTCTGACACCCTGACGTAGTCAGGCGGCCACACCCTCCCCTCATCCCAGGCCTTCCTGGGTGGGCCACCTCTCCTACCTTTCGTCCTAGGCTCAGTGCTTGGACCTGCAGCCCCCCAGCTTTCCTCCCTTTGCACTGTTGTTTCTTGGCGGAAGCTGGAGGAAGTCTCTTGCCTGAGGGGTTCTTGCCCTGGGACATGCTGTGTGTGTGGATGAAGTTCGCTGTTTGCACCCCGCACCTCTGGCAGGGGGTCCGGGTGGGTGTTAACATGTGGTAGAGTTTCACAGATGTCAGGAGGGAGATCAGATTGGAGGCTGGCATTTACAGCACCTCTCGCCAGGTCACGCCAGTCTGCAGCTGGGCCGTGCCTTGCCCCAACCTCTGCATGTCATGTGGAGCCTCGCAGAGCGGGGCTGAGTCACAGAGGCTGGGGGTTGGAGAGTGGGCCTCGTCTGGGCTTGCCCGAAGCCATTCTGTCTCTTTCATAGGTTTAAGGGCCAGAAACCCAGTCCTCTGTGGTCCCCAGAGCTCTGGGCCCTGGAGGAGACCATGATGCTTTACTCACTAACCCTCTGTCCCACTTGGCGGTGGTTGGGGGCAAGGGAGCCACCGTGGAGCTCTGACCCTGGGCGGGGGTGGGGGGGTGTGTGCCCAGGGTAGGGGCAGGTTTCATTGACCTCTGATGCTTAGGGCTCTGTGAGGAAGGGGAGAGCCACATTTTGGTCTTTCAGGCCCTGGAACCCCGACCCTGTCCTGGAGATCCACTTCCTCTCTCAGTGGCGCTGTATTTGTGTGTGTGTATCTGGGAAAGGTGTAGAGTGCGCTATATGTGAAGGTCTGCCTGTGTGCCTGATACGCGTGTGTGCACCTCTTTATGTGCCGCTGAGTGTTCACCTGGCCCAGGGGCTGCCTGGGTCTTTGTGTGTCCCTTAGCATATGTGGATGTGAGGTGGAGGGGACCTTGTTTCTCTGTCCTCTGCCAGCACGGTTCTGTGGGCCACCTCCTTTCGCGGCTCTGAGAATCATCTGGTGGTGGGCCAGGTGGGTCGGGCCCCACTCGGGGGGGGGGGGGGCGTCACCTTCCGAGAGGCCTGTTTGTGCAGCTGCATTGTCAGCTGCTTCGGCCAGCACCTTCCCTTTCATCCCTGAATCGTGCCAAGAGTTCAGGGCAGCTCTGGGTGACCCTGGGAGCAGGGCGAGGGTCGGGGAGATAGGGCCGTGGGGTGATTGGTGGGGGCTGCTGGGCAGCGGGAGCGCAGCCCACGCTGGTTCCGGCTCAAGGGCCCCTGACCCTCGGCACCCAGGAGCTCACACAGAGAGTGGGCGCTCTCCAAAGGCCAGATGGTAGACGGCCCCGCCCCCCCCCCCCCAGCATCCTCTCTCCTTTCCTATCGCCCTGGGTGTTCCCCTCCTCAGGGAGGCTGCAGGCTGGCTGGGAGGTCACATGACCCCGGCTGTCTGGTCCAGAGGCCGCCTTTTTTTCCCTCTAATCAAATAAACAAAGACTCCAGTGTCTTGCGTGCCCCTCTCCCTCCTGCCTCCCTGTCCCCACGCCTCTGCCATGAGGTCACAGACAGACGCTGCCAGGAAGCAGGGTGGCCTCTGCTGGGCCTTGCTGCCCCGCTGGTTTCAGCCAGCTTGGCCCTTTCCTCTTTCCTGTCTCCTCTCTTCCCCCTCCCGCTTCTTTCCTCTCCGCCATTTTGTCCTCCCCCCTTTTCCAGCCATGTGGGCCTTCTCTGTGTCCAGTCCCGTTAGCTTCTCCTAGTAGGACCTGTGCTAGGAAGGGCTTGAGGAGGGACGTGTGCAGCCTTCAGGACACAGGGGTGGGGCAAGAGGAGCAACTTCTTGGTCTCCTGTTTGTCCCCATTCGGACCACCTTGTGGGATGCCTGGCTCATTCAGCAGGATTTCAGGGTTCCTTAGGGTGACGCTGGGTCCCATTTAACTTTGTATTCCCTCTCCTAGGGGAGCCCCTGGGCCAACACCCTCCCCCCAGCCTGCCTAGGTGGGCTGTCAATGGGAAAGGGTCACAGCTTGGGTTGAGTCCAGTGGTTGTGTTTTTGTCCCACTGAGGCCCTGAGTAGTAAAGAGACCTGTGCAGGTCTCATTGCAGGTTGGTGCGACTAGAACGCTGTGAACTTGACTCTCAGGCCAGTGCTCTTTCTCTTGCTGCATCTGTTGCTGAGTTCAAGTGTATGCCTCTCAAGCTCTCTGGGATGCTAAGTCCTGCACCAGGCAGGGACCCCACCAACTCAGGGCCTGTGAGCAGGAGAGGCGTAGCTGGGCTCATGGGCTGCCCTGGGTCACCTTACTCGCAGCCCTCATTCAGGGCTGGGTGGGCCCTTTCAGAGCCCAGATGCAGCGCTGTCCCTTCCTGAGCCCCGACCGGCCCTGATGGCTGGGCTGAGGCAGTTGCCAAGGTGCCCTGGGGTTTTCGACTTAGCTGCCGATCTGCTGCCAGGATCAAATTTACCCTGGTCATGCAAATGAGCATTGGGCTGTGCCTGGCATGGGGAGGTGGGTGGAACCAGGGCCCTGTGTGAGGAGAAGGCAGAGGCAGCCAGGAGGAAGTTATATAACAAGGATGCTGAGGGGGCCAGGCGGGCTGCATGTTACATAACTGGGAGAGCAGCAGGAGGGAAAGCGCTATCTCAACACCCGGGCAGGGATGGGCAGCTGGCGACCCGCCTGACAAAGAACTAGGGCTTCCTAGTGTCAGAGTGCGCAGCGGCCCCAAAACAGGAACCTTGGGCCAGTTCATTCATTGATTAGCTATTCATTCAGTAACCATTTCTGAGTACCTACTATGTGCCAGGCTGTGGCTTTAGTCATGTTTAATTCCCTCAGCATTGCTTTGTGGTAGGCGGTGTCATCCCTTTTTCCAGATGAGGAAACTAGGACTGTTTTGTCCAGAAGGAGATAAATGGTGATAATTCCTAGTACTGAGCACCCGCTCTGTGCCCGCTTCCACGTTTAACACTTTGCTACATCACTGATCTTCATAGCTCCCTGAGGCTCCGAGTCAGCCAGCTGTGAGTGCTGGTCTGTCCAGCTCAGAGGCCCTGCTGCTGTGTCCACCATAGGGGTGGCTCCTGGGTTTGTGTGGCCTCACTCCTTCCACTGTTTCCTGTCTGACCATGGGGCCTGGCAGGAAGGGGCCTCTCTGAGCTGCCTTCTGATGCTAATGTAGGAGTTCGGAGCTCCTGCCTGAGGTGGGAAGGAACCCGTGGGGTGGCGTGGGATGAGGTTGGGTGTGAGGTCAAGTCATGGGGTTACTTTAGGCCACCTTGGCCAAGTCCCATCCCATCTGATGAGCCTCTTTTTTCTTATCTATATGATGAGGGGGCTGGAATTGACCCCCTAATGCCCTTTCTCTCTTGCAGCCTGTGATTCAAGGCCAGAAAGGAGACCCTGGGACTTTTTCACTTGTCCAGGACTGGTTGTGGGGCCCACGGGGCAGCTGCAGGCGGCCCTAGTTCCAGTGGGCCTTCACCAATGGACACCCCTCATGCCTGTCACCTCTGTCATTGTACTCAGTCTGATGGAAGTAGACTGGGACTACTCCTACTTTACAGAGAAAACTCAGAGGTCAGGCAGCTGGTCTGGGGGAGTCACATGGAGTGAGACCAGATCTGGGCAAGGCTGATTTGAATCCAAATCTCTGGCAGCTGTATACATGGAGAGGGCCCCTTCTTTGCTGGATCTGTCCCCTCCCTTGCTCTGAAGCCCCAGTGTCAGACCTGACGTGGGGGTCATTGTGGTTTGCTCCTGACCAGCTGTGCGGGGGCAGACTTCAATCTTGGGTGGGAAGCTTCCTCAAGACCCCAAATGGGAACCCTTTTAAACATCTACTATCCACCCCACGCATGCCCCTTGCAGGTCAGCGACATCAAGTTCCAGGCATCCAATGGGGAGGAGAAGGAATCCTGGATCAAAGCCCTCAATGAAGGGATCAACCGAGGCAAGAACAAGGCTTTCGACGAGGTGCGATGAGGTCCTGTGGACGGCTCTGGGTCTCCTTTCCCACTGTGTGTGATCTCAGAGTGGACCCTGCCCCACCCCACCCTGACAGCCCCTTGATTATGTCACTGCTACAAACACTGGGGCATCTGTGGTTGTTACCTCGTTTAATCCTCACAACACCCCTCAAAGTAGGTGGTTGTGTTCCCATGTTACAGATGAGGACACTGAGGGGTAAGGAAGTTAAGTAACTTGTTTTAAATTAAAACGTGGGTAAGTGGTGGGGTAGAACTTAACTGGGTGCAGCCATGCATCCTTTCCAACCCAGCCCCAGCCGGAAACAGCAGGAAACAGCAGAGAGGTCTGTGGGTGAGCTGAGAGCCTGACAGCTCACTCTTCAGTTGGGCGGTGAAGTCCAAGCTTGGCTGGCTCTAACCCTGGGCCTCCTTATCTGCTTGCAGTGGCCACCCAGCCCCCTGTGCTGTAGTGGTGATGGCAGCAGGGCCACGATCAGGCTTTCGGCAGGCAGGGTGTCCCAGGGGGCCAGATCTCCTAGGGAGGGTTTATCTTTGATATCATGGATTCATAGCTGTTTGGGCAAAAATGGGCTTGGGGGGCCACCTAGAGTGACCCCTTGGATTGCAGAAGACTGAGACCCAAGGGGAGCGAATTTTCCCACGCAGGTTCCCTCTTAACACCCAGGTTCCCTGCCTCGCAGCCATGGCTCCTGGATCACGTCTTACGTGACTGTGCCATGCTCAGCCCTTCACTTGCTTGGGAAAGTGTCCCCATTTCAGGGGAGAGAGTGTTGGAGGCCACAGGAGCATGGGCTGGGTCTCGGCCCACAGCCTTGGCGGAGCAGGACCAGCTCCTCCACTGCAAAGACCCTCAGGTGGGCCTGAGCCTCACCTGTGGGCAGAAGAGTCTTAGCCCACCCCCCCACCGCAGGGACAGGCTGCTCCGGGATTCAGAGTCTGGATTTCCCACGTGACTCTTCCTATGGCTTCCCGGCTACTCCCCACCTCCATTCCTTATCCTTAGAGAGGAGATGCTGCCCCCCAGACTCCCTGACCCCTGGGGGTGGAGGCCCTGCTCTTTCTTGAGCTATCCCCAGGGGTCCTGGGAGAGTGACTGGGGCCAGGGAAGGTCTTTTCTGGAAGCCAGGTACTAGGGGATCGTGGGCTGTCTTCTCCCCGCTCCCCCCCAAGCTAAGCGCAAGAGTAGCCTCGGGGCTGCTTACGTATTGCAGTGGACTGAGGGGTGAGGGCTGATAGCCCACATTTGGGCAGGAAGACTGAGGCTGTGCAAGCAGCTGCAGAGAAGGGAGAGCCTCAGACTGCAGAGAGATGACACAGGCTGTGGAGAGTCGGGGGGGAAAAGCAGGGAGGTGCCTCAAAGAGAGGGACAGCTGGGGCCCTTGACCCTGTCAAGCAAGGATGCAGGTGCAGACCCTGCGCAGGCTCTGAGTCTCAGGTTAACGCCTGGGCGTTTCCTCCTCTCCTCAAGGCCTGCTGGGGACTGACGTGGTTCCCTGTCCTTCCCAGGTAAAGGTGGACAAGAGCTGTGCCCTGGAGCATGTGACACGGGACCGCGTACGTGGGGGTCAGCGGCGCCGGCCCCCTACAAGAGTCCACCTGAAGGAGGTAAGGCCTTGGCCCCAGCTTGGGAAGGTTGGGAGTCAGATGAGCCTGGGACCACAGCTCCTTAGTGGCGGCGGGCTTGGGCCACCTTTTTCCTGAGCACTCTTGGTATCGGGCTGCCTGAGTGGCATGCGGGGTGTCGGTGTGGAGGCGCGAGTGCTGTATGTCCTCAGGGAGTGGGTGCGCCTGCTTCCCGTGTTGAGTCCACGGGCCTTAACCCAAGCTGGTGCTGGAGGGAAACTGAGAGCCTGAGGCTAGTCCCCGCCTCTCAGAGCTCAGCTTCCAGCCGGAGAGGAGACCTGTCCACGGACTGCTCCAAGCAGCGCTGTCTAATTTTGGTACAGAGGGCGGCTCAGGCAGGCTGAGCAGGAGGGACCACGGAGGACCCACAGACACCTGAGCTGACCCTTGAAGCATGGGAACGGTTTCAGTGGGCAGACTTGGAGTGAGGGAGGTCCTGGGTGGGGGGAATGGTGCGAGCTTGAGGCCCAGGGCAGGGGAGTTTGAGGTGTGCCTGGTCCCTTTGGCTGGGAGATGTGTCTGGGAAGGTGGGGTAGGGGGGAGGAAATTGTGGAGGCCTTGAAAGCAGGAGTCGGGGGCAGGATGGATGGGAGGGTGCGTTGCAGAGGTCAGTTGGAGGCCCTGGGTAGGATGGGTCAGGTTGATGGAGGGAAAGGCAGGGGGCCAGGAAATAGAGGCAGGGGTGGGGCCTCTAGGCCCCAGGAGGGGATGAAAAGGGAGGGGCCGGTGCAAGAGACACTGGGAAGCAAGAGCCACCTGGGCTTGTGATTGAATTCAGGACTCAGGGAGGCGGACTGGACCAAGAGGGAGGGTTGTCAGGAGTGCCCCCAAGCCTGGAGACCCGGCGAAGGGAGGCCCTGGACACAGGGAATGTGGGAGAAGTTATGGGCAAGGGGGAGGGGGAAGGGAGGAGCCCTTCGTCAGACCAGTGTTACTGATGGGTGTCGATAGTTGGGGGAGGGACCTTGGAGGCCAGGAAAGAACCTCAGCAGATGCTGCCTTTGGGGAATGGGGGGCAGTAGGGAGCAAAGGAAGAGGAAGCCAGAGAGTGGCACATCCGGAGAGAAGGGCACAGGACTGGGGGTCATCAGCCAGGTTGGCAGCCACAAGTCACGAGGCAGGACTGAGGAAAAGGTAGATGGTGACGTTTACAGCACATTTTCTCAGCTTAGGGCTGTCATGGGGTGCAGGGCTGGGGATGCTGGAGAGAAGGAGATAGACCATGGTGGGGAAGGAGGGAGACAGAAAGGGGCCAAGGTCATTGGAGGGTTTGCTGGTGAGATGAGATAGCCTGTTCATGTCTGTCAGCGGAGGGAAAAAAGCCTGCAGAGGGAGTGACTGAAGTACCCAGAGAGGAAAGTCATGTCTGAGGGAGGAGGCCTAGGAGGTGTGGGGCAGGCCAGCCTTGGAGAGGGGAACCCTCTGAGAAGAATTCAGGGAGGCACTCGTGTCCAGTGACTGAGCGCATGTGTAGGCCAGGTCACCCTGTGTGTGTAAAAGGGAGTGAGGGACCTTGAGGGACCTTGGGAAGGGCCTCCTGCCCAGCCCCGCTCCAGGCCCTCTGAGGCTCTCTGGGAGTTTTCCCCATGACCGTGGGACTGCTGGGTGTCCCTGTGGGCCCCTGGGGCCAGATGGCGCCAGCTGCCTGCTGGGTGCAGCTGTTCTCCTCTGGCACTCAGCTGTGGTCTGGGGCTGCCCGTGTCTGGGGCCACATGTGACAGCACGAGGAGAGTGGGCACCAGCTGCTGAGCAGCTGGGCAGGCGAAGGCTGGAGAGCTCTGGCCCGGAGGGCTGGCCGACCGGACAGAGGTCTGCAGGGCGAGCAAGCTCAGGATGACGCAGGAGACCCATATGTGGGTTCTGGTCCTGTCGCCTGCTGACTGTGGGGACCCTGGGTGGGTGGTTGCAGAGAAGGGACCCTCCCAAGGCCCACAGCCAGGCTGGAACCATGTCCCCTGACACCCAGGCCAGCACAATTGCCATTCAAAAGAGCGGCCTATCACACAGGCTGGAAGAAGCCAGGCTGGGGCGCTGAGAGCGCACCCTAGCTCTGGCTTCCTGGCCTGTGATTTCAAAACCAGGAATTCTATGGAAGTGAGAGACAGGAGAGGATTCATCAGAGAATCACTTTAGCTTCTAATCAGGTGGCTTTGGAAACCAGACCAGAGGGCATGGAGAGTAGGGGCCCAGGGGCCTGGGCAGCCTAGATGGGAGGGCTTAAATACCTTGTAGGTGGGCACACCTGACCCAGTGGCTGGTCATCCAAGTTGATGCCCATATCCTGCCCCTCCACCCAGGTAGCCAGTGCAGCATCCGATGGGCTTTTGCGCCTGGACCTTGATGTTCCTGACAGCGGGCTGCCAGTGTTTGCCCCCAGCAATGATGTCAGTGCAGCCCAGCCCCGGGAGACACCCCGGCCGCCCATGCCTCCTACCAAGCCTTCTGCAGCACCTGAGACGACCAGTCTTGGTGACGGAGTGGAGACCCCTGTAGGGGAGAGAGCCTCAACCCCCGTCCCAGCAAGCTCTGAGGCCCACCCTGAAAGCCGAGAAGACTCAGAGACTCCAGTGGGGGAGGACAGGGGCTCTGAGCAGCCCCCCAGCAGGGTCCTGCCTGAAAAACTGAAGGTGAGCTGGGAGAGCCCCAGCCCTGAGGAGCCCCCTGACCCTGAGAGTACAGAACCGCCCCAGGTGCCCGATTCTGGGACTTCCAAGGCCGTGCCTAGGGAGGGTGGGAAGCCCGCTCCACCCCCGACACCCCCAGCCAAGATCTTATCGGAGAAACTGAGAGCCTCCATGAGTGGCGTGCAGGCTTCTGGGCCAGCCCAGAGTCCGGGGGCCTCTGAGACCTCTGCCCAAGGCCCAGCACAGGTCTCAGTGAATGGTGTGGATGACAGCCCTGAGCCCATCAAGCCATCCCGGGATGCAGGCACCCCAGGAACTTGCCCAAAGGATGCAACAACGTCCACAGCACTGCCCCACTGGGACCCGCAGCCTCAGTTCCATCCCCGCTGCTCCTCCCTGGGGGACCTGCTTGGGGAAGGCCCCCGACGTCCACGGAAGCCTGGGGAACAGCTGTATCGGGCCCAGCTGGAGGTGAAAGTGGCCTCGGAACAGACGGAGAAACTGTTGAACAAGGTGCTGGGCAGTGAGCCGGCCGCTGGGAATGCCGAGGCGCTGCTCAGCCAGGCTGTGGAGCAGCTGAGGCAGGCCACCCAGGTCCTGCAGGAGATCAGAGATCTGGGAGAGCTGAGCCAGGAAGCACCTGGGCTCCGGGAGAAGCGGAAGGAGCTGGTGACCCTCTACCGGAGAAGCGCACCCTAGGGCCTGCCAGCCCAGAGCATGGTCCCTCCCGGCCGACTCAGTCCACTGGAGCCCAGCCCTGCCGAGAAATGTGCTTCTTTCCAGGCTGTAGAAGGGCCATCAGGCATGTCAGGGTTTGGCCAGGACCTGCAGAGACTCCTGGGATCCTTCTCGCCCTGCCCTGGCCAGAGGTGCCAAGTGCCACCCAGGGCCGCTCTCTGGCCGGGCCTCCAGCTCTGGGCTTGGGCTGGGAGCACGCATGTGGTACCTCTGTGCTGGTGTGGTTGTTCCGAACAGCCCCAGGGCCCTGGCACAGCGCTCGGGTTTTTGAGGGCGGTGTCATCTCTGCTTCGCGCCCTCAATAGTTTACATTCCTGACTTCTGAATAGAGCACAGCTGAGCCCCCCTGCCGCCTCCATGTCCAGATGTTCCCAGGCAGAGGCAGCTTCAAGCCATAAGCAACCCTCCCCACCCCCCCCATTCCTAGTAGCTGCAGGGGCCTTGGGTCTAGACTAGAGGTTTGTCCTTCAGCTGAGTGAGACCTGGAACCCAGCTAGGGCCTCTGAAAGCAGGTGGGAGGCATCTGTGTGAGAAAGCCACTAGCTGTGGGCCCCCTCCCTGGGCCTGTTTCCTATTCTGCAGGCCTTCCCCTCTGGTGAGCCGTGACTGGGGGACTCCAGGGTGGAGGAGGAACTCAAAGGGTCTCGTAGTCTAGTCCCTGCCCCTGGACCCGCTTGTGTCCAGCCTTGCACATTCCTGTACAGGTGAACCCGATGTCGACATCAGAACATCCTGTATGTAATTCATTATAAATCAACCTTCAGAAGAGAAGCTGCCCCAACTTCTGTGCCTCCCAGATGGGATTTATATCTGGGTCTCTGTGGTTGCTTCTGAACCCAAACAGGTCCGGTATCCCAGTTATTTCTTCAAATGCCGTTGGGAGTGTGTTGGGACCTGAACCCACTTCCCTCTCCCCTTTCCCCTCACCCCTCTGGCTCAGGCTAGAGGGACTGCTCCTCCTGAACTTCTTGTGGAAGGAGCATTAGCTCCTGTCCCTTTCGTGGTCCGTGCCTGCACCCTGGGCCTCTCCCGAGCCCCTCCCCGCCGTCGTCTCGGGCTCCAGGAGCACATCCAGTCTCCATCCTGCTGCAGCGGCCGGACTGAGGGCAGTCTATAGGTGCAGAGGCCCTGAGGGCCACAGCCACTCTCCCTGGGGCCTGTGGGAGTAGGCACAGCTTCTGACAGGCCTGCTCAGGGGTTTCTGCAAGTGCACTTTTGTTTACTGAAAGAGAAGGAGGGTCACAGCTGCGTGCCTGGCCTTCCTGCCCACTGCCTCACCCCCAGCCACCAGTCATGCCCTCTGAGGCCCGCCGGCACAGCTCACTGCCTTCTTCTCCTTGGTTCTTGAGGACAGTGGCCAGGGATCAGGAGGGGCACGTGTCCACCCTGCAGCCTGTACTGGGCAGGGGTGGGGGCAAGCAGCAAGGTCACGGCTCGTGAGCCCGCCTTGGCCTCCCTAAGCCACACTCCTTGAACAGACTAGGCTCCCATGCCCCAGTCTGATGTCTCTCCATCTGTCTCCAGTGTGAGAGCAAGAATGTCACCAGGGGCTCACAGTCACGTGGCCCCCTGCAGTCTTCCTTTGGGGAACAGCCTTGCTCCACCAGCAGCCTGGGCTGGCTGGAGCATTAGCCAAGTCACCTCCTTCCTGGGACTAGAGCCTCAGTTTCCTCCTCTGATAAGTGGCCAGGCTGAGCAAGTAGCTCTGGGGTCACCTTAGTGGCCTAATGCCATTGGTTTCTGTGGGCTTCCTGTGCCTTGGCAGCCTGGACCCGAGGGGGAAGCCAGCTTCCAGGGGAGGGGAGAGGATCGGGAATTCACAGGGGCTGCCTGGCCTGCCTCCTTGAGGAGCGTGGCATTCCATGCCTTCTGCTTATGAAGCGCCTTTCTTGAAGTTTGGCAATAAATCCCTTTTCATGGAACTTCGCTGCCACAAGCCTGTTTGTTGGTGTGGGGACCAGCTCCAGGGCCTCATGGAAGCAGAGGGTAGGTGGTGGTTGACCGGGGCATCACCTTTCCTCCAAGCTCTCTTCGAGGGCCCACTTCCCATAGTCCAGGCTGGGGGCCTCGCCCTCCCTCAGTGCTCCACCTTCGCCAAACTCGGCCAGGTGCTCCAGTCTCATCCCCTGCCCCCAACACGTTTCTACAGCCCGGAGGCCAAGTGTCATAGGGAACAATGCTTTTCAGTTTTTAAAAACTTGATTTGGAAATAATTTCAAACACAGAGAAAAGTTGTGAGAGTAAGTATAGTACAGAGAACACGCATATACTCTACTCAGATTGACCTGTTGGCTTGTCTTTCGAGTGCCTTCTCTCTGTAATATACACACAATTTTTTTTCTGAGTCTTTGGAGGGTTAGTTATCATGGCCCCTTTCCCCTAAATACTTCAGTGTGTATATCCTAAAAATAAGCATATTCTCTCATTAATCGTAGTGCAGTTATCAACTTCAGTAAATTTAACACCGATAGAATACTTACTGTTCATATTCTGATTTTGTCGTTAGACCCAATAATATCGTTTCATCACATGTTGCCTCCAGTGTAGGGTTGAATATTACATACATGTCTCTTCGAGTCTCCTTTAATCTGAAATGTTTCCACAGCCTTTATGTTTCATGATGTGGGTATTTTTGAAGACTACAGTCCTCCCCAGCTTTTTAATAGAATATTGTTCATTTGGGGTTGGTCTGCGGTTACTTCATAATTAGATCAAGGTTATAGAGTCTCAGCCAGAGAACTGCATAGGCAATACTAGGTCCTTCTCAGGCAATCACACCTGGAAACATAGCCTCCATGCGACTTTTACTGGTGATGCTTATTTGGATCACCCAGTCAAAGTGTCTGATTTTTCTGTTGTATGGTTACATATTTTTCTCCTGTAACTAATAAGCAATCTGGGAGACTTTGTATTAAAGACCATGCGCAAATATGTTGCACCACATCAAAATTTCCCCTTAGATCTAATCTCCATTGATGAGTCTTGCCTGAACAGGTGTTTCCTATGATGGTTCAAAATGATTCCAGCTGTCATTTTAACCTCAGAGCCTGGTCCTGGTTGGGGTGATCCTGGGCCCTACCTTATGCCTGGGGCACCCCTAATACATCTCAGCAGGACCCCAGGGCTTTGCTGAGTGTTCTTTGGAAACCCCTGGGCCAGTAGACAGAGCTCCACTCAAGTCAAGCTGCTGGGAAGGTGTCAAGTCCCACCCAGGGACTTCAGTGAATCTCAGCCTCTCGGGGCCTCAGTTTCCTCACCCATAAGAGGGAGATTGCAGTGCCACCCGCTCCCCACGTGGGAAAGCACCACAGTGCTCCCCAAAGGCCGGCTCCCTTCCTTACCTGTGAGGGCTGCTGGAAAGGCCTGGTGGTCAACACAACAGGAAGCACCTGGCCCGGGCTTATTGACTGTTGTATGACTTTCGTATCCCTCCTGAATTCCCCTGCCACTGACCTGACATGTGTCCACCATACCAAGTGGGTGGCCTGCAGAAGGTGGGCCATTTCACCTTATCGTTAAGGAGGAACCAAAGTAAGGGAGAGAAGTCCCTTTATCGACGGGGGCATACTCCCACCCTGGCCCAGGAACAAAGTCTCCTCCCGAGGGACGCCTTGAAGGGAGCAGCTGCTGGGAAGGTGTCAGTGGCCAGCCAGCCGCAAGACTGAGGAAGGATGTGGTGAGAACTTTCTTTCCTTCTGGCCCTAGGGGCTGGAGGCCTGTGCAGAGAAACGGAGCCTTTTTCTTTTGAATACGCGTCCCCGATATCTCAGTGGCCTGAAGTCCTGTGGGGTTTTGCAAAACACAGGTGGGACCCAGGACAGAGCGGAAGGGTCTGGTGGGGAAGGGGACATCCAGATTGCCCCTCCCTCTGCCCCCACCTGAGCCTGGACCCTGGAAGCTCCCTGTGTCTTTCTGGAGCCACCATATTTTATGCCTTCCAAGCCCTGTGTTCCTGCCTCCCAGCCTCCCTGACCCCTACTCTCATGTCCCAGACATGAGGCAGGACTGTCAGAAAAGACCTCACGAACTCACTCAAGTGGAGGTTTCTGTGACGTTACGAGGAGGCTCTGTGGGGGGATGTGGAGGGTGGAGAGGCGATGGTGGAAATTCTGCCCTGTTGTCATAATTGTGTTTACAGGAACAAAGTTCCTGGGGGAAGAAGCAGGGTGTAAGTAGAAAAACATGACTTTAGATTTGGAGGCAGACATATCTAGATTCAAACCCCAGCCATGAATGAGTGACCTTAGGTAAAACGTGCCTCAGTTTTTCCTGTCTGTCAAATGGGCTAATTCTCCCTTCTTCACAGGATTGTTGTGGAACGCTTAGCCCATGGTCTGCCTCACAGAAGATGAGGTTAGTAAACCCCAGCCACCCCGCCTCACAGAGCACCTACTACTTGGCAGGCCTGTTTTGGTCTCTCACTGTCACCAGTGGTCTCATGAGGAAGAGGTATTTCTGTTCACTCCTTTGACAGCTTAGGAAACCGAGGCTTAAACAACGTGCCTAGGAGACCACAGGTTAGTGTTGGGACCTGGGATTTGACCCTCTGGGTTCCTGACCTGGGCTGACACTCGACTGCTTCCTGTTTCTTCTCTGGAGAGTCTCTGACTTCAGATGGACACTCAGCCCAGGGGAATTCGGGCTGACTTGGGGCTTGGGGCATCCCCACCTTTCCTGAAGGACACCCTGAGGCTGGCCTGGCTCTCCACCAGCCAGCCAGGGCCCCAGGGAGAGGCTCGGGAGGCCCTTCCCTTATAAGGACAACAACTCGGCAGTGATGAAACTTCTCGGCCTCCCGGCTGGGTGGGCGGGGGAAGGGAAACGACAGGCTCCAACGGCTACGGCTGAGAGCCTGAGCCTCCACAGGAACTCGCCCACGAGCCTCCCCTCTCCCCTTCCTGTCGGCTCTGAGTGGGGCTTTCCAGAGGGTCCCACTGGCAGGAGTGGGGAGGAGAAGCCAGGGCCTGGGACGTCAGAGTGGGTGGTGACCCGTGGAGGGAAGATGAGTAAACAGGCCAAGAGAGGGGACAGGACTCTTGCAGACCATGCAGGAAGCATGCAGTCTGGACTCCAAGCTGTAGGCCTATCTAGCCCAGCCCATCCCTCAAGCTGGTCAGGCAGGGCGGGAGAGAGAGAGTTGGGAGGAGGCAGGAGGAGGCCCTTGGGCAAGTGTCTTTCTCCCTTCGCCCTCTAAGGTCAAGTCCTAAAGGGGAGGAGAGCTGGGTGGGGGCTAGGCAGCCTGCAACAGGACCCTACCCTCCTCCTTCCTTAGCTGTGGCCCAACAAAACCTACCAGCCCGCGGTCCATCTGAGAAACTAATTGAGGAATCACAGGATATCAGGACTGATAAGGATCTCTGAGACCATCAGAGTACCTCCTGCTGGTTTTACAGTGGAGGAAGTAACAGCTCTGAGGGAGGACCTGAACTTGCCCATCTGTTTTGTTAAAAAAAAAAAAATTATTTGGGGGTGCTTTTTCTTGGTTTCCTATTTAAAGTTCCTTTTCAACAAATCCCAACTTGTTAGTTGAAGAAAAGGACAAAGGGCTTTTTCCACACCCAGGTCTGGTTAGCTCTGGTGATTGGGGCTTCCTTGGAGACCCTCGGGTTGGCAGTGGGGGTGAGGCCAGATCCTAAGGGGGAATCAAGTGTAGCAGATGGAGAATCCGTCTCTGACACGGCTGTGCACAAGCTGTGTGACCTGAAGCAGCTGCTCAACCTCTCTGAATCTCAGTCTCATCTCTCCCAGCAGCGTGATCTTGAGGATAAAATGAGGTAATTTTGATAAAGCATCTAGCTCAGAGGCTGGCACAGAGTAAGGGCTTAGTAAATGGGTAACAGTACTGTGTGTCGGACACCCACGCCTTGCCAACATTACATTAGGTCCTGTGGATTCCAAGTACGACAAAATGAGACAGACATCCTGACTCAGCAAACACAGTGGGATCAGCCCCGAGTTAGAGGGGCGAGTTCTGCAGCAGCATAGAGGAGAGATCAACAGGCTGCTTTTGCTGAGGGAATCAGGCAAGGCCTCATGGAGGAGGTGACCTTTGCCTGGGCCTTGAAGGAGGAGTAAGAGGTTACCGAACAGGAGCTGGGGAGAGTATTTGAGAGAGGGAACAGCATGTGCAGAAACAGAGAATCACAGCATATTCCTGGAACTGGGCAAATTCTGTGTAGTATCCTGTAGTAGGAGGTGCTGAGGGAAGGGTGAGGGGATGGGAAATGAGGTGGCAGAAGGCAGGGGATCATGATGTTCCCCAGAAAATTTGGACCAAAGGGAGTCATGGGAGGGTTTTAAAGAGGGCAGGGACAGGCTGCAGGGTGAGGACTGGAGGCAGGGAGACCAGTCAGGAGGTGGTTGTGATGGACCAGTTGTGGAGTGGTGAGAGCCTGAGCTGGGACACTGACATTGGAGGTGGAGTGGAGGAATAGATCCTTTTTAGGAAGCAGAATAGGGGATTTGGGGTCTTGTGGATGTGAGAGATGGAGTGGGGGGAGGGGAATCAGAGATGCCTCACGGGGGTGCTGGGGGTGTGGAGGTGCCCTTTCCTGAGATGGGGAGTATCCGGGGAGGGGCAGGTTGGGGAGAGAACAGCAGCTGTGCGGAGTAGTCCAGTGAACTACCAGAACTGGGCTGGGGCAAATCTGAAGGTCACAGACATGTAGACGGTGGGTGATTGAAGCTGCAAGGATAGCAGAGTTATATCTCATGTGTTACTCAGGATGAGATTTGACTGTGACTGACAAGAGGCCATGGCGTCAGGAGAGTTCATCAGAGGCTAAAATTGGCTCTGGGGGAGATAGACAAGATAGCAGTGACTCAAGTTCAGTCCTCCCATGTGAGAAGTCCGGCGGTAGAGCCCATCTCTACCACAGCAGCTCCGTGGTCACCCAGGACCCAGCCTCTTTCTCTCTCACCGTGTGTTCTGCCATCTTAGCACTTGCCAACAACGTCATGACCCATGAGTGACCCAGCTCTGGTTATCCTACTTGTATTCTACCCAGTGGGAATGGACAAGAGGTCATAAGGACACACACCTTCCCTTTAAAGACACTTCCTGGAAGTTGCACTTCTACCTACCTCTCCTTGGCCAGATCTTGGTCACATGGCCACACATAACTGCAAGGGTGGTCTTGCACCTTGGTCTTTGACCCTGGTGGCTACGTGTCAGCTGAAAATCAAAAGTCTTATTACCAAAGAAGGGAAGAAAGGATCTAGAGCAGTGGTTCTTAACTGGGGACCATGTAGTCCTCCAGGGGACATTTGGCAGAGGCTGGAGATATTTTTGTCTGTCACAACTGGGAGGGGTTTCCAGCGGGGGAGACCGGGGATGCTGCTAAACATACGACAAGGCACAGGACAGCCATCCACACTATCTGGCCCAAAATGTCAGTCGTGCTGAGGTTGAGAAACCCTGACCTCGGCAGGCAATTTATAGTCCCATTGCCACAACCAGGAAAGTGAGTGCAGAGTGAGTGGTCAAGTCACTTGTGGGCCGGCAAGACACCTGTCCCCCATAGGCCACATGTCAGGGGGGTTCAGGAGCTCAGATCTAGGCTCAAGGGTTTTGTCAGATTTGCCTCAGCTTGGAGGGGCTTCTGCCCTCTTACAAAAGCAAAGGGCCTTTGTTTGTTTGTTTCATTTGTGTATCTTTGTTTTATTCGTTTCTTGATGTTGGGCTCAGAAGTGCAGATTCCCAGGTTGGACTCTCAGGGAAGGGGCTTGTTTAAGCTATAGGTGTTTCTTTGCCCACCAGCTGCCACCGCCCCCCCGCCCCTGGCTGCTGGTGAGGGAAAAAGCCCCATAGTCTGGGCAGCCAGGGCCAGGCTTGGTCTCAGTCCCTCATTTACAGTGCGACATCATCAGGCCTCTTACCCCAGTCTCCTAGCCACAAGCCAGGGCTGGGTGGCCCAGGAGAGGCCCTTGTGGCCCTGAATCTACAGAGACGCCAGGGCGGCTTTGCTGGTTTTGCCCACAGCCCCGGGCCGGGCCTTTCTGTGCTTCCTCCCTCCCAGGCAGCTTTCCAACAAAGTCAGCGTTTCTGGGCTCCTCCCACCTTCATTTCCTTCCCGGCCTGTGGCCTTGGGTCTGAAGGGAAGCAGGCCTGCCCAACTGCGGCCAGTGCCAGGTCATGCTGGGCTTAGGCCTGTGGGTCCTCAGAGTCCCCAGGACACGATGTGGCCAAGAGTGTGCCTGTCCGTGGGTGGGGAGTGTGTGAACAACTCTACCCCAGGGGAGGGCTAGAGAGAGAGATAGCCCCCAGGCCATTCTGAACTGCCTGGGGTCCCTGCTGTGGGTGAGCAAAGGTCTCCCCAGGCCAAACAGCCCCCCACTCTTCTCTGGCTATGCAAAAGCCTCCTGAAAGAAACTGACCTCAGAATCACCTGTTGGACCTGGGCCAGGGTCAGTCTCCGCAGTGGGTCTGGGAGGCAGGCTATCCGCAAGCTCAGGAAGGGATAACTCTGGCCTCCCAACCTGTTTCTGGAGACCCAGAGGGACCTTGGAGATTTTCAGCACTTTCAAATGTCCAAGTTCTTCAACAGGGCAAGGTGATGGATTGGATTGGTGGCACAGACCTTCCCGCCCTGTGACCTCTGACAAGTTGCCTAACCTCACTGATCTCAGTTTCTTCATCTGTTAAATGAGGAGAATAATGCCCCCCGAGTGTTATAAGCATTACCTAAGGTCAGGCAAGTGAACTGGACAGTGCCTGGCCCATGGGAGGCACTGAGGAAACAGCAGCTGTTCTTCTTGTCTTTGTATTAGTAGTATACTGTCTCTCAGGAGAGCCTTTTCTACCCTTTATCAGAAGGTCTCCTTAGAGCCACCACTGTGATCTTATCACAGAAAGTCCATGGTGGGAGGGATCTCAGTAACCTGCATTTTGCAGATGGAGAGACAGGGAAGGGACTTGCCCAAGGTCACACAGGGAGCCTGCGGCAGGGTATCAACCGGCCTGGATTCACTGCAGCATTCTCCTCCCGCCCTCTCCAGGGCTCTCCACCCCCACTCAGGAAACAGGCCCAGTCCTTTCATTTGCACCATTGTTGGGAAGAGCCCCAGACACCGAAAGGCTGTTTTCCTTCTGTCCAGCTCAGCTCTGATGCCTGGAATCAGGAAGCAGGGTGATGGGAAGTGTCCTGTCTGACGTCCTCCTGCCAGGGGTGGGGGTGGGGTGGGGTGGGGGCGGGAGCTCAATGGGCTGGGCTTCCTGAAATACAGCTGTGGCAGCAACTGCAGGAGTTGACATAACATTTAGCATTCATTAAAAAAAAAAAATCACTGTGGATCAAGAGGTCCCCGGTTCAGATCTGGGTCCCCCCTCCAAAAAACAAACAAACAAATATTGAGAATGGGGTGAGAAGGGAGGAGAGATGGGGTAGATGTAAGGAAACTAACTTTTCCAGCAGAGAATAACTAGAGTTATTCTAGAGTTGATAAATCAAGAAATAGAGGCACCAAGCATATTATTTGCAGTCGAGGAGAGAATTCATGAGAGTTAAAAATCATTACTAAGCCACTACTGAAGTGATTACCTCTGGGCAGGAGTTCTGGAGGTGGGAAAATTTAACTTCATTTGATATTTTGAGCACTATTTGGATTATTATTATCATTATTTGCCATATCTGTGTGTTACATCTTTTTTTTTAATTAATTAATTTATTTTTGGCTGCATTGGGTTTTGTTGCTGCGCGCAGGCTTTCTCTAGTTGTGACGAGTGGGGGCTACTCTTCATTGCGGTGTGTGGGTTTCTCATTGCGGTCGCTTCTCTTGTTGCAGAGCACGGGCTCTAGGTGCGCGGGCTTCAGTAGCTGTGGCACACAGGCTCAGTAGTTGTGGCACACGGGCTCTAGAGCTCAGGCTCAGTAGAAGTGGCACACGGGCTTAGTTGCTCTGCAGCATGTGGGATCTTCCCGGGCCATGGCTCGAACCTGTGTACCCTGCATTGGCAGGCGGGTTCTTAACCACTGCACCACCAGGGAAGCCCTGTGTGTTACATCTTTAATAAAATAGTTAATGCTGAGCTGAGCTCAGATGCAGGCAGGGGCTGCTTGGGCAAAGCTGCCATGTGGCTTCTTTTGTCTCTGGCCTCCTTGGATGTGACCCCCCCCTTCCGGAAGTCCTTGTCAGGAGGGAATTCTGTGTCACTAAGACTTCATCTGGGCCCTCCCTTCCTGTCCCCTCAAGATCTGTTAAGATTGGCTCCGGGGTTGGGCGGGGGGCGGGGCGGCGTGGGGAAGGAAAGTTGGCTGCAGAACTGGTCCACAAATGCAGCTAGAAAATTTAATCATCCCCATGGAAAAGATAAAAACCCCACCTCACACCATACACCAAAAATCAGCTCTAGATGGATCAAGAACTTAAAAGTTAAACATCAAAACCTTTAGAAAAAAATTTGGTGAATATCTTTCTGATGTGCTACTTCATTAAAATTAAGAACTTCTGCTCATCAAAAGACACCTTGAATACAATGAAAGACAAGGCTACAGAGGGGGAGAAGATAATTATTTTATACAACCAACAAAGGATTAGTATTAAGAATATATAGAAAAAAACAGAACTCCTACAAATCAGTTAACAAAAAGATAAACAATACAACAGAAAAATGAACAAAAGATATGAATATGTGTGACTAGTAAGCATGAAGAGGTACTCAACCTCATTAGCATTTAGGGAAATGCAAACAAACACCATAATGAATTCCATTTACATCCATTTGGCTGGCCAAAGTTTGACAATACAAAGGTAGAAGAGGATATAGACAATGAGATCTTTTTTTTTTTTTTTTTTTTTTTGCGGTACGCGGGCCTCTCACTGTTGTGGTCTCTCCCGCTGCGGAGCACAGGCTCCGGATGCGCAGGCTCAGCAGCCATGGCTCACGGGCCCAGCCGCTCCGCGGCATGTGGGATCTTCCCGGACCGGGGCACGAACCCATGTCCTCTGCATCGGCAGGCGGACTCTCAACCACTGCGCCACCAGGGAAGCTCAATGAGATCTCTTAAACACAGCTATTGGGAATCTACATTGGCAGAACCACTTTAGAAAACAATTTGAGGGACCTCCCTGGCCGTCCAGTGGTTAAGACTCCGCACTTCCACTGCAGGGCATGCGGGTTTGATCCCTGGTCAGGGAACTAAGATCCCACATGCCGCAAGCCATGGCCAAAAAAAAAAAAAGAAAAAGAAAGAAAAGAAAAGAAAAAAATTTGACATTTTCCTGTTAAGCTGACTATACATGTACCCAGCAGTAGTTTGAATTGTTATTCCCAAATGAGGAAACCGAGGCACAGAGTGGTTAAGTGACTTGCCCAAGGTTATAGCTAGTAAGTGTCAAAGCTGGGATTTCAACAAGACAGTCTAGCCCCAAAGAAGGAAGAGAGGGCATTGATGAAAATCTCCCAGACGCTGGGGAAATGCCAGCTGGCGCTGAGGTTTTCTGCGATCCCAGAGCGGAAAGCTAAATGAAATATCTGGAAACAATACAATTGTAGACATGTGATTATAGTCTCACAGGGAGGTAAGGGGCCTTCCTGGGCTTTGGGCCCTGCTTACAGGTGCCCGGCATTTTGAGTATAAGACGAGAAGCACTGTTGTCTTTTGCAGGAATCAGCCCAATGAGGAGATCAACACGTATGAGGCCTGGACAAGTGCCGTGCTGGGTGGCAGCATGGGGGCTGGCACCCTGGATGGCAGGGTGGGTGGCACGTCACCCTGCGACCCAACTGCAGGCATTTCTGTGTCTCACGCAGTGAACACATGAATCTTAGGAAGACCCTGCTGAGTTGGGGGTTATCGCAGCCCTTTTACTCACAGGGTGTGTAAGCTCAGAGATGGCCAGTGACCTGCCCACGGACACACAGTTTCGGCATGGCAGAGCAGGGTCTGGAATTCAGGCCTTCTGCTGCTAAACCCTGCATGATTCCCAGCAGGTCACCCTCCAGGCCCCCAAGCCAACAGATGCACTCCTCAGCTCCTGAGGTGCAGCACCTCTGCAGCTTCCCTCCTCAGAAACAGATGCTCCATCCTGCCGTCTCCCTCTGGGCTTGACAATGATTGAGACAAACTGGATGAATCACATCTAAAGCAGAAGCAAATCTTTATCGCCCCCAGCACCTACTTGGTCAATTTCCTGGGTTGGGTGTAGGGGGGGTTTATTTCTTCAGAGTTCTCAACCTCCCACTCAGATCCAAGACCAGACTCCGCCTACAAGAGCATGTCTTGCTTGGGGTATGATTTAGGGGATGGGGTGGGACAATGTGGCAGGGCCCTCTAGCTAAATGCATCTTCACCCCTCCTGAAACACCACCACCATCATTTCTCCAGAAGGACCCTGATAATTGAAACACATCAGACAGCTTGGCAGCCATGATGAGTCCCATATTACAGCTCTGAAAACGCTTTACAGTTTATGAAGTGATTTCACATCTAAAAATGTTCTTGGTCCTCATAACAGGTGTGAAAGGTAGGGCAGCGATTTAAACACATCATGTAATAGATGAGGACATTGAACAAGCTTCAGAGAGGCAGAGGACTTCATAGCTAGCCAGAGCCAGGAGTTGAATGAAGGTCTTTAACTCCAAATTCCTCGTACCTCAGGTAACTGGAAGTTAGTTGCCTTAGAGCAGAGGGTGACGGGACACAGAACAGGTGGGTTTTGATAGGAAAGTGGAAGGGATGAAGGGAAAAGTTTCCGGAGAAGGGGCAGTTGGATGTCAGACCTTGGCTAGAGGGAAGAGCATGATCCCCAGGGCATTGACATTTCTGGCCCGGGGAAGGGTGGCCTGGCCATGGGGGGAGGCTGAAAAGGAGGAGTGGGGCACGAACTCTAGGGAGTCAGAGCCTGACGGCCTGGAGTCAGCCTCTGCTGTAGGCCTCCATCTGCCCTCTGGGCTCTGAGAACCTTCCAGCTCCGCCGCCACTGTCTGCTGCCTGATTCCTGGCCAAGTGTCTCGTGAGCCTGTCAGCAATGACCTGGTCACACTCGCTTGTGACTGTGTTCCTCATGTGACCGCAGATGAGTCAAGAGGGGAAGCAGGTGCCTAAGGGCTTCCGGGGAATTCCGGGATTCAGGCAGCTTAAGGCCCTGGGTGAGGGAGCCTCAGGGTGCCTCGGAGGCTGGGGCTCCCCAGGGCTGGTTGTGAAGCCACCCTCCTCCCCGGGTTGAGGGCCAGTCAAAATTTTCCCAGACCCAACGCAATTCTTCTCCTGCCAAGTGGCATCAGTGTGAGGAGGGGCACAAAGGCCCCTCTGGTGGAGGAAGGCCTGGCTCAGTGCCAAGCAGTCTGCGGGCATCTGGGGCACAACATCTTGATGTAGCTCTGGGAGCTCCACTTTGTGCGTGAGCAAACAGAGGCTCTGTTTTCCCTAGAAGAACGAATGGAGTAACCTTAGCAGGAGCTCCAGGCCCTGGGCACAGAGATTCTCATTTATGGAGACCTACCTGTCAGGCACTTTATTTATTTGTAAAATTAATCAGGTTTTGAAAACTGCATTTGATACAATTACACATATGTGCTATAAAAGATAGAACTAGACCAGGAGTTCTTAATCTGGGGTCTGTGGGATCCCTAGAGATCAAAGGATAGAATTCAGGAGTCTGAAAATCGGGAAGAGAAAAAAAAATACATCTTTATTTTCATTGACCTCTACCTGAATTTTTTTTTTTTCCTCTTCAAAGATGTGGCAACAAACCACAGCAGTATTAGCAGGACCCATGATGGTGTCACTGACAGAATTACAGGTATTTTCAAATTACCTTTTTCAGATATTTCGAAATATGGTTTACATTCATCACTGTTTTAAAACTACAGTAGTTGTTAGACCTATTGCTAGATCTTGATATTGCATGCATTAATTAGGAAGCACCATCTACATCAAAAAAAATTTTTAATGTTTGATCAGTACATTTTCATATAGTTGGTTTCCTTCGTAGCCCTATGTTATTTATTTTATGCATTTAAGAACATCATTCTGAGATGGGATCCACAGGCTTCACCATATGACAAAGGAAGTTATGGCACAAACACACAAGGGTACGAGCCCCTGATCTAGGCCTGCCCTGCAGTATTTTGCGAGGATCCTGATTTTTAAAAACCTATTTTCCAGTGATATAAGAAAGTTGAATGCTGATCTGTTTATTTTACTTGAGTGAAATTCAACTCCCTGCCATCACCGGACGGTGAGCAACCCACAGCTCTCCAGGTGAACACTTCTAACAGCCTATTAGCAGAGAAATCTTTCCCCCAAACAGGCATTGACATTGTTTAACGTAACTGAAAAACAACCTTGAGTCGTCCGCACGTTTCTCTCATACTCACTGTAATTAGGCAATGTCCTAAGAGGAATGGTTAAGAATGGAGGTCTTATGGCTAGAAAAGAGGATGGCGGTGGCGGGCTGTCGGGGAGAGGACACAGAACAGCTGTCTTGCTTTCATGAAGGGCGGCCCTTACATTCCTGCAAGCAGCCCTAGAAGCCCATCAAGGACAGCCAAAATCAGGATGACCGGAGATCGTCCAGATAGTCTCTGTTTTCTCCTTGCAGCCCACTTCTCTCCCTCATTGCCCTCTCTCTCTGGGGTCCTGGTTCCTCACGCTGGCTCCCCTTCCTCTTAACAAAATGTGCTCTGGGAGACAGGTCCTGAGAGAGAAGGGCTGTGGGATGGATGGAGTGACCCACCCAACAGAGGGGCTGGTTGCCAGGGCATTGCAGAACCCGTCACCACACTTCCCTGAGTCTTGTGTTCCTCAGCTGTAAAATAGGGATAATGATATCTGCTCTTTTGGGCATGGACTAAATAAGATGCTAAGTGAGAAAACATTTATGGTACACGGTCACAATGATCATCCACTCACTCAGAGTAAGGTATAGGCGGCTAAAGCTTCAAGGACGGCTATTCTCAATGCGCTTGGTTCTGAAATTGGGCATGGAGTTAGGTGGAAGGAACCACCTTCTTCTCTAATGGTGAGCTCTCCCTTCACAGGGATGGGGAAACAGCACAGGTTCAGAATCACATCGAATCCTGGCTCTTCCCTGACCTATGTCTGACCTTGGGCAAGATGATTTCACTTCTCTGAGACTCAGTTTATCACCTATTAAGTGGAGATAATAACAGGATCAACCCCAGTGTTGTGAAGGTTCCATAAAATCCTGTGTCAAGAGCACGGGGCCCAGAGCTCTGGGGAAAACACCTGAAAACTGTTTCTTGATGAATATGATCTCGATCATTCAGGATTCAAATCCTAGGTGGGTGAATAGGCTGTGAGTCATTAAGGCAGGCTGGGCCCACCTGGGGGCTAGTGCGGTGAGGAGGTCGAAAGAAGATGGAGTCCCTCCCCCACCGCCACCATGGGGCTTCCTACTGACATAGGGAAGATGCTGCCCAGAGGTTCCTCTGTGTCAGGCGTTGGAGTGAGCTCACTCAACCTCCTTGATGGCCAGCCCCTGTGGAGCTGACCCCAGACTGCCGGGTCAGCCAGCCAGGCCCTTGCCGGGCTCTGCATCCTCCCTCAGTCCCCTGGGTCCAGGCAGCTGGCGAGGGGCCAGGCCTGATGCTCAGCTGCTTGGAACTGGCTTCTAGGCCAGGCCTGGAGACCCATGAGGAAGGGCCCAGGAGTGGAGCTGCCTCCTTGGGGAGGCGCAGAGTCTCCCTCCTGCCTGGATGGCTTCTCAGAAAATGAGCAAAGGGACTTCCCTGTGGTCCAGTGGTAAAGAATCCGCCTTCCAATGCAGGGGATGCGGGTTCGATCCCTGGTCAGGCAACTAAGATCCCACATGCCGCGAGGCAACTAAGCCCGTGCGCTGCAACTACTGAGCCTGTGTGCCTCAATGAGAGAGAGAGAGAACCTGCATGCCACAACTAGAGAGAAGCCTGCATGCCGCAATGAAAGATCCCGCCTGCTGCAACGAAGACCCAATGCAGCCAAAAATAAAAAAATTTAATTAAAAAAAAGAAAAATTATTAAAAAATAATAAAGAAAATGAGCAAAGCTGAAACTGGTAGGGACATAGGCGAGTAGGAACCAGGACCCAAAATGAGCTAACACCGAGAGAGGAAGGGGGCACCCACACAGGGCAGGCTGAGTGGAGAGCTCCCCTGAGTTGACACTAGCGCCCAGGGGCTGCATCTCACTCTTCTGAGCCTCCACAGGCTCCCCTTCCTCCCGCCCACCTCCCTCCGCAGCAGCTCAGCCTGCTCTCCTCTGTCTCACCTCCCCCAGGGCCTGCATGACCTAGGATGAACTGCCCCCCTCACACACACCAGAGCCTGAGCTGCATGGCCAGGACGGACAGGTGGACAGGGTGGGAGTGGAGCACACACTCAGGAGTCACCCTGTTGTTTGCCGATAGAGGCCCGTATTCACTGCCTCCAACCAAGAGATTTCAAGGATTGTTTCTAAAGCTTCAGCCATTCATGCAACACTTTCCAGAGTTTTGCTACCTAAACTATTATCCATTTAATATTTCTCAACTTTCAAAACGTAGCCTAGTCCCAAGCAATAATGTCTGTGAATTCACGAGTATGACAGCTGATTTATTTTTTCCTGATTTATATTTCGATCAATACATTGGTTTTGTTTCATTTTGGTTTTGTTTTTTTAATTTGGCCACGCCACATGGTTTGCAGGATCTTAGTTCCCTACCAGGGATTGAACCCACGCCCTCGGCAGTGAAAGCACACACTCCTAACCACTGGACTGCCAGGGAATCCTGGGATCAATATATTGTTAAAAAAAAACAAAAACAGTTCACCCACATATCATCTAAACTCACTTTATGGATGGTGTTTTTAAATTCACCTTGTGATCTGTGTGTGGGAACTTGTTAGTGGAAAGACAAAGAAAGATTTTGGGGTCATACCACATAGGTCCTAGTTGTGTGAGCTTGGGAAAGTCACTTAACCTTTCTGGGCTTCAGTTTCCTCAGCTGTAAAATGGGCACAGGTGTGAGTACTAAGCATGGAGCCAGCCATGGTAGCTTTCCTCCTCCTCCTGGAATCTTGCCCCCTTCCCTACAGGATAACTTAGGCAGGAAGCCTGGTCTCTCCAGCCCTCTTCCTAACCATGAGGAGCTACTGCATTCCAGGGAATCCTATACTCTAAAGGCGTGCCTGGGAGGAGGTGAGTGTTCTTTTGGCACCTGTCCTGGAGAATCCCTGGGGACGTGCTTCCTGGCATCTATCCTAAGTACCCATGCTACCATGTCAGCTCCTGTTCTTGCGTTCCACCCTCAGTGGAAATGAGAATTTGTTAGGTGCACTCCTTCATTGAGGGGCAGCCTGATGATGTGGAAAGGCATGTGGGAAGCTGGGTGCAATCCTGGCACCGCCACTGTCTCACTGTGTGTTTTCTCATCTGTAAAATGTGGGGGGCCAGCTTTGACTGTGAACCTGGCCTCTCCTCCACTTACCCTCCCCCACTGCAGATGGGGTGCGTGGAAGGGGCAGGGACTCCTGCTCTTTTCTATAGAGGAACTAATTTGTTTCTCTTCTGGTTGAGGATGTGGGAACTGGGAGGGAGCAGGTCAGGGTGGGGATGGGAGTGGAGAGGAAGTTGCTGATGAGTGTGGGAGACTGGCTGCCACTAGCCCTTCCCCACTGGAAACATCCTCCCTCTCCCCTCCCCCATACAGCCACAGGGTCTAGCCTAGGTTTCCAACAATGGTCTGGGAAAGGTCAGATCAATGTGAGGTCAGGGGCATGCCTGGTGGGGTTTCGGACTGTGCATGGTGTCTCCATCTGAAGAGTGTACTCTGGATACTAATCTGTCTCCATAAATGAGGGGGTGGGAGGGTTCAGAGATCACCTAGCGTAAATCCCCCATCCTGCTTTTACAGAAAGGGAAACTGAGGCCCAGAGAGGTGTTGTTTGGGGCCATACAATGACTTGGCAGCAGAATCCTGCCCTCTGCTCCCATCCTTCCTGCCCTTCCCACCTCTCCTCCCCTCCCCGAGCTCTGATGACACTCTCAGGGAGCTTTGGGGCTTCTATAAAAGATGCTCTAATTGATTCTTAACAGGAAGTGTGGGCTTTTTCTGCTCTGAGTTGACAACCACAGCGGCTACACACACATACAGATAAGCACATATGCCCCCGCATACACCCACCTCGAAGTTTTACACGGTTGCGTGCACACACATAGAGCCACCTGCTTGTACTTGTTTGGCATTTAGGCACACAGATGAGACACATCTGTGTACTTCTCTCCCTGATGCCAGGAAATGCCCAATCAGAGGCTCTCACCTGGTGCGCTGTGACCTGCCTTTTGTTTCTGTAGTGGAGGGTGGGTTTGAAGGGGTAGAAGTGAAACAAGGGGATCGGGCAGGGCTTTAATGGGTAGCAAAGGCCCCCATGACCCAGGCTGGGCCCCAGGGCTGATGCCCATCAGTCCTGGGCATGGAGGGGCTGCTCATTCACAGGGCAGACTGACAGGGAAACCACCAATGTGTCTTGGGGAGTGTCAGTAAGGCCGAAGAGTGGGGGCCCCCAAGAGGTTAACCGACTTGCCCACAATAGCCCAGCATGGAAATGGCAAAGCTTAGATTTGAACCCGGTCTGTTTGACCAAGAGCCCAGGCTCCTGGTTCCACAGGCACACCTTTCTTCATTCCAAAGAGGCTGATGCACAGAACTTCTCATGGACAGAATAAAGGAAACAGTATCATAGGGTGTCTAAGTGGGGTTGAGGGAGGCTTCATAGATGAGTTGGCATTTGAAGCTGCTTCAAGAATGAAAGACAGGGGGCTGCCCTGGTGGCACAGTGGTTCAGAATCCGCCTGCCAATGCAGGGGACACAGGTTCGAGCCCTGGTCTGGGAAGATCCCACATGCCGCGGAGCAACTAAGCCCTTGCGCCACAACTACTGAGCCTGAGCTCTAGAGCCCGCGAGCCACAACTACTGAAGCCCACGCGCCAAGAGCCCATGATTGGCAACAAAGAGAAGCCACTGCAATGAGAAGCCCGCTCACTGCAACGAAGAGTTGCCCCTGCTCGCCGCAACTAGAGCAAGCCCACGTGCAGCAACAAAGACCCAACGCAGCCAAAAATAAATAAATTAAAAAAAAAAAAAGAATGAATGAGATTATTAGATGAGCGGAAGGGACAGGGAAGGGCATTCCTGGCAGAGGGAACAGCATGAGCAAAGGCAGTGCAAGAAGGTGCAAGGGACAGGGCAGGGCACAGTAACAGTGGATCGGGGGCAACTGGCCCGAGAGGTGTGTGATCAGAGCTCTGGTTTGGAGCTAGAGGATTGATGTGCAGGTCGGAGGGGTTGGAAGAACCTTGGGTGCCAGGCAAAGGCATTTGGGTGTCAGGATATCCTGGCAGGTGCTTAAAAAAGGGTGTGCCTCCTGTGTTCCAGAGGCTCACTCTGACTCCAGGATGAAGGATGGTAGTGAGTGGCTGCAAGGAGGAGAGGCTGAGGAAGAAAGTGTCCAAGCAGAGGTTGTGGGGCTAGAACCAGGCCTGGGACAGTGGGATGGAGAGGAGGGTGGGTGGGAGAAGAGAGACAGCCTGAGAATAGATAGGGGAAGGGAGGATTATGAAGCCACCAGGCAGAGGTCCTGAGACCACCGAGTGCCCACCTCCACCCCAGTCCAGGCCACTGGGTACAGGCTGGAAGTTCTCAGAGAAAATCGTACCTCTGCCCAGACTCCCTGACCTTTCCAGTTTCTACCCACCTCCTCTACTTCCCCGGGGGGAAGCAGCAGGGACCCCACCTGCAGGCAGAGCAGGATTTTCTCCTTTCTCTCCTTTCTCTCTAAGGAGAAATACTCAAAATTTCTCTGCAGAAAACGAACAAACAAAACAAACAGAACAAAAATTTCTCTGCAGAGCTGGAGGGACAACACTAGCTCCCACCACTGGGTACAGACACGGGCTCCACCAGCAGTGAACGAGGGAACCTGCCCCTACAAATGGCTGCTGGTGCCTCTGGGAAGTCAAGTGGGGCTCCCGTTGTTACGGCTCTGATTGCTGTGATGGATCTGTACAGTTACCGATTCACAATACCAGGTCTGGGGTGGTTGTGCTGATTGGCCAAGCCTGGTCACATGCCCAGCCTTAGCTGCAAGGGAGGCTGGGAAAGGGAGTATCTGGCATACTTAGCCTCAGGAATGGAAGCTGGGTTCTTCCTCATGCGTGAAGAACACCCCACACAAAGGAAGGGGTTTCAGATGCTGGGTGGCCAACACAAATGACGAATGTCCGATATGCTACCTTATGGGGATGTTGGTGAGAATTAAATGAAATTCCATGTAGAAGTGTTTAGCAAAGCATCTGGTGTAAAGAACATGCTTGGTAAATGTTAGTTCTCACTCTATTACACTGTAAGCTCCATGGGGGGCAGGAGCTGGACCTCGTTTTTGCTTTCTACTGTGTCCCTAGAGCCTAGCATGGTGGCTGGCATGTAGCAGGAGCTTGACAAATGTTGGTTGCATGAATGTCTTGCTCCTCGAAGATGTGCCCTGTCCAGCCTTTCTCTCCTACCCTTTTTCTCTTTGCTCGGACCGTGACCACAGCATTTTCCAAGGAGGAGGCACATGCCAGAGCGGAAAGAGCACTGTAGCAGGAGTCAGGGGCCCACAATCGGCTCACTGTGTGAGGCAAGTCACCATCCCTCCCTTGGTCTGGGTTTCCACACCTGCAAGATGGGTACAGCAACCTTAGTTGCTGTGCCCCATATCTCTGGTGTGAGAGACAAATGAGCAAATGTGAGAGGTTGATTGCAAAGCCACAAAAAGCCTTCTGCACCAAAGCTGGGGAGGAAGCTGCTGCTCAAGCCATTCACACAGAAGTGTTAAGACCCCGCCCCAGAGGATCTGCCTTTTGAATAGGGGCCAGGGGAATGTGTGTGGGGAAATGGCCTTCCTCTTCCCTCAGTGGAAAGGCCTGGTGCTCATGCATCTGTGAACTGAAGCTATTTTTATGTAGCGCAACTGTGATTATGACAGGGCCTCTTCCGGAAGGGGAAGGGTGGGGAGTAGACCTGATTCATCAGTGGGGCTGCACAGCTGACACAAGTCTGCCATGAAAATCAGCCCTAACCCCAAAAATGACCCTGCCCTTTGCCTTCCTCGGGGAGAGGTGCCAAAGAGCGCCGTGCGGTGGACAACCTGCTCCAGGAAGGACTAGGTCAGTCATTGGGCTCAGAGCCTGTCAATCATTGTTGATCTTCCAGTGAGCTGCGGGCCGGCGGTATCCCTGGGCAGGAACCTGAGGACCCACTGAAAAGAGCTGGTAGAACAATGGAAACGTGCCTGACACATCCTTCCTGCCCGCTGCGGGCTAGGCCGGCTGGACTTGAAGTTTCACGTAGGGTTTATTGGGCACCGATTGTGTGTCCGCACTGTGCTTAGGGGCTTTACATCTCCTTTTCTTGAATTCTTCCAACACCCTCCCCCTTAGGTGGAGGTGACTTGCCTCCATTTTATAGGTAATGGCGCGGAGGCTCCGTGAGGGTGTGACTGACTCAGCTCCACAGCACTCCTGACTGTGAGTCCTGGGTTGAGGGAGCCAACAGGAAGGGTGATTATTTTCCTTACTGGAAGGACAGGGAAAGGCTTCCCAGAGAGGGTGACATTTGAGCCTGGCCCTAAACAATGAGCAGGATTTAGCTCTCCTGGGGGCGGGGGCAGGGAGAGGGGAGAAGGAAAGGCATGTGACGTAGAGGGACAGGGCATGGACAAAGGCATGGAGTTGTGACAGTGCTGGCTTGTTTGGGTGTGTCAGGTAACTCTTCGTGGCTGGGGAGCGGCAGGGACGGAGGGGAGGGCCTCGCATGCCAGGCTAAAGGCTCTTTGGGTTTCCTGCCGAGCTGTGCAGGCACAAGGCATCCTCTCAGCAGTGTGGTCATGCAGAGAGGGGAGGGGAGCTCACACTGGGGGAGCCCACACGGGGAGGAAGGCGGGAGGCTGTCAGGCCCAGAGGAAGCCGGGTAAATTTCCTGCCCTGGAGCCTGAGCTCAGGCAGTGGTGGGCCTGTGCCTTGCAGGGCTGCTGTCCCTCCATCAGAGCCTTGGAGCCTGGCTCCGCTGTGTCCCCCAGGGCTCCTTTCCTCTGCCGTTTTCTGAGTGCCTTCTCTGTGCCAGCGCCTTTGCATACAGTATTCCCTTTAATCCTCACAGCCACCTGCAAGGTATCACCCCCATTTCGTGGGGGAGGAAACAGGTGTAGAGAGGTTAGGGGACTTGACCCAGATCACACAGCTTCTCTGGGTGACCTCATGGGGCCTCCACCATCATTCTTCAACAAAAGGATCCTCTCTGAGCCCTGCTTTCAGTCAGGGCAATGACAGCCTTCTTCCTTCAGTGAAAAGGGGACTCTGAGGCCAACCTAACTGTAACTCATCTGCCTCCCAGGCACCCGCAGTGCAGACTCAGATGTTCAATCCAGAGAGCCCCTTAGAGATCATTTTGTCCATTCTGCATATTACAGATGGGGTAACTGAGGCCCAGAAAGGAAGAGACTTGCTTGGAGTCCCACAAATGGCCCTAGAGGTGACTGGCCAGCCTCTTTTGAACAAGAGTCTCTCACTGGGGCTCTAGCCCAGCTGAGAAGTTGAGCAATGAGGGACAAGTGGGTTAGAGCACAGACCTGGCGAGGGGTGGTGGCTTGTGGGACAGGGGATGGCTTGGGGCTTCTTGGAGATCAGAGCCCAAATGCACTCAGCCCCTTCATCCCACTCGGCTCACTTCAGACAGATGCCCCCTCTCAGGAACTTTACTGCCATCTGCCTGAAAAGTGTGCCAATAACTGAAAATTTTGGTGACTTTGACGTGACTGCGTCCCCTAGAGTTGCGCAGTGCACAATTTGTACAACTGTGAGTGGCTGCCCAGCCCTGAAAATGGAGTGAGTTATCTGGCAGCTCTTCCCACTTCTCTATCCCCTCTATCCCCTCTCTTCTTTCCCTTACCCCTTCCCACAGAGCCAGGGAGCAGGGGGCCGTGTCCCACCACGGTGGGAGAGGGAAGGAAGGACAGAGACAAGGGAGGAGGAAGGAGAGTAAGGCGGGCAGCAGAGGGAAAGGGTAGGACTCATTTCTGCTCTCAGAAACTGAAACCAAAAGTCCTGGCAGGAGTCAATGTGAACGGCAGATCTGCAGCAAGATGCTAAGATTGCAAAGTGGCACTGAAAGAGCACAGCCTTCATAACTGACTGGTCAGAGACTCCCTAGCTGCAACCTTGGTGTCACCTAGACCAGACCTTGCCCTTCATGCTGACAAGAAGTGTGCAAGGCCAGAGGCTCTTTTCTCTGAGGATTCAAAAGGCCCCTCCAGACATTACGGTGCCTAGCACGGGGGTTAGGATCTTTGCTGAAAGGGGGAAGGGGCACTCCTCAAGCCATGGAGTCACCTAATGCCCCAAGACTGGGTGACCCTTAGCCTTGGCTGGTGTTAGTGTCTGTGTGGACATGCACACATCCACGAAGCGGGGGCAGCTGGCATCTCTGTGCCTGGAATAATGGGGACTCTATTTCCCCAAGTCGAACTCAGGACATGTGAAGTCACATGGATTTTTGTGACCCATCTAGCCGTGAGAGGTTATTTAGATGCCACAATATTGGATTCTTTGGGGCTCTTGATGCTTTATTCCAACAGTGGGATGGAATATTTGAAACTTGGATTGTCTTTAAAAATTCAGGTTGTATGTTTACCATTTCTTAGGACCTTTGTGATTCAATGAGCCAGTCCTGTATCAGGGACCCAGGTGTCACCCCTCCACAGAGGTTTCTGGATCCTTTATGTAGGATACTGCTTCCCAGAGTGCTGTGGCTCTTGGCTTCAGAATGGGCAGCCTCTTGTGGGCTTGTGTTTAATTAATCTTTGTATCTCCCATTATGACAGGAGCCTCCCCTCCCCTTGGGGGTTCTCAGAGTGTAAGCTCCTCGCTTCTCCATTTGTGAGCTGACACCTGCTCTGTGCTGGCCGTATAGAGTCAGGGAAGAAGGGGACAAGTGCAGGGGCGGGCACAGGGGAATTGGGCTCCACCATTTCCCAGCTCTGTGGCCTTGGACAAGTTCCATTCCTCTCTGAGCCTCAGTTTCTTCATCTGGAGATGGGGACAACTTAAACAGCTGACTTTTCTTGAGTACATGCTATGGGTCAGGCACTGTGTTAGGCATATTATATGTAGTGACTTATTCAGAAAATACTTACAAGGGCTTCCAATGTGCAAGGGACACCACGAGGTCAGCTGAGGAAGTGGGGGCTTGGAGAAGTTAGGTGACTCCCCAAGGTCAAGTGCAGGTGAGTGGCAGAGCTTGTGCCCCAGAACCCACTTTTCTAACCAACCCTCTGTACTAGATGGACCCCAGAGGGCCTGTGAGGATAGGATTGCAGAGAGCTCAGCATGGAGCCGGCCCAGGGAAAGCGCGGAAGGGTGGTGCTGTTATCTGTGGAGCCCAGGCCCGGCTGTCCCAGAAGGTGCTCAGCCGGACTTCATGGGCTGGGGCAGGGCTTGACCCAGCCAGGTGACCCCGCGGGATGCTGTGGGAGGAGGTCCTCCAAGCCAGGATTTGGAAAAACCATGGCCAGCAGGAGGGGCAAAGGCTCAGGGCCCTGAGGAAGGGAGTTGGGCCACCCCTGAGCAGGACCTTTACTCTCCCCTCGCCTTGGATGCCCCCACTGAGGGCTGGAGCCCGAGAGGCAGCCAGCCGAGTGAGTGATGGAAGAAGGAGCAGGTCACATTCAGTGCTGGCTGACCCCCAGAACCCAGGTTGAAGAGCGTGGGTCCCTTAGAGGATAATTTGGCGCTCAGCACTCAGCAGTGAATTTAAGAATGTGCACCGCATGGCTTAATGCAGCATTGGCACACCTGAGTGCATACCTAATAGAACTCTTACACGCGCATACAAAGAGACACACACAAAGAAGCATTTCTCCTTAACAGCAAAATCAAGGGAATAACCTGAGTGTGTACAAGTAGAGAAATGGATAAAAACATGCATATGTTAGGCCATGATCTCAGGATGGAGCATTATAAAGCAGAGAAACTGTGGATACATCTCAAAAATATAATGCCGCAAGAAGTAAAATGATCTATCTAGACATCATCTTTTAATGTGTGGCAGTTAAAACGTACACCAAAAATAATACTCTTGGATTGTTTGTGAATGCGTTTCTCTATGTGTAAAATGGAATAAAATGATAAATACTAAATGTCTGGTATTGGTTGCCTCTGGAATTCGAAGAAGAATAGGAATGTAGATGTTGGTAAAAGGAAAGGTTAGTCATATCTATAATAGCCAGAGTGTATAATAATAATAATCTCTTTAGATTAAAAAAATCTAGAAGCAAATATGAAGAAATGTCAACCATTATTAACTCTAGGTCTTGGATATATTATTGTTTGTAATTCTGTATACATTATCTTCCTCAAAAAATAAAAATAGTACCTTCTCTACATTAAAAAAAAAAAGAGCGTGGGTCTGGGAGTGCCCCAGAAAGCAGGTCACTGATATGGCAACTCAGTCAGCTCACTCACTGGGGCTGCTTCTGGGGATCTGGCTTAGCTTCCCTTCCCAGCGCCCCAGGGGCTGAATCCACGGCTGACCCTGAACCAGGGACATACAGAGAGATGGCCCTGAGCAGAGGGGGCTGCGTCTTGCTCAAGGACCCCTCCTGGCCAAGGCTGGCAGACCTCTAGGCCTGCCAGAGAGGAGATGGGTCTGCAGTGTACAGCCCCAGGGACTGGAGACACGCACGCAAGCATGCACGCACACCTGCAGCACTCAGAGGCCCAGGCTGGGTGGATGCAGAGAAGCCACAAGAAATCTAGTAGCCCTGCTAAATCCAACAGGCCAGAATCCTTGGAGTACCCTTGCCTCCGTTGTCTCACGCCCCACATCCAGTCGTTAGCAAACCCTGTTGGCTCATTCCTTCCCCACTGCCAACCGAGCCACCATTGTCTCTCCCCTGGGACTCTGCAATAGTCCCTTCACTGGCCTCCCTGTTTCCACCCTTGGCCTCCATAATCTGTTCTCAACACAGTAGCCAGAGTGATAACATTAAAGATCATATCACTCCTCAGACTGAAGCCCTCCAATAGCCCCCTTTCCCAACACATGTCGCTTCGATACCACTTCCTACTGCTCCCCTCACCCTGCTCCGGCCACTCTGACCTTTCTTCAGAAAAGTCAAGCATACCATCCTATCTCCAGTCCTTTGCATGGGCAGTTCCCTCTGCCTAGGACACTCTTCCCTTGGATATCAGCATGGCTTGATACTCAGCCTGCTCAAATGTCACTGTATTTCTCAGCGTTTCAGCAGAATACAGCACTTAAGTTAGGATTACTCGAGGACTATCTGCAGAAGTGTGGATGGGATGTAAGGAAACCCCAAGGGAGAGTTCAGTGCAGCGTGGGCCACCTTTGCTACTCCTTGGCCTGAGCGGGAGGGAAAGCAGTGGCTGCTAGAATCGGAAAGGAGAGCTTGGGGGCAAGGGCCACCTGGCCAGAGCTGTGACCCCCCAGGGAAGGGCCCTCCTCTCCTCTCCTTCCTGCCTCCCCTGCACAGGCTGAATCCGGCTGGAGGGCAAATGAACGTCCCCCAGTAACCTCTGCTCCTCTGCCCCCAACTCCCAAGTCCTCTTACTTGGCCCTGTTTTCTTCCAGGGTACTTCTCCTAACATATTTACATTTTCACTCTGGTTATTTTTATTGTCTGTAAGCTCCAGGAGGGCAGGAATTTTGATCTCTTTTATTCTCTACTGTATCCCAAGAACACTGACTGGCACATAGTGGGCATCAATAAATAATCCCTGAATAAATGAATGCCCACTCAGTCTCCCTAGGCACCTGGGGGAAGGCCTTTGGGTCCCTTGGGCCCTGCCTGGTGAAGGAGTGGGTGGAGAACGCTATTGTCTGGGGCTCCGGATCAGCAGCGGAGCCTGACTGGGTTGGGAGGAAAGCCTGAAGGCCTGTGTTCAGAGCAGCCTCCCCTATCTCTGGTTCCCAGAGCAGATCCCTGCCTCTCCCCAAGGTTGTGATGTTGAGACCAGAGGATTGTCCTTGGCAGAGGCATTACTGTGTTTGATCTCCTGAACAAGGCACCACTCTGTGAAATCTCCTACCTTGTGAATCAGCTCTCTGAGGGCACATCTGGCCCCTCCCCTGGGCCTGTAAGGAATGTTTCTTTCAAGGAGGTCTGAGTTCACCCTGCAGTGGAGGTCTAGGAGTTATGGCCAGGCCTCAGGTTCCCACAGAGAGGGCTGTGGGGAGCCTGTCTGACCCCAGGGCTGCCCTTTGGGCTCTTGGGCTCTTTCTCGATAGGTACCCAGAGTGCTGGGGCTCCCCGACATGGCACTGCCACCCCCTCATTAAGCCTCGATGTCCTATGGAAGAGAAGATTCAAACCAAGGTGACTTCCAGCCCTGCCCTCCAATTGTAAGGTTGTGCGTTTTCTTTACGGGGTCTGTCAACTGAAAGCTATTTTAATCCAAGCACCAATAGGTGCTTCCGAGAGGGAGCCTCGGAAAATGATACGCATCTTCTTCTGGAAAAATAAACATTTGAAACTAGCAGGAAAATTCTGAAAAAGGAAAGGAACGCTCCACATAAAACTCAGAAGTCTTAAAGTAAAAGATTGATAAATTGAACATGTAAAAACATTGAAAAACCTGAATGGAGAAAATTACAAAAAAAGGCAAAAGGCTATAAAAACTATTTGTAACACAATGTCAGATAAAGAGCTAATCTCCTTAATATACACATTTCAGAAATCAATATAAAAAAAAAACAACCAAATTTAAAAATGGGCAAAGTATGTAAACAGACAATTCACAAGGAAAGAAAAAATTTTAATGAACAGTTATTACATGAAAAGATACCCATCTTCACTCAAAAGTAAAGAAATGCATAATGAAACAGCAATTAAATATACCATTTTCAACTGCCAGATTGGCACCAATTAAAATGTTTTACAATGGATAGTGTCAGTGAGGTTGTGGGGAAAGTCAGACTTGGACATTTTTGGTGGAAATGTAAATTGACCAACATTTTGGAGGGCAATTTGGAAATAGCTACTGTGGTGAAGTAAAGGTATCCACAAATTCTTTGACACTTCTCCCACAGAGAGATGGGGTCTAGGTCCCCTTCCCTTGAACTTGGGCTAGTCTATGAGTTCTCTGACTAATAACCCTAAATCCAAGTGTATTCCCTTAACTTGTCCAGTGGGTTCCACTTCTTAACTCTTACTTAAACTGTGATTACCTGACATCACCTGCTCTTATGAAGGTCAAACCATGTGGCAAAGCCCTGGAGGATATAACAGCACGTGGAGAGAGAGAGAGAGGTCAAGGAGCACTGAGCCTCAGTTATGTAAGTGATGAAACCAGCTCGGAAGAGAATAAAAGATGAACCATCCAACTGAGCCCTTTCTGACCTACCAAATCATGAGTAAGATAAAATGGTGGCATTAAACACTGAGTTTTGGGGTAGTTTGTTATACAGCCATAGGCACCTGGAACAGCATCCAGATTTAAAGGTATTCTTTGAGCCAGCAATTGCACTTCTATGAATCTAACCTACTGAGATGTTTGCACAAGTGCACAAAAACCCCTGACTGAAGAAATTCATCGCAGCATTGTTTGTGACAGCACAAGACTGGAAAAATCTATCTGCCCATCATGAGGGGAATGGCTAAATCAATTCTAATATATCTAGTTATACACTGTGCCCGCTGAAATCCTGAGACAAGAAAAAGTCTCATTCATGGTCCTGTGAGCTTCGGGTGACATAACAGAATAGTTAAGAGCATAGATTCTGGAGCCATAGACCCTGTCTCTGCCATAATTTATGATCTGTGTGACTCTGGGAAAATTGTTTAATCTCTCTACACCACATTGTCCTCATCTGTAAAATGGGGATGATAATCATAGTACCTACTTCAGATGGCTGTGGTGAGAAATAAGCGAGTTAAAATGACAAGCCTGGTATGTATCTGTGCTATATGTACTTTGAAGATGCAAAGAACTTGGAATTTAACTTGGGTTGGACAAGACTGTCAATATCCTAAAGGGATTGCATAGCAAAGGATCTGCCAGATTGCCATCCTAGGACAGGGAAGGGAGAGTCAACAAATAAAGGCTTGAAGGCAGTGGTGGGAGAATGTTTTTCAAGAAGTGGACTCATCCTGGGACTTCCCTGGTGGCACAGTGGTTAAGAATCCGCCTGCCAATGCAGGGGACACAGGTTTGATCCCTGGTTTGGGAAGATCCCACATGACGCGGAGCGACTAAGCCCGTGCAGCACAACTACTGAACCTGTCTAGAGCCCTTGAGCCACAACTACTGAGCCCGCATGCCACAACTACTGGAGCCCTCGCACCTAGAGCCCATGCTCCGCAACAAGAGAAGCCACCACAATGAGAAGCCCGCGCACCGCAATGAAGAGTAGCCCCCGCTCACCACAACTAGAGAAAGCCTGCGCGCAGCAGCAAAGACCCAACACAGCCAAAAATAAATAAATAAATAAAAATTTTTAAAAAAGAAATGGACTCATCCTGTACTTTCTATTCTGCATCTTGCTATCTTTCAGAGATTCTTCCTACCTCAGTACTCATAGACTCATTCAGTTCTTTTCAACAACTGCTCAGTATTCCATTGAATGGCTGCACCTCAATTTATTTCACCATCCTCTGTTGATGGACTCTTGGGTTGGTTCCAGCTCTTTGCTATCATTACAGACAATACTGCAGCAGACATCCTTGCACATTTATCTCTGCCCTCTCACTGTTATTACTTTTGTGGTGTAGATTCTTACAAATGAAGGTGTTCAGCATAAAGTCTACGTACATTTTAAAAAATTCTGATAACTCCTGTCAAATTGTTTCACTATCTGGTCCCAGTTTCCTTCCACTGCTTTTGTTTCCATACCTTTACTGTCTGTTTTCACATGTTTGTTTTTTTAGGTGAACTTTAGTATCGTTTTGCCAAGTATTATCAGGCCTTGTTTTCGAATGAGTTTAGGGATGAATCAGCCACCATGCATGCCTCGAAAAGTTCACCGTCTGGCAAGGAATGGAGTGGAGAGAGCAGTGTAGTGGGGGATGATAGCTGCAAACATTTATTTCCATCAAGGCCAGGGCTGGCACCAAAGGCTGGACCATGGGCTCTGGGAACCCCCAAGAAAGAGTAGCATTTTGGGTCTGGGGCAATAAGGGAAGCCCCCACTGAGAAGGTGTCCTGCCTAGCCTTTGCCCTGGCTACAGAGCACTTTTAGAACACTGACTCATTAAATTCTCACAATAGCCCTTTGCATTAAGTAGTAGTATTATCTCCACCTTTCAGATGAGGAAACTGAGTCCTGGAGAATGAAGGTCTTGCCCAGCTCCATCCTCCCAGCTCTTAAATGCCTTTCCCTTTCTCTTTGCTGTGCTTCCCCCATCACCTCTACCCCCAGCCTCCTGCCCCACATCCTGTGCCATGCTGGCTGGGCTGACAGAGCCCTGGGCTGTGGGCGCTTGCCTATGGACTCTGCCCAGGGCTGGGTATCCTCCTTCCAGAGGCCTTGGACCCAGACCCCACTGTCCAGGTGGACTGGGCTTTCACAGCAGGCTCGCCCCTGCAACTGCTCTGAGGCCCAGACCACACGAAGCTGCCTCATTTCCCAACCCAGGAATGCTAGGTCATCCTATCCCATCCCTTCTCCAGCCAAACACCTCCTTCAGAAATTAGGCCTTCAGAAGTTCTTTTGGGTTAAGCATTTGCCACATTCTACATTTTTCTAAATGCACATCACTCTGACAGGAACCCACAGTAATTCCCAAAAGTTCTGTGTGAATAAAGTCATTCTATCTTTTCCCTCAGGTTAAGAAAGGCCTGACGCTCTCTGACAGGTCCTTGTGAAGTGGGAAGTAAGGGGAGTGGGAATTAAACTGGCAGTTAACCCCACATTACTAACATCTCTGCCGCAACTCTTTCTCCCTCACCCCGGCCTCACCCAAGTACTTAGCCTGGCGTTCAAGGACCTTCACTGGGAATTCTGGGGAAAGCCTCATAAAGCAGAGCAGCAGGAAGCCCGGAGTGGAGGACCCAGCAGGGAGAGCCTCCTCCTTCACTGGAGGACATGGCCAACCTCAGGTCAGACTACAGCCTGTGTCCATCAGCCTCTCTGGTGATGGGAACAGATTACGTATGCGCACACTGGAGGGAATTACGGTATTTCCTGACTGCGGCTCTTTGCCGGCTCTGGCTCCCCAGTGTGTCCAAAACAGGAACTGCAGTCGAGCCAAACCGGCTCCGCCCACTTCCGGCGGAGTTCCTGGAGGAGGCGCCGCTTCTGGAAGCCGGGCCGTCACGCGCGAGGTAACTCTCTCGTCTGTCTCCTCCGTACAGGGGGACTTGCTTGCGCTGTTTTCTGAGGTTTCCCCCCAAATCGCTTTCCTTCCTGACGACAGAGCTGCCCCCAGAGTTGGGGTGCCCAGCGGAAGCTGGCCCGAAAGACGTCCTCGGGCTTCATCTGTAGCCGCTCCCGCGGCCCTGCCCGGGACCAGCACTGGCTGCGGCGCCTTGGGGACCACTGAGTTCGCCTTTGGAGAAGCCCACTCTGAACTCTTCAGTTGCTTGCAGTGTGTCTCTGGGCGAGTCATTAACCTTTCTGAACTGCACCTGTCTCCTCTGTAAAATGGAGCTTAGATTTATTAGCACTTGGGTTGTAAGGTAACTCAATGGGATGATCCAGGTGGCAGGTGGAGAGCAAGATAGTAATCACCATCATAATGGGACACTCACTGTGTGCATGAGGGAAGAAACTGAGATTTAGTGATTTTCCCAGAGTCAGGCGTCCAGAGAGGCAGAGCTGGGACTGGACTCAGGTAGACATGGGTACACAAGTGCTGGGGGTGTGGGTGGTGGTCCAAGGTTTGTGAGTTTAGGGGTGTGCTCAGAGGCCTGAAGAATATCCAACTTTGCCTCCTTTTGTGTCGTTAATCAATGCTGGCTTATAATGAATTATTCATGCCTTATTGATATAATGCCTCAGTGGGCAGGGACCTAAAAGACCATCCATGGGCTTCCCTGGTGGCGCAGTGGTTGAGAGTCCGCCTGCCGATGCAGGGGACGCGGGTTCGTGCGCCGGTCCGGGAAGATCCCACGTGCCGCGGAGCGGCTGGGAACCATGAGCCATGGCCGCTGAGCCTGCACGTCCGGAGCCTGCGCTCCGCAACAGGAGAGGCCACAACAATTAGAGGCCCGCGTACCGCAAAAAAAAAAAAAAAAAAAAAAAAAGACCATTCATGCTTATTTCCTTATGAAGAGCCAGGGAGAGACTTGTCCAGGGTCACATGGCCCGGCAGCTCAGAACTGGACTGGAGCTCAGTTCTGTCCCTGTGCTCCTGCTCTTCCACCCATCCTCCTGATTTGGTGGGAGCAATTCTAGGAGAGGGGGAATGCTCCTTCCCACCCACAATCAAACTGCCCACTCAGTACAGGCTCCTCTCCAGGGGCCGCCCACTGGCCACTCCTGTCCCCACTTGTCAGGTCCTTCTGCCACTCCCTTCTTCTCCCTCCTGCACACACTCTGGGCCTCTCTCCCCTCACAGGGGTAATGCTCTAAGCAGAGAGGAAACCAGTGCAGCCTCTGGCTCCCAAGGGCTGGCACAAGATCAGCCAATATTTTAACACTGTGTGTGCTTGTGTGCGTGCGTGTGCACTTGTTGTCAGAAAGGGGCTAACATAATATATATAGCAAGTGACTGACAGTGGCATCTTTGGGTAGATGAATTGTGGGTGTTTTTTTCCTTGCTTGCGTTTTTAAATTTTCTTTAGTAATAAACAAACATTATTAATAAGACAGGAAATAAAAGTTGCTCTAAAATTCTGTTAAGAAAAAGGCCGGGACTTCCCTGGTGGCGCAGTGGTTAAGAATCCGCCTGCCAATGCAGGGGACACGGGTTCAATCCCTGGTCCGGGAAGATCCCACATGCAGGGGAGCAAGCCTGTGCGCAGCAACGAAGACCCAACGCAGCCAAAAGTAAATAAATAAAAATTTGAAGAAAAGAAAAAGGCCAACAATCATAAAAATGAGCTAGAGGTAAGAACAGATTGTTCGCTGAAAAAAAGAAAATGTTTCTTAAACATAGAAGAAGACTTTGCTCATAATGATAGAAATGCAAATTAAAATTACACTGAGTTAGCATTTCTTACCTATCAGATTGGCAAAAATCCAAGTTGGACGAGTTCTGTTGGGAAGGCTGTGAGGAAACACTTTCATACATTGCTGACGGGAGTGCAAAATAGTATAGATCCTACGTAGGGCATCTGGCAATAGCTAGCAAAATTGCGTGTGTAGTGTGTATTGACCCTTTGACCCAGAAATCCACTTCTAAGAATAGATCCTTTAGATGCACTGGTTAAAAAAATACCAAATGATGCTTGCAAGAGGCTACTCACCATAACGCTATTGTAATAGCAAAAGATTGGAAACAGGGCAAACATCCATCAGCAGGAACTGGTTGAATAAGCCACATGCTGGAGGACTCTGAGGCTGCAAAAGGCAAAAGAAAGAGCTTGTACTACTGCAGAGAGATGGCTGAGGTGAGCTGTTCTGTAAATAAAGCAAGGTAGGTGTCCAGAATAGGCAAATCTGTAGAGACAAAGTAGATTAGTGGTTGCCTGGGGCTATGGGGGGATGGGAATACTGGGGAGGGGAAGGAAAACTGTAGGGTATGTGGGTATGAGGTTTCTTTTGGGTGATGAAAATGTTCTAAAATTTACTGGTGATGATTACACATGAAAACCATTGCATTGTACACTTAAATGAGTGAATTGTACAATATGTAGCTTATATCTCCATAAAGCTGTTACTAAAAAAAGACAATGTGAGAAAAGTGTGTATAGTATGCTACTGTAGGAAAGGGAGAAAAAATTATGTACATATGATTGAATTAAACAATATAAGGGTAAGCAACAACAACAATAAAGGTTTTATCAGTCAGGTGTCAGTCAGGATTCAGTTGGGGAACAGAATCACTTTGAGGTTGTGGTATGGAGGCTTTTTAAAAAAATTTAATTTATTTATTTGGGCTGTGCTGGATCTTCATTGCTGCGCACAGGCTTCCTCTAGTTGGCGGTGAGCGGGGGATACTCTTCGTTGCGGAGCGCGGGCTTCTCATTGCGGTGGCTTCTCTTGTTGTGGAGCACGGTCTCTAGGCGTGCATGCTTCAGTAGTTGCGGTGAGTGGGCTTAGTAGTTGTGGCTCACGGGCTCCAGAGCGCAGGCTCAGTAGTTGTGGCGCATGGGCTTAGTTGCCCCATGGCATGTGGGATCTTCCTGGACCAGGACTTGAACCCATCTCCCCTGTATTAGTAGGCAGATTCTTAACCACTGGACCACCAGGGAAGTCTGGGATGGAGGCTTTTTGATGGTAATTCGCTTTGCACAATTGTGGAAGAGCTGGGGAAGACAGAGACTAGAAGGTGAGTAAGAGCATCAGAGGAGGCACTAGCCACTCTGAGAAACCAAGTTGGTCCAGCTGTGAAATGCAACCAGAGGTGAAGCTGCAGGAGGTCTGTGGGAAGCTGTTTCCTCTGTGTAGAGGATGCCACTGGGTCTGCCGCTGAGCATCTGTGGTGGCAGGAGGCCACTATTGGTCAACTGTGTCATCAGCTGGGAATAAAAGCTGGATATGGAGTGAAGGAGAGGGAGAATAAGGTGGAAGCTGCAGGTCTTAGACAACTGACTATGACAACCTTCAGAGACTTGACTTTGAAACTTGTAAACATTTTACATAATTCTAAAACAAAATTAATGTTAAAAAATATCTAAAGGGCTTCCCTGGTGGCGCAGTGGTTGAGAGTCCGCCTGCCGATGCAGGGGACGCAGGTTCGTGCCCCGGTCCGGGAAGATCCGCGGCTGGGCCTGTGAGCCATGGCCGCTGAGCCTGCGCGTCCAGAGCCTGTGGTCCGCAACGGGAGAGGCCACAACAGTGAGAGGCCTGCGTACCGCAAAAAAAAAAAAAAATCTAAAGAGTCACTGCTGTATGTTATATATCGTAAGACTTCTCATCACATGGAAAAAAATTTTTTTTCTATTTCTTTAATGTTGTATCTACTTGAGATGATGGATGTTCACTAAACTTATTATGGTGATCACTTCATAATGTATGTAAGTCACATCATTATGCCATACACCTTAAAGCTACACAGTGCTGTATGTCAATTATAGCACAATTATAGCTCAATAAAACTGGAAGGAAAAAAAATCTAAAAAGCAAAATGAAACAAACCTATGCCTGTTGAGTTAGTAGCATAATCACATAGAGAGGAACTGTTCCAAGTGGCTTTAAAACAGTAGTGTGACTATACAGTTATCCCTCAGTATCCTGGAAGGATTGGTACCAGGACCCCTGATACCAAAATCTGTAGATGCTCAAGTTCCTTATAGAGTGGCATAGTGAAACAGGAGGGAAGGGGACAGGGCACAACCTTTAAAAGAATGACACAGCCATAGGACATGACAAAAACTTGTTAGAACCGATTAGGTCCAAGATGGCAGAAGATTCAACTTCCAGTGGACCTTGAGCCTCATTACATGCTCCTTGTAATATGTTAGCATCTAAATAACATACCCACCAGCGCCATGACAGTTCTGAGGCTGACCATAAAAGGCCAAAAAGTGGGCAGTGGTCCCAATTTCTGGAAATCCCCGCCCCTTCCTCAAAATAGTTGTCATAATCCTCCCACTCATTAGCCTATGACATTACCCAGTCCATAAAAACTAACCACGCCATATTTCAGGACCTCTTGCCTTCTGAGATGGCCCACGCTGTCTGTGGAGTGTGTTTCTCTCTAAATAAATCCACTTCTTATCTATCCCTTTGTCTCTCACTGAATTCTTTCTTCGAGGAGACATCAAGAAGCTGAGCTTCATTAAGTCCTGAAACCAGATGTGTGATCTCAATTAAAAGACCGTGGGTTCAAGTCCCAATCTGGGTTTTGGCAGGGTTCGAGTCCAGGTACGTGGGTTCAAGTCCCAATATGAGTTGCACGGTTTCAATAGTATTTGCATATAGCCTACCCACATCCTCCCACATACTTTAAATCATCTCTAGATTACTTGTAATACCTAATACAGTGTAATGCTATGTAGATAGTTGCCAGTATGCAGCAAATTCAAGTTTTTTTTTTTGAAACTTTCTGGAATTTTTTTCCAAATATTTTCGATCTGGGGTGGATTGAATCCTTGGATGCAGATCTTGCAGATATGAGGGCCAACTGTATGCCCCTAGTGGGATATATCCAAATGACCAGACAAACTTTAAAAACAGTTTTCAGGAATCATGTTATTGGTTATTATGTTGAAATTGTTATTCCGAGACTGCTGTGAGTAGATTATAGGGTAAAGTGAATGCAGGATTTCCAACATGGGAGAAGGAAAACACAGATGTAATTTTGATGATGTTAGGTAAAACCCTGTTGTCTTGAATTTGAGTTGATAGTCATGAGTATGAACTCATGATGCATTTTATCAGAAGAAAAACAAATGAACAAACATTTCCTAGCCCTATCCACTGAAAGATCCCAGAAATAAGACCAACCCAGTAGCAGTTATCATCCCTATGTTTACCAATGTATTATAAAAGGATATAACCCAGGAACAGCCAGAGGGAAGAGATGCACAGGGCAAGTATGGGAAGAGGGTGTGGAGCTTCCCCATCCACTCCGGGTCGTTGCTCTCCTGGAATCTCCACGTGTTCACCAACCTGGAAGCTCTCCGAACGCCCTCCTTTTGGATTTTTATGGAGGCTTCATTACATAGGAATGATTGATGAAATAATTGACTACTGTTGACTGATTCAAACTCCAGCCCCTCTCCCCTCCTCAGAGGCTGGGGAGGGAAGAGGACTGAAAGTTCCCACTGTCTAATCTCAATTGGTTCCCCAGGCAACCAGACCCCAATCTTAGGTCACCTAGAGGCTTCCCAAATCACCTCACTAGCATAACAAAAGACACCTTTCTCGCTCTCCACACGTGGGAGATTCCTAGGGTTTTAGGAGCTCTGCTCCAGGAACAGGGACAAAGACCAAATGTATATTTCTTATTATGAATCACAATATCAGAGTGGTTTAAAAAATGGATTTAGGAAATCATCAACGGCCGCTAACATCACACAAAGAGGGACAAGACGTTGTGTATTTTCTGATAGAAAGGAGCCTCTCCAAAACTCCACTTACAAAGCTTTGATCAATCTACCAGTTTATAGGAGACACAGGTGACAGAGGAACGTGTTAAATGACATCCTAGGGAAGTCATCAGCAAAACAGACTGTGGGAATCTCTACAGGTTATACGACCCAGTACAGTGAATCAACAAATAAATTGTGAGAGGGAGGGAGGGAGGGTGGGAAGGAGAGAGAAAGAGAGGGCGGGAGAGGGAGGGAGAGAAAGGGAGTGGAGTGGAACTTGTAGACTAAGAGACAAATCAGCCAATTTCAGTGTATGGAGCTTGTTGGAATTCTGATTCGAATAAACTATAGTAATTGGAGAAAGTTGAACACCGACTGAATAGTTGATGATATTAAGGAATTACTGTTAATTTTTAGGTGTGAAAATGGTATTTTTATTATGTTTTAAAATGAGGCTTTACTTATAGAGATACTCACATTTATGGATAAAATGGTATTTATGAATCTGCTTCAAAATAATTCAGGAGGAGGAGAAAGTTCGTCATGGATTGTTAATTGTTGAAACTGGATAATAGATAGGTATGTGGGGTTCATTATATTATTCTATCTTTGAGTATATTTAAAAATTTCCGTAGTATTTACAAGACTCATATCTCTTAGATAAGATAAATATGGCAAAATATTAATATGTGGTACTATTCTTTCAACTTTTGTGTAGGTTTAAATTTTTCTAAACAAAACATTAGGAGAAAAGAAATAGTTGCTTTGTCTTGATCCTTTTGCCCCAGCAGGAGTCCTCACAGCCCAGACCTTGCGCCCCCAGGGGCCCTTCTGAACAGTCCTTTGGGCTTGGAAGAAGTCTTATGGTCACAGGCTAACACCTGGAGCAGCCCCCAGACCCAGCAAGGTCAGAGCTAGGAATAAAATCCAGGCATTTCTGGACTCTTCCCAAATGTTGCCTGGGGCACCTGGAACTTCAGACCTTCTCGTTCAGGGCTCCCATCAACTTAGAGAGTCCTGTACAGTTGAGACTTGCCCTCCGCTGTCCCTCCCTGTGATTTAATGGTGAACAAAAGTGCTTAAAGGGAAGTAGGGGAGGTAGCTAACAAGCCAGTAAACAAACATTCACATGACATATTCAAAAGTATTAAGCTAGGAGTCTTCACAGCCTCTGAAGGAGGAGACTGGCTGCTTGGGGGCACCCCACAGGGCTGTTGGGGCAGTGGAGGAGATCCCAGTGGCAGGAAGAGGTGCGCGGTGCTCGGGCCTCTCACTATCGCGGCCTCTCTTGTTGCGGAGCACAGGCTCCAGACGCGCAGGCTCAGAGCAGACAAAACTGTTCTATATGAAAAGCAAGGCTGCGCAGAGAACATTTGGATGTTACAAACAGTCTGGTTAAGGAGAAGAGCGGCAGAGGAGATTTGGAAGAAGTAGGGGCCCTACTGGGATGAGTGGACCTTTGGGGAAAGAGATATTGAAATACGGTTTTTAGGACATTTTTCAGTGTCTGAATTTCCCTGAAATCCTTGCCACTTGTGTATTGGTTTGATATGATTTCAAACCCACTTGTTCATGACTTACGCGCAGCTGTTTTAATCTACTTGTTTGTGTCAAAGACAAGAAAAAAAGTTGTTTTTAGAAGTAAAGTTGTTTTGATATGAGTGAAGTAAGCTGTGTCAGGATGTCTTCATCTCATCTGTTGCTGTTGATAAGCACTTCGTAGCTCAGCTGCTGAGGGGCCCCAATGGGGGCTTATCAGCAAGAATGTGTGGAGAAGCCACTATGGCAAGGGGCATTTAAACTATAAATACCGAGAGTTTTGCGGGGGATATATGAGAGTTTCGGTCTGGGCAAAGCTACCTTTTGCTGATCTAGCTCTCTGAAGATCTTGGGGCATTAGCTCCTGCCCTGGTAAAGACTACTCCTTTATCAGCAGTGGTGACAAACCTTGCAGCCTAGAAGGATACCTGCCTGCCAGATAATACAGGTGCCATCGTTGCCTAGCAACATGCTCTAGCAACAAGGGACTTTTATTTTTGCGTTGATAGCTGAATGTAGCTGTCTGTTGGCAAAGATGTCTCTCCTGAGAAACCAAAACTGGTAGAAAGGGTACACCTCAATTGAATTTGGGCTTTGAGCTCTACATCTGCCCCTGCCTGGAACAATAGTGTAATTAATCTATCATTTGTTGCGGAGCACAGGCTCCGGACGTGCAGGCTCAGCGACCATGGCTCACGGGCCCAGACGTTCCACGGCATGTGGGATATTCCCGGACCGGGGCACGAGTCGTGCCCCCTGCATTGGCAGGCGGACTCTCAACCACTGCGCCACCAGGGAAGCCCGGCTTTTTTTTTTTATAAAACATCTTTATTGGAGTATAATTGCTTTACAATGGTGTGTTAGTTTCTGCTGTATAACAAAGTGAATCAGCTCTACATATACATATATCCCCATATCTTCTCCCTCTTGAGTCTCCCTCCCATCCTCCTTATCCCACCCCTCTAGGTGGTCGCAAGACACTGAGCTGATCTCCCTGTGCTCTGCGGCTGCTTCCCATTAGCTATCTGTTTTACATTTGGTAGTATATATAAGTCCATGCTACTCTCTCACTTTGTCCCAGCTTACCCTTCCCCCTCCCTGGGTCCTCAAGTCCATTCTCTAGTAGGTCTGCGTCTTTATTCCTGTCCTGGCCCTAGGTTCTTCAGAACCTTTTTTTTTTTTTGGATTCCATATATATGTGTTAGCGTACAGTATTTGTTTTTCTCTTTTGGACTTACTTCACACTGTATGACAGACTCTAGGTCCATCCACCTCACTACAAATAACTCAATTTCATTTCTTTTTACAGCTGAGTAATATTCCATTGTATATATGTACCACATCTTCTTTATCCATTCATCTGTCAGTGGACACTTAGGTTACTTCCGTGTCCTGGCTGTTGTAAATAGAGCTGCAATAAACACTGTGGTACATGACTCTTTTTGAATTATGGTTTTCTCAGGGTATATGCCCAGTAGTGGGATTGCTGGGTCGTATGGTAGTTCTATTTTTAGTTGTTTAAGGAACCTCCATAACTGTTCTCCATAGTGGCTGTATCAATTTACATTCCCACCAGCAGTGCAAGAGGGTTCCCTTATCTCCACACTCTCTCCAGCATTTATTGTTTGTAGAATTTTTGATGATGGCCATTCTGATAGGTGTGAGATGGTACCTCATTGTAGTTTTGATTTGCATTTCTCTAATGATTAGTGAAGTTGAGCACTCTTTCATATATGTGTTGGCTATCTGTTGTATATCTTCTTTGGAGAAATGTCTATTTAGTTTTTCTGCCCATTTTTGGATTGGGTTGTTTGTTTTTTTGATATTGAGCTGCATGAGCTGCTTGTAAATTTTGGAGATTAATCCTTTGTCAGTTGCTTCATTTGCAAGTATTTTCTCCCATTCTGAGGGTTGTCTTTTCGCCTTGTTTATGGTTTCCTTTGCTGTGCAAAAGTTTTAAGTTTCATTAGGTCCCACTTGTTTATTTTTGTTTTTATCTCCATTACTCTAGGAGGTGGGTCAAAAAGGATCTTGCTGTGATTTATGTCATAGAGTGTTCTGCCTATGTTTTCCTCTAAGAGTTTGATAGTCTGGCCTTATGTTTAGGTCTTTAATCCATTTTGAGTTTATATTTGTGTATGGTGTTAGGGAGTGTTCTAATTTCATTCTTTTACATGTAGCTGTCCAGTTTCCTGCACCACTTATTGAAGAGGCTGTCTTTTCTCCATTGTATACTCTTGCCTCCTTTATCAAAGATAAGGTGACCATATGTGTAGGGGTTTATCTCTGGGCTTTCTATCCTGTTCCATTGATCTATCTTTCTGTTTTTGTGCCAGTACCATACTGTCTTGATTACTGTAGCTTTGTTGTATAGTCTGAAGTCAGGGAGCCTGATTCCTCCAGCTCTGTTTTTCTTTCTCAGGATTGCTTTGGCTTTTCGGGGTCTTTTGTGTCTCCATACAAATCTTAAGATTTTCTGTTCTAGTTCTGTAGAAACTACCATTGGTAATTTGATAGGGATTGCACTGAATCCCTATCAACTTAGGGATTAGCAATTTGTAGGTTGCTTTGGGTAGTGTAGTCATTTTCACAATGTTGATTCTTCCAATCCAAGAACATGGTATATCTCTCCATCTGTTGGTATCATCTTTAATTTATTTCATCAGTGTCTTATAGTTTTCTGCATACAGGTCTTTTGTCTCCTTAGGTAGGTTTATTCCTAGGTATTTTATTCTTTTTGTTGCAGTGGTAAGTGGGAGTGTTTCCTTAATTTCTCTTTCAGATTTTTCATCATTAGTGTATAGGAATGCAAGAGATTTCCGTGCATTAATTTTGTGTCCTGCAACTTTACCAAATTCATTGATTAGCTCTAGTAGTTTTCTGGTAGCATCTTTAGGATTCTCTACGTATAGTATCATGTCATCTGCAAACAGTGACATCTTTACTTCTTCTTTTCCGATTTGGATTCCTTTTATTTCTTTTTCTTCTCTGATTGTTGTGGCTAAAACTTTCAAAACTATGTTGAATAATAGTGGTGAGAGTGGGCAACCTTGTCTTGTTCCTGATCTTAGAGGAAATGGTTTCAGTTTTTCACCATTGAGAACAATGTTGGCTGTGGGTTTGTCATATATGGTGTTTATTATGTTGAGGTAAGTTCCCTCTATGCCTACTTTCTGGAGGTTTTTTATCATAAATGTGTGTTGAATTTTGTCGAAAACTTTTTCTTCATCTATTGAGATGATCATATGGTTTTTCTCCTTCAGTTTGTTAATATGGTGTATCACATTGATTGATTTGCGTATACTGAAGAATCCTTGCATCCCTGGGATAAACCCCACTTGATCATGGTGTATGATCCTTTTAATGTGCTGTTGGATTCTGTTTGCTAGTATTTTGTTGAGGATTTTTGCATCTATGTTCATCAGTGATATTGGCCTGTAGTTTTCTTTCTTTGTGACATCTTTGTCTGGTTTTGGTATCAGGGTGATGGTGGCCTCATAGAATGAGTTTGGGAGTGTTCCTCCCTCTGCTGTATTTTGGAAGAGTTTGAGAAGGATAGGTGTTAGCTCTTCTCTAAATGTTTGATAGAATTCGCCTGTGAAGCCATCTGGTCCTGGGCTTTTGTTTGTTGGAAGATTTTTAATCACAGTCTCAATTTCAGTGCTTGTGATTGGTCTGTTTATATTTTCTAGTCTTCCTGGTTAGTCTCGGAAGGTTGTGTTTTTCTAAGAATGTGTCCATTTCTTCCATGTTGTCCATTTTATTGGCATATAGTTGCTTGTAGTAATCTCTCATGATCCTTTGTATTTCTGCAGTGTCAGTTGTTACTTCTCCTTTTTCATTTCTAATTCTATTGATTTGAGTCTTCTCCCTTTTTTTCTTGATGAGTCTGGCTGATGGCTTATCAATTTTTTTTATCTTCTCAAAGAACCAGATTTTAGTTTTATTGATCTTTGCTATTGTTTCCTTCATTTCTTTTTCATTTATTTCTGATCTGATCTTAATGATTTCTTTCCATCTGCTAACTTTCGGGGTTTTTTGTTCTTCTTTCTCTAACTGCTTTAGCTATAAGGTTAGGATTTTTATTTGAGATGTTTCTTGTTTCTTGAGGTAGGATTGTATTGCTATAAACTTCCCTCTTAGAACTCCTTTTGTTGCATCCCATAGGTTTTGGGTCGTCGTGTTTTCATTGTCATTTGTTTCTAGGTAATTTTTTATTTCCTCTTTGATTTCTTCACTGATCTCTTGGTTATTAAGTAGTGTATTGTTTTGCCTCCATGTATTTGTATTTTTAAAGATTTTTTCCTGTAATTGATAGCCAATCTCATGGCGTTGTGGTCAGAAAAGATACTGGATATGATTTCAGTTTTCTTAAATTTACTGAGGCTTGATTTGTGACCCAAGATATGATCTATCTTGGAGAATGTTCCATGAGCACTTGAGAAGAAAGTGTATTCTGTTGTTTTTGGATGGAATGTCCTATAAATACCAGGTAAGTCCATCTTGTTTAAAGTATCATTTAAAGCTTGTGTTTCCTTATTTATTTTCATTCTGTATGATCTGTCCATTGGTGAAAGTGGGGTGTTAAAGTCCCCTACTGTGATTATGTTACTGTCGATTTCCCCTTTTATGGCTGTTAGCATTTGCCTTATGTATTGTGGTGCTCCTATGTTAGGTGCATAAATATTTACAATTGTTATATCTTCTTATTGGATTGATCCCTTGATCATTATGTAGTGTCCTCCTTTGTCTCTTGTAATAGTCTTTATTTTAAAGTCTATTTTGTCTGATATGAGAATTACTACTCCAGCTTTCTTTTGATTTCCATTTGCATGGAATATCTTTTTCTATCCCCTCATTTTCAGTCTGTGTGTGTCCCTAGGTCTGAAGTGGGTCTCTTGTACACAGCATGTATACGGGTCTTGTTTTTGTATCCATTCAGCCAGTCTGTGTCTTTTGGTTGGAGCATTTAATCCATTTACATTTAAGGTAGTTATTGATATGTATGTTCCTATTACCATTTTCTTAATTGTTTTGGGTTTGTTATTGTAGGTCTTTTCCTTCTCTTGTGTTTCCTGCCTAGAGAAGTTCCTTTAGCATTTGTTGTAAAGCTGGTTTGATGGTGCTGAATTCTCCTAGCTTTTGCTTCTCTGTAAAGGTTTTAATTCCTTCATTGAATCTGAATGAGACCCTTGCTGGGTAGAGTAATCTTAGTTGTAGGTTTTTCCCTTTCATCACTTTAAATGTGTCCTGCCACTCCCTTCTGGCTTGCAGAGTTTCTGCTGAAAGATCAGCTGTTAACCTTATGGGGATTCCCTTGTGTGTTATTTGTTGTTTTTCCCTTGCTGCTTTTTTTTTGTTGTTGTTGTGGTACGGGGGCCTCTCACTGTTGTGGCCTCTCCCGTTGCAGAGAACAGGCTCTGGACGCGCAGGCCCAGCGGCCACAGCTCACCGGCCCAGCCGCTCCGCCGCATGTGGGATCTTCCCGGACCGGGGCACGAACCCGCGTCCCCTGTATCGGCAGGTGGACCCCCAACCACTGCGCCACCAGGGAAGCCCTCCCTTGCTGCTTTTAATATTTTTTCTTTGTATTTAATTTTTGATAGTTTGATTAATATGTGTCTTGGCGTGTTTCTCCTTGGATTTATCCTGTATGGGACTCTCTATGCTTCCTGGACTTGATTGACTATTTCCTTTCCCATAGTGGGGAAATTCTCAACTATAATCTCTTTAAATATTTTCTCAGTCCCTTTCTTTCTCTCTTCTTCTTCTGGGACCTGTATAGTTCGAATGTTGGTGTGTTTAACGTTGTCCCAGAGGTCTCTGAGACAGTTCTCAATTCTTTTCATTCTTTTTCCTTTATTCTACTCTGCAGTAGTTATTTCCACTGTTTTATCTTCCAGGTCACTTATCCATTCTTCTGCCTCAGTTATTCTGCTATTGATTCCTTCTAGAATTTTTAATTTCATGTATTGTGTTGTTCATCATTGTTTGCTGTTTAATTCTTCTAGGTCCTTGTTAAACGTTTCTTGATTTTCTCCATTCTATTTCTAAGATTTTGGATCATCTTTACTACCATTACTCTGAATTCTTTTTCAGGTACACTGCCTATTTCCTCTTCATTTGTTTGGTCTGGTGGGTTTTTACTTTGCTCCTTCATGTGCTGTGTGTTTCTCTGTCTTCTCATTTTGCTCAACTTACTGTGTTTGGGGTCTCCTTTTCGCAGGCTGCAAGTTCATAGTTCCCATTGTTTTTGGTGTCTGTCCCCAGTGGCTAAAGTTGGTTCAGTGGGTTGTGTAGGCTTCCTGGTGGAGGGGACTGGTTCCTGTGTTCTGGAGGATGAGGCTGGATCTTGTCTTTCTGGTGGGCAGGACCATGTCTGGTGGTGTGTTTTGGGGTGTCTGTGACCTTATTATGATCTTAGGTGGCCTCTCTGGTAATGGGTGGGGTTGTGTTCCTGTCTTGCTAGTTGTTTGGCATAGGGTGTCCAGCACTGTAGCTTGGGTCGTTGAGTGGAGCTGGGTCTTAGCGTTGAGATGGAGATCTCTGGGAGAGCTTTTGCTGTTTAATATTATGTGGAGCTGGGAGGTCTCTGGTGGACCAATGTCCTGAAGTCGGCTCTGCCACCTCAGAGGCACAGGTCTGACACCTGGCCAGAGCACCAAGACCCTTTTAGCCACACGGCTGGAACAGGAAACTGTTTCTGTTCAATTCTGGAACAAAGTGGGGCTGGAAAGGGGACTTGATTGGGGTTTTCTTTTCAAAATCCTCTTTAATGAAGCAGGAGTGGGTGAACTAATCCAAAGTGAAGTCTGTTATATCTTGCTGGGGCTTGGAGCTGACATCCTCAGGCTTCTCTTGGTGCCTGCAGAACCGGTAGATCTCTGCACCCACCCACGAGATTCTTAAGAATTTATATAGAGGCCTGAACTGGGTTCATGTAGACCATCCAGATGGTCTCAACAATGCACTTCTCTCTCAATGCTGTATTCTTTTTTTTTTTTTTTTTTTTTTGCGGTATGCAGGTCTCTCTCTGTTGTGGCCTCTCCAGCTGTGGAGCACAGGCTCCGGACGCGCAGGCTCAGCGGCCATGGCTCGCGGGCCCAGCCGCTCGGCGGCATGTGGGATCTTCCCGGACCAGGGCACGAACCCGCGTCCCCTGCATCGGCAGGCGGACTCTCAACCACTGTGCCACCAGGGAAGCCCCTCAATGCTGTATTCTTGAAAATGGCTCCCTCTTTATTGGCTTTTTAAGAGACATTATCCTGTATGCTAATAGCTTGTGAAATTATTATAATTTCTGCAGTGAGCCTATGTTAAATAAACTGTTGAGAAAGGCAATATCACTTGTATTCTTTTTCTTTCTTTAGAAAATATTTATTTATTTATTTTGGCTGTGCCAGGTCTTAGTTGCGGCACACGGGATCTTCGTTGTGGCATGTGGGATCTTTAGTTGCAGCATGTGGACTCTTAGTTACAGCATGCATGCGGGATCTAGTTCTCTGGCCAGGGATCGAATCCGAGACCCCTGCATTGGGAGCACGGAGTGTTACCCACTGGATCAACAGGGAAGTCCCCTGCATTATTTTTCAAGGCTTTGGAACCATGCTAGTGATTCTTTTGAGTATGAAATGAAAGGGCATTGGGCTCTGAGTGGGAATAGGTGGACCCGGTGTTATTTGTGTGTTCCAAAATTACAAATTGTGACCTCTCTCTGGAAGAAAAGGCATCATAGGGAGGTTGGGAAGAGTACAGGAAATAATGCTGATAAAGAACTGATACAGTGGCTGGTACACAGCTGTTGCTCAAGAAATGACGACAGCTCAAAGAGATTAATTAGACCTGCTTGGGAAAATAGGCATAAAAGCCTGAAAACGATGGATTGGAATGAAGTAGCGTTGACAGCTTAGAGCAGTGCTTCTCATATTTTGATGTACGCAGGAATCACCAGAGGTCCTGTGGAAATGCAGGTTCTGATTCAGTCAGTCTGGGGTGGGGCCTGGGATTCTGTCTTTCTAACAGAATGTCACCCAAATAACAAAGAAGCATGAAATCAACTAGGTAGATTGTGAAACACAAGTCACAGTTCTATTTTGTAAAACAAAGAAACCCTCTCTAATTTCTTAAGATACAAGGTAAGAACAGAGAAAAACCAGGAGGGCCATCTTGTGGAGAAACCTGTCACCAGTGCTAGAGGCCCTCAACCCACTTGAGTGATCTTAGGAAAGATCACTGTGCCTTGTCCAACCATGGACCATCAGGGCTGGATGGCTCACAGGCCCCACCTCCAACCCAGTGGTTTTAGGAGACCGAGGCCCACAGAGGGGAAGGGACTGACCTAGATCACCAGCTAGTTATGGCATCTACAAGGGAGCCTTCCTGGGAGGCTGGAGGCCAGGGGTGGGTGCTGTGGAGTTGAACTTGAAGGATGAAAAGGAGTTGGATAATGGGCCAGTTTGGTCCAGACCGAAATGGCAGTGTGGTGCAGTGAGTTTGAATCCAGCCTCTACCACTATTTGTTGCTGTGACCTTGAAAAGTTATTGGACACTTCTGAGCCTCAGTTTCCTCATCCATTAAATAGGGGTGACAATGTCTGTTTTGTAGAATTGCTGTGAGGATTAAGTGGGATAATGAATTTAAAAATCCCTGGCCAGAATGTGGGATCATTGAAGGCTGGGGAGGCCTCCTAGAGGAAGCCCATAGAAACTTCTGGGTTTAGAAGCACTGGATGGGTGTGGCCTAGCCTGGGTCAGGGTGGCTGGTCTGGTGGGGACAGCCAGGCTTCTGTCAGTCACCCACTTCCCAAGGGTTTCTCTAATGCTGACTCATGGTCACTTGGGTCTCACCTCCAGGTGCCCCAGGGAAGGTGTGGAGACACAGACTATCTCCAGACAGCAGTGGCTGCAGGAGGAAGATGATAAAGCAGCAGTCACTTCATTCTGCTGGTTCAAGATCATGGACATCAAGGATGGCAGCTGGGCAGCTGTGCCAGCCAACTGCTCCCTGGCACCTCTGCATCCATCAGGGAGGCCAGGGCTTGGAGAGTGACCAACCACCAGCTGTCTGCAGGTTTGGCTCCATCAATGTCCTTTCCACCTACCAGATGTTCATGCTGTGGCTCTTAAATCAGACCAGCTGGGTTAGAACCCTGGCTTCACCACTTACTGTGGGGGGTAGGAAGAGTTATTTACCCTCTCTGTGCTTCAGTTCCTTCCCCATAATCTGCTGGTGATAATGTCCATTTCATAGGGTGGTTTGGGGGACAAAATGAGATAATCCACACAAAGTCTTAACCATGGGGCGCATTAACTGTTAGCTATTATCATTATGTTATTTTTCAAAGGCCATTCCAAGTAATTCCTCCTCCAGGAAGCCTTTCTGATCTACACTAATGACTGAAAGATATTTGTCCTCCTCTGATCCCACAAGAAATAGCAATGACTTCTTACCTTGGGATAGAGATGCGTGGGACCCCAGTATCCCCAAATCTAAAGAGGCTGTGAATGCCTAAAAGGCAAAGAAGAGAAGACATGGACATCCCCCAGGGTCTGAAGTACAACCCATTCTGATATGTTTAATGTGTATCATTTTGTTTGTACTGTATGTACCTTTGCAAATCTGTGTTGTTTTGTGTGCAAGCATTTTTATTGGTATTGTGTTTTAGGTCTCATTTGCTTGTTTTACTCTTTCTGCTCAGCACTTGGTGTTTCAGTCCATGTTGCTGTAAATACACGTGGTCCTTGCATCTGTAGTTGCATAGTAGTACCACATTTTACCTATCCATCTACTCCCCCAGTGTGGACACTTAGGTTGTTTCCAGCTCCCAGTAACCACAAAACAGCCCAGCAACAAAATCCTCTTACATGTCCCCTGATGAGCCTGTAAGAGAAGGAACTGGCTTTTAGGGTCAGAGTTTGCTGTGTTTAGTTTCCCTCATTACTGCCAAGACTCTTTGCCGGAATGGCTGCCCCAGGCTACCCCCACCAGCAGTGCACCTGGCCATGACACCTCTCATTCCCCACCACCATTTGGCATTATCCAGTTTTTCTAATTTTTGCCAGTCTAATCGGTGTAAGTGGTATCTCACTGTCATTTTAATTTGTATTTTTCTGATCATGAACAAATCGACCATCTCTTCATATGCCTGCAGGCTTGCTGAGGTTACTGTTCCTTAAATGCCCACCCAAGTGCTTGGGGTCTGACTTTCAGCTCCTGGGGGCACCAGACCAGGCTCCCGAGTCGCGAGCCAGGGGCCTGCGGGAGGTCGTGCATCCGGGACCGGATGCTCGCAGAGGAGACATTCCCAGGGGGACCTGCGTAGCCCCTAGTGGCTCTGAACCGCTGGGCCGTGGGCTGGTCAAGGGAGCCCGTAGAGAGAGACCCGCAGTCTGGCCCGGGATGGGAGGCGGTCGGGAGGTCGGAGCAGCTGCGCCCGCATCATACCCAAGAGCCAAGGAGGGGCGAGGGCTCTGGAGGAGTGGCTGCTGCCTGCACTCCGACGCTCCCGGGAGCCTCGTCCTCACCCCCAGCTCAGCTCCTCCTCCCTCAGCTTCTGGGCCCAGTCGGGCGGACGGGCCGCTCGCGACCAGGCAGAACACAGAGGAGCTCCGGAGCGGCGGCATGGAGGAGGAGCTGGCGTGGGAGACCCAGGGCCGTGAGTCCGCGGGGTGGGGGCCGGGACAGGGGCGGGTAGAGGCCCGAGAGGATGCGCCGCAACCCAGCGGGGGCGACCGAGCCTGAGATCTGCGCGGTCCGCGTGGCCACCTGCGTCTTGGGCTTCTTTGTGGCCCCGAGAGGAACTCGCACCTGGCGGAGGGGACATTGGCTGCTCACCTGGGACTGGGGGTGCTCCCTGCCCTGGAGTGGGGAGCTTGGGTGGAGGAGACATTAGCTCGAAAGAAGATGGGAATACGATCCTTTATTGGGTGCTTACTTTGTGTGCCAGCACTTTATTTGATCTCCACGGCAGCCTTCTGGGTAGGACCTACTGTTATCTCCATTTTGCAGAAGAGAAAGCTGAGGCACAAAGTGGTTAAACAAGTTGCCCAAGGTCACACAGCCTTAAAGTGGTCGAAATGCTGAGGGCCCCAGCTCCCTTAGAATGTCGGGGCTGGATGGGGAGTGGAGGAGGTATGGTGTGCTGCAGGGGGGATCAGGGCACCTCAGAGCCCCCTCCAGGAGTGTGCCTGGCTGCTAGGGCCTCTGGGCCAGGCAGTGGCATCCCTGTGGACATCAGCCAGCTTCGGGGACCTTTGGCTGCACTGCCAAAGGGAGTGAAGGACTGTGCCATTTTCCTCACTGGGATGCAGATGGAAGTGGGGGTTCTATCAGGTGCTAAGCCTTTCAAACAGGTACAGGGTTCTGCTTGGGGCAGACATCACTTGAGCAGGCCCTTAAAGAACGTGCAGCAATGGATCATTGGGGTGCGCGGGAGGGAATTCTGCGCAGAGGACCCAGCATAGGCACAGGCTCAGAGGCCAGAGTGCAGTGTGTGTCTGTTGTGTCCAGAAAGAGGATGCATGGATTGAGATGCATGGAAGAGATGAGACTGAAGTTGATTTCACTGGCGCTCTCCAGGGCCTCCATGCTCTCCTTCAGGCTCTTGGCTGTTTGCCAGCACAAACCAGGCCACTCTCCCAGGCTTCCGTCAAGAGAAAGGGAGTCAGAGCTGGTAGGAATCTCTACAGATCACTTTTTCACCCTCCCCTGATTCTACAGTGGAACCGAGGCCCCCAAGGGGGATGTTTCCTGCTGTTAGAAAGTGGCAGTGCGGGAACTAAACCCCAGCTTCCCTAAGCTTACGCCTGAACTGCCAGATCTTTTGCTGAACCTGGATCATAGTGGTTTTCGTCCAAGAGTTTAAGGAAAGGAATGCTCAGGACACAGTTGCTTCCCGGAGGTGTTTGAGATCTGAGTGAGATTCTTCCAGAAGGACCCTCTCTTCCCCTATGGGAAAGGCAGACCCTTTTAGGGGTGAGGAAGGGTGGCACCATCAATGGGGACCACACTTGGAAGGAGATGTTTCCCCCTTTCCCCTGAAGTATTGACATGAAGCTCCCCCTGTCCCCATACACCTCTTTCCTGCCATTTACCTGAGCTTGTGGTTTGGTTTTCCAGGGAACAAATGAGTCTCAACTGGGGCCACATCTTATATAGTTCAAAAGCCCTGAAGAGACTTAATGACTTGTGTGTCACTTATTCATTCAGCAAATATATGCCAGGGCCTGAATTTAGGGATATATTAGTTAACAGGTCAGACAAAAATCTCTCCCTTCATGGGCTTATATTATAATGGGGGAAGCAGACAATAAAGCTAATAAATATGTAAATATAGCATAGGCCAGTGGTGAGGGGTGGTGTGGAGAAAAGCAGGGCAGGGAGGTGGGTAGGGAGGGTGTTTCCTTGGTTGGGGCTTCACTGGCTCAGAGAGCCCTGAAAGAAGGAAGCCCCACCCCCCCCCAGGTCTTTGGCCGCCAGAATTTATTCTCTGACCCTTTGTTTTGGAGGAATAATAGTGATGATGACGATGGTACTATTTGCCAGATACCATGCTAGGAGCTTTTCACATACTTATATCCGATCATTACAATAACCCTGCAGGGCAGCTCATGTCCCCATTTTGCAGATGAGGAAACTGAGGCACAGAAAAATTAAGTAACCTAAGTCACACAGCCAGGAAATGGCTCAGCCACAGGGCAGCAGCTCTGAGGTCCATAGGTTGCATCTGTGAGGCCTCAGAAAGCCCCAAACCCTCTCCTGTATTTGGAAAGCCACGTGGAATTTATCTGGAAAAAACAAATTGATGGCAGGCTTCTCTGTCACTTTAATGCATCCCAGCCTTCCCTGCCAAGACACTGGCGACCTGTCCCTGGATACACAGAGGGGCTGGGTCTGTACATTTGCAGTGGACCAAATGTGCAGGATGTAGGCTCAGCAGCAATAAAACCTCAAATTACATGCCCTGTACTGATTGTGCAAAGGGCCAGCCAATATTGGGTTGGCCAAAGAGTTCATTCGAGTTTTTCTGTAAGATGTTACGGGAAAACCCAAACGAACTTTTTGGCCAGCCCAATATTTGTCCCTTGTGCTTGTGTATCTAAGCCTTTCTGAAGTGGGGACAGGCATCTGTCAGCTTGGGGATTTTCAGTGTCACTCATGGAAGCAGAGTTTTGTGGATTCCTTCATGTGCTCAGCTTTGGGCCCACTGTGAAGTGTGAGTGGGCTGGCAAGTGTCAGGTGTGGCCAGAGCCCCCAAGGAGCTTGAGGTCCAGCCGAAGAGACCGGACATCCTTATAAGCCAAGAGCAGTCAGGATGACGGCAGCATGGGGTTCTGGTGAGATGAGCCCTGGACCACGTCGTCAGGCCTGAGTCCCCCTGGCCTGGCCACCAACCCTCTGAGCCCACCGCTGGCCATGGCAAGGGGCTGGAAGGGGGGCTTGGAGGTTCCTTCTAGTCTGAGACTGAGATGAAGGTGCAGCGACAAGGATGAGAGGAGTGCAGAGACCACAGAGAAGGCAATCAGAGAGGGCCCCACAACCAGGAGGCGAAAGCTGGTTAGGATTAGGGGATGAGGAGAGAAAAGGTGGAGGGACGAGGACAAAGAAGCCGAGTGAACACGCGCCTCTGGCCTCGCCCGGGCCTGACGCAGTGGGTGGCTCAGTAAATCCTGGCTGCCTTCTTCACTGATGGAGCCATGGGAAAGGTCGTTATCGACTCCAGTGGGAATGAATTGCATTCCTTTCCTCAAGAACAGCAATAGCAGTCAGGACAACTGGATGACAGGGCACCTCTGAGAGGGGAGGGGCACACACCTGGCTCCTGTGGATGGTCTTGCCCACGGTCTCCCAGCTTTAGGGTTCTGCCGAGTCCTGGTCACGTGGACATGAGGTGCGCTGGAAGGAGAAGCAGCCTGTCTGGGGAAATCTCCAACATTAAGAAAGAGGAGAAGCATCCACCCACCATTCTGAGCTGGAAGACCCCCTGCCTAGGAGACATTCAAGCCAGGGAGGGGCTGTTCCCCGATCCTCCTTATACAGTGTCGGGGGTCCTCCGCCCTCATCCTGCACCCCTTTTTGTCCCAACAGTGCTTCCTCTGGAGAGGCAGCTCCATGAGGCTGCCCGCCGGAACCACGTTGGGAGGATGAAGGAGCCGATCGGGAGGAGAGTACACATCAGGGCCAGAAATCACGTGTGTAAAGGGGCTCCGGCTGGGAATAATGCTATAGTGTCACCTCCACACAGGAGGGACAGTTCCCGGAGCCTGGGGCAGGCACATCGGCACGTGTTAACTTGGGGGAGGCTCAGGCCCTGGCCTCCTTGTCCACTTTGCCTCAAAATCTCTGAGGCCCAAAGTCAGGGTCAGGATTCCAGTGCTCTTAACTCTTATTCCTTGTGACCCATCCAGAAGGCTCCTCCAAGAAACAGATTTAGAGTCAGGAGGGCAGGGGCTCAAAGGTCAGGAGTCGGAGGCTGGCAGATAGGGACAGGCACCTGGAGAGACAAAGGTGGCCTGGTGCCTCTGGTCAGAAGTCCAGGGGTTCTGGACCAAGGGAGGCTGATGTGTCAGTTGCAATGTTTTTTTTTTTTTTTACAGTGTTTTGTTTTAAAATCTTTATTGAATTTGTTACAATATGGCTTCTGTTTTATGCTTTGGTTTTTTGGCCACAAGGCATGTGAGATCTTAACTCCCCGACCAGGGATCCAACCTGCACCCCCTGCACTGGAAGGCGAAGTCTTAACCACTGGACCGCCAGGTCCCTGAGGCATCCTCCCAACGTGGTTCCGGCGGGCAGCCTCATGGAGCTGCCTCTCCAGAGGAAGCACTGTGGGGACAAAAAGAGGTGCAGGATGAGGGCGGAGGACCCCCGACACTGTGTAAGGAGGATTGGGGAACAGCCCCTCCCTGGCCTGAATGTCTCCTAGGCAGTTCAGTTCTCTGAGGGCCCGCTGTGCCTACCGAGTGTGTAAAACTGCTGTGGGCCCAGGCCTGCCCTTGGCCTGGTGGGGAGGCAGGCCAGGCCTCAGGGAAGGGTGCAGGTGGGGTGGTTCGCAGCCCCGCTGGAGAAGGGGGCAGAGGGAAAAGCCATTCTTCTGGTTGGGGACACTGGCGATGGGCCTGGGTACCACGTGGGGTAGCCTCTCCGTGTGTTGGGGCTTCTAGCTGTCAGGAGCATCTTAGAGGAGATGCCAGCGCCTGGGTGAGAGGTCAGTGGAGGCTGAAAGGGTTGGATGCAGGATTCCTGACTGCAGCAGTTATCCTCTGTCTGGTTTGATGTGCCAGGGGTACAACTTGGGTCTTCACAGCCTGCCTAGGGCTCAGTAATAGTAGCAGGAATTCTAGGGTGTGTCTGGTGTATTTTGGTTTTCAGAGCACTCATCTACCTGTTTCCTGGTGGTTCTCACTCACCCCTGGAGAGGGGAGGAGAGCAGGGAGGATTGGTCCTATTTATAGATGGAGGCAGGTACAGAGGAGGGCAGCAAGTCACCTTAGGTCACACAGCACATTATTGGTGACTGAAGCCTTGGTCTCATCTCCTGGGCAAGCACTTGGAAGGAAACATGGACTTGCAAGTTGGACTTGCATCTTATGGATGATAGGATGCTAATGCCAGATTCATTCATTCATTTACTCATTGAATGATTCATTTGTTCAATATTAAGGGCTTACTCTGTGCTGGCACTGTGCTAGGTGATGGGGACAGCAGAACCCATGGCAGACATGGTCCCAGCCCTCTTGGAGCTGATAGTCTGGTGGGGGAAAACAGACATTAAATAGAGTATCTCACAAATAGTTCATTCCCACTGTCACAATCTGAAAGCATGTGGGCGTCAGAGGGGCCCTCTCGGCCAGAAGTCCTCCCAAGGAAGTGGCATTTTTGTGGGAGCCAGTGAAAAAGGGCAGTGTTTTCAGGCAGAGGGGACAGAATGGGAAAGGAAGGGACAGCTCGTCCCCAGAGAGACCACACAGAAAATTAGTGTTTTCTTTTGTTGCCCCATCACATGCTGAAAACTGTGGAGGGAAGTGGGTTCATGGGTTGGAGGCTGGCCTCCCCCAGGCCTGCTCAGATGTGCTGAGGGCCAGAGACCAGGGTGAACTGCCAGGGCGGTCTGACAGTGAGTTTGGGGGTGGGGGGTAGGTCAGAACCCTTCAACCCTGTTCTGAAAGAAGGAGGGGACAGAACCCAGGCACTCAGGATTCCTCAGGGACTTGGAAAATAATCCTCAGACACAGGTGGCTGCCCAGCAGAGGGAGCAACAGGAACAGACTTACAGACAGGATGTTGTCTGGCATTTCTGAGAAGCAGTGCCAGGCCATGCAGGGCCTCATAGGCCCAAGGTTTAGGCGTTTGATCCAAGAGCAATGGGAAGCTGGGAAGAGTTTTAGGTGGGGGACAGACGGATCTAGACATGGTGTTTTACTACATTCATTTCAGCAGCTGCAGAGTGGAAGAGGAGGGGGTCAGAGTGGGGCTGTGGCCCCAGCCGACTGGTCACCAGAGCCAGCAAAGGTCCTTCCACCCCGCAGACCAGCTGTCCTGGCCGGGAGGTAGGGAGGCTGTGCGAGGTGGGCCAGGCAGCCAGCTGGTGCCTCACAGGTTTCCTCTCCCTCCTGGCAGGTGGGCAGGGTGGCTCTGCACCGGGCTGCGGGCGCAGGGCACGAGCAGGCTGTGCGGCTGCTCTTGGTGTGTGTGCATGTCCGTCTTCCTGTCTGTCTCAGGGTGGGGCAGGGGCATCAGAACTCATTCTGGGTCTGTGAGCCATCTGTCATTGCCGAGGTTGTCACTGATACACAGACGAACAGGTGCAGGCTGGGCAGTGGGTGAGTCTTCAGGAGCCAGTGACACTGTACCAATCCTACTTTCCCTTTGCACAGTCATAAAGATCTCTTCATTTCAAGGGCCTTTCAGTTCTCAGCCTTTTCAGTCCCTCGTGATGTCATGTGAACAGGGAGAAATATGGGCTATAGGACAGGTAATTGGGTGGGTTGACAAAGGCCTCATTAGTAAAGCCATCGGGAGGGAGGTCTCTCATGATATGCCACAGGGCTCTGCCCTGGCAAACACTAACCCACAACCTGGATAAAGACTAACAGTCTTACTTAACAAATTGGCAGGGAGCACATTGCTAAGAGAGAGAGCAGAATAATAACAAGGTCTACAAATTTATCTCTACGGGTTTGGATAAAGAGCTGAATCTGACAACGGCATTTGACAGGGATACATTTTTAAAAAATTATAAACTTTTCTGCAGAAACTTAGCTTCCATGGAAATACTTTTCTTTGTCCTGACTTCTCTTTGCTCTGAGGACCCACCATGAAGGGGGCTTGATTACAAGTCAGGGCTGGGGGTGGGGCAGCAACACCTACCTCCCCACTCCCTCACCCCATCTCCTCCCTGCTCCTGCTTAGGCCTCATTTAGAGATGACCCTGGAAGGAGAGTGTCTGGTTTCCTTAGTCTGAGCGTCCCAATAAACCACTGGAACTTCTTGCATCAGCCTTTTGCCCACAAAGACCCTCACTGTTGGGACTTCCCTGGTGGCATAGTGGTTAAGAATCCATCTGCCAATGCAGGGGACATGGGTCCGAGCCCTGGTCCGGGAAGATCCCACATGCCGCGGAGCAACTAAGCCCATGCGCCACAACTACTGAGCCTGCGCTCTATAGCCCGTGAGCCACAACTACTGAGCCTATGTGCCACAACTACTGAAGCCCGTGCGCCTGGAGCCTGTGCTCCACAACAAGAGAAGCCACAGCAATGAGAAGCCCGCACTCCGCAACGAAGAGTAGCCCCCACTCGCCGCAACTAGAGAAAGCCCGCGTGCAGCAAGGAAGACCCAACGCAGCCAAAAATAAATAAATAAATAATTTTTTAAAAAAAGACCCTTACTATCACCACCATGCTCTGTTATTTCTTCCTTGAGGGACTGAGTGAGAAAAGAAGATATGAGGGAGAATAGTAAGAGAGGGTGCTTACAAATCTTCTCTGTTTCCTTTGCAAACAGCAATAAATACGTTTTGAAAAATAAGAAGGCTGGTAAGCGTGCCTACTTTAATAACAGGAGGGTAGAGGAGACACTGGAGAAGGGAAATCCTGTTGTTGGGGGGAAGGTCTCTAGTGAAAAGCCACAGGGCTCTGTCCTAGTTAGTTCCTGGAACTAGGACAGTGAGGTATCTTGGGGTTCCCACTGGCAAGAGGCTCTGTCTCCCATGACTCTCCTCCCCCAGCCTTGAACCTTGACCCTTTTCATTCCCAAGCTCCTGTGGGCTTCTCCCCTTGGACTCTGTCCTTCGTCATCCAGCCAGCCCCCAGTTACTGATATTCTACCAGTAGCTGAGCTCTGAGCCAGTGCTGGGTCTCCTGGCCTCTTTGGTTCTAGCTGAGACCAGAGTCCCCATCTGAGGTGCTATGGTGGGTCCAGCACCTTCCCAAGGTTTCAGAAGGAAGGGCTTAAATTCTTGTGGTCACTCCTGACTCTTACTTCCAGCTTCTGCTCGGTTTTCGCCGTCCTCTTGAAATTTTGCACATAGTCCTTTGTCTCTACCTTGGCATCACCCCTAACATGGATCACAGTCCTTCTCCCCACTTTCCATAGAGACCCCATTCACACACTTTGATGTGGGGCAGGCTTTCCAAAATAAGAGGTGGAGGGGATTTACATTACACACAAAAACAATGTAAAAATCCTAAAATCCTGTCTTTGACATTCCTGTTCTTTATTATTTTCTTTCCTTTACCATATGCTTTCTTTTCTTCTTTATTTTAAATTTATTTTTTAAATTGAAGTATAGTTGATTTACAATGTTGTTTTAATTTCTGCTGTACAGCAAAGTAACTCAGTTATACATATACATACATTCTTTTTTATACTATTTTCCATTATGGTTTATCCCAGCACACTAAATATAGTTCCCAGTGCTATACAGTAGGACCTTGTCCATCTATTCTATATGTAACAGTTTGCATCTACTAACCCCAGACTCCCAGCCCATCCCTCCCTCCTCCCCCGCTCCCCCTTGGCAACCACAATTTTGTTCTGTGCCATTCCTGTTCTTTAAAGTCCCTTGGTCCTTTCCTTGTCTTGGGCTTGGCCTCTTCCCCTGCCCCACTTTCAATGCTGTTATTGTCTGCACCGTCCCCGCCCTGCCTCCAAATTCCTGCCATCATGCCCAGTCAGTCCTTTCTGGGTTTCACCTTTCATCCCAACCACTTGTCACAGCTTTTACCCAAACCCAGTTCTGTCCCTAAGAGGGACTGTGGTGCCAACCACTAAGACCCCTTTTCCTGGTGCCCCCCCAGAAGCTCTTTGTGGAGCCAAGTGGGGAAGTGGTTGTGACTAGGGTGCTCTGTGCAGGTGCTGGGGTGAGGCACCCTTTCCCCCAGAGGTCCAGACTGTGAAATTGAGGCTGATTCAGGACTAGGCCAACCCTGTTCTTCTGGCAGCTTAGAGTGTGCTGGGGATGAGGACATATCAGGGACACTGATCCCTTAGCCCTTCCTGAGGTGGGCTCTGCATTTCTGCTCCCAGCTGGACTTGGGAGCATTTTCCCACTGCAAGCCTGCTTATGCTTGTGGGGAGATTCTGTGGCCCATCAGTACCAGGTCACCCTGTGGGCTCATTCTATGAGTGACAGGCCGTTGACCTCACCAGGGGACCCAGAGCCACACATGACCCTGTTTCTGTGGGAAAATATGTTCTGGTCTTTGAACGCCCAACTTAGAGACAAACTTTGGGGCTGTCCAAAGCTGAGGGAGGCCAGTGCGGTCTGTAGGCAGAAGGTGGTGATGATCTCCCAGGCCTCTGTTCTGCTCAGACCCTGCCACATCCCACCACACTCAAGGAAAGACAGAGAAAAACCACTTCTAAGAGGGTGGCTGGCTGTCAGTGCATCCTGGGAGGTGAGTTTGGAGGCCTGGGGGTGCTCTTCACAGAGAAGGAAAGACTCAGTAGAGGTGGGGATGAAGCCTGCCCTCAGATGCAGAACCCCACGAAGATGGAGGGCAGTGCAGGGGCTCTGGTGACCTGGAAACACTTTGCAGATGTTGAGGAAGAGCATCCTGCAAATAGGATCTGGGCTGCCATCAGAAGAAGGCCTAGATCTATTTTCAGTTGCTCCAAAGGGCCAGTAGGGTGGAAAGCACAGGGATGCAGATTTCAATTCCGCATGAGGAGGGACTTTTCACGGTGAGAAGTGTTTGACGGTGCAGTGGTTGTCTTGTGCAGCAGCGAGATGCCATCCCTTCATGTGCGCAGACCTAAGCCATCTGCCTGGAGGATGTTTCGCAGGAGATTCAAACAGTTGATTCTCAAATGCCAGTCCAAGGTGAGGTCTTCACCTGTTACAGCAAATCAGAAAATTAGAACAATGCAGTGTATGTTTCATGAAGCTGTATTTGGAAAGAGTGTACTCTGAGATCAGCTCCTTCCAAACTTTTTTGTGGTAAAACGGTCCATCTTTGTGAACGGGTGGTGAGAGGAGATGGCAGCTCTTTTATTTTTAAGGTTTATTCGGTATCCCCACAAAAGTTTGCAGTTGTTGGGAGAGTAAATCCTCAGAGTTATCACAGGGAGAACATCTTTTTCCCTTTTTTCTTTTCTTTCTTTTTATTGTATCTATGTGAGAAGATAGCTGTTAGCTGAACCTACTGTGGTGATCATTTCACAATATATGTAAATCAAACGGTCATGCTGTGTGCCTTAAACTTATACTGTGATGTATGTCAATTATTTGTCAATAAAACTGGGGGGGGGAAATGTTTGCAATAGTATATCAGCCTCTGTTTAAAACAATTTCCTGGACTCTAAATTCCTAAGGCCCAGAGCTCCCTGGCCTGGGTGGCACTTAAGGTCCCTTATGGTTACACGATTGTGCAAAGCACACTTGGGCCCAGGTGGCACAGCCACGCCCCCTCATAGTCTCCTCCCTCCACCCACCCCCACCCCCAGCCATGTCCTCTCCCCAAGTTTGGGATGAATGTGCTTCTCCTGTCTGCCTGGTTCAGCCACTTACGGATCCTCCAGATCCTGGTCAACTCCGGGGCCAAGATCCACTGTAAGAACAAGGTAAGGCCTCAGCTGGCAGCCCACTTGCCCGCTCTCTACGTCCTGCTGCACAGGGCTGCCCCCACCTCTGCTGCCTGTCCCATCACTGCCCCCTCTGTCCCCTCATGTGCCTCTGCCTGCCCCAGCTTGCCTCGACCCTCTGAGAAGCGTCCTGAACCCCCACCTGAGCTCAGCCTTGTGAAGCTGGGACCCTCACTACTTCCACTGGGGCTGGGAGAAGGGCCTGGGGATGCCTCTTTCGTCAGCATTGAAAGCCCCTGGCTTCTGATCCCCCTACTCTTTACCACTCTGTGATGTTGAGACAGTCCCCAGTCTTCTGGCCAGCCTCTTGTTCACAAAGGGGAATTAAAGAAACACCCTCAGAAGATTAAATGAGAAGGAGGTAGGGCCTTCTCCCTCCCACGGGGCCCCGGCTCCCTTGCGGTCAGTATGGCCAGGTAGAAGGAGCAAAGCACCATTTACCAAACTCTGGGACCTTGGGCAAATTATTTTACCACCCTAAGCCTCACTTTTCCCATTTGGAAATAAAAGTGCTAGTACCCATCTCTGAGCTGAGGCAGAAGTAATTGCAGTGCTTTGTCTAAAGTACCCGGCCCAGTGCCTGGCACGTTAGTGACCCTGGCAGTCCCCCGTTGCTCACTGGTGTGTGCTATGGTTTGAGGGAGGAGAGCCCCAGGGAGTCAAGAGTGCCCAGAATCCCTGAACTGGTGTCTCAACTTTTAGGGGGTTGGTGGCCCTTATGAAAATGCAAACATTTCTGGGCCAAATACCTTCAGCCAGGAGTTCTCAACTTTGGTCCTTAGAGAGACAGAATTTGGGGATCCATGAACTTTGAAGGGAAAACAAGGACCTTTTTTTTTTTAAACTGCCCTCTGCTTAAAATTTTAGCATCTCTTTCCATGATGAATGCAGGTAGAATTAATATACCTGTGACATTGTCTCTAAGACAAAATGTAGCTCTTTTCATATCACATTACAGTTTTTGCAGTTATCTCAAAATACTGTTTACGCTCATATCATTACTTTGAAATCATGGCGGTAGTTATTAGACCTTTCACTAGATCTTGTTGTTTAATGGATCAATAAAGCATATATGCTACTAGATAAAAAATTTGGGTTTTAATATTTTGATAATTCTATTTCAATATCATTGTTTTTCTTTTCTGGTAGGCAGAATACTGTCCGCCCCAAGATGTCCATATCCCTCTCCCTAGAACCTGTGGACTCTAGAACCTAACATGGCAAAAGGAATTTTTCTGATGTGATTAAGTTAAGGACCTTGAGATGGGGAGACTATTCTGGATTATCCACATGTGCCCACATGTCCTTTTAGGGGAAAGAAGGAGGGAGGCAGGAGAGTCAGAGAAGGAGATGTGATTGAAGGAAGCAGAGGTTGGAGTAATGTGACCCACAAGCCAAGGAATGCAGGTAGCCTCTAGAAGCTGGAAAGGCCAGGAAATGGATTCTCCTAGAAACTCCAGAAGAGGAGCAGCCCTCCCAGCCCATTTTAGACTTTTGACCTCCAGAACTGTGAGATAATAGATGGGTGTTCACCAGACACCAAAAAGGACCATGGCACACGGGAGGTCTGCCCTATACCATTGTTAGGATCTTGTTGGCCGTGGTAGAAATGTCTGACAGCTCTCAGTGAAGGATACCCCTAGGCTATGGGCCACAGGATCCAAGCCCAGAGTGTGGGATCCAAGCCCAGTTTCAAGCTGAGGGCCCTCCTGTCCAGTCCTGCCTGTCTGGCTTAGCCTTAGAGAGAGTCTCAGCGGTCTTGCAGAATCCAGTAGCTGTTGCGATGAAATTTGCTATCAACACAGAATGAGCCTCAGTGTTCTAGAATGAGGGAGGTGAGGTCTTAAGTGTGTGTGGAGGGCAGGGCTCTGAGTAGTGGATCTTCTAGTTAAGCAGGTCCACTCCATATTAGTTTTCTGTTTTTGGTAACAAACCACTCTAAAATGTAGTGGCTTAAAGTAACATTGATTTATGATTTTTCATAATATCATTGGCTGGTCAGTTCCTCCGGCCTTGCCTGGGCTCACTTATGAGGTCAGCACATGTCTGGGGCCTCTGCAGGAAGAGGGAACGTCGCGGATGGTGTGGCCAGTGTCTCCAGGTGGTAGCTGACATTCATGGAGACTTCCTTCTGTGACAGCCCCAGGACATCAAAAGAGCAAGAGTAGAAGTAGCAAGGTTTCTTGAGATATTATTTCTACCGCATTCTACTGGTCAAAGCCCATCACAGGGTCAGCCTCGTTTCAGGGGGAGGAAAATATCGGATTCCTCCTCTTGATGTGAAGAGTAGCACAGTCCTGTTGCTTGATCTTGGGACAGTTTCTCAGTCCATCCTGTTTTTCATGACCTTGCCACTTTTGAAGAGTACTGGTCAAGTATTTTGTAGAATATCCTTCAATTTGGTTTTGTCTGATGTTTTTCTCATGATTAGATTGGGGTTATGGAATTTGGGGAAGAAGACCCCACAGGTCAAATGCCCTTCTCATTACCTCCTATCAGGGGGCATGTGATACCATTGTGATTCGTCACTGGTGATGGTCTCTTGATCCAGTTCTGACACCAATTCCGATGTGTGTTTTTTCCAGATCACCAAGCAGTTAACTCAGTTCCCCGTGGACACTGACCAGGAGTCCACAAATTTAACTCACTTCTGACACTACTTGGAGATAGTGTCAGATTCTGCCGGTTAAGGGTTCAGTCCTACAAGACTGCCCACGCTTTGGATGTCAATCACAAGCCCAGGTGGTTGCCTAGCTATATAATTGCCTGTAAATCAGAAGTTCCCACGACCCCCTCCCCAGGTTCGGTTAATTGCTAGAGCGGCTCTCAGAACTCAGGTAACCGGTTTACTTACTATATTTCTGGTTTATTACGAAGGATATTAAGGATATGAATCATCAATGGCCAGATGAAGAGATGCATAGGGCAAGGTCCTGAACTCAGGTGCTTGTGTCCCCACGGAGTTTGGGACCCGGCACATGGATGTGATCTGATTCACCAACCTGGAAGTTCTCCAAGCCCTGTCCTTTTGGGGTTTTAATGGAGGCTTCATTACATAGACTTGATAGATTAAATTCTCAGCCCTTGGTCATTGACTGAACCTTCATCCCCTCTCCTCTCCTCAGAGGTGAGGAGGTGGGACTGGAAGTTCCAACCCTCTAATCACCGTTGGTTCCCCTGGCAACCAGCCCCCCCATCCTTTATTTACTTAGGGGCTTCAAGTCACCTCGTTAACATCATAAAAGACACCTTTATCACTGTTACCATTTAGGAGATTCCTAGGGTTTTAGGAGCTCTGTGCCAGGAGCCAGGACAAAGACCGAATATATATTTCTTATTATAAATCATAATATCAAGCTTGATCACTTGGTTAAAGTGGTGTCGGCCAGGTTTCTCCACTGGAATGTTAGCATTTTTCCCTTTCCATACTCTATTGTTAGAAACTCTTTGTCGTTTTAATTTGCATTTCAATAATGACTAATGATGTCATATATTTTTCCATGTGCTTATTTGTCATTCCATATATCTTCTTTGGTGTGCAGATTATTTTTTAATTGGGGTAATTTCTTATTGATGAGTTTTTAGAGTTCTTTGTAGATTTTGGATGTATTTCAAAATAAATTGCAGACATCAATGTATTTCCCTCTAAATATGTCAGCATGCGTATCATTAACTAGAGTTCAAATTCTTTGTATACAATGAAATACAAGCTGAGTCTTTTTTTTTTTTTTTTTTTTTTGCGGTACACACTGTTTTTTTTTTTTTTTTTGTGGTCTCACTGTTGTGGCCTCTCCCGTTGCGGAGCACAGGGTCCGGACGCGCAAGCTCAGCGGCCATGGCTCACGGGCCTAGCCGCTCTGCGGCATGTGGGATCTTCCCGGACCGGGGCACGAACCCGTGTCCCCTGCATCGGCAGGTGGACTGTCAACCACTGCGCCACCAGGGAAGCCCAAGCTGAGTCTTTAAAAAAATCTTTATTTATTTATTTATTTATTATTTGGTTGCACCAGGTCTTAGCTGTGGCTTGTGGGCTCCTTAGTTGTGGCTCCAGGGCTCCTCATTTTAGCTGCAGCTTGCCAGCTCCTTAGTTGTGGCATGTGAACTCTTAGTTGCGGCGTGCATGTGGGATCTAGCTCCCTGACCAGGGATGGAATCTAGGCCCCCTGCATTGGGAGTGTGGAGTCTTATCCACTACACCACCAGGGAAGTCCCTACACACTGAAATTTGACAAGTGCTACTCCTCTGTAACCCAAACCACTGTCAAGATGTAGAAGACTGTTCCATTGATTTTTATGACCCATTGATGGTTACAATCTATTTGGAAAAGTACTCCAAATAATCTAGCTGTAATGCAAGGCCAGGGTAGAAGCTCTGGACTATAAACATAGGATTTGCAAACCTCCCTCACTTAAATATTGCTTCTGGGGCTAAGAGACCTTCAATAAAGCGAAGCACAATAAGCCTGTATTATCCTAACTTGACCTATGAGGAAATGGGCGCTCAGAGAGGTATAGGTAACTTGCCGAAGACCCCAGAGCTGATAAATGCTGGAGCTGGGATTTGAACTCTGGCATCCTGAGTCCCACCAGCCCCCGTGAGGCTAAGTGGGTCCTGTGGATGTCCCAGGGGCCTAGCCCCATTTTCAGTGTGGTTTCCTTTGGAAAGCTGTTCTGATCCCAAACACTCATTGTCTGGGAGACAGCCAGTGTGTGAGCAAGGCCTCCCTTTGCAGACTGCAGGGACCACCCTGGGCTTGTTTCCAGGACAGCCTGACCTTACTGCACTGCACAGCCCAAAAAAGGCCATGTGCCAGTGCTGGCGTTCATAACAGAGGATCTGGAGGACATGGCCCTGGACCACGCTGACAAGGTGAGTGTGGCCTCAAGGCTGTGTGTCCTTCCCATCGGGCTTGGGATTCCTGGGCCCTCTCCTGTACATTCCTTGAGTGCATCCCTTGAGCCATGGGTAGTGCAGACTGGACCCCACCTCAGGGAGTTGCTGGTCTAGAAGGGGCGTTAGGCACAAATGAGCAGGACGCCAGCAGCACATAGTCACTTCCCTCAGAGAGACTCTGATATGGACTAGACAGGTTAGAGAAGGGAGACAGTGCTTTCTGCTTCCTGGAGGAGGTGGAATTTGGTAAATGAATAGATTTCATCAGTAAGATTAGAAAGCAAGGGGCATTCCAGATGGAGGAGAGACAATTGCTAGAGCTTTAGAGGAAAAGGGCTTTTGGTGTGTGAGTTCAGATGGGTTAGAATCTTGGGAATGAAGGCGTGAGAGGTTGTTCGGGGCCTTCATGGAGATCTCAACCCGCAGCCTCAGGAATGGGTCCTTTATTCAGGAGCCACAGGAGGATTTCAGTGGGGGAGGGACCCACCAAGTGGGGTCTTGTTGGGAAGATGGTCTGGGCTTTCCAGGCAGGGTGTATAAGGCAAGGTTGGGGAGAGTGTCTGGAGCACTGCAAGCCCAGTGTGGTTGGGAAATTGAGGCCAGGTGGGCAGGGCGAGGAAGATTCACTTTCTTCTCCTCCCCCGCCAGCTGGGAAGGACAGCATTTCATCGGGCTGCAGAGCACGGGCAGTTGGATTCTCTGGACTTCGTTGTGGGCTCTGGCTGTGACCACAGTGTCAAAGACAAGGTACTGTAACCATGGGTCCCAGGGGGAGGGCCGGGCTCTGGGCTCCTGACCGGGGTGGTCACGGGCAGCTCACCTGTGTCTACTGCCAACTGCAGCATGCTAGAGGGGCTGGTGGCCCAAAGACCAGCGTGTGTCTGATGCTCATGCAGCAGGCATTTTTTGAGCACACACTATGGGCCAGCCGTGTGCTATGGGTGAAGAGCACAAAGATGCCCAAGACACAGTTTCTTAATCAAGGAATTCAACCACAATCCTAGGAAAGAGCTGTGAGCCAATGTGGGGAGCCAGGATGGCAAATCTGGTTGGTTGGTAGTGATGCCTGGAGTGGGTTTGAGCGGGGCTGTGATTCCACTGGGGATGTCTGTTGCTGGGGGGGAATGGGGAGGAGTTGGGGGACGGTAGCCGCATGCCTGCTGGTTATTTGCTTTCTTTGTGTTTTAGTAATCTACTATGATTATGGCAAAAGTAGGATGAGACCGCTGAGGAGGGAGCAGTTCATTCAGGGTGGAGAGCTTATAAGCAGGAATTCACCTATCTGAGAATAGATGAGGGGTTGGGACCCAAGGGGACTACCCTACAAATGACTTGTATCAATGGACCATTGCGAATCATTAGGCAAATGTGTTGCAGCAAATTCTAAACAGTGCTTCCAACAAAGGGAAGAATTCCACTGTTAATTTTCTGATTAATATGCTTGGCTAGGATACAAGGAGTTCTGTTTACAAAGCTAGTGACAGAGCTCACAGACCAATGAATCACAGGATCTTAGATCAAGGGCCAGTTCAACCTTCTCGTTTTACAGATGTGGAAGCTCAGGCCCAGAGAAGGGGATACTGTAGCCAAGGTCACACAGCAAGACAAAGGTCGAGCTGGGTTTGGAGCCAGCATCCTGATGTCCCCCTGTGCTCCTCCTTCATCAGGCTGCCTCCTGCGGCCCTGAGCCCTGGGGGTCTGCACCAAATCTGTCCACCCACACTCAGCCTTTCAGGACGAAAAGGCTAAGTCAGGTTCTGAGGTTCAGATCAGGCTGATTTCCTTCATTTCAGAAACAGGGGTGGAGCAGGTTGTGCTCTGTGCCAGGCCCTGAGCCAGGAACTGGGAGTACGGACAGGGGTAAAGAATGACCCTCGCCAGGACACATCTACCCAGGAGGCAAAAAAAAAAAAAAAAGATGTACTCAGGGCCCCAAGAGAGCAGAAGCACCAAACTAGAAAGCAAGAAAAGTTCAGCTTTGGTGAACTCACCCAGAATCTTGCAATCAGAAATGCTAGGAAGAAGCTTTTAAAATTACATGTCGCTGTTAAGTGTTGTATTTTCCAATGAGGAATGTTTTCATTTTGAATTTCATTTGGGGAGAGGGCACAGTACGCTTTTCAAGGCTTTGGGCCACTGAAGGCCTGACTCGTGCTAGGACCCGCCAGCCCGTGTAGGGGGACAGACCTGTCAGAACAGATGACAACATACCTCACGCTGCAGGTGCTGTGGTAGGGAGGCATTGAGAGCCCGGAGAGAGTGATTAATTCCTCCGGAAATGTCAAGGAAAGGCTGACAGGGCCCCACAGAGGTGGAGAGGCTGGATGTCCCCACGGGTGGAGGGGAGAGGCCAGGCTCAAGGCCAAGGCCTCCTTCCACCCAGCCCCCTGTCCTGCCTGGGCAGAGTGTGAGGACCCTGGGCAGGGGGTCCATGCCATCTGCAGCTTCAAAGGGTAGGAAGTAGATATTTATAATCCAGAAGGAAGAGGGAAGCCCTGCCCTGTTTCCACAGCTCTGCTAACTGGGGGCACGTGCCAAACCCCAATGTTCACACACTTCCTTCCCGTCTCTTTGAACACGGAGACTTCAGGCTGTGGCTACACCGCCCACAGCCTGACCCTTGCCTGCTGTGGCGAGCCGACCACGGAGCGGTGGAGAAGAGCCGAAAAAAGCTGTTGAGGGGATTTTTTAAACTTAATTTTATTTATTAATATAATATAATGATGATCATAAAGGAAATGTAGATGTTTCCTCCTTGACCCTGTAAGATAGTTATAGCTGTTTATGTGTGTGTGTTTATCTATCATGGGGGCAGGGTATGTTTTTATCTACTTTAAGTACTGCTTTGGCTTCTGTATGTGTTCACATCCTCATTGGGCCCTTTATAGATATCTGTGCCTAAACACACAGGGAAGGTACTGAGACAGGCCAGGGCAGAGGAAAGCACTGGTTCAGCTCGATCGTCCCCATGGCCTTCTGGGCATGATGCATGGCTAAAGCTGGGTCCTCCCTTCTGGGTGCTTTTGTGGGTCCCTCCAGGGTCCTTGTCCTGGTCCCCCATCTGTGGTTCCTCTGTAGGGACATACCTTTTCTTGGGCTGGCCACGTCCAGCTGCCTCTTCTTCCCTGGGGCCCCTTACCCTCCTGCAGCAAGTTCCCTTTAAAGACGATCCCAGATAGGCTGCCCTCTGTAGGACCACTTCCAACACAAAGAACACTGTGCCCTTTGCCCGCCCAGTGGAGCCACCTCTCTTGGCTCTGTCACTGTCACCTTTAGACTTCTCAAGGGTGAGGCTGCTCCCAATCCTCTGGTTCTCGAGTTCCAGGAGACACAGGTCAAGCTCTCCATCACGTTATGTATTATCATTGAACAAATATCTACTGAGTGTCTGTCACGTGCCCAGCCCTATTCTAGGCACTTGGGGAAATTTCAGAGAACAAAATGGACAAAAATCCTTGCCCTTGTGATGCTTATTTCCAGCCAATAAACAACAAGCATAGTATACAAGTGGATTGTAGAGGGTGTTAGGTGGTCGGTGCTATGGGGGGACAGGAAAAGTGGAGCAGGGTAAGGGGATCAGGAGAACAGGAGGTGGGAGTTGTGGTTTTCAGTATTGTGGTCACGGTGGGCTGCACTATTCAACGAGAAGCTGACATCTTGAGCAAAGGCACAGGAGGCGAGCGATTGGGCCGTGTGGCTGCTGGGCACAGCCTGAGCACAAGGAGAGTCTCTGGGGCTGTAGCCTGAGCAGAGAGAGGGGATGCATCCGGGGTCACTGAGTTGGGACTGGCTTTAGACTGGAGCATGGAAAAATAGGGATTTAAAAAAAAATTTTTTTTAAGTAATATGTCTGTCTTAAAGTGTACGAAAAGAGACCAGAACTTGGCCCTTGAAAGTGCCCCTGGTTTTTGGTAGTTTTTGGCACAGTTCTCAGAGCAGGGTGGCATTGGCCCAGCGTGCAGGGCTGCAGCTCGTCACCAACTTGCTCTATAACCCTGGACATGTCTCCCCTCTCTGGATCTCAGCTCCAGCGGGTCCCCAGGGCCTGCAAGGGTCTGTGATTCCACTGACCCCTCAGGAGCCCTTCTCCCTGCAGGAGGGGAACACAGCCCTTCACCCGGCCGCCCGCTGGGGCCACCTGGCCGTGCTGCAGCAGCTTATGGACATCAGGCTGGACCTGGAGGAGAGGAATGCGGTGAGTCACCACCTGGAGGATGCAGAGATGTGTGACACTAGCTTGCCCCCTGCCTTCCAGGAGCCCGCAGCCCATGGTGCAGCCTGGTTTCCCCTGGTAAGGGCTCTGAAGCCAGGAGCGAGGACGTGTTCTCAAACAGCCTATGAGGAAAAGATGAGCAGGAGCACAAAACTCCAGGCTCGGAGGGGCACCAGGCCTGAGGGATCACGGAGCAGTCATACGCACAATGTGCGTTCAAAGAAGGGAGAGGTCACTGTGGCCAGGATGGAGTAGGAGGGAATAGACAGAGCGGGGATGAGGCGGCTTGGAGGGCAAGGAGAACACGAGCAGAGCTGTGGCGGAGGGAGTGAATGCACCATATGCCCCTCAAGGTGAGAATCAGGGGCGGGACTCAGGGAACCACAGATCACCAGGTCATGTCTGCAGTAGCAGGGAGGGGAGAGCTCAAAGAGCCCTGGAGCCCTGGCAGAAGGGGTGTCCTCCGGTCTCGGGCTCTGGCCTCAGCCTCCTGCCATCCTCACACCGCTCCCCTGTGTTTCAGGAAGGTCTGACTGCCCTGCACGCAGCTGCTGAAGGGATCCACCCCGACTGTGTGCAACTCCTCCTCGGGGCCGGGAGTAGCGCGAACACCCTCACCCAGGTAGCCGGGCCTCCTCACGACTGGTGTGTGCCCTCGGCTGCCTGCAGAGACGTGACTGTGTCAACTGTAGGAGCCACGATGATTCCTGAACATTGTGTGAACAAGGCTGTGAGGGAACAGGCTCAGCTGTTGAGCTCTGTGACTTTGGGCAAGTTACTTAATCTCTCTGAGCCTCGTTTCTCAACTATAAATTGGAGGTGATATATACTTACTATTTTATATTGCTATGAAGGCTAAATACCTAGCATATTGCCTGGGACATAATAGGAGCTCAGTACCCATTAGTGTCTTATTGCTGGGCATGTGACAGTTCACAAAGCCCTTTCATAACTATTACCTCAGAAAAATTCCCCCCATTTTACAGATGAGAGAGGTTCAGTGACTTTCCCAGGTCACAAGTTGGTAAGAAGAAAAGCTGAGTCTGAAAAGCCTATTCCCCTGACTCCAGAGTTCATGGCCTGAAACGTTTGCCTTGCCCAGCGGGGGTAGGGGTGGGGTGTCCGCAACATGAGGCCCACACCGCAATTAGAGCTGGAGCCTGGGTGTGACTCTGGGACAGGCCTCTTTCTCCCTTACCATTGCACTCTATGAGTTGGCCATTAGAAATTCTCTGTGTCCTTGAAAAGGGGGTTGTGGCCTTTCCTTAGGTAGGAGGTTGGTGTTTTTGTTTTGTTTTGCTTTTTATTTTTAGATCAGTGACAAATACTCTTTCTTGGCTGGTTGAACAGCTGCAGAGTCTGGAATTCTGTTTTTCTAAATTTCAATAATGTAGCAAAAATAATATTAATAGTGAATAATATAAATAATAGCAAAAATAGTTTAAAAACAGAGGAATGAAAATGATATGCTGAAAATATTTAACACAAAAGAAGGCAGTCAAGGGGAAACAGAACAAAACAAAACAAGAGACATTCAGAAAAAAAATAGCAAAGGGAATTCCCTGGTGGTTCAGTGGTTAGGACTTTGCACTTTCACTGCCAAGTCGGGGAACTAAGATTGACAAGCTGCACAGCTCAGCCGGAAAAAAAAAAAGAAAAGAAAAGAAAAGAAAAAGCAAAATGGCAAATGTAAATATAATAATAATATAAATCGTAAATTCCCTTAAATGTGAATAATGCTTTATAAACCACAAAACATTTAATTTGCTCCCCTGGAAGGTGTGGAGACTACTACCCCAGGGACATAGCGGGGGACATTACAGCCAAGAGGGGGAAAGTAGCTGTTCCAGGGCACCAGCCGTGTCCTTCTGTTGCTGGTGAATTTAAGTTTCTTTCTTCATTGCAAAAGAATCTGGAGACGAAGTGATAGGTAAGAATCAGATTTATTTAGAGAGAAACACACTCCACAGACAGAGTGTGGACTATCTCGGAAGGCAAGAGGCAAGAGGCTTCGAAATATGGCGTGGTTAGTTTTTATGGACTGGGTAATTTCATAGGCTAATGAGTGGGAGGATTATTCCAACTATTTTGAGGAAGGGGCGGGGATTTCCAGAAATTGGGCCACTGCCCACTTTTTGGCCTTTTACGGTTAGCCTCAGAACTGTCATGGCGCTGGTGGGTGTGTCATTTAGCATGCTAAGGTATTACAGTGAGCATACAATGAGGCTCAAGGTCTACTGGAGGTCGAATCTTCTGCCATCTTGGACCTAGTTGGTTTTCATTAGTTTTCATCATGTACTGTGGCTATGTCATTCTTTTTTTTTTTTTTTTTTTTTTGCTGTACGTGGGCCTCTCACTGTTGTGGCCTCTCCCGTTGCGGAGCGCAGGCTCCGGACGCGCAGGCTCAGCGGCCATGGCTCACGGGCCCAGCCACTCCGCGGCATGCGGGATCTTCCCGGACCGGGGCACGAACCCGTGTCCCCTGCATCGGCAGGCGGACTCTCAACCACTGCGCCACCAGGGAAGCCCATATGTCATTCTTTTAAAGGTTGTGCCCTGCCCCCTTCACTCCTGTTTCACTTCCATCAGCAAGGTGTTGCTCCTTAGTCAGAAAGGCCCTTTCTCTGTGCCCAGCACTAGGCAGTGGGAGGGGGCTCAGACAGGTCATGCCATGGCCACCTCCCCAGCAGTAACAGCACGGGAGCTTAGAGACTCAGGGGGTTAGATCCAGCTGGTGGTCGCTGGTGGCTTGGAGCTGCCCACCTTACCGGCTCTCGTGCTCCAGCCTTGACTTGAGGTTTCTGGCAGAGGCCACGGTCTATTCTGACACTCCCACCTCTGGCAGTGTTGTGCAGCAGGGTCTCTGAGGAGGGGGCAAACCCAAAATGATTGCATTTCCCACGGGGAGGTGGATGGATTCCCACCCACCCTGTAAACTTGCTCAGACTCGACTTTGGGAGGGTGACCAACTCATCCTGGTCTGCCCATACTGTCCTGATTTTAAAACAGAAAGTCTCGTATCCAGGGAACCTTCAGTCCCAGGCAATCTGGGACAGTTGGTTACTTAGTGGATCCTGCCTGAGATGAAGTCTCATCCAGAAGGAAGCCCTCCCTCTGGCCCTGCCAGGCTCCTCTGTGGATGTGCTTAGACCAGCTCCAGCTGGACAGTACATGCTGGGTGGGATTTGCCCTGTACAGGTAAATCTTATTGGTCCCCCTCCTTGAAAACCATCTCCTCAGCATCTATACTCCACGTGTCTTTACTGGCTAAGGAACTGTGAAGGCTTTGGCCTTTGTTCCGGAGTCTGTGACTGGAGGTGAGGAAAATCCTGAGACCATAGTGAACTCCTTTTACTAGTCACCAGGCCTGGGCAAGTCATTGATTTCTCCTGCCTCGGGGTTTAATGGGGATAATAGTCCCATGGGGGTTGTGAGCTGTGAATGGGATAATGAATCTCAAAGTGCTTTGTAAACCCTGCTGTGAGGGGTCCTTAGGATGCTGCATTGATGCCTGTTTCCCTCTAGAAAAAGCAGAGCTGCTTCCACTACGCAGCCCTCGGTGGCTCTGAGGACATGGCCTGGGCCCTCGTCCATGCAGGAGGAAGCACTAACGTGGCTGATCACGTACGTGTGGGGCCTGGATGGAAGGTGGGGAGGCAGGGGATACACTGCCGAGTCTCCCAGGACCTCACTTCTCAACATAGAAATGGAGAACAGATTAGTGGTGGCGGGGGGCTAGGGATGGGGGCGTGGGGCAGAGAAGGGAGGAGGGTGTGGTTATAAAAGGACTACACAAGGGACCCTTATGGTGATGGAACTGTGCTGCATCTTGACTATGTAAGGGATACACGAACCTACACATGTGATAAAATTACATAGAACACACATGTATACAAATGACTACAAGTGAAACTGGGGACATCTGAGTAAGATGGTGGGTATTATCAATGTCAGTGTTCTGGGTTGGATATTGTACTGTGGCTTTGTAAGATGTTACCATTGGAGTGGGGAGAACAGAGCAGACGGGTGTTGAGGGTGGGAAGAAGGCTTTTCACCAGATACCTTTTGTTCTTTCTGGTTCTTTAGGTTTCTATAAATAAAATGTAAACCAATGAAAAGCAGTACTTGCTCTCTTTCCACTCCCCTTTCCTACCACATTCCCACAGACCTATTTCCAGGACGATGGAGGCCATATCCAGCCTCCTTGGTTATTTTATCTCCGTGGCCTGCTGCTTCCTGGAGAGCCACCATTAGAGCTCTGATAAGTTTCCTAGCTCATCTGCGTTGTGCACTTGAGCCAGTTTCCAGTGTCTGCCCATTCACTCTCACAGGAGACCTTCTTTTGGCCTGATTTTGATTTCACAGTTATCTAGCAATGATCTGAGGACACTGCTGAAATTCTGTGGTAGTTTTACCTAGGTTTTTAAATTTTTTTCTAGATGTGTTTCAGAATACTTTTTGTCATTTATTGCTGCTTGGGTTTGGGATTACATGAGCCTGTAAATAATATAAGAGAAAATGGTCATCTTTGTAATATTTTATTTTTTCACTACAAACATGTCTCGCCATTTCTTTATGTCTTCTTTTGAATCCCTCAGTGATGTTCTATGGTTTTTGTTTGCCTTTGTCATAGCCATTTCCAATTATACTCTTCATAGGTACTTTATATATTTTGACCGTCATTGCAAATAGACTATCTTTTAAAAATATGTCGTTTCTTGTGGGCATTCAATACAGGAATGCTACTGACTTTGGTATTTTTATCTTCTATATGACTTTTCATTGATTTTGCTAGAGGTTTTTTTTTTTTTTTTTTTGGTGGGGGTATAATAACTATTTTGACCTGTGTAGATATACAGTCACGTTGCCTACAAGTAATCGTATAGTTTAAATCTTCTTTTCCAATATCCATAAACTGTTTTTTTCTGGCCTAAACTAGTAATGGCAGTCATGGGCATTTTTGTTGTATGTGTGCGTGTTCTGTTCTGTCACCTTTTGGTACTCAACATGTGAGGGTGTTTTTCCACAGTAAGTATAGATCTATCCCATTGATTTTTCTGGCTTTGTACTGTTCTACTAGATGTGTGTCACCATACACCTAGACAGAAGGTTGCTGTGGCAGTATCTCCACTTAGTCATGTAGTCAGTGCTCACAGGGAACCACTGGAGATGGAGTCCTCCAGCCTTGAGTGAGGCCTTGGGTGAATGTTGGGTTTGGGTGAGACCTCTGTTCTGGTCCCGGCTGGCTCTCTCATTCATTCATTTCATACATAAATAGTGGTTGAGCACCTACCTAGATGCCGGGGGTAGGAAAGTCCAGTAACACAGGGTCTCTATTAGTTACGTGTCCTTGGGTGTGTCATGTAAGTTTTATGAACTTATTAAGTGTTCTCATTTGTAAGGTGAAAGTACGAATAAGAACACCATTCCTATATACTTGCTAGGTTCATGTGTGGAGTAAATGAGATAGCAGAGAATCTTAAGGTGCTGTTGCTAGAAGGGACCTCAGCAAGCATCACTTGCCAGATGAAGATGACTTGCCCAAAGTCGCGTAGTGAGTTCCTGGCATGGCAAGCTCTCAAACTTGGGATTTCAGGCTCCCGCCCACCATGAGGATCGATTGTGGCCCAAGGGATTCAGGCTGTGGGCTGTAAATTCCTCAGGCCACTCATGTCATCCGAGAAGTGAGAAGGTCCAAACTCAGAAGCACTATCTATACAGTAAGTCCCCTACACATGAACCAGTTCCGTTCCGAGAGCACATTCGTAAGTCCAATTTGTTCATAAGTCCAACAAAGTTTGCCTAGATACCCAACTAACACAATTGGCTATATAGTACTGTACTGTAATATGTTTATAATACTTTTCACACAAATAATACATAAAAAACAAACAAAATAAAGAAAACATTTTAAATCTTACAGTGCAGTACCTTGAAAAGTACAGTAGTACAGTACAACAGCTGGCATATAGGGGCTGGCACTGAGTGGACAGGCAAGAAGAGTCACTGACTGGAGGGGGGAGAGGAGGTGGGAGATGGTAGAGCTGAAGGATCGTCAGCAATAAGAGACGGAGGGCAAGCTGCAATTTCACTCATGCCTGACTTTGACGGCAGAGGTTCTGGTTCCTTGCTGGATTCAATTCTATCTACCCTCTTTAAAAAATGATTCAGTGATGTCTGGGTAGTAGCTCTTTTTTTCTCGTCATAGATGACACAGCAGCACTGGATTGCGTTCTGAACGGCTGCTGCAACTTTCGTGTACCTTTCTGTGTTCGGGTCCTGTGCCTCAAAAACTAACTGTGGGGGTCTTCCCTGGTGGCGCAGTGGTTTGGAGTCTGCCTGCCGATGCAGGGGACACGGGTTCGAGCCCGGGTCTGGGAGGATCCCACATGCCGCGAAGCAACTAGCCCCATGAGCCACAACTGCTGAGCCTGCGCGTCTGGAGCCTGTGCTCCGCAACAAGAGAGGCCGCGATAGTGAGAGCCCTGCGCACCGTGATGAAGAGTGGCCCCTGCTTGCCGCAACTAGAGAAAGCCCTCGCACAGAAACGAAGAGCCAACACAGCCCAAAATAAATAAATAAATTAAAAAAAAAAAAAAAAAACTAACTGTGGGGCTTCCCTGGTGGCGCAGTGGTTGAGAGTCCGCCTGCCGATGCAGGGGACACGGGTTCGTGCCCCGGCCGGGAAGATCCCACATGCCGTGGAGCGGCTGGGCCCGTGAGCCATGGCCGCTGAGCCTGCGCGTCCAGAGCCTGTGCTCCGCAACGGGAGAGGCCGCAACAGTGAGAGGCCCGCGTACCGAAAAAAAAAAAAAAAAAAAGATACAAGTTGTAAAATGAAAAAAAAACTGACAGTGCCTCCTCAAATGAAGAAAATCCCCTCGCCATTTCCTGCGTCGTGAATCACTTCGTTTCTTCAGTTACTTCTTCTTCCTCTTGTGTCTCTTTGTCCTTTCTCTGAGCCTCCAGTTCCATCAGGTCTTCATCAGTAAGCTCCTCGTGTTGCACAGCAACAGTACTGTACAGTAAAGTACACAAAAGCATGACTAGTAGAGGATGCACGCATGTGACAATGTACGCCAGATATGTGAATTAATTTATGTGATCGGACACGCGCACGCATGCTCGCATCTTTGAAAGTTCGCAACTTGAAGGTTCATACGTAGGGAACTTACTGTACTCCTCCCAACTCCCATCTTCTAGCACCAGCCTGCAGCTGGGCAGTCCTGGGAGGGACCCATCAACTGATCTGTGCCTCTCCACCGCCCCCAGCAGGGCGCCTCTCCTGTGCACATCACCGTGAGGCACAACTTCCCCGTCCTGGTGCAGCTCCTTATCGACACCGGCAGTGACCTGGACGCCGTTGACAATGTAAGTGGCTGCAGAAACCATCTGGGCCCCATGGAGCCTCTGGGCACCCTCCCAGGTTGGCAGGACTTGACTGTGGTCTACTAGCCTGGCCCAGAATTGAGGAATCGCTCTTTCAGCTTGTCAAAAGTTGTTTGAATATTTGTTGAAGGTAGCATTATTTTATCAACCATTCCTCTATTTTGAACATTTGAGTATTTCCAAGTTTCTGTCATGATGTATAGAACACTGTGGTAAACATTTTGCTACATGCAACCTTTTCCTTTCATTGATTTTTTTTTTTTTCCCTTAGGGAAAATTCCCAGGGCAGGGGTGACTGGGTTAATCTTGTATAACAAGAGGCCTCTGAGTCCTGAAGTTGTGATCAATCAGGAGCGTTTTAAAATCCCCATCCCCACAATCCACCCCGCAACCATACAATCCTCAGGGCCGCCACACACAACCACTAGTGGTGGAAAGCAATTTGACAGAATATAACATATACCTTTGAAATGGTCAGTATTTGCATGTCTGAGAATTGAGCCTCAAGAAATATATTAAGAGCTCATGTACCAAGATATTTGTTGTAGCAGTCTATCAGTTTTCATTTCAAAAAGGGCCCCAAATACTTAATAAGAGAGAAGTGCTCAGTTAAATTATGGTATAGGCATAGATAGGCTCTTATGGAGTTATAAAAAATGGTGTTTATAGAGTTTATAATATGCAGGAAGTTATACAGATGCAAAATGTATATACAGGATGATCTCAAATATGTAAAACCATAAAACTAAAAACATTCTGCATTAAAGAAAATACTAGAAGAAATGTACTAAGACTGTTAACAGAGGTTGACTTAGGTGGGATAGCGAGTGGTATTTTTTTTTGTTCTTTCTACTTTTTTGTTATTTACTGAGTTTGCTGAGTATTATGTTTATGATTAAATCCAGTTTACCCTCCCACATAACTTCTTTTTTTATATAAATTTATTTTATTATTATTATTTTTGACTGCATTGGGTCTTCGTTGCTGCACGTGGGCTTTTCTCTGGTTGTGCCAAGCGGGGGCTACTCTTCGTTGTGGTGCGCAGGCTTCTCATTGCGGTGGCTTCTCTTGTTGGGAGCATGGGCTCTAGGCACCTGGGCTTCAGTAGTTGCGGCTCATGGGCTCTAGAGCACAGGCTCAGTAGTTGTGGCACACGGGCTTAGTTGCTCTGCAGCATGTGGGATCTTCCCGGACCAGGGCTCAAACCTGTCTGTGTCTCCTACATTGGCAGGTGGATTCTTAACCAGTGCGCCACCAGGGAAGCCCCACATAACTTCTTAGAGAAACTCTGTTAAGGCCCAGTTGGGAGTGTACCCACCTTGGTCCTGTCCTGGCTTTGAGCCACAGACCATCTCTACATGCTTTTCTGCTCTCCGTCCTCTTGGCTTCTTTTCCAGAGGCAGCAGACACCCCTCACCTTGCCGCCGAGCACGCCTGGCAGGACATAGTGGGTATTCTCCTCATTGCTGGGGTTAACTTAAACCTGAGAGATAAGGAACCTCTGCTCACAACCAGCCTCCCTTGCAAGCTTTCATGACTCCCTCTTTGCCAGAGATCCTGATGCAAATGCCTCCTGCTCCCAGAATGTTCAAGGCTTCCCATCTGTTATATATCAGCTCAAAGGCAACCTCCTCCAGGAAGCCTTCCTGCCCCTCCATCACCTTCCCCTGCGTCCTCTGAGGTCCCTCAGCACTTGGCCCACCCCTCTCCTGGTCCTTGCCTGTGATATGTTTGTCTTCTGTTTCATGGCCCACATCAGACTTTGAGCTCCTTGAGTCATCTGCTGGGGAGAGGGGAAGAGAGCTAGAGGAATAGCATGTCACCACCCCACAACTCCGTACATGTGAAACAGGGTTGGGGGAAGCTTCCTGGGTCACGGTGCTTCTGGGGTGGCCACCTCCTCAGGTGGCCAGAAGTTTGAGAAGAGCTGAAGGCTTAGTATGAGGCTGAAGAGGTCACAGGCTCATGAGGGGAAGGGCCCTTGCACACGTGGCCCAGCCCTTGGGATGATGTGGGAAAGAGATGGGGGCAGGGAACAGGCCCTGAGGCTGGACCTGGGAAGGGCTTCCGGCTTCCTGGGAGGGAAGCTGGGGCCCCGGGCAGCTGGCCAAGCTTGAAGAGGAGCTTCCCATCTCCCCGCAGGTCCCTGGAGGTGGTGGAGGCCAGCACTCTGCCAGAGGCCTGGAGCAAAGGGCTGGAAACCTGAGGGGAGGCAGCAAACTTGACACAGGAGCCCAAGCCCCTTCTCTGGGTTCTGGTTTCATCTGAGACATGAGGCTGGTAACATCTATCTCACAGGTGACCTTGACGACTTATGCAGGCTGAGTTTTATAAGCTTTAAGTCCTCCTATTCTAGAAGAACACAAGAGGTGGTTGCTGGAATTATTGCCTTATTCTACCTGTGACTTTTCCACACCCAGAATTACTGCCAGAAAACCCTTCTGCTCTCCAGTGTAGACTGCTGGAAACCACTTTCTTTGGGCAGGAGGGTCTGTAGTCAGTGCTAGAGGCCACCCTACACCCTCTTATAGGAACTCTGGATTCCCTTCTCCCTTCTTACCCGCAGCAAGGAAAAACCACCTTGCCAGTGGCCACCCACATCAACCATGTCAGCCTGGTGGAAATGATCATAAAAGCCGATTGCTTCTACAGATGGGAGAAGGTACTGAGACCCTGTGCTTGGTCTCTCCGTGTTGGAAAGGGAGTGGCCATGGCTTCAGGTGGAGTTGGCTTTGAACCCCAGCCCTGACCAATTCAGGGGCCCCTCAGTTTCCAAGCGAGTGATAATCCCTGCCTTACCTAACACTAGGGTTCTTTGAGGGCATCCAGAGATGGGTGAACACCCAAACCACACTGAAATAAGGCTGACTGAGGTCCGTGCCAGTGTGGAGATACTGGTAGACCCTGCTCCAGCTCCTGGTTGATGGATGAATGCATTCATGCATGAATAAAGAAATGGCAAATTGGTTCCAGCTCACTGTCAGCTCCAGGTGATTGGAATTGTGGCTTGGGGTGTTCTATTCAGGCAACTTTCTGAGCCCAGAAGGAAAGTGTGCTGGGATTGATTAGTGATATCTGCTGTGGATTTGGGAAAGAGGAGTGGCAGTTGTAAGGTCTTGCATTTACAGCTCCATGTCAGCAAATGGGGGTGGGTTGAGAGATTTTTTTGTTGTCCTTAATGGTTGCTTTTATACACAGAAAATAAATTTTTGCATTTATTTCAGTTTTAGAAATTAATACTAAATTGTTTACAAAATTTAAATCCTACTTTTCCTCAAACTTTTAAATTTATTTTTACAATCTTATTATTATATTTATACAACTAGTAAATTTTAAACAGTCACTTTCAAGGAAGCCTTTTGATTAAAGTTTGGTCCCATGTTTAAGCTTAGTTAAACTACCTTAAAGGTTTTAAACTGAAAGAATAAATTTAATATAATAGGTTTTCTTTTCAAGCACTTCAAATGCTTCCTAAATTCTTAAATTATCCCATTAAATCCAATAAATTAAACCTATAAAGTGAATCTCGAATATCATAAACATTCTGATATTGTTTACAAATTTAGTAAATTTCTCTTACACTTCTCAAAAAAATCACTGTCCAGAAATCAATCAATTGATAAATTTCCATAGGAATCATAAGATTTTCTCTTTCACTGACGTGCTGGATTCTCATAAATATTACAACCCCTTTACATACAACAGATTACTCCTAAATATTAATACCAACGGTTTGATGAACTGATTCATCTCTATGCTTAATTTTAAACCACCTCAGGCTTTAAAAGTTTTCAACACTAAGGCAGTGGTGCAGTTAGAATCACAAATCCCTCCTTCCTACCCCTAGACCAATTCAATCAGAATCTAAGGGATGAGGGCCAAGCTTCTGTGGTTCTTAAAGCTCCCAGATGATCCCAATGTAAGATGCAGCTGAGAACACAGCTCGAAAGAAACAGTTTTTACCACCCAAGGAGAGAGCCAAGCTCCCAGGTCGTCACCTCCCAGGTGACTGGCCAGACACAGTTAACCAGGATGTAAGATTCAGAGCTGCAGATGCTAGAACTCACCTGAGCTTTTTTTTTTTTCACACACACACACACTGTATTTTATTTTTACAAGAGATAAATAAACTGACACCAAGCATTGTAAATGGATGACCACAACAAAAGCAACAATGATTGCAATTAACAAACATGAAACACACTCATACTATGTCATAATATTGACATTCTGTCCAGTAATCCTCCACTGTAACAGCTGCTTTACTTTGCAGTGGTCACCTGAGCTTTTTAACAACTAGAAATCTGCATCCACATCCTTTCGAGGGGCTTTTGTGGCTTTTTTTTTAATTTTTGAATTTTATTTATTTATTTTTTATACAGCAGGTTTTTTTTTTTTACATCTTTATTGGAGTATAACTGCTTTACAATGGTGTGCTAGTTTCTGCTTTATAACAAAGTGAATCAGTTATACATACACATATGTTCCCACCTCTCTTCCCTCTCGCGTCTCCCTCCCTCACACCCTCCCTATCCCACCCCTCTAGGTGGTCACAAAGCACCGAGCTGATCTCCCTGTGCTATGCGGCTGCTTCCCACTAGCTATCTACCTTACGTTTGGTAGTGTATATATGTCCATGCCACCTTCTCCCTTTGTCACAGCTTACCCTTCCCCCTCCCCATATCCTCAAGTCCATTCTCTAGTAGGTCTGTGTCTTTATTCCTGTTTTACCCCTAGGTTCTTCATGACGTTTTTTTTTCTTTAATTCCATATATATGTGTCAGCATATGGTATTTGTCTTTCTCTTTCTGACTTACTTCACTCTGTATGACAGACTCTAGGTCCATCCACCTCATTACAAATAGCTCAATTTCGTTTCTTTTTATGGCTGAGTAATACTTTTGTGGGTTTAACTTAAGCTATTACATAATTTTTGGTAACCTCTCATTTTATCACCTGCTTTGCATAGAAAGAATTCTGTAATCCAGACCTTCTCTACTTGTTGTCATTTGGCAAGTTTAGTTCGTGCCTGATTCTTGGCTTGCCTGGTTTTAGCCACAGCTGCTGAGTCATTCTACTGACACTCGTGCTATATGAACACAAAGAAAAGAGAGAAATGGGAAGGCTTCCTGGAAGAGGTGGCACCCAGGTGGTCTTTTGACTGTGGCAATGGGATTGAGAGACAGGGAGGTGAGAAAAGGAATTCTGGATGAAGAAACAGTGTAAGCAACTCAGTTTCCAACACTCAAAGCAAGGCACAGAGTCAGAAACCAGAGTAATGGACACTATGCCCCAGGCCTGTGATGACACCAGTTCTGTGTCCAGGCTCACGAGGGACAGCCTGGCAGGGATTTCCCCCAGACAGCTGCTGCACTTCTGGGATCTGCCCCACAGGACCAGCTCTCATGCAGGGACCTCTGTGACCCCTCTGGGAAGAGCTTGACCCTTAAGCAGGACCATCGGCAGGAAACACATCAGCTCCGCTCTGTGCTGTGGTGACTGGCCTCCAGGTACCTGCAGCCCCACTAGTGGAAGAAGCTGGCGTATTGCTGGGAGTTCACCGAGGCCCACATCCACGCCATTGAGCAACAGTGGACAGGTACCACCTTGCCTTGGTGCCCCAGAGCAACCGGGTGGAGGGGTGGGGGCACGTGGGGTGTGTTCAGTTTTCTGTGCTTCTGGGGGAAAAGCCTTAGCAAGCCACACACCACTTCCAACACATCATGTGCTCTTCCCCTCTCCAGGCCTTTACACAGACTGGGCCCTCTGCCCCTCCCTCTACATTGACCTGTGAACTTCACATTCTTCACGAATCAGCTTGAGCTGAAACCCATCATTCACACATGAAACTAAAGGTGCTCCCTGTAAAAAGGAGAGGAGCTGCTGTTGCCACTATTATTTAACATCTATTTGGAAATTCGGGCCCTGGTATTAAGGCATGAGACAGAAATAGAAATTGAGTGTAAATACTGGAAAGGAAGAGAGAGATTTATTAATTTCAGATGAGATACACACACACACACACACACACACACACACACACACACACACACACACAGAGGAAGTCCAGAAGAATCAACAGAAAAACTCTTAGAATAAAATAATTCAATGAAATGGCTAAACATGATTAAATATACGAACACTATAGTATTCCTCTGTACCATCAATAAGTGGGAAAATATATAGAGATATATATATGTAAAAAATATATATATGTAAAAATGTATATTTTAAATATATTAAATTTTTAAAAAAATATATATAATACATATTAAAAATGTATGTAAAAATATACTCCATTTACAATAGTGTGTGTTTCTAAGAAGAAATATGAATGACATATGAGTAAGACAATACAAATTATTTGAACCATAAAAGAAGACTTGGGTAAGTAGAATGACATTCTGTATTTCCAGCTAAAAGAAGTGTCATGTAGATATTGATTTTCCCCATATTAAAGCTTTGATCCAATTTTAATCAACTCAAAATAGGAGGTTTTTGAAACTTGACTAAAGGATTCTACAGTTCGTCTGAAAGAAGAAACAGGGAATATATAAATGAATATTCTGGAGGAAAAAAGCGAAGAGGGTCTAACTCAACCAGACTCAATGTTAGAAAGCTAGAATATTTAACACAGAGAGATACCTGACAGAAACATATGCAAATCAGGTAGTGGAATAGAGTGGGGAGTCCACAAGTGAACTCTATTACCCATGCGGATTTCATAGACGATAAAGGAGCACTGGTAAATTACAGGGCTGGGGACAAGGGGTAGTGAATAAACGGGTCAAATGAAACTGCTGCATCACGAGCAGCACCAGGAGGAAGTGCCTGCTGGGGGCCCACGGACACCAGAACATCAGGGACGCAGTGGCTGACTGACTTGGACCTGATGGCTGTGCCCCCATGGCTGAGCCAGACCATCTGTCCCTAAGCTGGGAGAGCTGACCTGGTCACAGTTGAATAACAAGTTAACCCCACCACCAGCACTGAAGAGCATGGGCACTTATTTTCCAAACATTGTAATCACCTGGGAAGGCTTAACACTGATCTGTTGCCTAGGCCACACCCAGACTCAAGTACTAGGAATCTCAGAAGGGGGAGGGGGACCCAGGTGTCAGTGTTTGCTAAAGCCTCCCAGGTGTCTCCAATGAGCACTTATGGCTGAGAACCACTGGTTCGGGGGAAAGAACAGGGCCGCTAGCTTGCAAGTCACAGGTTATTGTGAGCCGCCAGAGAGATGAACTGTACAGTCGTGTGTGCATCGTGGTACCACAGTGAATGCCAATTCTTTCTCTCTTCCCAGTGACACCAATAGGATAGATGGTGGATGCTCAGGGGAAAGCCTGGCACTGGGGAGATCCAGGTGTCCCTGACATGAAACTCCACCCCCATCCCATCTGAGGCTGCTCCTCCCCTTCCTCCCATGCCCTCCCCATATCTGGGCTGAGTTCCGCTGGCGCTTAGCGGAGGGTCTGATGTTCTGGTGGCGGTAAGGGGTGTGCTCAGGCCTGGCTCTGGTAAGGCAGGCGGGGTTGGCGCCTTCTCTCTCTCTCTCTCCCCTCATGACACTCGGGCATCAAGAGCTACCGGGAGCACGGGCACCGGTCACAGCCAGTGAGAACCCCAGCAGAGTGCTGTTCAAAGGCCTCGTCGCCATTGGCAGGACGGACCTGGCTGGTAAGTGTCCCCCCGCCCGCCTGGCTCAGGGCAGCACCGGGTGCAGAGTCAGAGTTGCATGGCCCCGCTGGAATGCAGCAGGGCCCTCCAAGGCTGCTCAGACCACGGCGCTGTGGTGCTGGCTCTGAACCTTTCAGATTGATGGTCCTAGCCCTGCCTCCTCCTGGAACCCAGACGGAGCCTTGGGCAACTCACAGTACCTCCTGGCCCCAGTCTCCCCATCTGTGCCATGAGGGTGACCCAGACGATCCCTATCACCTTCACAGCCCCAACGCCACTGAAGCTACAATCTCTTCCTATCCAGCTCTCTATACTACATTGATTTGTTTTTTTCTCCAGTTTGGAGTAGCGTGGGAACAGCCTGCAGGGTTGTTTTTCACAAACATTAAGACCTATGGGCCAAAACTGGCTTAAGATGAGTTGAACCAGTAAGATCTGGTCAAATAAAATTTCTGAGGCCGTCACAACCTATTTGAGTCTGTCCATCCGAAAAGCGTTTTTTGGGATTTGCGATTCAGGGCACCATGTAGAACCATCAGGTAAGCGGAGTAACAGGTTCTAGTAATGATCCCTCATTAAAAACAAAATTGGCTCATGATGAAAAAGGCTTAAACTCTGTAACCTCCATTGCCATGGTGCATTACAGGGCAACCACAGGATGGGGTACTAGGCAGCCATCCATAGTAATGAAGGTACATCAGTCACTTGGCAACAAGGAAAAGCGTCGATAGCACGTTATCAAGGAGCAAGAGGAAAGTCCCCTGTGTGGTCGATCTCCCCCAGCTGCCACACGCAAGGTGAGAAAACAGTCACTTCAGAGGGGAGGAATTAGGGATGACTTGGTTCTTCTTCCAGCATGTTCTTAAATACTACTCTGCATCTTCTTTTAACACAAACTCTTGCAGGCAATTAAAACATCAAACTAGCCTTGTGAGGCAGCGCTCAGGCAACAAGAGGCAACAGGATTCTTGTCTTTGGCAGAAAGCATCAGGAAGAAAGCAAACGATGACTCTAGCGCCCCAAGGAGGTGCACAGCCATGTAACTGGAGGGACTGGACATTCAGGAGCATGGAACCTCAGAGTGGGGGCCACTGAACAGAGGAGGACCACCGTTTAAGGGCTTAAAAAGCAATTACTGTAAACAGACTTCCAGCTGCTTCCACTGAAACCCATATTAGGACCAGCAGGCAAGTGTTTGTGATCTTTTTCATGGAGGCCTGTCTCAGGTTTTGCAGGTAATCCCTTCCCAGAGGTATCGTCGTTTGCAGCTCTCAGTTTACTTTCATCTCCTGCATCTCACTGGAGCCTCACAGCAGCCCTCTGTGGTGCAAGGGATGTCTTTTCAGAGAGGACTCTGGGCACAGGGTGGATAAGCAGCTCATCAGGTGGTGAGGTCAGGGGCCAAACTGAGCATTCCTGTCTCCCCAACCTGGTGAAGGGCTCCATCCATCCCTTATGAGAAGGACCGCCCTTAATTCAATCCCTGACTTTTATGAATGCTGTGCTTACTCCACAACTGTTTCTATTCTCAGCTTATTTGTACATTTTGACAGTTCCAGGAGGCACACACTCGCATTTTTTCCCTCTTTTTCAAAATACCTTTTAAAGTTTTAAACTCTTAATTTTAAAATCATTTCAGACTTACGAAAAAGCTGCAGAAATAGTTCAAAGAATTTCCAAATACTCTTCACTCAGCTTCCCCAAATGTTAACATCTTACATAACCAGGAAATTAACACTGCTAGGATACTAATTTTTTTTTAAACCTTTTTGTTTTTTAGATGTTGGGGGTAGGAGTTTATTAATTTATTTTTGCTGTGTTGGGTCTTCATTTCTGTGCGAGGGCTTTCTCTAGTTGTGGCAAGTGGGGGCCACTCTTCATCGCGGTGTGCGGGCCTCTCACTATCGCGGCCTCTCTTGTTGCGGAGCACAGGCTCCAGACGCACAGGCTCAGTAGTTGTGGCTCACGGGCCTAGTTGCTCCGCGGCATGTGGGATCTTCCCAGATCAGGGCTCGAACCCGTGTGCCCTGCATTAGCAGGCAGATTCTCAACCACTGCACCACCAGGGAAGCCTGCTAGGATACTATTAACTCACCTTCACACCTTATTCAAATTTTGTCATTTGAGCCTGGAAGTTCTGCCTGAAAGCTGTTTTTGTCTAATGTGAGCTCTCCTGCATGTGGCACAGCTGGCTGTGGCCAGTTTCGGAGCCCATATCTTAGAAAAGCTCCCCACAAAGTTAGCCTTTGGGCCTGCGTCCTGGGAAGAAGATAGAATAAAAACTGCTAGAGTTGAAAGGGGCTCCAGTTCTCACACATGGCTGGTGGGAGTTCACAGTGGTACAATCCTCTGAAAGGCAATTTGGCATTATCCACGAAACTACAAATACATTTACCCTTTGACGTAGCAGTCCCACATCTAGGCATTTATCCTACAGAGAAACCTGCAAACGTTATATAATACTAACACACATGCAAGTGAACAAAGGTGAAACTATGCTGTGAGATGGATGTATGGGAACTGTGTACTATCTGCTCAGTTTTCTTTAACTGTTTTTAAAAAAAATAGTCTATTTTTAAAAATAACTGAAACTAAAACTTACAAAAAGAAAATGAGGCTTTGAAACCAACCCATCAGGTTGATGATTTGAGAGGTGTGTCTGGCCTGAGGCCTCACAGTTTGCGGTGGGATTCAGTCCCCAGCACAGCACACAGCCTCCCTGCCATTGTGGCACCCTTCATCTGCACATGCTGTGTTGAGATGGAGAACCTTCTTCTACCATCTATTCCATATGAGAAAGGTATTTCATACCACATGGGACTTGGATCACTTACCTGGATGAATTTTGTTTTTTGTTTTATTTTTTATTTGGTTTTGGCTGCATTCGGTCTTTGTTGCTGCACACGGGCTTTCTCTAGTTGCGGCGAGTGGGGGCTGCTCTTTGTTGCAGTGCATGGGCTTCTCATTGTGGTGGCGTCTCTTGTTGCAGAGCACAGGCTCTAGGCACAAGGGCTTCAGTAGTTGTGGCACGCAGGCTCAGTAGTTGTGGCTCATGGGCTCTAGAGCACAGGCTCAGTAGTTGTGGTGCACAGGCTTAGGTGCTCTGTGGCATGTGGGATCTTCCCGGGCCAGGGCTTGAACCCATGTCCCCTGCATTGGCAGGCAGATTCTTAACCACTGCGCCACCAGGGAAGCCCTGTTGTTTGTTTTTTGAGATAAAAAAGCAAGTCCATAAATAAAGTTTAAACGTTGAAATATATCTCTCAAGTTCAATACTTCTTTTGTTTGGGAAATCAATAGCAAAATTTCAAACAAGCTATTGTGGATTTTTTTTTTTAAACAGGATTTACAAGATTGATTTATAGGGTTCTCATGAATGATCTCTTGTTGCCTACTCAATCAACCTGTAAACAATTTTTTAAACTTAAAAAAATTTTTTTTAACTTTTAAAAATATTTAGATCAATAATTTTTTATTGAATTATAATTGATTTACAAATTGTGTTAGCTTCAAGTGTACATCATAGTGATTCAGTTTTTTTTCTGATTATATTCCATTATAGGTATTTATTAGATACTAAATATAGTTCCCTGTGCTATACAGTAAACCCTTGTTGCTTATCTATTTTATGTATAGTACTTTATACATGTTAATCCCATATTTCTAATTTGTCCCTCCCCACCTCCCTCACTCCTTTGGTAACCATAGGTTTTTTTTCTATGTCTGTAAGTCTGTTTCTGTTTTGTAAATAAGTTCATTTGTACTATTTTTTAGATTCCACATATAAGTGATATTATATAGTATTTCTCTGTTTGACTTACTTCACTAAATATAATATTCTCTAGGTCTATCCATGTTGCTGCAAATGGCAATATTTCATTATTTTTTATGGCTGAGTAAGATTCCATTGTATATATATATACCACATCTTCTTAAGCTGCTCACCTGTTGATGGACATTTGGGTTATTTCCATGTCCTGGCTATTGTAAATAGTGCTGCTGTGAACAGCACTATTCATAGTGCATGTGTCTTTTTGAATTAGAACTTTCGTCTTTTCTGGATACATACTCAGGAGTGGATTGCTGGATCATATAGCTGCTCTGTTTTTAGTTTCTAAAAAATATTTATTTATTTGTTTATTTTTATTTATTTGGGCTGTGCCAGGGATCTTAGCTGCAGCATGTAGGATCTAATTCCCTGACCAGGGATTGAACCCAGGCCCCCTGCCTTGGGAGCCCAGAGTCTTCACCACTGGACCACCAGGGAAGTCCCTATTTTTAGTTTTTTAAGGAACCTCCATACTGTTTGCCATAGTGGCTGAACAGTTTACATTCCCAACAGTGTATTAGGGTACACTTTTCTCCACATCCTCTCCAACATTTGCTATCTGTGGACTTTTTGATGATAGCTATTATAACAGGTATAACGTGATATCTCATTGTGGTTTTGATTTGCATTTCTCTAATCATTAATGATGTTGGGCATCTTTTCATGTGCCTATTGGTCGTCTGTATGTCTTCTTTGGAGAAATGTCTATTTAGATCTTCTGCCCGTTTTCTGATTAGGTTGTTTGTTTTTTGATATTGAGTTGAATGAGCTGTTTGTATATTTTGGATATTAACCCCTTGTATGTTGCATCATTTGCAAATATTTTCTCCCATTCCGTAGGTTGTCTTTTTGTTTTGTTGATGGTTTCCTTTTTTTTTCACACACACACACACACACACACACACACACACTGTATTTTATTTTTACAAGAGATAAGTAAACGGACACCAAGCATTGTAAATGGATGATCACAACAAAAGCAACAATGATTGGAATTACCAAACACGAAACACGCTCATACTATGTCATAATATTGACATTCAGTCCAGTAATCCTCCACTGTAACAGCTCCTTTACTTTGTAGTGAAAATTGATTTGTATATTTTTTGCCTCTGAGTCCTTGTGGGATTTTTTTTTTATTCAAACAAAGTCACAAAAATTATAATCATCCTCATCAGTTCACTCAGTCCCATGTAATTAATTTTTTTTATCTTGATTTTTTGTTAGCACTTTTATGAATTCATCACTTTTCCATTAGAGTTCTGAAAAGGCTTATTCATTCAGTTCAGCAGTATAGTCAGTTACCAGAAACCTGTACTTGTCAGAGTCTTTTCCATGAATTCCTTGAAGATGAAACCCTTTTGTAGGAACATTTTTGCAGAAGCATCAGAGTACACCCAGAACTGTCTGTAAATGACAAAAGACATAAAAATGACCACGGTTAAAGATTTGATGAAAGGGGCTGCCCTGGTGGCGCAGTGGTTGAGAGTCCGCCTGCCGATGCAGGGGACACGGGTTCGTGCCCCGGTCTGGGAGGATCCCACATGCCGCGGAGCGGCTGGGCCCGTGAGCCATGGCCGCTGAGCCTGCGCGTCCAGAGCCTGTGCTTCGCAACGGGAGAGGCCACAACAGTGAGAGGCCCGCGTAATGCAAAAAAAAAAAAAGATTTGATGAAAGTACATAATAATGCAAATGACAAGGTAATTTAGTTATTTCTGAGATACACTTTTTAAGGTAATAACTAGAATTATGACTTATAACATTATACTAGAACATATAAGATTTTTAGAAATTTCATGTAATGTCTGAAACATTCATATTAACATATTTCCATACAAATAAACCAAAGAAAGTTTAGTATTAGTTTTTTTTGGTTGGTTTTTTATATTGCAGGTTCTTATTAGTCATCAATTTTATGCACATCGGTGTATACATGTCAATCCCAATCGCCCAATTCAGCACAACACTATCCCCACCCCACCGTGGCTTTCCCCCCTTGGTGTCCATACGTTTGTTCTCTACATCTGTGTCTCAACTTCTGCCCTGCAAACCGGTTCATCTGTACCATTTTTCTAGGTTCCACATATATGCGTTAATATACGATATTTGTTTTTCTCTTTCTGACTTACTTCACTCTGTATGACAGTCTCAAGGTCCATCCACGTCTCAACAAATGACTCAATTTCGTTCCATTTTATGGCTGAGTAATATTCCATTGCATATATGTACCACAACTTCTTTATCTATTCGTCTGTTGATGGGCATTTAGGTTGCTTCTATGACCTGGCTATTGTAAATAGTGCTGCAATGAACATTGGGGTGCATGTGTCTTTTTGAATTATGATTTTCTCTCGGTATATGCCCAGTAGTGGGATTGCTGGATCATATGGTAATTCTATTTTTAGTTTTTTAAGGAACCTCCATACTGTTCTCCATACAGGCTATATCAATTTACATTCCCACCAACAGTGCAAGAGAGTTCCCTTTTCTCCACACCCTCTCCAGCATTTGTTGCTTGTAGATTTTCTGATGATGCCCATTCTAACTGGTGAGAGGTGATACCTCATTGTAGTTTTGATTTGCATTTCTCTAATAATTAGTGATGTTGAGCAGCTTTTCATGTGCTTATTGTCCATCTGTATGTCTTCTTTGGAGAAATGTCTATTTAGGTCTTCTGCCCATTTTTGGATTGGGTTGTTTGTTTCTTTAATATTGAGCTGCATGAGCTGTTTATATATTTTGGAGATTAATCCTTTGTCTGTTGATTCGTTTGCAAATATTTTCTCCCATTCTGAGGGTTATCTTTTCGTCTTGTTTATGGTTTCCTTTGCTGTGCAAAAGCTTTGAAGTTTCACTAGGTCCCATTTGTTTATTTTTGTTTTTATTTCCATTACTCTAGGAGGTGGATCAAAAAAGATCTTGCTGTGATTTATGTCAAAGAGTGTTCTTCCTATGTTTTCCTCTAGAGTTTTATAGTGTCTGGTCTTACATTTAGGTCTCTAATCCATTTTAAGTTTATTTTTGTGTATGGTGTTAGGGAGTGTTCTAATTTCATTCTTTTACATGTAGCTGTCCAGTTTTCCCAGCACCACTTATTGAAGAGGCTGTCCTTTCTCGACTGTATATCTTGCCTCCTTTGTCATAGATTAGTTGACCATAGGTGTGTGAGTTTATCTCTGGGCTTTCTATCCTGTTCCATTGATCTATCTTTCTGTTTTTGTGCCAGTACTGTATTCTCTTGATGACTCTAGCTTTGTATATAGTCTGAAGTCAGGGAGTCTGATTCCTCCAGCTCCATTTTTTTCCCTCAAGACTGCTTTGGCTATTCGGGGTCTTTTGTGTCTCCATACAAATTTTAAGATGATTAGTTCTAGTTCCATAAAAAATGCCATTGGTAGTTTGATAGGGATTGCACTGAATCTGTAGATTGCTTTGGGTAGTATAGTCATTTTCACAATATTGATTCTCCTAATCCAAGAACATGGTATATCTCTCCATCTGTTGGTATCATCTTTAATTTCTTTCATCAGTGTCTTATAGTTTTCTGCATACAGGTCTTTTGTCTCCCTAGGTAGGGTTATTCCTAGGTATTTTATTCTTTTTGTTGCAGTGGTAAATGGGAATGTTTTCATAATTTCTCCTTCAGATTTTTCATCATTAGTGTATAAGAATGCAGGAGATTTCTGTGCATTAATTTTGTATCCTGCAACTTTACCACATTCATTGATTAGCTCTAGTAGTTTTCTGGTGGCATCTTTAGGATTCTCTAACTATAGTATCATGTCACCTGCAAACAGTGACAGTTTTACGTCTTTTCCAATTTGTATTCCTTTTATTTCTTTTTCTTCTCTGATTCACAGGGCTAGGACTTCCAAAACTATGTTAAATAATAGTGGTGAGAGTGGACATCCTTCTCTCGTTCCTGATCTTAGAGGGAATCCTTCAGTTTTTCACCATTGAGAATGATGTTTGTGTGGGTTTGTCGTATATGGTCTTTATTATGTTGAGGTAGATTCGCTCTATGCCCACTTTCTGGAGAGTTTTTATAATAAATGGGTGTTGAATTTTGTCAAAAGCTTTTTCTGCATCTATTGAGATGATCATATGGTTTTTCTTCTTCAGTTTGTTAATATGGTGTGTCACATTTATTGATTTGCATATATTGAATAATCCTTGCATCTCTGGGATAAATCCCACTTGATCATGGTGTATGATCCTTTTTTTTTTTTTACATCTTTATTGGGGTATAATTGCTTTACAGTGGTGTGTTACTGTCTGCTTTATAACAAAGTGAATCAGTTATACATATACATATGTTCCCATATCTCTTCCCTCTTGCCTCTCCCTACCTCCCACACTCCCTATCCCACCCCTCCAGGCAGTCACAAAGCACCAAGCCGATATCCCTGTGCCATGCGGCTGCTTCCCACTAGCTATCTACCTTACGTTTGGTAGTGTATATATGTCCATGCCTCTCTCTCGCTTTGTCACAGCTCACCCTTCCCCCTCCCCATATCCTCATGTCCGTTCTCCAGTAGGTCCGTGTCTTTATTCCTGTCTTACACCCAGGCTCTTCATGACATTTTTTTTCCTTAAATTCCATACATATGTGTTAGCATACGGTATTTGTCTTTCTCTTTCTGACTTACTTGACTTTGTATGACAGACTCTAGGTCTATCCACCTCATTACAAATAGCTCAATTTTGTTTCTTTTTATGGCTGAGTAATATTCCATTGTATATATGTGCCACATCTTCTTTATCCATTCATCCGATGATGGGCACTTAGGTTGTTTCCATCTCCGGGCTATTGTAAATAGAGTTGCAATGAACATTTTGGTACATGACTCTTTTTGAATTATGGTTTTCTCAGGGTATATGCCCAGTAGTGGGGTTGCTGGGTCATATGGTAGTTCTATTTGTAGTTTTTTAAGGAACCTCCCTGCTGTTCTCCATAGTGGCTGAACCAATTCACATTCCCACCAGCAGTGCAAGAGTGTTCCCTTTTCTCCACACCCTCTCCAGCATTTATTGTTTCTAGATTTTTTGATGATGGCCATTCTGACTGGTGTGAGATGATATCTCATTGTAGTTTTGATTTGCATTTCTCTAATGATTAATGATGTTGAGCATTCTTTCATGTGTTTGTTGTCAGTCTGTATATCTTCTTTGGAGAAATGACTATTTAGGTCTTCTGCCCAGTTTTGGATTGGGTTGTTTGTTTCTTTGTTATTGAGCTGCATGAGCTGCTTGTAAATTTTGGAAATTAATCCTTTGTCACTTGCTTCATTTGCAAATATTTTCTCCCATTCTGAGGGTTGTCTTTTGGTCTTGTTTATGGTTTCCTTTGCTGTGCAAAAGCTTTGAAGTTTCATTAGGTCCCATTTGTTTATTTTTGTTTTTATTTCCATTTCTCTAGGAGGTGGGTCAAAAAGGATCTTGCTGTGATTTATGTCATAGAGTGTCCTGCCTATGTTTTCCTCTAAGAGTTTGATAGTTTCTGGCCTTACATTTAGGTCTTTAATCCCTTTTGAGCTTACTTTTGTGTATGGTGTTAGCGAGTGATCTAATCTCATACTTTTACATGTACCTGTCCAGTTTTCCCAGCACCACTTATTGAAGAGGCTGTCCTTTCTCCACTGTACATTCCTGCCTCCTTTATCAAAGATAAGGTGACCATATGTGCGTGGGTTTATCTCTGGGCTTTCTATCCTGTTCCATTGATCTATCTTTCTGTTTTTGTGCCAGTACCATACTGTCTTGATTACTGTAGCTTTGTAGTATAGTCTGAAGTCAGGGAGCCTGATTCCTCCAGCTCTGTTTTTCGTTCTCAAGATTGCTTTGGCTATTCGGGGTCTTTTGTGTTTCCATACAGATTGTGAAATTTTTTGTTGTAGTTCTGTGAAAAATGCCAGTGGTAGTTTGATAGGGATTGCATTGAATCTATAGATTGCTTTGGGTAGTAGAGTCATTTTCACAATGTTGATTCTTCCAATCCAAGAACATGGTATATCTCTCCCTCTAGTTGTACCATCTTTAATTTCTTTCATCAGTGTCTTATAATTTTCTGCATACAGGTCTTTTTTCTCCTTAGGTAGGTTTATTCCTAGATATTTTATTCTTTTTGTTGCAATGGTAAATGGGAGTGTTTTCTTGATTTCACTTTCAGATTTTTCATCATTAGTATATAGAAATGCCAGAGATTTCTGTGCATTAATTTTGTATCCTGCTACTTTACCAAATTCATTGATTAGCTCTAGTAGTTTTCTGGTAGCATCTTTAGGATTCTCTACGTATAGTATCATGTCATCTGCAAACCGTGACAGCTTTACTTCTTCTTTTCCGATTTGGATTCCTTTTATTTCCTTTTCTTCTCTGATTGCTGTGGTTAAAACTTCCAAAACTATGTTGAATAAGAGTGGTGAGAGTGGGCAACCTTGTCTTGTTCCTGATCTTAGTGGAAATGCTTTCAGTTTTTCACCATTGAGGCTGATGTTGGCTGTGGGCTTGTCATATATGGCCTTTATTATGTTGAGGAAAGTTCCCTCTATGCCTACTTTCTGCAGGGTTTTTATCATAAATGGGTGTTGAATTTTGCCAAAAGCTTTCTCTGCATCTATTGAGATGATCATACAGTTTTTCTTTCAGTTTGTTAATGTGTGTCACATTGATTGATTTGCGTATATTGAAGAATCCTTGCATCTCTGGGATAAATCCCACTTGATCATGGTGTATGATCCTTTTAATGTGTTGTTGGATTCTGTTTGCTAGTATTTTGTTGAGGTTTTTTGCATCTATATTCATCAGTGATATTGGTCTGTAATTTTCTTTTTTTGTAGTGTCTTTGTCTGGTTTTGGTATCAGGGTGATGGTGGCCTCATAGAATGAGCTTGGGAGTATTCCTTCCTCTGCAATTTTTTGGAAGAGTTTGAGAAGGATGGGTGTTAGCTCTTCTCTAAATGTTTGATAGAAATCACCTGTGAAGCCATCGGGTCCTGGACTTTTGTTTGTTGGAAGATTTTAAATCACAGTTTCAATTTCAGTGCTTGTGATTGGTCTGTTCATATTTTCTGTTTCTTCCTGATTCAGTGTTGGAAGGTTATTCCTTTTTAAGAATTTACCCATTTCTTCCAGGTTGTCCATTTTATTGGCATAGAGTTGCCTGTAGTAGTCTCTCAGGATGCTTTGCATTTCTGTGGTGTCTGTTGTAACTTCTCCTTTTTCATTTCTAATTTTATTGATTTGAGTCCTCTCCCTCTTTTTCTTGATGAGTCTTGCTAATGGTTTATCAATTTTGTTTATCTTCTCAAAGAACTAGCTTTTAGTTTTGTTGATCTTTGTTGTTTTCTTTGTTTCTATTTCATTTATTTCTGTTCTGATCTTTATGATTTCTTTCCTTCTGCTAACTTTGGCTTTTGTTTGTTCTTCCTTCTCTAGTTCCTTTAGGTGTAAGGTTAGATTGTTTACTTGAGATTTCTCTTGTTTCTTCAGGTAGGCTTGTATAGCTATAAACTTCCCTCTTAGAACTGCTTTTGCTGTATCCCATAGGTTTTGGATCATCGTGTTTTCATTGTCATTTGTCTCTAGGTATTTTTTGATTTCCTCTTTGATTTCTTCAGTGATCTCTTGGTTGTTTAGTAACGTATTGTTTAGCCTCCACGTGTTTGTATTTTTTACGTTTTTTTTCTCTGTAATTCATTTCTAATCTCATAGCGTTGTGGTCAGAAAAGATGATTCATATGATTTCAATTTTCTTAAATTTACTGAGGCTTGATTTGTGACCCAAGATGTGATCCATCCTGGAGAATGTTCTGTGTGCACTTGAGAAGACAGTGTAATCTGCTGTTTTTGGATGGAATGTCGTATAAATATCAATTAAATCTATCGGTCTATTGTGTCATTTAAAACTTCTCTTATTTATTTTCATTTTGGATGATCTGTCCATTGGTCCATTGGTAAGTGAGGTGTTCAAGTCCCCTACTACGACTGTGTTACTGTCGATTTCCTCTTTTATAGCTGTTAGCAGTTGCCTTATGTATTGAGGTGCTCCTATGTTGGGTGCATATATATTTATAATTGTTATATCTTCTTCTTGGATTGATCCCTTGATCATTATGTAATGTCCTTCCTTGTCTCTTGTAACATTCTTTATTTTAAAGTCTATTTTATCTGATACGAGTATAGCTACTCCAGCTTTCTTTTGATTTCCCTTTGCATGGAATATCTTTTTCTATCCCCTCACTTTCAGTCTGTATGTGTCCCTAGTTCTGAAGTGGGTCTCTTGTAGACAGCATATATATGGGTCTTGTTTTTGTATCCATTCAGCAAGCCTGTGTCTTTTGGTTGGAGCATTTAATCCATTCACGTTTTAGGTAATTATCGATATGTAGTTCCTATGACCATTTTCTTAATTGTTTTGGGTTTGTTGTTGTAGATCCCTTTTCTTCTCTTGTGTTTCCCACTTAGAGAAGTTCCTTTAGCATTTGTTGTAGAGCTGGTTTGGTGGTGCTGAATTCTCTTAGCTTTTGCTTGTCTGTAAAGCTTTTGATTTCTTCATGGAATCTGAATGAGTTCCTTGCCTTGCTAGAGTAATCTTGGTTGTAAGTTTTTCCCTTTCATCACTTTAAGTATATCATGCCACTCCCTTCTGGCTTGTAGAGTTTCTGCTGAGAAATCAGCTGTTAACCTTAAGGGAGTTCCCTTGTATGTTATTTTTCGTTTTTCCCTTGCTGCTTTCAATCATTTTTCTTTGTCTTTAATTTTTGCCAATTTGGTTACTATGTGTCTCGGCATGTTTCTCCTTGGGTTTATCCTGTATGGGCCTCTCTGCACTTCCTGAACTTGGGTGGCTATTTCCTTTCCCATGTTAGGGACGTTTTTGACTATAATCTCTTCAAATACTTTCTCGGGTCCTTTTTCTCTCTCTTCTCCTTCTGGGACCCCTATGATGAATGTTGTTGTGAATGTGAATGTTGTTGCGTTTAATGTTGTCCCAGAGTTCTCTTAGGCTGTCTTCATTTCTTTTCATTCTTTTTTCTTTATTCTGTTCCACAGCAGTGAATTCCACCATTCTGTCTTCCAGGTCACTTATCCGTTCTTCTGCCTCAGTTTTTCTGCTGTTGGTTCCTTCCAGTGTAGGTTTCATTTCAGTTATTGTATTGTTAATCTCTGTTTGTTCTTTAATTCTTCTAAGTCTTTGTTAAACATTTCTTGCATCTTCTCGATCTTTGCCTCCATTCTTTTTTTAAGGTCCTGTATCATTTTCACTATCATTATTCTGAATTCTTTTTCTGGAAGGTTGCCTATCTCCACTTCATTTAGTTGTTTTTCTGAGGTTTTATCTTGTTCCTTCATCTGGTACATAGCCCTCTGCCTTTTCATCTTGTCTGTCTTTCTGCGAATGTGGTTTTTGTTCCATAGGCTGCAGGATTGTAGTTCTTCTTGCTTCTGCTGTCTTCCCTCTGGGTGATGAGGCTATCTAAGAGGCTTGTGTAAGTTTCCTGATGGGAGGGACTGGTGGTGGGTAGAGCTGACTGTTGCTGTGGTGGACAGAGGTCAGTAAAACTTTAATCCATTTGACTGTTGATGGGTGGGGCTGGGTTCCCTCCCTGCTGGTTGTTTTGCCTGAGGCAACCCAACACTGGAGCCTACCTGGGCTCTTTGGTGGGGCTAATGACAGACTCTGGGAGGGCTCACGCCAAGGAGTACTTCCCAGAACTTCTGCTGCCAGTGTCCTTGTCCCCATGGTGAGCCACAGCCACACAGCCACCCCCCGCCTCTGCAGGAGACCCTCCAACACTAGCAGGTAGGTCTGGGTCAGTCTCCTATGGGGTCACTGCTCCTTTCCCTGGGTCCCGATGCACACACTACTTTGTGTGTGCCCTCCAAGAGTGGAGTCTCTGTTTCCCCCAGTCCTGTCGAAGTCCTGCAATCAATTCCCACTAGGCTTCAAAGTCTGATTCTCTAGGAATTCCTCCTCCCATTGCCGGACCCCCAGGTTGGGAAGCCTGACGTGGGGCTCAGAACCTTCACTCCAGTGGGTGGACTTATGTGGTATAAGTGTTCTCCAGTTTGAGAGTCACCCACCCAGCAGTTATGGGATTTGATTTTACTGTGATTGTGCCCCTCCTACCCTCTCATTGTGGCTTCTCCTTTGTCTTGGATGTGGGGTATCTTTTTTGGTGAGTTCCAGTGTCTTCCTGTCGATGATTGTCCAGCAGCTAGTTGTGATTTTGGTGTCCTCACAAGAGGGAGTGAGAGCGTGTCCTTCTACTCCGCCATCTTGGTTCCTCTCGATCGTTTCCTTTGCTCTGCAAAAGCTTTTAAGTTTGATTAGGTCCCATTGGTTTATTTCTGCTGTTATTTCTTTTGCCTTGAGAGGCTGATGTAAGAAAATATTGCTATGATTTATGTCAAAGTGTATTTCACCCATGTTCTCTTCTAGGAGTTCTATGCTGTCATGTCTTACATTTAGGTCTTTAAACCATTTTGAGTTTATTTTTTGTATGGTGTGAGGGAGTGTTCTAATTTCAGTTGATATACATGTAGCCGTCCAGCTTTCCCAACACCACTTGTTAAAGAGACCATCTTTTCTCCATTGTACATTCTTGCCTCTTTTGCATTAATTAATTGGCCATGGGTGTGTGGGTGTAGTTCTAGGCTCTCTATTCTGTTCCATTGATCTATATGTCTGTTTTTGTGCCAATACCAGGCTGTTTTGTTAACTGTAGCTTTATAGTGTAGTCTGAAGCCTGGAAGGGTTATACATCCGGCTTTTTTCTTTTTCGTCATGATTGCTTTGGCAGTTCTGGGTCTTCTGTGGTTCCATATAAATTTTAGGATTATTTGTTCTAGTTCTGTGAAAAATGTCATGGGTAATTTGATAGGGATCACATTAAATCTGTAGATTGCCTTGGGTAGTATGGCCATTTTAACAATATTAATTTTTCCAATCCAAGGACATGGAATATCTTTCCATTTCTTTGAATCATCTTCAGTTTCCTTTATCAGTATCCTGTAGTTTTCAGCATATAGGTCTTTCAACTCCTTGGTTAAGTTTATACCCAGGTATTTTTTACATGATTTTAAATGGGATTTTTTTAAACTTTCTGATATTTCATTGTTCATATAAAGAAATGCAACAAATTTCTGTATATTAATCTTCTATCCTGCTACCTTGCTGAATTCATTTATTAGTTCTGGTAGTCTTTGTGTGGAGACTTTGGGGTTCTCTATATAGAGTATCTTGTCATCTGCAAATAGTGACCATTTTACCTCTTCCCTTCCAATTTGGATACATTTTATTTCTTTTTCTTGTCTGATTGCTGTGGGTAGAACTTCCAATAGTATGTTGAATAACAGTGGTGAGAGTGGGTATCTTTGCCTTGTTCCTGAATTTATTGGGAAGACTTTCAGCTTTTCACCATTGAGTGTTATGTCAGCTGTGGGTTTGTTGTAAATGGCCTTTATTTTGTTGAGATATGTTCTCGCTATACCCACTTTGATGAGAGTTTTTGTCATGAATGGATGTTGAATTTGTCAAATGCTTTTTCTGCATCTTTTGAGATGATCATGGTTTTTGTGTTTTCTTTTGTTGATGTGGTGCATCACATTGATTGATCTGCATATGTTGAGCCATCCTTGCAACTCTGGAGTGAATCCAACTTGATCATGGTATATGATCCCTTTTATGTATTGTTGGATTCAGTTTGCCAATATTTTGTTGAGTATTTTCGCATCTATATTCATGAAAGACACTGGCTTGTGATTTTCATTTTTTGTAGTATCTTTGTCTGGTTTTGATATCAGGGTGATGGTGGCCTCATAGAATGAATTTGGGAGTGTTCCCTCCTTTTCAGTTTTTTGGAATAGTTTGAGAAGGTTCAGTATAAGTTCTTTATATGTTTGGTAGTATTCCCCAGTGAAGCCGTCCAGTTCTGGACTTTTGTTTGTGGGGAATTTTAATCCTTTTTTCCCAGTTGTTTTTGTAGCTCTTCTTTGTTCATTTCTTTTTGTTTGTTTTTCCTTTTGTGGTTTGATGATTTTCCTTTGTAGTATGTTTGAGTTCCTTTCTTTTTGGTTTGTGTGAATCTGTTGTATGGTTTTTTTTTCTTTTTTTTTTTGTTTTTTTTTTGCGGTACACAGGCCTCTCACTGTTGTGGCCTCTCCCGTTGCGGAGCACAGGCTCCAGACGTGTAGGTTCAGTGACCATGGCTCATGGGCCCAGCTGCTCCGCGGCATGTGGGATCTTCCCGGACCGAGGCACAAACCCGTGTTCCCTGCATCGGCAGGTGGACTCTCAATCACTGCACCACCAGGGAAGCCCCTGTTGTATGTTTTTGATTTGTGGTTACCATGGGGTCAAGTATGTTGACCCATAACTAAATCTACTTGCTTTAAACTGATAGTCGTTCAAGTTTAAACACACTCTAAAAGATCTCCATTTTTATACGCCCCTTACCCACATTTTGTGATTTTGATGTCCTATTTTATATCTTCATGCTTATCCTTTTACTGTTTATTATATTGATAGTTAGAGTCACTTTTTAAAATAATTAATTAATTAATTTATTTTTGGCTAAATTGGGTCTTCACTGCTGCACGGGACCCTCTCTAGTTGCGGCGAGCGGGGGCCACCCTTCACTGGGGTGCACGGGCTCATCGCGGTGGCCTCTCTTGTTGTGGAGCACGGGCTGTAGGGACGTGGGCTTCAGCAGTTGTGGCATGCAGGCTCAGCAGTTGTGGCTCGCAGGCTCAGCAGTTGTGGCTCGTGGACTCTAGAGCGCAGGCTCAGTAGTTGTGGTGCACAGGCTTAGCCGCTCCACGGCATGTGGGATCCTCCCGGACCAGGGCTCAAACCCGCGTCCCCTGTGTTGGCAGGCTGATTCGCTTCCCTGTGCCACCAGGGAAGCCCTAAAGTCACTTTCACAATTTTTTAAGTTGTTTTTTAATCTATGTACTGGCTTATTTAAGTGATCTTCAATCTTTTTATATATTTGCCTTTCCTATTATGATTTTCCCTTTCCTGTAGACTTTTGTCTTTCCTCTGTTAGAGAAGACCCTTCAATATTTCTTTTAGGGTAGGGTTAGTATTGCTGAGTTCTTTTAGTTTATGTTTGTCTGAGAAATTCTCTCTCTCCTTCTATTCTAAATGATACTCTTGCTGGGTAGAGTATCCTAGGTTGCAAGTTTTTCCCTTTCAGTACTTTGACTACATTCATGCTACGCGCTTCTGGCCTGCAAAGTTTGTGCAGGGAAATCAACTGAGTCTTATTGGGTGGGGGGGGTCCCTTTAACTGACTCTTTGTTTTTCTCTTGCTGCCTTTAGAATCTGCTCTTTAAATTTTGCTATTTTAATTATAATATGTTTTGGTCTGGGTCTCTTTGGGTTTATCTGATTTGGGAGCCTCTGTGCTTCCTGTACCTGGATATCTGTTTCCTTCTTTAGGTTTGGGAAGTTTCCAGCCTTAATTTCTTCAACCACATTTTTGATCCCCTTCTCTCTCTATTCTCCTTCTGGAACCCCTATTATGTGTAGGTTGGCATGTTTTATATTATATAAGTCTTGTATGTTGCTTTCATTTTTTTTTTCATTTGTCTTTCTGTCTGCTCTTCTGATTGGGTGATTTCCATTATTCTGTCTTCCAAATCACTTATTCATTCTTCTGTGTCATTTAGTTGACTATTGATTGCTTCAACATTGGTTTTCATATCGGCAATTGAATTGTCTGTTTTTTAAAATTTTATTTATTTATTTTTTGGCTGTGTTGGGTCTTCATTGCTGCATGCGGGCTTTCTCTAGTTGTGGTGAGAAGGGGCTACTCTTCTTTGCAGTGCACAGGCTCCTCATTGCAGTGGCTTCTCTTGTTGCGGAGTATGGGCTCTAGGTGCGTGGGCTTCCGTAATTGTGGCACGCAGGCTCTAGAGCATAGGCTCAGTAGTTGTGGTGCACAGACTTAGTTGCTGTGGCATGTGGGATCTTCCCAGACCAGGGCTTGAACCTGTGTCCTCCTCATTGGCAGGCGGATTCTTAACCACTGCACCACCAAGGAAGTCCCTGAATCGTCTATTTTTGATTGGTTCATCTTTGTAGCTTCTAGTTCCTTGTTACGGTGATCTGTGTTTCTAATGATAATCTTTCTTAATTCAGTTAGCATTTTTATTACCTTTTAGAACTTGGTGTCTAGTAGACTGGTGAGCTCTGTTTCATTTTCTTTCAGAGGATATCTCTTGCTCTTTTAATTGGGAGTCATTCCTCTGCCTTTTCATTTGACTTAACGTTCTCTGTCTCTATGAATTTAGGAGAAACAGTTATCTACTGTGGTCTTGAAGAGGCATTTTTTTGTGGGAGTGTCCGTGTGTAGACAGTGTGTGTCCAGTGTTTTTGGTGAGAGGGCTGGTTCGGTATGGATGACAGCCACATCTTCCCTCAGGAAGTGCTGGCCATTATCCCCTTGATAGGGGTGTGTGGTTGGTGTTGGAGTATCTAAAGCCTGTGCAGGGTGTGAGGCAGGACTTCCCCTCTGCTGCACGGCTGTCACAGCTCTGTCAGGGGTGCGGTCTGCTCCTCAGTTGTTGAAGTAGAAGCCCTGAGGGTTGGGTTCAGTCAGGCTCTGTTGCCTTTGGGCACGTGCCCTGCTGCAAATGAGGTAGTTGCTGGAGCAAGTGAGGCCCATGGAGTCACAGGGGACCTATGTGCTACCTGTGTATGCATCCACAGTTCTGCTCAGAAGCAGCCCAAAGTCGTGTCCCTTTCTCAGTTGTGTTTGTATCAGATCTGCTGCAAGGCTATGCTGTGGAGCAGGCTGAGGCTGGGGGCTGTGATGTGTGGCTGCCGGAATTGAGGTGGCTGCACTGCCCACCAGAGATCTGGGCTGCCTCTGTGGCAGACTTCTCTCAGGACATGTCTGCCAGATCCAGCGCTAAGCTGTGGTGTGGAGTGGGCAGAGCTGAGGTGTTGACCCCTTTGGATTGGGAAGTGTGGTGAGGTGGCAGCAGCCAGTGCAAGGCTCTCTCTGCCCTGATTGTTAGTGAGCCAGCATGAGCACACTCCTTGTGAGTGGAGTCTAGGCTTCTCCAGCCCTTCTGTCTATCCCAGTGGATTTCCCAGCAGGCAAGTGGGCTTGTGTCCTCCATGCAAGACCCCCAGGACTGGGATACCCAGATTGTGGCTCAACTTGCTTGCTCTCCAGGGCGAGGGTCCCAATCCAATGGCTTTTTTACCTGTCTTACCCAGTTACATGGAAATCTTTCTCGCAGGTTTGTTTATATAGGCGTTCTTCTGCCAGTTTCCAGTTGGTTTTCCACAAGAATTGTTCCACATGTAGATGTATTTTTGATGTGTTTGTGGGGGGAGGTGAGCTCTATGTCCTCCTACTCTGCCATCTTGATCCTCCTTTCTGTCTCTGAGGAGGGAGGTGGAGGGACTGACAGCACAGAGCTGAGGTAACTTTTTTTAGTTGAAGTATTGTTGATGTACAATATTATATAACTTTTAGGTGTACATATAATGATTCACAATTTTTTTTTCTGTGGTACACAGGCCTCTCACTGTTGTGACCTCTTCCGTTGCAGAGCACAGGCTCCAGACGTGCAGGCTCAGCGGCCATGGCTCACGGGCCCAGCCGCTCCGCGGCATGTGGGATTTTCCCGGACCGGGGCACGAACCCGTGTCCCCTGCATCGGCAGGTGGATTCTCAACCACTGTGCCACCAGGGAATCCCAAAGATTCACAATTTTTAAAAGATATACTCCATTTATACTTATTATAACATATTGGCTATATTGCCTGTGCTGTACAGTATATTCTTTTTTTTTTAACATCTTTATTAGGGTATAATTGCTTTACAATGGTGTGTTAGTTTTTGCTTTATAACAAAGTGAATCAGTTATACATATACATATGTTCCCATATGTCTTCCCTCTTGCGTCTCCCTCCCACCCACCCTCCCTATCCCACCCCTCCAGGCTGTCACAAAGCACCAAGCTGATATCCCTGTGCCATGCGGCTGCTTGCCACTAGCTATCTACCTTACCTTTGGTAGTGTGTATATGTCCATGCCTCTCTCTCGCTTTGTCACAGCTCACCCTTCCCCCTCCCCATATCCTCACGTCCGTTCTCCAGTAGGTCCGTGTCTTTATTTCTGTCTTACCCCTAGGCTCTTCATGACATTTTTTTTCTTAAATTCCGTATATATGTGTTAGCATACGGAATTTTCTTTTTCTTTCTGACTTACTTCACTCTGTATGACAGACTCTAGGTCTATCCACCTCATTACAAATAGCTCAATTTCATTTCTTTTTATGGCTGAGTAATATTCCATTGTACGTATGTGCCACATCTTCTTTATCCATTCATCCGATGATTGTTGTTTCCATCTCTGGGCTATTGTAAATAGAGTTGCAATGAACATTTTGGTCATGACTCTTTTTGAATTATGGTTTTCTCAGGGTATATGCCCAGTAGTGGGATTGCTGGGTTATATGGTAGTTCTATTTGTAGTTTTTTAAGGAACCTCCATACTGTTCTCCGTAGTGGCTGAACCAATTCACATTCCCACCAGCAGTGCAAGAGTGTTCCCTTTTCTCTACACCCTCTCCAGCATTTATTGTTTGTAGATTTTTTGATGATGGCCATTCTGACTGGTGTGAGATGATATCTCATTGTAGTTTTGATTTGCATTTCTCTAATTATTAATGATGTTGAGCATTCTTTCATGTGTGTGTTGACAGTCTGTATATCTTCTTTGGAGAAATGTCTATTTAGGTCTTCTGCCCAGTTTTGGATTGGGTTGTTTGTTTCTTTGTTATTGAGCTGCATGAGCTGCTTGTAAATTTTGGAAATTAATCCTTTGTCACTTGCTTCATTTGCAAATATTTTCTCCCATTCTGAGGGTTGTCTTTTGGTCTTGTTTATGGTTTCCTTTGCTGTGCAAAAGCTTTGAAGTTTCGTTAGGTCCCATTTGTTTATTTTTGTTTTAATTTCCATTTCTCTAGGAGGTGGGTCAAAAAGGATCTTGCTGTGATTTATGTCATAGAGTGTCCTGCCTATGTTTTCCTCTAAGAGTTTGATAGTTTCTGGTCTTACATTTAGGTCTTTAATCCCTTTTGAGCTTATTTTTGTGTATGGTGTTAGGGAGTGATCTAATCTCATACTTTTACATGTACCTGTCCAGTTTTCCCAGCACCACTTATTGAAGAGGCTGTCCTTTCTCCACTGTACATTCCTGCCTCCTTTATCAAAGATAAGGTGACCATATGTGCGTGGGTTTATCTCTGGGCTTTCTATCCTGTTCCATTGATCTATCTTTCTGTTTTTGTGCCAGTACCATACTGTCTTGATTACTGTAGCTTTGTAGTATAGTCTGAAGTCAGGGAGCCTGATTCCTCCAGCTCCGTTTTTCGTTCTCAAGATTGCTTTGGCTATTCGGGGTCTTTTGTGTTTCCATACAAATTGTGAAATTTTTTGTTGTAGTTCTGTGAAAAATGCCAGTGGTAGTTTGATAGGGATTGCATTGAGTCTGTAGATTGCTTTGGGTAGTAGAGTCATTTTCACAATGTTGATTCTTCCAATCCAAGAACATGGTATATGTCTCCATCTATTTGTACCATCTTTAATTTCTTTCATCAGTGTCTTATAATTTTCGGCATTCAGGTCTTTTGTCTCCTTAGGTAGGTTTATTCCTAGATATTTTATTCTTTTTGTTGCAGTGGTAAATGGGAGTGTTTTCTTGATTTCACTTTCAGATTTTTCATCATTAGTATATAGGAATGCCAGAGATTTCTGTGCATTAATTTTGTATCTTGCTACTTTACCAGATTCATTGATTAGCTCTAGTAGTTTTCTGGTGACATCTTTAGGATTCTCTATGTATAGTATCATGTCATCTGCAAACAGTGACAGCTTTACTTCTTTTCCGATTTGGATTCCTTTTATTTCTTTTTCTGCTCTGATTGCTGTGGCTAAAACTTCCAAAACTATGTTGAATAAGAGTGGTGAGAGTGGGCAACCTTGTCTTGTTCCTGATCTTAGTGGAAATGCTTTCAGTTTTTCACCATTGAGGCTGATGTTGGCTGTGGGCTTGTCATATATGGCCTTTATTATGTTGAGGAAAGTTCCCTCTATGCCTACTTTCTGCAGGGTTTTTTATCATAAATGGGTGTTGAATTTTGTCAAAAGCTTTCTCTGCATCTATTGAGATGATCATACAGTTTTTCTTCTTCAGTTTGTTAATGTGTGTCACATTGATTGATTTGTGTATATTGAAGAATCCTTGCATCTTTGGGATAAATCCCACTTGATCATGGTGTATGATCCTTTTAATGTGTTGTTGGATTCTGTTTGCTAGTATTTTGTTGAGGTTTTTTGCATCTATATTCATCAGTGATATTGGTCTGTAATTTTTTTTTTTTGTAGTGTCTTTGTCTGGTTTTGGTATCAGGGTGATGGTGGCCTCATAGAATGAGCTTGGGAGTATTCCTTCCTCTGCAATTTTTTGGAAGAGTTTGAGAAGGATGGGTGTTAGCTCTTCTCTAAATGTTTGATAGAAATCACCTGTGAAGCCATCGGGTCCTGGACTTCTGTTTGTTGGAAGATTTTAAATCACAGTTTCAATTTCAGTGCTTGTGATTGGTCTGTTCATATTTTCTGTTTCTTCCTGGTTCAGTGTTGGAAGGTTATACCTTTTTAAGAATTTACCCATTTCTTCCAGGTTGTCCATTTTATTGGCATAGAGTTGCCTGTAGTAGTCTCTTAGGATGCTTTGCATTTCTGTGGTGTCTGTTGTAACCTCTCCTTTTTCATTTCTAATTTTATTGATTTGAGTCCTCTCCCTCTTTTTCTTGATGAGTCTTGCTAATGGTTTATCAATTTTGTTTATCTTCTCAAAGAACCAGCTTTTAGTTTTATTGATCTTTGTTGTTTTCTTTGTTTCTATTTCATTTATTTCTGCTCTGATCTTTATGATTTCTTTCCTTCTGCTAACTTTGGCTTTTGTTTGTTCTTCCTTCTCTAGTTCCTTTAGGTGTAAGGTTAGATTGTTTACTTGAGATTTCTCTTGTTTCTTCAGGTAGGCTTGTATAGCTATAAACTTCCCTCTTAGAACTGCTTTTGCTGTATCCCATAGGTTTTGGATCATCGTGTTTTCATTGTCATTTGTCTCTAGGTATTTTTTGATTTCCTCTTTGATTTCTTCAGTGATCTCTTGGTTGTTTAGTAACGTATTGTTTAGCCTCCACGTGTTTGTGTTTTTTACGTTTTTTTCTCTGTAATTCATTTCTAATCTCATAGCGTTGTGGTCAGAAAAGATGCTTCATATGATTTCAATTTTCTTAAATTTACTGAGGCTTGATTTGTGACCCAAGATGTGATCCATCCTGGAGAATGTTCTGTGCGCACTTGAGAAGACAGTGTAATCTGCTGTTTTTGGATGGAATGTCGTATAAATATCAATTAAATCTATCGGTCTATTGTGTCATTTAAAGCTTCTCTTATTTATTTTCATTTTGGATGATCTGTCCATTGGTCCATTGGTAAGTGAGGTGTTAAAATCCCCTACTATGACTGTGTTACTGTCGATTTCCTCTTTTATAGCTGTTAGCAGTTGCCTTATGTATTGAGGTGCTCCTATGTTGGGTGCATATATATTTATAATTGTTATATCTTCTTCTTGGATTGATCCCTTGATCATTATGTAGTGTCCTTCCTTGTCTCTTGTAACACTCTTTATTTTAAAGTCTATTTTATCTGATATGAGTATAGCTACTCCAGCTTTCTTTTGATTTCCCTTTGCATGGAATATCTTTTTCTATCCCCTCACTTTCAGTCTGTATGTGTCCCTAGTTCTGAAGTGGGTCTCTTGTAGACAGCATATATATGGGTCTTGTTTTTGTATCCATTCAGCAAGCCTGTGTCTTTTGGTTGGAGCATTTAATCCATTTACGTTTAAGATAATTACCAACAGGTATGTTCCTATTAACATTTTCTTAATTGTTTTGGGTTTGTTGTTGTAGATCCTTTTCTTCTCTTGTGGTTCCCATTTAGAGAAGTTCCTTTAGCATTTGTTGTAGAGCTGGTTTGGTGGTGCTGAATTCTCTTAGCTTTTGCTTGTCTGTAAAGCTTTTGATTTCTTCATGGAATCTGAATGAGTTCCTTGCCTTGCTAGAGTAATCTTGGTTGTAAGTTTTTCCCTTTCATCACTTTAAGTATATCATGCCACTCCCTTCTGGCTTGTAGAGTTTCTGCTGAGAAATCAGCTGTTAACCTTAAGGGAGTTCCCTTGTATATTATTTTTCGTTTTTCCCTTGCTGCTTTCAATCATTTTTCTTTGTCTTTAATTTTTGCCAATTTGGTTACTATGTGTCTCGGCATGTTTCTCCTTGGGTTTATCCTGTATGGGCCTCTCTGCACTTCCTGAACTTGGTTGGCTATTTCCTTTCCCATGTTAGGGACGTTTTTGACTATAATCTCTTCAAATACTTTCTCGGGTCCTTTTTCTCTCTCTTCTCCTTCTGGGACCCCTATGATGAATGTTGTTGTGAATGTGAATGTTGTTGCGTTTAATGTTGTCCCAGAGTTCTCTTAGGCTGTCTTCATTTCTTTTCATTCTTTTTTCTTTATTCTGTTCCACAGCAGTGAATTCCACCATTCTGTCTTCCAGGTCACTTATCTGTTCTTCTGCCTCAGTTTTTCTGCTGTTGGTTCCTTCCAGTGTAGGTTTCATTTCAGTTATTGTATTGTTAATCTCTGTTCTTTAATTCTTCTAAGTCTTTGTTAAACATTTCTTGCATCTTCTCGATCTTTGCGTCCATTCTTTTTTTAAGGTCCTGTATCATTTTCACTATCATTATTCTGAGTTCTTTTTCTGGAAGGTTGCCTATCTCCACTTCATTTAGTTGTTTTTCTGAGGTTTTATCTTGTTCCTTCATCTGGTACATAGCGCTCTGTGGCTTTTCATCTTGTCTATCTTTCTGCGAATGTGGTTTTTGTTCCATAGGCTGCAGGATTGTAGTTCTTCTTGCTTCTGCTGTCTGCTCTCTGGGTGATGAGGCTATCTAAGAGGCTTGTGTAAGTTTCCTGATGGGAGGGACTGGTGGTGGGTAGAGCTGACTGTTGCTGTGGTGGACAGAGGTCAGTAAAACTTTAATCCATTTGACTGTTGATGGGTGGGGCTGGGTTCCCTCCCTGCTGGTTGTTTTGCCTGAGGCAACCCAACACTGGAGCCTACCTGGGCTCTTTGGGGGGGCTAATGACAGACTCTGGGAGGGCTCACGCCAAGGAGTACTTCCCAGAACTTCTGCTGCCAGTGTCCTTGTCCCCATGGTGAGCCACAGCCACACAGCCACCCCCCGCCTCTGCAGGAGACCCTCCAACACTAGCAGGTAGGTCTGGGTCAGTCTCCCATGGGATCACTGCTCCTTTCCCTGGGTCCCGATGCACACACTACTTTGTGTGTGCCGTCCAAGAGTGGAGTCTCTGTTTCCCCCAGTCCTGTCGAAGTCCTGCAATCAATTCCCACTAGGCTTCAAAGTCTGATTCTCTAGGAATTTCTCCTCCCATTGCCGGACCCCCAGGTTGGGAAGCCTGACGTGGGGCTCAGAACCTTCAGTGGGTGGACTTATGTGGTATAAGTGTTCTCCAGTTTGAGAGTCACCCACCCAGCAGTTATGGGATTTGATTTTACTGTGATTGTGCCCCTCCTACCCTCTCATTGTAGCTTCTCCTTTGTCTTGGATGTGGGGTATCTTTTTTGGTGAGTTCCAGTGTCTTCCTGTCGATGATTGTCCAGCAGCTAGTTGTGATTTTGGTGTCCTCACAAGAGGGAGTGAGAGCATGTCCTTCTACTCCGCCATCTTGGTTCCTCTCGATCGTTTCCTTTGCTCTGCAAAAGCTTTTAAGTTTGATTAGGTCCCATTTGTTTATTTTTGATGTTATTTCTTTTGCCTTGAGAGGCTGATGTAAGAAAATATTGCTATGATTTATGTCAAAGTGTATTTCACCCATGTTCTCTTCTAGGAGTTCTATGCTGTCATGTCTTACATTTAGGTCTTTAAACCATTTTGAGTTTATTTTTTGTATGGTGTGAGGGAGTGTTCTAATTTCAGTTGATATACATGTAGCCGTCCAGCTTTCCCAACACCACTTATTAAAGAGACCATCTTTTCTCCATTGTACATTCTTGCCTCTTTTGCATTAATTAATTGGCCATGGGTGTGTGGGTTTAGTTCTAGGCTCTCTATTCTGTTCCATTGATCTATATGTCTGTTTTTGTGCCAATACCAGGCTGTTTTGTTAACTGTAGCTTTATAGTATAGTCTGAAGCCTGGAAGGGTTATACATCCGGCTTTTTTCTTTTTCGTCATGATTGCCTTGGCAGTTCTGGGTCTTCTGTGGTTCCATATAAATTTTAGGATTATTTGTTCTAGTTCTGTGAAAAATGTCATGGGTAATTTGATAGGGATCACATTAAATCTGTAGATTGCCTTGGGTAGTATGGCCATTTTAACAATATTAATTCTTCCAATCCAAGGACATGGAATATCTTTCCATTTCTTTGAATCATCTTCAGTTTCCTTTATCAGTATCCTGTAGTTTTCAGCATATAGGTCTTTCAACTCCTTGGTTAAGTTTATACCCAGGTATTTTTTTACATGATTTTAAATTGGATTTTTTTTTAAAGTTTCTGATATTTCATTGTTCATATAAAGAAATGCAACAAATTTCTGTATATTAATCTTCTATCCTGCTACCTTGCTGAATTCATTTATTAGTTCTGGTAGTCTTTGTGTGGAGACTTTGGGGTTCTCTATATAGAGTATCTTGTCATCTGCAAATAGTGACCATTTTACCTCTTCCCTTCCAATTTGGATACATTTTATTTCTTTTTCTTGTCTGATTGCTGTGGCTAGAACTTCCAATAATATGTTGAATAACAGTGGTGAGAGTGGGTATCTTTGCCTTGTTCCTGAATTTATTGGGAAGGCTTTCAGCTTTTCACCATTGAGTATTATGTCAGCTGTGGGTTTGTTGTAAATGGCCTTTATTATGTTGAGATATGTTCTCACTATACCCACTTTGATGAGAGTTTTTGTCATGAATGGATGTTGAATTTGTCAAATGCTTTTTCTGCATCTTTTGAGATGATCATGGTTTTTGTGTTTTCTTTTGTTGATGTGGTGCATCACATTGATTGATCTGCATATGTTGAGCCATCCTTGCAACTCTGGAGTGAATCCAACTTGATCATGGTATATGATCCCTTTTATGTATTGTTGGATTCAGTTTGCCAATATTTTGTTGAGTATTTTCGCATCTATATTCATGAAAGACATTGGCCTGTCATTTTCATTTTTTGTAGTATCTTTGGTTTTGATATCAGGGTGATGGTGGCCTCATAGAATGAATTTGGGAGTGTTCCCTCCTTTTCAGTTTTTTGGAATAGTTTGAGAAGGTTCAGTATAAGTTCTTTATATGTTTGGTAGTATTCCCCAGTGAAGCCGTCCAGTTCTGGACTTGTGTTTGCGGGGAATTTTAATCCTTGTTTTTCAAGGATTGTGTGAATCTGTTGTATGGGTTTTGTTTGTTTGTTTTTGCGGTACGCGGGCCTCTCACTGTTGTGGCCTCTCCCGTTGCGGAGCACAGGCTCCAGACGCGCAGGCTCAGTGGCCATGGCTCATGGGCTCAGCTGCTCCGCGGCATGTGGGATCTTCCCGGACCGAGGCACAAACCCGTGTTCCCTGCATCGGCAGGTGGACTCTCAATCACTGCGCCACCAGGGAAGCCCCTGTTGTATGTTTTTGATTTGTGGTTACCATGGGGTCAATATGTTGACCCATAAGTAAATCTACTTGCTTTAAACTGATAGTTGTTCAAGTTCAAACACACTCTAAAAGATCTACATTTTTATACTCCCCTTACCCACATTTTGTGATTTTGATGTCCTATTTTACATCTTCATGCTTATCCTTTTACTGTTTATTGTATTGATAGTTAAAGTCACTTTTTTTTATTTTTGTATTTTTAAAATTTTTTTTAACACCTTTATTGGGGTATAATTGCTTTACAATGGTGTGTTAGTTTCTGCTTTATAACAAAGTGAATCAGTCATACATAAACATATGTTCCCATATGTCTTCCCTCTGGCGTCTCCCTCCCTCCCACCCTCCCTATGCCACCCCTCCAGGCTGTCACAAAGCACCGAGCCAATATCCCTGTGCCATGCGGCTGCTTCCCACTAGCTATCTACCTTACTATGTTTGTTAGTGTGTATATGTCCATGACTCTCTCTCGCCGTGTCACAGCTCACCCTTCCCCCTCCCCATAACCTCAAGTCCGTTCTCTAGGAGGTCTGTGTCTTTATTCCTGCCTTACCCCTAGGTTCTTCATGACATTTTTTTTCTTAAATTCCGTATATATGTGTTAGCATACGGTATTTGTCTTTTTCTTTCTGACTTACTTCACTCTGTATGACAGACTCTAGGTCTATCCACCTCATTACAAATAGCTCAATTTCGTTTCTTTTTATGGCTGAGTAATATTCCATTGTATATATGTGCCACATCTTCTTTATCCATTCATCCGATGATGGGCACTTAGGTTGTTTCCATCTCTGGGCTATTGTAAATAGAGCTGCAATGAACATTTTGGTACATGACACTTTTTGAATTTCGGTTTTCTCAGGGTATATGCCCAGTAGTGGGATTGCTGGGTCATATGGTAGGTCTATTTGTAGTTTTTTAAGGAACCTCCATACTGTTTTCCATAGTGGCTGAACCAATTCACATTCCCACCAGCAGTGCAAGAGTGTTCCCTTTTCTCCACACCCTCTCCAGCATTTATTGTTTGTAGATTTTTTGATGATGGCCATTCTAACTGGTGTGAGATGATATCTCTTTGTAGTTTTGATTTGCATTTCTCTAATGATTAATGATGTTGAGCATTCTTTCATGTGTGTGTTGGCACTCTGTATATCTTCTTTGGAGAAATGTCTATTTAGGTCTTCTGCCCATTTTTGGATTGGGTTGTTTGTTTTTTTGTTATTGATCTGCATGAGCTGCTTGTAAATTTTGGAGATTAATCCTTTGTCGGTTGCTTCATTTGCAAATATTTTCTCCCATTCTGAGGGTTGTCTTTTGGTCTTGTTTATGGTTTCCTTTGCTGTGCAAAAGCTTTGAAGTGTCATTAGGTCCCATTTGTTTATTTTTGTTTTTATTTCCATTACTCTAGGAGGTGGGTCAGAAAGGATGTTGCTGTGATTTATGTCATAGAGTGTTCTGCCTATGTTTTCCTCTAAGAGTTTGATAGTTTCTGGGCTTACATTTAGGTCTTTAATCCCTTTTGAGCTTATTTTTGTGTATGGTGTTAGGGAGTGATCTAATCTCATACTTTTACATGTACCTGTCCAGTTTTCCCAGCACCACTTATTGAAGAGGCTGTCCTTTCTCCACTGTACATTCCTGCCACCTTTATCAAAGATAAGGTGTCCATATGTGCATGGGTTTATCTCTGGGCTTTCAATCCTGTTCCATTGATCTATCTTTCTGTTTTTGTGCCAGTACCATACCGTCTTGATAACCGTAGCTTTGTAGTATAGTCTGAAGTCAGAGAGCCTGATTCCTCCAGTTACTTTTTTCGTTCTCAAGATTGCTTTGGCTATTTGGGGTCTTTTGTGTTTCCATACAAATTGTGAAATTTTTTGTTGTAGTTCTGTGAAAAATGCCAGTGGTAGTTTGATAGGGATTGCATAGAGTCTGTAGATTGCTTTGGGTAGTAGAGTCATTTTCACAATGTTGATTCTTCCAATCCAAGAACATGGTATATGTCTCCATCTATTTGTATCATCTTTAATTTCTTTCATCAGTGTCTTATAATTTTCTGCATACAGGTCTTTTGTCTCCTTAGGTAGGTTTATTCCTAGATATTTTATTCTTTTTGTTGCAATGGTAAATGGGAGTGTTTTCTTGATTTCACTTTCAGATTTTTCATCATTAGTATATAGGAATGCCAGAGATTTCTGTGCATTAATTTTGTATCCTGCCACTTTACCAAATTCATTGATTAGCTCTAGTAGTTTTCTGGTAGCATCTTTAGGATTCTCTACGTATAGTATCATGTCATCTGCAAACAGTGACAGCTTTACTTCTTCTTTTCTGATTTGGATTCCTTTTATTTCCTTTTCTTCTCTGATTGCTGTGGCTAAACTCCAAAACTATGTTGAATAAGAGTGGTGAGAGTGGGCAACCTTGTCTTGTTCCTGATCTTAGTGGAAATGCTTTCAGTTTTTCACCATTGAGGATGATGTTTGCTGTGGGCTTGTCATATATGGCCTTTATTATGTTGAGGAAAGTTCGCTCTATGCCTACTTTCTGCAAGGTTTTTATCATAAATGGGTGTTGAATTTTGTCAAAAGCTTTCTCTGCATCTATTGAGATGATCATATGGTTTTTCTCCTTCAATTTGTTAATATGGTTTATCACATTGATTGATGTGCGTATATTGAAGAATCCTTGCATTCCTGGAATAAACCCCACTTGATCATGGTGTATGATCCTTTTAATGTGCTATTGGATTCTGTTTGCTAGTATTTTGTTGAGGATTTTTGCATCTATATTCATCAGTGATATTGGCCTGTAGTTTTCTTTCTTTGTGACATCCTTGTCTGGTTTTGGTATCAAGGTGATGGTGGCCTCGTAGAGGGAGTTTGGGAGTGTTCCTCCCTCTGCTATATTTTGGAAGAGTTTGAGAAGGATCGGTGTTAGCTCTTCTCTAAATGTTTGATAGAATTCGCCTGTGAAGGCATCTGGTCCTGGGCTTTTGTTTGTTGGAAGATTTTTAATCACAGTTTCAATTTCAGTGCTTGTGATTGGTCTGTTCATATTTTCTATTTCTTCCTGATTCAGTCTTGGCAGGTTGTGCATGTCTAAGAATTTGTCCATTTCTTCCAGGTTGTCCATTTTATTGGCATAGAGTTGCTTGTAGTAATCTCTCATGATCTCTTTTATTTCTGCAGTGTCAGTTGTTACGTCTCCTTTTTCATTTCTAATTCTATTGATTTGAGTCTTCTCCCTTTTTTTCTTGATGAGTCTGGCTAGTGGTTTATCTATTTTGTTTATCTTTTCAAAGAACCAGCTTTTGGTTTTATTGATCTTTGCTATTGTTTCCTTCATTTCTTTTTCATTTATTTCTGATCTGATTTTTATGATTTCTTTCCTTCTGCTAGCTTTGGGGTTTTTTTGTTCTTCTTTCTCTAATTGCTTGAGGTGCAAGGTTAGGTTGTTTATTCGAGATGTTTCCTGCTTCTTAAGGTGGGCTTGTATTGCTATAAACTTCCCCCTTAGAACTGCTTTTGCTGCATCCCACAAGTTTTGGGTCGTTTTGTCTCCATTGTCATTTGTTTCTAGGTATTTTTTGATTTCCTCTTTGATTTCTTCAGTGATCACTTCATTATTAAGTAGTGTATTGTTTAGCCTCCATGTGTTTGTATTTTTTACAGATCTTTTCCTGTAATTGATATCTAGTCTCATGGCATTGTGGTCAGAAAAGATACTTGATACAATTTCAATTTTCTTAAATTTACCAAGGCTTGATTTGTGACCCAAGATATGATCTATCCTGGAGAATGTTCCATGAGCACTTGAGAAAAATGTGTATTCTGTTGTTTTTGGATGGAGTGTCCTATAAATATCAATTAAGTCCATCTTGTCTAATGTATCATTTAAAGCTTGTGTTTCCTTATTTATTTTCATTTTGGATGATCTGTCCATGGGTGAAAGTGGAGTGTTTAAGTCCCCTACTATGAATGTGTTACTGTCGATTTCCCCTTTTATGGCTGTTAGTATTTGCCTTATGTATTGAGGTGCTCCTATGTTGGGTGCATAAATATTTACAATTGTTATATCTTCTTCTTGGATCGATCCCTTGATCATTATGTAGTGTCCTTCTTTGTCTCTTTTAATAGTCCTTATTTTAAAGTCTATTTTGTCTGATATGAGAATTGCTACTCCAGCTTTCTTTTGGTTTCCATTTGCATGAAATACCTTTTTCCATCCCCTTACTTTCAGTCTGTATGTGTCTCTAGGTCTGAAGTGGGTCTCTTGTAAACAGCATATATAAGGGTATTGTTTTTGTATCCATTCAGCTAATCTGTGTCTTTTGTTGGGAGCATTTAGTCCATTAACATTTAAGGTAATTATCGATATGTATGTTCCTATTCCCATTTTCTAAATTGTTTTGGGTTCGTTATTATAGGTCTTTTCCTTCTCTTGTGTTGCTTGCCTAGAGAATATCCTTTAGCATTTGTTGTAAAGCTGGTTTGGTGGTGCTGAACTCTCTCAGCTTTTGCTTGTCTGTAAAGGTTTTAATTTCTCCATCAAATCTGAATGAGATCCTTGCTGGGTAGAGTAGTCTTGGCTGCAGGTTTTTCTCCTTCATCACTTTCAGTATGTCCTGCCACTCCCTTCTGGCTTGTAGGGTTTCTGCTGAGAGATCAGCTGTTAACCTTATGGGGATTCCCTATGTGTTATTTGTTGTTTTTCCCTTGCTGCTTTTAATATGTTTTCTTTGTATTTAATTTTTGACAGTTTGATTAATATGTGTCTTGGCGTATTTCTCCTTGTATTTATCCTGTATGGGACTCTCTGTGCTTTCTGGACTTGAAAACTTCCCTAATATGGGAAAGGAAATAGTTAATCAACTATAATCTCTTCAAATATTTTCTCAGTCCCTTTCTTTTTCTCTTCTTCTTCTGGAACCCCTATAATTCGAATGTTGGTGTGTTTAATGTTGTCCCAGATATCTCTGAGACTGTCCTCAGTTCTTTTCATTCTTTTTTCTTTATTCTGCTCTGCAGTAGTTATTTCCACTATTTTATCTTCCAGGTCACTTATCCGTTCTTCTGCCTCAGTTATTCTGCTATTGATCCCATCTAGAGTACTTTTAATTTCATTTATTGTGTTGTTCATCGTTGCTTGTTTCATCTTTATTTCTTCTAGGTCCTTGTTAACTGTTTCTTGCATTTTGTCCATTCTATTTCCAAGATTTTGGATCATCCTTACTATCATTATGCTGAATTCTTTTTCAGGTAGACTGGCTATTTCCTCTTCATTTGTTAGGTCTGGTGCATTTTTATCTTGCTCCTTTATCTGCTGTGTGTTTTTCTGTCTTCTCATTTTGCTTATCTTACTGTGTTTGGGGTCTCCTTTTTGCAGACTGCACGTTCGTAGTTCCCGCTGTTTTTGATGTCCGTCTCCAGTGGCTAAGGTTGGTTCAGTGGGTTGTGTAGGCTTCCTGGTGGAGGGGACTAGTGCCTGTGTTGTGGTGGATGAGGCTGGATCTTGTCTCTCTAGTGGGCAGGTTCACGTCTGGTGGTGTGTTTTGGGGTGTCTGTGGCCTTATTATGATTTTAGGCAGCCTCTCTGCTAATGGGTGGGGTTGTGTTCCTGTTTTGCTAGTTGTTTGGCATAGGTTGTCCAGCACTGTAGCTTGCTGGTCGTTGAGTGAAGCTGGGTGCTGGTGTTAAGATGGAGGTCTCTGGGAGATTTTCGCCGTTTGATATTATGTGGAGCTGGGAGGTCTCTTGTTGACCAGTGTCCTGAAGTTGGCTCTCCTACCTCAGATGCAGAGCCCTGACTCCTGGCTGGAGCACCAAGAGCCTTTCATCCACACGGCACTGGAAGTTCTAGCCAATTTAAAGTCACTTTTTAAAATAATTAATTAATTAATTTTTGGCTGCATTGGGTTTTCACTGCTGCACGGGACCCTCTCTAGTTGCGGCGAGTGGGGGCCACCCTTCTCTGTGGTGCACGGGCTCATCGCGGTGGCCTCTCTTCTTGTGGAGCACGGGGTCTAGGGACGTGGGCTTCAGTAGTTGTGGCACGCAGGCTCAGCAGTTGTGGCTCGTGGACTCTAGAGCGCAGGCTCAGTAGTTGTGGTGCACAGGCTCAGCCGCTCCACGGCACGTGGGATCCTCCCGGACCAGGGCTCAAACCCGCATCCCCTGCACTGGCAGGCGGATTCGCTTCCCTGTGCCACCAGGGAAGCCCTAAAGTCACTTTTACAATTTTTTAAGTTGTTTTTTAATCTATGTACTGGCTTATTTAAGTGATCGTCAATGTTTTTATGTATTTGCCTTTCCTATTATGATTTTCCTTTTCCTGTAGACTTTTGTCTTTCCTCTATTAGAGAAGACCCTTCAATATTTCTTTTAGGGTAGGGTTAGTATTGCTGAGTTCTTTTAGTTTTTGTTTGTCTGAGAAATGCTTTCTCTCTCCTTCTATTCTAAATGATACTCTTGCTGGGTAGAGTATCCTAGGTTGCAAGTTTTTCCCTTTCAGTACTTTGACTACATTCATGCTACGCGCTTCTGGCCTGCAAAGTTTGTGCAGGGAAATCAACTGAGCCTTATGGGGTGGGGGGTCCCTTTAACTGACTCTTTGTTTTTCTCTTGCTGCCTTTAGAATCTGCTCTTTAAATTTTGCTATTTTAATTATAATATGTTTTGGTCTGGGTCTCTTTGGGTTTATCTGATTTGGGAGCCTCTGTGCTTCCTGTACCTGGATATCTGTTTCCTTCTTTAGGTTTGGGAAGTTTCTAGCCTTAATTTCTTCAACCGCATTTTTGATCCCCTTCTCTCTCTATTCTCCTTCTGGAACCCCTATTATGTGTAGGTTGGCATGTTTTATATTATATAAGTCTTGTATGTTGCTTTCATTTTTTTTTTCATTTGTCTTTCTGTCTGCTCTTCTGATTGGGTGATTTCCATTATTCTGTCTTCCAAATCACTTATTCATTCTTCTGTGTCATTTAGTTGACTATTGATTGCTTCAACATTGGTTTTCATATCGGCAATTGAATAGTCTGTTTTTTAAAATTTTATTTATTTATTTTTTGGCTGTGTTGGGTCTTCATTGCTGCATGCGGGCTTTCTCTAGTTGTGGTGAGAAGGGGCTACTCTTCTTTGCAGTGCACAGGCTCCTCATTGCAGTGGCTTCTCTTGTTGCGGAGTATGGGCTCTAGGTGCGTGGGCTTCCGTAATTGTGGTACGCAGGCTCTAAAGCGTAGGCTCAGTAGTTGTGGTGCACAGACTTAGTTGCTCTGTGGCATGTGGGATCTTCCCAGACCAGGGCTTGAACCTGTGTCCCCTGCATTGGCAGGCGGATTCTTAACCACTGCACCACCAAGGAAATCCCTGAATCATCTATCTTTGATTGGTTCATCTTTGTAGCTTCTAGTTCCTTGTTACGGTGATCTGTGTTTCTAATGATAATCTTTCTTAATTCAGTTAGCATTTTTATTACCTTTTAGAACTCGGTGTCTAGTGACTGGTGAGCTCTGTTTCATTCTTTCAGAGGATATCTCTTACTCTTTTAATTGGGAGTCATTCCTCTGCCTTTTCATTCATTTGACTTAACGTTCTCTGTCTCTATGAATTTAGGAGAAACAGTTATCTACTGTGGTCTTGAAGAGGCATTTTTTTGTGGGAGTGTCCGTGTGTAGACAGTGTGTGTCCAGTGTTTTTGGTGAGAGGGCTGGTTCGGTATGGATGACAGCCACATCTTCCCTCAGGAAGTGCTGGCCATTATCCCCTTGATAGGGGTGTGTGGTTGGTGTTGGAGTATCTAAAGCCTGTGCAGGGTGTGAGGCAGGACTTCCCCTCTGCTGCACGGCTGTCACAGCTCTGTCAGGGGTGCGGTCTGCTCCTCAGTTGTTGAAGTAGAAGCCCTGAGGGTTGGGTTCAGTCAGGCTCTGTTGCCTTTGGGCACGTGCCCTGCTGCAAATGAGGTAGTTGCTGGAGCAAGTGAGGCCCATGGAGTCACAGGGGACCTATGTGCTACCTGTGTATGCATCCACAGTTCTGCTCAGAAGCAGCCCAAAGTCGTGTCCCTTTCTCAGTTGTGTTTGTATCAGATCTGCTGCAAGGCTATGCTGTGGAGCAGGCTGAGGCTGGGGGCTGTGATGTGTGGCTGCCGGAATTGAGGTGGCTGCACTGCCCACCAGAGATCTGGGCTGCCTCTGTGGCAGACTTCTCTCAGGACATGTCTGCCAGATCCAGCGCTAAGCTGTGGTGTGGAGTGGGCAGAGCTGAGGTGTTGACCCCTTTGGATTGGGAAGTGTGGTGAGGTGGCAGCAGCCAGTGCAAGGCTCTCTCTGCCCTGATTGTTAGTGAGCCAGCATGAGCACACTCCTTGTGAGTGGAGTCTAGGCTTCTCCAGCCCTTCTGTCTATCCCAGTGGATTTCCCAGCAGGCAAGTGGGCTTGTGTCCTCCATGCAAGACCCCCAGGACTGGGATACCCAGATTGTGGCTCAACTTGCTTGCTCTCCAGGGCGAGGGTCCCAATCCAATGGCTTTTTTACCTGTCTTACCCAGTTACATGGAAATCTTTCTCGCAGGTTTGTTTATATAGGCGTTCTTCTGCCAGTTTCCAGTTGGTTTTCCACAAGAATTGTTCCACATGTAGATGTATTTTTGATGTGTTTGTGGGGGGAGGTGAGCTCTATGTCCTCCTACTCTGCCATCTTGATCCTCCTTTCTGTCTCTGAGGAGGGAGGTGGAGGGACTGACAGCACAGAGCTGAGGTAACTTTTTTTAGTTGAAGTATTGTTGATGTACAATATTATATAACTTTTAGGTGTACATATAATGATTCACAATTTTTTTTTCTGTGGTACGCAGACCTCTCACTGTTGTGGCCTCTTCCGTTGCAGAGCACAGGCTCCAGACGTGCAGGCTCAGCGGCCATGGCTCACGGGCCCAGCCGCTCCGCGGCATGTGGGATTTTCCCGGACCGGGGCACGAACCCGTGTCCCCCGCATCGGCAGGTGGATTCTCAACCACTGTGCCACCAGGGAATCCCAAAGATTCACAATTTTTAAAAGATATACTCCATTTATACTTATTATAACATATTGGCTATATTGCCTGTGCTGTACAGTATATTCTTTTTTTTAAACATCTTTATTGGGGTATAATTGCTTTACAATGATGTTGTTAGTTTTTGCTTTATAACAAAGTGAATCAGTTATACATATACATATGTTCCCATATCTCTTCCCTCTTGCGTCTCCCTCCCTCCCACCCTCCCTATCCCACCCCTCCAGGCAGTCACAAAGCACCAAGCCGATATCCCTGTGCCATGCGGCTGCTTCCCACTAGCTATCTACCTTACGTTTGGTAGTGTATATATGTCCATGCCTCTCTCTCGCTTTGTCGCAGCTCACCCTTCCCCTTCCCCATATCCTCACGTCCGTTCTCCAGTAGGTCCGTGTCTTTATTTCTGTCTTACCCCCAGGCTCTTCATGACATTTTTTTTCTTAAATTCCATATATATGTGTTAGCATACGGTATTTGTCTTTCTCTTTCTGACTTACTTGACTTTGTATGACAGACTCTAGGTCTATCCACCTCATTACAAATAGCTCAATTTTGTTTCTTTTTATGGCTGAGTAATATTCCATTGTATATATGTGCCACATCTTCTTTATCCATTCATCCGATGATGGGCACTTAGGTTGTTTCCATCTCCGGGCTATTGTAAATAGAGTTGCAATGAACATTTTGGTACATGACTATTTTTGAGTTATGGTTTTCTCAGGGTATATGCCCAGTAGTGGGATTGCTGGGTCATATGGTAGTTCTATTTGTAGTTTTTTAAGGAACCTCCATACTGTTCTCCATAGTGGCTGAACCAATTCACATTCCCACCAGCAGTGCAAGAGTGTTCCCTTTTCTCTACACCCTCTCCAGCATTTATTGTTTGTAGATTTTTTGATGATGGCCATTCTGACTGGTGTGAGATGATATCTCATTGTAGTTTTGATTTTCATTTCTCTAATTATTAATGATGTTGAGCATTCTTTCATGTGTGTGTTGGCAGTCTGTATATCTTCTTTGGAGAAATACCTATTTAGGTCTTCTGCCCATTTTTGGATTGGGTTGTTTGTTTCTCTGTTATTGAGCTGCATGAGCTGCTTGTAAATTTTGGAAATTAATCCTTTGTCACTTGCTTCATTTGCAAATATTTTCTCCCATTCTGAGGGTTGTCTTTTGGTCTTCTTTATGGTTTCCTTTGCTGTGCAAAAGCTTTGAAGTTTCGTTAGGTCCCATTTGTCTATTTTTGTTTTAATTTCCATTTCTCTAGGAGGTGGGTCAAAAAGGATCTTGCTGTGATTTATGTCATAGAGTGTTCTGCCTATGTTTTCCTCTAAGAGTTTGATAGTTTCTGGGCTTACATTTAGGTCTTTAATCCCTTTTGAGCTTATTTTTGTGTATGGTGTTAGGGAGTGATCTAATCTCATACTTTTACATGTACCTGTCCAGTTTTCCCAGCACCACTTATTGAAGAGGCTGTCCTTTCTCCACTGTACATTCCTACCTCCTTTATCAAAGATAAGGTGACCATATGTGCGTGGGTTTATCTCTGGGCTTTCTATCCTGTTCCATTGATCTATCTTTCTGTTTTTGTGCCAGTACCATACTGTCTTGATTACTGTAGCTTTGTAGTATAGTCTGAAGTCAGGGAGCCTGATTCCTCCAGCTCCGTTTTTCGTTCTCAAGATTGCTTTGGCTATTCGGGGTCTTTTGTGTTTCCATACAGATTGTGAAATTTTTTGTTGTAGTTCTGTTTAAAATGCCAGTGGTAGTTTGATAGGGATTGCATTGAATCTATAGATTGCTTTGGGTAGTAGAGTCATTTTCACAATGTTGATTCTTCCAATCCAAGAACATGGTATATCTCTCCATCTACTTGTACCATCTTTAATTTCTTTCATCAGTGTCTTATAATTTTCTGCATACAGGTCTTTTTTCTCCTTAGGTAGGTTTATTCCTAGATATTTTATTCTTTTTGTTGCAATGGTAAATGAGAGTGTTTTCTTGATTTCACTTTCAGATTTTTCATCATTAGTATATAGAAATGCCAGAGATTTCTGTGCATTAATTTTGTATCCTGCTACTTTACCAAATTCATTGATTAGCTCTAGTAGTTTTCTGGTAGCATCTTTAGGATTCTCTACGTATAGTATCATGTCATCTGCAAACAGTGACAGCTTTACTTCTTCTTTTCCGATTTGGATTCCTTTTATTTCCTTTTCTTCTCTGATTGCTGTGGCTAAAACTTCCAAAACTATGTTGAATAAGAGTGGTGAGAGTGGGCAACCTTGTCTTGTTCCTGATCTTAGTGGAAATGCTTTCAGTTTTTCACCATTGAGGCTGATGTTGGCTGTGGGCTTGTCATATATGGCCTTTATTATGTTGAGGAAAGTTCCCTCTATGCCTACTTTCTGCAGGGTTTTTATCATAAATGGGTGTTGAATTTTGCCAAAAGCTTTCTCTGCATCTATTGAGATGATCATACAGTTTTTCTTCTTCAGTTTGTTAATGTGTGTCACATTGATTGATTTGCGTATATTGAAGAATCCTTGCATCTCTGGGATAAATCCCACTTGATCATGGTGTATGATCCTTATAATGTGTTGTTGGATTCTGTTTGCTAGTATTTTGTTGAGGTTTTTTGCATCTATATTCATCAGTGATATTGGTCTGTAATTTTCTTTTTTTGTAGTGTCTTTGTCTGGTTTTGGTATCAGGGTGATGGTGGCCTCATAGAATGAGCTTGGGAGTATTCCTTCCTCTGCAATTTTTTGGAAGAGTTTGAGAAGGATGGGTGTTAGCTCTTCTCTAAATGTTTGATAGAAATCACCTGTGAAGCTATCGGGTCCTGGACTTTTGTTTGTTGGAAAATTTTAAATCACAGTTTCAATTTCAGTGCTTGTGATTGGTCTGTTCATATTTTCTGTTTCTTCCTGGTTCAGTGTTGGAAGGTTATTCCTTTTTAAGAATTTACCCATTTCTTCCAGGTTGTCCATTTTATTGGCATAGAGTTGCCTGTAGTAGTCTCTCAGGATTTTTTGCATTTCTGTGGTGTCTGTTGTAACTTCTCCTTTTTCATTTCTAATTTTATTGATTTGAGTCCTCTCCCTCTTTTTCTTGATGAGTCTTGCTAATGGTTTATCAATTTTGTTTATCTTCTCAAAGAACTAGCTTTTAGTTTTGTTGATCTTTGTTGTTTTCTTTGTTTCTATTTCATTTATTTCTGTTCTGATCTTTATGATTTCTTTCCTTCTGCTAACTTTGGCTTTTGTTTGTTCTTCCTTCTCTAGTTCCTTTAGGTGTAAGGTTAGATTGTTTACTTGAGATTTCTCTTGTTTCTTCAGGTAGGCTTGTATATCTATAAACTTCCCTTTAGAACTGCTTTTGCTGTAACCCATAGGTTTTGGATCATCGTGTTTTCATTGTCATTTGTCTCTAGGTATTTTTTGATTTCCTCTTTGATTTCTTCAGTGATCTCTTGGTTGTTTAGTAACGTATTGTTTAGCCTCCATGTTTTTGCGTTTTTTACGTTTTTTTCTTTGTAATTCATTTCTAATCTTATAGCATTGTGGTCAGAAAAGATGCTTCATATGATTTCAATTTTCTTAAATTTACTGAGGCTTGATTTGTGACCCAAGATGTGATCCATCCTGGAGAATGTTCTGTGTGCACTTGAGAAGACAGTGTAATCTGCTGTTTTTGGATGGAATGTCGTATAAATATCAATTAAATCTATCGGTCTATTGTGTCATTTAAAACTTCTCTTATTTATTTTCATTTTGGATGATCTGTCCTTTGGTCTATTGGTAAGTGAGGTGTTAAAGTCCCCTACTATGACTGTGTTACTGTCGATTTCCTCTTTTATAGCTGTTAGCAGTTGCCTTATGTATTGAGGTGCTCCTATGTTGGGTGCATATATATTTATAATTGTTATATCTTCTTCTTGGATTGATCCCTTGATCATTATGTAGTGTCCTTCCTTGTCTCTTGTAATATTCCTTATTTTAAAGTCTATTTTATCTGATATGAGTATAGCTACTCCAGCTTTCTTTTGATTTCCATTTGCATGGAATATCTTTTTCTGTCCCCTCACTTTCAGTCTGTATGTGTCCCTAGTTCTGAAGTGGGTCTCTTGTAGACAGCATATATATGGGTCTTGTTTTTGTATCCATTCAGCAAGCCTGTGTCTTTTGGTTGGAGCATTTAATCCATTTACGTTTAAGATAATTATGAATAGGTATGTTCCTATTACCATTTGTTTGTTGTTGTTGTACCATTTGTTGGGTTTGTTGTTGTAGATCCTTTTCTTCTCTTGTGTTTCCCACTTAGAGAAGTTCCTTTAGCATTTGTTGTAGAGCTGGTTTGGTGGTGCTGAATTCTCTTAGCTTTTGCTTGTCTGTAAAGCTTTTGATTTCTTCATGGAATCTGAATGAGTTCCTTGCCTTGCTAGAGTAATCTTGGTTGTAAGTTTTTCCCTTTCATCACTTTAAGTATATCATGCCACTCCCTTCTGGCTTGTAGAGTTTCTGCTGAGAAATCAGCTGTTAACCTTAAGGGAGTTCCCTTGTATATTATTTTTCGTTTTTCCCTTGCTGCTTTCAATCATTTTTCTTTGTCTTTAATTTTTGCCAATTTGGTTACTATGTGTCTCGGCATGTTTCTCCTTGGGTTTATCCTGTATGGGCCTCTCTGCACTTCCTGAACTTGGTTGGCTATTTCCTTTCCCATGTTAGGGACGTTTTTGACTACAATCTCTTCAAATACTTTCTTGGGTCCTTTTTCTCTCTCTTCTCCTTCTGGGACCCCTATGATGAATGTTGTTGTGAATGTGAATGTTGTTGCGTTTAATGTTGTCCCAGAGTTCTCTTAGGCTGTCTTCATTTCTTTTCATTCTTTTTTCTTTATTCTGTTCCACAGCAGTGAATTCCACCATTCTGTCTTCAGGTCACTTATCCGTTCTTCTGCCTCAGTTTTTCTGCTGTTGGTTCCTTCCAGTGTAGGTTTCATTTCAGTTATTGTATTGTTAATCTCTGTTTGTTCTTTAATTCTTCTAAGTCTTTGTTAAACATTTCTTGCATCTTCTCGATCTTTGCCTCCATTCTTTTTTTAAGGTCCTGTATCATTTTCACTATCATTATTCTGAATTCTTTTTCTGGAAGGTTGCCTATCTCCACTTCATTTAGTTGTTTTTCTGAGGTTTTATCTTGTTCCTTCATCTGGTACATAGCCCTCTGCCTTTTCATCTTGTCTGTCTTTCTGCGAATGTGGTTTTTGTTTCACAGGCAGCAGGATTGTAGTTCTTCTTGCTTCTGCTGTCTGCCCTCTGGTGGATGAGGCTATCTAAGAGGCTTGTGTAAGTTTCCTGATGGGAGGGACTGGTGGTGGGTAGAGCTGACTGTTGCTGTGGTGGACAGAGGTCAGTAAAACTTTAATCCATTTGACTGTTGATGGGTGGGGCTGGGTTCCCTCCCTGCTGGTTGTTTTGCCTGAGGCAACCCAACACTGGAGCCTACCTGGGCTCTTTGGTGGGGCTAATGACAGACTCTGGGAGGGCTCACGCCAAGGAGTACTTCCCAGAACTTCTGCTGCCAGTGTCCTTGTCCCCATGGTGAGCCACAGCCACACAGCCACCCCCCGCCTCTGCAGGAGACCCTCCAACACTAGCAGGTAGGTCTGGGTCAGTCTCCTATGGGGTCACTGCTCCTTTCCCTGGGTCCCGATGCACACACTACTTTGTGTGTGCCCTCCAAGAGTGGAGTCTCTGTTTCCCCCAGTCCTGTCGAAGTCCTGCAATCAATTCCCACTAGGCTTCAAAGTCTGATTCTCTAGGAATTCCTCCTCCCATTGCCGGACCCCCAGGTTGGGAAGCCTGACGTGGGGCTCAGAACCTTCAGTGGGTGGACTTATGTGGTATAAGTGTTCTCCAGTTTGAGAGTCACCCACCCAGCAGTTATGGGATTTGATTTTACTGTGATTGTGCCCCTCCTACCCTCTCATTGTGGCTTCTCCTTTGTCTTGGATGTGGGGTATCTTTTTTGGTGAGTTCCAGTGTCTTCCTGTCGATGATTGTCCAGCAGCTAGTTGTGATTTTGGTGTCCTCACAAGAGGGAGTGAGAGCGTGTCCTTCTACTCCGCCATCTTGGTTCCTCTCGATCATTTCCTTTGCTCTGCAAAAGCTTTTAAGTTTGATTAGGTCCCATTTGTTTATTTTTGCTGTTATTTCTTTTGCCTTGAGAGGCTGATGTAAGAAAATATTGCTATGATTTATGTCAAAGTGTATTTCACCCATGTTCTCTTCTAGGAGTTCTATGCTGTCATGTCTTACATTTAGGTCTTTAAACCATTTTGAGTTTATTTTTTGTATGGTGTGAGGGAGTGTTCTAACTTCAGTTGATATACATGTAGCCGTCCAGTTTTCCCAACACCACTTGTTAAAGAGACCATCTTTTCTCCATTGTATATTCTTGCCTCTTTTGCATAAATTAATTGGCCATGGGTGTGTGGGTGTAGTTCTAGGCTCTCTATTCTGTTCCATTGATCTATATGTCTGTTTTTGTACCAATACCAGGCTGTTTTGTTAACTGTAGCTTTATAGTATAGTCTGAAGCCTGGAAGGGTTATACATCCGGCTTTTTTCTTTTTTGTCATGATTGCTTTGGCAGTTCTGGGTCTTTTGTGGTTCCATATAAATTTTAGGATTATTTGTTCTAGTTCTGTGAAAAATGTCATGGGTAATTTGATAGGGATCACATTAAATCTGTAGATTGCCTTGGGTAGTATGGCCATTTTAACAATATTAATTCTTCCAATCCAAGGACATGGAATATCTTTCCATTTCTTTGAATCATCTTCAGTTTCCTTTATCAGTATCCTGTAGTTTTCAGCATATAGATCTTTCAACTCCTTGGTTAAGTTTGTACCCAGGTATTTTTTTACATGATTTTAAATGGGATTTTTTTAAACTTTCTGATATTTCATTGTTCATATAAAGAAATGCAACAAATTTCTGTATATTAATCTTCTATCCTGCTACCTTGCTGAATTCATTTATTAGTTCTGGTAGTCTTTGTGTGGAGACTTTGGGGTTCTCTATATAGAGTATCTTGTCATCTGCAAATAGTGACCATTTTACCTCTTCCCTTCCAATTTGGATACATTTTATTTCTTTTTCTTGTCTGATTGCTGTGGCTAGAACTTCCAATAATATGTTGAATAACAGTGGTGAGAGTGGGTATCTTTGCCTTGTTCCTGAATTTATTGGGAAGACTTTCAGCTTTTCACCATTGAGTATTATGTCAGCTGTGGGTTTGTTGTAAATGGCCTTTATTATGTTGAGATATGTTCTCGCTATACCCACTTTGATGAGAGTTTTTGTCATGAATGGATGTTGAATTTGTCAAATGCTTTTTCTGCATCTTTTGAGATGATCATGGTTTTTGTGTTTTCTTTTGTTGATGTGGTGCGTCACATTGATTGATCTGCATATGTTGAGCCATCCTTGCAACTCTGGAGTGAATCCAACTTGATCATGGTATATGATCCCTTTTATGTATTGTTGGATTCAGTTTGCTAATATTTTGTTGAGTATTTTCGCATCTATATTCATGAAAGACATTGGCCTGTCATTTTCATTTTTTGTAGTATCTTTGTCTGGTTTTGATATCAGGGTGATGCTGGCCTCATAGAATGAATTTGGGAGTGTTCCCTCCTTTTCAGTTTTTTGGAATAGTTTGAGAAGGTTCAGTATAAGTTCTTTATATGTTTGGTAGTATTCCCCAGTGAAGCGTCCAGTTCTGGACTTTAGTTTGCGGGGAATTTTAATCCTTGTTTTCCAGTTGTTTTTGTAGCTCTTCTTTGTTCATTTCTTTTTGTTTGTTATTCCTTTTGTGGTTTGATGATTTTCTTTTGTAGTATGCTTGAGTTCCTTTCCTTTTGGTTTGTGTGAATCTGTTGTATGGTTTTTTTTTTTTTTTTTTTTTTGCGGTACACGGGCCTCTTGCTGTTGTGGCCTCTCCCGTTGCGGAGCGCAGGCTCCAGATGTGCAGGCTCAGTGGCCATGGCTCACGGGCCCACCTGCTCCGCGGCATGTGGGATCTTCCCGGACCGAGGCACAAACCCGTGTCCCCTGCATCGGCAGGTGGACTCTCAATCACTGCGCCACCAGGGAAGCCCCTGTTGTATGTTTTTGATTTGTGGTTACCATGGGGTCAAGTATGTTGACCCATAACTAAATCTACTTGCTTTAAACTGATAGTCGTTCAAGTTCAAACACACTCTAAAATTTCTACATTTTTATACTCCCCTTACCCACATTTTGTGATTTTGATGTCCTATTTTACATCTTCATGCTTATCCTTTTACTGTTTATTGTATTGATAGTTAAAGTCACTTTTAAAAAAAATTAATTTATTTATTTGTGGCTGCATTGGGTCTTCACTGCTGCACGTGACCCTCTCTAGTTGCGGCGAGCAGGGGCCACCCTTCGCTGTGGTGCACGGGCTCATCGCGGTGGCCTCTCTTGTTGTGGAGCACGGGCTCTAGGGACATGGGCTTCAGTAGTTGTGGCACGCAGGCTCAGCAGTTGTGGCTCGCAGGCTCAGCAGTTGTGGCTTGTGGACTCTAGAGCACAGGCTCAGCCGCTGCTCGGCACGTGGGATCCTCCCAGACCAGGGCTCAAACCCGCGTCCCCTGCATTGGCAGGCGGATTCCCTTCCCTGTGCCACCAGGGAAGCCCTAAAGTCACTTTTACAATTTTTTAAGTTGTTTTTTAATCTATGTACTGGCTTATTTAAGTGATCGTCAATCTTTTTATGTATTTGCCTTTCCTATTATGATTTTCTCTTTCCTGTAGACTTTTGTCTTTCCTCTATTAGAGAAGACCCTTCAATATTTCTTTTAGGGTAGGGTTAGTATTGCTGAGTTCTTTTAGTTTTTGTTTGTCTGAGAAATGCTTTCTCTTTCCTTCTATTCTAAATGATACTTTTGCTGGGTAGAGTATCCTGGGTTGTAAGTTTTTCCCTTTCAGTACTTTGACTACATTCATGCTACACGCTTCTGGCCTGCAAAGTTTGTGCAGGGAAATCAACTGAGCCTTATGTGATTGGGGGTCCCTTTAACTGACTCTTTGTTTTTCTCTTGCTGCCTTTAGAATCTGCTCTTTAAATTTTGCTATTTTAATTATAATATGTTTTGGTCTGGGTCTCTTTGTGTTTATCTTTATTTGGGAGCCTCTGTGCTTCCTGTACCTGGATATCTGTTTCCGTCTTCAGGTTTGGGAAGTTTCCAGCCTTAATTTCTTCAAACGCATTTTTTTTTTTTTAGATTTTTATTACATTTTTTTTAACATCTTTATGGAGGTATAATTGGTTTACAATAGTGTGTTAGTTTCTGCTTTATAACAAAGTGAATCAGTCATACAGAAACATATGTTCCCATATGTCTTCCCTCTTGCGTCTCCCTCCCTCCCACCCTCCCTATCCCACCCCTCCAGGCTGTCACAAAGCACCAAGCCAATATCCCTGGCCATGCGGCTGCTTCCCACTAGCTATCTACCTTACTATGTTTGTTAGTGTGTATATGTCCATGACTCTCTCTCGCCGTGTCACAGCTCACCCTTCCCCCTCCCCATAACCTCAAGTCCATTCTCTAGGAGGTCTGCGTCTTTATTCCTGCCTTACCCCTAGGTTCTTCATGACATTTTTTTTTCTTAAATTCCATATATATGTGTTAGCATACGGTATTTGTCTTTTTCTTTCTGACTTACTTCACTCTGTATGACAGACTCTAGGTCTATCCACCTCATTACAAATATCTCAATTTCGTTTCTTTTTATGGCTGAGTAATATTCCATTGTATATATGTGCCACATCTTCTTTATCCATTCATCCGATGATGGGCACTTAGGTTGTTTCCATCTCCGGGCTATTGTAAATAGAGTTGCAATGAACATTTTGGTACATGACTCTTTTTGAATTTCGGTTTTCTCTGGGTATATGCCCAGTAGTGGGATTGCTGGGTCATATGGTAGTTCTATTTGTAGTTTTTTAAGGAACCTCCATACTGTTCTCCATAGTGGCTGAACCAATTCACATTCTAACCAGCAGTGCAAGAGTGTTCCCTTTTCTCCACACCCTCTCCAGCATTTATTATTTCTAGATTTTTTGATGATGGCCATTCTGACTGGTGTGAGATGATATCTCATTGTAGTTTTGATTTGCATTTCTCTAATTAATGATGTTGAGCATTCTTTCATGTGTTTGTTGGCAGTCTGTATATCTTCTTTGGAGAAATATCTATTTAGGTCTTCTGCCCATTGTTGGATTGGGTTGTTTGTTTTTTTGTTATTGAGCTGCATGAGCTGCTTGTAACTTTTGGAGATTAATCCTTTGTCACTTGCTTCATTTGCAAATATTTTCACCCATTCTGAGGGTTGTCTTTTGGTCTTCTTTATGGTTTCCTTTGCTGTGCAAAAGCTTTGAAGTTTCGTTAGGTCCCATTTGTTTATTTTTGTTTTAATTTCCATTTCTCTAGGAGGTGGGTCAAAAGGATGTTGCTGTGATTTATGTCATAGAGTGTTCTGCCTATGTTTTCCTCTAAGAGTTTGATAGTTTCTGGGCTTACATTTAGGTCTTTAATCCCTTTTGAGCTTATTTTTGTGTATGGTGTTAGGGAGTGATCTAATCTCATACTTTTACATGTACCTGTCCAGTTTTCCCAGCACCACTTATTGAAGAGGCTGTCCTTTCTCCACTGTACATTCCTGCCTCCTTTATCAAAGATAAGGTGACCATATGTGCGTGGGTTTATCTCTGGGCTTTCTATCCTGTTACATTGATCTATCTTTCTGTTTTTGTGCCAGTACCATACTGTCTTGATTACTGTAGCTTTGTAGTATAGTCTGGAGTCAGGGAGCCTGATTCCTCCAGCTCCATTTTTCGTTCTCAAGATTGCTTTGGCTATTCGGGGTCTTTTATGTTTCCATACAAAGTGTGAAATTTTTTGTTCTAGTTCTGTGAAAAATGCCAGTGGTAGTTTGATAGGGATTGCATAGAGTCTGTAGATTGCTTTGGGTAGTAGAGTCATTTTCACAATGTTGATTCTTCCAATCCAAGAACATGGTATATCTCTCTACCTATTTGTATCATCTTTAATTTCTTTCATCAGTGTCATAATTTCCTGCATACGGGCCTTTTGTCTCCTTAGGTAAGTTTATTCCTAGATATTTTATTCTTTTTGTTGCAATGGTAAATGGGAGTGTTTTCTTGATTTCACTTTCAGATTTTTCATCATTAGTGTATAGGAATGCCAGAGATTTCTGTGCATTAATTTTGTATCCTGCTACTTTACCAAATTCATTGATTAGCTCTAGTAGTTTTCTGGTAGCATCTTTAGGATTCTCTACGTATAGTATCATGTCATCTGCAAACAGTGACAGCTTTACTTCTTCTTTTCCGATTTGGATTCCTTTTATTTCCTTTTCTTCTCTGATTGCTGTGGCTAAAACTTCCAAAACTATGTTGAATAAGAATGGTGAGAGTGGGCAACCTTGTCTTGTTCCTGATCTTAGTGGAAATGCTTTCAGTTTTTCACCATTGAGGATGATATTGGCTGTGGGTTTGTCATATATGGCCTTTGTTATGTTGAGGAAATGTCCCTCTATGCCTACTTTCTGCAGGGTTTTTATCATAAATGGGTGTTGAATTTTGTCAAAAGCTTTCTCTGCATCTATTGAGATGATCATATGGTTTTTCTCCTTCAATTTGTTAATATGGTTTATCACATTGATTGATTTGCGTATATTGAAGAATCCTTGCATCTCTGGGATAAATCACACTTGATCATGGTGTATGATCCTTATAATGTGTTGTTGGATTCTGTTCGCTAGTATTTTGTTGAGGATTTTTGCATCTATATTCATCAGTGATATTGGCCTGTAGTTTTCTTTCTTTGTGACATCCTTGTCTGGTTTTGGTATCAAGGTGATGGTGGCCTCATAGAATGAATTTGGGAATGGTCCTCCCTCTGCTATATTTTGGAAGAGTTTGAGAAGGATAGGTGTTAGCTCTTCTCTAAATGTTTGATAGAATTCACCTGTGAAGGCATCTGGTCCTGGGCTTTTGTTTGTTGGTAGATTTTTAATCACAGTTTCAATTTCAGTGCTTGTGATTGGTCTGTTCATATTTTCTATTTCTTCCTGATTCAGTCTTGGCAGGTTGTGCATTTCTAAGAATTTGTCCATTTCTTCCAGGTTGTCCATTTTATTGGCATAGAGTTGCTTGTAGTAATCTCTCATGATCCTTTGTATTTCTGCAGTGTCATTTGTTACTTCTCCTTTTTCATTTCTAATTCTATTGCAGTATATTCTTATAACTTATTTATTTTTATATATAGTAGTTTGTACCTGTTAATCTCCTACCCCTATCGTCCCCTCGTCCCCCTTCCCCTTCCCACTGGTAACCACTAGTTTGTTCTCTATATCTGTGAGTCTCTTTCTTTTATGTTATATTTAGTAGGTGGTTTTAGTTTTTAGATTCCACATGTAAGTGATATCATACAGTATTTTTCTTTCTTTGACTCATTTCATTAAGCATAATACCCTGCAAGTCCATCCATGTTGCTGCAAATGGCAAAATTCATTCTTTTTTTCATGGCTGAGTGGTGTTCCATTGTGTGTATATTTTCTTTATCCATTTTTCTGTTGATGGACATTTAGGTTGCTTCCATATCTTAGCAATTGTAAATAATGCTGCTATGATCATGGTGTGTATGTATCTTTTCGAATTAATGTTTTTGTGTTTTCAGGTAGATACCCAGTAGTGAAATTGCTGGATCATATGGTAGTTCTATTTTTAGTTTTTTGAGAAACTTCAGTGTTGTTTCCTACAGTGGCTGCACCAATTTACATTCCCACCAACAGTGTATTAGGGTTCCCTTTTCTCCACTTCCTCACCAACATTTGTTATTTGTGTTCTTTTTGATGATAGCCATTCTAACAGGAGTGAAGTGTGATACATCATTGTGGTTTTGATTTGCATTTCTCTGATAATTAATGATCTTGAGCATCTTTTCCTGTGTCTGTTGGCCATCTGCATGTCCTCTTTGGAAAAATGTCTATTCAGGTCTTCTGCCCATTTTTCAATCTGGTTGTTTTTTGATGTTGGACTGCCTGAGCTGTATAAATATTTTGGATATTAAGCCCTTATCAGTTGCATGGTTTGCAAATATTTTGTCCCATTAAGTAGGCTGTCTTTTTATTTTGTCGATGGTTTCCTTTGCTGTGCAAAAGCTTTTAAGTTTATTTAAGTCCCATTTGTTTCTTTTTTCTTTTTTATTGGCAACTAATCAAGATGCTTTTTTTTTTTTTTTTTTGTGGTACGGGGGCCTCTTACTGTTGTGGCCTCTCCCATTGCAGAGCACAGGCTCCGGACGCGCAAGCTCAGCAGCCATGGCTCACGGGCCTAGCTGCTCTGCAGCATGTGGGATCCTCCCGGACCGGGGCACGAACCCGTGTCCCCTGCATCGGCAGGCGGACTCTCAACCACTGTGCCACCAGGGAAGCCCCGTTTTTGCTTTTTTTCCCTTTGCTGTAGGGGACAGATCCAAAAAAATATTGCTACGGTTTATGTCAAAGAGTGTTCTGCCTATGTTTTCTTCTAGGAGTTTTATAGCCTCCTGCCTTACATTTAGGTCTTTAATCCATTTTGAGTGTATTTTTGTATATGGTGTTAGACACTGTTCTAATTTCATTCTTTTACATGAAGCTGCCTGGTTTTCCCAGGACCATTTATTTTTATTTTTTCACGTTGCCCTGTTCTTTTTTTTTTCTTTTGAATTTTATTTTATTTTTTTTATATAGCAGGTTCTTATTAGTTATCTATTTTATACATATTAGTGTATATATGTCAATCCCCATCTCCCAATGCATCCCATCACCCCCCAGCTTTACCCACTTGGTGTCCATACGTTTGTTCTCTACATCTGTGTCTATTTCTGCCTTGCAAACCGGTTCATCTGTACCATTTTTCTAGATTCCACATATATGCATTAATATACGTTATTTGTTTTTCTCTTTCTGACTTACTTCACTCTGTATAACAATCTCTAGCTCTATCCACGTCTCTACAAATGACCCAATTTCATTCCTTTTCATGGCTGAGTAATATTCCATTGTATATATGTACCACATGTCTTTATCTATTTGTCTGTTGATGGGCATTTAGGTTGCTTCCATAACCTGGCTATTGTAAATAGTGCTGCAATGAACATTGGGGTGCATATGTCTTTTTGAATTATGGTTTTCTTAGGGTATATGCCCAGTAGTGGGATTGCTGGGTCATATGGTAATTCTATTTTTAGTTTTTTAAGGAATCTCCATACTGTTCTCCATAGTGGCTGTATCCATTTACATTCCCACCAACAGTGCAAGAGAGTTCCCTTTTCTCCATACCCTCCCCAGCATTTTTCGTTGGTAGATTTTCTTTTTTTTTTTTTTAATGATGGCTAGCACTTTTTAACAATCAAGTATTTTTTAACTAAAAGAAAAAGAGAGAGACCACTCTGGCTGTTTTGTAGGAAATAAACTTGCAGGCGGGACTGGAATAGAATCAGAGAGACCAGTTAGGAGGCTACTGGAGTATTTCAGGCAGAGAAGATGGTGGTTTGGATGGTGACAGCATAGAAGAATTGGTCCGAGTCTGGCTATAATTTGCAGGTTCTTGCTGCTGATTGTATGTGGAGTATGAAAAAGAGAGAAATCAAGGATTGCTCCAGAATATATCGCCTGCTCAATTGAAAGGGTAGAGGGACCTGTAGAGGCAAATGTGGAGTTTAGTTTGGGGCATGTTTGAGACACCTTTTAGACACCCAACTGGAGCCGTCAAGTTGGCATTGAGTCGTCAGCATATGGATGCACTTTGAAGTCATGAAGTTGAATGTGTTCACCAAGAGAGTGATGAGTCGAGATAGAGAAGAACTTTCTGGACTGAATCTTGAGGCAGCCCTAACTCTTGGAGGTCAGGGACATGAGGAGGAACCAGAAGGAAATTCTGTACAAACTAGAAGCCCCTGGAAACCTTGGAAATCAGCAAAGAGTATCTTAGCACTTGCTGCTTAAAGGGTGGTCCTTGGGGCAGGTGTATCAGCATCACCTGGAAACTTGTTAGAAATACAGATCCCTGGGCTCCACTGCAGAGCTGTTGCATCAGAATCTTTGGAGGTGGCATCCAGCGGTCTGTTTTAGCAATCTCTTGTGGTGATTTTTAAAAACTAAAGTTTGCAAAGCGCAGTCCTGGAGGATCGTGAAGAGTTGAGTTTGAAAGGCATTGTTGTGGAGCACTTGTTACAGATCTGGCCTCTGCTTTCCTTTGCCCTTTATCCTCCATATAGGAGGTCAGCAGGTGACCCAGTCTTCCACACTTGCTTCAGAGAGAGCGATCCTAGTGCAGGGCAGGGCACACATGGTGTGAGACAGGTGCCTGGCAGAGCAGGCTGTGCAAAGATCCAGGATAGGTGGTTAGAGGAAAGGTGGACACCTGAGCTCCTGAAGTGCCACAGTCCAGGGAGCATCTTAGAGTGGACATCCCAAGCAGGTGTATCTGTTTGTCTGAATTTGCCCTGGGGCTTGGATCTAAGGGGAAAACAAGTAAGGGAAGGCAGAAGCCTCCTGGTCAGTGTCTTTGCATTACCTATTCACTAGCTCCAGGCTGATTTTGAGAGCTCTGTTCGCCTGTGTGCATCACAGACTGCTGATGGGGATTTGCTAAGTGCATCAAAGGGGCCATACCTGTCTAAGATAGCGAAGATAAATAAAGGAAGAAGACTGGAGTCCCTCAGTGATTTAGAGATGTTAACAAGGCAGGCTGTGTGAAAGGTGCTAAGCCAGCATTTTAAACAGAGTGTGGCTGGGGCCCAGAGTGGTTCATCCGATCTGGTGCTGGCAGGAGAAGGCTTCGTTAGAAAAGGAGTTCTTGAACTTGAGTCCATGGTGTAATGCAGTAGGTCCATGAACTTGAGTGGGAAAAAAATGTATACTGGTCAAATTAGCATTTCCTTCTATTATGAATGTAGGCAGCAAACCACAATAGTATTAGCAGAACCTGTGACTCTGTTATCCATGTAAATCATAGATATTCTTTTTTTAATTACTAATTTACTTATTTTTGGTTGCGTTGGGTCTTTGTTGCTGCACGTGGGCTTTCTCTAGTTGTAGCGAGTGTGGGCTGCTCTTCGTTGTGGCGCACGGGCTTCTCATTGCGATGGCTTCTCTTGTTGCAGAGCACGGGCTCTAGGCACGAGGGCTTCAGTAGTTGTGGCACATGGGCTCAGTAGTTGTGTATGTCCTCTAGGGGTTCACCCTATGAGGGGTGCATGGGTCCCTCTGTTGTGGCAGGCTGTGTGGGTAGTTTGGTAGGCTTGATTGGCCCCGGGTTCAGTTGATTGCCAGGCCTTGCCTTGTGTGGGGGGTGCTAACCTCTGGTTGGTGGGACCAGGTCACGTGGTGGCTGACTGTGGAACCCAGGAGGCCCGGGACTAGTGCTAGGCACTGGTGGGCAGAGTCAAGGTCAAGGAGACTCTGGGGCTGTTGCCCACCCATTGGTGGGGGAACCCAGGTCCTGGGGCTAGTGCCAGCCTACTGGTAGGCAGAGCCAGATCCTGGAATCTAGTCCCAGTGACCAGGGGTCCCTGAGCTGGTGTTAGGTCGCTGGTGGGTGAGGCCCATTCCTGACATGGTTGAGTGCAGAGTCCAGAGCATCCTGAAGTTTGTGATGGCCTGCTAGTGGGTGAGGCCAGGCCCAGCTGGTCCTAGTGCAGGATCTGGCCTGCTGGTGGAGTGTCCGGGTCCATCGGCTGTGAAGCTGTGGTTTTCTTGCTGTTGGTGTCTGCTCCCTGGTGGGTGAGACTGGTCTGGAGGCTAGAGCAGACTCCTTGGAATGTGGGACTGTGGCCCAGGCACTGGTGCCTGCCCTTGAGTGGGTGGAGCTGGGCCCTATGGTGGGCAAGGCCATGTCCAGAGGTGGCTGGGGGCTCAGGGGGTCTCAAGGCAGCCTATCTGATGGTGGGTGGAGCTGTGTCCCCACCCAGTTAGTTGCTTGGCCTAAGGTATCCCAGCAGTGGTGCCTATAGGCTGTTGGGCCAGGGCCAGGCTGGGTGCTGGGGCTAATAAGCCAGAGGGAGGATTCCACAATGACTTGCCAGCACCAGTGTCCACATGGTAGAATGAGCTCCCAAGAATGGCTGCTGCCAGTGACTATATCCCTAGGGTGAGCTGCAGTTGCCTCCTGCCTCTCCAGGAGATTCTCTAAGAGCAGCAGGTAGGTCTGGCCCAGGCTCCTATATAATCACTGTTCCTGCCCTGGGTCCTGGAGCATGTGAGATTTTCTGTGAGCCCTTTGAGAGTGAAGTCTCTGTTTCCACCAGCCCTCTGGTACTCCTGAAAGTAAGCCCCTCTTGCCTTTTAAAGCCAAATGCTCTGGGTGCTCATCTTGCTAGTGCAGGACTCTTGGGCTGGGGAGCCTGACTTGGGGCTTGGAACCCTCTTTTGGGAGAACCTCTGCAGTTGCAATTCTCCCGTATGTCGGTCCCCCACCTGGGGGTATGGGACTTGGCTGTATTGTGACTCCGCCCCTCCTGCCCATCTTGTTGTGGTTCCTTCTTTATATTATCTTTAGTTGTAGAAGACCTTTTTGGTAGGTTCTGGTCTTTCCAAAGTGTCAACTTTGGAAGCTGATTAGAACAAGTCAACTGTAAAAAGACATTTATGAGATAATCACAAATGAGAACACTGACTGGATGTTAGTATGAAGGAATTATTGGTGAATTTTTTAGTGTGATAATGGCATTATTTTATCTCTTGAAGGTACATATAGAAATGTACAGATGAAGTAAGGTATCAGAAATTGCCTTAAAATAATTCATTCATAGGAGTATGTGTGGAAAAAGTGAGGGTTGGATAAGAGATGATACAACACAGTCCATGAGTTGATAATTTTTGAAACTGGGTAATGTGGATGTAGTTCATTATACTATTTTCTCTACTTTATGTGTGTTTAAAATCTTCCACTGAGGGGGAAAAAAAAGCAGGTATGAAAAGTACCTTGCACATAGCAGCAGCTCAATAAAGGATTGTTTCTGTAATCTAACAATGAGCAAACTGCACTTTAGAGAGGTTAAGTAACTTAACCTAAAGACACACGGGCTTGGCAAACATCAGTCTGATTCTCAGAGAGTCCTATGTGTAGGTAGCCCAGTTGGCAGCTATGATAATCACAAAAGCCACTCACTCAAATTGAATTTTTATTCCAAAGACTGTAATGGGTATAAAGACAACAGCCCAAACTGAAAACAATCTGCTTAACTGGAAATTAGAAGTAGTTCATTTGCAGGAGAGCAAACAGTGGGTGACAGCCTTGGCACTCTGATAAGTTATAACCAAGAAAGCATAAAAATAACCAATGTCCTTCTGATACACAATGTGGATGTGTAGCATTTACAGCAAATAACAGAAAGGAAAGGAAAAAAATCCACAGAATCCCCCAATTCAGAAATTAATATTCACTTAACAACACAGTGGTGAAGACTTTTGGTAGCAAAATTTTCACAATTCTTAAAATGGGAATCTTCAAAAGTACTTCGTTAAGTTCAAAAGCTAAAAAAACTGAAGAGGGAATAGTTACACTGGCTTAGAAGAGCTGCCGCCTGTCACGAAGATGACAATCAATCAGTCCTAGTTCCAAACACAGTGATAACCGGTGAACCTGACAAACCGAAGAGAGAGGCCGACTGGTGGGCACTGATGTCACTGATTGTACGGACACACTGGATCACTCATCACTAAGAGCCAACTCTAACAGCTACTGCTCCTCCTGACTGATGCCAAGGTTGCCTTTCTGCACCTCGAGCTCCTCAGCACTGACCATTGATGGGTCAATGGCCGCATATTTGGTTCCGTGGAATTGCAGCAAATGTATCTGCAGAAATGCAGAATAATTATTTTAAACAAACATCACTGTTGTGTATTAATGGTTTCTAGTTCTAAAATTACAGAGTCCTGGGGGAATGGGCAAGATAAGGTCAGGGGGTTAAAAGGTACAAAACTACCATGTATAAAATAAGCTACAAGAATATATTGTACAGCACAGGAAATACAGCCAATATTTTATAGTAACTTTAAATGTAGTATAATCTATAAAATTGTTGAATCACTATATAGAACACCTGAAACTAATATTATAAGTTAACTATACCTCAATAAAAATATATACAGTAAAACATTAGAGTAATACATACTAATTAGAAAAACTAGAAAACAGAAAAGTCAAAAAAATTTTAAAAACCACAATTTGGGGACTTCCCTGGCAGTGCAGTGGTTGAGAATCCGCCTGCCAATGCAGGGGACATGGGTTCAAGCCCTGGTCTGAGAAGATCCCACATGCTGTGGAGCAACTAAGCCCGTGTGCCACAACTGCTGTGCCTGTGCTCTAGAGCCCGCAAGCTACAACTACTGAGCCCGTGCGCCACAAATACTGAAGCCTGCATGCCTAGAGCCTGTGCTCTGCAACAAGAGAAGCCACCGCAATGAGAAGCCCGCACACTATGATGAAGAGTAGCCCCTGCTTGCTGCAACCAGAGAAAGCCCACATGCAGCAACGAAGACTCAATGCAGGCAAAAAACAAAAAAACACAAAAACAAACCAAAACCACAAAACCACTATTTGGGATCTTTGTTCCTCACTTAATATGTAACCAGTCTTTCCAGGTAACTACAAATTGTTATTAACATCTTAAATTGCCACATGCTGCTTCACCAGTAGGTGTTAATCCTTCCCCTCTGCTGCTACGAATCAGGTCCTTCCCATCCTCTAGCTGTTCTAACACCGTAATCACTATCTCTGGGAATCAAGTTTTTTTGTATTTATGATCCTCTCCTCAGGATCTGTTGCCACATGTGGAAAACAGGATCAAAGAACATGACTGGTTTTTTAAGCCTCTTGATAGTACTTGCCAAATTGCAAAGCAACCATTTCTCACCACTATTCTAATATCCATTTAAGCAGGTATTAGAAGAAGTAGTGTTTGTTTGTGTGCGTGTGTTTTTTTTTTTTTTTTTTTTTTTTTGCGGTATACGGGCCTCTCACTGCTGTGGCCTCTCCCGTTGCAGAGCGCAGACTCCGGACGCGCAGGCTCAGCGGCCATGGCTCACGGGCCCAGCCGCTCCGCGGCATGTGGGATCTTCCCGGACCGGGACACGAACCCGTGTCCCCTGCATCGGCAGGCGGACTCTCAACCACTGAGCCACCAGGGAAGCCCCTGTGTGCGTGTGTTTTAATGCATTAAAATTAGACCAAGAAGTCACTTCGTGGGATTCAGATTGACTCCATTTAAGTCTGGTGTCCTGCTCTGGCTGAATTCATTACATCCAGGAGCCAAGGTCCCATTGTACCAAACGACTGCTTCAGTGTGTGAGTTCAGGCCTGTGGTTCTTAGAAAAGGGAGAGTGGGCATAGAGTCCCTCAGGTGGCTCTAATATGCTTGAATTCTCCTGTAAGTTACTAATGTGGAGCAATGTATCAAGTCAATGCTTCATTCCTACAGAGAATTCTGTAGTTCTCTTACTCGACGACCAAAAAATAAAAGAAACTTTATGTTTCAAACCAGATTCTGTGTTCAAAGTGCTCTGGGATCCAACCTAGGACCTACCTGTACATAGAGATTCACCTCTGCACTTCTGCACAGGTAAGGGAAATTGCCTCCTGTTTTCAGGTGAGCCCTCCGGGCATTAGGATACAGTTTGTACATTTCTTCTTTAGCTTCAGTTGAAAGTGCACTCTGGTCAAACACCTTTAACAGAACATGAGGCCCAAACTGTTATTTCAATGTGTTCTTTGCATGTTCAGCAAAGTGCCGCCCCCCCGCCCAAACCTTACGCTAACCCCTACTCTCATCCTAACCCATACACTAACACTAACCCGTTGTCATACCCTAACCTGTACCCTAAACCGTACCCGTACCCTAACACGTACCCGTACCTTAACCCTAACCTGTACACTAACACTAACCCGTACCCTAACCCGTTGTCATACCCTAACCTGTACCCTAAACCGTACCCGTACCCTAACACTAACCCTTACCCTAACCTGTACACTAACACTAACCCGTACCCTAACCCGTTGTCGTACCCTTACCTGTACCCTAAACCATACCCGTTCCCTAACCCTAAACTTATCCTAACCTGTACCCTAATCCTAACCCGTACACGAACACTAACCTGTACCCTAACATGTACCCTAATCCATTGTCATACCCTAACCTGTACCGTAAACCCTACCCGTTCCCTAACCCTTACCCTAACCCATACACTAATACTAATCCGTACACTAACCCATACCCTAACACGTACCCTAACCCTAAGCCGTTGTCATACCCTAACCTGTACCCTAAACCTTACCCATTCCCTAAAACATACCCTAACTCTAAACTGTTGTCATACCCTAAACTGTACCCGCTCCCTAACCCTTACCCTAACCGTACCCTAATCCTAACCCGTACACTAACACTAACCGGTACCCTAATACGTATCCTAAACCTAACCTGTGGTTGGACCCTAACCTGTACCCTAAACTATACCTGCTTCCTAATACTAACCTAAACTTAACCTAACCCATACCCTAATCCTAACCTGCACACTAATACTAACCCATACCCTAACCCGTTGTCATACCCTAACCTGTACCTTAACCGCACCTGTTCACCAAACCTAACCCTAACCCTTACCCTAATCCTTACCCTTATCTGTACCTTAATCCTAACCTGTACAGCAACACTAACCCATACCCTAACACGTACCCGATCCCTAACCCATTGTCATACCCTAACCTGTACCCTAATCCTAACCCATACACTAACTGTAACCCGTACCATATCACGTATCCTAATCCTAACCTGTTGTCATACACTAACTGGTATCCTAAGCCGTACCCATACCCTAACCCTAACTATAACCCTAATCCTTACCCTAAACATACCCTAATCCTAACCCGTACACTAACACTAACCTGTACCCAGACACATACCCTAATCCGTTGTTGTACTTTAAACTGTGATCTAAACTGTACACGTTCCCTAACCCTTACGCTAACCCATGCCCTAATCTTAACCCATACACTAACACTAACTCATACCCTAACACATACCCTAATCCTAACCCGTTCTCGTACCCTAACCTGTACCCTAATCCATACCCATTCCCTAACACTAAACCTAACCATGACCCTAACCCTAACCCTTAACCTAACTCTTGTCCTAACGTATACCCTAATCCTAAACCATACACTAACACTAACCTGTACATTAACACATACCCTAACCCGCTGTCGTACCCTAAACCGTACCCGTTCGCTAACCCTAAACCTAACCCTAACCCTTACCATAACCTTACCCTAACACGTACCTTAATCCTAACCTGTACACTAACACGTACCCTAACCCGTTATCGTATGCTAACCTGTACCCTAAACCGTATCCGTTCCCTACCCTAAACCTAACCCTTACCTTAACCCATACACTAGCCCGTACCCTAACACATACCCTAACCCATTGTCATGCCCTATCCTGTACCCTAAACCGTACCCGTTCCCTAACCCTTGACCTTACTGTTAACCACACCAATATCCTAACCCGTACACAAACACTAACCCACACCCTAACACATACCCTATCTCTATCTCATTCTCATAGCCTAACCGGTACCCTAAACCGTACCCGTTCCCTAACGCTAACCCTAATCCTTACCCTAAACCTACCCTAACCCGTACCCTAATCCTAACCAATATACTAATACTAACCCATATCCTAACACATACCGTAAACCAAATCCCTTGTTGTACCCTAAACTGTACACTAAACCTCACCTGTTTCCTAATCCTAACTATAATCCTAAACCTTACGCCAAACCGTACCCTCATCCTAACCCATACACTAACACTAATCCGTACCCTAACACGTACCCTAAGCTTAACCTGTTGTCGTACCCTAACCTGTACCCTAAACTGTACATGTTCCCTAACCCATACCCTAACTCGTACCCGAATCCTAACCCTTACACTAACCCGTACCCTAACACGTACCCTAAGCCTAACCCGTTGTCATAACCTAACCTGTACCCTAAATCGTACCCGTACCCTAACCCTTACTCTAAACTGTAACCTAATCCTAAACCATACACTAAAACTAACACATACCCTAACCCGTTGTCGTACCCTTACCTGTACCCTAATCCTAACCCGTACACTAACACTAACCCCGTACCATAACACGTATGCTAACCCCAACCTGATGTCATACACTAACCTGTACCCTAAACCGCACCCGTGCCCTAACCCTTACCCTAACCCGTACCCTCATCCTAACCCGTACACTAACACTAACCCATACCCCAACATGTACCCTAACCCGTTGTCATATCCTAACATGTACCCTAAAATGTATGTTCCCTAACCCTAACACTTACCCTAATCCTTACCATAATCCTAACCCGCACACTAACACTAGCCCGTAACTTAACACATACCCTAACTCTAACCCGTTTTTGTACTCTAACCGGTAACCTAAACCTTACCCGTTCCCTAACCTTAACCTTAAACCTAATCCTAACCCTTATCCTAAGCTGGACCCTAATCCTAACCCATACACTAACACTAACCCATACTCTAAATTTAACCCATTGTTGTACACTAACCTGTACCCTAAACCATACCCGTTCTCTAACCCTAACCCTTACTCTGTTACTTGTACCCTGAATCTAACCCGTACACTAACACTAACCCGTACCTAAAACGTACCCTAATCCGAACCTGTTGTCGTACCCTAACCTGTATCCTAATCCATACCCGTTCCCTAACACTAACCCGAACCCAGACTCTAACCCTAACGCTAAACCTTACCCTAATCCTTACCCTAACGTATACCCTAATCCTAACATGTACACTAACACTAATCCATATCCTAACACATACCCTAACCCTAATCTGTTGTCATACCCTATCCTGTACCCTAAACCGTACCCGTTCCCTAACCCTTACCGTTAACCATACCGATATCCTAATCCATACACTAACACTAACCCCTCTCCTAATACATTGTCGTACCCTAGCCTATACCCTAAACCGTACCCGTACCCTAAACCTAACCATAACCCTTACCCTAACCCATACACTAATCCTAACCTGTACCCTAACACATACCCTAACCCGTTTTCGTACCCTAACCTGTACCCTAAACCATACCCATTCCCTAGCCCTAACCCTAAATCTCTTACCCTAACCCTTACCCTAACTCGTACGCTAATCCTAACTGGTACACTAACACGTACCCTAACACATACCCTAAACCTAACCCGTTGTCATATCCTAACCTGTACCCTAAACTGTACCCGTTCCGTAACCATAACCCTAACCCTTCCTGTAACCCTTATCGTAACACGTACCCTAATCCTAACCCATACACTAATACTAACCGGTACCCTAACACCCTAAGCCTAACCCGTTGTCATACCCTAACCTGTACCCTAAATCATACCCGTTCTCTAACACTAACCCTAATGTTAACCCTTACCCTAACTCGTATCCTAATCGTAACTAGTACACTAACACTAACCCATACCATAATACATACCCTAACCTTAAACTGTTGTCGTATGCTAACCTGTACCTTAAACCATACCCGTTCCCTAACTGTAACCCTAATCCTGACCCTTAACCGTAACACTTAACCCTAACCCTTGCCCTAACCCGTACACTAACACTAACCCGTAACCTAAAATGCAACGTAACCCTAACCCATTGTCGTACCCTAAACTGTACCCTAAACCATACCCATTCCCTAAGCCTAATCCTAACTCTAACCCTTACCCTAACCTGTAACATAAACCTAACCTGTACACTAACCCGTACCCTAACCCATACCCTAACCCTAAACAGCTGTCGTAACCTAACCTGTAACCTAAACCGTACCCGTTCCGTAACCCTAACCATAACCCTTACTCTAATCCTTACCGCAACCTGTACCCTAATACTAATTCATACACTAACATGTACCCTAATAGTACCCTAAACCTAACACGTTGTTGTACCCTAACCTGTACCCTAAACCAAGCCTGATCCCTAACCCTAGCTGTTACTCTAATTCGTAACCTAATACTAACCTGTACACTAACAGTAACCCGTACCCTAACACATACCCTAACCCTAAGCTGTTGTCGTACACTAACCTGTACCTAAACCTCACCCGTTCCCTAACCCTTACTCTAACCCATAACCTAATACTAACCTGTGCACTAACACCCATATCCTTACCCGAACCATACCCTAATCCTAACCCATACACTAACACTAATCTGTACCTAATAAGTACCCTAAGCTTAACCCGTTCTCTTACCCTAACCCGTACCTAAACCGTACCCGATCCCTAACCCTTATCCATGCACTAATCCTAATCTGTACACCAAAACTAACCCGTACCTCTAACACATACCCTAATCCTAACCCATGTCCTACACTAATCTGTATCCTAAACTCTACCCATTTCTTAATCCTAACCATAACCCTTACCCTTACCCTTACCCAAACTGTACCCTAATCCTAACCCGTACACTAACACTAACCCATATCCTAATACGTACCCTAACCCATTTTTGTACCCTAAGCCTATCCTAACCCTAACCTGTTGTCGTACCATAACCTGTACCCTGAACAATACCCATTCCCTAACACTAACCCTAACTCTTATCCTAACTTGTATCCTAGTCGTAACCAGTACACTAACACTAACCCATACCCTAAACTGTTGTACCCTAATCTGTACCTTAAACCATACCCATTCCCTAACCGTAACCCTAACTCTAACCCTTACCTTAACCCTAACCCATACCCTAAAACGTACCCTAATCCTAACCCATTGTCGTACCCTAAACTGTACCCTACACCATTACCCGTTCCCTAACCCTAATTCTAACTCTTACCCTAACATGTAACATAATCCTAACCCGTACACTAACACGTACCCTAACCCATTCTCGTACCCCTAACCCTAATCCTTACCCCAACCCGTACCCTAATACTAATTCGTACACTAACAGTAACCCGTAACCTAACACTACCCTAACCCTAATCCTCATCCTAACCCGTACCCTAATCCTAAACTGTACACTAACACTTACCCGTACTCTAACTCATACCCTAACTCTAATCCGTTTTCATACCCTAAACTGTACTCGTTTCCTAATCTTATACCTAATCCTAACTCTAACCCTTACCCTAATCCATACACTAACACGTAAGTTAACCCGTACCCTAACTCTAACCCGTTTTTGTACCCTAACCGGTACTCTAAATAAACCTGACAAGTTCCCTAACCCTAACCTTAACCCTAACCCATACCCTAAACCGTACCCATTCCCTAACCCTAAACGTTATCCTAACCCTTACTCGTACCCTAAATCTAACCCATACACTAACACTAACCTGTACCTAACACATACCCTAACACTAACACGTTGTCGTACCCTAAAGTGTACCGTAAACCATACCCGTTCCCTAACCCTTGCCCTAATCCGTACCCTAATCCTAATCTGTACACTAACCCATACCCTAACATGTACCCTAATCCTAACCCGTTGTCGTACCCTAAACCATATCTGTTCCCTACCCTAAACCTAACCTTTACTGTAACCCATACACTAACCCGTACCCTAATTCTAACCCGCAAACTAACCCATACCCTAACCCATACCCTAACCTGTATCCTAATCCTAACCAATATACTAATACTACCCCATACCCTAACACGTACCCTAGCCCAAATCCCTTGTTGTACCCTAAACTGTACACTAAACCGTACCTGTTCCCTAATCCTAACCATAACCCTAAACCTTACGCTAACCCATACACTAACACTAATCTGTACCCTAACACGTACCCTAAGCCTGACCTGTTGTCGTACCCTAAACTGTACCCTAAAGCTTACCCATACCCTAACTCTAACCCTTACCCTAACTGGTACCCTAATCCTTACACTAACCCATACCCTAACAAGTACTCTAAGCCTAACTCGTTGTCATACCCTAACCTGTACCCTAAACCTTACCTGTTCCTTAACCCTAAACCTAACCAAAAACCTTTACCCTCTTACCCAAACCATACCCTAATTCTAATCTGTACACTAACCCGTACTTTAACCCTAACCCGTCATCATACCCTAACCTGTACCCTAATCCATACCCGTTCCCTAACTGTAACCCTAAACCTAACCCTTACCCTGATCCATAAACTAATCCTAACCTGTACACTAACAGTATCCCATACCCTAACATGTACCCTAACCTTAACCCATTGTCATACCCTTACCTGTACACTAAACCATATCCGTTCCCTAACCATAATCCTTAACCTACCATACCCTAATCCTAACCCGTACACTAACACGTACCCTAAACTTAACCTGTTGTCCTACTCTGACCTGTACCCTAAACCACACCTGTTTCCTAACCCTAACTCTAACCTTAACTTTTATCCTAACTCTTACCCTAACTGTACCCTAACCTAACCAGTACACTAACACTAATCCATACCCTAAGACGTACTCTAAGCCTAACCTTTTGTTATACCCTAACCTATACGCTAAGCCATACCCATTCCCTAGCCCTAACCCTTACCCTAATCCTTACCCTAACCGTACCCTAACCCGTACACTAACACTAATCCATACTGTGACACATACCCTAAGCCTAACCTGCTGCAGTACCCTAAACTGTAACCGTACCCAACGCTAACCCTAACCCTTACCGTAACCCACACCATAATCCTAAACCGTAAACTAAAACTAACCCATACCCTAACATGTACCCTAACCCTAAACCGTTGTACCCTAACCTGTACCCTAAACCATACCCGTTCCCTAACCCTAACCCTATCTGTACCCTAATCCTAACCCATACAGTAACACTAATCCATACCCTAAGCCTAACCTGTTGTCGTACATAACCTGTAGCCTAAACCATACCCATTCCCTAACCCTAACGCTAACCCTTACCCTAACCAGTACCCTAATCCTAATGCATATGCTAATACAAACCCTTACCCTAACACGTGCCCTAACCAAAACCCATTGTACCCCAAACTGTACCCTAAACCGTACATTAAACCTTACGGTAACCCGTATCGTCATCCTAACCTGTACACTAACACTAACGAACACCCTAACACGTACGCTAACCCTAACCCATTGTCATACCCTAACCTGCACCCTAAACTGTACCCGTTCCGTAACCCTAACCCTAAACCTTACCCTAACCTAACCCGTACCCTAATCCCAATCCATACACTAACAATAACCCGTACCCTAACCCTAATCCATTGTCGTAGCCTAACGTGTACCTTAAACCATACTCGTTCCCTAACACTAACCCTATTCCTAATCCTTACTCTAACCCTTACCCTAATCAGCACCCTAATCCCAATCTGTACACTAACACCCGTAACTTAACACGTACCCTAACTCTAACCCGTTTTTGTACCCTAACCAGTACCCTAAATCTTACCAGTTCCCTAATCCTAACCTTAACCCTAACGCTTACCCTAACACTTATCCTAATCCTAACCCGTACCCTAACACTAACCCTTACACTAACATGTACCCTAACCCGTTGTTGTACCCTAACCTATACTGTAAACCATACCAGTTCTCTAACCCTAAACCTAACCAAAACTCTTACCCTAACCCTTACCCAATCCGTACCCTAATCCTAACACATACACTATACTAATCGGTACCCATAACATACCCTAAGCCTAACCTGTTGTACCCTAGCTTGTACCCTAAACCCTAGCCTTTCCCTAATCCTAACCCTAACCCTTAACCTAACCCTTACCAGAAGCCTTACCCTAACCCGTACGCTAACCCTAACCCGTACCTTAACACTAACTCGTACCCTAACATGTATCCTAACCATAACACGTTGTTGTTCCCTAATCTTTTCTCTAAACTGTACTCGTTCCCTAAGCCGTACCCTAATCGTAACCCATATGCTAACACTAACCCATTCCCTAACACGTACCGTAATCCTAACCCGTTGTCGTACCCTAACCTGTACCCTAAACAGTACCTGTTCCCTAACGCTAACCCTAACCCTAGCCTTATCCTAAACCTTACCCCAAACCGTACCTTAATACTAATTCATACACTAACACGTACCCTAACACATACCCTAAACCTCTTGTTGTAGTACCCTAACCTGTACCCTAAACCGTGCCCATTCCCTAACCCGTACCCGAACCCTTACCCTAACCCATACCCTAATGCTAACCCGTACACTAACACCCATACCCTAGCACGTACCCTAACACTAACCCGCTGTCATACACTGAACTGTACCTGTGCCCTAACCCTTACCCTAACACGTACCCTAACACGTACCATAACTATAACCCATTGTCATATCCTATCCTGTACCCTAAAACGTATACATTCTCTAACCCTAATACCCTAACCCTTACCCTAACCCATACAATAATCCTAACCCGTACACTAATACTAACCTGTAACTTAACACGTATCCTAACTCTAACCCGTTTTCATACCCTAACCGGTAACATAAACCTTACCCGTTCCCTAACCTTAACCCTAATCCTAACCCTTACCCTAACCAGACCCTAATCCTCACCTGTACACTAACACTGATCTGTACCCTAACACGTACCCTAAACCTAACCTGTTGTACCCTAAATTGTACCTGTTCCCTAACCCGAACCCTTACTCTTACCCTAATCTGTACCGTAATCCTAAGCTATACACTAACACTAACCCATACCCTAACACGTACCCTAATCCTAACCCATTGTGGTACCCTAACCTGTACCCTAATTCATACCCATTCCCTAACACTAACCCGGACCCAAACCCTAAACCTTACTCTAACCCTTTCCCTAATGTATACCCCAATTCTAACCCATACACTAACATGAACCCATACCCTAACATGTACCCTAACCCTAACCTGTTGTCATACTCTATCCTGTACCCTAAAACATACCCGTTCCCCAACCCTAACCCTTACCATTACCCATACCAATATCCTAACCTGTACCATAACTGTACCCTAACATGTTGTCACACCCTAACCTGTACCCTAAACTGTACCTGTTCTGTAACTCTAACCCTAACACTCACCCTTACCCCAACCGTCACCCTAACCCATACCCTAATCCTAACCCATACACTAACAATAACCTGTACCCTAAGCCGTACGCTAACACTAACCTGTACCACAACATGTACCCTAACCTGTTGTCGTACACTAAACTGTACCATAAACCGTATCAGTTCCCTAACCCTAACAATAACCCTTACCCGAACCGTACCCTAATCCGAAGCTGTACCCTAACGCTAATCCGTACCCAATCCCTAACCCTAACCCTAATCCTTACCCTAAGTCTTACCCTAACTTGTACACCAAAACTAACCCGTACCCTAACCCGTTATCGTACCCTAACCTGTACCCTAAACCGTACCCGTTCCCTAAGCCTAATCCAAACCCTTACCCTAACTTGTACGCTAATCCTAACCCATACACTACCACATACCCTAACATGTACCCAAAATCTAATCCTTTGTCATACCCTAACCTGTATCCTAAGCCGTACTCATTCTCTAACCCTAATCCTAACTGTTAATCTAAACATAACCCTTACCCTAACCCGTATCCTAATCCGTAAACTAAAAACCCATACCCTAACACATACTGTAACCCTAACCCGTTGTCATACCCTAACCTGTACCTGAAACCATACCCGTTCCCTATCCCTAACCGTTACCCTAACTCGTACCCTAATCCTAACCCATACGCTAACACTAATCCGTACCCTAAAATGTACCCTAACCTGTTGTCATACCCTAAACTGTAACCTAAACAGTACCCGATTCCTCACCCTAACCCTTACCCTAACTGTACACTAATCCTAAACCGTACACTAACACGTAACCTAACCTTAACCTGTTGTCGTGCCCTAACCTGTACCCTAAACCGTACCCATTCCGTAACCCAAACCCTAACCCTCACCCTTAACCTAACCCTTACCCTAACCCATGCCCTAATCCTAAACCGTACACTAACACTACCTTGTACCATAACACACACCCTAAGCCTAACCCGCTGTCAATACGCTAACCTGTACCCTAAACTGTACCTGTTCTCTAACCCTTACCCTAACATGTACCATAACCCATTGTACCCCAAACTGTACACTAACAGTAACCCATACCCTAACATGTACACTAACCCGTTGTCATATCCTAACCTGCACCCTAAACTGTACCATTCCCTAACCCTAACCCTAAAGCTAATCCTTAACCTAATCAGTACCCTAATCCTACTCCATACACTAACCCTAACCCTAACACATACCCTAAGCCTAATCCATTGTACCCTAACCTGTATCCTAAACAGTACCCGTTCCCTAAAACTAGCCCTAACTCTAACCCTTACCCTAACTTTACCCTAATCTTAAGACGTACCCTAACCCTAACACGTTGTTGTACCCTTACCTGTACCCAAACTGTACCCATTCCCTAGCCCTAACCCTTACACTAACCATTTCCCTAATACTAAACTGTACACTAAGACTAATCTGTACCCTAACACGTACCCTAACCCTAACACGTTGTCATACCCTTACCTGTATCCAAACCGTACCCATTCCCTAGCCCTAACCCGAACCCTAACACTAATCCTTACCCTAACCTGTACCCTAAACCTAACCAGTTGTCGTACACTAACCTGTACCCTAAACGGTAGCCATTCCCTAACCCTTACCCGAACCGTACACTAATCCTAACCCGTACACTAACACTAATCTGTACCCTAACACGTACCCTAAGCCTAACCCATTGTCGCACCCTAACCTGTACCTTAACCGTACCCATACCCTAGCCCTTAACCTAAACCTTATCCTAACCCATACTCTAATCCTAGTTCATAAACTAAAACTAACCCATACCCTAACCCATTGTTATAACTTAACCTTTACCCTAAACCATACCCATTCCCTAAACTTAACCATTACCCTATCTCTTGCCCTAACTGTACCCTAACCTAACCTGTGCACTAACACTAATCCGTACCCTAACATGTACCCTAAGCCTAACCCTTTGTCGTACCCTAACCCGTATCCATTCCCTAACCCTAACCCGTACCCTAATCCTAGCCGTACACTAACAGTAACCCTTTCCCTAACACATACCCTAACCCTACTCCCTTGTTATACCGTAAACTGCACTCTAAACCGTATCTGCTCCCTAGCCTGAACCTTAATCCTAAAACTAATCCTTACTCTAACACTTACCCTAACTGGTACTCTAACCTAAACTGTACATTAACCCATATCTTAACACGTACCCTAACTCAAACCCATTTTCATACCCTAACCTGTACACTAAACCGTACCCGTTCCCTATCCATAATCCTAACCCTTACCCTATCCCATAACCTAATCCTAAATCGTACACTAACACTAACCTGTACCCTAACCCTAACACGTTGTCATACCCTAGCCTGTACCCTGAACCATACCCGTTCCCTAACCCGTACCCTAATCCTAACCTGTACCTTAACACTAACACATTACCTAACACGTACCCTAACCCTAAACCATTGTCATACCCTAATCTGTACTTTAAAGCATACCTGTTTCCTATCCCTAACCCTTACCCTAACCTGTACCCTAATCCTAACCTGTACGCTAAAACTAACTCTTACCCTAATACATACCCTAACCCTAATCCGTTGTCATACCCTAACCTGCACCCTAAAGCATACCCGTTCCCTAACCCGAACACTAACCCTAATCCTTACCTTAGCACGTACCCTAACCCTAAACCGTTTTCGTACCCTAACCTGTACCCGAAACCGTACTGTTGCCTACCCATAAATCTAACCCTTACCCCAACCCGTACCCTAAACTGTACAGTAACACTAATACGTACCCTAACCGTTGTCAGAACCTTACCTGTACCCTAAACCGTACCCGTTCCCTAGCCATAACTCTAACAATAACCCTTACCCTAAACTTACTCCTATCTTAACACATACACTAACACTAATCCATACCCTAACCCAAACCCATTGTCATACCCTTTACCCTAAACCATTCGTGTACCCTAGCCCTAACCTTAATCCTTAACTGTACCCTAAGCCTAACCCGTACAGTAACACTAACCGGTACCCTAACACGTACCCTAACCCGAACCCTAATCGTAACCGAAACACTAAGACTAACATGTACCCTAACACGTATCTTAACCCTAAACTGCTGTCGTGCCCTAACCTGTACCCTAAAGTGTACCCATTCCCTAACCCTCACCCTAACCCGTACACTTACACTAACCTGTACCCTAACACATACCCTAAACCTAACCTGTTGTTCTACCATAATCTGTACTCTAAACTGTACCTGTTCCCCAACTCTAACCCTTACTCTTACTCTTAAACTTACTGTTACCTGCAGCAATATCCTAACCTGTACCCTAACACGTACCCTATCCCTAACCCCTTGTCATTCCCTAACCCTAAAGCTTACCCTAACCCATAACCTAATCCTAACCTGAACACTAACACTAACCAGTACCCTAATCCTAACACACTGTCATACCCTAACCTGTACCCTAAACCATACCTGTTCCGTAACCCTCACCCTTACCATAACCCTTACGCTAACATGTATCCTAATCCTAATCCACAAACTAACACTAACCTGTACTCTAACACTTACCCTAAGCCTAACCCATTGTCGTACCCTAAACTGCACCTGTTCCCTAACCCTAACCCTTATCTTAACCCGTACCCTAATCCTAACCCATACACTAAAACTAACGCGTACCCTAATCCGTTGTACCCTAACCTGTACCGTAAACCGTACCCGTTCCCGAACCCTAACACTAACCCTTACCCTAACACTTACCCTAACCCGTACCCTAAACCTAACCCATACACTAATAAACACTCACCTATACCATAACACACACCCTAACCCATTGTCCTACACTTACCTGTACCCATTCCGTAAACCTAACCCTAACCCTTACCCTAACTTTACCCTAATTCTAACCCGTACACTAACACTAATCCGTACCCTAAGCCTAACCCGTTGTCCTACCCTAACCTACACCCTAAACTGTACCTAACCCTAACACTAACCCTAATCCTTAACCTAACCCTTACACTAACCCATACCCTAATAATAAGCCGTAAACTAGAACTAACCCATACCCTAACACGTACCCTATACCTAACCCCTTGTCATTCCCTAACCCTAACCCTTACCCTAAAGCTTACCCTAACCCGTAACCTAACCCTAACCCAAACACTAACCAGTACCCTAACCCTAACACGTTGTCATAACCTAAACTGTACCCTAAACAGTACCTGATCCCTAATACTAGCCCTAACCCGTACAATGACCCTTAACCTATCCCGTACCCTAATCCTAACCCATACACTAACATTAACCCATTTCCTAAAACGTACCCTAATCCTATCCCGTTTTCGTACCCTAACCTGCACACTAAACTGTACCCATTCTCTAACCCTACCTCTAACTCTAAATCTAATCCTTATCCTAACCCTTACCCTAACTCGTACCCTAATCCTAGCCCGTAAAACACCACTAACCTGTAGCTTAACACGTACCCTAAACCATAGCAGTTCCCTAATCGTAACCCTTACCCTAATCATAACCTGTACACTAACACTAATCCATACCCTAAGACGTACCCTAAACCTAACCAGTTATCATATGCTAACCTGTACCCGTTCCCTAACACTAACCCCTTACCCTAACTCGTATCCTAATCATAACCAGTACACTAACACTGACACGTACTCTAACACATACCCTAAACTGCTGTCATACCCTAACCTGTACCTTATATAGTACCCGATCCCTATCCCTATCCCTAACCCTTATCTTAACCCTTACCCTAACTCATACCTTAATCTTAACCTGTACACCAACACTAATCTGCACCCTAACACATACCCTAAACTTAACCTGTTGTCCTACTCTAACCTGTACCCTAAACCGTACCCGCTCCATAACCCTAACCCTTACCCTAACCCTTCTCCTAACCTGTACCCTAATCCTAACCCATACACTAATGCTAACCCCATACCCTAACCCTTATCCTAAGTCGTACCTTAATCCTAACCCATACACTAACACTAACCCGCACCCTAACATGTACCCTAAACTTAACCCATTGTCCTACTCTGACCTGTACCCTAAACCATACCCGTTCCCTAACCATAATCCTTAACATACCATACCCTAATCCTAACCCGTACACTAACACTAACCCGCACCCTAACACGTACCCTAAACTTAACCCGTTGTCCTACTCTGACCTGTACCCTAAACCATACCCGTTCCCTAACTCTAACCTTAACCTTTATCCTAACTGTTACCCTAACCGTACTCTAATCAATACACTAACACTAATCCGTACCCTAAGCCTAACCCTTTGTCATACCCTAACCTATACGCTAAGCCGTACCCGTTCCCTAGCCCTAACCATAACCCTTACCCTAACCGTATCCTAATCCTAACCCGTACACTAACACTAATCCGTACCGTAACACATTCCCTAAGCCTAACCCGCTGCAGTACCCTAAACCGTACCCAACGCTAACGCTAACCCTTAATCTAACCCTTACCATAACCCACACCATAATCCTAAACAGTAAGCTAACCCTTACCCTAACACGTACCCTAACCCTAAACCGTTGTCGTACCCTAACCTGTACCCTAAACCATATCTGTTCCCTAACCCTTACCTTATCTGTACCCTAATCCTAATCCATACAATAACACTAATCCATTCCCTAACCTTACCCTAACCAGTACTCTAATCCTAACCCATATGCTAATACAAATCCTTACCCTAACACGTACCCTAACCCAAACCCATTGTACCCCAAACTGTACCCTAAACCGTACCCGTTCCTTAACCCTAACCTGAACCCTAAACCTTACGCTAACCTGTACCCTCATCCTAACCCATACACTAACACTAACGAATACCCTAACACGTACGGTAACCCTAACCTAACCTCTACCGTAATCCTAATCCGTACACTTACAATAACCCGTACCCTAACCCTACCTGTTGTCATACACTAACCTGTACCCTAAACTGCACCCATTCCCTAACCCTAACCTTAACCCTAACCCTTATTCTAACGCTTATTCTAATCCTAACCCTGACACTAACACTTACATTAACCCGTTCCCTAATCCTAACCCGTACACTACACTAATCGTTACCTATAACGTACCCTAAGCCTAACCCATTGTGGTGCCCTAACCCGTACCCTAATCCTAACCATACACTAACACGTACTCTAACACACAACCTAACCCATTGTCGTACCCTAACGTGTACCCTAAACCGTACACATTCCCTAACCCTATCCCTAATCCTAACACTAACCCTAACCCGTACCCTAATCCTAACCATAAACTAAAACTAACCCATACCTCTATACGTACCCTAACCCTAACTCATTGCCATACCCTAACTCATGCCCTAAACTATGCCCGTTCCCTAACCTTAACTCATACTCTTATCCTAACCCTTACACCAACACTAACACGTACCCTAACACATACCCTAAGCCTAACCCGTTGTCTAACCCTAACCCATACCCTCAACCGTAGCGATCCCATAACACTAACCCTTACCCTAACCCATACCCTAATTCTAACACATACCCTAACTCTAAACCATTGACGTACCCTTACCTGTACCTTAAACCTCACCCGTTCCCTGTCCCTAACCCTAACCTGTACCCTAATACTAACCTGAACACTAATAGTAACCCGTACCCTAACCTAACCCGTACCCTAATCCGTACACTAACAATAACCCACACCCAACACGTACCCTAACCCTAACCCATTCTCATACACTAACCTGTATCGTAATCTGCACCCGTTCCCTAACCCTAATCCATACCCTAATCATAACCCATACACTAACACTAACCTGTACCCTAACAAGTACCCTAATCCTAATCCGTTGTCATAGCCTAACCTGTACCTTAAACCATACTCATTCCCTAACACTAATCCTATCCCTATTCCTTACTCTAACCCTTACCCTAATCCTAATCTGTAACACTAACCCATAACTTAACAAGTACCCTAACTCTAACCTGTTTTCGTACCCTAACCAGTACCCTAAACCTTACTGGTTCCCTAACCCTAATCCTTACCCTAACGCTTATCCTAATTCTAACCCATACACTAATACTAACCCTTACACTACCATGTACCCTAACCCGTTGTTGTACCCTAACCCTAACCCATACACTATACTAATCGGTACCCATAACATACCCTAAGCCTAACCTGTTGTACCCTAACTTGTACCCTAAACTCTACCCTTTCCCTAATCCTAACACTTAACCTAACCCTTACCAGAAGCCTTACCCTAACCCGTACCCTAATCCTAACCCGTACACTAACACTAACCCATACCCTAACACATACCCTAACCCTTGTCATACCCTATCCTGTACCCTAAACCGTACCTGTACCCTAAACCGTACCCATACCCTAATCCTAACTCGTACCTTAACACTAACCTGTACCCTAACCATAACATGTTGTCGTTCCGTAACCTTTCCTCTAAACTGTACTCGTTCCCTAACCCATACCCTAATCCTAACCCATACACTAACACTAACCTGTTCCCTAACACGTACCATAATCCTAACCCATTGTCGTACCCTAACTGGTATCCTAAACCGTACCTGTTCCCTAATGCTAACCCTAAACTTACGCTAAACCTTACCCTAACATTAATCTGTACACTAACACGTACCCTAACACATACCCTAAACCTAGCTCGTTGTAGTACCCTAACCTGTAACCTAAACCATGCCCATCCCCTAACCCGTACCAGAACCCGTACCCTAACACTAACCTGCTGTCATACACTAAACTGTACCCTAAATTGCACCCGTGCCCTAACGCGTACCCTAATCCTAAACCGTATACTAACAATGACCCGTACCCTAACACATACCATAACTATAACCCATTGTCATATCCTATCCTGTACCCTAAAACGTATACATTCCCTAATCCTAACAACCTAACCCTTACCCTAACCCGTACAGTAATCCTAACCCGTACACTAACACTAACCCGTAACTTAACACATACCCTAACTCTAACCCGCTTTCATACCCTAACCGGTAACCTAAACCTTAGCCATTCCCTAACCTTAACCCTAACCCATATACTAACACTGATCCGTACCCTAACATGTACCCTAAACCTAACCTGTTGTCGTATTCTAAACTGTACCCGTTCCCTAATCTGAACGCTTACCCTAATCCGTACCATAATCCTAACCCATACACTAACACTAACCCATACCCTAACACGTACCCTAATCCTAACCCATTGTGGTACCCTAATTCATACCCGTTCCCTAATGCTAACCCGAACCCGGACCCTAAACCTTACCCTAACGTATACCCCAATCCTAACCCATACACTAACATGAATCCATACCCTAACACGTACCCTAACCTGTTGTCATACCCTATCCTGTACCCTAAAACATACCCGTTCCCCAACCCTAACCCTTACCCTTACCCATTCCAATATCCTAACCTGTACCATAACCATACCCTAACATGTTGTCATACCCTAACCTGTACCCTAAACTGTACCTGTTCTGTAACCCTAAGCCTAACACTCACCCTTACCGTCACCCTAACCCATACCCTAATCCTAACCCATACACTAACCCATACCACAACACGTACCCTAACCTGTACCCTAAACTATCAGTTCCCTAACCCTAACAATAACCCTTACCCTTACCCGAACCGTACCCTAATCCAAACCCGTACACTAACGCTAATCTGTACCCCGATAAGTACCCTAAGGCAAACCCATTACTGTACCCTAACCTGTACCTAAACCATACCCAATCCCTAACCTTTACCCTTACCCTAATCCTTACCCTAACCCATACACTATTCCTAACCTGTACACCAAAACTAACCCATAGTCTAAACCGTACCCTAACCCAAACCCTTACCCTAACTCATATGCTAATCCTAACCCATACACTAACACTACTGTGTACCCTAACACGTACCCAAAACCTAACCCTTTGTCATACCCTAACCGGTACGCTAAACCATACCCGTTCCCTAAACCTAACTCTAACCCTTACTCTTATTCTAACATATACCCTAACCCTAACCCGTACACTAACCTGTACCCTAACACGTACCCTAACCCTATCCCGTTGTCATACCCTAATCTGTACCCTAAGCCATACTTGTTCCCTAACCCTTACTCCAAACATAACCCTTACACTAACTCGTACCCTAATCTTAACCCATACCCTAAAACGTACCCTAACCTGTTGTCGTACCCTCAACTGTACCCTAAACAGTACCCGATCCCTAACCCTTACCCTAACTGTACACTAATCCTAAACCGTACACTAACATGTAATCTAACCTTAACCTGTTGTCGTGCCCTAACCTGTACCCTAAAGCGTACCTGTTCGCTAACCCTAACCTGCTGTCATACCCTAACCTGTACCCTACACTCTACCCATTCCCTAACCCTTACCCTAACCTGTATCCTAATACTAACCTGTACACTAACCCGTACCCTAAAACATACCCTAACTCTAAACCGTCATCATACCCTAAACTGTACCCTAAACAGTACCCGCTCCCTAATCCTAACCGGTACCCTAATACGTATCCTAAACCTAACCCGTGGTCGGACGCTAACCTGTACCCTAAACCGTACCCTAACACTAACCTAAACTTGACCTAACCCGTACCCTAATCCTAACCTGTACACTAATACTAACCCATATCCTAATCCGTTGTCATACCCTAACCTGTACCTTAACTGCACCTGTTCACCAAACCTAACCCTAACCCTTACCCTAACCCTTACCCTTATCTGTACCTTAATCCTAACCTGTACAGCAACACTAACCCATACCCTAACACGTACCCGATCCCTAACCCATTGTCATACCCTAACCTGTACCCTAATCCGTACCCATTCCCTAACCCTTATCCTAACCTGTACCCTAATGCTAACCCATACACTAACAGTAACCCGTACCATATCACGTATCCTAATCCTAACCTGTTGTCATACACTAACTGGTACCCTAAACTGTACCGATACCCTAACCCTAATTATAATCCTAATCCTTACTCTAAACATACCCTAATCCTAACCCGTACACTAACACTAACCTGTACCCAGACACATACTCTAATCCGTTGTTGTACTTTAAACTGTGATCTAAACCGTACATGTTCCCTAACCCTAACCCTTACGCTAACCTGTGTCCTAATCTTAACCCATACACTAACACTAACTCATACCCTAACATGTACCCTAATCCTAACCCGTTCTCGTACCCTAACCTGTACCCTAATCCATACCCGTTCCCTAACACTAAACCTAACCATGACCCTAACCCTAACCCGAAGCCTTACCCTAACTCTTATCCTAACGTATACCCCAATCCTAAGCCATACACTAACACTAACCTGTACATTAACATATACCCTAACCCGCTGTCATACCCTAACCTGTACCCTAAGCCGTACCCATTCGCTAACCCTAAACCTAACCCTAAGCCTTACCATAACCCTTACCCTAACACGTACCTTAATCCTAACCTGTACACTAACACGTACCCTAACTCCTTATCGTACGCTAACCTGTACCCTAAACCGTATCCGTTCCCTACCCTAAACCTAACCCTTACCCTAACCCGTACCCTAACACGTACCCTAACCCTAACCCATCATCATGTCCTATCCTGTACCCTAAACTGTACCCGTTCCCTAACCCTTGACCATACTGTTAACCACACCAATATCCTAACCTGTACACAAACACTAACACATACCCTATCTCTATTCCATTCTCATAGCCTAACCGGTACCCTAAACCATACCCGTTCCCTAACGCTAACCCTAATCCTTACCCTAACCCGTACCCTAATCCTAACCAATATACTAATACTAACCCATACCCTAACACATATCGTAAACCAAATCCCTTGTTGTACTCTAAACTGTACACTAAACCGCACCTCTTCCCTAATCCTAACTATAACCCTAAACCTTACGCCAAACCGTACCCTCATCCTAACCCGTACACTAACACTAATCCATACCCTAACACGTACCCTAAGCTTAACCTGTTGTTGAACCCTAACCTGTACCCGTTCCCTAACCCAACCCTAACTCGTACCCGAATCCTAACCCTTACACTAACACAAACCTGTACCCTAACACATATCCTAAGTCTAACCCGTTGTCATAACCTAACCTGTACCCTAAACCATACCCATACCCTAACCCTTACTCTAAGCTGTAACCTAATCCTAAACCCTACACTAAAACTAACACGTACCCTAACCCATTGTCGTACCCTTACCTGTACCCTAAACCATACCTGTTCCCTAACCCTAACACTAACCCTTACCCTAACCCGAACCCCATGCCATAACATGTACACTAACCCCAACCTGATGTCGTACACTAACCTGTACCCAAAACCTCACCAGTTCCCTAACCCTTACTCTAACCCGTAACCTAATACTAACCTGTGCACTAACACTAACCCGTACCCTAATACGTACCCTAACACTAACCCGTACCCTTACCCGAACCATACCCTAATCCTAACCCATACACAAACACTAATCTGTACCCTAATAAGTACCCTAAGCCTAACCCGTTCTCTTACCCTAACCCGTACCCGATCCCTAACCCTTACCCATGCACTAATCCTAATCTGTACACCAAAACTAACCCATACCCCTAACACATACCCTAACCCTAACCCATGTCCTACACTAACCTGTATCCTAAACTCTACCCATTTCCTAATCCTAACCATAACCCTTACCCTTATCCAAACTGTACCCTAATCCTAACCCGTACACTAACACTAACTCATACTCTAATACGTACCCTAAACCTAACCCATTTTCGTACCCTAACCTGTACCCTAAACCATACCCATACCCTAACCCTATCCTAACCCTAACCTGTTGTCATACCCTAACCTGTACCCTAAACGATACCCATTCCCTAACACTAACCCTAACCCTTACCCTAACTTGTATCCTAGTCGTAACCAGTACACTAACACTAACCCATACCCTAAACAGTTGTACCCTAATCTGTACCTTAAGCCATACCCATTCCTTAACTGTAACCCTAACTCTAACCCTTACCTTAACCCTAACCCATACCCTAAAACGTACCCTAATCCTAACCCATTGTCGTACCCTAAACTGTACCCTACACCATTACCTGTTCCCTAACCCTAATTCTAACCCTTACCCTAACATGTAACATAATCTAACCCATATACTAACACGTACCCTAACCCGTTCTCGTACCCCTAACCCTTACCCCAACCCGTACCCTAATACTAATTCATACACTAACAGTAACCCGTAGTCTAACAGTACCCTAACCCTAATCCTCATCCTAACCCGTATCCTAATCCTAAGCCATACACTAACACTTACCCGTACCCTAACTCCTACCCTAATCCATTTTCATACCCTAAACTGTACTCGTTCCCTAATCTTATACCTAATCCTAACTCTAACCTTTACCCTAATCCGTACACTAACACGTAAGTTAACATGTACCCTAACTCTAACCCGTTTTTGTACCCTAACCGGTACTCTAAATAAACCTGACAAGTTCCCTAACCCTAACCTTAACCCTAACCCGTACCCTAAACCGTACCCATTCCCTAACCCTAAACGTTATCCTAACCCTTACTCGTGCCCTAAAACTAACCCATACACTAACACTAACCTGTACCTAACACATACCCCAACACTAACCCGTTGTCGTACCCTAAACTGTACCGTAAACCGTACCCGTTCCCTAACCCTTACCCTAACCCTTGCCCTAATCCGTACCCTAATCGTAACCTGTACACTAACCCATACCCTAACATGTACCCTAATCTAACCCCTTGTCGTACCCTAAACCGTATCCGTTCCCTACCCTAATCCTAACCTTTAGCGTAACACATTCACTAACCCGTACCGTAATTCTAACCCGTAGACTAACCCAAACCCTAACCCATACCCTAACCTGTATCCTAATCCTAACCAATATACTAATACTACCCCATACCCTAACACGTACCCTAGCTCAAATCCCTTGTTGTACCCTAAACTGTACACTAAACCATACCTGTTCCCTAATCCTAACCATAACCCTAAACCTTACGCTAACCCATACACTAACACTAATCTGTACCCTAACACGTACCCTAAGCCTGACCTGTTGTACCCTAAACTGTACCCTAAAGCTTACCCATACCCTAATTCTAACCCTTACCCTAACTGGTACCCTAATCCTAATCCTTAACACTAACCCATACCCTAACAAGTACTCTAAGCCTAACTCTTTGTCGTACCCTAACCTGTACCCTAAACCTAACCAAAAACCCTTACCCTAACTCTTACCCAAACCATACCCTAATCCTAATCTGTACACTAACCCATACCCTAACACATACCCTAACTGTAACCCATATCTGTTCCCTAACTGTAACCCTAAACCTAACCCTTGCCCTGATCCATAAACTAATCCTAACCTGTACACTAACACTAACCCATACCCTAACATGTACCCTAACCTTAACCCATTGTCGTACCCTTACCTGTACCCTAAACCACATCCATTCCCTAACCATAACTCTTAACCTACCGTACCCTAATCCTAACCCGTACACTAACACTAATCCTCACCCTTACACTAACCCTTATCCTAACCCATACCGTAAGCCTGTCCTGTTGTCATACCCTAACCTGTACCCTAAACCGTACCTGTTCCCTAACCCTAACACTAACCCTTACGCTAATCCATACCCTAATCCTAACCCGTACACTAACCCGCACCCTAACACGTACCCTAAACTTAACCTGTTGTCCTACTCTGACCTGTACCCTAAACCATACCCATTTCCTAGCCCTAACCTTAACCCTAACTCTTACCCTAACCGTACCCTAACCTAACCAGTACACTAACACTAATCCGTACCCTAAGACGCACTCTAAGCCTAACCTTTTGTCATACCCTAACCTATACGCTAAGCCATACCCATTCCCTAGCCCTAACCCTAATCTTTACCCTAACCGTACCCTAATCCTAACCCATACACTGACACTAATCTGTACCGTAACATGTACCCTAAGCCTAACCTGCTGCAGTACCCTAAGCCGTAACCGTACCCAATGCTAACCCTAACCCTTAATCTAACCCTTACCGTAACCCACACCATAATCCTAAACCGTAAACTAAAACTAACCCATACCCTAACATACCCTAACCCTAAACCGTTGTTGTACCCTAACCTGTACCCTTACCTTATCTGTATCCTAATCCTAACCCATACGATAACACTAATCCATACCCTAAGCCTAACCCGTTGTTGTACATAACCTGTAGCCTAAACCATACCCGTTCCCTAACCCTAACGCTAACCCTTACCCTAACCAGTACCCTGATCCTAACACATATGCTAATACAAACCCTTACCCTAACACGTACCCTAACCAAAACCCATTGTACCCCAAACTGTACCCTAAACCGTTTCCTAACCCTAAACTGAACCCTAAACCTTACACTAACCCGTATCCTCATCCTAACCTGTACACTAATACTAACAAACACCCTAACATGTATGCTAACCCTAACCCTAAACCTTACCCTAACCTAACCCATACCCTAAAACATATCATAACCCTAACCCGTTCTCATACACTAACCTGTACTCTAAACCACACCCGTTCCCTAACCCGTATCCTAATCATAACCCATACGCTAACACTAACCTGTACCCTAACAAGTACCCTAACCCTAATCCGTTGTCGTAGCCTAACATGTACCTTAAACCGTTCTCGTTCCCTAACACTAACCCTATTCCTAATCCTTACTCCAACCCTTACTCTAATCCACACCCTAATCCTAATCTGTACACTAACACTAACCCGTAACTTAACACATACCCTAACTCTAACCCGTTTTCGTAGCCTAATCAGTACCCTAAACCTTTTGGTTCCCTAACCTTAACCCTAACCCTTACCCTAACGCTTATCTTAATCCTAACCCGTACACTAACACTAACCCTTACACTAACATGTACCCTAACCCGTTGTTGTACCCTAACCTATACTGTAAACCATACCAGTTCTCTAACCCTAAACCTAACCAAAACCCTTACCCTAACCCTTACCTGATCCATACCCTAATCCTAACCTGTACACTATACTAATTGGTACCCATAACATACCCTAAGCCTAACCTGTTGTCGTATCCTAACTTGTACCCTAAACCCTATCCTTTCCCTAATCCTAACCCTAACCCTTAACCTAACCCTTACCAGAAGCCTTACCCTAACCCGTACCCTAACCCTAACCCATACCTTAACACTAACTCGTACCCTAACTATAACATGTTGTCGTTCCCTAATCTTTTCTCTAAACTGTACTCGTTCCCTAAGCCGTACCCTAATCCTAACCCATACGCTAACACTAACCCATTCCCTAACACGTACCGTAATCCAAACCCATTGTCGTACCCTAACCTGTACCCTAAACAGTACCTGTTCCCTAACGCTAACCCTAACTCTAGCCTTATGCTAAACCTTACCCCAAACCGTACCTTAATACTAATCCGTACACTAACACGTACCCTAACACATACCGTAAACCTAGCTCGTTGTAGTACCCTACCGTGCCCATTCCCTAACCCGTACACTAACACCCATACCCTAACACGTACCCTAACACTAACCCACTGTCATACACTGAACTGTACCTGTGCCCTAACCCTTACCCTAACGTGTACCCTAACATGTACCATAACTATAACCCATTGTCATATCCTATCCTGTACCCTAAAACGTATACATTCCCTAACCCTAATACCCTAACCCTTACCCTAACCCGTACACTAACACTAACCTGTAACTTAACACGTACCCTAACTCTAACCCGTTTTCATACCCTAACCGGTAACGGAAACCTTACCTGTTCCCTAACCCTAACCCTAAGCCTAATCCTAACCCGTACACTAACACTGATCTGTACCCTAACACATACCCTAAACCTAACCCATTGTCGTACCGTAAACTGTACCTGTTCCCTAACCCGAACCCTTACTCTTACCCTAATCTGTACCGTAATCCTAAGCTATACACTAACACTAATCCATACCCTAACACGTGCCCTAATCCTAACCCATTGTGGTACCCTAACCTGTACCCTAATCCATACCCGTTCCCTAACACTAACCCGGACCCAAACCCTAAACCTTACTCTAACCCTTTCCCTAATGTATACCCCAATTCTAACCCATACACTAATACGAACCCATACCCTAACACGTACCCTAACCCTAACCTGTCATCATCCCTATCCTGTACCCTAAAACACACCTGTTCCCCAACCCTAACCCTTACCATTACCCGTACCAATATCCTAACCCATACCATAACTGTACCCTAACATGTTGTCATACCCTAACCTGTACCCTAAACTGTACCTGTTCTGTAACCCTAACCCTAACACTCACCCTTACCCCAACCATCACCCTAACCCGTACCCTAATCCTAACCCATACACTAACAATAACCTGTACCCTAAGCCGTACACTAACACTAACCCGTACCACAACATGTACCCTAACCCTAACCTGTTGTCATACACTAACCTGTACCCTAAACAGTATCAGTTCCCTAATCCTAACAATAACCCTTACCCGAACCGTACCCTAATCCGAAGCTGTACACTAACGCGAATCCGTACCCAATCCCTAACCCTAACCCTAATCCTTACCCTAAGTCTTACCCTAACCTGTACACCAAAACTAACCCGTACCCTAACCCATTATCGTACCCTAACCTGTACCCTAAACCGTACCCTTACCCTAACTTGTACGCTAATCCTAACCCATACACTACCACATACCCTAACATGTACCCAAAACCTAATCCTTTGTCATACCCTAATCTGTACCCTAAGCCATACTCGTTTTCTAACCCTAATCCTAACCCTTAATCTAAACATAACCCTTACCCTAACCCCTATCCTAATCCATAAACTAAACACCCATACCCTAACACGTGCCATAACCCTAACCTGTTGTCATACCCTAACCTGTACCTTAAACCGTACCCGTTCCCTATCCCTAACCATTACCCTAACTCGTACCCTAATCCTAACCCATACGCTAACACTAACCGATACCCTAAAATGTACCCTAACCCGTTGTCGTACCCTAAACTGTAACCTAAACAGCACCCGATTCCTCACCCTAACCCTTACCCTAACCGTACACTAATTCTAAACCATACACTAACACGTAACCTAACCTTAACCTGTTGTCGTGCCCTAACCTGTACCCTAAAGCATACCTGTTCGCTAACCCTAACCTGCTGTCATACCCTATCCTGTACCCTAAACCGTACCCATTCCGTAACCCAAACCCTAACCCTCACCCTTAACCTAACCCTGACCCTAACCCGTGCCCTAATCCTAAACCATGCACTAACACTACCCTGTACCATAACACACACCCTAAGCCTAACCCGCTGTCAGTACACTAACCTGTACCCTAAACTGTACCTGTTCCCTAACCCTTTCCCTTACCCTAACACGTACCGTAAGCCTAACCCGTTTTCATATCCTAATCTGTACCTTAAACCGTGCCTGTTCCCTCTTACCCTAACATGTACCATAACCCATTGTTGTATCCCAAACTGTACACTAACACTAACCCATACCCTAACATGTACACTAACCCGTTGTCGTACCCTAACCTGCACCCTAAACTGTACCATTCCCTAATCCTAAAGTTAATCCTTAACCTAATCAGTACCCTAATCCTACTCCATACACTAACACTAACCCGTACCCTAACACATACCCTAAGCCTAATCCATTGTACCCTAACCTGTACCCTAAACCGTACCCGTTCCCTAAAACTAACCCTAACTGTAACCCTTACCCTAAACCTTACCCTAACTTTACCCTAATCTTAAGACGTACCCTAACTCTAACACATTGTTGTACCCTTACCTGTACCCAAACTGTACCTGTTCCCTAGCCCTAATCCTTACACTAACCATTTCCCTAATACTAAACTGTACACTAAGACTAATCTGTACCCTAACACGTACCCTAACCCTAACACGTTGTCATACCCTTACGTGTATCCAAACCATACCCATTCCCTAGCCCTAACCCTAACCCGTACCCTAAACCGTACCCGTTCCCTAACCCTTACCCAAACCGTACCGTAATACTAACCCGTACACTAACACTAATCTGTACCTTAACACGTACCCTAAGCCTAACCCATTGTCGTACCCTAACCATACCCTAACCCTAACACTAATCCTTAACCTAAACCTTACCCTAACCCATACTCTAATCCTAGTTCATAAACTAGAACCCATATCCTAACCCATTGTCATAACCTAACCTTTACCCTAAACCATACCCATTCCCTAAACTTAACCATTACCCTATCCCTTGCCCTAACTGTACCCTAACCTAAACTGTGCACTAACACTAATCCGTACCCTAACATGTACCCTAAGCCTAACCCTTTGTCATACCCTAACCCGTACCCTAAACCATACCCATTCCCTAACCCTAACCCTTACCCTAACCAGTATTCTAATCCTAGCCGTACACTAACCCTTTCCCTAACACGTACCCTAACCCTACTCCCTTGTTATACCGTAAACTGCACTCTAAACCGTATCTGCTCCCTAACCTGAACCTTAATCCTAAAACTAATCCTTACTCTAACACTTACCCTAACTGGTACTCTAACCTAAACTGTACATTAACCCATACCTTAACACGTACCCTAACTCAAACCCGTTTTCATACCCTAACCTGTACACTAAACCGTACCCGTTCCCTATCCATAACCCTAACCCTTACTCTATCCCATAACCTAATCCTGAATCGTACACTAACACTAACCCGTACCCTAACCCTAACACGTTGTCATACCCTAACCTGTACCCTGAACCATACCCGTTCCCTAACCCGTACCCTAATCCTAACCTGTACCTTAACACTAACACATTACCTAACATGTACCCTAACCCTAAACCATTGTCGTACCCTAACCTGTATTTTAAACCATACCCATTTCCTATCCCTGACCCTTACCCTAACCTGTACCCTAATCCTAACCTGTACGCTAAAACTAACTCTTACCCTAACACATACCCTAACCCTAATCCGTTGTCATACCCTAACCTGTACCCTAAAGCGTACCCGTTCCCTAACCCGAACACTAACCCTAATCCTTACCCTAACCCGTACCCTAATCTTAACCCGTACACTAACCCTAAGCCTTACCTTAGCATGTACCCTAACCCTAAACCGTTTTCGTACCCTAACCTGTACCCGAAACCGTACTGTTGCCTACCCATAAATCTAACCCTTACCCCAACCCGTACCCTAAACCATACAGTAACACTAATACGTACCATAACCGTTGTCAGAACCTTACCTGTACCCTAAACCGTACCTGTTCCCTAACCATAACTCTAACAATAACCCTTACCCTAAACTTACTCCTATCTTAACACGTACACTAACACTAATCCATACTCTAACACGTGCCCTAACCCAAACCCGTTGTCATACCCTTTACCCTAAACCATTCGCGTACCCTAGCCCTAACCTTAATCCTAACCCTTACCTTAACCGTACCCTAAACCTAACCCGTACAGTAACACTAACCGGTACCCTAACACGTACCCTAACCCAAACCCTAATCGTAACCGAAACACTAAGACTAACATGTACCCTAACACGCATCTTAACCCTAAACTGCTGTCGTCCCCTAACCTGTACCCTAAAGTGTACCCGTTCCCTAACCCTCACCCTCACCCTAACCTGACCCTAAATGGTGCCCTATTCCTAACCCGTACCCTAACACATACCCTAAACCTAACCTGTTGTTCTACCATAATCTGTACCCTAAACCGTAGCCGTTCCCCAACCCTAACCCTTACTCTTACTCTTAAACTTACCATTACCCGCACCAATATCCTAACCCATACACTAACACTAACCCATACCCTAACACGTACCCTATCCCTAACCCCTTGTCATTCCCTAACCCTGAAGCTTACCCTAACCCGTAACCTAATCCTAACCTGAACACTAACACTAACCAGTACGCTAGTCGTAACACACTGTCGTACCCTAACCTGTACCCTAAACCATACCTGTTCCGTAACCCTCACCATAACCCTTACACTAACACGTATCCTAATCCTAACCCAAAAACTAACACTAACCCATACTCTAACACTTACCCTAAGCCTAACCCGTTGTCGTACCCTAAACTGCACCTGTTCCCTAACCCTTACCCTAATCCTAACCCATACACTAAAACTAACGGGTACCCTAACCCGTTGTTGTACCCTAACCTGTACCGTAAACCGTACCCATTCCCGAACCCTAACACTAACCCTTACCCTAATCCTAACCCATACACTAACAAACACTCACCTATACCATAACACATACCCTAACCCATTGTCGTATACTTACCTGTACCCGTTTCCTAAACCTAACCCTTACCCTAACTTTACCCTAATTCTAATCCGTACACTAATCCGTACCCTAACACGTACCCTAAGCCTAACCCGTTGTCCTACCCTAACCTACACCCTAAACCATATCTAATCCTAACACTAACCCTAATCCTTAACCTAACCCTTACACTAACCCATACCCTAATAATAAACCGTAAACTAGAACTAACCCATACCCTAACACGTACCCTATACCTAACCCCTTATCATTCCCTAACCCTAGCCCTAACCCTTACCCGTAACCTAACCCTAACCCGAACACTAACCAGTACCCTAATCCTAACACGTTGTCATACCCTAACATATACCCTAAACCATTCCCACTCCCTAACCATAATCCTAACCTTAACCTTAACAGTACCCTAATCCTACCCCGTATACAAACACTAATCCATACCTTAACAAGTACCCTAAACCTAACCCATTGTAGTACCTTTACCTGTATCCTAAACCGTACCCTAATTCTAACCCATATACTAACCCTTACCCTAACACGGACCCTAACCCAAACCCATTGTTGTACCCCAAACTGAACCCTAAACCGTACCCTAACCCGAACCCCTGTCCTAACCTGTACACTAACACTAACCCATACCCTAACACGTACGCTAACCCTAACCTGTTGTCGTAACCTAACCTGCACCCTAAACCTTACCGGTTCCCTAACCTTAAACCTAAACCTAACCCATACCCTAAACCTAACCCATACACTAACACGTACCCTAACCCGTTTCCTAGCCCTAACCATACCCTAATCCTAAACCGTACACTAACACTAGTCCATACCCTAACGGGTACCCTAAGCCTAAGGCATTGTCGTACCCTAACCCGTACCTGCACCTAACCCTAACCCTTAACCTAACCCTTACCCTAACCCATACCCTGATCCTAACTTGTAAACTAAAACTAACCCGTACCCTAAAACATTCCCTAACCCTAACCCTTACCTTAACGGTACCCTAATCCTAACCCGTACACTAACAATTCGTACCCTAACACATACCCTAAGCCTAACCCGTTCTCGTACCGTAACCTGTACCCGAAACCGTACCCGTTCCCTAACCCTTTACCTTAACCAGTACTGCAATTCTAACCCATACACTAAAACTAACCCATACCCTAACACATACCCTAACCTCTTGTCATATCCTAACCTGTAACCTTAACCCTACCCATTACCTAACCCTAAAACTAATCCTTACCCTAATTCTTACCCTAACCCGTACCGTAATCCTACCCCGTACACTAACACCCATACCTTAACATGTACCCTAACCCTAAACCTTACCCTAACCCTAACCTATACACTAAAACTAACCCATACTCTAACATGTACCCTAACCCTAACCTGCTGTCGTGCCATAACCTGTACCCTAAACCGTACCCGTTCCCTAACCAAAACCCTTACCCTAACCCTTACCCGAACCGTACCATAATCCTAACCCATACACTAACACTAGTCGGTACCCTAACACGTACCCTAAGCCTAACCTGTTGTCGTACCCTAATGTGTAATCTAAACTGTACCCATTCCCTAACCCTTACCCATACACTAACATTAACCCATATCCTAACACCCTAAACCTAACCTGTTGTCATACCCTAATCTGTACCCTAAACCGTACATGTTCCTAACCCTAATCCTAACCCATACACTAATGCTAAGCCATACCTTAACACGTACCCTAACCCGTTTTCGTACCCTAAACTGTACCCGTTCCCTAACACTAAACCTAACCCTAACCAGTACCCTAATCTGAACCCGTACACTAAAAATAACCCGTCTAAACCTAATCCTAATCCTAAATCTAATGGTTACCCTAACCCATACCGTAATCCTAACCAGTACACTATCACTAACCTGTACCCTAACACATATCCTAGCACTAACACGTTGTACCCTAATCTGCACCCTAAACCATACCCATTCCCTAACCGAAACCCTAACCCGTACCCTAATGCTATCCCATATACTAATACTAACCCTTACCCTAACACATACCCTAACCCAAACCCATTGTACCCTAAACTGTACCCTAAACCATACCCGTTCCCTAACCCAAACCCCAAACATTATGCTAACCCGTACTCTCATCCTAACCCATACACTAACACTAACCCGTAACTTAACACGTACCCTAACCCGTTGTCATACCCCAACCTATACCCTAAAGCGTACCCATTTCCTAAACCTAACCCTCACCCTTACCCTAACCTTAACCTAATCCTAACCCATACCGTAACACGTACCCTAACCCTAAAACATTGTCGTACCCTTACCCTAAACCATATCCGTTCCCTAACTGTAACCCTTACCCTAACCATACCCTAATCCTAACCCGTACCCTAACACATACCCTAAGCCTAACTCATTGTGGTACCCTAACCTGTACCCTAAACTGTACCTGTTTTGTAACCTTAACCCTAACCCTATCCTTGCCCTAACCCTTACACTAACCTTACCCTAATCCTAACCAACACTATCCCATACCCTAACATGTATGCTAACTCTAAACCGTTGTATCCTAACCTGCTGTACCCTAAACCATACCCTTTCCCTAACCTGTACCCTAACGGTAACCTGTTGTATCCTAACCTAATCCATACCCTAATCCTAACCTGTACACTAACACTAGCCTAACCTGTACCCTAAACCATACCCGTTCCCTAACCCTAACCCTCACCCTAAGCTTACCCTAACCCGTAACCTAATCCTAACCCATACACTAACCCATACCCTAACACATACCCTAACCTGTTGTCATACCCTAATCTGTAACCTAAACCGTACCCATTCACCAACCCTAACCAGTACCCTAACAGTAAACCATACCCTAACGTACCCTAACACTAACCTGTTGTACTCTAACCTGTACCCTAAACCATTCCCGTTCCCTACCCTAACCCATTGTTGTACCCTAAACTGTAACCAAAGCCATACCCGTTCCCTAACACTGACGCTAACCCTAACCTTAACCTAACCCGTACACTAACACTAACCCGTACCCTAACATGTACCCTAACCCGTCGTTGTACCCTAACCTGTGCCCTAAAGCGTACCCATCCCCAATCCTAACCCTAACCCTTACCCTAACCCATACCCTAATCCTAACCCATACACTAACACTAACCTGTACTCTAACACGTACCCTAGCCCTAACTCATTGTGGTACCCTAACCAGTACCCTAAACTGTACCCATTCCCTAACCCGTACTCTAAGTGTAACCCGTTGTCATACCCTAACCTGGACCCTAAACCATACCCGTTCTCTAACACTAATCCTAACGCTAACCCTTACCCTAACTTGTATCCTAATCGTAACCAGTACACTAACACTAACCCATACTGTAACACGTACCCTAACCCTAAACTGTTGTCGTATGGTAACCTGTACCTTAAACCATACCCGTTCCCTAACCCTCACCTTAACCCATACCCTAACACTAACCCGTAACCTAAAATGTACTGTAACCCTAACCCATTGTCGTACCCTAAATGGTACCCTACACCATGCCCATTCCCTAAGCCTAATCTTAACTCTAACCCTTACCCTAACCCATACACTAACACTAACCCGTACCCTAACCCTAAACAGTTGTACCCTAACCTGTATCCTAAACCATACCTGTTCCGTAACCCTAACCATAAGCCTTACCCTAATCCTTACCGCAACTCATACCCTATTACTAATTCATACACTAACACGTACCCTAACAGTACCCTAAACCTAACCCGTTGTCGTACCCTAACCTGTACCCTAAACTGAGCCCGATCCCTAACCCTAACCGTTACTCTAACCCGTAACCTAATAATAACCCATACCCTAACACATACCCTAACCCTACCCTGTTGTCGTACGCTAACCTGCACCCTAAACTGTACCTGTTCCCTAACTATAACCCTTACCCTTACCATACCCTAATACTAACCGGTACACTAACACTAATCCATATCCTAAACTGTACCCGTTCCCTAACTACAACCCTTACCCTTACCATACCCTAATACTAACCTGTATACTAACACTAATCCGTAACCTAATAAGTACCCTAAGCCTAACCCGTTATCTTACCCTAACCTGTACCTAAACCATACCCGATCCCTAACCCTTACCGTAACCCATGCACTAATCCTAATCTGTACACCAAAACTAACCTGTACCCTAAAGTCTACCCGTTCCCTAATCCTAACCATAACCCTTACCCAAACTGTACCCTAATCCTAACCCGTACACTAACACTAACCCTAACACGTACCCTAACCTGTATCCTAATCCTAACGCGTATGCTAACACTAACCCATACCCTAACGTACCCTAAACCGTACCCATTCCCTACACTAAACCTAATCCTAACCCTAACACTAACCCGTATCCTAAAACGTACCCTAATCCTAACCCACGTACCCTAATCCTATCCCGTTTTCGTACCCTAACCTGCACCCTAAACTATACCCATTCTCTAATTCTAACTCTAAATCTAATCGTTATCCTAACCCTTACCCTAACTGGTACCCTAATCCTAGCCCGTAAAACAACACTAACCCGTAGCTTAACACGTACCCTAAACTGTACCCTAAACTATACCCATTCTCTAATCCTAACTCTAAATCTAATCCTTATCCTAACCCTTACCCTAACTGGTACCCTAATCCTAGCCCGTAAAACAACACTAACCCGTAGCTTAACACGTACACTAACCTGTACCCTAAACCATAGCAGTTCCCTAACCATAACCCTTACCCTAACTCGTACCCTAATCATAACCTGTACACTAACACTAATCCATATCCTAAAACGTACCCTAAACCTAACCAGTTATCATATGCTAACCTGTACCCTAAACTGTACCCGTTCCCTAACACTAACCCTAACCCTAACTCATATCCTAATCGTAACCAGTACACTAACACTGACATGTACCCTAAACCGTTGTCGTACCCTAACCTGTACCTTATATGGTACCCGGTCCCTATCTCTATCCCTAACCCTTATCCTAACCCTTACGCTAACTCGTACCCTAATCTTAACCCATACGCCAACACTAACCTGCACCCTAACACATACCCTAAACTTAACCCGTTGTCCTACTCTAACCTGTACCCTAAACCGTACCCGCTCCATAACCCTAACTCTAACCCTCACCCTTACCCTAACCCTTCCCCTAACCTGTACCCTAATCCTAACCCATACACTAATGCTAACCCCATACCCTAACCCTTACCCTAAGTCATACCCTAATCCTAACCCGTACACTAACACGTACCCTAAACTTAACCCATTGTCCTACTCTGACCTGTACCCTAAACCATACCTGTTCCCTAATTCTAACCTTAATCCTAACTCTTACCCTAACTGTACTCTAATCTAACCAGTACACTAACACTAATCCATTCCCTAAGCCTAATGCTTTGTCATACCCTAACCTATACGCTAAGCCGTACCCGTTCCCTAGCCCTAACCATAACCCTTACCCTAATCCTTACCCTAACCGTACCCTAATCCTAACCTGTACACTAACACTAATCCGTACCGTAACACGTACCCTAAGCCTAACCCTTAATCTAACCCTTACCATAACCCACACCATAATCCTAAACTAACCCTTACCCTAACACGTACCCTAACCCTAAACCGTTGTCGTACCCTAACCTGTACCCTAAACCATATCCGTTCCCTAACTCTTACCTTATGTGTACCCTAATCCTAACCCATACAATAACACTAATCCATTCCCTAACCTTAACCTTACCCTAACCATTACCCTAATCCTAACCCATATACTAATACAAATCCTTACCCTAACACGTACCCTAACCCAAACCCATTGTACCCCAAACTGTACCCTAAACCGTACCCGTTCCTTAACCCTAACCTGAACCCTAAACCTTACGCTAACCTGTATCCTCATCCTAACCCATACGCTAACACTAACGAATACCCTAACACGTACGGTAACCCTAACCTGCATGCTAAACTGTAACCGTTTCCTAACCTAACCTGTACTGTAATCCTAATCCGTACACTAACAATAACCCATACCCTACCCGTTGTCATACACTAACCTGTACCCTAAACCGCACCCATTCCCTAACCCTAACCTTAACCCTTACCCTAACGCTTATCCTAATCCTAACCCTAACACACTAACCTGTTCCCTAATCCTAACCCGTACACTAATCGGTACCCATAACGTACCCTAAGCCTAACCCGTTGTGGTGCCCTAACCTGTACCCTAAACCGTACCCATTCCCTAACCCATACCCTAATCCTAACCATACACTAACGCGTACTCTAACACACAACCTAACCCATTGTCATACCCTAACGTGTACCCTAAACCGTACACGTTCCCTAACCTGTACTCTAATCCTAACACTAACCCTAATCCGTACCCTAATCCTAACCATAAACTAACCCATACCCCAATACATACCCTAACTCATTGCCATACCCTAACTTATGCCCTAAACCATACCCGTTCCCTAACCCTAACCTTAGCTCATACTCTTATCCTAACCCTTACACCAACACTAACATGTACCCTAACACATACCCTAACCCGTACCCTCAACAGCAGCAATCCCATAACACTAACCCTTACCCTAACCCGTACCCTAATCCTAACCCTAACCCGTACCCTAATCCTAACACATACCCTAACTCTAAACCATTGACGTACCTTATCTGTACCTTAAACCTTATCCGTACCCTAATACTAACCTGAACACTAACAGTAACCCATACCCTAAAACGTACCCTAACCTGCTGTTGTACCCTAAACAGTACCTGATCTCTAACCCTAATCCTACCATAACCCTTACCCTAACCCATACCTTAACACTAACCCATACCCTAACCATAACACATTGTCATTCTCTAACCTTTTTTCTAAACTATACTCGTTCCCTAACCCTAACCCTTACCCTAACCCATACACTAACCCGTTCCCTAACACGTACCCTAATCCTAACCCATTGTCGTACCCTAACCTGTACCCTAAGACGTACCTGTTCCCTAATGCTAATCCTAAACCTAAGCCTTACCCCAAACCTTACGCTATTCCATACCCTAATCCTAACCCATATACTAATACTAACCCATACCCTAACACGTGCCCTAACCCAAACTCCTTGTTGTATCCTAAAGTATACCCTAAACTGTACCCGTCTCCTAACTCTATCCCTAACCCTAAACCTTACGCTAACCTGTACCCTAATCCAAACCCATACACTAACACATACCCTGACCCTAACCCATTGTCGTACATAACCTGTAGCCTAAACCGTACCCATTCCCTAACCTGAACCCTACACCTTACTCTAACCCGTACCCTCATCGTAACCTGTACACTAATGAATACCCTAACACATACGCTAACCCGTTGTCATACCCTAACCTGCACCCTAAACAGTACCCATTCCGTAACCCTAACCCTAAACCTTACCCTAACCCGTACCCTAACCCGTACCCTAATCCGTACACTAACAATAACCCATACCCAACACATACCATAACCCTACACTAACCTGTACCCTAAACCGCACCCATTCCCTAACCGTAACCCTAATCCGTACCCTAATCATAACCCATACACTAACACTAACCTGTACCCTAACAAGTACCCTAACCCTAATTCGTTGTCGTAGCCTAACCTGTACCTTAAACCATACTCGTTCCCTAACACTAATCCTATTCCTATTCCTTACTCTAACCCTTACCCTAATCCTAATCTGTAACACTAACCCATAACTTAACAAGTACCCTAACTCTAACCTGTTTTCATACCCTAACCAGTACCCTAAACCTTACTGGTTCCCTAACCCTAATCCTTACCCTAACGCTTATCCTAATCCTAACTCATACACTAATACTAACCCTTACACTACCACGTAACCTAACCCGTTGTCGTACCCTAACCTGTACTGTAAACCGTACCAGTTCTCTAACCCTAAACCTAACCCAAACCCTTACCTGATACGTACCCTAATCCTAACCCGTACACTATACTAATCGGTACCCATAACATACCCTAAGCCTAACCTGTTGTTGTACCCTAACTTGTACCCTACACTCTACCCTTTCCCTAATCCTAACCCTTAACCTAACCCTTACCAGAAGCCTTACCCTAACCCGTACCCTGACACTAACCCATACCCTAATACATACCCTAACCCGTTGTCATACCCTATCCTGTATCCTAAACCATACCCATACCCTAATCCTAACACTAACCCTAACCCATACCCTAATCCTAACCCGTACCTTAACACTAACCCATACCCTAACACGTACCCTAACCATAACACATTGTCATTCCCTAACCTTTTCTCTAAACTACTCGTTCCTTAACCCATACCCTAATCCTAACCCATACACTAACACTAACCCGTTCCCTAACACGTACCGTAATCCTAACCCGCTGTCGTACCCTAACCTGTACCCTAAACCGTACCCGTTCCCTAATGCTAACCGTAACCTTACCCTAAACCTTACCCTAATACTAATCCGTACACTAACACGTACCCTAACACATACCCTAAACCTAACTCGTTGTAGTACCCTAACCTGTAACCTAAACTGTCCATTCCCTAACCCATATCCTAACACTAACCTGCTGTCATACACTAAACTGTACCCTAAATCGCACCCGTGCCCTAACGTGTACCCTAATCCTAAACCGTATACTAACAATGACCCGTACCCTAACACATACCATGACTATAACCCATTGTCATATCCTATTCTGTAGCCTAAAACGTATACATTCCCTAGTCCTAATACCCTAACCCTTACCCTAACCCGTACAGTAATCCTAACCCGTACACTAACACTAACCTGTAACTTAACACGTACCCTAACTCTAACCCGTTTTCATACCCTAACCGGTAACCTAAACCTTACCCGTTCCCTAACCCTAACCTTAACCCTAACCCATACACTAACACTGATCCGTACCCTAACACGTACCCTAAACCTAACCCGTTGTCGTACCCTAAACTGTACCCGTTCCCTAACCCGAACCCTTACCCTAATCTGTACTGTAATCCTAACCCATACACTAACACTAACCCATACCCTAACACGTACCCTAATCCTAACCCATTGTGGTACCCTAATCTGTACCCTAATCCATACCCATTCCCTAACACTAACCCAAACCCGGACCCTAAACCTTACCCTAACGTATACCCCAATCCTAACCCATACACTAACACGAATCCATACCCTAACACGTACCCTAACCTGTTGTCATACCCTATCTTGTACCCTAAAACATACCCGTTCCCCAACCCTTACCCTTACCCTTGACCCTACCGTTACCCATTCCAATATCCTAACCCGTACATAACCGTACCGTAACACGTTGTCATACCCTAACCTGTACCCTAAACTGTACCTGTTCTGTAACCCTAACACTCACTCTTACCCTAACCGTCATCCTAACCCATACCCTAATCCTAACCCATACACTAACAATAACCCATACACTAACCCATACCACAACACGTACCCTAACCTGTACCCTAAACCGTATCAGTTCCCTATACCTAACAATAACCCTTACCCTTACCCGAACCGTACCCTAATCCGAACCCGTACACTAACGCTAATCCGTACCCCAATAAATATCCTAAGGCTAACCCATTACCGTACCCTAACCTGTACCTAAACCATACCCAATCCCTAACCCTTACCCTTACCCTAATCCTTACCCTAACCCATACACTATTCCTAACCTGTACACCAAAACTAACCCATAGTCTAAACCATACCCTAACCCAAACCCTTACCCTAACTCATATGCTAATCCTAACCCATACACTAACACTACTGTGTACCCTAACACGTACCCAAAACCTAACCCTTTGTCATACCCTAACCGGTACGCTAAACCACACCCGTTCCCTAAACCTAACTCTAACCCTTACTCTTATTCTAACATATACCCTAATCCTAACCTGTACCCTAACACGTACCCTAACCCTATCCCGTTGTCATACCCTAACCTGTACCCTAAGCCGTACTTGTTCCCTAATCCTTACTCTAAACATAACCCTTACACTAACTTGTACCCTAATCCTAACCCATACGCTAACACTAACCCATACCCTAAAATGTACCCTAACCCGTTGTCGTACCCTCAACTGTACCCTAAACAGTACTCGATCCCTAACCCTTACTCTAACCGTACACTAATCCTAAACCGTACACTAACACGTAACCTAACCTTAACCTGTCGTGCCCTAACCTGTACCCTAAAGCGTACCCGTTTGCTAACCCTAACGCTAACCCTAACCTGCTGTCATACCCTAACCTGTACCCTAAACCGTTCCATAACCCAAACCCTAACCCTCACCCTTAACCTAACCCTTACCCTAAACCGTACACTAACACTAACCTATACCATAACATATACCCTAAGCCTAACCCACCGTCGTACACTAACCTGTACCCTAAACCGTACCCTACTCCTAATCCATATGGTAATACCCTTACCCTAACCAGTACCCTAACCCAAACCCATTGTTGTACCCCAAACTGTACCCTAAACCGTACCCATTCCCTAACCCTAACCTGAACCCTAAACCTTATGCTAACCCGTATCCTCACCCTAAACTGTACACTAACACTAACCCATACCCTAACATGTACGCTAACCCTAACCCATTGTCGTACCCTAAACCGTACCTATTCCCTAAAACTAACCCTAACTCTAACCCTTACCCTAAGCCTTACCTTAACTTTACCCTAATCCTAAGGCGTACCCTAACCCTAACACATTGTCGTACCCTTACCTGTATCCAAACTCTACCCATTCCCTAGCCCTAACCCTAATCCTAACCCTTACCCTAACCTTAACACGTACCCTAAACCTAACCAGTTGTACACTAAACTGTACCATAATCCTAACCCGTACACTAACACTAATCTGTACCCTAACATGTACCCTAAGCCTAACCCATTGTCACACCCTAACTGTACCCATACCCTAACCCTAACACTAACTCTAACCCATACTCTAATCCTAGCTCATAAACTAAAACTAACCCATATCCTAAGACGTACCCTAACCCATTGTCATAACCTAAACTTTACCCTAAACCATACCCATTCCCTAAACTTAACCATTACCCTATCCCTTACCCTAACTGTACCCTAACCTAACCTGTACACTAACGCTAATCCGTACCCTAACATGTACCCTAAGCGTAACCCTTTGTCGTACCCTAACCCGTACCCTAATCCTAACCGTACACTAACACTTACCCTAACACATACCCTAACCCTACTCCCTTGTTATACCGTAAACTGCACTCTAAACCGTTTCCGTTCCCTAAACCGAACCTTAACCCTAAATCTAATCCTTACTCTAACAACTACCCTAACCGGTACCCTAACCTAAACCGTACCTTAACACGTACCCTAACTCAAACCCGTTTTTGTACCCTAACCTGTACACTAAACCATACCCTTTCCCTATCTATAACCCTAACCCTTACCCTAACCCCTACCCTAATCCTAAACCGTACACTAACACTAACCTGTACCCTAACCCTAACAGGTTGTCATACCCTAACCTGTACCCTTAACCGTACACGTTCCCTAACCCGTACCCAAATCCTAACCCAAACACTAACACTAACTCTTACCCTAACACGTACCCTAACCCTAATCCGTTGTCATACCCTAACCTGCACCCTAAACCGTACCCATTCCCTAACCCGTACACTAACGCTAAGCCTTACCTTAGCACGTACCCTAACCCTAAACCGTTTTCGTACCCTAACCTGTACCCGAAACTGTACCATTGCCTACCCATAAACCTAACCCTTACCCCAACCCGTACCCTAACACTAATCTGTACCCTAACCTGTTGTCATAACCTTACCTGTACTCTAAACCATACCCGTTCCCTAACCGTAACTCTAACAATAACCCTTACCCTAACCTTACTCCTATCCTAATGCGTACACTAATACTAATCCGTACCCTAACACGTGCCCTAACCCAAACCCGTTGTCATACCCTAACCTGTACCCTACACCATTTGCGTACCCTAGCCCTAACCCTTTCTTAACCATACCCTAATCCTAACCCATACAGTAACACTAATCAGTACCCTAACATGTACCCTAACCCTAAACTGTTGTCGTGCCCTAACCTGTAGCCTAAACTGTACCCGTTCCCTAACCTAATCGTAACTGAAGCACTATGATTAACATGTACCCTAACATGTACCCTAACCCTAAACTGTTGTGCCCTAACCTGTACCCTAAAGTGTACCCGTTCCCTAACCCTAACCCTCACCCTAACCTGACCCTAAATGGTGCCCTAATCCTAACCCGTACCCTAACACATACCCTAGACCTAACCTGTTGTTCTACCATAATCTGTACCCTAAACCGTAGCCGTTCCCCAACCCTAACCCTTACTCTTACCCTTAAACTTACCGTTACCTGCACCAATATCCTAACCCATACACTAACCCGTACCCTAACACGTACCCTATCCCTAACCCCTTGTCATTCCCTAACCCTTACCCTAAAGCTTACCCTAACCCGTAACCTAATCCTAACCCAAACACTAACCAGTACCCTAATCCTAACACGTTGTCGTACCCTAACCTGTACCCTAAACCATTCCCTAACCATAATCCTAACCCTTACCTTAACGGTACCCTAATCCTACCCCATGCACTAACACTAACCCATACCCTAACAAGTACCCTAAGCCTAACCCAGTGTAGTACCCTAACCTGTACCCTAAATCATACCCATTCCCTAACCCTTACCTTAAACAGTACCCTAATCCTAACCCATATACTAATACTAACCCTTACTCTAACACGGACCCTAACCCAAACCCACTGTTGTACCTCAAACTGAACCCTAACCTGAACCCAAAACCTTACGCTAACCCGTACCCCTATCCTAACCTGTACACTAACCCATACCCTAACATGTATGCTAACTCTAACCCGTTGTCATAACCTAACCTGCACCCTAAACCTAACCCATACCCTAAGCCTAATCCGTACACTAACATGTACCCTAACACGTACCCTAACTTTACCCTAATCCTAAGACGTACCCTAACCCTAATACGTTTTGGTACCCTTACCTGTACCGAAACCGTACCCGTTCCCTAGCCCTAGCCCTAACCCTTACACTAACCCTTACCCTAACCGTACACTAACACTAGTCCATACCCTAACGGGTACCCTAAGCCTAAACCATTGTCGTACCCTAAACCGTACCCGTACCCTTACCTTAACAGTACCCTAATCCTAACCCGTATACTAACATTAATCCGTACCCTAACACATACCCTAAGCCTAACCCGTTCTCGTACCCTAACCTGTACCCGAAACCGTACCCGTTCCCTAACCCTAACACTAAATCTAATCCTTACCCTAATCCTTACCCTAGCCCATACCCTAATCCTAACCCGTACACTAACACCCATACCTTAACACGTACTCTAACCTGTACCCTAAACTGTACCCTAATCCTAACCCGTACACTAACAGTAGTCAGTACCCTAACACGTACCCTAAGCCTAACCCGTTGTCGTACCCTAATGTGTAACCTAAACCGTACACGTTCCCTAACCCGTACCCTAATCCTAACCCATGCACTAAAACTAAGCCGTACCTTAACACGTACCCTATCCCTAACCCTAACCCGTAACCTAATCCTAACCCATACACTAACACTAACCCATACCCTAACCTGTACCCTAAACCGTTCACGTTCCCTACCCTAACCGTTACCCTAACCCTTACACTAAGCCGTACCAAAATCTAACCGGTACACTAACACCCATACCATAACACCTACCCTAACCCTAATCCATTGTTGTACCCTAAACTGTAACTTAAGCTGTACCCGTTCCCTAACATTAACGCTAACCTTAGCCTAACCCGTACACTAACACCCATACTGTAACATGTACCCTTACCTGTACCCTAAACCATACCCGTTCCGTAACCCTAACCCTTACCCTAATCCTACTGCAACCCGTACCCTAATACTAATTCATACACTAACACGTACCCTAACAGTACCCTAAACCTAACATGTTGTCATACCCTAACCTGTACCCTAAACTGAGCCCAATCCCTAACCATTACTCTAACCTGTAACCTAATACTAACCTGTACACCAACCCGTACCCTAACACGTACCCTAACCTGTTGTCATACGCTAACCTGCACCCTAAACTGTACCCGTTCCCTAACCCTAACTATAACCCTTACCCTTACCACACCCTGATACTAACCTGTACACTAACACTAATCTGTAACCTAATAAGTACCCTAAGCCTAACCCGTTATCTTACCCTAACCTGTACCTAAACCGTACCTGATCCCTAACCCTTACCCTAACCCGTGCACTAATCCTAATCTGAACCCAGACCCTAACCCTAACGTATACCCTAATCCTAACCTGTATACTAACACTAACCCATACCCTAACATGTACGCTAACAGTAAATTGTTGTCATACCCTATCCTGTACCCTAAACCATACCTGTTCCCCAACCCTAACCCTTAACCTTACCGATATCCTAACCCATACCCTAACCTGAACCCTAACACATTGTCGTACCCTAACCTGTACCCTAAACCGTACCTGTTCTGTAACCCTAACACGTATGCTAATCCTAATCCGTACAGTAAAACTAACCCGTACTATAACACATACCCTAACCCGTTGTCATACGCTAACCTGTAACCTAAACCCTACCCATTCCCTAACCCTAACCCTAACCCTTACACTTACCCTGACCATACCCTAATCCTAAACCATACACTAACAGTAAATCCGTACCCCAACACGTACCCTAACCCTAACCCTAATGCGTACCCTAATCCTAACACATATCCTAACTCTAACATGATGTACTACCTTAACTTGTACCCTAAACCGTACACGTTCCCTAACCCCAACCCTTACCCTAACCCATACCCTAATCCTAACCTGTAGGCTAACACTAACATGTACCCTAACCCTAACACGTTGTCATACACTAACCTGTACCCTAAACCGCACCCGTTCATTAACGTTAACCCTAACCCTAAGCCTTATCCTAACCCGTACCCTAATCGTAACCCACATACTAATACCCATACACTAACACGTACCCTAACCCATTGTCGTACCATAAATGGTACCCTAAACCATACCCATTCCCTAACCCTCAACCTAACCCTTACCCTAATCCTGACCCGTACACTAAAACTATCCCATACCCTAACACATATCCTAACCCTCACCCGTTGTCCTACCCTAACTTGTACCCTAAACCGTACCCATTCCCTGGCCCTAACCCTAAAATTAATCCTTACTGTAATCCTTACCCTAACCAGTACCCTAATCGTAACCCGTACACTAAAACTAACCCATACCCTAACCCTAACCCGTTGTCATACCCTAAGCTGTACCTTAAACCATACCCGTTCCCTAACCCTTACCCTAACCCATACACTAACATTAACCCATTCCCTATAACGTACCCTAATCCTATCCCGTTTTTGTACCCTAACCTGTACCCTAAACTGTACCCATTCTCTAACCCTAACTCTAATCCTTATCCTAACCCTTACCCTAACTGGTACCCTATTCCTAGCCCGTAAAACACCACTAACCCGTAGCTTAACACGTACCCTAACCCGTTTTCGTACCATAACCCTTACCCTAACTCGTACCCTAATCATAACCTATACACTAACACTAATCCATACCCTAAAACGTACCCTAAACCTAACCAGTTATCATATGCTAACCTGTACTCATTCCCCTAACCCTAACTCGTATCCTAATCATAACCAGTACACTAACACTGACGCGTACCCTAAACAGTTGTCGTACCCTAACCTGTACCTTATCTGGTACCCGTTCCCTATCCCTAACCCTTATCCTAACCCTTACGCTAACTCGTACCCTAATCCTAATCCATACCCTAAACCGTACCCGCTCCATAACCCTAACCCTCACCCTTACCCTAACCCATACACTAATGCTAACCCCATACCCTAACCCTTACCCTAAGTCGTACCCTAATCCTAACCCGCACCCTAACACGTACCCTAAACTTAACCCATTGTCCTACTCTGACCTGTACCCTAAACCATACCCGTTCCCTAACCCTAACTCTAACCTTTATCCTAACTCTTACCCTAACCGTACCCTAATCTAGCCAGTACACTAACCCGTACCCTAAGATGTACCCTAAGCCTAACCCTTTGTCGTACCCTAATCTATATGCTAAGCCGTACCTGTTCCCTAGGCCTAACCCTAACCATAACCCTTACCCTAATCCTTACCCTAACTGTACCCTAATCCTAACCTGTACACTAACACTAATCCGTACCATAACACGTACCCTAAGCCTAACCCGCTGCAGTACCCTAAACCGTACCCAACGCTAACACTAACCCTTAATCTAACCCTTACCGTAACCCACACCATAATCCTAAACAGTAAACTAAAACTAACCCATACCCTAACATGTACCCTAACCCTAAACCATTGTCGTACCCTAGCCTGTACCCTAAACCATACCCGTTCCCTAACCCTAACCCTTACCTTATCTGTACCCTAATCCTAACCCGTACAATAACACTAATCCATTCCCTAACCTTAACCTTACCCTAACCAGTACCCTAACCCTAACCCATATGCTAATACAAATCCTTACCCTAACCCAAACCCATTGTACCCCAAACTGTACCCTAAACCTTACGCTAACCCATACCCTAATCCTAACCCGTACACTAACGAATACCCTAACACGTACAGTAACCCTAACCCGTTGTCGTATCCTAACCTGCATGCTAAACTGTAACCGTTCCCTAACCCTAACCTAACCTGTACCGTAATCCTAATCCGTACACTAACAATAACCCGTACCCTAACCCTACCCGTTGTCATACACTAACCTGTACCCTAAACCGCACCCATTCCCTAATTATAACCCGTACACTAACACTAATCTGTACCCTAACCCTAATCCTTTGTTGTACCCTAACCTGTATCCTAAACTGTACCTGTTCCCTAACCCTTACCCTAAACAGTACCCTAATCCTAACCCGTATACTAATACTAACCCTTACCCTAACACGGACCCTAACCCAAACCCATTGTTGTACCCCAAACTGAACCCTAACCCGAACCCAAAACCTTACGCTAACCCATACCCCTATCCTAACTTGTACACTAACCCATACCCTAACACGTATGCTAACTCTAACCTGTTGTCATAACCTAACCTGCACCCTAAACCTTACTGGTTCCCTAACCTTAAACCTAAACCTAACCCATACCCTAAACCTAATCCGTACACTAACATGTACCCTAACACGTACCCTAACTTTACCCTAATCCTAAGACATACTGTAACCCTAATACGTTTTGGTACCCTTACCTGTACCGAAACCGTACCCGTTCCCTAGCCCTAACCATAACCCGTACACTAACCCTTACCTTAACCGTACCCTAATCCTAAACCGTACACTAACACTAGTCCGTACCCTAACGGGTACCCTAAGCCATTGTCGTACCCTAACCTGTACCCTAAACCGTACCTAACCCTTACCCTAACCCTTACCTTAATGGTACCCTAATCCTAACCCGTACACTAACATTAATCCTTACCCTAACACATACCCTAAGCCTAACCTGTTCTCGTACCCTAACCTGTACCCGAAACCGTACCCATTCCCTAACCCTTTACCTTAACCAGTACTGCAATCCTAACCCATACACTAAAACTAACCCATACCCTAACACATACCTTAACCCGTTGTTGTATCCTAACCTGTAACCTTAACCGTACCCGTTCCCTAACCCTAAAACTAAATCTAATCCTTACCCTAATCCTTATCCTAGCCCATACCCTAATCCTAACCCATACACTAACGCCCATACCTTAACACGTACTCTAACCTGTACCCTAACCCGTGCCCGTTCCGTAACCCTAACCCTCACCCTTACCCTAACCCGTACACTGACACTAATCCATACCCTAACACATACCCTACGCCTAACCTGTTGTCGTACCCTAACCCTTACCCTAACCTGTACCCTAATTCTAACCTGTACACTAAAACTAACCCATACCCTAACATGTACCCTAGCCCTAACCTGTTGTCGTGCAATAACCTGTACCCTAAACTGTACCCGTTCCCTATCCCTAACCAAAACCCTTACCCGAACCGCACCCTAATCCTAACCCGTACCCTAACACTAGTTGGTACCCTAACATTGGTACCCTAACATGTACCCTAAGCCTAACCCGTTGTCGTACCCTAACGTGTAACCTAAACCGTACCCGTTCCCTAACCCTAACCCATACCCTAATCCTAAGCCGTACACTAACACCAACCCATACCCTAACACATACCCTAAACCTAACCCGTTGTTGTACCCTAACCTGTACCCTAACACTAACCCTTAACCTAACACTAAGCCGTACCTTAACACGTACCCTATCCCTAACCCGTTTTCGTACACTTACCTGTACCCTAAACTGTACCCGTTCCGTAACCCTTACCCTAATACTTACCCCCCCACCCGCCACGCATTCCTTTCAACAGACATGGCTGAACCCTTCTAGAGCCCTCTTGCTCTAGACTCTAACTCCAATGTCAAACATTAATACAGATTTTTTTGCCAAATGTCTCTTGCACTGTTTAGCGGAAAAAATTCTACCATGAATTTCCTTTGTCCTCAAACATAAGTAAATTAACAGAATATTAATAGCAATCTTTTTTTTTTTCTGGCTGAGTTGGGTCTTCGTTGCTGTGTGTGGGCTTTCTCTAGTTGCAGCGAGCGGGATGTGGTGTGTGGCTTCTCATTGCAGTGGCTTCTCTTGTGGAGCACGGGCTCTAGAGCGCAGGCACAGGAGTTGTGGCGCAGGGCTGGGATCTTCCCGGACCAATGATCCAACCCATGTCCCCTGCATTGGCAGGCGGATTCTTAACCATTGAGCCACCAGAGAAGTCCCACGAACAATCATTGAAAATACTAATTTCAAAAAGATCACGAAACCCCAAAAGAACTTATTAATTTAAAAACAGTTATAGGGACTTCCCTGGTGGCGCAGTGGTTAAGAATCCGCCTGCCAACGCAGGGACATGGGTTCATGCCCTGGCCTGGGAACATCCCACATGCCGCAGAGCAACTAAGCCCATGCGCCAAAAACTGAGCCTGTGCTCCGCAACAAGAGAAGCCACCGCGATGAGAAGCCCGCGCACCGCAACAAAGAGTAGCCCCCGCTTGCCACAACTAGGCCCGGGCACAACAATGAAGATTCAGTGCAGCCATAAATAAATAAATTTATAAAAAAAAGAGAAAAAAGAAAATTTTATTAAAAAAATTAAAACAGTTATATAAGTAGCATATACTCAGTGAAAAAGAATTCAAAAAAAATTTTTCATAGTATAAGATAAGAAGTCCAAACCCTTTTCTGGGGGAGCCACTGTTAGAAGTTTGGAATATATGACTCTAGAATCTTTCAGTATTCATACAAATTTATGTTTATGCACGTGCAAAAAATTATTCAAAGTAATTTAAAAGAAACAAAAGAACCCATGAAAATAAAAATAGGTGCATCTCCACCTTGCTAAAACTTGTAGACAGTTTTAAGTGACTATGTACCTAAGTTGTGAACATAACTTTGAAAGGGCAGGCAGAGCAAATGCCCTGTGAGGACCATATATTTCACTGAGAGTACTGAAAAGCCTGCTCTGTGTCATGGTAAATGTTGGAATTATAGTGGAGAATGATAAGTTCTTGTACATGTTTGTAATGGATAATTTCCTGATAAAAATCAGTTCTTAAACATACCATGTTACTTGCACTTAGGAATAAATCCATTATGAGACAGAACAGTTATGTGATTAAAATAAAAAGTCAAAGCCACAGTGAGATACCACTTCACATCCATTAGGGTGGCTACTACTACCAAGAAAAACAGAAAATAACAAGTGCTGGAGAGGATATGGAGAAATTGGAAACCTTATGCATTGCTAGTGGGAATGTAAAATGGTACAGCCCCTGTGGAAGACAATAAGGCAGTTCCTCAAAAAGTTAAATATAGAATTACCAAACATTTCAGCAATTCTACTTCTAGGTATGCACTACCCAAAAGGATTGAAAGCAGGAACTCAAATGGGTATTTGTACACCAATGTTCACAATAGCCAAAAGGTGGAAACAACTCAAATGTGTCAGTAGATGAGAAGATAAACAAAAGGTGGTATATACGTACAATGGAGTATAATTCAACCTTAAAAGGGAATGATACTGTGACATGGATGAACCTTGAAAACATTATGCTAAGTAAGTGAACCAAGCCAGATACAAAAAGATAATTAGATGATTCCACTTGTATGAGGCATCTAGAATAGGCAAAGTCCTAGAGAAAAGAAGTAAGATAAAGGTTAGTAGCAGGGCTTGGGGGGGGAATGGGGAATTATTGTTTAATGGGTACAGAGTTTCAGTTTGGGATGATGGAAAGTTCTGGAGATAGATAACAGTGGCAGTTGGACCACACTGTAAATGTATTTAATGTCACTGCTCTGTACACTTAAAAGTGATTTAAATGGTGAATTTTGTTATGTATATTTCACTACAATTAAAAAATATATAAGAAGCAAGTTTTTGTGTTAGACTTTATGGAATTCTTGATTCTCTGCACTCACGAGGCACCTTCACTTTACTGCCCAGATTTGTACTTTCGGCTAAAGAGCAATATCTGTTGATGGGAATAGCAAAGCAAACCAAAATGGGTCAGGACTACCATGTTTGTTTAAATTTCCTTTGATTTCAATGGTGTTATTCCTGCCAGGAAAAATACAGGATAAGCAATAAAAGATTATTTTGGATTTGAAAAAGCTGGGGGGTAAAAATAAAGAAAACCCAAGGCAGTGTCTGAAGAGGCACACTGAAAACTCACAAACTAATTACAGGGGGGTCTTGACATATACATATAGAAAGGGCAAAGCATCTATTTTACTTAAAAGAAAACTTACGTCCATGATGGTTACAGGGATGTCCCGAATTTTATGAGGTTCCACATAAGAATTTTGACAATTCAGGGTAAGTCTTGAAGCCAGTTCACTCTGCCCCAAACTTTCCAGCTGCAGAAAGAAACAAACAAAGGTGAATTTTTTAAAAATTAATTTTGTTTGTACATTTACATTAAATCCACAGATAATGTCTGTGCTTAGAAATGGTATTATGTGTGGTGGGGCCAGTATGGTCACCACTGAGGAAACACAGTGTATTTGAGACCATAACTGGGCCTTGCAAGTGGTGACATTTTTCTGTTCTGGGCACCTGGCCTTCCACAGCCCTCAACCTGAGCCGACGCTTCCACCAGGTGCCTGTGGGCGCCAAGCCAATTCCAGCAGCTCCAAGAGGACAGGCAGACATTTAAGTAGAGGCCTCCAAAGAAAAACGTCTATCCCAGTAGTCCCTAAATGCAAGTCCACAGACCTGCTCCATCACACTTACCTGGGGAGGTGGAAGAGGAGGGGTGAGGTAAAAACACAGATTCCCAGTGCCCTCGGCCAGGGATTCTAGTTCAATGGTCTGGTGTGAGGCCTTAGAATCTGTATTTTTAAAAGCTCCCCCAAGTGATTCTGATGAATTACTCAGCAGCAGGAATATCTGTCTGGACGTAGTAAAGTTAATATGGAAGAACGCTTAACAAATACCTCTGGTACACAGTGAGACAGGTATTTCTTCAGGAACCAAGCAGACATGAAAATTCCGAGTACAAGGTGTCCCCACCCCAAGGCCATGATCCTTACCCTGTCCACCATGAAATCAATGGCATCAGCCATCATAGGGTCCACTGGGCCAGATGAAAAGTTTCCAAGAACGATTTTTTTGAGCATAAATGACGGCATTAGCCAAAAGCTGTTAAAAAAAAAAAAAAGACCTGATAATTTAAATTTCCAAGACTACACATAAATGGCAAATATTCATTCAACACTGAAGCTTCGTATTAGCTAGGTACTTGGTACCTAGAGATTAAAAAAAACCTAGTCCCTTCCCTTTAAAGAGCTAGTTTTGAAGCACCTAGTTTTTGTATACATTTTCTCAAGCTCCGAGTTATGGTTTAATATGATCCAACTTTTGGGGATTTGGAATAATTATAAGCAATATTTCAAAAATGCCTTTACAGAGGTAGACATTCTGATGATTCCGAGATTTTATTTTCTATTTGGTCTTATTCCAATGGCTAACCTATTTGCGGTAAACTGAACACTTACCATATCAGCCTTAAGGTTTATATCACCTTTTGATTAAAGATAGATTTCAAAATAGGAAAATCAGAGTTATTATACCTCCTATTGCTACTACTGGGTTCAATTGGGCTAATTCAAGGCAATTCAGTCTTTCTGTATTTCTATATGTGATCTGTCATTAGTATTTACTCCACTAATTACACTGAGAGCCATTACACAGGGTAAACATGAATTTCTCTACCCTATGCTGAAAATGACTTATAAAAGGTGTAGACCAGGGACTTCCCTGGTGGTCCAATGGTTAAGACTCCATGCTTCCAATGCAGGGCACATGGGTTCGATCCCTGGTTGGGGAACTAAGATCCCACAGGCCGCAGCCGAAAAAAAAACAAAAAACAAAACAAAAACCCACAAAACACGTGCAGACCACCTTCTGATGCATATTCTCAGTGGGCTTCCCTCACAAGGACCAGACAGCCATCTTTCAGTCACCTTCAGTGATCTTTCTAAGTTCTCTACCCCACAGCTCCTTATCTTCTAAAGGTGATGCTGCCTAGGTGTGCTCTGTAGAGGGCGCATCCTCTTGGCTCTGTTTGCCCCTGCAGCCTCTGTGTGGCACACGGTAAGCACTCAGACATTTGATAAAAAGTAGCTGATATGCAAGAGCACAAACGAAGTGGGGGAAGTCTTGGCTTCTGACAATTAAAACATGAAAAATCATCAAAAATAATCAATGACTTAGTGCATTATCTGGACATGAAGTATCTGTGTCTGATGTATACAAGAAATTGCTGCACGAATGCTGAGTAAACAACTGAGAAAATATCAGGAGAAATATTTTAAAAATCAGAGTGAATGTTGAGTAGATGTGAAAACCATGAAAACAATGTTTACCTAGAACATTATATGAAAACCAATCTGATCACACAGGTAGGTTTAGTTACTAGGTTGCTTTCTGCGGTAGAGCCTAGCCTTGCTAGCAATGAAAGAAATATCATGAAGTCAGCTTTAAGGTACCATTAGCCATCTATCAAGTTAATTAAAATGATAAAATCAGTAAAGGCATGGTTCAGAGGAAACAGGTACCCCACTAGTTGCCCCACAAAGCATTCCACCATTTCCATCTTTCTAAAAAGCAGACTAACGTTGTAAAAGTGTCAAGATGTGCAGAACATCTGCTGACAGACTAAATGCTCTAATCTCTCCCTTTTGGGGAACATGTCTCAAGAAAATAACTCAGAAAGGGAAGGAACAAAAGTAATTTATACAAAGATTTACAGTAGAACATGATGAAAAATTGGGAGAAGCCAAAGGCCTTAAAAAACTACAACAGGACTGTGTACACAAAATACTAAGTGGAGCAAGCAGAACACAGTATCAGTTACATATGCACTAAACTGTAAAGGCATGTGAACATATAGTAAATAAAGCTAGACAATGATTTAGAGTAGTGGAAACAACTGAATTTAGAACTCTTTCTATTCTTTTCTTTTCCAAAGGTGATTGTTTCTAATTTTAAAAGCCAGGGTGGTTTCAAAAGACACAAGTATATATGGCCTCTCCCTCCCTAATGCATTGAAAAACCAAAAGCCAACATTTTCAAAATTCCACTGAAAATAAAAAAATGTTGGTTGAATGTTTACATTCTTACCTGTTTGCAGTCCATGTTTGGTTAAAGATAGAAGTGTCACTGAAGGAATTGCAGAGGATGAGAGAATGGACTCTGGGAGATTTGTGAGTGTATTCAGCAAACTTCTGGGCCAAAAAGCCTCCCAAAGAAGCCCCAAAGAGATGAACCTAATTGGAAACAAACACAAGGATCCTAAAAACAATGATCTTGAAGTATCAAAAAAAATTCTTTTAATTATCACCAACCACAGAATACAATGTCATCACCAGTCATTAGACTGAAATATTTACAGCAGTTAGAAGTTTAGAAAATACTGTATTTAAATGCAATGTCTACACCCTGTCAAGAAAAAATACAACTGTGCATATAAATTACACAAGTTAAAAAACATTATTCATAGATTACATTAGAAAATTAAACTACTTTGTCATTTCTGTTTAAGAAAACTATGATTCGGTAATTCCACTCCTAGACATGTACCCAAGAGAACTGAAAACATCTGTCTACACAAAAACTTGTATAAGAATGTTCATAGCAACATTACTCATAATACCTAACCAATGGAAACAAACCAAATGATGAATGGATAAATAAAATGTGTTATATCCATACAATGGGATATTATTTGACAATAAAAAGGAATGAAATATTGATATAATCTGCAACACTGATGAACCCTGAAAGTGTTATGCTAACTGAAAAAAGCCAGTCACAAAAGACCACAGATTACATCATTCCATTTACATAAAATATCCAAAATAGGCAAATCCATAGAAACAGGGCTCCAGGGAGGAAGGGTGGGGAGTGACTGCTAAGTATGGGGTTTCTTCTAGGGGTGGAAAAATGTTCAAAAATTGACTGTGGTGATGGTTGTACATACTGTGAATATATTAAAGAACGGTGAATTATACACTTTAAAAGGGTAAACTGTACAGTATGTGAATTCTATCTCAAAAGAGCTGTTATTAAAAAATAAAAGACAACACCAGGCTTAACAATGTATCAATAAATGTTGCATTAAAATCACATGTGAGTAATTAGTTTCAAGGGACTCACTTTATCCAACTGTAAATGGTCTAAAAGTTTTCTGAATCCATCACAGAATTCAAGATGGTCCCAATAAACTGGATACTGCAACTAGGATAATAACAATAAATTTAAAATTTATTTTAAAAACTGTAGAGATAAAATACAACTCATATATATCTGAAAAATTTAGGACTTTCATAATAGCATTTCTCATTTGCTTAATCTCTGCTCCTCATTCAAAATATGTGGAAAATAAGCTCTCATCTTATCCTAAACGTCAAAATTCACATTTTATCTAATAGAACTTAAAAAATAAAAATAAAAAAGCACACTTTAGTGATATTATGTACACAATTTTAAGTCACATCAATTTCCTTTCCAAATAGCTAAGAAACTCTGAGGTTCAAGGATGAACAGAGCAGAACCCATTCAAATAAAGAAATTCTTTTTCCCCTTTAAACCAATTTCGTTCTAAATTATGTCTCAGGAGAACTAGAAATAAAATCTGTTCTAAGGAGAGTTTCCTCTCTTTCTGGTAGCATTTCTTTAAGGCAGTATTCAATAAAATTGTTCCTCTACTTTTAATGACTTAGTCATTCTAACTGATTTCTTGTAGTACTTTTGTTTGTGACCAAAAATTTCAGATGCTTGACCCTAAGTAGCCTATTAATGTTGACAATAATGAAGAAAAAGAAACACAAGTCATTAATTCCTTTCTAGGAGACTCAGGCTTGTCACCTAAGAGTTCCCCTCTCTTTAATACATGTAAAACCCATCTTAAAGGCTTGCTGTTTTAAGCACTTAGATTCATTTTGCCACTGACATATCACTGGGATAGATACTGCCATGTAAATTATGGGATAATTTCAGATATGATGTAATATGTTACTTTTACTATTAAAATTCCACTTGTGGATAGGATTCCACTTTTCTGAAGCAGGATGGAGAACAGACTCTCCTAGCTGCAAATTTGAGAATTTGAGTCAGATGACAGCCTAAAAGAAAGGAGATGACATTTTTGAATCCTTTAATTTAAAAATGTCTGTGCCTTACGGAGTGTAGCAGAGCTGAGGTGTCAAGCACAGCCATTTCACACTAGAAACTCTGGCTTGAAGTACCAGGTGGAAGGCCTCTGCATGCAGGACTCTATGAGCAAGTGAGACTGGAAGCACAAAGGGAAAAAAAAAAACTGGAGACAAGATGGTGGAGAAGGACTTGAGCTCACCTCCTCTTATGAAAACACCAAAATCACAACTAACTGCTGACAAAAAAAACTTGAGCCTACCAAAAAAGATATTCTATACCCAAAGACAAAGAAGCCATAACGAGACACCTGAGGAACAGAGACCACAAACACAGAAAATTAGACAAAATGAGATGCAGAGAAATATGTTCCAGATGAAAGAACAAGACAAAACCCCAGAAGAACAACTAAGTGAAGTGGAGATAGGCAAGCTACCTGAAAAAGAATTCAGAGTAATGATAGTAAAGATGATCTAAGATCTTGGTAAAAGAATGGAGGCACAGATCGAGAAGATACAAGAAATGTTTAAGAAAGAGCTAGAAGCTTTAAAGAACAAACAAACAGAGATGAACAATACAACTGAAATGAAAAATAGAATAGAAGGAATTGATAGCAGAATAAATGAGATAAAAGAACGAATAAGTGAGTTGTAAGACAGGTTGGTGGAAATCACTGCTGCAGAACAGAATAAAGACAAAAGAATGAAAAGAAATGAGGACAGTCTGAGAGACCTCTGGGACAACATTAAACACACCAACATTCACATTATAGGGGTCCCAGAAGAAGAGGGAGAGAAAGGGCCTGAAAAAATATTTGCAGAGATAATAGCCAAAAACTTCCCTAACATGGGAAAGGAAACACTCAAATCCAGAGAGTTCCATATAGGATAAACCCAAGGAGGAACACACCAAGAAATGTATTAATCAAATTTATAAAAATTAAAGACAAAATATTAAAAGCAACAAATCATATACAAGGACTCCCCATATGGTTATCAGCTGATTTTACAGCAGAAACTCTGCAGACCAGAAGGGAGTCGCACAAAATATTTAAAGTGATGCAACCCAGAATACTCTACCCAGCAAGGCTCTCACTCAGATTCGACGGAGAAATGAAAAGCTTTATGGACAAGCAAAAGCTAAGAGAATTCAGCACCACCAAACCTGCTTTACAACAAATGCTAAAGGAACTTCTCTAGATGGAAAAGAAAGGCCACAACTAGAAACAAGAAAATTACAAACGGGAAAGTTCACCAGTAAAGGCAAACATACAGTAAAGGTAGGAAATCATCCACACACAAATATGATATGAAAACCAGCAATCATGGGACTTCCCTGGTGGTCCAGTGGGTAAGGCTCTGTGCTACCAATGCAGGAGGCCCGGGTTCGATCCTTAGTGGGGGAACTAGATCCCACATGCATGTCACAACTAAGCATGCCACAACTAAGAGTCCACATGCTGCAACTAAGAAGTCCGCATGCCGCAACTAAAAGATCTCACATGCTGCAACAAAGATCCCGTGTGCTGCAACTAAGACCCAGCACAGCCAAAATAAATAAATAAACAAACAGATAGATAGATAACACCAGCAATCATGAGAAGAGAGTACAAATACAGGACGTTAGAAATGCATTTGAAATTAGGAGACCAGCACTTAAAACAATCTTGTATATATAGACTGCTATAACAAAACCTCATGGTAACTGCAAACCAAAAATCTACAATAGATACACACACAAAAAAGCAGCAGCAATCCAAACAAAACACTAAAGATAGTCACCAAATCACAAGAGAAGAGAATGAAAGAGGAAGGGAAGAAAAAAGATCGACAAAAACAAATCCAAAACAATTAACAAAACAGCAATAAGAGCATACATATCGATAATTACCTTAAATATAAATGGATTAAATGCTCCCACCAAAAGACACAGACTGGCTGAATGGATACAAAAACAACACCCATATATATGCTGTCTACAAGAGACCCACTTCAGACATAGGGACACATACAGACTGAAAGTGAGGGGATGGAAAAAGGTATTCCATGCAAACGGAAATTAAAAGAAAGCTGGAGTAGCAATTCTCATATCAGACAAAACAGACTTTAAAATAAAGACTGTTACAAGAGACAAAGAAGGACACTGCATAATGATCAAGGGATCAATCCAAGAAAAAGATATAACAATTGTAAATGTATATGCACCCAAGATAGGAGCACCTCAATATATAGGCAAATGCTAACAGCCATAAAAGGAGAAATTAACAGTAACACAATAATAGTAGGGGACTTTAACACCCCACATACATCAGTGGACAGAACATCCAGACAGAAAATCAAATAAGGAAACACAAGGCTTAAATGACACATTAGAGCAAATGAACTTAACTGATATTTATAGAACATTCCATCTGAAAGCAGAATATACATTCTTCTCAAGTGCACATGTCCCATTCTCCAGGACAGATTACATGCTGGGCCACAATGCAAGCCTTGGTAAATTTAAGAAAACTAAAATCATATCAAGCATCTTCTCCAACCACAATGCTATGAGATTAGAAATCAACTACAAGAAAAAAACCTGGAAAACATAAACACATGGAAGCTAAACAATATGTTACTAAACAACCAATGGATTGCTGAAAAAATCAAAGAGAAAATCAAAAAATATCTAGAGACAAAAGAAAATGAAAACACGATAATCCAAAACTGATGGGATGCAGCAAAAGCAGTTCTATGAGGGAAGTTCACAGCAATACAATCTGACCTCAGGAAACAAGAAAAATCTCAAACAACCTAACCTTACACCTAAAGCAATTAGAGAATGAAAAACAAACAAAACCCAAAGTTAGTAGAAGGAAAGAAATCATAAAAATCAGAGCAGAAATAAATGAAATAGAGATGAAGAAAACAATAGGAAAGATCAATAAAACTAAAAGCTGGTTCTTTGAAAGGATAAACAAACTTGATAAACCTTTAGCCAGACTCATCAAGAAAAAAAGGGAGAGGGCTCAAATCAATAAAATTAGCAATGAAAAAGAAGTTACAATGGACACCACAGAAATACTAAGGATAATAACACACTACTACAAGCAACTATATGCCAATAAAATGGACAACCTAGAAGAAGTGGACAAATTCTTAGAAAGGTACAATCTTCCAAGACTGAACCAGGAAGAAATAGAAAATAAGAACAGACCTATCACAAGTACTGAAATTGAAACAGTGATTTAAAAACTTCCAACAAATTAAAGATGATACAAATAGAGGGAGAGATATACCATGTTCTTGGATTGGAAGAATCAACATTGTGAAAATGACTCTACTACACAAAGCAATCTGCAGATTCAATGCAATCCCTATCAAACTACCACTGGCATTTTCACAAAACTACAACAAAAAATTTCACAATTTGTATGGAAACACAAAAGACCCCGAATAACCAAAGCAATCTTGAGAACGAAAAACAGAGCTGGAGAAATCAGGCTCCCTGACTTCAGACTATACTACAAAGCTACAGTAATCAAGACAGTATGGTACTGGCACAAAAACAGAAAGATAGATCAATGGAACAGGATAGAAAGACCAGAGATAAACCCACGCACATATGGTCACCTTATCTTTGATAAAGGAGGCAGGAACGTACAGTGGAAAAAGGACAGCCTCTTCAATAAGGGGTGCTGGGAAAACTGGACAGGTACATGTAAAAGTATGAGATTAGATCACTCCCTAACACCATACACAAAAATAAGCTCAAAATGGATTAAAGACCTAAATGTAAGGCCAGAAACTATCAAACTCTTAGAGGAAAACATAGGCAGAACACTCTATGACATAAATCACAGCAAGATCCTTTTTGACCCACCTCCTAAAGTAATGGAAATAAAAACAAAAATAAACAAATGGGACCTAATGAAACTTCAAAGCTTTTGCACAGCAAAGGAAACCATAAACAAGACCAAAAGACAACCCTCAGAATGGGAGAAAATATTTGCAAATGAAGCAACTGACAAAGGATTAATTTCCAAAATTTACAAGCAGCTCATGCAGCTCAATAACAAAAAAACAAACAACCCAATCCAAAAATGGGCAGAAGACCTAAATAGACATTTCTCCAAAGAAGATATACAGACTGCCAACAAACACATGAAAGAATGCTCAACATCATTAATCATTAGGGAAATGCAAATCAAAACTACAATGAGATATCATCTCACACCAGTCAGAATGGCCATCATCAAAAAATCTAGAAACAATAAATGCTGGAGAGGGTGTGGAGAAAAGGGAACACTCTGGCACTGCTAGTGGGAATGTGAATTGGTACAGCCACTATGGAGAACAGTATGGAGGTTCCTTAAAAAACTAAAAATAGAACTACCATATGACCCAGCAATCCCACTACTGGGCATATACCCTGAGAAAACCATAATTCAAAAAGAGTCATGCGACTTCCGGGAAGATGGCGGAAGAGTAAGACGCGGAGATCACCTTCCTCCCCACAGATACACCAGAAATACATCTACGCGTGGAACAACTCCCACGGAGCACCTACTGAATGCTGGCAGAAGACCTCAGACCTCCCAAAAGGCAAGGAAGCCCCCACGTATGTGGTTAGGGCAAAAGAAAAAAATAAACAGAGACAAAGGGATAGGGACGGGTCCTGCACCAGCGGGAGAGCTGTGAAGGAGGAAAGGTGTCCGCACACTGGGAGGCCCCTTCGCGGGCGGAGACTTTGGGTGGCGGAGTGGGGGAGCTTGGGAGCCGCGGAGGAGAGCACAGTAACAGGGGTGCAGAGGGCAAAGCGGAGAGATTCCAGCGCAGAGGATCGGGCCGACCGGCACTCACCAGCCGAGAGGCTTGTCTGCTCGCCCGCCGGGGCGGGCGGGGCTGGGAGCTGAGGCTCCGGCTTCTGTCGGAGCGCCGGGAAAGGACTGAGGTTGGTGGCGTGAACACAGCCTGCAGGGCGTTAGTGCACCGCGGCTAGCCAGGAGGGAGTCCGGGGAAAAGTCTGGACCTGCCGAAGAGGCAGGAGACTTTTTCTTCCCTCTTTGTTTCCTGGTGCACGAGGAGAGGGGATTAAGAACGCTGCTTAAAGGAGCTCCAGAGACGGGCGGCTCGCGGCTAAAAGTGCGGAGCCCAGAGACAGACATGAGGCGCTAAGGCCGCTGCGCCGCCACCAAGAAGCCTGTGTGCGAACGCAGGTCAGTGTCCACACCCCCTTCTGGGGAGCCTGTGCAGCCCGCCACTGCCAGGGTCCCGGGATCCAGGGACAACTCCCCCGGGAGAACGCACGGCACACCTCAGGCTAGCAACGTCATGCCGGCCTCTGCCGCCGCAGGCCCGCCCCACACTCCGTGACCCTCCCTACCCCCCCACCGCCACCCCGGCCTGAGTGAGCCAGAGCCTCCAAATCAGCGGCTCCTTTAACCCCGTCCTGTCTGAGCAAAGAACAGACACCCTCGGCGACCTACACGCACAGGCGGGGCCAAATCCAAAGCTGAGCCCCTGGGAGCTGTGAGAACAAAGAAGAGAAAGGGAAATCTCTCCCAGCAGCCTCAGAAGCAGCGGATTAAAGCTCCACAATCAACTTGATGTACCCTGCATCTGTGGAATACATGAATAGACAACAAATCATCCCAAATTAAGGAGCCCTGTGGATGAAAGGCTCTTGGTGCTGCAGCCAGGAGTCAGTGCTGTGCCTCTGAGGTGGGAGAGCCAACTTCAGGACACTGGTCCACAAGAGGCCTCCCAGCTGCACATAATATCAAACAGCGAAAATCTCCCAGAGATCTCCATCTCAACGCCAGCACCCAGCTTCACTCAACGACCAGCAAGCTACAGTGCTGGACATCCTATGCCAAACAACTAGCAAGACAGGAACACAACCCCACCCATTAGCAGAGAGGCTGCCTACAATCATAATAGGTCTACAGACACCCCAAAACACACCACCAGACGTGGACCTGCCCACCAGAAAGTCAAGATCCAGCCTCATCCACCAGAACACAGGCACTAGTACCCTCCACCAGGAAGCCTACACAACCCACTGAACCAACCTTAGCCACTGGGGACAGACACCAAAAACAACAGGAACTACGAACCTTCAGCCTGCAAAAAGGAGACCCCAAACACAGTAAGATAAGCAAAATGAAAAGACAGAAAAACACACAGCAGATGAAGGAGCAAGATAAAAACCCACCAGACCTAACAAATGAAGAGGAAATAGGCAGTCTACCTGAAAAAGAATTCAGAATAATGATAGTAAAGATGATCCAAAATCTTGGAAATAGAATAGACAAAATGCAAGAATCAGTTAACAAGGACCTAGAAGAACTAAAGATGAAACAAACAATGATGAACAACACAATAAATGAAATGAAAAATACTCTAGATGGGATCAATAGCAGAATAACTGAGGCAGAAGAACGGATAAGTGACCTGGAAGATAAAATAGTGGAAATAACTACTGCAGAGCAGAATAAAGAAAAAAGAATGAAAAGAACTGAGGACAGTCTCAGAGACGTCTGGGACAACATTAAACGCACCAACATTCGAATTATAGGGGTTCCAGAAGAAGAAGAGAAAAAGAAAGGGACTGAGAAAATATTTGAAGAGATTATAGTTGAAAACTTCCCTAATATGGGAAAGGAAATAGTTAATCAAGTCCAGGAAGCACAGAGAGTCCCATACAGGATAAATCCAAGGAGAAATACGCCAAGACACATATTAATCAAACTGTCAAAAATTAAATACAAAGAAAACATATTAAAAGCAGCAAGGGAAAAACAACAAATAACACACAAGGGAATCCCCATAAGGTTAACAGCTGATCTTTCAGCAGAAACTCTGCAAGCCAGAAGGGAGTGGCATGACATATAGAAAGTGTTGAAGGAGAAAAACCTGCAACCAAGGTTACTCTACCCAGCAAGGATCTCATTCAGATCTGATGGAGAAATTAAAACCTTTACAGACAAGCAAAAGCTGAGAGAGTTCAGCACCACCAAACCAGCTCTACAACAACTGCTAAAGGAACTTCTCTAGGCAAGAAACACAAAAGAAGGAAAAGACCTACAATAACGAACCCAAAACAATTAAGAAAATGGGAATGGGAACACACATATCGATAATTACCTTAAATGTAAATGGACTAAATGCTCCCACCAAAAGACACAGATTGGCTGAATGGATACAAAAACAAGATGCATATATTTGCTGTCTACAAGAGACCCAGTTCAGACCTAGAGACACATACAGACTGAAAGTAAGGGGATGGAAAAAGGTATTTCATGCAAATGGAAACCAAAAGAAAGCTGGAGTAGCAATTCTCATATCAGACAAAATAGACTTTAAAACAAAGACTATTAGAAGAGACAAAGAAGGACACTACATAATGATCAAGGGATCGATCCAAGAAGAAGATATAACAATTGTAAATATTTATGCACCCAACATAGGAGCACCTCAATACATAAGGCAAATACTGAGAGCCATAAAAGGGGAAATCGACAGTAACACATTCATAGTAGGGGACTTTAACACCCCACTTTCACCAATGGACAGATCATCCAAAATGAAAATAAATAAGGAAGCACAAGCTTTAAATGGTACATTAAACGAGATGGAGTTAATTGATATTTATAGGACATTCCATCCAAAAACAACAGAATACACATTTTTCTCAAGTGCTCATGGAACATTCTCCAGAATAGATCATATCTTGGGTCACAAATCAAGCCTTGGTAAATTTAAGAAAATTGAAATTGTATCAAGTATCTTTTCCAACCACAACGCTATGAGACTAGATATCAATTACAGGAAAAGATCTGTAAAAAATACAAACACATGGAGGCTAAACAACACACTACTTAATAACGAAGTGATCACTGAAGAAATCAAAGAGGAAATCAAAAAATACCTAGAAACAAATGACAATGGAGACACAACTCAAAATCTATGGGATGCAGCAAAAGCAGTTCTAAGAGGGAAGTTTATAGCAATACAATCCTACCTCAAGAAACAGGAAACATCTCGAATAAACAACCTAACCTTGCACCTAAAGCAATTAGAGAAAGAAGAACAAAAAAACCCCCAAAGTTAGCAGAAGGAAAGAAATCATAAAAATCAGATCAGAAATAAATGAAAAAGAAATGAAGGAAACGATAGCAAAGATCAATAAAACTAAAAGCTGGTTCTTTGAAAGGATAAACAAAATTGATAACCATTAGCCAGACTCATCAAGAATAAAAGGGAGAAGACTCAAATCAATAGAATTAGAAATGAAAAAGGAGAAGTAACAACTGACACTGCAGAAATACAAAAGATCATGAGAGATTACTACAAGCAACTCTATGCCAATAAAATGGACAACCTGGAAGAAATGGACACATTCTTAGAAAGGCACAACTTGCCAAGACTGAATCAGGAAGAAATAGAAAATATGAACAGACCAAACACAAGCACTGAAATTGAAACTGTGATTAAGAATCTTCCAACAAGCAAAAGCCCAGGACCAGATGGCTTCATAGGCGAATTCTATCAAACATTTAGAGAAGAGCTATCACCTATCCTTCTCAAACTCTTCCAAAATATAGCAGAGGGAGGAACACTCCCAAACTCATTCTATGAGGCCACCATCACCTTGATACCAAAACCAGACAAGGATGTCACAAAGAAAGAAAACTACAGGCCAATATCACTGATGAACATAGATGCAAAAATCCTCAACAAAATACTAGCAAACAGAATCCAACAGCACATTAAAAGGATCATACACCATGATCAAGTGGGGTTTATTCCAGGAATGCAAGGATTCTTCAATATATGCAAATCAATCAACGTGACACACCATATTAACAAATTGAAGGAGAAAAACCATATGATCATCTCAATAGATGCAGAGAAAGCTTTTGACAAAATTCAACACCCATTTATGATAAAAACCCTGCACAAAGTAGGCACAGAGGGAACTTTCCTCAACATAATAAAGGCCATATATGACAAACCCACAGCCAACATCGTCCTCAATGGTGAAAAACTGAAAGCATTTCCACTAAGATCAGGAACAAGACAAGGTTGCCCACTCTCACCACTCTTATTCAACATAGTTTTGGAAGTTTTAGCCACAGCAATCAGAGAAGAAAAGGAAATAAAAGGAATCCAAATCGGAAAAGAAGAAGTAAAGCTGTCACTGTTTGCAGATGACATGATACTATACATAGAGAATCCTAAAGATGCTACCAGAAAACTACTAGAGCTAATCAATGAATTTGGTGAAGTAGCAGGATACAAAATTAATGCACAGAAATCTCTGGCATTCCTATACACTAAGGATGAAAAATCTGAAAGTGAAATCAAGAAAACACTCCCATTTACCATTTTAACAAAAAGAATAAAATATCTAGGAATAAACCTACCTAAGGAGACAAAAGACCTGTATGCAGAAAATTATAAGACACTGATGAAAGAAATTAAAGATGATACAAATAGATGGCGAGATATACCATGTTCTTGGATTGGAAGAATCAACATTGTGAAAATGACTCTACTACCCAAAGCAATCTACAGACTCAATGCAATCCCTATCAAACTACCACTGGCATTTTTCACAGAACTACAACAAAAAATTTCACACTTTGTATGGAAACACAAAAGACCCCGAATAGCCAAAGCAATCTTGAGAACGAAAAACGGAGCTGGAGGAATCAGGCTTCCTGACTTCAGACTATACTACAAAGCTACAGTAATCAAGACAGTATGGTACTGGCACAAAAACAGAAAGATAGATCAATGGAACAGGATAGAAAGACCAGAGATAAACCCACGCACATATGGTCACCTTATCTTTGACAAAGGAGGCAGGAATGTACAGTGGAGAAAGGACAGCCTATTCAATAAGTGGTGCTGGGAAAACTGGACAGCTACATGTAAAAGTATGAGATTAGATCACTCCCTAACACCATACACAAAAATAAGCTCAAAATGGATTAAAGACCTAAATGTAAGGCCAGAAACTATCAAACTCTTAGAGGAAAACATAGGCAGGACACTCTATGACATAAATCACAGCAAGGTCCTTTTTGACCCACCTCCTAGAGAAATGGAAATAAAAACAAAAGTAAACAAATGGGACCTAATGAAACTTCAAAGCTTTTGCACAGCAAAGGAAACCATAAAGAAGACCAGAAGACAACCCTCAGAATGGGAGAAAATATTTGCAAATGAAGCAACTGACAAAGGATTAATCTCCAAAATTTATAAGCAGCTCATGCAGCTTAATAACAAAAAAACAAACAACCCAATCCAAAAATGGGCAGAAGACCTAAATAGACATTTCTCCAAAGAAGATATACAGAGTGCCAACAAACACATGAAAGAATGCTCAACATCACTAATCATTAGAGAAATGCAAATCAAAACTACAATGAGATATCATCTCACACCAGTCAGAATGGCCATCATCAAAAAATCTAGAAACAATAAATGCTGGAGAGGGTGTGGAGAAAAGGGAACCCTCTTACACTGTTGGTGGGAATGTAAATTGATACAGCCACTGTGGAGAACAGTATGGAGGTTCCTTGAAAAACTACAAATAGAACTACCATATGACCCAGCAATCCTACTACTGGGCATATACCCTGAGAAAACCATAATTCAAAAACAGTCATGTACCAAAATGTTCATTGCAGCTCTATTTACAATAGCCCGGAGATGGAAACAACCTAAGTGCCCATCATCGGATGAATGGATAAAGAAGATGTGGCACATATATACAATGGAATATTACTCAGCCATAAAAAGAAACGAAATTGAGCTATTTGTAATAAGGTGGATAGACCTAGAGTCTGTCATACAGAGTGAAGTAAGTCAGAAAGAGAAAGACAAATACCGTATGCTAACACATATATATGGAATTTAAGAAAAAAAAATGTCATGAAGAGCCTAGGGATAAGACAGAAAGAAAGACACAGACCTACTGGAGAACGGACTTGAAGATATGGGGAGGGGGAAGGGTGAGCTGTGATAAAGTGAGAGAGAGGCATGGACATATATACACTACCAAACGTAAGGTAGATAGCTAGTGGGAAGCAGCCGCATGGCACAGGGATATCAGCTTGGTGATTTGTGACCGCCTGCAGTGGTGGCATAGGGAGGGTGGGAGGGAGGGAAATGCAAGAGGGAAGAGATATGGGAACATATGTATATGTATAACTGATTCACTTTGTTATAAAGCAGAAACTAACACACCATTGTAAAGCAATTATACCCCAATAAAGATGTTAAAAAAAAACAACAACTTCCAACAAACAAAAGTCCAGGACCAGATGGCTTCACAGGGGAATTCTATCAAGCATTTAGACAAGAGTTAACACCTATCCTTCTGAAACTATTCCAAAAAACTGCAGAGAAAGGAACACTCCCAAACTCATTCTATGCGGCCATCATCACCCTGATACCAAAACCAGACAAAGATACCACAAAAATAGAAAGAAACCAATATCACTGATTAACATAGATGCAAAAGTCCTCAAAAAAATTATAGCAAACTGAATCCAACAATACATTAAAAGGATAATACACCATGATCAAGTGGGATGCAAGGATTTTTCAATATCCACAAATCAATCAGTGTGATACACCACATTAACAAACTGAAGAAGAAAAACCATATGATCATCTAATAGATGCAGAAAAAGCTCTTGACAAAACTCAACACCCATTTATTATAAAAACTCTCCAGAAAGTAGGCATAGAACCTACCTCAACATAATAAAGGCCATATATGACAAACCCACACCAACATCAGACTCAACGGTGAAAAGCTGAAAGCATTTTCTCTAGGATCAGAAACAAAACGAGGATGTCCACTCTTGCCACTTTTTTTCAACATAGTTTTGGAATTCCTAGCCACGGGAATTAGAGAAGTAAAAGAAATAAAAGGAATCCAAATTGGAAAAGAAGTAAAACTGTCACTGTTTGCAGATGATGCGATAGTATTCAGAGAAAATCCTAAAGATGCTATCATAAAACTACTAGAGCTCATCAATGAATTCGGTAAAGTTGCAGGATACAAAATTAATACACAGAAATCTGTTGCATTTCTATACATTAACAATGAAAGATCAGAAAGAGAAATTAAAGAAACAATCCCATTTACCAATGCATCAAAAAGAATAAAATATCTAGGAATAAACCTGCCTAAAGAGGAAAAAGGCCTATACTCTGAAAACTATAAGATGCTGATGAAAGAAACTGAAGGTGACACAAACAAATTGAAAGATAGACTGTGTTCTTGGATTGGAAGAATCAATATTGTCAAAATGACTATACTACTCTAGGCAATCTACAGATTCAATGCAATCCCTATTAAATTACCAATGGCATGTTTCACAGAACTAGAACAAAAAATTTAAAAATCTGTATGGAAACACAAAAGACCCGAATAGCCAAAGCAATCCTGAGAAAGAAAAATGGAGCTGGAGGATCCGGTCTCCCTGATTTCAGACTATACTACAAAGCTACAGTAATCAAAACAGTATGGTACTGGCACAAAAACAGAAATATAGATTAGTGGAACAGGATAGAAAGCCCAGAAATAAACCCACGTGCCTATAGTCAATTAATCTATGACAAAGGAGACAAGAATATACAATGGAGAAATGGTGCTGGGAAAACTGGACAGCTACACGTAAAAGAATGAAACTAGAACATTCTCTAATACCATACACAAAAATAAACTCAAAATAGATCAAAGACCTAAATGAAGACTGGATACTGTAAAACTCTCAGAGGAAAACATAGGCAGAACACTCTGACATAAATCACAGCAATATCTTTTTGGATCCACCATCTAGAGTAATGAAAATAAAAATAAACAAATGGGACCTAATTAACCTTAAAAGCTTTGCACAGCAAAGGAAACCATAAACAAAATGAAAAGACAATCCACAGGATGGGAGAAAATATTTGCAAACGAAGCAACTGACAAGGGATTAATCTCCAAAATATACAAACAGCTCATGCAGCTCAATATCAAAAAACAAACAACCTGATTGAAAAATGGGCAGAAGACCTGAGTAGACATTTCTCCAAAGAAGACATACAGATAGCCAAAAAGCACATGAAAAGATGCTCAACACTGCTAATTATTAGAGAAATGCAAATCAAAACTACAATGAGGTATCACCTCACATGAGTCAGAATGGCCATCATCAAAAAGTCTACAAACAATAAATGCTAAAGAGGGTGTGGAGAAAAGAGAACTCTCCTACACTGTTGGTGGGAATCTAAATTGGTACAACTACTGTGGAGAACAGTATGGAGGTTCTTTAAAAAACTAAGAACTACCAGGCTTCCCTGGTGGCACAGTGGTTGAGAGTCCGCCTGCCGATGCAGGGGACATGGGTTCGTGCCCCAGTACGGGAAGATCCCACATGCCGCAGAGCGGCTGGGCCTGTGAGCCATGGCCGTTGAGCCTGCGCGTCCGGAGCCTGTGCTCCGTAACGGGAGAGGCCAGAACAGTGAGAGGCCTGCGTACCGCAAAAAAAAAAAAAAAAAAAAAAAACTAAGAACTACCATTTTATCCAGCAATCTCACTCCTGGGCATATATCCAGAAAAAATCATAATTCAAAACGATACATGCACTCCAATGTTCAGTGCAGCACTGTTCACAACAGCCAAGACATGGAAGCAACCTAAATGTCCATCGAGAGGAATGGATAAAGAAGATGTGGTACATATATACAATGGAATACTACTCAGCCATAAAAATGAATGAAATAATGCCATTTGCAGCACCATGGATGGATCTAGAGATTATCATACTAAGTGAAGTTAAGTCAGACACAGAAAGACAAATATCATAGGATAACATTTATATGTGGAAGTTAAAAAAATGATACAGGGGCTTCCCTGGTGGCGCAGTGGTTGAGAGTCCGCCTGCCAATGCAGGGGATACGGGTTCGTGCCCCAGTCCGGGAAGATCCCACATGCCGCGGAGCAGCTAGGCCCGTGAGCCATGGCTGCTGAGCCTGCGCGTCCGGAGCCTGTGCTCCGCAACGGGAGAGGCCACAACAGTGGGAGGCCCACGCATCGCAAAAAAAAAAAAAAAAAAAAGATACAAATGAACTTAAAACAGAAACAGACTCACAGACTTCGAAAACAAACTTACTGTTACCAAAGGGCAATGGTAGGGGGAGGGATGAATTAGAAGTTTGGGATTAAAATATATATATAGTAGTGTTACTATATATAAAATAGATAATCAACAAGAACCTACTGTATAGCTCAGGAAACTCTACTCAATATTCTCTAATAATCTATATGGGAAAACCATCTGAAAAAGAATGGATATATGTATATGTATAACTGAATCACTTTGCTGTACACCTGAAACTAACACAACATTGTAAATCAACTATAATATAAAATAAAAATTAAATTTAAAAAATCTGTGCCCTAGACAGGTAATAAAACTGTATATGACTTGATACACACACACACAACTGAGTAAGAGTAAAACTGGGAAATCTGAACAAGGCTGGTGGATTACATTAACATGAATGTCTTGGTTGTGATATCCTACTACAGTTTTATAAAATGTTACTATTGGGAGAAACTGGGCAAAGTATATAAGGGATATCTCTCTAGTATTTCTTACTGCATGTGAACCTATAATTATCTCAATAAATATGTAAATGAAAAGAGGATCCATGCATTTTAACTGCTAGGTATTTAACAAATACCTAGTAAATTTCAGAACCTCCTGGGGTTGGGCATTCTGATCAAATCTTAAGAAGGACAAAGTAATTTTGAAGACATTGCTGGCCTTTTTCTTGATTCATTATCTAGCTAAGAAATAGCAAAAGCTTACATCAAGAAGCAAGAAGAAACATCCAGCCAGAAGGCAAGGCTATGTGCCCTGTCAGTTTAGAGTGATAACCACACTGTTCGCTTTGGACAGCACTCTAAAGTGAGACAGACACCCAGGGGCTGCTCAGGTTCCCCCTCCCTGGCTGATCAACAGGGACCACAAGGACAGAAAGTGTCACGACTTAGGCTGCAGTGGACTGGAATGAGGGCGGTTACCACTCTGCTCTCCTGCAATGCTGTCCACTGAGAGGGATTACTGAAAACCCAGAACAAGGGAGGATTATGTTGCAGGGATTCAAACACACAATACGAGGAATGGTTAAAGAATCTGGAGAAATTTAGCTGGAGAAGAAAAGACCTGGGGGCGGAAGGCAGTAGGCCACCGATAATAACTAGTTTTTTCAAGAAAGAGAAGGGCTGCCTGGATGAAGAGGAATTGGATTTGTCTTTTATGACCCCAATTAGTGGTAACCCCATTGGAATTTTCAGTTATCAACCAAGAGAAGAGATCTGGTCCATGTTTTCTCTCTTCTAGGCAGTAAATAAAATGTATACTAACAGCAGTACTTCCAAGGGGAGTAATGTTTACATGTTAACATTCCAGGTCCCAAAAACAACTGCTGGCTCCAAAGCCAGAGCCTCTCCTTCCAGGGGAAGTTAGGAAACCAACATCCATTGTCCTGATCCGATCGAGGCACACCAAACACTTCACTGTGAGCAACAGTGCCTTCCTGGGAATTCCCTGGCAGTGCAGTGGTTAGGACTCTGTGCTTCTACTGCACGGGGCATGGGTTCAATCCCTGGTCAGGGAACTAAGATCTCGCTGCCACGCCGTGTGGCCAAAACAAAAACAAAAAAACAGGGCTTCCCTGGTGGCGCAGTGGTTGGGAATCCACCTGCCGATGCAGGGGACATGGGTTCGTGCCCCGGTCCGGGAAGATCCCACATGCCGCGGAGCGGCTGGGCCCATGGGCCATGGCTGTTGAGCCTGCGTGTCCGGGGCCTGTGCTCTGCAACGGGAGAGGCCACAACAGTGAGAGGCCCACGTACCGCAAAAAAAAAAAAAAAAAAAAAACAAACAGTGCCTTCCTACCTACGCCCACCTCCCAGAGAAGAAGCTTAGAGAATGATCAATGCGAAACTAGATTTGGACCGAACTCAGTGATAAAGATTAGAAACAAAAAACCAAATGCGAAGGATATGAGCTAATTAATGAGCCTCACCTCACCTATCAAAGACTCACATTAAAGCAAGCTTTCAGTCCCCTGGATGTCAGCTGATCCCTCTGCTGCCCCCGAAGCAGTGATGTAATAAAAGGGGAGGGTGAATGGGGTCAGAAGACTGAGCTGGGCTCTCCCTCCATGGCCTACTGGCTGTGTGACCCTCGGTGATCACTAAAACGGTCCGGACCTCAGTCTCCTTAACTATAAACAAGGACAATGCTTCCTGCTGGTCAGACTTATTCAGAAAATGCATGTTCAAGCTGAGGGTAAAGAAGGCTTCCAATAGAGGTTTGTCCCCTCTGAGCCTCTGTATGTTGGTGAACCACACCACCTTCCTTCAAAAAACTCCCTTTCACATTTTAACAAAGGAAAACAGTATCTTACCTCAATAAAAAACACGCCTATTACTACAGTTAATCAGAAACAGAAGCGCACATGCACACACACACACAGAAAACCAGAAAATGTGGACTTAATTTCAATCCTGAATCAATAATACTTACAGCTATAACCCGGTAACCCCATCCAGTCAAAGCCAAAATCTGCCGGAAAAATACATCAGCAGTTCCGCTGACGGGAGGGAGAAATATGAGAGGACACCTGATATTTCTGGGGCCTGCATCGTAGAGCGACCAGATCTTACTGTCGTCATCATCCACAATAATCTGGAGGGAAAATTATAAGAAACAAAATGAAAAACCTCATGGATTGGGTTTTATATAGTTATTTCAGCACTATAGTTTCACTGACAATTTTAATATTACTGCCTTGGTTGTTACAAGCTAATGAGGGGATCACACCAGACTAGCACATATAAAGAACGGCTGTCTCCACTTCCCTCTTCAGTGCTGACATAGTCCATGGAACTGCTTTATACTTCTCCCAAGAGCTGTTTTCTCTATCAGTTTTGAATTTTCCTCCCCAGCCATGATTATATGAAATTTATCATTTACCATTAAACAGTAAACTCTGTACATGGCATCTGATTTCTTCCCCATACTTCTGCCTCTGTGTGTGTGTGTGTGTGCGCGCGTGCGCACGCGTGTGTGCACATACGAGGAGGACAATTTGCAGAGTCATCCTTGGGTGCTGGCCCAGAGGGCGGGCTGGGATCAGCAGGGTCAGTGTGTGACCAGGGGAAGTGAGGGGAAGAAACGACTCCAGCCTCCAGGGAGAAACTGGGTAGAGATGGGACCTCTCAAAGAGATGCTTCAGGAGCCTGCTCTAGACCAAGACTCTGAAGGGGAGACCTCTGCTAGAGAGGAGGGACGAGGCAGGTATAGGCATCACTGTCCCCAGAGAATGTTTCAAACCATTCAGTCAGTGTGGGGAATGGGCTCAGGGAAAAACTGGCTTTTGGGGGAAAAGGGGGTAAGAAGGAGGAAGGTCATCAGAAACCTTCCTGATTTAGTGGTTCTTGACCCAAAAAGGGAAACAGATGAGCATTACATGAGCCGAGACAAATCAGGTGTTTAGCACAGAGTTTGGCAGATACTGAGTGTTCAACAGTGTCAAGAGTGTTAGCTACAGTATGCACTGCATGATAGTTTAATTTTTGTTCTCTTTGGCTGACTTTTTGGTATTTGGAAAAGTACATTAACTGCTTGAACTTTTGCCAATGCAAATCAACACTTATCCTTTTTACATTAAAAAGTTCAAGGTTCTATTTTCTGAGAGCTCCTAACTGGCAGTGCTGTGGGGCCCATGGTGCCAATGTGGGTGGCGGCACACTAACCGCGGTCACTGGCATCACTGGGAGCAGACAAACAGGGCAGGGCAAAGCCCAAAGGGCCCTAACCAACACCTTCTGGACTTCCTCGGGTGACAGTATATCTCATGATTATGTTTTTGCCCTTTGTATTTGCCACTCACATTTTTGCTTTTCCTGTTTCTTTTTGCTATGATTGTAGTAAACAAAATCTCAGTAACCTCTGACAGTGGTATGCGGTAAATTCCAACCTTATAATAATAAAATTCATATGAGATAAGATATTCAGATCTCTGAAATGAAAATCTAGCACTATGAAATTTCAAGCAAACTTTTCACGTCTTGTGGGCCAAACTGACCAAAGGAGAAAATTACATCAATGAAACTACTACTTCCAAGAATATTTAGGTAAGTTTGTGTTGTTTTGGGTCTGGTGATTAGCTTGCTGAGTGAGTCCATCAAGAGGAGCTCACATGAATCACTTGAGGGGATGGGACAAGGCAGAGGGACTCTGGGGGCAATTCTCCTAGCATGGGCAGTAGTTCCTGGGGTAGCAAGAAGAAAGGCGGGTTCCCTTTGCTAAGATGCCAATTAGTTCTGGCTTTTTTTTAAGGAATTTTTTCTTTTTTTTAAAGAAGTTAATTAATTTTTTGGCTGCGTTGGGTCTTTGTTGCTGACTGCGGGCTTTCTCTAGTTGCGGAGAGCAGGGGCTACTCTTTATTGTGGTGCGCGGGCTTCTCATTGCCGTGGCTACTCTTGTTGCGGAGCATGGGCTCTAGGCACACGGGCCTCAGTAGTTGTGGCACGCAGGCTCAGTAGTTGTGGCGCACAGGCTTAGTTGCTCAGCGGCACATGGGATCTTCCTGGACCAGGGATCGAACCCATGTCCCCTGCACTGGCAGGCGGATTCTTAACCGCTGTGCCACCAGGGAAGCCCAGTTCTGGCTGTGAAGCCAGATTAATTTGATTTTAATTTAAACTCAACTAGACTGTGTGACTTTAACATGTTAACCTCCATGAACCTCAGTTTTCCCATCTGCTAAGTGGGCACACCACTATCTACTTTGTTAAACTGTTGAAAGAATTAAATAAGATATTTGGGGACTTCCTACAACAGTGCCAGGTATATAGCAGGTATTCTGTCTATACTTGGAGACTGTATCTCAAATTTCTATATGAAGTGTAATTCTGTTATCAATTCAAACTTGCATGATACTTCCACAGCTATCTATCCTGACAAAATAATTACAACAGAGACACAGATGTTCTTCAGATCATAGTACTCTAATATTTCTGCAAGGGGATAAGCAAAGATTTTATTCTGACACAACTTTTGTCTAGTGTGATCCCCAAACATTTGGGATTAACTTGGGACTCAGAGTCAACAAACTTCAATAGAAGTGTTTAGCGTTTTTAGACATCCCAGGCATATAAAGTTTCCAAAAGATGACTATGGCAGAATGAGTATATATCATGGCAAACAGAGGACCTATAATGTGACTCACTGTAAATCTTAAATCTGAGGAACAGGAAAATGCTTTCTAATAGAATCTAACTGCACTTACTGTACAGTTGCAGTTGCTGTCAGCTTTCTACTAAACTATACAGAGGGGTACACATATTCCTGCTTGCTTGAATATGTAAAAACAATTATAAAATAATGAGTACAGTTATTCTCACTTTTACTCTTGAATGAGTCTCAAAAGTTGATTGTACTTGACAGGGAAGGGGTGAACTTTAGGCTCTCCAACCCAGTCACAATACTTGGCAATAACCTTTACTCTCGAACACTACTAAGACATAACACCTAAATCACACATAAAAACAATTACAAGATTTTGCAAATAAGAGGTGTAGTAAAACCATACATACCTTTTTAAGGGGGACTGTACTTCTAAACCAGTTATAATCAGGAGAGACTTTAATCTCTCCCATGATTAGCTGAAATGGAGGTTAACCCTGAAATAAAAGCATGTGATGTTTCATGTCAAGAATTCATGTTTACATCAGCACTAAATGTAGAGTCTGGTCTAGCTCTACCAACAATACTTTAAAGGATAAAACTGAGGAAATGGGCTATTTCACCTTGTCGGCGTATACTTAAACTACAGAAAACAATTTGGTGAAAACCTATAATCATGGAGCAGGAAGGGCCCCAAGAGAGAATTATTCCAACCCTCTTAGTTCCTCCAGAAGAAGAGTCTGGTCTAGAAAATTTTAATGACTTACCCAAGATCCCACGGCTATTGCAAAACCAGGACCAGACACAGGACAGCCTTTTCTGACACCTGACTGTCTGTCCTAGTTAAATGATTCCAAATGCAGTAGCATAACCTATCTTTTGACAAGATCTTAAGAATCTATGCTAATAAAGATATTCCTGTCTGATAAAATTCTAGAGAACAGTCCATACTAGAAAATGGAGTTAATGTAAGCCTGCTTCCTCATAAATTCATAAAATGCCGTAAATCTCACTCTAGGGGAACATAGCTTCAGAAACTCACACATAGTTTTTAATGCAAAATACAGGAAAACTTGCTGTTCATATGGATGTGGTTAAAAGTGATATAATGTACTCTGAAAGATCCATGATAAGATACCAGAATAGACCTGAAGGCACAATAACTAGCAACAAAACAAAACATGTGCCTTTAGAAAAAATGTGTGGTCTTCTGTTGTGAGATTAGTGATTTCCAGCTTTTATTGCTCTGTGACGTTGGAAAAGTCACTGACCCTTTTTGGGCTGTTTTCTCATCTGTGACTATTTCACCACTCTCTCTCCAAAGCGTTGGACAGTGCTTGGTACACAGCAGGCATTATCTGTTGACTAAATAAATGACTACATCCTAAGCAGGCCAAACTAGGCAATCCTAGAGTCCCTTTTAACCCGGGTACCTACGAGCTTTCCATTAGCTGGGTGTCTTCAACTTAAAGGCTACCCCTCTTTGCTCAGGGATCTGTGTTGTGTTGTAACAGGAACCTGAAAATTATAGTTCCTTGTTGCAGATTCTTATTGCCCAATGGAGAACTTCCACCCATCAGTTTGGAAGGATTCAAATGCTTGTTTGCATCATGTCCTCTACCCCAGCACAAGCCTGGATTTTCCTAGCAGGGCTAGGATGAGTTTGAGACCCTAGGACTTAACTCCTGCGATGACTCTGAACTGCCATTTTAGAGGGGCTGCTTCTCTGGACTGGTCAGGAGCTGGGGATTCTAAAACCAACGAATCCTCCTTGGCCCTCCAAATCTTCTCCCTCAAGTATGCAGGGCACTGAGCAATCTCAACTGCTACCTCTAACCTTGGGGGTTACTAAACTGAACCCCAAGGAGATGGTAAATGTAGACATCCAATATTAAACTAGGTTTACAACCTTGACACTGTAATAATGGTCTCTTCTCTCAAGGTTAGGATGGTACTTAGAAAAGTTTATTAAAATCTTAAGTGGCTCTAAAATATCAAGAAAATTATCAGCCAGTCTTATGCTGAAAATCAGTGTGCACAGATGTATTTCTTATTCATACTGAAATAAAGAAAATCATTCTTTGCATATTCATTTTCTCTTAACAAATATTAACATGTTAAAAATTGAAGCCATTTGAACTACAGCCTTTCTCTGAGCTGGTCACTGCTTTTAATTGAATGCAACTAGCCCATATAGTTAATTCCAGAATATTTTCTACCTAGACAGACTTGAAATATTTCTATATCATCTAAATATTGCCTAATGGAGACATTTTCTAGTATTGCAATACTATAAACAATCACTATTCGACAGGAGGAAATATAAAAAACACGTTTAGAAAAAAACCTACTCAACAGCTTTGTAAAACACTTTAGCTAATTAAAGCCAGAAAGTATGCTTCTAGATTCACCAAACTTGGGATAAAATAAAGTATTCATAGTTTGAATCAGTTGCAATCTACAAACCAAACTACCATACAAATACATATACACACATCATTCACAGGCACACACATTCACTGTCATCCACTTCTTCCCTCAGCAGTTAAGTAGAAAGATGTTCCTCACCACAGTCCTCAGTATTATCCACTACCACCTAATATTATTTTATAACTAATCTTGCTGGATGGAGAGATTCCACCCAACTGTGACTAAATTTTTGTAGAGGCAAGTGATTTTAACACTTGTGCTAGTTTGGCAGTACATGAAAGCTAAGATAGATACCAAATGTTGCATCTGACCAACTGACGTTTAAGTCAAAAAAAAAAAAAAAAAAACTGCTGCAAAGGGAAAGCAGCTGTGAGTGGTATGAAAAGGAAGTTTGTTCTCCCAGCTCTCTTTCATCCACTTCAGGGGAATACTTTTCCAAGTCACAAGGGGAACATTCTGCATAGGGCAAAAAAAAAAAAAAAAAAAAAAGGTTCACTGAGACTGTAACTCAACTGGTCAGTATTAAATAAGAAAGAATGTGGACCACGAACTCAATGCTGATTTGATCTCTCACAATTCTTCACAAAAACAAAAGCACCTGTTCATGTTGCTGGGAAAAGGGCTGCAGGAATTTTGCCTTAATCCTGCCTAAGAAAACTCCCTCCTCAGGGAGTGCTCTGGACACCGGGGCCTCTCTGGCCCTTGTACTGCTCGACAATTAAACTGCTAGTTGTGAGTGTGCACCAAGAATTACATGCACTTATCCCTCAAGGTTTCAGCAGAACCAGCCAGTTTACAGTCCACTTATCCCTCAGGGTTTCAACAGGCCCTGCCAATTTACAATCAGTGAAATTGCCTTTACAAATGTGTAAGTCATCTAACCAGTTTAACTAGTCAGATGTTTTCTTATCCTTTATCTCAATCATATGATCTTCGTATGGATAATCTGTGATTATTATTAACACCAGCAATAACGAAATATTAGAACCTGAGAGTCTCTGGGCAATGCCATTGGCTTTTTAATGCAAGCCTCCATACCTCACCACACCAGTACAGAGCTATTCTTTTTTTAAGTTTCCTCAGGGGAAGATTTACCCCTCCTTTCTTCAGAAACTTATTCCATTATCTTCTAAACCTCATGGGAGGAAAAGCTGACTACTTGACATTTTGACGGTGACACCTCATCTTGTACTCTGTCTTAGTATAAAAGCTTTTGAAAATTTGCACACAGCTATTCTATCACCCCTCAGTCTCTTGAAGCTTTGTGCCAACAGGAGCTGGAACATTGTAGGTGGAGACAAAGAAGCAGCATAAATGCAGAACTTATGACTCCCTAGGAAAAGTGAGACAGCCTAGCCCTGCTACTTTCCTCATGCCTCCTTCACAAGCCTCACACCTGGCCCGTACTCAGCAATGACAAAGGCATTTATCACTTTCAGGCTGAGGTGCAATCTCCAAAATAACTAGTCTGCTCAGAGTTCTTAAAAGTTTACAGGAAAAATATGTTCCTGGGCTGCAGCACTGTAGCCCCAAAATGGTATTACAGTTGTATGCCCAGGTCAAGCGCCCCACTGCCCACCCCAGGCGACCCACACACAGACCTCCACCTTCTCCCAGTCCCACTGATGACAGCTACACAAAGGCAGGGGCACAGGCACACCAATCACCCCCATGAACTCAGACTCGACCTCAGACACACACAGGGACGTGCAATCACGTGCATGGTCACATGAACCGACCCACTCAGGGCCACACTCACAAAGTCACACCGACAGAGGCAGCCGCGCACACTACAAACCATACTCACCTGCAGCCACAAACGCGTCACACACCCACATCCCCCGCTTCCCAGGGCCTCGCTCACCCCTCACCTGCCGTGGCCGCCCCCAGGTCCCTTTCCCTCCTCCCCAAGGCGGCTCTTCCCTCCACTACGGGTGCGGGCCTGGGAAGCTGCTGGGCCTGGGTCGGGGCCGGCGGCTTGAGCGCTCAGTAACCGCAAGCGCTGTGGACCTTTGGGGCGCGCTGGAGGGCCGGCCTCCGAGGGGCGGGGAGCGCAGCCAAGCGAGCCTCGGCCACCGCCCTCCCTCCTCCCGAATCATTCGCGCACCTGGCTCAAGCCTCGCGTTTCCGCGTTCGGAGGGGCGGGGCCACGCAGCGAGGAAGGGGTGGAGCTGCGTGACTCCGGCGGTCACCATGGCGACGGGGAGGGTTGGACCACAGGGTGAGACTCCGGCGCTCTATTGTACATCCTGCCGGGTGCGGAGTCGGCATCGGCTCTGGCGGTGGCGGCGGGCTCAGGGAGGAGGTTCGAGGAGCCTCTGGGTCAGTTCTAGGTCACCCATGTGACGTGAGCACCTAGGGAGAGGTCGTGGGACTGGAAGAAAGGGGCGCCTGACCCTTGAGATCTGCCTCCGCCTGCAGTTCGCGCCCTCTTGGAGGAAGCAGATGCCGACCTTTTCTCTCCGCCGTGTAAAGGCTTTGAGGGGATCCCTTTGGGTTACAGGCTTTGATGAACAGGGCTTTGTATACTCTCTTTTCTTGGCAAGATTTTTTTCCTTTGGCACAGCTACAGACGCCCTCCCTAATCCTCCACTGTAACGCCCCCACCTCCCTTCCCTGACTTGTGCTGAGGTCCTGGGGATTTCCGGGAACAGCTCCCACTGAGCCTCCAGCTCCTTCATCACTTTCCCTTAAAGGAATAGAGAATATTAATCTATTTATAATCATTTTTCTTAAGATGTTGCAGAGGTCACGACTCTCCTTTTCAGTAAAATATTTGGAGGTATGAAAAGGTTGAATAACATGTAAATCTCCTTGTTGGAAGTTTTTTAATGATCCTTCAACAAGATCCTGCTGAAAATGCCTCTCACCTAATCTGTGTTAGGGAAAACGTGTACCCTATTAAAGGCCTTTGCCTTTACCCTGGCAACTGTTTTGGGGATTAAGGTCAGGGGAGAATCCAAGTAAACTGCATCCTAAATCATGACATCTGCCCTCCTGCTCAGGAGCCTTGGTTCCCAGTCTAGAACTTGGACAAATCCCAAACGAATTTCCCAAGAGCACAGTAACATATCTGCCTTTTTTTCCCCCAAATCACCTTTTCGGAATTTTGAGTCAGTGACAGAAAATGGTCTTCTATTATAAGCACCACATAGCTGCTATACAGGGAATGCTTTTGTGGAAGATTTTTAACTTTGGGACTTTTTCTAAAAAACTTGGAGAGGTTTAATGAATGGAATACCTGGCAAATCACTGGTTGTATTTATGTAAAATCCATTATGGGTACTCATTACATTGTTTATCTGTCTCCCCCAGTGGGCTGGGAGCTTTAATTTAGAGCAAAGTGAACGGAGTGATTTAACCAGTGCCTTAGCTATTATGACCTGGTTCATAATAAGTACTAAATGTGTACTGAATGAACTAATTAGCAAATAAAGAAATTTATCTGCTTGTATTCCTTATATCCCATACTTCCAGACCTCACTTGAGTATCAGCCGTGAAGAGACATGAACTATGGATGTGCCCAAATGTATTAGAAGTCCTTATTCTGTTAGTTTGGTAATAATAATTTTTAACGACTGTTGATAATGGAAAACTATTTCACTATGTAGATATGTTTTGTTATATGTATACTTTTATTAAAAGATCAAACCCAAAATAATGAATGTTTTGTTTCCCTTAGAAAAGGAACCCATGGTCATGTTTGGATCTTCAGCTGGTCCATAACACATAGCAAGCACATTGTCCATTCCCTAATCTGAACAAGAAACATTTAGTATCTGTGAATTCCAGCTGTCCTGTAATTGCACAACTGCAGGAAGCAAACTTTTAACCCAGGGCAGGCCACAGTGCAGGCAGACCTGGTGGATATGGCTGGGAGGGTTTGCAGCTGTCATGGTTGGGGTCTGCTAGATGGTTCCCACAGCACCAGTCCCTGTGTGAGAATCTCACTTTACAAACTGGAATGTTCACAAAATACTCTGTGAACACCGAGCAAAGTAAACAGGTGGCCAGCTGGTTCTCAAAATTGCCCAAACCCAAGCTCTTTTCCTCAAATTTATCTTTTGACAGGATAATATTTGTTTTAAAAACACATGTGCAAAATAATCCTAGGTATCTCTCTTATGCACATATACATACCAAACAGAGTAGTGGTTACCTCTGAGGGGAAAGTGGGAATAGAAGGGGTGTTGAAGGAGAAGCTGGCTTTAGAGTTAGTATTTGAATTTATATAAGCATGTATCCATATGTTATTGTGTGACAAAAAATTACTTAAAAGCAACTATATTCATGCTTTAAATGCTGCTGTAAACCTGCTCTAAATCCTTCAATAGCTCCCCATTGCCTTCAAGCTAAAGTCCAAAGTGTATGGGCTACAGCAGGTCTGACTCTCCCAAAGGGCCCATTACACCCTATGAGGTCTCAAACCTCTAGGCATTTGTGTATGCTCTTCCCTCCACTCAGAGTGTCCCCCCTCCACCAGAGTGAATCCCCTATTTTGCTCCCAGGAACCATGTGTGAAAAAGTAAAAGAGGAGCAAAACACTTAGTTTTTCACACTAATACCAATTCTTGGAATACCATCCTTTTAAGCTTTCCAGGGTACAATCGACTGTAGTGTTATATATCAAATTATGCTAAGAACCAAGATTGAAAATGAATGCTGTTTCCTCATTGCCAGACCCAGTCTGTGACATACACGTACTATACTGGATTAGAGGGATCAGACACAGAGTGGGGATTCTAAAACTGCCCAAGAAGGATACCGACATGACTCTTCTATAGTTTGCTACCTAAAGGTCCTATCAAACAAGTTATATACAGTTATTTATAATTAATAATTTATTATCATTCGGGAGTTAAGAAACCTGAGTTCTCTCCTTGGGCAAGACATTTCCTCTCTCTAGGTGTGGTTTTCTTTTCTGTAAAATGAGTCCAAAGTTAGACTAAATGATCTCTAAGTTCTTTCCAATTCTAAGATTTTAGATTCTATGTACTTCTGAGAGCTACATTACAGAATCTTTACAACAGCCTTTCCTCAAAGCTGTTCTTCTCTGATAATCCCCCCACCGTCACTCCCTTCCAATCAAACTTAAAAAAAAAAAAGTAACCTGGCCAGTGAGTTGCAACTAAGGAGCTCGCCTGCCACAACTAAGACCCGGCGTAACCAAATAAATAAACAAATAAAACAAATATTAAAAAAAAAAAGTATCCTGGGGCTTCCCTGGTGGCGCAGTGGTTGAGAGTCTGCCTGCCGATGCAGGGGACATGGGTTCATGCCCTGGTCCGGGAAGATCCCACATGCCGCGGAGCAGCTAGGCCCGTGAGCCATGGCTGCTGAGCCTGCACCTCCGGAGCCTGTGCTCTGCAGCGGGAGAGGCCACAACAGTGAGAGGCCCACGTACTGCAAAAAAAAAGTATCCTGCACACAAAAATGCCTGCTTATGGAAACAGTATTTTGACTTCTTCGATAAGTTAATGTCTGACCATTATCAACTTGGTAAAATAAAAGTTCCTAAGCAAAGGTACCACATCTTTTGTACCATCTGCCAACCCAGCATCTCATTAATGTTTCTTCCATAAATAACAATGCGATAACCTTCCGGAAAAAGAGCTGCAATTTAAAAATCCTGGGAAACAAGAGCTGCACTATTATACTATAAAATAAAGCAGCTTCTATCCGTAGGGCTCTAGAAAACTTTATGAATTCTTAGAGGTAATAAAGACAGTGATTAAATAGTAACTAAAATGGGAAAATCTTTTTGAAATTGTCTAGCCTAGTGCATGCATATGACGGGCACTCAATTAACATGTGCTCCTACTTCTACATTTCTGAGCACAAAAGCCTAATATATTAAATTCCTTGATCAAGGATAAAAACATTTGCAATAGAGGTAGGGTACCAAAGTGGTTAGGCCCACAGACTACTGGAGTGTGTCAGACTACTGGAGTGTGAATTCTAGCTCTACCACTTATTAGCTATCTAACAGTCTGGAAAAATGAGGATCAATAACATTACCTGACTCATAGGGTTACCGTAAATATAAAATGAGATAGTTCAGGTCGAGTCCTTATCAACGAGACTAGCAATCAATAAATGTTGGCTAATAATAATGGTATTGAGAGCCTGCTGTGTTCCAGGCGTTGTGCTAGGTACACTACGTATACTATTTTTATTACTCATGAGAATCCTTGCAAAGCAGGTACAATTTTCATTTCATAGATAAGGAAATAGATTCAGAGAGGGTGTGTAATCAGCCTCAGCTTAAGGTCAGTGGCAGGGCTCATGCCATGTTTGTTGAATCTAAGACTCTACCTCTCAAAATCATATCTCTTTACCTTGAAATTGTTTGATAAATATAAAGAAAAATGGTGAAAATAGGTTGTACTTCCTTTAACACAACGTTTAAAAGCAATAAACATTCTTTCAGCAGGCTTTTTCAAGAGCTCAATTTTATGCTCAGGAACATTTCTTTTGTCCCTCAAATCGAACCAAGAATAAAATCTTTTTTAAACAAAATCTACGGTAGTCTTTGGGTTCTAACATTGTCACTAGCTAGCTGTTGCTGGACCCCCGTTTCATCATCTCCAAACTGAAATTTTGAGTACTAAATCATTGAGCCTTTCCCGCTCTAAAATTCTTTTCCTCCTGTTAGTCTAAAGGCATCTCAGCAAGTTGCTGCTGCCATCCAGAGGAGAAAATATTGTTGCAGGCCCAAAGAAGTCATTATAGCAGTGTTAGACTGTGGTGACAAAAATAGCTACCATTTATTGTCTACTGTTTGCCCCGTGCTTCCCTGGGCATCTTCTATATGTATTTCTATTCTGCAAGATAGAATGCTTTTACATTCTACCCTTGTTTTTAAACTGAGAAATCAGAATTAAAAAAATTTTATTTTGGTTGTGCCACACACGGCATGCAGATCTTAGTTCCCCAAGCAGGGATTGAACCCGTGCCCCCTGCAGTGGAAGCACGGAGTCCTAACCACTGGACCACCAGGGAATTCCCAGAATTTAAATTTTTTAAAATTTGTCCTGGGTCACCCAACTAGCCATGAGTAACTGAACTGTTTTGAGTCTGATGTTTTTTCAGCAATGACAAGAATCAAAATAGAAGCATCTTGTACAAGGAAGCAATGTGTTTGCAAATCCATCCTTTCAGCCAGAGTGCAGAAAAGGCTGTGTTCCACCCTTTCTGGGAGGACCCCGGACCTAAGGCCCAACATGTGGCCCCATGTGTACCTCTTGCTAGTTAAAGCTGTTACTACTTTAACATACAAATTATTTGTTGAGTGTGATCAAATGCAGATTCCCATATCCAGAGATTCTGATTCAACCGCTGGAGTAGGGCCCAGGAATCTACATTTTAAACAAGTACTCCAGGTGATTCTGGTTCAGATGAGAAACTGCTCAGTCATACTGGGTTGTGGTCTCTATAGGGGGCCTGAAAGAGTGGGTCATCTCATTTCCTGAGGCCTATCTGGGATGTGCACCATTTAATTTTTCAAAGAATTGGCTGTTAACATAGAGATGGCATTCTAAACCTGGTGTTTGTCTTCCAGTCCCATGATGGGCTTGAGGCTCCCTGGATGGGAAACTGCCCTCTATGAGATGGGCCTTGCACTCCTGACTCAATATTTCATACGTATAAACAGTATTTCATGTTGTCCTAAGTGTACCAACCACGTCAATCATGATGACCAGCTTCCCTTTCCAGCTCACACAGCCTCACCCATAGCCCCCTACTTGGCGTTAGGCTGAATTGTTTATGCAGGTGGCATCACTGGACTGGGGTAGGCCTTGACTCACTGTCTGGCCAAGGGCTAGGGGTGGTCTGGCAAAAAGATTCTGCCCAGCAAGGGCAATGGTAATAGGCTAAACAATCAGATAGGCTCCACCAAGAATGCAGGGAGGCAGACCTGAGACCATTTACCACCATGTAGTAAGAGATGAGAACTTATAGCAGAAATCTGTGCCCTCACTAAGGTTCCCCACTCCCCGTGGCAATGTGTGAGTGGGTACCTCCCGAGATTCCCTGCAGAAATCACCAGTAAGCTCCCAGGCGACACTGACTCTCGTTCTCTCTGAATTCCATAACGTGAGCTTAGTGCCTGGAGAGGGGAGCGAGTGCTCAATACACATCAACTGAAAAACAACAACAAAAAGGCACTTTCACACAGTCATGGATTCTCAAAACTATTTTGGGAGTGTTCTTTTTTATCTTCAGCCCCATTTCACATATGAGGAAACTAAAGTTCAGTGATGTTTAGTAACTTGTTAGAGATCAAAGAGCTAATCAGTGGTGAAGCCAAAACTCTCCATAAGAATATAATAACCAACTGATAACTCAAGTTCTTACTTCCACAGCAAAATCTTTTAAACCATTTCCCCCACCCCCATTAACTGCTGCCATAGTTCATATCTTCATGTTTCTAACCTCCCAACAGTTCTTCCTGCCCCAGGTTTTACCTCCAATCTACCTTCCACTCCACCACCAGAGTTAACTTACCAAAATGCAAATCTGTAGTCGTGTCACTTCCTTGATTGTCTATTGCACTACAAGACAAAGGTCCAAATTCTCATGGTCTTCAAGCCCTCCATGATCTGGTCTTCCAGACTCATCTCCATCGTCCTACTCCATTTCTATCAACTCTTCCAGTTTCTTTAAAACACAGCTCTTTTTTCCTGTGTTTAACATGCCACTTGTTTCTCTTCCATGATCCACTGTTAGCGTTCTCCAAGCCATCTACATATACACTTACGTAAGTGTATAACTAGCTCATACGCGGAGGAGGGCATAGCAGATTTATGGTTTAAAGAATGATAATAAAAGGCAATCATGTTCCCAGTTTAAGAACCACGTTACCAACCCCCTACGGGATAGTGTTCTTGTATGCCTCTGTTCCTCTGCACATGCTAGAATCTTCTTCCAGGCCTTAGTCTGCATAATGAACTCATCATTTGGAACCTCAGATTCAGCTTTGCCTCCTCTGGGAAGCCTCTAATGACTCCCTTGAGGGTGACTTACTGCTTCCACTATACCTTCATTATGGCATTTATAACAGTATTCTATTTGCTTATGCTTGCCTCCCCAGGAGATTGAACACACCAAATATTATTTAATCTCTGAATCTCCAGCAATCAGCATAAAGTCTGGGTACACTACAAGTGTTCAATAAATAGGATGTTTACACAACCTGGTTTGCCTGGGAGAGTCCTGTTTATGCCTGTTGTCCAGAAATAATTAATATAACCTGCTTCTTTTTACTCATGAACATGTCCTAATTTAGATGACCAATTATCTGATCACGCTATCAATAAATGTTGTTGAATGGACGAATTAATGATTGCAGAAAGATTTTAACTGATAGAATCTAGGCAGGAAAAGCTGATTATGTAAAGATATTAAAAAATTCAACAGCTGGCCACTGCACCTCCTTCCTCCTCCAGAAGTGCCTGACTCTCCTGGAGACGGAGATGAGTTTGCACAGACCAGATGCTCAATAACCTTTACTGCACAAATATGTTGAAGAATGTTACTGTATTCCTACTTTAAGAAAATCTAGATGTAAAATCTGAATTTATTGGACAGATCAATGTGACACAGATTATTACACATTATGAATGTTTATGACTTGGTGAGAACTAGATGGTAGCTAAATTTAAAGAGCTGACTTTACTCCTTGTTGAAAATCCAAAATGCAGATTAAATACTCCTGAAATGGTAACATAGTCAATGGGGACACATGATTTTTAAAATTTAATAGATGCACTTTTTAAAAGAACCTCTCTTCAGTATATACACATAACAGTTAGTTGTACTTGCTCTTAGGGAAAGATACAATCTCCATGAATCTGATATTATAAATAAAAATTTAATTTAAAGTTTCTTTTGTTATTGAAATAGAAAAAGCTGTTTTTAACTACTGTTAAATGAAAAGTGGAAAGTGAGGTAATTCATCTTTTTGACAATAACCTTTCCTTCCAACAGTGTCATCTTCTCTGAAAGTCAAGGTAATTCCTTGTAAATAAGGCTTTTAACAAATTACAAGTATGTAGTAGGTACTTGTCCATCTTCTTCCTACTTGGTGCACTATTGCATAGCAACAATTTTTTTTTTCTGCTTCTTCTTCAGTGGAAGTCTGAGAGTCTGAAATCTGCACTGGCTTGGTTGAGCCAGGGAATTTTTTTGGTACCAGGGATGTAAATATCCATTGTAGAAATCAGTAGCTGTTAGTGTTTTCTTGAGCATCACTGATCGAACACCAATCCAGCCATCCTAAAGGGCAAAAGACAAATAGTGAATACACGGTGCTGGCAAAACTGGTGGTAAATTTTAGTTTATAAAATTTTTATCATGAAAAAAATAAACCAACAAATCTTTACTAAATGCCAGGCTACAAATAGCACTAAGTAACATATATGATTCTTTGACTCTAAAAGTTTATTACCGAGGAGTGATAACAAACGTATAGACCTACTTAAATCTATTTAAACATAGACAGGGAAGAATAAAAAGGTATGTTGTATTTGTGTGGTGCTTGACAGTTTTCAGAGTATGTCCATGTATCTTATTGTTACTGGTTGTCAAAATACAAGCACTCTAAAAAGTAGGCAGATCCAATATTATCCCCAGAGAAAACTGATTTTACAAGAGAAAACTGATGCCCAGAGAGTGTGAGTGATTTGTCCAAGGTGACATAACTGGTGGGACTCAAACTCACATGTTGAGACAACCCACTTCTTCTATGAGAGCAAACTATGGATTTGCAGTATAGATGTATACAGACCCAGACGTATGCACCCAGTGCTATTCCAGAATAAGTTGAAGAGAGGTTGCTGTAGGCATTCTGTATCTACAGTCTTGTGTAGGTCAGATCAATCTATCACACATTTTAAATACTCTTTCTTGAGCATGGAACATTGCACATAAATACCACATGAAGGAAAATACTCAGGAAATGGAAGGAACATGGAACACTTCTCAGGATAATGCCATTGTCTTAAAAATGATAATGGTTTCAAAGTCATTTTAAATAGTTAAGAAATCTCCTCTCTAGCCACATTAAACAGTAGAAGCAAGTAGGATACAGGCACTGTTGTAGTTCAGTGAGATACTTTGACATTACTATATTTTTGTGATAGTCCTATTAACAAGATGACTTGTTAATTAAATTGGATTACTGAGAATATACAAGTTTCTTTTGAGAAAGAACTAAAGTTACTGAATCTTCTTTCATGGTCTGAGTAATAATAACACCTTGGTAAAACTTCATCTCTTGAAAAAAATTATACTAGAGATTCTACTATTTCTTAAGAAAATTAAACTGTCCATTGGCTCAATCTGATGGGCAGGCAGTTGAGTGAAGTCTCAGCTCAAAATGACAAATGATACCAACTATAAACTCAGTAAAACAAGTGTGATAACGTGAAACTAAAGGAAAATGTACCTTGCAACAAACCAGCAGTATTTGTGACTGTCTGTGGTATATTACTGATCCTGGAATAACAGCCTGTCCTGTTAATTTTGGATCTAAAGACAGGGGAGGGGAAAAGAGGGATATGAGAGAGAGAATAAATAATTATGCAACTTCACGATGCTTCTTAAAAATCAAAAAACATTCTGCAAGACGGTACTAATATCGGAGGGTACACATCTGCTGATGCCCTGACTTTGTAATCTAAAACTTACGATAGAGCTGTGGTGCTCTGTGTGTATCTTGAACCCAAAGGGAAGCTTTCCATACACACAAGAAGCTATGAGTCCTTTACCCAGTGTCCCAGAGATCAAGCTAAAATGTTGAATCTAGAAGTTTTGAGCATTTGGGGGAAATAACTAGCTACCAGTGGAGAGACATACAGGAGACTTAGGATCTAAGCTGGCCCTTCCATCCATGACTAAACAAGTCCCAATTCCCAGATTTCTGGGGAACTCTCTGCCTTTGTGGCTCACATTCCTTCAGTCCACCAGGATGGGAGGGCACTGATGGGCCTCTGAATGGACCAGGGTCATGAAATGCTACACCCTGGCCTAAGATTCTCACTGGGGTGCCCAGAGATTTTCATTATGATATTCACCAGAATGAAATCAACCTAGGAACTCTGCATTCCCTGAAAACCTTAATATAGGGAATCACAGAGCTTAAAATGGGATAGTAACACTGATCTGCCTACTTCTCAGGTTCTTATGATGATCAGAAGAGAAAATACACGTGAGTGGACACTGTAAAGAATAAGACTATAAATGAATGTAAAGTATTACCATTATTGAACTGAAACAAGCTAAAAGAATCCTTATTTTTACTAAATGGGACCTATGGTAAAACAGACACATTTTCAAATAGACTATACTGAAAACATTTTCCATGTCAGCTATTCAAAAATAAGTACCAGTGAGGACTGAACTATTAACTTCTACCACATCCAGGAGTTTAATGGTACTATTCATCCAGAGTGTCTGCAACGGAATCTGCAAACAAAATGAAAGAAGGATGATAAATAAATACACTCAACCCTGAAACCCTTTTCAACTACTATTTTGTGTTAATCTGGTCTGACTTCTCTCCCAATTACAGAGGAATTGGGAACTCAGTCTCTAAACCTTACAGAATAGAACATAACATGACCCTCTACATCAGTCTCCAGGATTCATTAGATCTTAAAATTAAACACTATTTTAAAATCAATGTTTACATCTTCATTAATACTTCTAGTTAAAAATCATGCTCATTTTAAAAAATGCAAGCATTACAACAACTATATTAAAAAAAAATTAGAATGTGAAAGTATTCTGTACTCCCATCCCCAAAGGTAACCACTGCTAATAGTTCAATGTGTATATCCTTGTATTTTTCCTACAAATATAATTATCACAAAAATCTAGAACATACTGTTTGACAAGGAACTTTTTTTACTTAACCATAAACTGTGGACAAATTTTCATCAGTACACACTTATCTATTTCACTCTTTAATCTGCTGCACAGTATTCCATTTTATAAAATGTACCATAATTTATGCAACAAATGCCTTTATGATGGATATTTCATAACACATTACAAAATTATGAAAAATTTTAAATGTGATAACAAATAGCCTGGTAGATATATCTTTGAGGACTTTTATATTTCTGGAGAATAGTTGTTTTTTAAGTGGACCACCAGGGTTAAAGAGTATCAACATTTTATTGTTAAACTGCCTTGATAAGAGAAGAAAAATGACAGTCTATTGCTGTTTATTATGAGTGAGGCTGAGGAGCAGTCCATATCTACCTGCACATTTTATTTATTTCTTAGGCCTATTTATGCCCTTTGCCCATTAAAAAAAAAACAACAAAAACAACAACAACAAAATCTGAGTTATTCATCTCTTTCTTATTAATTTGTGAAAGGCTTTTATATTTTTAGGAAATTAGCCCTTTAGTTCTCAGATGTATTATGAATATTTTTCTAGTTTGTTGACTTTAAATATTGGGTAATTTTTTTCCATGCATAATTTTTTAATTTTATGGAGTAATATTTATCACTCTTTTCTCTCATGACTTCATTGGTTCATGTCATAGGCTTAAAAAGGCCTATCCACGTTTATCAAATATTATAAAATTATTCAACTGTTCTTTTTCCCAGTTCTTTGTGGTTTCATTTTTTGAAAACACTTAAATCCTTGATCCATCTAGATTTTATTTTGATTTGAAAAGGTGAGACTTGAGGGTTCCCCCTTTTAAAGGCTGACCAGCTGTCCCAACACTATTTATTGAATAATCCATCTCACCCTTCCCCTCAGTGTGAAATGCTGCCTTTATTACATTTTGATTTAAATAGGCTAACAGAAATTAACACACACCAGGAAATAAGTTCTCTCAAATTTCTGAAGTAAAGAAACAGATTTTCAGACTGCAGTTCACTCCTCTATTTCATAGACGAGGATAGTGAGGCCCAGAGAAATGCAGCTGTTTTCCCAAGGTGACACAGCTAGTTAGTGGCAGAGCCAAGGATCAGAAGCTATGCTTTCTCATTCTCAGCTCAGTGCTCTTTTGATGACATTCTCTAAAGAGGACATTTTACTTTCAGAACAGTTAGGTTATTTCAAAGATGTGAACGATTAATCAGAGAATTAAAGAAATCAGAATTAAGTAAATTTGAAGAAAAGTATTCACAACTTATATATGTCATACTTTGGTAAAATACCCTCTTCTATAATTTGCTTGTTTTTCTTTCATCTGCTTCTAATAAAAGTTATGAAATGACTTTCATGTGTGCAACTTTTTTCTTTCAAAGAACTCAAAATACTTCTGAAACATAATTACTGTTGGAAAAATGTTTATATTTACTGAGAACTATAAATATGATAGGTATAGAATCAGAATATCCCCTTCTTGTTCTTGAGGTAAAGCTCATCTTCACCTTATCATCAGAGCACTGAAGAAAGGAAAGTGATGGTAAGGAAACAGTCATTTCTGTGCCCACTGTCATTACTGTCAAAATCATATGTTGGCGTGGATTTAAATTCACAGTTCATCTCCTTCGATCTTGACAGTTGTGGACCAGGTCATTAACCCCATTTTAGAGATAGAAAAGCGGAAGCTCAGAGAAGATAAGGATCTTGCTCTTGGTTAATACATGCCAACTCTAGGAATCAAATTTCACCTTCTGGCTCCAAGATAGGAACTCCTTCTGTTGTAGCACAAGAATTTCTCAGTGGAGAGGAAAGGTGAATTGCAGAAGATAAGAATTATTAGGCAGTGTTTAACTTTTTGGGGAACTGTCAAACTGTTTTCTAAAGCAGCTGCCCCATTTTACATTTCTACCAACAATGAATGAGGGTTCCAAATTTCTCCATATCCCTGTCAACACTTGTTATTGTCTGTTTTTAAAAATTACAGTAATCCTAGTGAGTGTGAAGTGGTATCTCAGTATAGTTTTGATTTGCATTTCCCTAATGACTAATGAAATTATCTTACCATATGCGTAGTGGCCATTTATATATTTTCTTAGGATAAATGTCTATGTAGATCCTTTGCTGATTTTCTAATCATGTTATTTATCTTTTTGCTATAAAAGTTCTTTATATACTCTGGATACTAGACCCTCATCAGATATATGATTTGCAAATATCTTCTTTTATTATGTAGGTTGTCTTTTCATTTTCTTGTTAGTGTTCTTTGAAGCCCAACGGTTTTAAATTTTGAAGTCCAATTTCTCTATTTTTAGTTCGTTGCTTATGCTTCAGGCATTATATCTAAGAACCACTGCCTACTTCAAGGTCATGAAGATATGCCCCTATATCTTCTTCCAAGAGTTTTCATAGTTTCAGCTCTTACATTTAGGTTTCTGATCCATTTAGAGTTCTTTTTTTTTTTTTTAATTTTATTTAATTTTATTTTTTTTTAGAGTTCATTTTTATATGTGTTATGAGGTAGGGATCCAAATCCATTTCTTCTGATTGTGGATATCCAGTTGTCCAAGCACCATGTGGTAAAAAGATTATTCTTTCCCCATCAAATTGCCTTGGCACCCTTATCAAAAATCAAGTGACCATAAATGTATGGGTTTATTTCTGGACTCTGAATTCTATCCCATTGAGCTTTGTGTCTTTGTCAGTATCACACTGCCTTGATTACAGGAACTATGCGTCCTGATTTCATAGGAACTTTGAAATTGGAACTTCACTCTTCTTTTGCAAGATTTTCTGTCTATTCTGGGCCTCTTGGGATTCCATATGAATTTTAGGATAAGCCTGTCAATTTCTGCAAAGAAGTCAACTAGGAATTTTATAGGAATTGTGTTCAGTCTGTAGAGAAATTTGGGGAGTAGTGCCATCTTAACAATATTAAGTCTTCTAATCCATAAACAGAGGCCCTTCCATTTACTTAGGTCTTCTTTACTGTTTATTAGCCCTATTAGTTTTGGGGGGTGGAATTATTTATAATTTTCTACATATAAGATTACACCATCTGCAAATATAGTTTTACATTGTTCCTTTTTTCTTGCCTAATCACCCCGGCTATAACCTCCAGTACAATGTTGAATAGAAGTGGTGAGAGTGGACATCTTGGTCTTGTTCCTGATCTTAGAGGGAACACTTTCAATCTTTCGCCATCAAATATGATGTTAGATTTGGATTTTTTTGTAGATATTCTTCATCAGGTTGAGGAAGTTCCCATCTATTCTTAGTTTGTTGAACATTTTTATCATGAAAAGGTACTGGATTTTTCAAATGCTGTTTCTGAACCTACTGAGATAATTATGTGGCTTTTGTCCTTTATTCTATTAATATGGTATATTACGTGGATTGATTTTTGTATGTTGAACCAGCCTTACATTCCTGGGCTACATCCCACTTGGTCATAGTGTATAATCCTTTTCTACATATTGTTTGATTCACTTTCCTAATTCTGTTAAGGATTTTTGCCTCTATATTAATAAGGGCTATTGATTTGTAGTTTTCTTTTCTTGTAAAATCTTTATCTGGTTTAGCTTACTTGACTTTTGTACTAGCTGCTCCCTCTGCCTGGAATGGTCTTTTCCTGACCTTGGCATGACTTGCTCCTTATTGTCTTTCAGACCTCAGCTTAAACGTCAGTTCAAAGTGGCCGTCCCCATTTAGATACCCAGTCTAAAATAGCCACCAGTTAATCTATCACATTATTTTAATTTTCATCAAAGAGCTTATCACACCATCTGATATTTTTCTTATTTATTTATTTGTTTCTGTCTTCTCACATCACCTCTAATACCTAGAACAATGCCTGACATATAATAGGCTTTCAATAAATATTTTGTTTAATGAATGAATAAGAGTAGATATCATTTAATGAGTACCTACTCAGATACTGTACTAGATGCTTTATATACATTATATCATTCTAATTTTCAAATGAACTAACTAAAGCTCAGAGATTAAATAACCTTCTCAAGTCTACAAAGCTAGGAAGTAGCAGAGAGAAGATGGAACCCTGCTCCGTCTGGCTCTAAAGTCAATGTTCCTTGCCCTATGCCGTTCTCTTACAGTGGGAAAAGTACAGGGTTTGACGTCAGGCAGATCTGGTTCAAAACCTGACTCTCACTAACTAGCAATGTGACCTTGAGCAACATTCAACAGCCATTCACTGAGTATCTTCTTTAAGCCTCAATTTCATCAACTTAAAATGGGATAATACCCATAACAGGAGGCTGTAATCCTCACCGAAGAACCTGGCGTGCTACAGATATTCAATGGCAGTTCTCCATTTTAACCTACAGAGGAGGTCCATTAAAAACCCCACACTTGGTAGACTCAGAGTTCCAACAACATAAGATGCTATCAAAATGAAGGGAAAAAAACCCCAATAAATTTGTCAAAGAACTGAGAATTTAATTCAGATATTTTAACAAGTTATTACAACTAGATTTTATATGCCATATGTAAAAATCAAGGATTTAAGAATTCAGTTGTAAAAAATGGGCCAAAGGCAGAAAGACATACTAGTAAAAGCATTGGACTAGGAGTTAGAAGATTTAGGTTCATTATTCAGAGACTGGGCACCCGAAGTTAGTCACTTCATTTTCATTCTCCTCATCTATGAAACAGGATAATAAAATTTGGCTATGGGAGATGGCAAAATATCTAGTTTAAAGTACCTTGTGAATTCTAAGGCCTCTATGAAAACTTGAAGTTTAAAGAATATTTAAAAAATGAATGTCATATATTCAAAAGAATTGAAACAGGGACTCAAACAGATATGTGTACACCCAAGTTCATGAAGCATTATTCACATTAGCTAAAAGGTAGAAACAACCCAAATGTCCATTGATAGACAAATGCATAAACAAAATGTGCTACATACATACAATGGAATATTATTCAGACTAAAAAAGGAATGACATTCTGATACATGGTACAACATGAATGAAACTTGAAAACATTATGCTAGGTGAGATAAGCCAGACACAGAAGGATAAATATTGTATGATTCCACTTATATGAGGTACCTATAAAAGGCAGATTCATAGAGACAGGAAGTAGAATAGTGATTACCAGGGACTGTGGGGCAGGGGGAATGAGGAGTTGTTATTTAATGGGTATAGAGTTTCAGTTTGAGATGATGAAAAAGTTCTGGAAATGGATACTGGTGATGGTTGCATAACAATGTAAATGTACTTAATGTCACTGAAGTATACACTTAAAAATGGTTTAAATGGTAAATTTTATGTTATATATATTTTATCCCAATAAAAAAGTTTCTTTTTTTAACATCTTTATTGGAGTATAATTGCTTTACAATGTTGTGTTAGTTTCTGCTGCATAACAAAATGAATCAGCTATATGCACATGTATATCCCCATATCACCTCCCTCTTGCATCTCCCTCCCACCCTCCTTATCCCACCCCTCCTAGTGGTCGCAAAGCACAGAGCAGATCTCCCTGTGCCATGAAGCTGCTTCCCACTAGCTATCTATTTTACATTTGGTGTTGTATATATGTCAATGCTACTCTCTCACTTCATCCCAGCTTACCTGTCCCCCTCCCCTTGTCCTCAAGTCCATTCTCTACTGTGTCTTTATTCCTGTCCTGCCCCTAGGTTCAAAAGAACCAAAAAATAGTTATTTAAAAATAAATGAACTTCAGGATCCTTTGGTTTTGTTTATGAGATTTATTCCTAAATTAAAATATTTCAAAAGTAAATTACACACACACACACACACACACACACACACACTCACACACACAATTAGGTAAAACTGCAATTTGACTTCCAACTTACTATATTTCCAATGGCACGATGAAGTCTGAATATTTGCTCTGAAGTTTGTTCCTCCCATTTTATACAGCTGGTAGCAGCAGAAATCTTAGGGGCTATAAGATAAAGCCAATAGCAAGAATGAATATCAGATCAGTGACCATAAATTGGTAATTACTGATACTGAATGACAGATACAAGAGAATTCATTATATTATTTTCTCAACTTTTGCATGTTTTAAATTTTCCATAATATAAGATATACACATACATACATAGTAAATAAAAGTACTAGAAGAAAACATGGGTAAATTTCTTTATAACCTAGGAATAGAAAAAGTTCTTCTATGACTCAAAATCCAGAAGCAATTAAAGAATGATAAATGTGACTACAAAAAATTAAACTTTTGTAAGACAAAAAGAAGTGTCATAAATCAAGCCAAAAAACAAATGACAAACAAGTTATTTGCAACTTATATCACAGTACTTTATATCTGTTTATATATATTCCATGAGAGATATATCTATAATAAATATAAATATTTATATGTAATTACTATATATGTGTTATATATATTTATATTATATTTAGGAGTACTTTGTATCTATTATATAGGTTTATTTATATCTATTACACAAAGTACTCCTAAAAACTGAGACAGAAAAGACCAAAAACCAGATAGAAAAATGGGCAAAAGATATAACAGACCCTTCTCAGAAAAAAAGAAATGCAAATAGTCCTTAAACATATGAAAAGCTCTTCAGGGCTTTCCTGGTGGCGCAGTGGTTGAGAGTCCGCCTGCTGATGCAGGGGACACAGGTTCGAGCCCTGGTCCGGGAAGATTCCACATGCTGCGGAGTGGCTGCGCCCGTGAGCCATGGCTGCTGAGCCTGTGCTCCTCAACGGGAGAGGCCACAACAGTGAGAGGCCCGCGTGCCGCAAATAATAATAATAATAATTAGTTGTAAAGAGGAAAATGCAACCCTGAAAATTAAAAACAAACTGAAACAAAGGAACTTAACTATATATCAAACTAGATAACAAAACCACATGGAAAAAATAATTATCTCCAGTAAGTTTTGAACACAGTACTCTGACTATATACCCTTCGTAGAATATATTTTAAAAAACTGCAGGAAAAAAAAAACTGCAGAAAAATCTTAACTCTCACTTAGTAGTTACACTTTCTGTAGTGATATTGGTGTTGTAATCTTAAAATTATTTTATGCACAGCAAATAAAAAACAGGTCAGCATTGATTTAAAAAAGATTTTCTGTGTAAGAGAAAATACCAGAAAAACCCTGTACTTTAAAATTTGAATCAGAAACAATATGAGCTCAAATATATTTTTTTAAAGGCTTTACTGAATTTGTTACAATACTGCTTCTGTTTTATGTTTTGTTTTTTTGGCCCTGAGGCATGTGGGATCCCCCAACCAGGGATGGAACCTGCACCCTCTGCATTGGAACGTGAAGTCTTAACCACTGGACAGCCAGGGAAGTCCCTGAACTCAAACATTTTTTAAAAATATAATGCCTACCCTTCACCACTAACACTTCATTTTGGAACACATCATTGTATTAGACGGTTTCTAAATACTATCCCTCAACTAAAATAAACAAGGGAGAGGTGGCTGATTCCAACATGGGACAGAGAATTTACAAGGTGAGCCTGGGACATTTTGCGATAGAAACAAGGAAGAGCTCAAAAACTAGCTGGGGGTGGAGGGATATCAAAAGGATTCAGAAGCCAACTTAAAGAGGCTACCTCTAGCTAAATTTGGGACAACTTGAACAGCACAAAGCATTATGAATGTAATTAACTATAAAACACAGTAAATAAAAATCCACAAGTCAAATGACTAAAAAAACTCACTCGCCACCATAATTGAAGGTGACTATGGCACCAACTCCCTATTTTAAAAATTGATAATTAGAGAAAGAATTAAGCATTTATCCTGCCATTTTAGGATGAATTAAAATTCATCCGCAATTAATAAGGAAAAGCTCTTCTTTACAGAACAATGCCAACTATTAAATATAAAAGGAATTGGAAAATCACCATTTTGAGTTTCATTGAAATAATTCATTCAGGGAAGGAGCATCAATCCATGCTAAAATTGTTATGTGAAAGGCTAGTGGGGAACCGGATATTTGCATGGTGCCAAAGTATTACCGCAGGGATTACCTGCCATTTGCAAAGGGAGAAACACATCTTTACACTGGAAAGATCTGGTGGTCACCACCTCCACCAAGTGATCAAATTTAGCTTCACTAGCCTTGATGCAACCTGGTATTATGGCTTACTGATATGACTCCCTAAGACTGTAGGGGACGGAGGCAGGGGCTTCTCCGAGTAGATCCTTTAAACAGTTTTAACTTTCGAGTCGTGTAAATGTCTTACATAGTCAAGAAAAAAAATTACATCATAAATAAAAATAAAAAGCAACCCTTAAGGTTAAAAAACAAACTGAAACAAATATCACTGGAACGCAGTATCATCTATGAAATACTCTTTCCACAAACTTTAAGCCCGAATCTCATCAAGCCTTTAGAACTTCTGATTTACAGGAACTTTAAGGGCTAGAAAAATACATTAAACAACACTGGAAGGAAAGAGACAATTGGCCTGGTCTCTTCAAAAAGTTAATGACATGGAGGGAAAAAAATAGTGGAGGAATTACTCTAATGAGACTAAAGAGACATACGACTAATTATAATTGGATCCTAGTTTGAAAAAATATACAGCTATACAATATGTTTTTAGAGTGTCAGGAAAATTTAAATATGGACTGGCTATTCGATGCTATTAGGGAACTGTTCATTTTTCCTAGGAGATGCATGTTGAAATATTTAGGGATGAAAGGTCATGATGCATACTTCCAAATGGTATAGCAAAAATTAAAATATATATGCTACATAAACACATATATAAAGAAAATATGGCCAAACATTAATAATTGTTGACTCTGGGTTAAACAGGTATTCACTCTCTTTCAACTTACCTTTGTGTTTGGTACTTTTCAATATAAAGAATAGAGAAAATGGTTCTAATCTTTCATAAGGCTAAATGTGAAGAGGGAGAGAGACCCCTTACCAATCATTCTCTGGAAAAGGACATGCAAGTGGACATTGAATCTTTAGTCAAAATTAAGGGAAACTTGCAAGTGAGGAAGCCACAGTGTTCAGATGCCATCACAACAAACAAAACCTTAGGAAACATGTAAGAGTCTCTGCCGTCTGCACTTACCATGTGTCACCCCCTCGGCTGGCTGCTGCCTTCCATTGTTCAAACTTTCAGGCAAAGTTTTCAAAACTGAAATAAGCTTAAAAAAAAAGAGAGTATATTCAGGATGAAAAGAACGAAAGCAGAAATACGTTACAATTCAGTACCATGAAATTACAGCTTTAAGAGCTGTGTGGCAGGGTAAAGCAGTAAATTGGCTTAAGCTGTGAGGATCCATCTACTTGGTGGAGTTTCAGTGGAGATGTTGCTCTCTGTAGAGTACAGGTCATTGATTTCCTTCCAGAGAATACTGAGCCTCGACTGGCTATCAGAACAGCCGGTGCTTGGCCATCCACACTCTCACTCTCACTCTCACTCTGAAGGAAGGCAGTGGGGACTTCGTACTCTGGAGTCACATAGTTCTGGGTTCAAATCCCAGTTCTACCACCTGCTAGCTGTGTCACTGTGGAAAAGTTATTTTACTTGTCTGTGGCCTTCAATGTCATTATCTATAAAACAGGTGAAAGCAATAGCTACCTCAAAGGTTTCTTGAGAAGGTAAAAAAAAAATAAGTCTATGAAAGTATCTAAAACAGTCTTGGCACACAAGCCAGTGCTCAATAAACGACAGACACTATAATAACAGAATTTCCGAGGTGAGTGCCTAGAATGGGAAGCATCATCTATACAGCGGGGGGTGGGGTGGGGTGGAGGGGGGTTCCTCTACAGAAAATTTAGTTCAGATGAAAATCATTAATTGGGTCATTAAACCTTTATTCACACCCTATTGTATGCAGACTCAAAAAAAAGTCTCAGAGTTCATTCACAGCTAGGGGGTCAGCAGAATTCCAATGGTACAGATGCAAATGACTGGAACACAGGGACAGAAGTGGGAGGAAAACAGAGACTTAGGAAATGATGTTAGTTCAGTTCGACAGGGGTGAATGGTACGTCTATGAGACTAAGGAGAGTGAAAATGGGAAGAATAGTCTAAAAGCCTCACCATGAAATGTAACAGACCATATAAAATCACATATTTCATTCAAAAGCTTTGATTAAGTATATACTCTGTGTAAATTCTCAAAGACTAACATAAGATCACAAAAGCCATGCTAATTTTTAGGAAGCCAGGGATAGAAACCACTTTTTAAAGAGAAGCTTAGAATCACACATCATAAAATTGTTCTTTTCATCATAACCACTTAGGAAATAAGCAGGGGGATATTGGAAAACTGTACCATGTTGGCACCCAGTCTTGACAGCACTGCTTCCAAATCCTTTGTGGTGCTCTTGGGTGGTACAGGAACCGTTTCCTGTTTGAGAATTGGGCCTACATCAAACCTACCAAAAAATCAAAAGCAAATAATAACATGATTACTGACTATTTCTTAAGGTCAATATGTTTGTCTACATGAATGTTTATATACCACAAGGATAGTTTTTTTGTTCGTTCAGGTGGGTTTTGTTTTGTTTTGTTTTTTTAGGCCACACAGTGCAGCTTATGGGATCTTAGTTCCCTGACCAGGGATCGAACCCGGGCCCGCTGCAGTGGAAGTGCAGAGTCCTAACCACTGGAAGGCCAGGAAATTCCCCCACAAGGATAGTTTAACGGTGGCCATGAATGTGACTATTAGCCATTGGCAAGGGAGAAATGTAAGTCTGAAAGAAGGGAGAGCAACATTAGCATGTTACTAATATCACTTTAGTCTATCAACTAGATAGTTTAAGCGCATTAACTTTTCACCATTCTCTGCATTTTCATCTGCTTTATTCTCAAGTACCATTTTCTGGTCATTTATGGAGTCAATACTTGAGCTTAACAAAATTAAATTCTAATACAGTCATTTTACTAAGCCATTAAAATTTTAAAAATTAAAATCCATAAAATTAAAAAAAAAGAAAGAAGGGAGAGCAAAATCTGGCCTATATTTAGATTTTAGGTTTATTATTTCACAAAGGAAAAAGGTTGCATATCAGGGATTTAATTGCAACTACAAATAATTCTATCATTAGTAGTAAATAGTACAAAAAAAATCTCTAATTATATAATGAAAGTACAGAGCAAAGAATATGTTTTCCAAGGAAGTACAACTAGGAATTTACAATCATTCCTTCCTGTATTTCCTTTCTCAAAGGACAAGAGTTTTGCCTGAATTATAATCAATAGTGATTATAAGTAGGTGCAAGGGTATTTGCATTCCCATAAGTCTTATATTCAATATTTTATATCAAGCTCTGCAAATATTGGCCATCAGCTTTTATTAGAAATATATTTTGTTTTAAATACTTAACTTTGTGTTCTGTTAACTCTATTTTTAACCTATGAGCTTTAATAAAATGCTTATTATGAAAAGTTACAAACATTCCAAAAACAGAATGAACAGTCTAAGGAATTGCCATATACACATCGCCCAGATTTGAGAATTACCAAAGTTTCGCCACTCTTGTTTCATCTGCCCCCCCCCTTTTTTTTTTTAAGTAAGTTAAAGCAAATCCCAGATATTGACTTGGTCTTGTGAACTTGTGAATTTTTCTTCTCTATGGGGACGTTAGGTGATAATAGGCAGAGGCATAATACACTCCTAAAACAATTTAAAATAATTGTTTCTTAGATTGTAGGTATAATTTTAAAAAACATTTAAGACAATTATATAACACATTGGTATACAACGTATTCTTACTTCAGGTTCCAAAAAATTTTTGACCATAGAAACCAAAGCCAGCAGAACAGAGATTCATAACTAATATACAAAAATCCATCTCTCATCTACACAACATCGTTTATAGAAATCCAGTTGTTAATAATTTATTTCAATTAACAAGTTTAAAGAGACACTGTGTAAATGCCAAAACACATGTGGTTTATGTTAGAAACCAGGAAGAAACCCAGGAGTTAGAGAAATTAGTACTCTAGTACACTCTAATTTATTACTAATTTCTAACTCCTGATTAGAAATTAGGAGTTAGAAATTAGTAATAAATTAGAGTGATTAGTACCCACTCATCCACCTCCACTTCCCCCCAGGCAGACTGACATCAACATTCAACATCACAAAAAGTCTCAAGAAAATATGCTCTACCTTTTAGGTCTAATTTGCATAATCGTTACTCCAGCAACTGTGTCTCCGTGCAAGACCGTATGGATTATAGGGGCTGGACCACGCCACCTCGGGAGGCAACTGGGATGGACATTCAAGATGCCACTGAGTTAGAAAAGGCAGGAAATTAGTATGCAAGTGGGCTTTTTACCATTTAATTTACTGCTACCTAAACTAATATGCACTTTTCATCATTAAACTTGCCCAGAAATGTTGAAAAACAGTTAAATCTAGTCTCATACCAACTGAAGCAGGAGTCAGAGCTAAGTTCAACTTTCTTACCATAAGAGACCAATGAAACTCAATTAAAAAAAGAGCAGGAACAACTATTCATTGTTCTGAAGATGTTCCAGCTTCGCAATTTGAGACATAGCTCGCAATGTCTGGGAGTTTTTAAAGATAAAAAATGTGTTTTTTACTATATGAGAAAAACCACTCAAATCCAATCGAGCATCTCATGGACGATGTGAATTATACGTATAGCTTAGTTACATAATTACCCTCACTTCACTTAGTTTGTATATAGAGTTCCTAAGACAAGCTTCTTAAATCCCCATCTAATGATTTATTCACCTTTGCTGTTTATCCCTATACACCTTTTACCCATTAGTGAGCAATTTTAATAATTTACTCATCTGTCATTAGTTTAATGTCTCCATCAGCATGAGTATACACTTGACAGTGCCTATGTGTATACATATATTCTAAATTCCACTGTTCAGCCCAGTCTCATTCCTCCAACAAATGTTTACTGAGCACAATCCATGTTCTGGCACTAAGTGCTGGGGATATAAGCAACAGTGAACCACACAGAAAAAAAAAAAATTCTGCCCTCACAGGCCAATATAAGGACCTGACTTGTATTCTGAGCAAGATGGAAAACCACCAGAGAATTTTGAGCAGAGTGACATGACCTGACTTATGTTTTAAAAGGATCACTTTGGTGTTGGGTGGTAAAAGACTGAGAGGGCCAAAGACAAAAGTCGAGACCACTTAGGAGGCTACTGCAGTATGACAGCCAAGAGTGGTGGCAGAGGAAGTGATGAGAATCAGACATTCTAGAGAGATTTCAAAGGCACAGCCAATAGGATTTCCTGATGGATTGGATGCGTGGTGTGAGATAAGGAATTAAGAATAATGCCAAGGCTTTGGGTCCGAGCAACTTAAAGGCTGGAGTTACCATGTACTGAGATGAAGATTTTGGGAAGGAGCAGGTTTTGGGGTGAAAGTTCAGGAATGTTGTTTTGGACATCTTACATGTAAGGTGCCTATCAGACATCCAAGCAGAGCTGCGGAGGAGGCAGGGGGTATCAGGGGCCTGGAGTTCAGGGAGAGAGAACTGGAGGGACACATCTGGCAGTTATTAGCATACATATGGAATTTAAATGAGGGTGGGTGAGAGCCCATAGATAGTGATAAAGAGTATCACACATTTTAACAATTCATGCCACTAATAAAACCTTTTATTTTAAGAGAAAATACTAAAGAAAGCAGAATTAAGTTCAAGTTAATGCACTTTATAGATACCAGATCCATATATAAAGACCGAGGTCTCTACACTGTTTTTCCTTACAAATAAAACTTACTAGGGAAATTTAAGAATAAGAGCCTCACTCAAAAGCCGGCCAAATGAAGCTACCACTCCAACATCATATTCTCCAGATCCCACATCTGGCCACTCATACACTGGAAGCTGAGATTGGATAGCATATTGCTTCACCGGCAGTCTTTTTGGTGATGGGGAGGGAACTGTGACCACCTCCAAGTTTTCAATTAACTCTTCCCCTTTGTTTTCCCTAAAATGGAAAGATTAGAAGAAAATGTGACAGTGTTAAGAAAATGTCGGAAAGCTAAACTACTTCACACATTTCTAAGGCATTTTTATGATTAAATTAAGAAAGCATTTAAGGGTAAATGATTAAAACTAGTGCAACTGAGAGACTAAAGTTTTATTTTTATTTAATTTTAATTGTTTTAAATTTAAAGAGCCACAAGTGGCTACTGGCTACTGTTTGGACTGTTATGGTTGTAGAAATTTCCTGTGCATGCAGAAACATATACAGTACAGACATTTTACACAATTGTAATATTATATATACTCTCCTGCATTTTGTTTTTTTCTCTTAACACTATGTATGCTATTATGTGAGTCTTTTTAAAAAATGGGTTAAATATACATTTGTTTGTATATGGATCAAACATTTCTAGAACAGGAAACTGAAAACAGTGGCTATCTTTGAAGAGAACTGGGGACTGGGAGAAAGAGATGGAAGGAACTGACTTTCCATTTTATATCTTTTGAATTTTTTACTATAACGACGTTATTCAAACAATACTTAAAAATATATATATATACATATATATGTGTGTGTGTGTGTGTATATATATATATATATATATACACACACACACCATGGGCATCATTCCATGACATTATATGTAGCACTACCTCATTTTTTTAACCTGCTGCAAAGTATTCCAGTGCCTGGGGCTGTTTATTTATTTATTTAGCAGATACTGCATCATGCAGGTACATCATCATAAATGTTGAGGATTTATGAGAAAAGGAATAGACAGGAGGGCCCAAAAGAAAAAGTGCAGAAGTACTGGAGCTGCCAAGTGAAGCATCAGCAGAAGCGTCAGGATACATGCAGTGAGAGATGCAGGAGGCCATACACGGAAAGTAGCATGTAGAGAGTGTATTACGGAGGTGTGCAAAGGGAACATGTGTGAAGGAAGTGTTTCAGGGTGTGTTACAGAGGGGAGTGTGTGAAGGGGGAAATACAAGGGGATTCATGAATGAGTCAACATCAGGGTCTGCTGGGAAGTATTTGTAGAGAAGACTTGATGGAGGGAGATGACAGAAATGAGTGTGAGGGTGCATCAGGAAAAAACGGAGTGGGGAAATAAAAAATGGAGGCTGGGGAAAGGAGACAGAGCAGGATATATGGGCATAGCCACCACATACCATGGACTTTCAGGACAGGCTGGATCTCAATTATTTTTGTCCAGGAAACACAATTTGTTAAATTTTAGAAATACTAAATGTATACCTAAGAGTTCTGATTTATAAATTTATTCATAGCAAAACAGTTCGTTTTTGTACTATGTCTTCATTTCAGTCTCAGAAAACTGGATCCGGTTGTATACAGGGAGGCGATGGGGAGCGAAGGCGTGAGGCAAGCGTGTGCAGAGGGATGGATGCCTGTGCCTGGGAAGAAGCCCAAAGGATTAGATGATACAAATCAGGTGAGTAGGAAGAAGTGGAAAGGGGAGGTCTTTGAAGTCAGAGCCCGTTTTAGTACCAACCTGCTCAGCTGATGACCCTGGGCAATCTCTTAACCTCTCTGGGCTACGGTTTACATGCTAAACGGGCACGGAGGTGGTGGGACTGGACGGAGATGATGCAGGTAAAGCAACGAGCGCGGCCTTGGCACCGCGGGGCGCCCGGTGGCGCTCAGAGCGCGGAAGGAGTCGGGCGTGTAGACCGGACAGGACCAGGCGGGCGCCCAAGGGCTGACCGAGCACCTTCCGGGAGCCCGGAGACGCCGAGATCTGGGCCCACACCCCTCCGGCGCAGCTGCTTTCCCCGACTAGGAGTCCAAACCCTCGAGGCCGGCCGCAGTGGCTCCACAGCCGCGTCCTCGACCCCCGGGCCTCCCAATCCCTGGCCCCGGTACCTGGCGGCCTGCAGCGCCCGCAGCGTTTCGCGGGCGAACTGGTCAGTGCCGAAAAAGAGCACCCGCCAAGGCGGCTTCTCGCGGACTCGAGCGCCCCGGCCGTCCTCCCCGCCAGAGGATCCGCTCAGGCCGAGCAGGGTTCGCCACTGAGGGCTCGGCCTCCTGCCCGCGCCGCCGCCGCCGGTGCTGCCGCCGCCGCCTGGCAGGGGCCCCCAGCAGCAGCGTACCAGAACCCTCATCGACTCCGCGGGCGGCCGACCCTGCGCACGCGCGTTGTGGTGGGCGGAGCAGGAGCTAGGCAGGAGGGGCGGGGCCGGGGAGGAAACCCGATGGGCGAGGTCTTTCAGCGACTGGGGCGGGGCTTGCCTGATTGCAGGCGCGGCAGATGAAGGAATTTGCCGGTTCAAGTGTCCCCGTGACTTTTGTTGCATTTGTTTGCACGATTTAGCCAATCTCCCCAAACAACTCTTTTGGAACAAATCATATGAGTTTTCAGACGACGAAATCTCATTTATTTATTTATTTCTGTATCATTTTCTCAGCCATTATAACTAATATTTACTAGAAGCCATGCTTTGGCTAAGTATTTTATATATCTGTTAGTTTAGTTAATCCTCATATCAACTGTACCAGGTAGATATTATTACAACCATTTTACTGAAGAGGATCTGAGGCTCCGTGAAATTAAGGTAATTACCTATGTAGGATCCTCACAGCTAGCCCCATGTAGCTCCAAATTCTGTGATCCTAACCATTTGGCCTTCATAGCAATCCTATGTACTAGGGAAGTCAATGTCCCCTTTTTGCCCCTGAGGAAACGGAGGCTTAATTCTTGTTCGTAGTCACTCTGGTGAATCAAAGGCCTGCTCTTGCCCGTACCCCGTGGGTTCCCTCCCACACCGAGGGATATCATAGAAGAGACTCTTAAGGAAAATGGGCAGGGGAAGCTGTCCTCAGAAGACCTCTAAAGATCTTTAGTGCTTAGATTCTGTATTCCTGAGGCCTATGCAGTGGCCTTCTCCTTGAGGATGGTCACACATCCTGGCTGTTGAGTGGAGACCAGATTCTCTTCTAGTTTTACTGCCCTCCCCACCTCTCTTCCTCTCTAAATGCTATCCATTCTTCAATGCCAAGGTCAGACATCCTTCCTGAAGACTTGAGCTCTTGCTTGCATGGACTTAATGTCTTTCTCTATGTGCCCTTTTAATGCTCTGTGGGGACCTCTGCTTCTCACACAATTTGGAATTACTGAGGGAGTTGTCTAATGTATGCATAGACATTGACAATTTCACCTGTGTGTTGAATAGAAAAGAGAGAGGCAAAGAGGAAGGGAGGGAGTGTATTTCCAGTGATTCTGTTCATCTGATCATATATGAGATGAGGAGCTAACTGAGATCCCAACCTTCTATTCCTACAATCAAGTTCTCTTCTAGTATCCTCTCTTAGGGTAAGTGAAATATGATTCTAATATTTTTAAAATGGTCTTTTCCCATACAACATGATCTATAAATACAACCCAAATACTCATTTAGGTTTTCGCCTTAGACTCTGGCTGCTGTCTAAAGAGTGACTCTTCGTATTTGTCTTTATGTAATTTCTCTCCTTGAGTTAGAGAGCCTGAATTATGCTACAATTTATTTTTGGCAGCCCAAATTCTCCACAGGTAGCCCCGCCCCACAGAGCTGCCTTGAGCCACTCACAGCGCCCTCTGCCGAGCACATACCGACGGCTCAGTCTGAAGGGCCAACGCCAGTCTGCTTTCTTTCCTCCATAGAGTTGGCTCCTACCGCCATCTAATTTTCTAGTGGGTGGTCTTTTGATTTTTAGTAAACTTATTTTTTTAAAACTGAACATGATTTTATTGTAACGGCTTAAGTTTTCCCAGGATGCTAAAATGGAAATCTTTCTGAAACTCTTGGTGGTAAATTGGGTTTGTATTGGGGGTGGGGGAGTCCATTTCCAAGCCCAGACAAATCCACGTCTGGAGCTACTATAAAGCACACAGAGAAAATGAGGACGTTAGCTCCTAACGGCAAGGAGTTTTAGGTAAGAAGTTAAGACGCCCAGAAAGCACATCCAAGAGGACTGGGCTATAATAGAACCCAGATAATGCTAATTTGGCTGGTGCTCCAGTTTCCAGAAATTTCTCTCCCCTGATGAATGGAGTATGTGTGCATTTGAATCAGTGAAATTACTCCAGTTTCTGAGTCTGGGTGACAAGAGATTGACAGAGAGGAAGAACTGCTTGGTGGTAACCATGATGACTTTCAGCTTTGCTTTGAAACTGAAGTGATGAGACAAGCAAGTGGAGATGTTTGGTAGAAATCTAGAATGTGAGACTGGCTTCCATGACTAGGGCGGGTGAGAGAGCTGATCCTGGAGTGTGAGGAAGCAGGAAACATCCCCTCTCCCTATTCCCCATCATCCCACCCTAAACCTATGTGTGTATGATTTCTGAGGAGTCGGGAGATCTGCCACAGAGAGAGAGAGAGAGAGAGAGAGTGTGTGTGTGTGTGTGTGTGTAATTAGCCCGTTGGTGTTGAGAGTCAAAAAGGGGAGCAGCCGGAGCCCTGGGAAAGATGAAGCAGGGGCATGAGAGGAAAATGGTCAGAAGGACTTCCCCCATGGTCCAGTGTTTAAGACTTGCGCTTCCACTGCGGGGGGCAAGTGTTTAATGCCTGGTCGGGGAAGTGCCACATGCCGCACGGTGATGCCAAAAAAGGGCAGGGGGGATTCTGGTTGGTATGTGGCTGATGCTTGAGTCCACAGAATTCCTGCATGTGCCCTGGGAGGCAATGCCACATGTGACCAGGGGGAGAGTTGCCATACACAGGCATCGCGCCAATGTCAGCGGCAGGAACTGAACGGAGGGACGCAAGCCAGCGATGCCTTCTGGGATGCGGCCCCTTAGTGCGAAGTTCCATATACGGCCATCTACTGCCTGTGGTTGCATCAGAAGCCCACAAGGGGGCGCTGCGCACTAATTTCCCATCACAGCGTGGTGGACACGCTTCAGAGCTTCTGACTCCCGTTTGTCTGTCTGACTGTCTGTGTTGTTAGGGCCCTTTGTGGTCTCAGTAGATATCACTTCCTAATTTGTCCAGCTGCTCTGTAAAGCAGCAAGGCCACCCGCTAGGGAAGGACCGGGACATGCTGGCCACCCCCATCTCTTAACACCCGCCTCAGCTCTTACAGATAATACACAAATGTTAAAGAGGCAGTTCTATGCAACAGACTCTCTCCCACCAGGGTGGCCTGGGATGCCTTTCCGTCCCAGGGAAGAGCTTAAGAGGCAGTGTGGGCCCACAGGACTGGGTGTCCTTGAGGAGAGAGACTGGAGAGGTTACATGACAGCTGAAGGATGCCAGAGACGCAGGAAGGGAAGCCAGATGTGGTATTATAGGAATGAGAAGCAGTCTAGGGATAAGAGAAAGGGTTAAGAAAGTTTCTTTTTGCTGCCCATAGTCAACCTAGTAAAGCAAGAGAAATATCAAAATAGGCTTAAAGAGATCAAATCATAAAATCTTCGGTTGTTTCTCAGCCCCTTCCCCCCAAGCAAAAGAGCTGTGCTATATTAACAAAGGGAGAGTACAATTTCTTTTTATAAACTACCTTTGCCTATCCACAAGGAAATTGACAAGATAGTAAAGCCTCTCACATTTAATGGAGCTCATAATTTGACTAGTCTAGAGGCTGGTTATCACTTACATAAATTTAGAACAAGGGTTTCAAGAACTCTTGGGAAAATAAAAGGAGGAAGAAAGAAACAAGTGTCCAAAAAGAACAATATATTTTAGTTACTAGAAGGTGTCTGGGACTTCCCTAGTGGTGTAGTGGCTAAAAATCCGCCTGCCAGTGCAGGGGACACGGGTTCGAGCCCTGGTCCGGGAAGATCCCACCTGCCGTGGAGCAACTAAGCCCGTGCGCCACAACTACGGAGACCACGCACCACAACTACTGAAGCCCGTGTGCCTAGAGCCCGTGCTCTGCAACAAGAGAAGCCACTGCAATGAGAAGCCCGCTCACCACAACGAAAAGTAGCCCCCACTCACAGCAACTAGAGAAAGCCCGCGCACAGCAACAAAGACCCAACCAGCCAAAAATGAATAAATTAATTAATTTTAAAAAAAAAGGTGTCTGGTTACTAAGACAACATAGGAAATGAAAGATATCCAAATAGATATTAGACTAGCCCTGAGAAATCTTTCTATATAAGACTTAAAAAAATAAATTTATTTTTTATTTATTTATTTTTGGCTGCATTGGGTCTTCGTTGCTGTGCGGGCTTTCTCTAGTTGCTGTACACGGGCTTCTCATTGCAGTGGCTTCTCTTGTTGTGGAGCACGGGCCCGGGCGCGAGGGCTTCAGTAGTTGTGGCACACGGGCTTAGTAGTTGTGGCTCGAGGGCTCTAGAGCGCAGGCTCAGTAGTTGTGGCGCACAGGCTTAGCTGCTCCGCGGCATGTGGGATCTTCCCCAACCAGGGCTCGAACCCGTGTCCCTTGCACTGCAGATTCTTAACCACTGTGACACCAGGGAAGCCTTTCATTGCTTTTTATAGCTGATTAATATTCCATTGCTTATTCAATTCATCAGTCGAGGGCCATTGGGTTGTTTCTACTTGTTAATTATTATGAATAATACTGCTATGAACATTCATGTGCAAGGTTTTGTGTGGACATATGTTTTCAATTTTCTTGGGTATAGACCTAGGAGTGGAATTGCCGGGTCAAATGGTAACTTCACATTCTTCTTTTAGAAGAACTGTCAAGGTGTTTTCCAAAGTGGCTGCACCATTTTATATTCCCACCAGCAGTGTATGACAGCGTGCCAGCAATCTTTCCTGATACTTCAGGGAATTAACTCATGAGTTCTGGCCTTTTGGTGTGAATTGACTTTGCCTGGCAGGCTGTACCAGAGCACTTAAATCCCAGAATTTCTGGAACTCCTTTATCTAGAAGCAGATAAATTTTTAAACACGGACAGCTGACCCAATATTTGCCTACAGAGAATTCATCATGTAGGACTGAATGAAACCAGTGACAGAATGTAGACTGCGTTGTCTTGGAATGTTTTTGGTACTTTTCTACTGTTCTATATTCTGCTAGGCATATGATTGATTAAGGGCCTTTTTATTGCATCTCTAACCTTCAGTTTAGCAGGCTTTAACTCTTCAAACTGAAAGAAACTCTCTCTCTCTTAACAGGCATAGTTAAAGGAACTATTACCCTAAATCTCCTTGATTATTAGCTTTGTGAATCATCCTCCCTTTAGCTGGTATTTTATTTCAGATGATCCCTCAAGATTCATGAAAGAAATAATATTGTGTACTTCAGATCATCCAGTTTTTCGAAGCCAGGGACTAAATGCCTCAGAATACCTGCCCACATTGTCATACCCTATGAGAGTCCAGGAGGTATAAAATGTCCTTCTCTGTAGCACTATCCATAATGGAGGTCAGGAAGGCCCCTGCTTTCCAGGGAGGTTATTGGCATAAGTTCAATAAGAATTGGTTCTCCTTCCCACCAAAGTATGACTGGAAAATCCAAATGAGTAACCAAGTCCAGCCAGGAGGGTCATATTTAGAGATGAATTTCTTTTTATGAGTTTTAAACCTTCCCATGGATAGGAAACAAGGACTGCATTTTATAGATGGAAATGATGCTGTAACACCCTTCAAGGAAATGGCTTATGGAGTCACAACCTTACAGGTAGTAAAGGCTGACACTTCTAGACAGGCCAGAAACATTCACAAACTTCAGGGAGCTGGAGAAGAGATGTGGAAACTGATGACCAAACCTGGTGAGGTGAATTAGATTGTGCTTGATTTCTGTCCTCAGAGCAAACACACTGATAAGTTCAGTAGAAAGCACTTCTGGTGGAAGAAATGGAAACTCAACCCTACGGCTTTGTAACATTTACAGGCAAAAGTTAACTTTCTGCTTCTAACCTTATAGGTCTAATTTTGTTCACCATTCAGCAAAGAGGCTTTGTGCATTTATAGACGCCACTCGTTGCACCCCTGAATTAAAACATGACATACAGAATAACACTTACATGATTCAGGCTCATAAACTGCATGAGATAGTTACCACCAGACTGAAATACCATACAATATTTGTTTAGAAATTCCTCCCAACCCTCCTACACTGTTGGTGGGAATGTAAGTTTGTGCAGCCACTATGGAAAACAGTACGGAGGTTCCTCAAAAAACTAAAAATACAGTTGCCATATGATCCAGCAATCCTACTCCTGGCATATATTTGGATAAAACTGTAATTCAAAAAGATACATGCAGGGCTTCCCTGGTGGCGCAGTGGTTAAGAATCCGCCTGCCAATGCAGGGGACACGGGTTCAAGCCCTGGTCCGGGAAGATCCCACATGCCGCGGAGCAACTAAGCCCGTGAGCCACAACTACTGAGCCTGCGCTCTAGAGCCCACGAGCCACAACTACTGAGCCCACGCACCACATCTACTGAAGCCCACGCACTCTAGAGCCTGTGCTCTGCAACAAGAGAAGCCACCGCAATGAGAAGCCCGCGCACCACAACGAAGAGTAACCCCCGCTCGCTGCAACTAGAGAAAGCCTGCGCACAGCAACAAAGACCGAACACAGCCAAAAATAATAAATAAGTAAAAATAAATAAATTTATTTAAAAAAAAGATATATGCACCCCTATATTCATAGCAGCTCTATTCACAATAGCCAAGACGTGGAAGCAACCTAAGTGTCCGTCAACAGATGAATGGGTAAGGAAGATGTGGGGACTTCCCTGGTGGTGCAGTCATTAAAAATCCGCCTGCCGATGCAGGGGACACAGGTTCAATCTCTGGTCCAGGAAGATCCCACATGCTGCAGAGCAACTAAGCTCATGCACCACAACTACTGAGCCTGTGCTCTAGAGCCTGAAAACCACAACTACTGAGCCCCCGTGCCACAACTACTGAAGTCCGTGCACCTAGAGCCCATGCTCCGCAACAAGAGAAGCCATCGCAATGAGAAGTCCGCGCACTGCAATAAAGAGTAGCCCCCTCTCGCCACAACTAGAGAAAGCCTGCATGCAGCAGCGAAGACCCAACACAGCCAAAAAAATAAATAAATTTTTTTAAAAAAGGGAAGATGTGGTATAAATATACAATGGAACACTACTCAGCCATGAAAAAGAACCAAATAACGATATTTGCAGCAATATGGATGGACCTACAGATTATCATACTAAGTGAAGTAAGTCAGAAAGACAAATACCATGATATCACTTATATGTGGAATCTAAAATATGACACAAATGAACTTATCTATGAAACAGAAACAGACTCACAGATATAGAGAACAGATTTGTGGTTACCAAAGGGGAGGGGGCTGAGGGAGGGATGGAGTGAGAGTTTGGGGTTAGCAGATGCAAACTATAATATTATATATAGAATGGGGGGAGATTGGTTCAAGATGGTGGAGAAGAAGGATGTGCTCTCACTCCCTCTCGCGAGAGCACCGGAGTCACAACTAACTGCTGAACAACCATTGACAGGAAGACGCTGGAACTCACCAAAAAAGATACCCCACATCCAAAGACAAAGGAGAAGCCACAATGAGAGGGTAGGAGGGGCACAATCACGATAAAATCAAATCCCATAACTGCTGAGTGGGTGACTCTCAAACTGGAGAACATTTATACCACAGAAGCCCACCCACTGGAGTGAAGGTTCTGAGCCCCACGTCAGGCTTCCCAACCTGGGGGTCCGGCAATGGGAGGAGGAATTCCTAGAGAATCAGACTTTGAAGGCTAGCGGGATTTGATTGCAGGACTTCGAGCGGACTGGGGGAAACAGAGACTCTACTCTTGGAGGGCACACACAAAGTAGTGTACTCATCGGGACCCAGGGGAAGGAGCAGTGACCCCATAGGAGACTGAACCAGACCTACCTGCTAGTGTTGGAGGGTCTCCTGCAGAGGCTGGGGGTGGCTGTGTCTCACAGTGAGGACAAGGACACTGGCAGCAGAAGTTCTGGGAAGTACTCCTTGGCGTGAGCCCTCCCAGAGTCTGCCATTAGCCCCACCAAAGAGCCTGGGTAGGCTCCAGGGTTGGGTCGCCTCAGGCCAAACAACCAACAGGGAGGGAACCCAGCCCCACCCATTAGCAGACAAGTGGATTAAAGTTTTACTGAGCTCTGCCCAAAAGAGCAACAGCCGGCTCTACACACCACCAGTCCCTCCCATCAGGAAACTTGCTCAAGCCTCTTAGATGCCCTCATCCACCAGAGGGCAGACAGCAGAAGCAAGAAGAACTACAGGGGCTTCCCTGGTGGCGCAGTGGGTAAGAGTCCGCCTGCCGATGCAGGGAACACGGGTTCGTGCCCCGGTCCGGGAAGATCCCACATGCTGCAGAGCGGCTGGGCCCGTGAGCCATGACCGCTGAGCATGCGCGTCCAGAGCCTCTGCTCCGCAAAGGGAGAGGCCACAGCAGTGAAAGGCTCGCGTACCGCAAAAAAAAAAAAAAAAAAAAAAAAAAAAGAACTACAATCCTGCAGCCTGTGGAGAAAAACCCACATTTACAGAAAGATAGACAAGATGAAAAGGCAGAGGGCTATGTACCAGATGAAGGAACAAGATAAAACCCCAGGGAGGGGTGGGATAGGGAGGGTGGGAGGGAGGGAGACGCAAGAGGGAAGAGATATGGGAACATATGTATATGTATAACTGATTCACTTTGTTATAAAGCAGAAACTAACACACCATTGTAAAGCAATTGTACCCCAATAAAGATGTTAAAAAAAAAAAAAAAGATAAAACCCCAGAAAAACAACTAAATGAATGGAGACAGGCAACCTTCCAGAAAAAGAATTCTGAATAATGATAGTGAAGATGATCCAGGACCTCAGAAAAAGAATGCAGGCAAAGATCGAGAAGATGCAAGAAATGTTTAACAAAGACCTAGAAGAATTAAAGAACAAACAAACAGATGAGCAACACAATGACTGAAATGAAAGCTTCACTAGAAGGAATCAAGAGCAGAAAAACTGAGGTAGAAGAACAGATAAGTGACCTGGAAGACAGAATGGTGGAATTCACTGCTGTGGAACAGAATAAAGAAAAAAGAATGAAAAGAAATGAAAACAGCCTAAGAGACCTCTGGGACAACATTAAACACAACAACATTCACATTATAGGGGTCCCAGGAGGAGAAGAGAGAGAAAAAGGACCGGAGAAAATATTTGAAGAGATTATAGTCAAAAACGTCCCTAACATGGAAAAGGAAATAGCCATCCAAGTCCAGGAAGTGCAGAGAGTCCCATACAGGATAAACCCAAGGAGAAACACGCTGAGACACATAGTAATCAAATTGGCAAAAATTAAAGACAAAGAAAAATTATTGAAAGCATCAAGGGAAAAATGACAACATACAAGGGAACTCCCATAAGGTTAACAGCTGATTTCTCAGCAGAAACTCTACAAGCCAGAAGGGAGTGGCATGACATACTTAAAGTGATAAAAGGGAAGAAACTACAACCAAGATTACTCTACCTGGCAAGGATCTCATTCAGATTCGATGGAGAAATCAAAAGCTTCACAGACAAGCAAAAGCTAAAAGAATTCAGCACCACCAAACCAGCTCTACAACAAATGCTAAAGGAACTTCTCTAAGTGGGAAACACAAGAGAAGAAAAGGAACTACAAAAACAAACCCAAAACAATTAAGAAAATGGTCATAGGAACATACATATCGATAATTACCTAAAACGTGAATGGATTAAATGCTCCAGCCAAAAGACACAGGCTTGCTGAATGAATAAAAAAACAAGACCCATATATATGCTGTCTACAAGAGACGCACTTCAGAACTAGGGACACATACAGACTGAAAGTGAGGGGATGGAAAAAGATATTCCATGCAAAGGGAAATCAAAAGAAAGCTGGAGTAGCAATACTCATATCAGATAAAATAGACGTTAAAATAAAGAATGTTACAAGAGACAAGGAAAGACACTACATAATGATCAAGGGTTCCATCCAAGAAGAAGATATAACAATTATAAATATATATGCGCCCAACATAGGAGCACCTCAATACATAAGGCAACTGCTAACAGCTATAAAAGAGGAAATCGACAGTAACACAATAACAGTGGGGGACTTTAACACCTCACTTACACCAGTGGACAGATCTTTCAACAGAAACATTAATTAATGTTTCAAACAGAAAATTAATAAGGAAACACAAGCTTTAAATGACACAGTAGACCAGATAGATTTCATTAATATTTATAGGACATTCCATCCAAAAACAGCAGATTACACTTTCTTCTCAAGTGTGCACGGAACATTCTCCAGGATAGATAATATCTTGTGTCACAAATCAAGCCTCAGTAAATTTAAGAAAATTGAAATCATATCAAGCATCTTTTCTGACCACAATGCTATGAGATTAGAAATGAATTACAGGGAAAACAACGTAAAAAACACAAACACATGGAGGCTAAACAATATGTTACTAAATAACCAAGAGATCACTGAAGAAATCAAAGAGGAAATCAAAAACTACCTAGAGACAAATGACAATGAAAACACGACAATCCAAAACCTATGGGATGCAGCAAAAGCAGTTCTAAGAGGGAAGTTTATAGCTATACAAGCCTACCTCAAGAAACAAGAAAAATCTCAAATAAACAATCTAACCTTACACCTAAAGGAACTAGAAAAAGAAGAACTAACAAAACCCAAAGTTAGCAGAAGGAAAGAAATCATAAAGATCAGAGCAGAAATAAATGAAATAGAAACAAAGAAAACAATAGCAAAGCTCAATAAAACTAAAAGCTGGTTCTTAGAGAAGATAAACAAAATTGATAAACCATTAGCCAGACTCATCAACGAAAAGAGAGAGAGGACTCAAATCAATAAAATTAGAAATGAAAAAGGAGAAGTTACAACAAACACTGCAGAAATACAAAGCATCCTAAGAGACTACTACAAGCAACTCTATGCCAATAAAATGGACAACCTGAAAAAAATGGACAAGTTCTTAGAAAGGTATAACCTTCCAAGACTGAATCAGGAAGAGATAGAAAATATGAACAAACCAATCACAAGTAATGAAATTGAAACTGTGATTAAAAATCTTCCAACAGGGCTTCCCTGGTGGCACAGTGGTTGGGAGTCCACCTGCCGATGCAGGGGACATGGGTTCGTCCCCCGGTCCGGGAAGATCCCGCATGCCAGTGGAGCGGCTGGGCCCGTGAGCCATGGCCGCTGAGCCTGCGCGTCCGGAGCCTGTGCTCTGCAACGGGAGAGGCCACAGTGGTGAGAGGCCCGCATACCACAAAAAAAAAAAAAAAAAAAAACCAACAAACAAAAGTTCAGGACCAGATGGCTTCACAGGTGAATTCTATCAAACATTTAGAGAAGAGTTAACACCCATCCTTCTCAAACTTTTCCAAAAAATTGCAGAGGAAGGAACACTCCCAAACTCATTCTATGAGGCCACCATCATGCTGATACCAAAACCAGACAAAGACACTACAAAAAAAGAAAATTACAGACCAATATCACTGATGAATATAGATGCAAAAATCCTCAACAAAATACTAGCAAACAGAATCCAACAACACATTAAAATGATCATACACCATAATCAAGTGGGATTTATCCCATGACCATTCTCACCACTATTATTCAACATAGTTTTGGAAGTCCTAGCCACGGCAATCAGAGAAGAAAAAGAAATAAAAGGAATACAAATTGGAAAAGAAGAAGTAAAGCTGTCACTGTTTGCAGACGACATGATACTATACGTAGAGAATCCTAAAGATGCCACCAGAAAACTACTAGAGCTAATCATTGAATTTGGTAAGGTTGCAGGATACAAAATTAATGCACATAAATCTCTCTCATTCCTATACACTAATGATGAAATATCTGAAAGAGAAATTAAGGAAACACTCCCATTTACCATTGCAACAAAAAGAATAAAATACCTAGGAATAAACTTACCTAGGGAGACAAAAGACCTGTATGCAGAAAACTATAAGACACTGATGAAAGAAATTAAAGATGATACAAACAGATGGAGAGATATACCGTGTTCTTGGAGTGGAAGAATCAATATTGTGAAAATGACTATAGTACCCAAAGCAGTCTACAGATTCAATGCAATCCTTATCTAATTACCAATGGCATTTTTTTACAGAACTAGAACAAAAAAATCTTAAAATTTGTATGGAGACACAAAAGACCCTGAATAGCCAAAGCAGTCTTGAGGGACAAAAACGGAGCTGGAGGAATCAGACTCCCTGACTTCAGACTATACTACAAAGCTACAGTCATCAAGACAATATGGTACTGGCACAAAAACAGAAATATAGATCAATGGAACAGGATAGAAAGTCCAGAGATAAACCCACACACCTATGGTCAACTAATCTATCACAAAGGAGGCAAGGATATACAATGGAGAAAAGACAGTCTCTTCAATAAGTGGTCCTGGGAAAACTGGACAGCTACATATAAAAGAATGAAATTAGAACACTCCCTAACACCATACACAAAAATAAACTCAAAATGGATTAGAGACCTAAATGTAAGACAGGACACTATAAAACTCTTAGAGGAAAACATAGGAAGAACACTCTTTCACATAAATCACAGCAAGATCTTTTATGATCCACCTCCTAGAGTAATGGAAATAAAAACAAAAATAAACAAATGGGACCTAATGAAACTTAAAAACTTTTGCACAGCAAAGGAAACTACAAACAAGATGAAAAGACACCCCTCAGAATGGGAGAAAAAATTTGCAAATGAATCAACAGACAGAAGATTAATCTCCAAAATACATAAACAGCTTATGCAGCTCAGTATTAAAAAAAACAAACAACCCAATCCAAAAATGGGCAGAAGACCTAAATAGACATTTCTCCAAAGACGACATACAGATGGCCAAGAAGCACATGAAAAGCTGCTCAACATCACTAATTATTAGAGAAATGCAAATCAAAACTACAATGAGGTATCACCTCTCACCAGTTAGAATGGGCATCATCAGAAAATCTACAAACAACAAATGCTGGAGAGGGTGTGGAGAAAAGGGAACCCTCTTGCACTGTTGGAGAACAGTATGGAGGTTCCTTAAAAAACTAAAAATAGAATTACCATATGACTCAGCAATCCCAATACTGGGCATATACCCAGAGAAAACCATAATTCAAAAAGACACATGCAGGGCTTCCCTGCTGGCGCAGTGGTTGAGAGTCCACCTGCCGTTGCAGGGAACACAGGTTCGTGCCCCGGTCCAGGAAGATCCCACATGCCGCGGAGTGGCTGGGCCCATGAGCCATGGCCGCTGAGCCTGCACGTCCGGAGCCTGTGCTCCACAACATGAGAGGCCACAACAGTGAGAGGCCCGCGTACCGCAAAAAAAGAAAAAAAAAAAGACACGTGCACCCCAATGTTCATTGCAGCACTATTTAAAATAGCCAGGACATGGAAGCAACCTAAATGCCCATTGACAGACGAATGGATAAAGAAGATGTGGTACATATATGCAATGGAATATTACTCAGCCATAAAAAGGAATGAAATTGGATCATTTATAGAGACGTGGATGGATCTAGAGACTGTCATACAGAGTGAAGTAAGTCAGAAAGAGAAAAACAAATATCGTATATTAACGCATGTATGTGGAACCTAGAAAAATGGTACAGATGAACTGGTTTGCAGGGCAGAAATTGAGACACAGATGTAGAGAACAAACGTATGGACACCAAGCGGGGGAAGTGGTGGGGGTGGTGGTGTGATGAATTGAGAGATTGGGATTGACATGTATATACTAATATGTATAAAATGGATAACTAATAAGAACCTGCTGTATAAAAATATAAATAATATAAAATTTAAAAAAGATGTAGTGTGTATGTGTGTGTATAAAAAATATTATATATACAATGAATAAACAAGATCCTACTGTACAGCACAGGAAACTATGTTCAGTATCCTGTGATTAAACCATAATGGAAAAGAATATGAAAAAGAATATATACATATTTGTATAACTGAATCACTTTGCCATACAGCAGAAACTAACACAACATTATAAATCAACTGTACATTGAGGGGACTTCCCTTGTGGTGCAGTGGTTAAGAATCCACCTTCCAACACAGGGGACACAGGTGCGATCCCTGGTCAGGGAACTAAGATCTCACATGCCGCGGAGCAACTAAGCCTACGTGCCCAACTACTGAGCCCACGCGCCCTGGAGTCCACGCACCACAACTAGAGAGAAGTGTGCGCACTACAACAAAAGATCCCATGTGCTGCAACTAAGACCCAATGCAGACAAAAAAAAAAACCAAAAAACTATATTCCAATAAAAATTTTTTAAAAAATCAATTATATGTTGAGGAAAAAAGATTTTTTTAAACAAATTCTTTCCCAATATAGGAAGCTGGTTTAAAGGAATAATATTAATGTGGATATAAATACTTCTGTCAATGATGATTATATATTTTCTTGTATGGCTACTTGCCTCCATTTTTTAAAAAAAGTAAAAAGTGATCAACTAGGCAAGAAATTTAATGAAAATAGAGTCCCTTTTTTTGATGAAGACAGATCTTTAAAAATTATCTGAGCCCAAAGGAGGAGTTGTTCAAAAGAAAAATTGTCCCAAATCTGGTCGAGGACAGAATTTTTTTATTTTTGAATGATTTAATACATAACCTTCTGGAAAGAAATTATGATTCCTGATTAAAATGCTCAGAAATTTTTCTGATACATTTAAGAGGATTAAGACTTATTCTGAAAAACTTAGTCACCCACTCACCCAACTGACATCAGTCAAGAGTCTTAGTGACTTTTTAATTGGACATGGTTTTTGTTTTTGTTTTAAATCTAGTCTCACAATGATTAATCACCCACCAAAAGTGAACTTCTAAACTGGGACTACCAGAAGCCCTTCCCCTTACAGCAAGATTGTAAAAAAACTTTAACTGCAGTCCTAACTAAATTGTCTGAAGTGTTCTTTTTTTTTTTTTTTTTTTTTTTTTGCGTTACGCGGGCCTCTCACTGTCGTGGCCTCTCCCGTTGCGGAGCACAGGCTCTGGACACGCAGGCTCAGCGGCCATGGCTCACGGGCCCCGCCACTCCGTGGCATGTGGGATCTTCCCGGACCGGGGCACGAACCCACGTCCCCACGTCCCCTGCATCAGCAGGCAGACTCTCAACCACTGCGCCACCAGGGAAGCCCTGAAGTGTTCTTGTTAACAGTGGGGTCAATTGTATGCCACTTAGTTCCTCTGAAAAAATGCTTACTTGCTTGTAAAGGTGAGAACAACAAAATTCAGACAAAGTAACACACAATGCTTATTGACCAAGTTGTTAGACATTCCTCAAACACGTTACTGAGCAACTCTCTTCAAGACAAAGCTATTCAAAGAGTGATGTGTAGGGGAATGATTAAATTTCAAGTACCTCATATAATTAAAATGAAAGGCTGGACTTTGATTTTATTCTACTCTTGGACTTTGATTTAGTCAGGGACTGAAGAAGATATTTGGTTATCCTATAACCAGGAAAAAGGGGTCAAAGATACAGAATTAAGGATTGTAAATAAGGGTCAATGACATAGAACGTTTCTAATGTTATAACTAAGATAAAAGTGATGGGGGCTTTCCTGGTGACGCAGTGGGTGGGAGTCCGCCTGCCGATGCAGGGGACATGGGTTCGTGCCCCGGTCTGGGAGGATCCCACATGCCGCGAAGCGGCTAGGCCTGTGAGCCGTGGCCGCTGGGCCTGCACGTCCGGAGCCTGTGCTCCTCAACGGGAGAGGCCACAACAGTGAGAGGCCCGCATACCGCAAAAAAAAGAAAAAAAAAAGAAAAAGAAAAAAAGTGATGGCTACAGAATGTCCTTTCTTGGAGAAAGTACATGCTTTGTACCATTGTTTCACACCAGTTTCTGCCCAAACTTCCAATACCTTGCAAATGTTTCTGAAATGCTTCCAGCAAAATCTATGTCTGTTGAAAATGCATCTGATCACTGAGATGATTTTATTTCAGTACAACGATGTCTTCCCTTTGGATACCCATCTTTTTTCTCAACCACCCTACCACAGATGGAGGCATCAAGTCAAGTGCTTAAGCACCAATAATTTTGGACTAAATTGCCACACCTTTTCAGAAAATCTCCTCACTAATTCTACTATGTTTCCCTCCTCTGGGTTTAATATAAAAATTGGCCCTTAAAGGGCTTCCCTGGTGGCACAGTGGTTGAGAATCTGCCTGCCAATGCAGGGGACGCGGGTTCGAGCCCTGGTCTGGGAGGATCCCACATGCCGCGGAGCAACTGGGCCCGTGAAACACAACTACTGGGCCTGCATGTCTGGAGCCTGTGCTCCGCAACAAGAGAGGCCGCGACAGTGAGAGGCCCGCACACCGCTATGAAGAGTGGCCCCCGCTTGCCACAACTGGAGAGAGGCCTCACGCAGAAATGAAGACCCAACACAGCCATAAATAAATAAATTGATTAATTTTAAAAAATTGGCCCCTAGAAGAAACATTGGTTCCAAATGTACTATAATTTAACCCCTCCCCTGTTCTTGGATATTTAGATTTTTTTTTAACCTCCTTAAACAATGTTCCAGTGAACATCCTTGTACATGTATCTCTGCTGGGTTATCCTGTGTGTTGTCATTTTCTTATATCACCACTTTTGGATTTCATTTCATTTTCTATGAAGTTTACTGAGAAGAGAATGTGCTGCTTTGGGGAACTTGGCAGAATTATTGTTCAAACTGAACGATTAAATTGGCTTCTGAGTGTAAGTGATGTTTGTGAAAATGAAGGAAAGAACAAACAGTAAGCCAAGGGCTTGTCCACCCACTTGGCATCAGCTGACAGTGAATGACCCACCCCAAGGAACAGAACAGCCTGACCTGGAAATATAGAGCAGTCTCCAGCACCTCGAAGCCTTTGCTGGCTGTCAGCTTTAGCAAACATCACACCTTCGAAGTGGGGAGGCAGGAGGTTGAGGAGCAGGAAGATGCTTACCCTTAGGTCCCTGGAGCTTAGGGTAGGATCCTACCTGGCACTTTAACCCTGGCATCAGATTAAAGTGCCCTGAACTGAGAGGTCAAGACCTTGGACAGCTCAATGGGTGTTTCCCTACCTTGTCTTAGGAAAAGGGTTCCTCCCTTCATATTAGGTTTTACCTATTATTCATTTAGCAGAAAAGCTAACTGGTTAACCCCAGATGAAAAACCCCCTGAGTTTAAAGGGCCTGGATTTTGTCATTACACAATTGACCCCTCGTGGTAATAATTTCTTAGATACGTTTCCTTTTTACTCCTCTTTGAAGCTTATATGGTTTGATAAGAAAAAGAGGTTCAAGGTCCAAGGCCCTATGGCTGGTCATAGCAAAGGTGAACTAGACTAGAATTTAGTTCTTCTGATAGCATGGCATTCACTAATTCAGCAGTCACTGAGCATAAATAATGTATGTATTAGTTACAGTACAGACTAAGTTTCTGTAACAAAGAGATCTCAAACACAGTGCCTCAAATCATACCAAAGTTTACCTCTCTCACACATAACACTCCAGAGGTGGACAGCTCCAGGGCAGGTAGGCTGCTGTGCTCCATGAGGTCATCCAGGGAACCAGGCCCTTCTAACTTATTGTCTGGGTCCACAGAATTTTCCTGTAAAGGGCCACATAGTAAGTATTTTAGGCTTTGCAGACAATACAATCATTGCTACAACTGCCCATTTCTTCTAATGTAATGCAAAAGCAGCCATAAACATTACATAAGCAAATGAGCACCGCCATGTTCCAATAAAACTGTATTTACAAAAACAGGCTGCAGGTTAGATTTGGCCCATATGTTGTAATTTAATGACTCTTGCCTTTAGATGTTCTTTCTACCATTATACTCATGTTCCAGACAGAGGAAAGAAGGGATGGGTTGAAATTTCTCTTATAAAAATAGGATCCATAGATAAAAATAGTGTGGCATAATCACATGATGGAATATTCTGAAAACAAGAATGAATGAGCCACAACTACACACAACATGGGTGAATACCACAATATAATGTTGAGCAAAGAAGGCAGACACAAAAGATTACATATCGATTGATTCCATTTACATAAAATATAAAAACAGGCAAACTAACCTATGGTATTAAAAGTCAGGATAGTGGTTGTCTTTGTGGGGGGTAGTAACCAGAAGTGGACACAAGAAGACTTCTGTGTTCTCGCAATGTTCTATTTCTTGATCTAGAGGGTGTATGTTCCCACACATGGGTGTGTTCACATGTAAAAATCCACTAAGCCAGATCTTAATATTTGTTTACTTTTCTGCATGTAGGTTACACTTCAATTTAAAAGTTTACATAATTGCAAAAAAAAAAAAAAGGAGAGAGAGAGTAATTCAGAAGTAGTATACTACTCTCATCTCTTGTCCAAAACTTAGTCAAAGGACCACCCAAAACTGCAAGCGATCTGGGAAATACAGTCTCTAGCTGGGTGGCCATATGACGCTCAAATTCAGAGGGTTCTTTTATAAAAAGGAGGAAGGGAAGAATGTATTCTAGGGGACAATTAGCAGGCTCTGTTACAGTCTGCGTAGCCATCAATGGTCCATGACGGTTATCAAATCCTGCTGGGCATGACCTGTGGCAATCCCCTGACAATAAAGTTTCCTGGTTAGCCCACTGGCTGCCCCACTACTGTTCTATGGGAATGCCGTCCTTCTCTGTAGTTCTCCGTGTTGTCTGAATTTACTCTCTGGCAGGTTATTTGTCCATTATACTTAATAGCCACATCTTTTTGTCCTTCTTCCCTTTTTCCTTTTTGTCTGCTTGGAACTTGGACATCATGGCAGGGGCTGCATTAGCCTTCTTGGGACCATGAGGGAATTCTCAGAAATCAGCACTGATTTCTTTGAGCTTTTGACATCAGTAACTGTCTACTTCTGAACTTCTTTAAAAAAAAAAAAAAAATTATTTATTTATTTAGCCTGCACCAGGTCTTAGTTGTGGCATGCAGGATCTTCATTGAGGCCTGTGGGATCTTTTCTTTTTTTTAGTTGCAGCATGCAGGCTTCTTAGTTGTGGCATGTGAACTCTTAGTTTCGCCATGCATGTGGGATCTAGTTCCCTGACAAGGGATCGTACCTGGGCCCCCTGCACTGGGAGTGTGGAGTCTTACGCACTGGGCCAGCAGGGAAGTCCCTACCTCTGAAATTCTTATATGAAAAAATAAACCCTATGTATTTTAACCATTGAAATTGGGTCTTTGTTACCCAGAACCAATCACAAGTCTTAACTGATATGGAAGGTTTCCCTGACAGGATGATATTTAAACTGAGATTAGAAGGATTATGAGGTGGTAGATTTAGAATAGCAGGGGAAAGTCCAAAGCTCTTTCTACTCCATTCCACTACTAATTGCCCAGGGAGGGAGGCAAGGAACTTGAGAGGTCAAGAAAGGAGAGTCCAAGGTAGGATTGATTTGTCCAGAAGTGATATTTGAAGCTATGAGGAAGGGAGGGGTTGGTAATGTTCTCTCATCTCTGTGTTTCCTTCATGGCCCTTATCACACAGCAATCAATTACATGATCCCTGGTGTGACCACCTGTGTGACTCCCATGAGACTGCAGTCTCCATGAAGTCAGGGACAATGACTGTGATTGTTCATCAGTAGCAGAATCCTGGCACAGAGCAGACACGGAGTAATAGTTATTGGATGAGCTATAGCAGAGAGAACTAAAGTAAGAGGAGGAAGAAAAGAGAAACAGGTAGAAGAGTGGAAAACCTGGGATGGGGCAGGCGCCTCTTGAAGGGGACACAATCCCCCTTAAGAGCCTAGTGACACTCCCCCAGGGCAGACTGGGAGGATTGTAGTCAAGGGGTCACTTTAGGGACCCACACTGGCATGGCTATCCAGCTCACAGCCTTTCTCTCTTGGCTACTCGATGAGTATGAGATTTGAGCTAGCATCCATAGTACTTCACCCTTGGCCATAAAAACTGATCCAAAACGTGGGTATGTGACCCAGGCCAGCACAATTAGGGTCCTGTCCCAGGAACTGCCAAACCGGAGTTGAGAAGAGGGACTCCTTCCTCCTCTAGCTGTAAGGGTGTGAGCCTGGATTTCCTGCAGTCTGGTCCAGCTACCAGGAGATGGCCAGCCTGTGGGAATGAGCCTGATACCCAGAGAGAAGCAGGAAGAGACCTAGAGAGAAAGAGCAAAGGATCTTCAGACTCCTGGTTCCAGCTATCCGTAAGGACAGCTCCACTCTGCGCTTCCCAGTTATATGAGCCAATGAATTCCTTTCGAATTCCTTTTGTGCTTAAGAGAGTTAGAGTTCCTTTCTTCCAAAATCTATCAGCTGCCTTTCTCTCCAAAATGTACCCTGAATCTGACCACTTCTCCCCATCTTTGCTGTCATTATCCTGGTCCAAACCACCACTGTCTCTTGCCTGGATGAATGCAAGAGCCTCCCAATGTCTCCCATCTCCTCTCTCGCTCCCTTACAAACCATTCCCCACCCAGCAGGCCAAGTGATCTTGGATAAATATCAGTCAGATCATGTCACCTCCAGTGGCTTCTCTCTATATCCATACTCCTTATTCTGTTTTACTGCACGTTCTGTTTCTGTCTAGCCTCCAACTTTATCCCATGCCACCTCCCCATATCACTGTGCTTCAGCTACGTTGCCCTTTTTTTTTTGTTTCTCAAACTAATTAAGCTCATTATTTCTTCAGTGCCTTTTCACTTGCCGCCCCAGGTCTTTGCATAGTTAATTGTCATTCAGTTTTAGTAAAGTAATATAGTAATCACAGCCCCCCATCTATTTCTGCATCATTTCGTTGTTTAAATTATTCACAGAAACTGTCACTACCTGAAATTATCTTATTTATGTTTTACTTACTTTTTTGTTGCCTGTCTGTCCCCTAGGGTATGAGCTTCAGGAGACCAGGGTCCTTGCCTGTCTTGTTTACCTTGTGTCCACACAGCTAGTGTTCAAGTAATATTTATTGAATGAATGAGTTGCGAAATGATGAGAAGCTGGAGTCCATTCAGGCCCTAGGTTCCCTGTTGCATCTCCTTTTCTCTGTCGTTCACACCGTTGACGAATATTAACTCGTAGAGGAGCTTGCACCTGTCATGTGACTTCATTCAACCTGCTTCCTCATTTGGGAAATGGGAACCCTACTCCTTACTGAGCCAACTCCAAGGGATGCTGGAGATGCAAGGAGCCTGGGGGGCGGGGGTAGAAAAGCCCACTGATGATCAGAATTGAATACATGTGGCCTGGTTGGGGGAGCACCTCACTCCTGCTTCCCCACCAAACCCTTCCCACTCAACGCTGTTCAACCTGGCCCGCTTCCTCCTCTCTGGGTCACTCACACAGCCTCATGTGCCTTGCCTTCCCCACCCGTGACCCTCCAAAGGTCTTATTTTATAGCATCTTGTGAGGAATTCAGAGAAGGCCATGACCCTCACTGGGAGAAAGCAGAGGCTGTAAAAGGCCAGGCTTGGCTCCCTGCTCCGTGGTTAAACATTGATAATACCAGGAAATAGAGGCCTGGAGTGGGCACACCACACAGCCCCCTGCAATGACGGGACCTTCAGGTGGAGGGTCCTCCCCAGCCCATTCTCCTGGGCTGGCAAGAGGGTCTGGATGTTTTCTTTTTACTTGAGGCCGATAGACAAGAAGGAGAGCACTGGGCTCCTGGTTCTTGCTGATTGTGAAAGTCAGGTGGAGCCTGTTTGCCATCTGAGACCTCTCATTCAAGAGGTCAGTCACCCCCAAGTGACAGAGAAGTCTCCAGGCGTGTGCTAAATGCAGAGCTACCAGATGGGCCTGGCTGCCCCAGGCTCTGCAGCGCTGCCCACTAGGTGACAGCTGTGCGAAAGCTCAGGTGCAAAGACCATCGGTATTGCCCAGAAAGGAGGAAGAGGAACAGAGAAATCGGTGCTGCTCGCAACAGCAGATCAGACAAGTCCTCGGAACCCAGGACCCAGGGTGAGTGTCTTCAACCTTCCATGGGGATGGGTGGCCCAGGTTCTTTGTCAGGAATCACTGTCCAATGACAGATGGTTAAGCCCTGTTTAAAATGCAGGAATCTCCTGGAGGGGCCTAAGGAGACATGACAACTAAATGCAATATGATATCCTGGATGGGAACCTGGAGCAGCAAAAAGACATTCATGGAAAAATGAAATGCAAATAAATCATGAAGTTTAGTTAATAATTTTTAAAAAGCAGAGATATTAATACCATGCTCACTCTAGAAGAAAACTGGATAAGTGCTCTGAGAGAACTGTGTCCTTTGTTTCTGTGGCATCTAACACAGTCAGGGAGGGCTGACTTGTATCCATCTTATCATTTTGTTTGTTTCATTTGTTGGTATATTTTTATTATAACAATATTATACATGTTTAAAACACACATTCCACTGTGGATATCAGCCCACATGCAAATGTGTACACTTATCTGATTGGTTCCAGTATCGCACTATCTTGATTACTGTAGTTTTAAAGTGAGTTTTGAAGTTGGGAAGCATCAGTCCTCTGACTTTGTTCTTCTCCTTCAAGATTGTGTTGACTATTCTGGGTCTTTTACCTCTCCATATAAACTTTAAATCCAGTTTGTCAATATCCATAAAATAACTTGCTGGGATTTTGACTGGGGTTGCACTCTATCTATAGATCAAATTGGTAAGAACTGACATCTTGATTAGTTCCACTAATTAAACATCCAAAATTGGAATTGTCTCAAAAGGTATAAATACAATATATACATACTTTTTTAATTGAGGTATAGTTTATTTACAATATTATATGTTTCAGGTGTATAACATAGTGATTCATAATTTTTTAATGTTATACTCCATTTATAGTTATTATAAACTATTCCCTGTACTGTGCAGTATATCCTTGTAGCTTATTTATTTTATACATAGTAGTTTGTACCTCTTAATCCCCTACCCCGATATATTGCCTCTCCCCCTTCCCTCTTCCCACTGGTAACCACTAGTTTGTTCTCTATATCTTTGAGTCCGTTTCTTTTTTGTTATATTCACTATTTCTTTTCTGTTTTATTTTTTAGATTCCACATATAAGTGATATCATACAGTATTTGTCTTTCTTATGACTTATTTCACTTATTTGTCTTTCTTGTGACTTATTTCACTTAGCATAATACCCTTCAAGTCCATCCATGTTGCTGCAAATGGCAAAATTTCATTTTTTTATGGCTGAGTAGTATTCCATTATATATATATATATACCATATCTTCTTTATCCATTCATCAGTTGATGGACACTTAGGTTGCCTCCATATCTTGGCTATTGTAAATAATGCTGCTGTGAATATTGGGTTGCATCTATCTTTTCTTTTTGAAAAATAAATAAATAAATTTATTTATTTATTAAATTATGGCTGCGTTGGGTCTTCGTTGCTGCGCTCGGGCTTTCTCTAGTTGCGGCGAGTGGGGGCTGCTCTTCGTTGCGGTGCATGGGCTTCTCATTGCGGTGGCTTCTCTTGTTGCGGAGCATGGGCTTTAGGTGCGCGGGTTTCAGTAGTTGTGGCACGTGGGCTCAGTAGTTGTGGCTTGCGGGCTCTAGAGCGCAGTAGTTGTGGCACGTGGGCTTAGTTGCTCCGTGGCATGTGGGATCTTCCCCGACCAGGGCTCGAACCCATGTCCTCTGCATTGGCAGGCGGATTCTTAACCACTGCGTCACCAGGGAAGTCCCTGCATCTATCTTTTTGAATTTGTGTTTTCGTTTTCTTTGGATAGTATATACATACGTTTAAAATACATACAAATACACAAAATATATATTTAGAATATACATACAAAGTACATACATTTAAAAAATGTAATTACATGTATTGTTTTCACGAAGGTAGTATGTGCTCACAAGAAATGTATACAATACAGAAGTGTTCAAAGTGGATGTCCCATGGGTCTAGGCCCCATCCCACTTCCCCAAAGGGAGTTGGTGTTTGGTGTCTTGACCTCCATGCTCTTTTCTCTGTGGGTATTCAGGGGGGCTCTGCCTATGCAACAGGGGCCTGTGGCCAATGTTACTCATTGATCCAGGTACTCCTGCATCAGAGACTGGACAGAAACTCAGCCCTTCTTAGCAAGTGCTCTGGACAGTTGGGGCTGGAACACAAGATCACATCGATTCGCCACTCCTGTAACTTTGTCTTTCCATTATTCAGTATATATATTATATCCTTCAAATGAGTAAGTAGGTAGTAGGCATCTGAGTCCCTGAAAGTCTAAGAAAAAAGTCTTTCTTTCCCCCTGACTTCCATCTCTATCTTGACACATGAATGATCATTCATATAGGAAAAACTCAGCTCAATATTATATTTGTGTCAAAATATTTTTCCTCAAAATCTGTAGATGTTTCTTCAGTTTTCTCAGAGCTGGAGAGCTGGAGAAAACTCTTTTTTATTAGTACCTTGTTCTTCTGTTTGGCTGTTTTCCATCCATTTGTTTTCGGATGTTCCTGGCTGAGCCTCCAAAGGCTATTTTGGAGTGGAAGGCAGTGTCAGAGCGGGGGGACTTGAGATGGCCTCTGGCCTCTCTTGTTCTCTCTTTGCCTCATTGTCTTTTTAGCCCTATGACATGAGTTCATGATTGGTCTGTTCAAAACCCTTCTCCTGTTTTATTTCTTTACTTGGATCTCCATTTCTGTTACCTTTTTCTTCTCCCCACCCCCAGTGATAATTATCCTAATGTGTTGAATGTGTCTTTTTAAAAACGTGTTTTTGTAAAATGTGTGTTGTTTTGTGTGCATATGTGAATTTCATAAACGGTGTGGCATGCCCCCTTATGATCCTCAGGGATACTTTCTTTGAGATATAAATGCACTCAGGAGTAGAACTGCTGGGTCATGTGTACACTTACTTTGACTAATTTGCTCCCTAGATGGCTGCCCCAGTCTACACGCCCTGGCAGTGCCTAAGGCTATAGCCCCAGAGCCCCGCCAACACACGGCATTATCTACCTTCCAAACTATGCCAATCTAACAGATGTCAAGTGGTGTTTCATTTTGTTTTAATTTTCATTCTTGTTATTACCAAAGAGTTTATTTTCATATTCTTGCTAGCCTTTTGGGTTTCCTATTTTGTAAA